>NC_090923.1:1248762576-1249962576 GCF_040938575.1 Ambystoma mexicanum
CGACGCTTCTTCGAAGAACTCTGCTCCACCAGGTACATTGGGGGGGGGAAACATTATAGGAGCAAATAAGACTGGGCTTGTGCTATATCTTTATTTTACAGGTTGCCCAGGTGGGGGGATCTCCACACAGAACTGTGTCTAGTGGTAGTGGCCAGTAATCTGGCTATTGTTTCAACCATCTTGCTTTCCTTACTATGCCTATTGCTGGTTTCCTTTTTATTGATCTGTGTGACATTTGACAGTATAGTTGATGCACTTTAATGAGATCTGATAATAATTGTGGTACCACTTTAGAACTGTACATATTTACCATTGTTGATTTTCTGAGTACAAAGTGAGTTATTGTGATAGTGTACATAGCCTTGAATATTAATTATATAAAGACTGTGTTCTCAGTAATACAGTATGTGGACATTATTTTGTGGGGGCTTGGGGACTACACTGTACTTAGGAACCAGCCTGCATCACCTCCTGAGAAGCTAGGCCTTGATTGCTCGACTACGTTACCAATAATAGAGATTCTTGGCTGTGGTCCTCTTTGCCTCTCCGCCATATAGAGAGCAGAAGTACAGTGTTACGCTCACCTGGTTCCCACAGGGGCATCGATCGGACCCGGACAGCTGCGGTCTCCATCAACGTGATGCGTAGTGCCGAGATGACTGTCTGGACTGGCCCACCTAATCTCGTCTGCTTGATCCGTAGAAGTATTCTCCTGCAGGTGGAGAAAGGGACTTAGCCACCCGTGGATTTGAGTTATAGCACCCTCCCACTGTTCTCGTTCTCCCTTCTTGTCACCTCCGATATCGCCTTTTAGGAACCTCACCTTATGTTTTTTAATGATGAGCTCTCATCCTGCGTGGATTGTAGGGGCACGTAGATGCCAGTTACTTCACTGGTTTGAAGGCGTGGGAGAGTTCCGGAGAGTATTGACTCTGAGGTTCCTGGCAAGGTTCAGTAAGTATCAAGTTAATAGAGTTCAATATGTCCGATGATTCACTCTTGTCCCCCCTTCCTTCCTTGTCTTGCAGCTAAGATCATGAGAAGATACCCTTGTGGCAGTTGGTGGCGCTCAGGTAAGAGTCTGTATTACCCGACGCCGTCTGGTAAATGTTGCAGGTGTTTGAGTGTTGTTTTCTCTCCCTTTGCAGGTGCGGCATATGAAGATGTGGAGAGTTATAGAATAATGCCTCTGGTGGTAATCAGGTAAGTCTATGGTGATAAGTGTTTTATTTGTTGGTTTTCTCAGCTCACCTTGTTGTTTTCTTTTGTCCCTCAGCTGCCGGAGTTTGGTGAAGAAATGATGGAAGCAGCGCCGAATCGAAAGATCAAAGGTCAGGGTTTTCCCAACTCCCTTGGAAGCAGATCCATAACCTAGGTTCCGAGTGCCGACCAGTCCCAATTGGGACCTTTTGGACCCAGTCCTGGCGCCAGTGGCACCAGGCTCATACATATGCCCAGTCCCAGTGCTGGAAGCGCCGGGCTCATAATGCTTGGGTGGACTTACCTGCAGCAGACCATGCTGCTTACTTGCCTGCCAGTTGAGCCTCTGATCCTCTTCTGTTTGGAACTACTTTTCCTGTTGGGTGGGGCAGGAGCCACTCCCTAGATTCAGAACACTGGAACTCTTCTGGAAGCAGGAACTCTTTTCTTACCTAGGCGTGGCTGTGGAAGGAGACACCTAAGCACTACAGGAGGCTATTTAAACCACACCCGATGGATGAATCTTGCTTTGCGCTATTCTGCATCCTCTGCAGCAGAACGCTCATCGTGTCTTCTGCATCTGATCCTGGGCCTAAGGAAAAAGGCTTACCATCCTTAATCCAGTCTTCAGCAACACCTATAAAGACAAGAAAGAACAGGTTAGCATTACGGTCTTCAGTGACAGCTCTTCACTTACCTGGTCCATCGGCTGTCACCAACGCCTCGCGCTGCATTCCGGCATCTGAAAGACAAAGGCTTACCTAATCTTCGTGCGCTCCGGAGGTCTTCACACAGCATTCCGGCATCTGAAAGACAAAAGCTTACCAACTCTTCGCACGCTCCGGAGGCCTTCGGCGCTGCATCCCGCATCTGAAAGACAAAACAAGGTGCGTTTAAAGACATTGGGGAACTTTAATACTCACGTGCCATTACTCCTTTCCACATCTAACCCAGTGGGTATTCCGGGACCCTGCAGCCGCTCCGAACTTGTACCTGCAAAATAAAAAGACAGTTAGAGCGCATCGTGAAGCAGGCAACAAGCGCTTACTTACGTGCTTCCAGGCGCTTCTATTCATCACACGGGCTCCATCTTCAACTCACCTCAGCCCGTCATCCGCCATCGCCGGAACCCTGCAAAACAAGAAACATCATTATTAAAGACTTTAAAGACATTAGAATTACTCGAAACTTACCGTTCGTGCAGTAAACGACGGACAGCAGTCCTCTGAAGTCAAGAGGCCTGCTCCCCTTATCCAGTGAAGAAACTGGTTACAGCACCCTGCCCCGAGGCAGATGGAGAGCACAGCGTTCACTTACCTAAGGTGAGAGCATTAACCTTTGGGGTTCTACAGGAGAAGAGAAAGGGAAGAAGAGAGAGACATTCAATAACCCAGTTCCTTAATCCCATATTTTCTATCTGCAGACATCTTACCCTTCGAGTCAAACATACAGTGCACAGAGGTCCAGCCCAAAGAGCCAGCCGTGTGTTACACATCACCTTTGAAGATACGGTATACGCCCAGTCAAGACCGGCGCCTCTACGGGAATCAGGTGAGCGTTACAGAACGCAAAGCCTACCACAAAACTCCCGTCCAGGCGCTATGGAAACCTCGGATACCGACCAGCTAGCCCAGTTACTTGGGGAACTAAGGGCAGAAGTGCATGCAGCCCGTCAGGAAACGAACGCTCTAAGAAGGGAACTGATTATTTCCAAGGAGCGAACAGATGATCTCGCTAGACAATTGCTACAGTCACAAGCCGGACAGACCCCGTTACCCGCATCTGGGGGAAATCTTCCTTCTACATCCTCTATGAATCCAGTGCAGATCAACCTACCTGGGAATGTACCTCTGGCTCCGCCCGAACGATTTTCTGGTGACCCAAAGAGGTTTGCAGTATTTATCAATCAGTGCCGGTTGCATTTCTTATACCGGCCAGCAGCCTTTCCAACTGATCAAGCTAAAGTAGCTTTCGTGCTTTCGTACCTTAGTGGCAATGCGGCAGACTGGTCGATCCCTCTAGTAAATCAAGATGATTCGGTCCTCCATGATTTTCAAGCTTTTCAGCTCAGTATGGAAAAACTGTTCGCAAGACATTCACAGGGGCAGGCCTTGGACAATGAGCTTCTTTCGTTGCGACAAGGTAATCAAGACCTTTTGGCTTATATTGCGTCTTTCAACAGACTGATAGTGGAAACTCAATGGCCTGAGGACAAAAGGATTACGCTGTTTTATAGAGGTCTACGTGGAGAGCTCAAAGATGTGTTAGCCCAAGTAGTGAATCCCCCACAAGATTGTTCGGACTATATAGACTTAGTCGTTCAAATAGATCACAGACTGCAGAACAGGAAGGCCGATCGTTCCAAGTTTGATGCTCGAGTATTTTCCAAACCGCCAACTCCTTCCAAAGGAGTAGACTCCGGGGAACCCATGCAAATAGGGGGTCTGAAAGGTCCTCTAACACAAAAGGAGCGGGAAAGGAGAAAACAGTTGCAATTCTGCCTCTATTGCGGAAACTCAGGGCACTTTCTTCGAGACTGTCCGGTGAAACCTGCCAAGAAGGCAGTAGGAGCTGCAGTTACCAAAGTTACAAACTCTGAGCAGGGAAACGACCTCGCCCGACAAGAATAGAGGTCCTCTTGCCGAGCGTGAAAACCAGTTCCGTGACCTCGCATTTCGTGATACCTATGATCCTCATTAGCCCTGATAATCCGGATCGATTACATGCAATTGAAGCTTACGTCGACAGCGGTGCCAGCAGCAATTATGTGGATCATGAAATGGTTTTGAGGATGAATCTAACTCTTTGTCCCAAGGCTGTAAAGGACGTCATTACTACAGTGGATGGTACGGAGATTGCCTCCGGGCCAGTAACGCATACCACTCAAGAGGTGACGCTAGTAAGTCAAGATGGACACCATGAGAAGATCGTGTTCGATGTGATCAAGGCCCCTCAGTTTCAGATTATTCTAGGAATACCTTGGTTAGAGAAACACAATCCTATGATCGATTGGCGAGCAAGAACGGTCCAGTTTCCAGAATGTGTCTCTACTTGTCACCCTCCACCTGGTGTTGCACTGGCAGCAATTTCTTCAGAGACTCCCCAGTTACCTCCCGAATACCAAGATGTTTTCCGGAAGGATCAGGCTAACTCTCTACCTCCTCATAGGTCTTATGACTGCCAGATAGACCTGATACCTGGATCTACTCCTCTTTGTAGTAGAATTTATGCCCTCACCGAGCCTGAGAACCTTCACCTTCGACAATACCTGGATCAATACCTGGCAAATGGGGTTATTCGTCCTTCCAAGTCCCCTGCTTCTTCAGCTTTGTTCTTCGTTCCAAAAAAGGAAGGAGACCTTAGAACTTGTATAGATTATCGCTCCCTGAACCAGATCACCGTTAAGAATAGATATCCGTTACCTTTGATCCCTGAACTCCTGGACCAAGTCAGAAAAGCATGCATATATACAAAGCTGGATCTTAGAGGAGCTTACCACTTGGTACGAGTAAAAGTGGGCGATGAATGGAAGACGGCCTTCCGCACCAAGTATGGGCTATTTGAATATCAGGTCATGCCCTTCGGACTTTGCAATGCCCCGGCCGCCTTTCAATATTTTATGAACGATGTCCTCAGAGAGCTCATAGATGTGTGTGTTGTTGTTTACATTGACGACATCCTCGTTTATTCTTCATCGGAATCTGAACATCGGAAACACGTGAAAATGGTCCTCGAAAGATTGCGTCAACACAAACTTTTCGCTAAGTTGGAAAAATGTGTTTTCAACGTGACTGAAGTTGAATTCTTGGGATTCATATTATCACCTGGCGGAGTGCGTATGGATTCAAAGAAGGTCGATGCAGTTCTCAAATGGCCATCACCATCCTCCGTAAAAGGTGTGCAAAGCATGTTCGGCTTCGCTAACTTTTACCGCAGGTTTATTCCCGAATTCTCTCAAATAGACCAGCCCATCACTGCCTTGTTAAAGAAAAACAAACGTTTTGAATGGTCTACCGAGGCGGAACAAGCTTTCCAGGATTTGAAGACTAAATTTATCTCTGCACCAATCTTAAAACACCCTCGCCCCGAACTCCCCTACATCGTGGAAACTGATGCTTCAAGCCTTGCCATGGGGGCAGTTCTATCACAAAAGGACCCGGTAACCAATCAGTTGCATCCCGTGGCATTTTGGTCCCGCAAATTCTCGCCTCCTGAAATCAATTACACGATTACTGACAAGGAACTTCTGGCTATCAAGTCTGCCTTTAAGGCTTGGCGGCATTATCTGCTGGGGGCCCGACACACCATTACTGTGATTACGGATCACCGAAACCTGCAATATTTGAAAACCGCAAAAGCCCAATCCTCTATACAACTCCGTTGGGCATTATTCTTTGCCGAGTTTGACTTCATAATTACCTATCGATCTGGTACAAAGAACGGTAAAGCTGATGCCCTTTCTAGGATGGGAGTGGAAGAACACTTGATCACCCCTAAACCTGTAACAATCATTCCTGAACAAAGAATTCTGGGTGTAATCGCCACAGAATCCATAGAGGAAGTTAAGGATAAAGCCAGGCAACTTGTAACTCCAGCAGACATACAGAATTGGCATCTGCAGGGAAAGGACTTTTCAGTAAAGGACAACTTATTGTATTTCCAAGAACGATTATACCTACCCAGCACAGATTTACAGAAAAAAGTAATCTCTTGTTATCACGATTCTTTAATGGAAGGATATCCCGGTATGGCCAAGACCTCAGAAAAGATCAAGCGCTACTTCTGGTGGCCGTCTTGGAAAAAAGATATCAGAGACTTTATAATGTCCTGTGGAGTATGCGCCCAAAACAAGAGTCAAAAGGAAAGACCAGCAGGCCTCTTACGCCCTATTGACATCCCACCTCGCCCTTGGCATACGCTTTCTATGGACTTCATCACCGATCTACCTCCATGCTCCGGATACAATACGATTCTAGTAATCGTGGACTTATTCTCCAAGATGGCGCATTTCATTCCGCTCAAAGGCTTGCCAACAGCAGCAACTCTGGCCCGAGAATTCCTCGAAAACATCGTCCGACTGCACGGTTTTCCTTCGGTTCTAATTTCGGATCGAGGTAGTCAATTTATTTCTCATTTTTGGCGAAGTTGCTGTCGGTCGGCTCAAATTGATGTGAGACTATCGACCAGTCACCACCCTCAGACCGACGGACAAACCGAGAGGACCAATCAAACTCTGGAACAGTATTTACGCTGCATGCTGCAACAAACTGAAAAAACTTGGAAAGACATCCTTTAGATAGCCGAATATGCCTACAATAACTCTGTCCATTCGGGAACTGGGAAAACCCCGTTTTTTCTTTTGTACGGCAGTCACCCTCGAACCTCGGAGTTGGATCCCCTCCAAGATCTTGAAACACCAGCAGTAGACTACCTGCATTCTACAATCACCCAAGCCTTTAAGGAAGCTGTTTCTCACCTTCAAAGGGCTAAAGAACAATACAAGAAAGGAGCAGATCAACATCGGAAGGAAGCCCCTCAATATCAAGTAGGGGATCAAGTCTGGTTATCCACCAAATATCTACCTCTAAAAGGGCCACGCACATTCAACCCAAGATACCTTGGTCCCTATTCCATCACTACCATAGTAAACCGAGTAGCGGTCAAGGTGGCTTGCCCCCGCACATGAAGATACATCCGGTCTTCCACGTCTCTCTATTAAAACCTGTGCAACCTCAAACCCGACTAACTAAATCTCCAAAACCTATCCTAGTTGATAGAGAACTCGAGTTTGAAGTCAAAAGCATTCTGGACTCCAAGATCTCCAAATCTAAACTATTTTACCTAATTGACTGGAAAGGCTACGGCCCCCAAGAGAGATCCTGGGAACCTGCTGAATATGTCCACGCTCCTCGCCTAATCAAAAGATTTCACCGAACATTTCCTGACAAGCCAAAACCCCCGGAGAAGCCCGGTTTGGGAGGGGCCTTGAGGGGGGGTACTGTCATGATCTCTGCTTCCAAAAGGTCAGGGTTTTCCCAACTCCCTTAGAAGCAGATCCATAACCCAGGTTCCGAGTGCCAACTAGTCCCAATTGGGACCTTTTGGACCCAGTCCTGGCGCCAGTGGCACCAGGCTCATACATATGCCCAGTCCCAGCGCTGGAAGCGCCGGGCTTATAATGCTTGGGTGGACTTACCTGCAGCAGACCATGCTGCTTACTTGCCTGCCAGTTGAGCCTCTGATCCTCTTCTGTTTGGAACTACTTTTCCTGTTGGGTGGGGCAGGAGCCACTCCCTAGATTCAGAACACTGGAACTCTTCTGGAAAGCAGGAACTCTTTTCTTACCTAGACGTGGCTGTGGAAGGAGACACCTAAGCACTACAGGAGGCTATTTAAACCACACCCGATGGATGAATCTTGCTTTGCGTTATTCTGCATCCTCTGCAGCAGAACGCTCATCGTGTCTTCTGCATCTGATCCTGGGCCTAAGGAAAAAGGCTTACCATCCTGAATCCAATCTTCAGCAACACCTATAAAGACAAGAAAGAACAGGTTAGCATTACGGTCTTCAGTGACAGCTCTTCACTTACCTGGTCCATCGGCTGTCACCAACGCCTCGCGCTGCATTCCGGCATCTGAAAGACAAAGGCTTACCTACTCTTCGTGCGCTCCGGAGGTCTTCACACAGCATTCCGGCATCTGAAAGACAAAAGCTTACCAACTCTTCGCACGCTCCGGAGGCCTTCGGCGCTGCATCCCGCATCTGAAAGACAAAACAAGGTGCGTTTAAAGACATTGGGGAACTTTAATACTCACGTGCCATTACTCCTTTCCACATCTAACCCAGTGGGTATTCCGGCACCCTGCAGCCGCTCCGAACTTGTACCTGCAAAATAAAAAAACAGTTAGAGCGCATCGTGAAGCAGGCAACAAGCGCTTACTTACGTGCTTCCAGGCACTTCTATTCATCACACGGGCTCCAACTTCAACTCACTTCAGCCCGTCATCCGCCATCGCCGGAACCCTGCAAAACAAGAAACATCATTACTAAAGACTTTAAAGACATTAGAATTACTCAAAACTTACCGTTCGTGCAGTAAACGACGGACAGCAGTCCTCTGAAGTCAAGAGGCCTGCTCCCCTTATCCAGTGAAGAAACTGGTTACAGCACCCTGCCCCGAGGCAGATGGAGAGCACAGCGTTCACTTACCTAAGGTGAGAGCGTTAACCTTTGGGGTTCTACAGGGAGAAGAGAAAGGGAAGAAGAGAGAGACATTCAATAACCCAGTTCCTTAATCCCATATTTTCTATCTGCAGACATCTTACCCTTCGAGTCAAACATACAGTGCACAGAGGTCCAGCCCAAAGAGCCAGCCGTGTGTTACACATCACCTTTGAAGATACGGTATACGCCCAGTCAAGACCGGCGCCTCTATGGGAATCAGGTGAACGTTACAGTATGGTGTGGCGCTGCAGCTGGAGATGCGACGTGTACAAAAATGATGTTCTTTCCAGGTCTGGAGGCGAGATGGATCCGAAATCAGGTGTGGAATTCAAGATGGTTCGTTTTCTAATCTTGCCCTTTTCTTTCCTCTTTGTTTTAGGATCTCCAGATTCGAGGCAGGCGTGGCAGAAGACTGGATGCAGACTGCAGGCACGGTGAGCCTTACGCTGCTGGGCGTTACGCTGCTGGATGCAGAATAACGCGAAGCGTGTGCTGTTGTTCGGGCGTGGTTTAAATAGCCTCCAAAGTGGTCCCAGGTAAGAAGTCTCTAGAACCACGCCCGAGTAAAAAATAGTCCCTGTAGTAAAATAGTCCCATCCAGGCCTCACGTTGGCTTGGACTCACTAGCAGCATGGTCTGCATCAGGTAAGTGAAGTCTATGAACCTGGCGCCTATGGCGCAAGGACTGGTTTCTATAATGAGCCTGACGCCTAAGGAGCCAGGACTGAACCCAAATAGCCCCCAGCCGGGGCTGTTGGGGTTTTAATAAGTATCTGGATGCCTGCTCCCGGAGCTGATGGGCTTGATGCTGATGCCCAGGGGTTGGCATCATGAAAGCACTCCCACCCAAGGCTCCTCCTAAAGTTGGTCTTCCCCTTGGCCCTGGTTTGTCTGGGAAGTCCCGATGGAATTTCTTCACCAACTGAGGTGCATGAACGTGGTCACTAGGCTCCCATGACCTTTCTTGTGGTCCGTATGCCCTTCCAATCGATTAAATAAAAAAGTTTTGATTTAACCATCTTGGAGACCAGGATATTTTTTTCCTCGAATTCAGGTTCTCCATCTATCAAGACGGGGTCGGTGGGTTTGGTTAATCTTGTCCCTGGTTGAACTGGTTTTAAAATTGAAACATGAAAGACAGGATGAATTCACATATTAGAGGGTAATTCCAATTTGACGGCCACCGGGTTGATAATGGCCTTAATGGTGTAAGGTTCCAAATATCTAGGGTTAAAAGTCTGAGTTCCCTTCAGAGATATTGGTTTTGCAGCCAGCCAAACTTGATCCCCAATCTTGTATTGTGGAGTTTCACTTCTATGTTGATCAGCATTTTTCTTATATTTCTCTTTTGCTTGTTTCAAATGTTCTCTTGCCTCTTTAAAGGCTTGTGTAATAGTAGAGTGAAAATGACCAACTGCGGGCATTTCTAAATGCTGAGGTGAATCTAGTTCTGAGGTTCGAGGGTGATGTCCATATATGGTATAAAAGGGGCTTTGTCCGGTTCCTGAATGTACAGAGTTATTGTATGCATACTCAGAAATCCATAAAATATCTTTCCAATTACTTTCGGTCTGGTGTAGCATGCAACGTCGGTACTGTTCAAGGGTCTGGTTGGTCCTCTCCGTCTGACCATCGGTCTGGGGATGGTGACTGGTTGATAACCTCACATCGATTTGCGCCAATTGACAACATTTCTTCCAAAAATGTGAAATGAATTGACTACCTCGGTCAGAGACCAATACAGAAGGAAATCTGTGTATTCGAACAATGTTTTCGAGGAACTCCTTTGCCAGAATTGAAGCAGAAGGTAATCCCTTTAAAGGAATAAAGTGGGCCATCTTGGAAAAAAGATCCACAATGACTAGAATGGTGTTAAATCCATTACATGGAGGTAGATCTGTAATAAAGTCTAAAGATAAGGTGTACCATGGTGTAGGTGGAATATCCAAAGGTTGTAAAAAACCAGCTGGTTTTTTCTTCTGACTTTTGTTTTGGCGCAAATGCCACAAGACATCACAAATGACTTTATGTCTTTTCGCCAGGTAGGCCACCAGAATTGTCTCTTAATTTTAGCTTCAGTTTTTGCGATACCTGGGTGCCCTTCCATCAGGGTGTCATGATAATTGGAGATGACTAGTTTTTGTAGTTCCTTGTGTGGTAGAAATAGTCGCCCTTGATAATAAGGTAGGTCATTGATGACTGAGTAGTCCGGGCCTTTCTTTATCCAGTCCTGCAGGGCTGTTGGATCGAAGAGTCATTGGATCTTTACCTGAACATCCTCTAGTGTCTGTAGAGTAGTTATGCCAAGAATTCTTTGTTCTGAAATTATAGGCACCGGTTCCGGGTTCGCATATGCTTCTCCCATCCCTATTTGGGATAAGGCATCTGCCTTGCCATTTTTACAGCCTGGTCGATAAGTGATCACGAAATCGAACTCGGCAAAGAACAATGCCCATCGAAGTTGGCGCGACGATTGGGCCTTGGCTGTTTTTAAATACTCCAAGTTTCGGTGATCAGTGATTACAGTAATGGTATGCCTGGCACCGAGAAGATAATGCCGCCAAGCCTTGAAGGTGGATTTGATAGCTAATAACTCTTTATCGGTAACTGCATAGTTTAATTCGGGTGTCGAGAACTTTCTGGACCAAAATGCTACTGGGTGAAGTTGACCGGTTTCAGGATCCTTCTGGGACAGGACAGCTCCCATGGCTAAACTGGATGCATCAGTTTCAACTATGTATGGAAGTTCAGGGCATGGATGCTTTAAGACAGGTGCAGACGTGAATTTTGCTTTCAGCTCTTGGAAGGCCTTTTCAGCTTCTTCGGTCCACAAGAAGCATTTGTTTTTTCGCAAAAGTGCTGTGATAGGGTGTACAACATGTGAGAAATCCGGAATGAATCTGTGGTAGAAATTAGCAAATCCGAGCATGCTTTGTACCCCTTTAACTGAACTGGGTGATGGCCACTTGAGAATTGCGTCCACCTTTCAAGAGTCCATTCGGACTCCTTTTGGAGTCAGGATAAATCCAAGGAATTCAACTTCCGTAGCATGAAAAACACATTTTTCCAATTTTGCATATAACTTGTGCTGGCGTAGTTTCTCAAGGACTGCACGAACGTGCTTCACATGGTCTGATTCTGAGGAGGAGTACACTAGAATATCGTCTATGTATACAACAACACAGACGTCAATGAGTTCACGAAGGACATCGTTCATAAAATACTGGAAGGCTGCTGGTGCATTGCACAACCTGAAGGGCATCACCTGGTATTCGAATAACCCGTACTTAGTGCGAAAGGCAGTCTTGCATTCGTCACCTTTCTTTACACGTACCAGATGATATGCCCCTCGAAGATCTAATTTAGTGTAGATGCAAGCGTCCTTTACTTGGTCTAGTAATTCAGGGATCAGAGGCAATGGGTATCGGTTCTTAACCGTGATCTGATTTAATGCGCGGTAGTCTATACACGTTCTGAGGTTACCTTCCTTTTTAGGCACGAAGAACAAAGCTGAAGATGCAGGGGACTTGGATGGACGAATGAAGCCATTAGCAAGGTATTGGTCCAAGTATTGTCGCAGGTGAAGGTTTTCAGGTTCCGTAAGGGCGTAGATCCTACTACATGGAGGATGTGCACCGGGTATGAGATTGATTTGACAATCGTATGATCTGTAATGTGGTAAGGTGTTGGTCTGTTCTTTTTGGAAAACATCCTGGAATTCTTGATATTCCTGAGGTAACTGCACGACTGGAGTAGCAACTGTGGCCAGGCCTTGGTTCAAGGGTTTTTCCGGGTAACAAGTATGTGCACAATCCGGGAAGGTTATTCTCTTCTCTCGCCAATCAATACAAGGATTATGTGTTTCCAACCAAGGTATCCCCAGTATTATTTGGAACTGCGGGGCTTTGATTAAATCAAACACAATAGTCTCTCGATGCCCATCTTGACCCAATAGTGTCATCTCTGCGGTGGAATGAGTTACAGGCCCAGAGGCAATTTCAGTTCCATCGACTGTGGTGATGACATCTGGAGTGGTCTTTTTGCAGAGAGGTAGATTCAACGTAGTAGCCAATTCGTGGTCCACATAGTTTCCTATGGCCCCACTATCAATTTATGCCCTTACTGCGTGCATACGTGATGACTGCCTTGGATCCACAAGGACCATTGGTATGATGAAGTGCAAGGTCTCAGTATCCTTCTTCAAGCTCGGCAAGCGGACCTCTACGCTTGTTGGGCGTCGTCGTTTCCCGAATCAGGCTCTGTTTGATTCTTATCAGAAACTCTGACTACTTTTTTGGGTGGTTTTATAGGGCAATCCCCTAGAAAATGTCCTGAGGCCCCACAGTACAGAGATAATTGCATCTGCCGTCTCCTTTCTCTTTCCTTTTGAGTTAAGGGTCCCTTGACCCCCCCCGATCTGCATCAGTTCTGGTGCATCTGTTCCTTTGAGGGTAACATTGGGTTTAGCCAATACCGATTCTCAAACTTAGCTCGATCAGCCTTTCTATTCTGAAGTCGGTGGTCTAACTCGACCACTAAGTCTATATATGCTGCACAATCCTGAGGTGGGTTCACAACTTGGGCCAAAACATCTTTGAGTTCACCCCGAAGTCCACGATGAAATAATGTAATTCGTTTTACCTCCGGCCATCCGGTTTCCACCACCAACCTATTGAAGGTTGCGATATAGGTTAGTAGATCCTGGTTACCTTGTCGTAAGGATAAGAGTTTGTTATCCAGGGCCTGACCCTGTGAATGTCTGGCAAATAATCTCTCCATGCTCAATTGAAACCCTTGGAAATCCCCAAAGAAGAGGGTCATCCTGGTTGACTTGTGGAATTGACCAATCCGCTGCGCTGCCACTAAGGTATGATAGTACAAAAGCTACTTTGGCTTGGTCGTTCGGAAAAGCTCCAGGTGTGCAATCGGCATTGGTTCATAAACACGGCGAACCTTTTCGGGTCCCCAGCAAAGCGTTCGGGTGGAGCTAAAGGAATGCTCCCTGGTAGAACCACTTGCACAGGATTGCTCGATGAAACAGGAGTTGGATTCCCCCCCCCGAGTCCAGGTAATGGTGTTTGCTCAGCTTGGTTTTGCAGCAATTGTCTAGCAAGATCATCAGTGCGCTCCTTTGACACAATCAGTTCTCTCCTGAGGGCATTAGTTTCTTGGCGTGCAGAGTGCACTTCTGCCCTAAATTGCCCTAACAATGGGGCTAGTTGGTCGGTTTCTGAGGTTTCCATGACGCCCGGTGGGGATTTGTAGATAGGCTTCGCGGTCTGTTACGCTCACCTGGTTCCCACAGGGGCGTCGATCGGACCTGGACAGCTGCGGTCTCCACCAACGTGATGCGTAGTGCCGAGATGACTGTCTGGACTGGGCCGCCTAATCTCGTCTGCTTGTTCCGTAGAAGTATTCTCCTGCAAGTGGAGAAAGGGATTTAGCAACCCGTGAATTTGAGTTATAGCACCCTCCCACTGTTCTCGTTCTCCCTTCTTGTCACCTCCGATATCCCCTTTTAGGAACCTCACCTTATGTTTTTAAATGATAAGCTCTCCATCCTGCGTGGATTGCAGGGGTGCGTAGATGCCAGTTACTTCACTGGTTTGAAGGCGTGGGAGAGTTCCGGAGAGTATTGACTCTGAGGTTCCTGGCAAGGTTCAGTAAGTATCAAGTTCATAGAGTTCAATATGTCCGATGATTCACCCTTGTCCCCCCTTCCTTCCATGTCTTGCAGCTAAGATCATGAGAAGATACCCTCGTGGCAGTTGGTGGCACTCAGGTAAGAGTCTGTATTACCCGACACCGTCCGGTAAATGTTGCAGGTGTTTGACGTGTTGTTTTCTCTCCCCTTGCAGGTGTGGCACATGAAGATGTGGAGAGTTATAGAGTAATGCCTCCGGTGGTAATCAGGTAACTCTATGGTGATAAGTGTTTTATTTGTTGTTTTTTCTCGGCTCACCTTGTTGTTTTATTTTGTCCCTCAGGTGACGGAGTTCGGTGAAGAAATTATGGAAGCAGCACCGAATCGAAAGATGCTGCGAGGACTGGTGAGTATGTCGCGGCGCTGCAGCTGGAGATGCAACGTGTACAGAAATGATGTTCTTTCCAGGTCCGCAGGCGAGATGGATCTGAAATCAGGTGAGGAATTCAAGATAGTTCATTTTCTAATCTTGCCCTTTTCTTTTGTCTTTGTTTTAGGAGCTCCAGATTCGAGGCGGGAGTGACAGAAGACTGGATGCAGACTGCAGGCACGGTGAGCGTTACGCTGCTGGGTGCAGAATAACGCGAA
Source organism: Ambystoma mexicanum (assembly GCF_040938575.1). Lineage (NCBI taxonomy): Eukaryota > Metazoa > Chordata > Amphibia > Caudata > Ambystomatidae > Ambystoma > Ambystoma mexicanum. The sequence goes on from NC_090923.1 coordinate 1,248,777,294, forward strand.
GCATGTGCTGTTCTTCGGGCGTGGTTTAAATAGCCTCCAAAGTAGTCCCAGGTAAGAAGTCCCTAGAACCACGCCCGAGTAAAAAATAGTCCCTGTAATAAAATAGTCCCATCCAGGGCTCACGTTGGCTTGGACTCACTAGCAGCATGGTCTGCATCAGGTAAGTGAAGTCCATGAGCCTGGCGCCTATAGCGCCAGGACTGGTTTCTATAATGTGCCTGGTGCCTAAGGTGCCAGGACTGAACCCAAACAGCCCCCCGCCGGGGCTGTTGGGGTTTTAATAAGTATCTGGATGCCTGCTCCCGGAGCTGATGGGCTTGATCCTGATGCCCGGGGGTAGGCATCATGACATACAGACCCTCCCTCCAGTCTTTACAGGGGGTGTCACTGTCGATGGAGGGAATCTCTTCACAGGCACAGGGATGAGGTTGTATCCACAATAGGACAGCTCACTGGGGGACTTGATGTGTTCAGTACTATCTATGACTCCTAATCCTCAAAAGGAATCAAGGGTTGCCGTCAATATAGGAGGCAAGTCTTTTTCATTTTTAGTAGACACGGATGCAATGCGGTCATGTATATGAGACGGAAGGTTTCCAATGTCTTGAAATGCCATGAATACTCAAGGTTTCACAGGAGCTACAAGCAGAGTTCCTTTTACTAAAGATTTACCAGTCTCTATAGGATAATGTTATATGTTGGTGCCATTGCTATATTCAAGCAGACACCTGTTAATATATTGCATCGAGATTTAATGACTAAGTTAAATATGACAATTTCGTTTACTGATGAAGGCATAGCATGTTCAACACCAGGCATGCATTATTTAAATATTAGTGAATTTATTATGGCATTTGCAGGGCAAGTGGCCATACGAGGAGTACCATTAGAACCAGAAGTGTTTCACTATGGTATACGCATTTTGTTAACATGGTTGCCAGGTTTAGTGGGCAGAACTATGAGAATACCCGATGAGTTCTTATTCAGGACAAAGATACTCATGGATGAAGAGGAAGGGTGAATCTTTCCTTTGGAATTACAAGCAGCCATAGTGCAAGGAGAAATGGCTTTCCTTGATGGGAATGATTATGATGGCAGACAATGGTGCACAGTGATTGTCACTGGGAAGGGTTACAGATTGACATCACTGATGAGGATATGTTTGGAGATTATCCATCAGATGACAAAGTGATATTTGAGATGAGTATTACTTATTGGGTAAGAGCAATTAAATGTGAGGTTCCCCAGAAAATGATGCTAGCACAAAAACGTCCTGAGTATTTTGAGGAAGGCATGGCGAATATGCCAACCTCATTATGGACAACAGGCCCCTATGACGTAGGATTACTAAAGGGGGTTGCAGAAGTTGAAGATTAAACTGAAACCAGGAGCAATTTTACCTCGAGTAAGGCAGTATCCCTTGTCTTGAGAGGCAGATGAAGGAATTTTTAAGATAATGGGCCTCATCATGAGTCTGGTGGTAACCCTTAAATGTGGCAGTAGCGCTATTACCGCTGCATTTAAGTGTCTGCCAGATCATGGCCTAGGCGGATTTCCCCCCAGCTCTGAGTAGGGGGGAAATCCGCTGCAAATTTGCTGATTTTCGGCGCTATTACCACCAGCAGGAAATCCGCCGGCGGTAATGGCATGAATTTTCCCCATTGGGCCCAATGGGGAATGAGGAATTCCCAAATGGGCCCAATGGGGCATGGGCACTAAACGTTCCGCCAAACCTGTGATCCGACGCTAATAGTGCCAGGGGGTTTGGCAGTAGGGCTAATAGCGCCGGTGGTAATAGCGCCGGCATTGCCGCCCAACTTGTGATGAGGCCCAATATCAGTTATGATGGAACAGGCATCTTAGTGACATCAGAGTCACTGTGTAATACTGCAATTTATCCTGTCAAAAAGTGGAAATGGGGTTGTGGAGGCTAATTCAAGATATGAGGCCAATTTACAACATTTTAGAGGCCGAGTTCCCTCTAGTTCCTAACCCTGTGCCATTTTCTGTAATATAGCTGTTGAGGCACTATATTTCAATGTGATTAATTTGAAAAATGAATTTTTCTCAATCCCATTGCAAAAGGACTTGCAAGATCTGACGTTGTTCACAATCCGACAGACTTGCCTGAAAAGCACTTGTCTATGCCAAGGGTACTGTGAGTTTCCATCAATTTTTAATAGGCTCCTGCAGATGGACTTAAGTAATATTGATTTAAAAAGTGTTGTGTTGCAATACATAGACAACATATTGGTCTGTAGCACCACAGAGGAAAAGTGCAGATGCGATTCTGTTCAGCTAATGATGATTCTCGCTGACAAAGGATGTAAGGTTGACAGAAAGAAGTTACAGTACTGTCAACAAAAAATGTTGTAAATTGGCTAGTTAATTTTGCATGAAGGATACAAGGTTACTCCTGAAAGAGCTGAGGCTATTTTAAAACCAGTTAAACCACAGACAATAAAGCACATGCAGAGATTTGTGGGACTTTGTAACTATGTGAGAGCGTGGGTCTTTGTTTATAACACATACATAAGGCTCTTATTGCAAGCTCTGAAGAAAGCACAGGCAACTCAGGAAAAAATAGTTTGGATTGAGGAGATGGAAGACAGATTTGATTAACTGAAAAAGGCAATTTGTACTGCTCCAGTTCTAGGGATTCCTAATTATGCTGAGGAATTCTTTTTGTTTTCGCACACGGATGGTACTGTTATGACAGCAGTCCGCATGTAGAGAACCGCATTGGGGTACAAGCCCCTTGCATATTACAGTGGGATTCTGGACCCAGTAATGAAGGGTCATTTTCCTTGCGAACAATCTTTGGCTGCGGCCGTGTTCACCATTGGAAAAGCTGCTAGCATAGTAATGGGGTGTTCCATGAGGTCATTTCTTGAACATGCATTATTTGCCATTTTGGAGAAACCTAAGGGTACATTGGGCCTCATTACACGGAATGCGGTAAGGGTTTACCGTTACTGGTAAGGGTACCGGTACCGGTAAACCCTTACTGCCTTACTACGAGGTCCCTTCGCGGGACCCGACCTCCACTGATGGTTACCGCCTACCGTGTAATGAGGCCTTTTGACTTCTCAAAGGGCTCCTGCTAATGAGGTGGTCATATTGAATCCAGTGATTAAAATAGTTTGATGCAGAATAGTGAATCCTGCCATGTTTGTAGCTGAACCACTGGCAGAAGACGAGCAGGCGCATGATTGTTTGAACTATGAAGAGTTCTATGATGAGATTCCGAGATTAAAGGAGAATGCATTTGCAGCTGGGGAAATTCTTTTTATTGATGGTTCTTCAAGAATAGATCAAAGTAATGGACAACGATATGCAGTTGCCGCTGTGGTGAAGCACAGGACCATTGGGGAATTTGAAGTGTTGGTAAGCGCACGGCTGCCATCTCACACTTTTCAGCACAGGCTGCAGAATTAGTGGCACTGATTGCCATGCTCGAGAATCATGCAGACCAGGAAGTAACAGTGTACAGTGACTCCACCTTCATGAGGTCAATGGTGCACGTAGGACTAGCGTGCTGGAAAAGGAGGGGCTATCTCTGAGCAGATGACACTCCAGTGCAGCATGCAGCCACTATTGGACAGGCTTATTAAAGGTCTACAACTCCCAGTAGCCATTGCAGTTGTCAAATGCACATCTCACACTAAAAAATCAGATTTTATTTCACAGGGAAATCAAAGAGCAGACGAAGAAGCTAAACGAGTTGCATATTCAGATGACATTATGTCATTTGATACACTGAATGTCAATGAAAGCATGGTGGTGATGATGAGTGTGTCTGAATGCTATAACAATCTGCCTAGAACTCAACTGATAGGGATCCAGGGGAAAGCACCCCAAGATGAGACGCACTTATGGACGTGAAGAGGGTGTTCTTTAAACCCCTCTGAAGCAATGTGGCGACAAGACAGTACTGGTAAACCAGTGATGCCTATGGCCTTATTAAGGGTGGCGTTGGACCAGCTGCACTACCCTGCACACAAAACTAGAGAGAACCTCACTGCAACTATGGCAGAGGACTGGTTCATTCCAAATTTGGTAGAGCATGTTGCGTTATATGTAGTGAATTGCATTGTTTGTCAAAAGTTTATTGCTGGGCACACATTGTACAGAATAGGAGTTATTTGCAGACCTAGTGGCCCTTTAGAGCATTTGCATATCGACTATGTCCACATGCTGCAAATATGTAATGGATATAGATATATAATTGTAGTGGTATGTTCTTTCTTGAGGTGGATTGAAGCTGGACCCTGTGCTCACCCAGGCTACACCTGTGCAGCCAAATTCTTTGTACGAGAAGTGTTTCCTCAATGGCTAATGTGTGAAGTATTAAGATCAGATAATGGCCCTAATTTTGTTAACACTGTCTTTGAGCAAATAAGCTTGTTGCTTGGCATAAAGCACACGTTCTCATCGGCTTATCACCCGCAAGCGAACAGTGTCTATGAGAGACTCAATGGCTTGCTTCAGGAAAGAATAGCCAAATTGAAGCTTACATTGAAAAAAGGATGGTTGCATTGCCTACCACTGTCATTGTACGCATTGAGAAATCAACCAGGGTCAGACCATCATCTCACTCCGCACGCAATAGTGACAGGGAGGCAGGGAAGAACACCTCGCACACCTCCGGCTAGGGTTAGAAATGATGCCCAGTCTACTACAGAACTGTTAGGAAAGGAGTTACGTGATTATCTTATTTGTATAACTTCAAGTATCTCTGTCATTTCAGATCAGCTCAAGCGAAAAGGGTGTGGGGCAGCGCAGAACACAGAAGGAGATGCTTCAACAAGTGGAATTAAAGAACTTTGTCTTCCCAAATTATTCCCTAGAGATGCGGTCCTAATCCACAATCATACTCGAAAGTGGCACGAACCTCGCTTCAACTGCACTTTCATTGTAGAGGACGTCACGCCATCTGCAGTCAAGGTGCAAGGCACACATGCTTGGACTTTTCTATGTGACGTAAAGATCTATGCTGGAGAGCCCTCTACACACCCACACCCATCGGAAGCAATGATTGGCGAAGAACCACAGCATGTGCAGACTAAATGTATGGTGAGGAAGAAAGACGCAGAAGCTGCTGAATAAAGATAAATAATTTATGAACTGTGGTTTAGTTCGGGACACTCTTTTCAGCCACTAAAAAAAGAGTTAAGGGAAGTTATTTCACTCCTGAGCCACAGGAGTTTAGTGACTTTGGACTGAGCCATGCTTATGCCTTGATTGAAAAGAAAAAAGATATGCCAGATCTGGTGTTTATTTTTGACAATTAGAAAAGAGAGCCGTATCCCAATTCAGTTCTCACTGAATTCATGTTTAGAGGCACGCATGGTGGTGCCTAATAACAATGCTTCAAAGATCGTTCTTGCAGTTTCTGTGTTTATACTGTGCACATACCCTGCACTTGTGGGGAGAACTACTAGCGTTCATGTTTTCTTGCAAGATCCTCAAAATGGTGCGATTGTGAGGAGATTGCTCATAGCAATTGTTGAGCAGATTCTCCAGCTTCCTGAGAAGTTACCTGATTGAAGAATGCCCGTATCTTGTTGGAAGACAGACTGATGTCGGAACATTCTTAAGAGACCCAAGGAAATATGCTGAGCTTAATGACATTTTGAGAGGCATTATAATCCAAGTGAACGGGTACTCTGAAAGAACATTAAGAACGGAATGATACTTTTCCTTTGAGGGACAGATCCGGTATCCATTGGGAAAGAGCACTCTTATTTCATGCTGTAAAAAAGTCATCATGTCGTATGGTGAGAGGCCAATTTGTGGAATTCACTGGGAATTTGTGTTCATCATTCAGTAAGCAACCTACTAACTGAGAAGACTTACAGATCCGAATGAGCAGGTTCCAGAGTTGCATAGTGTTGCCATATTAAAAAGAGTTTTTCCTTCCTTTAAAAAGAAATATGGGCGGCATTAGTAGCAATATCGTTATGCCAGATCTTGGAAGAGGTCCATGATGCATCAAAAGCCGCTGCTGTAAGATGACGTATATTTACGTGATTCATGCTTGCATTTTGTTTATAGTGATATTGCTTTCACTCACAGTGCATACGTCTTATTATATAGACAGAAATGGAGCGAGAACTCCTGTGAATCTTCCTGAACAGAAGGAAGGCACAAATGTGGCAACTACAGGGCAGCTGAGACCTTATGTGATTGTTCCTACTTTAGAGATGCACACGAGAGCACCTGGCCCTGTAATGAATGAGCTTGGGTTACCTTTTGGAAGGAAATCACGACTAGAGTTTATCAGAGACATTTTGATGCCTAAAAGCTATGTTGACAGAATTAAGCTTCTGGAATTTTCTCCCACACAAATAGTACACGTAAAAAAAACACCAAGTCCACTGACAAATGTTTATGTAATTGGTGCAGTAAGAATAAACTATGCTAACATACTTCATGAGATTATAATAGAAACTTATAAGAGAAGAATGAGATCTGGGAGAAGTGTAAGGGAAAATAATCAAGAGCTGAATGATTACCTGGATAGTACAGCACATTTGGGGAACAACATATGGTATCAGCATATGAATGAATTCAGAAGAAGGTCTTCAGAGGAGGAATGCTTTGTATGTTCACTCCTGCATTATAGCATGGGGAAGTCTAAAATCTTCATAGCTATTCAAATAGACATCCAGACAGTACATTGTCCATCACACATAGCACTTTGCCTGACAAGAGGCCAGTTTATGGGCCAAGATGCCGATCTCAAATGGGCAACTCAATGGACAGATCCAGATGAAGACGACTATGTCCAGGACACAAAGACAAGAAACGGAGCACACAACAAGAATCACGTGATCAGGTATGAAAAACCTGGAGTGAAAGGAGCTGGAATCAGATGGGAAGTAAACAATAAACTTGAGAGTCCAGGAAAATCTGCAGAAGTCGGTAGATGGAAAAACAGAGGCCAGATGCAAATTTGGGGATCAGTGCTATCTCCAGATGGCTGGGAAGAGGGAGTGGTTATCTACAGAGCCCGGGTGGTCATTGGTTGCTATAAATCAGCCATTGACATAGTGCAGAATGGATGGAAACCATTATGGCCGAGACTTGCTAAGATACTGACCTGGGTCAAAGACAGAGGAGGACTCTTGCAGATAGTGCCTTTGGAAAGTTTAAAGTTGTCCTTCAGAAATAATGGCACAAGAAAAGTTGGAGAGAACCAGAACTGTGGTCGAATTTTTGATGTACCAGGAATGAAATTCGGAACAGCAATGATCATGGATCGCTATTGGGCTTGTGGATACAGAGAATATATGAAGCTACCTGCAGATTGGGGAGGACAATGTTCACTGGTGAATGTTCATGTTCCAGCATTGGTGATTCCGAAAAGTAACCTGAATGTTGATGAATTTCCAAAAGCAGATGCACACTTAAGGAAGAAGAGATCTACTGAACTTCTGAATAGAGTAAAGAGAGAGGACTATTTCTCAACAAAGTTGATGCTATTCCCTATGAGCATAGACTGTTAAGCCAGATAGCCTCAGTCTTCACAATGATCTTCATGCTGAGTATCCAGGTTGGAGTAAATACCAAATGCCTGCAGATTACCAGATGGGAATTTCTGCAAGCGATCAATACAACCGTAAAAAGATTCAAAGCTATCAAGGAGTTTTGTGTATAGGCGCGTTACAAATGCCTTATCATATCATATCATATCATATCATATCATATCATATCATATCATAAGGAGGAGCAGAGAGCCATACAACTGATGACTCCCCAGAACAGATATGTTCTAGACATGATCACAATTATGGATGGAGGTGTTTGTGCCAAAATCAGTGAATCATGTTGCACATTCACACCTTCTCATGCCGACAAAAATGGAACCTTAATGGAGGCTATAGGGATGCTAACAAAGCTACATGTCCAGATGGTAGACGAAGTAGAAGACATTGCTGATGACAGTTGGTTTGGATCACTCTTTTCTTGGGTTCCACAATGGATGGCAGATATGTTAAAATTCCTTGGAGCCCTGATCGTTGTTTGGGGATGCTTGGATTTTGTGTAATCAAGATAATAATTACACAATGCAAGAAGACAGAAAAAAAAGCCATAGGGATGAAAATCATGATCGATGTTGAATCAGGATGGAAGGCCAAAGACTTGACAGACAAAGAAATCAGAGACTTTGTAAAGGCCAGTATCTGTGTACCTGAGGGAATGAAATTCCTGTAACCAAAAAACCATAAGAGGTATGTGGGAAGATGGATCTACTGCAGTACAAGCGGACAGTGCATGCTCATGACTTGGAACAAGGATGAGAATGTGAAGTCAGCAGGATGCCTGAAGGGTGTCATAAATATATGGATCCCAAAGAAGCATTTCTTCAGACAAGGATGTCTAGGAGTGAAGGTTGATGGGAGAGTGGTTTATGAATCGCCCAGAGGGGGGAGTGTAGAGGGGCAGCCAAGTACTCCCACCTCAACCACTTCACCCATATTGCCTATATGTTGGGAGCCAGAGTGTAAGACACGTGCAGTTCCAGTAAGAATACCAATACCCAAGAGAATCCTGGAAGCAAGGTTCCCATTGAGAAAACCACACCTGCATACGAGACGTTATTATGGCCATTTGAATGAAATCCCAGAAGAAGCAGAACAAATGAATGGCCAAGATGAATGGTGACATCATGCAAAATCGAGCTGACGTGCATAAAGGAGATGCAGAGAGAATGAAAATATTCTATAAGGCATCAAGAAAGAATCAAGGATAAGTGGCATCTTGGGATCAAGGTGAAGAATCTTATGCCACAGAAATGATGAAGATATCAAGTTGTTTTACACATGTACAGATGCAGAGAAACGCAAGCAGAGTATTCTTGAGGCTAGCTAAGTAGTGAATAAGTTGTGGCATGCACTAATATATACATATATGCATAAAGAATAAGGATGGATGTTTCCACTACGTGTTATAGCAGAATTAGACTGAAAAAGGAAGGCCTCATTTTCAGTATTTTGCAGTAAAGAAAACAAATGAATTAAAAGTGAATCTCGGAAAGGCGAGGTTGGATGAGCCATGAAGCCAAGCCAAGAAAGTCAAGGTCTTATCAAGCTGGAGCGAGCAGGCATTGGATACAAATCGTGTGAAAGAACAAAACTCCGGTTTAGAAGGCATGAACCAAACACCGAAGATGTCAGAGGTCTGTTAGAAAATAGTATTTTAATACACAAGAAGCTCAAAATCATGGTATACAGTCATTGGACAGATGAAGGTGGACGGATGAGAGGGTCACACCTACGCATGAGGGCAGAGCGTGCCTTCACTCTGTGAATTCTCCAGAGCTAAGAACACTCCCAAGGAGAAGTTCAAAGTCTTAATTGCCAGCAGACCACTGAGGTGAAGATAGATGGATATGCCAATTGGTGGGAAGCTCTGTTTCAGACGAGCTCACCAGCACCTGGAAGTCCAATCTGCGTGCTGCTAGACAAAGGTGGAAAAGTACTGATGAAGGTTACAGTGCCAACCAATTGTAGGGGACCACGTAATTAGGGGTCCTATAGTTTGTGTAGCTAATGGGACGTTGTGTATTTAGTGATGTTCATAGTGGCCATTTTGAGGGGAGGGCTTAGTTGCCCCACCTAATGTTAAAAAGCCTATACATTTCACTCAATGTGCCCCACTCTTGTAGAGTTTACACTTAGATAGTTCCTTAGACCCATTCACATTTGCCTCTATGTTTTAGTAGTTTGCCACATAGGATTATGTTGGTAAAACGCAGGTTGAACGTCACCTATGATGACTTTTTTGCTATATAAAATTACTTTTTCTCTGAAATGCATTGAGAGAAATTGCTATGTGACGTTGGATTATGTCCGTTGTATTCACTGTTTTAGATAATTGATATTAAAACAGTTATCCTTTTTGCCAAGGGCTGGAGATCACCCAGTTCAGAAGGCAGTGGAGTAATTTCTGGAAGACGTGTTGCATTGTAGAGGATACAAAATGTGTATGTGCACCCTCATTGTAAGCGTTCTAATGGGCCCAAAGTATTGAAGGGAGCACTGGAATGAACATTTCTAACCAGTGGAGCAAGGCATACAGTAAATAAATCCAAAGATGTGCCTACTGTCGAGAGACTGCGGTACCAGAAGTTGGGGACAGCTTTTGTCCATCTCACTTGACTTGGGCCCTTTTCAATAGAAAAGGCCATCCCTTTTCAATAGAAAAGGCCATCCCTTCCCACCAAACCAAAGAAGCCGGGAAATCAGTATATATAATAAACTAAATTGACAGCACTTCCTATGGGCCCCAGGGGTTTGAGACCCAACTATATGTTTGAATGTGGGACACACCGGGTTGACATTAGGGATTAAGATTTGTGCTGTGATGGAAAGCACTAAATCAGTGCTTACTGTGATCCCTTGCTCCTTAGTCCCTGTCCAGAGACCCGCACAGATGCTTCGGAAGTTGCCCTATGATTGGCCAATAGGGGCAAAGCAATCAGCGCTGGGATGTAGCGTGGTTGGATTTCAGTGCATAGTGTGATCTTGTGCAAACATGAAGTTTTCTGAGATCTTGTGTCCCATGTTAATGCATTACTTGATATCATAGACACATCATCAGTTAATATTTTGTGATACTGTGTAACAAACTGCATTGTCTTGGCTTAAAATCAAACAAATTGAAAATAATTGTCTGACCTGCCCTCTTCCCTGTTTTAATATTGTTTTCATAACTGAGCATTTAATCTTGGCCACAACATAATTTGGTGATTCTGTCTCCCATTTTTCCATTATGTTTGTGGCCTCAGTTTAAGGTTAAGTTGGTCCTGGATCACGGTTTATGCTTAGTCATTTTAAATTCGTTTTTTTAGCAAAACAGAAATTGTGAACCATTAATTAATCTTCACTGATACCTTTTCATCCTCAAGTTCTTCTACCGGTTTATGTGACTGGAATTACTTTTCACAATGAATGACAAGAGAAACAACCTGACCAAGCACGAGGAACCCAAAATAGGATATTAACTTGGGAGACCAGATTAATTTGGGTTGGTCTTCCATGCTCTTGTCTTAAAGTCAAACTGACAATGGTAAAATCTCACACTAGAGAACAAAATGACTAAATACCCCACTTATACATTAATGCAAACTGGAACTCTAAGGGTTCAGTTTAGCAATGAGACTACATTACAGTAGTCCTAAATAACCACAAACTCTTTTTCTCCCAATTAACATTTTCACTTCTAAATCTATATAACAAAAAGGAACCTTGTCTACAAAGCATTCACACAATTTGGCTAATAGTGCATACCACCGAAATGTTTAGTTATTTATCAAATACAATATGCCAACAATTAACCTTTGTGTCAACAAATTGAAATAAAACAAGCATTGTGTCACCAAAAAGTAAATTGTCTTTCATCTGATTGCACACATTTTTACAAGAATAGCGAGGTCAGCGCTCGTCTGCATGTATTAGCTCTAGAATTACCACGGTAACAGATGGAGCGATCAAAGGAACCATAACATAATAGCTTCTTTGATGGCTGCATCTGTTACTTGGACAACTGGTAATTCCTTATGATTATCATTAGGTTTGGTCTATTCGAAAACTTTGTCCATACTAGACCTCCCGCTATTGGTCAATAGGGCACCTCTAAATCTACCTTAATATACAGAAACAATGAAATCGCACATTGGAAAATACATGCCAACCAATACCACATTAATCTTGATGGAGCTATTATATACCCTGTGATGATGCCCTGTGCTCCAATACAGGAAGTTCTAGTGGGTTGACTAGGGGTCAGATGCCTCTCCCAAAGCTAGTGGGTGATGGGCCTGTTGCTAATATGGGGATGGTCCCCATGCCACTCACTCTTAGCCCTGTTATAGGGGCAGGGGACAGACACAGAGAAGACCATAACAACACTGGGCACATCACCAAGCTATCCTGGCTGAAGAAAGGCCAGCAACCCAACACTTTCTAGCAGCCCGGAGACCCTACCACCAAGCATGCCTTCCTTTTCATGAAGAACCATTTTAGCAACTCTGTCCCTCTATGAATAGGGGTGCTGAGTGGTCCCAGGGAAACAGTACATTGCATGAGAAATGACTCTCACATGAAGGACACCACTCAGACATCATAGGCCCTTCACAAACTCTTGAGTGACCTCGCTAGTGGGCTTGTCCAGGGCATCAAGAGAGTGCAGAAATCTCCTGTGTGGCCCACAGAGTGAGTTTTCAATAGACAGATTGCCCAGACAATTCCAGTAGCCGACCCTTCCCCCTCTGCAAGCAGAGTGGGAGAGCTTAATCCACTTAGCCCACACTTACACGCATTTTCAAATACGGGCCACAGTAAAACAACATACTACAGCTTCCATGACTCCCAGAAGACCATGTTAATGAAATATATGAAATCCCAGGTGGCAGACCTGTAATTTAAAGGCTTTGTCCACCTTTGTCCAAACAGGTGGTGGCAGCAGTTTGGAGAGGAGTTTGGAGACGAGAAGGTGGCAAGAAAATGTAAGGGGGAGGTGGGTGAACCTCGGGAGAAGGTGATAATGGAAGAGATGGGGAGTTTGGGGGATATTGGGAGGTGGTTGTAGAGGAAAATAAGGAGAGAGTTGGTGAACATCATCAGCAGGAGATAGTAAAAGATATGATAGAAGTTGGTCCACATCTGGATGAGGTGACATGAGGTGTTAAGGAGAAGGTAAGTAGGCGGTGGTAGAGGAAACTGAGATAGGAGGTAAGGAAAAGAACAGAAGGGATAAGTAGACAGACAGCATAGGAAATCCCAAGAAGTCCAGTTGGCTACAAGGCAGGGAAAAGGGGAAATCTGAAGGTGTTGGACCTTTGGTGGTAGGAGGCCCAAACATGTGGCAGAATGTTAAATAGGGACAGGAATATAACAGTGGTGGAGTGGTGCTGACAAGGCCAAAAATAGGGTGCCTGTGTGAGGAATGTGATGAGGCCCTACTCAAGTGCCCACGAGGGGTTGTAGAAGAGCATCCCCTTGCTCTACCTGAGCCTTGCTGAGGAGTTGGCCTAATACCAGCAAGTACTGGGAGAAACCCATGAAAGTCTACAGGAGCAGTCGTGGCGTGAGACTCACCAGGGAACAAGGCTGCAGGAAACCCGTAAGCCCACTACTGAGAAGAGAGACCCGAAGGACATGATAAAGCAGGATCTGTGAAACCCGTAAACCCAAGACTGACCAAACAATGAAGTCAAGAGGAGTGTGTTTGGGGTTGGTTTGAAGAGGCTTGTTTTCAATACAATTCTAGTGTATTGGTCCTTTGTGCCACCCACTCGGCTATATGACAACTTCCAAAAACCAGTATCAATGGCCCTCATTACAAGTTTGACGGTGCAGAATCCAGTTCTACTCTGAAGGCGGTGACACCGTTTCCGTGCCCGCAAGCATGCAGAAGTAAGATATGATTACGGTTTGTGATTTACCGGATACGGAAATACCGGTTCCAGAAACGCTGTGATTGTGAAAAACAGAAAGAGAGCGGTGGCCATTACTTAAACCTCAATCCACTGCAATCCTCAGTCACCACAAGGCTATAGCTCCTGTGACTGCTGACAAGCAACTACTGAGATGTCATCAAGGATTACAGCCACCCGCCAGCACAAACCCCTCTTCAGCGGAATTGACACATTGTGGACAATGCAGCACTGCTGTTCAGTGCTGATCAAAGGCGCAGCAGATAGCAAAAGTGCAAGAATATATGGGCAGCCGATACACAGAAGTGCACAGCAGTTGGAGTCACAGTGCCCACGGTGATGGACTGCCACAAGCGCTGGGATGATCTGCAGCTGCGTGTCCGTAACCTGATGGCAGCACACAGGCAGCACAGCACTGGCAAAGGATGGGTCCACCTTCCCCACTGAAGCTCCAGACCTGGGAGAAGAGTTGCAGCAGCATCATGCACCTAGAGGGGATTGAGGGAGTTGGTCAATCAGAGGTCAAAGCTGGCATACTTGGCGAGGCCGGTAAGTACACAGAGTGCAAAGCCATTAGTGCGAATGATGGAAGCCCTCCTCCCCTGCCAGGCCCTAGAGGCACACAACACATCCACCGTTGACCCATTAACCCCCCCCCCCCAGCCAGGGACTAGATGCACACATCATATCCACCATTGACCTATTGACCCCCCAGCCGGGGCCTAGAGGCACACAACACATCCAACACATCCACCATTGGACTCCCCCCCAGCCAGGGCCTAGAGCCACACAACACATCCACCATTGATGCCCCCCCCAGCCAAGGCCCGGAGACACACAGCACATCCACCATTGACCCCCCCCCTCCCCCACCAGACAGGGCCTAGAGGCACACAACACATCCACCATTGACCCCCCCAGGCAGGGCCTAGAGGCACACAACACATCCACCATTGACCCCACCACACACAACACCCCTATGTGACAGCACCACCAGGACAGGCAGGCGGCGTGCAACTGTGTGCAAGCCGTGATCTACACACCTGAGTGCATCACCCATCAATGTGTGTACATGCAAGTGGACCAAGTATGAGGAGTGCATTGCATGTGACTGCCCCATACACATCCTGTCACACGACTAACTTCATGCCCTACATTCCCCCACAGGCATATCAACAGACAGTGACTCGGTACAACAGCCAACCGCGAGGGGGACTGCAGGCCGTCATACAAGGCAATCCCTGGACGCCACTGCCAGCACCTCTGGCACACAAGCATTAACGTTGGGGAGGTGGGGGTGGTCCTTAGTGGGGTTAGTCAGTTTGGGCCTGTTTGGTGGGTGGGTACGTTGGGAAGGTGGGGGGCATGTGTGTTCTTCATTACAATTCAATACCTGCTTCCCCTGTTAATTCTACAATATACTGGTGTGAAAATACAAATAATGAGTGGACAATCTCATTTCTTGTGTATACAAACTATTTAGTGAAGTGCAGATTGTGCATAGGAAGTGTATCAGAAGAAATTGAGTGTGAGTGCTGCACATGCATGTTGTTCATCAATGGCACCCTGGGCTGGTAGTGCACCCATCCCATCACCATCATCCTCATCCTCCTCATCCACTGCCTCGATGTCCGGGGGCAGTGGAATATTCCTGCGTATGCACAGATTGTGCAGCATAGCACATGCAAATACTATTTTCCCTGTCTTCACCGGGCTGTACTGCAATGCGCCACCTGATCTGCTCAGGCAGCGGAACATGGCCTTCAGCAGTCCAAAGGTCTGCTCTATCACGCCACGTGTACGTATGTGTGCCCGGTTGTAGGCCTCCTCATACCTGTTCCGTGGTTGTCGTATGGGCGTCATCAGCCATGGCATTAGTGCATATCCGGCATCACCTGCATGGGAGTGAAAGCAAGGGCACATGTTCCTATTTGTGGTATTACTGTCGGAATCAGATGCGGTCCACTGATGCCCCTTCTGGTTATCCGATGTATGAATCATCTATTGAGCACACTTGAATCACATTGCCTTTCTGGGGTCTGTGATGCTTAGATTTGTGGAGTGATGTTAGGCAAGGGCATGTTCCAAATGTACATGTGTTCAGATGTGGTTGGTGACTCCGGCATCATGATGTGATGTCCGGATCTGCATCAGGCAGACACAGATCACTGCAAAGATGTGACCACTGCAAACAGCACGAGATGTGCCCATCGTCTGCATGGGAGTAGCAAATGTACATTGGGCGGGGGAGGGACTCACATCCTAAGGTTGATATTGCATGTAGTGCCACCCCATGGCTAGGGTGTACATGGAGATAGGCAGGGCATGTTTTTCGTGACATGGCATGGGGCAATTCTCAAGTTGCTGCAGTGAGCTGTGTGGATTCGGGTGCTTGTCTATCCCCCCCACAATACACGGGTCATGCATTGGCAGTTGTGATCGCTCAACTGCCTGGGACACTGTGGGCATTGACTATCCCCCCCGCACCTCCAATACACAGGGGTCATGCATTGGCAGTTGTGCTCGCCCAACTCGCCCAACTGCCTGGGACACTGTGGGCCTTGACTATTCCACACCCCCTAACCCCCAATACACAGGGGTCATGCATTGGCAGGTGTGCTCACCCAACTGCCTGGGACACTGTGGGCCTTGACTATTCCCCCCCCCAATACACAGGGGTCATGCATTGGCAGTTGTGCTCGCCCAACTGCCTGGGACACTGTGGGCACTGTGGGCCTTGACTATCCCCCCCCCCAATACACAGGGGTCATGCATTGGCAGTTGTACTCACCCAACAGCCACGTGCTTTGTACTGCATAACGTTCCATGTAGTGTGGCAATGTTGAATTCCGCAAGACCATCGAGTCATGTGTGGACCCCGGGAAACATGCACAGCAATAAGTGATCACTTCTTGGGCTTCGCAGACCATCTGGACGTTCAGTGAGTGGAATTTCTTCCGATTGTGGTACACCGCCTCAATTGCATGTATGACAGTCACCTCCACGTGCGTGCACTCTAATGCGCCTATGCAATTGGGCATGCCGGCAATGGCATGTAAGGCAACTTTGGTGGCAATGACCTGGGGGGGTACGTGTTAGGGAAATGTACCCTGACGCATGGCGCAGCAGCGCATCCAGTACATGGACCAGTATCCTGGAGAAACAGTGTTATGACAGTCCGTGCAGCTTCCCAACAGTGTGCTGATAGGTTCCGGTGCTGAGGAAATGCAGTGCAGAGACTACCTGCAGCGGGGGGGGGGATTGCAGTATGGATGCCGACGCGGCTGCTGATGTTCTCTTCAATGAGGGTGACGATAGATGTGATTGAGGCCCTGTCAGGCCAGTATAATGTGTGGATTTGACTTGGGGTCAGGTTCCAGGGTGAGGCCCTGATGTGGTGTATTGCTGGCTTCCTGCGGGTGGTACCTGCTGCACACTGATGTTTTGGATGGCCACTGGGTTCCTGATTTGCCTCCTGCGTCTACACCTCCTCCTCCTCTGACTCAGTGCTGTGTCAATCTGCACTGCTGCTTGCAAGTTCCCTATCCCAAATCCTGCTAAGGCGGCTGACAGCATGGTTGTGTTGGAAGGTGGCTTGGGTGTGGGTGGGCCCTTTTGTAGGCTCCCAGTGGCCTATGATGTGCAGCTGGCCTCTTTGTGCACACCTGGGGCCTGTTTCAGCTCACCTGCCACTGTTTAACGCCATATCCGCGGTGCCGGCAGTACCGGCACAGTGTTCACGGTGTTTACGCCATGATCATGGCAGTGTTTCCGTGTCCGTGCTACCAGTAATGTGCCGTGTTGCGCATTGCCGGTGATTGGGGGTGCGCGGGCGAGTCATCCCGCTGTTTACACCCATGGAGCTACCAAGTGCGTTGACACTGCGTGGGTCGCTTTGCGGTGATGGTGTGTCCACCATTGCAGGTCAGAATGGACCGGTCCGGTAAATGGTGCCGGTACAGGTTTTCCGGCACCGTTAAATCCGGACCGGCTAACTTGTAATGAGGGCCAATGTCTGCCTTGCACCGCTCTAAGATCTCCCGCTATCTAAAACCTTTTCCAAAGTGCCATCCCAAAGCAAATAGCGACATACCAGCACGTAGGACACAAATATCTCCAGCCTGCACTCACGAACGCATCAGGTTTTGCACCAACCTTACCTTCTATGCCCACCAACAACCCCTACACCTCCTTTTATTTTCTTGAAGAGACATGTGCGATGATTCCGCCAAAATAACAGAAGTGCTCTACACTAGATAATTTTGTGCAACATTACATGTGTGAATACACTCAGGGATGGCGCAACACACACAAGGATATTCTTAGCAACTGCTTACGTTGCGGGCAGCAGATTGGCACCTTTTGTAAGGACAGGGCACCAAAATGGCGGCACATCGCCTTCGGTGGCATACATATGCCTACTGGACTGAAAACAACGTTCTAAATACAGTATCTGCCGCCAGCGCCCCTCCCCTTCCACGCCGTGACGTGCTTGCGTGTCCATTCTCAAGCTGGCTCACACCGCGCAGCTCCGCGGGGAGGAAAATCAATAAGGCAGCAGTCGCCACGCTCTGAGCAGAGGGAAGCAAACACTTCAGTATATCGGGCCCAGTGCTGAAAATCAATGCAACCCTGCAGGGCCCTCCCGGAAGACAGTTCCGAGACATCTTAATTTTTTATGAAGCACGTATAACATGAAATGTCGGTGTCACTCAGCCCGCAAAGAAATTGTGAAACTAAATTGGTAGTTGTTGTTACAATGGTTATATAATTATGATGGTTGCTGCAGTGGCTTGGCACACCATGGATATTCATAGGTCTGCTGCTATCATCTAAGATACAGTGCTTCATCACGAGTTGGGCGGTATTCCAGCGGTATTGGGATACGCCTGGGCTAATAGCGTTACCGCCAACCGGTCCGGCACTAATAAGGGTTGGGCGGTAATTTGACACACTTACCCCCAGTTTAAATGCTGCCAGGCTGGTGATTGGTCAGACCCTTAAATGCGGCGGTAATTGGGTTACCGCCTTATTTAAGGGCTAGAACCCTGGTGTTTGTGAAATGAGGTTAGGATGATTTCTTATGTGACTAAAGGCATTATATTATGGGCCTGATTTACAACTCGTTTTTCAATGGGAAGATCGAATTGAAAAACGATTTTGTAAATCAGGCCCTATATGTTAGTTTCAATTTATTTGATAGTTCAGTCATTACAGTGACTAGCATAGTTAAACAAATAAAACAGTTTTATTTACACACATTTTAATTTAGGATCACTCATGAGGGAATTTGTAGAAAAAGGGAGAATTGTATGTGCTTTATGACTTGTTATGATGTAGACCATTGATTCTTGGAGTTTTCCAACACACATTAGTTTAGTTTTAGACTTCGGAATGGAGAGAAACATGGAGCAGCAACAATGAGGGGAGTAGTTGGTGGCGGGGGTAGAGGAGGGCGTTATTTCCCATTTCGTGGTTTGTATGAGAGAATGAACTAAACGTGTGCAATCTTTCTTTACTGGTATAATTCTTAAACGGGGTAGCAGCACCCATTAGATCACAAGCAACCGGCGTCAATGTAGTGCTGTATAGGCATGCGCTGTGCTCCCTGCTAAAAGCTCTATTACACCAGTGGCCATTTTCGCAAGGCCCATTAGACCAGCTTAAGTTGATGGGAGTTTTGCTGATTCTGTTTTAAAAGGCTTGGTTTGTTTCCCAGCTGCTTCTTACAGAAATGTTTTGTCTCACTTTTGTGCGAATTATATTACTGTTTCCACTTGCGTGCTTTGTCTTTTTCTGATTCCTTTGGCCCCAGTGTTTTTGCACACCTAACACAGCATATGGGCACAGAAAAAAGATGTTGGTCCAACTGGCTGTACTGAAGTAGTTTGACTATGTCTATTAGTGATTGTTTATCTCTGTCAAAAAATAGCTTGCTTCATATTGTACACCACTAGAATAACATGTTGTGTACATAACATAACATGGTGTTATAACATGCCTAATACCCAGAGGTTTCTAAGCGCGGACCCGGGAACCTGTGTTGCATCGTATCGTCGTGCTTCCAAGGCGAGCACTTTGCCCCTGAGCTATCCTCCCGAAACAAATACTCCTCCTAAAGCTTCACAGTATCGTTTGAGCTGGTGTATCAGGAACTTGAAACTCTCTGCAACATAATTGGTACTGTATGCTTTACATACCTTTTTGTTATTTCTAATGCCCAAAATATGTGGGTGCTATTCTTTGCACACATTTAAAAAAACATTAATAAACGTATTGAAATAATTCCTCCCACCACGTAGACATAAGTCCTCTAATTATATCACTCAGTGTTGTTACTGGGCTCCATCTTTAACTGTGTATTCACTGTTTCTCAGTCTCCGGTGCCCCCTTTATAACTTAGTTTCCCACCCTTCTCTCTCTTAGACACTGCCTATGCCCACTGCCCCGTCTCCTCTGCCTCTGTGCCACATGTATGCATGTGCATGTTTTTGTGAGAGTGTGCGTCTGGTTGATTTCTGCCTGTACAAGTGCAATTGATGCATGTGTTTATTTTATGGGGAAAGGAGGATTGCAAGAGCATCGCTGAAGTGATATACAGTGACAATGCTAGCATATATTGTGGGCACATCTTCATGAATGTGATTTACCCTGGCTTTCCGCATTTAGCACCCAAACTCTGGAATACCCTGCCCATTGCACTCAGAGCTGAGTCATCCCTTGCTGTCTTCCGCAAAGGCCTCAAAACCACACTCTTCAATTAAACATTCCTCCCCCCACCGTACCCACCAGCCCACGTCATCAGAACGCTGCATGTTTTTATGTGCTGCCTTGTAACAAAGTATGTATATCCTAACACACCGTCATGTAACTAAGTATGAACACACCGTCATGTTATGTTATGTTATGTTATGTTATTTTGCATTTATATAGCGCCTTATATACCATTTGTAAGGTCTGAAGGTGCTGGTAGGTTGAACGCCCTTGGGAACCGCAGTTCAGGTCAGTAGAGAGAGAAGAGAGAGTCCAAGGTGCGTGTGCACACCAGGTATGTGTGCAGCTGGTGCGGAATTCCTGTGGTAGCTGCTTCCTAGCGGTAGGTGTGGTGGTTGAGGGATCAGGATTATGTGTTCGATCTGGCGGGAATTATCCAGACCGAGTGTGGCAGCGTTAGGCCTGAGGAGAACGCCTGGTTGGGGGTGTGGGGGCCCAGCAATGTTTACTTAGAGTGATGGGGAGTGAGCGGCTGAATGTTGATATGAGAACAGTTATACCGAATGGTGTCATAGTATCTCTGTGTTCTAGTTGAGTGGTGGTGTAAGGAGAGAGTAAGCGTGGGGCGTGATATGAGGTATGCTCTTTCAAAGGTTCCACGCATTCCAAGGTATAGTATGTACGTCACGCAATTCTGAGCGGTCAGGTCCGTACTATGCATTTTTGGACATTTCAGGCGTTTATGATTGCACTACACACTCACGCGCTCTGGATCACCATGTGTGCTCTAGTCTATCTTCATTTTCTAGTGTGCTCCACGTGTGTTCCCAAGTACTCCATACGCATGCACTCCTGTCCTTCTCGCGCAACTACTCCAGTTTACCCCGCGCATGTATTCGTGTCTGTCAACTCACACATCTGCTCTGTATACTCGTCCGCTCTGTATACATGCCCGCTCTGTACGCTTATCCGCTCAGTACACTCATTTGATCTACGCGCTCATCCGGTCTACACACTCATCTGCTTTATGTACTATTCTTCTGCACTGCATACTCATCCTTTCATCACACTCATCTGCTCTGCGTACCCATCTGCTCCATACACACGTTCGTTCCATGTGTACATCGGCATCATACACTCCTCTGCCACTCATCTGCTCTGTACTCATCCGCTTCACACACTCATCCGCTCCATGTACAATCATTCGCTCCATATACAATCATTCGCTCCTTATATATTCATCCGCTCCACTTAGATGCATCTGCTTCATTTATACTCATCTGCTCCACGTGCACTCGTCCGTTCTGCGTACCTTTGTCCGTTCTACACACTCGTCCGCTCTGTACACTCGTCCGCTCCACACACTCGTCCGCTCCACACATACGTCTAATCTACACATTCGTCCCATCTACACAGTCGTCCAATCTATACACTCATCCAATCTACACACTCGCCCAATCTACTCATTCGTCCAATCTACCCACACATGCGGTCCATACCACTCATCTGGTCCACCCTGACCATACTACTCGTCTGCTCTATGTATCTATCCGTTCAACACACTCGTCAGTTCTATGTATTTATCCGCTCTATACATTCATCTATTCCACATACTCATCCGCCCACACACTCGTCCACTTCACATGCTCATCCGCACTGCTCACTCGTCCGCTTCACATGTTCAGTCACATACTCGTCCGCTCTACGTACTCGTCCGTTCTACGTACTCGTCTGTAACTAAGTATGCTTTTTTCTGTAACCAGCAATGACTATCTGTAGGAGCGCTACGATGCCTTAGGGCTGCTGTGCGCTTTATAAATGTGAATAAATAAATAAATATATTGTGTATTGCAAAAGGATCTGGGACTAAAGTTTAGCACCGTAGGATGTGTCATTGGCTAAGAAGCTACGCAAACACACATGTTGATGCAATACAAAGTGCAACAATGTGATGCCCTTAGGCGATCTGGGATAACAGTTCAAAGACAGAAGGTTTAACATGAATCCAGACCAAATCCACGTTGTTGGGTTGGCATCTCACACAGCATTCCTTACTGTCCAGCACAAATCATTGTGACTGACGTCTGCGCCACAAAGTGATTTTACCATAGTCTTTGTGATATTATTTTGGACAATCTATTGCTGCCCTGGAATGTTCTATTGACCAGCATCTTCCATTGCACTAATAAAATGGTTCTGGTGAAAAGGATGCCAGATAATGGAGTTGCAATGCCTTATAACCGAGTGGCCTGGTAGTAGAGTGACGCTAAACAGAGAAAATGGTCACTAAGCTTTGTTATCTGAACTTTCGCTCTGTTTTCGTTTCTCTGCAATCCGAATAATGGGCATTCAGTAATCTGGCATATTTGCTTATTCGGCATTAATGGATGCCTGATAAACTTGCACTGTATTTTATAAATTGATGTCCTAATTTTCATATCAATTCCTTTAGGCAGATGTTTTAGTCTCAGTTGATTTGTTTTGGTCTTCCATTGTTTTTTCATCTCCTGCAAATGTTGTTGCACCCTAAAAAAGAAACAACACTGGAGCTAGATGTGTTAAAGGTTTGATTAAGGGATGAGTATAAAACAGAAACAACAAGGTGGACTGATTTTCAGGTGAAACGTCTATCAGAATTCTCCAAACTCTATTTGTTCCAGGTTCTCCAGGGTCACCCTCAGTCTGAGGGGTGTCGAGTCCAACACTTCTTTCTTGATCTCCTTGCTATTATTGACGACTTCTTCTTCCACTTGGTTTGTGGCTAAGGCGAACTCTGCAGTCTCTGGCCCAGATTGGCAGTCACCAATTTGGGTAGGCATGACATCACTGCTGGGGTGAATTGTCACAGGAGCTCACAGTTGTAGCCAAGCAATGGGGGTAGGTGGAGGTCGAAGGGAGGTCCAGGCTGTTGCTTTCACTAGACTGTGTTTACGAATGTTGCCAGCTCCCTGTCTCAGATTCCTGTCTCTACTGCCCACTCTTACTCTCCTCTTCGACATCTCACCAGATGTTCATGCATAAGGGAATATTTCCTAGTTCCCCACCTTGCTACCCCCTCAATGCACCGCCACATTTGCATTCTTTCACCCCTCCCAGGTTCACCCTTATTATGCGCAGGGATACTTACTTCTCCCCTCCTCTTCTATGCTCTTATCAACCTCCCTTTGTCTCCAACTGATTTTCCTCCTCCCCTCATCTTCTCTCCTTTCACCCTCCTCCTCTCTCTGAGTGATGTACCGCCTCTGTTCTCCTCCTCTCCTTTCTCCCTCCGCTTTTCAGCTTCCTGCCATCTCCTTCTGCCCCTTCCTCCAGACTCCAGCTCTACTTCGCCAAACACCCATATGCTTTTGCAAAACATGAGTCCTTACATAATGCCCTAACCACCCCTTTCGAGATCGCCCCGGTTTTACGGAACACATGGGCGTCTCAACGTGTTTGTGATTGCTTGGCTGGTTTGCCTCGTGGCCTCCTTCTCACATTCTCTGCCCCGCCTCCTCTCTGTGGATTTCCATAGAGTGAACCGATAAAGGGTCTCACGGCCATCTTGGATTTACATTTTGCAGAGATTTGAGTGCATTGCAGTTACGCTCTCTGTGGGTCGAATCTTACTCTCCTGTTCATGCGCACAACGAAGCTAAACTTAGTTCCTTTGTTTCCTTCTGTGACTGCCTTTTCATGATACCCCCTCTCCCCCACTCCGCAACTACAGGAAGGTCGTGAACCTGTGAGATTATAACCCTGAAATGGGGTTTGGGATTCTGTAAATGGGTAACTGTGCACACCACGGGGATCACCCTCGCCAGGTCCTTTAAAGGTACTGCATGTTGTTGTATAATGTGGCGAGCCCCTGCCTACAGACTAAGACATTGGGGTAAGCAAAGGGGTGATCCCATGCGACCCCAGGCTCAGCATCATGCCGTAGATGGGTGATGCCCATCAAATTTGGCCACCTCAACCCTCACCCCAAGGGGCAGATGGGGACTTTTCCACAGAGGGCTCCCACAAACATCACCAAAGCACCAACATTCATTCTCATGAATCCATGAGCGACAACTAAACATGACCTAGCCATCATTTACCAATCCATTCTCGAATTCACCACCGTCTCTTCCCTAGCACTGGAAAAATGTCAGCACGCTGCACACTACTGACCCATCACATTACACTCCGTGCTCAGACCCCCAGGGGGCTAAGCATGGAATACAAAGAAACAAATCACAGCCTTCACTGCATTCACTGCCTCCTCCTGTACAGGACACATTCTTGGGAGACTTTATTTTATTTAATTTTATTTTTACCATTTATAGCAGGACCCAAGATCCTCAGGTATCATGGTGCTAGTTACGTAAAGTGCCAAGTGAACAGGTTATGCAAGATGTAACATTGGAACGGCTAACCTCATGGTGCGGGAGACATCAATTATGCAGGTACAAGTAGGTAAAATGCAAGGCTACAAAAGTATAATTGAACAATAGGTAAAATGCAACACTGACCTGCCTCACCTCATGGTGCGGGGGCTACATCAATTATACAAGTGCAAGTATGCAAAAATCCAAGGCTACATAAGTAAATTGTAACAAATTGGTAAAATGCAACATTGGACTGGCTCACCACATGGTGAGGGGGGCTACATCAAATATGCAGGAACAAATAGGTAAAAGGCAACATTGGACTGCCTCAACTCATGGTGAGGGGCTACATCAAGTATGCAGGTAAAAGTAGGTAAAATGCAAGGCTACATAAGTAATTAGAACAAATAGGTAGAATGCAATATTGGACTGCCTCACCTCATGGTGCGGGGGCTACATCAATTATGCACAGACACGTAGGTAAAATGCAAGACTACACAAGAAATTTTGAACAAATAGGGAAAAAGCAATATTGGACTGCCTCACCTCATGGTGCGGGAGCTACATCAATTATGCACATACAAGTAGGTCAAATGCAAGGCTACACAAGAAATTTGGAACAAATAGGTAAAAAGCAACATTGGACTGCCTCACCTAATGGTGCAGGGGTTACATCCAATTATGCAGATACAAATGGGTGAGAAATGACATTAGAGTGAGTACACAGATTGGAAAAGCCTCAGCTCATGGTGTTGGAGCTACATCAATTATGCAGGCACAGATAGGTGAAAAGTGACACGGTGTGGGTGTACAGTCCAGCAGAGCCTCACGTTATGGTGCGATGGGCTACATTGGTAGGTCAAGACTTGCGTGCAAGAGTCAGTTGGATGTTCAATGCTATGAGGTCACTGATAGGAGATGGAGAGCACAGGTATCAGCGGGCACGATAAGCATCAGGCAATATAGATCAGGAAGCAGGGGTGTGGGTCTGTCAATATGCCACATTGGCAGGCACTTGTGAGTACAATGGACAGAGGTGATCCACGGTATTCGCCACAAACATGTTTGGACAGACTCAGACCATAAAGGGGGGCCTTGTGGAGCTGCTGAAGGTTTTTTTTTAAGTGGGGCATAGATTAAGTTATATGTAGGGTGAGACTGGCTAGGTGCAATTGGGGGCAGCTGCACTTACCTTTGATACTCGTTTGGTGATGTGCAGCAAGCACCATTTGGAGACAGTGCTAGGTAGTGCGGCAACCGGAAAGCAATGGTCTGGGGGTAAAGATTGTAGAAGGGGGGTGGTTGGCAATTTGGCCACGTCCGGACAGGCTGGGCAGGATGCATGGCCTTAATAGTGGGACTTGGGGGGGCGGGCTTTGCCTGCCGGCTCCCCGGATTGGCGGAAAAGTATTAGAGAGTGTCCAATCAGCTCAGTGAGTGGGGCAGGCTCAAGGTGAGCAGCTCTGATGCAGGTCTCTGGTGAGGGGCACAGTAGCCCTGCAGGGCTTACCTTCTGTGCTGTTCTTGACATCGCCAGGGTAATGGTTCACAGCAAGGCAGGGTGATGAAGTGGACATGCCTTGGGATCTGGGCCTGCAGCCATCATGGATGAAAAGAAAGGGCCGACAGGATTCATGGCCTTAAGAGTGGGTCTTGGGAGGGGGGCCGATCACGCCTGCCGGCTCCTCGGATTGGGCACAAGTATTAGAGAGTGTCCAATTGGCACAGAGTGGGGCTGGCTCAAGGTGAGCAGCTCAAAAGCTGTAATAAGCAGGGAAAGGTGGTTTCCATTTTTAGAAGGTGCAGGCCTCTGTTGAGAAGCCCAGTAGCCCTGCAGGGCTTACCTCCTGTGCCATTCCTGATGTCGCCAGGGTAATGGTTCACAGCAAGGCAGGGTGATGAAGTGGACATACCTTGGGATCGGGGCCAGCAGCCATCGTGGGTGGAACATCTGTGGAGATTCAACTACTAAGTACATGAAATATGTCTTTGAATACATTCCTTGCTACCCTGCCTGGAACTCTCCTTTGACATAATCTATTGCCTTCTTCATAGCCCCAGTAGAAATATCATGAGTACAACCAAAGCGACCAATCAAGTGCTCCCTTCTGGCTCCATTTACAAGTCCACACAATGAGCGGATCTTTGTTTCAAGCACACTATGGGTGTGCAAGCCCCTGCATGGACCACTGACCAGAGCACAGTGCAAACAATTCAGCATCAAGGGAAAAGGATACAGAGCAAACCCACATGTGGGTGTGGGATGGCAATAATGACCTCAGCCTGACACAGGCTGGGGACATTACATCTTTCCAAGATACCCTAGGGAAAAAGATGGACATTGAAATGGCTCGCTTAGTCCAAAGTCTACAGAGAGATTCCCCTAGGGCAAGGGAGAAGAAAAGCTCCAAGGTCTTGCCCCAAGAAGAGTATAGCAAAACAAAAGAGGTGATGGCTGGAAGGTTTAGAATACATGTCAACCTGTGGCATTGCTCTGGGCAATCCTCCAGACCATCGTTCTTCACCTGCCAAGTCATTAAAAAAGGGGAAAGTCCGTATGCAAATCAGGCTTGGTGCCGCCCCAAAAGGAGCAGTCCAGCCCGAAATGGTGGCAGTACCTGACTGATTTGCATATGGCTGGACGCCTTTTGCAATGGCGCAGATGGGCTAAAAATAAAAAATGGTGGTGTGAAATGTTGTCTAGAGCAGTGCTGTCATGATCCTACCCACCTACCACGCTGCACTGCAACATGCAAGCTTTCAGAGACTCTGTATTCATTTACTTGTTTTAACGCAGCAGTTTTGGATCAATCTAATTTCATGTTCCATTCAAGGTTTTGAGTTAATCCAGCAGATGCATTCTGGTACATGTATGTTGTCCAAGAGGCAAAGAGCTGGTGGAGGCATACTGAGTACATTTGTTTGCAGCAAGATACTAAGAGCTGGAGAGGCCCTGATTGCATTCACCTGTTCCAAGCCACTGCAGGCTAGGCTGCTCAGAGCAAAAGAGACTTTAATTACAATCCACTGCTGCAGGCTGCTGAAGCAGGTGCTGGGCTTAATTGAACACAGCTGCCTGAGACTGCAATCAGCTCCACTGTGTTGGTTTTTGGCTGAGCGGGCCTTGATAAGCTCACTTTGAACAGAAGCAGTTGTTCAGTCATCTGCTTTTAAAGGGAGTTTGTGCTTTTTAACTTTTTCTGAAAATCCTGATTTTGGCTTTTGAATCCTGTTTGTTGTTGCTGCTTTGCAGTACCCTTTCCAGTCTGCTTTTGTAGTTCACTTGTTTTTTTAACCTTTCCTTGATTTCCAGCTTTTGACTTCTGAAACCCTGTCCTGTTTTGCTGTTAATTATATTCAGTTCTTTACTGATATCTTTTCTGCCTTTCTGACTTTCTGTAAACACCTTGTTTTCTGTAAGCATTTCTGCTTCACATGCTTGTCCTGTTTCTGACTAGCTTTTCTCTCTTTCTCTCTGCTGTCCCAGTCTCTTGAGGTTTTCCTGTTCATTCCTTGCCTGTGATATTACCAGAGTTCAGGCCATAGGTCTAGTGCCTGTTCTTAAGGACTCTGAGTTTCCTGAACCCCTTGTATTCCCTGTGTTGGCAGCGACCTATCTTCTCTGAGTCCTTTGCCTTGTGTATTCGGATATTACAGTCTCTGCTTTGTACTTTGTTTCTCAATCCTGTCTTGGACTTGGTTACTTCTTTCAACACTGCTTTCCATCTTGGTCCACTGTTGTGCCTCCGCTCTGTATCCATTTACAGTGTGACACCTAGGTTTGTCTACATTCAGATCAGATAAGGGAAATACTTTGGTTGCCCTTGCCTAGTCTGTTTGAGTCTTACCTGCCTCAGTATATGGTCTCCAGTTTTACCCTTACACTGGGTAAAACCGTCTCTTCGGCACACTTAACTCATGACGCTGCTGTATGACTGTTGTTAAGGGTAATCTGCTGGTAATGATCCCAAGGGCTTTCCCTAATCCACTGAGACCCCTTATCATATTTCAGTACATCCTTTATTCTGATCAATCTATGTTGCCCTGTATGTTTGCTTGCCTTTGCTTTCTCTCTGTCTCTTTACTTGCAGCCAGCTCCTGCCCCTGCAACTCCTCTGAATACCTGTCTCACTGGTGATTAGCTTGGTATGTACTCTGTTTCTGTTATATAATAGCACTGCCTGTGAAATCTACCCTATTTTGCAGTGCATACTGTGAGATATAGCATTTGCCCTGTGCTCTCCAGCCAGACTCCTGACAAGTGCCAGTGGTTCAGATAAATTCAAAACCTTCCATCCATCACATTTTTGGTTTACTTTGTCTCCCCATGTGAGAGAGGGTATGCCCAGAAGTTGGTCTCTTGCTCGCAGCACCATAGGGAACCAAGCTGCACCTCACTGATGAGGCCCAACAAGGTCAACACATGCCTGAGGTTACTTTGTTTCCCTGCTGAGGGGACCTGGCCTGGCAGTTCTGGCAGGACTGCTGCCATTGGTGGCAGTACCTGACTGATTTGCATATGAGTGCTGCCATTTTGCAATGGTGCAGATGGGCTAAAAACGGTGGTGTGGAAGGAAGCCCAGAGCAGTGCCTGTGGTTCAGATTAATTAAAAACCTGCCACCCATCACGTTTTTGGTTTACCCCAGGACCAATGTGCCACAAGGATGCAGAGACCCAGAGGACTGTGCATCCTTGTGATCATCTGCCAAGTAAAGAAGTGTGCTGAGGCACTTAAAGCCACCCTGAATCTGTGAGTGAAACAAAAGGTCCTGCATGGTAAAGAATAAAGTTGGGATTGGATGTTAGACAGTAGGTCTTACAACTTAGGACCCTTGTTCAATAACCTTGAGCTACATTTCCATCTTTACACTGTTTTTTCTAAGAATCTCCTCTTTAGTGTTTTAGTTACTCTATACTTTTGGGATTATTTTCCAACTTCACCCTAAGACCCAGGACCTGCCGGGCAATGCTAAAGGACAGGGGGAAAGTGATCACCAGACAGAGGGAAGCCAAGCAAAGGAAACTCTCTGGCGACCCTGATGCAGCCTCCCATTCATAATGATCCCACCCTACAGGTCGGACATTCTATATTAGCTTAAGGAGCACCTTGTTTGTTGTCACACACAGACGTGCAGTATACGTGTCAATAAACCAAAGATCTGTTTTCCACATTTTGTGCATCTCAGCCTTTGTGCTTCCTCCCCTGTGACAGCATCCAGTTAAATCTGTAATACATGCTTCCTGCATTTATATGTCTTTGTATGTCTATCACGACTACTTTCTTTAATTGTGCATGGACGCAACCCCATATATGTGTAGTCCTGGTGTTATTTGGGGCCTAGGCCACTGGCTTTGCACCCGCCACTTGGCAAGAGTTCGACCAGTGTATGACCAACCCTCCTTCCCCAGTTCAGCTGCAAGTGAGAGGTTTTTCAGGTAACCTGCAATATGTTAAATAACACCATTAAAAAGGAGATGGAATACAGACCTGAGCACTTTGATTTTATCCTTCTCTCTTAGCAATAAACACGACACTCATGTCATTTTAAAGATCCAGCAGGGACGTGCATTTTGTTTTTACTGTAATGGATAACAAAAACATACTGGAACATTATTCCTGGCAAACGCCCCTCCGCCCCCCTCCAAAGAGAGTCGCAAAGGGAAGTGCCGAGGATGGGCATCCGGAGCAGACCCCCGCTTTCCCCACCCCAACACCACCCAAATTGCTGCAGGGCTAAGGGATAGCTCCTTCAGTGACCTATCTATTTTACCCCGCTTACCAAGCTGCCCCGTAATTTCCTCTGTCCTAGTTTCTAGCATTTATTTCCCCCTAAGTACCGTACACAAAAATATAACACTGAGGTAACAGAGATATGTACATAATGGGCCTCATTACGACCCTGGCGGTAACGCAACAACGGCGCCGGTAGTGCTACCGGCGCCGTTGTTGCCTCACCGTCTCATTACGAGTTCTGCTCGCGGGGCCACACTGTACGCCTGGTCAGACCAGACGTGCAGAGCGGCACCCGCTAGCAGACCAGCGAGCTAACAATGGTGCCGTCATTAACTGGACCACTGGTAGCATCCTTCCCATGCCCATTGAGCCCTATGGGGGATCAAATGGGAATGGGGATGTACCGGGTCCGGGTCACGCGAATGGGAATTACCGGGCCCCGAAAAGGTCGGAATATCCTGTTAATTCCCATTTTCCGGTACCCGGACCCGAGTTTGGGGGTAGCCGTGTCGCTAAAAACGTCATGGCTACCTCCGAACTCATAATGAGGTCCAGTGTATTTGTTTTTACAGTTGTACAGGCGCGCTTAACCCTGGGGCATCTAGACGCTAGTTGTATGCAGGCACAATAAACAGCAGACACGCTTGGGTACATTAATTGAAGAGGTGACTCTTTAGTTATTTATTTATTTTTACATTTGTCACGCTGTACAAGCACTCCAGAGTGGAACTATTTACACATGGCTGTGGCAGTCAGCCACGGGAGTTCTTAAGTAGGAGCATATGAATCATTATAGGACAATGCTGTCCCTCGGCCGCCACCAATTACAGTCTCTTCATGCATTTTTCCTTTATGGCCAAAGGGGGCCTGCACTCGCAGGCTTCATGCTCTATTTGTGACATTTTACTGCTGCTGGCCCGGGTTGCTGTGTTCAGTGCGTCACCCCATTCTCTAGGGGCTGTGCTGATGTCACTGCTGTGGTCACGGAAAACAGCTGCTCCTTGCTGCACCCCATGCCCAGGGGGGTGCCACCAGGGCTTTAAGTGTGCCCACCAGAGCTCCGGCAGACTCTGACAAGTGTGTCTAAGATGGGGCCTTGCCGGGGCTGCCTAATGTCCCCTGCTAATCCCAACCCACAAAAAGCCTTCTAAAGCCTGAAGCTCTCATGTATTTGTGAAAGCTTCAGGATTCAGAAAAAGAGTCTTGTCTGCCTTTTCAATGTGGCACGGACACCCTGCAAGGCACCCCTTTCATTAGAAAGGAGGGATCATCATCATCGTGCCCCAGGTGTGAGGGTGATGATCGATGCAAAGTGGTGCCTGGCAGAGATTCGGTGCCACAATTAGGTAGTGAATTGGTTTGAATGCCTCCTTTTGCAAAATCAAGCTGTGGCTCTTACCGGGTGTGGCGTAACAGGCCCATGCAGCCGCGGCAAGTGTTGCCTCTTAAGTGTGCTGCCGACCGCCTACCAGGCCACGTGGCATTTTGGCCACGCCCCCTAAGAGCCACGGAGGCCGCTTACAGCGCTTGGTGCCGCCATCACCTCCACCACCCAGGATAATGTTCTCTTTGCGGCTCCCATGCCCCCATACGGCGCCCCTGTCACACCCCCATGACATGTGCCTTTGTGCACCGTAGCAGGTATGCCATTGTCTGTTCGCTTCATGGAGCCGGGGTGAACCTGCCCACTCCTCGTTATATGCCTGGGTGCTGCTGAGGGTAGAGCGCTCCCTCTTCCCTGAGAAGTCTTGGCGCGCTGGGGACTCACCACAGCACCATCCACTTCACCTGGCTGCACTGTGCACATGACATGGGACTTCAGCAGTTCTAGCCTGCCCCATCTGGCCCCGGCATGGGCTGATTACACGCAGGCCATTTCTTTACCCGGGCTGCACCGGACATGTGGTCCTGGACTTTGATCTTCATAGACTTACGCCGCCTGGCCCCGGGGTGGGCCAGCATACCTGCAGGCACCCGCTTATGCCTCGGCCACACCCCTCAAACAGCCTGGGGCTATCTAATCTTCTGGGCCTGCCACTTTCACTCCTGGGACCACACTGCTTACGTGGCCCAGGACACTTCCTTCTCCCAGGCCTGCACCACTCATGCGCACTGGGCATCCAGCTCCATACCAAGCACCACCTGGAAAACATGACCTGGCCTGTTAAGACTCTATGAACCTCAGGAAGGCTTTCGAGACAACAGTCCATCAGGGATTGCTGCACTGTCTCTATTTCCTTTGCTGTCCTCCAAATATTTCTAAAATGTTCCTCAATGGTCCTCAATCCGTCTGGCCATCCTAGATTAGCGCTCCTGCTGCTCCTTCCGCTTTGCCCACTCTTATGCAAAATCATAGTCCTAACCATGAAACTGTCTGGCTGCAACATTGGAAAGACATATGTGGAGCAAGGCCACTGCTGTGGAACACTGTGCTTCATGGTTCCACTCACTATTGTTCCACTGCGTATGTAGTTCTGAAAAACTGGAGGTGTCAGAAGATGACCACTTGTGTGGTTTGACTGGGTGATTCAATATTTCTGCTGCCGGCCCTTTCACAGGGGCCTATCTTACCATACTGGTTGTCAGGTGTTCAGAAGCTCCCTTCAGAGTGGCGGGGTCCCACTCATTTGGCAATGTCATGTTATTGGTAGCACTGCACCAAAGGACTGTTGGTGTTTTGAGTGTTATATCCATTTAAGGAACTTCTTTTAAAGGGGCAGGGCACGTCCAGATTTAGTGTGACAAGCTCCTA
The DNA here is from genome assembly GCF_040938575.1 of Ambystoma mexicanum. Taxonomy (NCBI): domain Eukaryota; kingdom Metazoa; phylum Chordata; class Amphibia; order Caudata; family Ambystomatidae; genus Ambystoma; species Ambystoma mexicanum. The sequence continues at coordinate 1,248,810,288 of NC_090923.1, forward strand.
CAATTGACTAGCTCATGATGGGGCAAGCCGTCAGTATCTGATAATCCTCTTTTGTTCTTCTTTTTCTCCTGTCACAACAGCACAACGAATGGATGCTTAGAGGAAAATGTCAGAAACAATTTTGTAATAGATTCAAGTATTAGAACAGTGAGCTTAGCCTAGAAAAAACCCTGAGAGTCTGAAACACCATGCACATGCATCAATAGGCTTGTGTCGGTTATGTGTTGATGTATTTCCGATTGATATATGACTTATGAGCTATGATAGCAGGCTCAAATATCATTTTTGGACTTCATGAATAAGGATATAATAAAACACGTTTTATTGACTAGTTTTGATTTTGGTTATAATACTGAAACCCCCCATTAGATTTTGCCTATTTGTTTTTTTATTTTGTAATTTGACATGGCTGCACGATGACCAGCAACCTCTCTTACATTATTGCTGCGGAATATTTAAGGATATTCCACAAAGATATTATGATCAAACAATCACCGGTAGGCGCACTGTTCAATATTCACTGCTTCTAAATACTAATCATTAAAAAAATATCATGTGCACCCGAAATAGTGACTTGTGCATGAACAAACAATTACAATAATGCGATTTATAATAGACTCTCTTTTACAACCATCATGCTCTTCAAGCTAATACATTTTATTTTGTCAATAGTCACCCCTTTGTAACTTTATATGTAGCTAAACATCGTATTGTGGATTTTAGGACGAACCACAGTTTCAATCTCGACACAGTTTCAATCTCCTATTTTTACTTAGCTACTCTGTTGTAGCTAGAACATAGCCTACCACTGTGGAAGAGATGCAGCCGTTTCTAGGATTGTGCAACTATTGCAAAGTGTGGAATTTGACTGCTTCAGCTACGCAGAGCCCCTGTTTCAAGGCCTTAAAGAAGCACAGAAAAAGTTCAAGAGTCACTAGCGTGGACAGGAGAAATGATAACAGGGGAGGAAGGATAGCTCAGGGGCAATGCATTTGTCTTGGAAGCAAGACAACATGCCATAATACAGGTTCGAATTCCGATCAGGGCTTTAGAAACCACTTGCTGGTATTAAGCACATTATAAATTAACAATAAATAAAAATAAAATAAATGTTTTTAAGAACTTAAGGATGCTATAAGTAAAGCACCAGTGGTAGCAACCCCCGATTGTACAAAGGAATTCTATTTGTTCTCAAATTCTAACAGGAAAGTAATGACACAGTGTTGACTCAGGCAGCATCTATGGGACACAAGCCATTGGCCTATTGCAGCAGGATCTTAGACTGGAGAAAGCAGTGTCAGTTCCCTTGCAAACAAGCATTAGCAACTGCATTCTTTGCAATTGAAAAATCATCTGCAATAACCATGGGGTGCTCAGTAACATTATACGAGGAGCACACTTGTTTTGCCATTCTGGAAAGGTCCAAATCAACCCTCACCAATAAGCATTGGGTTATGAGGTCATATTATCAAATACTTTCCATTCACATTGTAAGGTGTCACAGAGTGAATTCTGCTGCATGAATTGCAGTACCCTTTCAGCCAGGAGAGGAGGTGTATGACTGTGTCACATACGAAGGTCCCGAGGATGACCTCATTCATGCAATGGAGGATGCACTCGAAGGGGGGGAGGTGCTCTACGTGGATGGGTCATCGACTCCTCGACAATTTGATTAGGGTACTTGCAAAAGGCATTGAGGTGCTGCGGTAGTGCACCTTGTAGATGGGGAGTAGGAAGTAGCAGTTAAAAAGAGGTTACTAACAAATTATTTTGCACAAGCAGCAGAACTCATAGTACTGATTGAAGCGACAGAAGCATCACAAGGGTGTCTAGTAACAATATATTCTGATTCAGCGTATGTCACATCCACAGTAGCAGATGGCAAAGGAGAGTGAAGAGAGGGTCCCGAAGATGCCCCTCCCCACCCCCAGAGTCATGTCGAGACAAAGAGCCAGGAATGCTCGCAGCAACCTATCTTATTTTGGACAAGTACACTGCAAGGTTTCCTCTCTGTCAGCCATACAGACCGAATACAATTCAAGCCTTTACATGCGTGAGAGAAGAACAAGAGATCGAGGATAGAGACACCTACATAGACAGCCTAAACTAAGCACCAAGAAGCCATGGTGCTGACGTCATTAGTGACACCACAACATAGAAGTTTTAGAAATGAAGCACACTTGCAGTCTCGCACTGCATGACACAAACACACACTCGTTAAATGAAGATCATGCATGCACAGTTCTATATCTAGAGGACAGATACATAAACATGCTGTCAATGCTTTATTATTTTTTCATTAGCTAAATGCAGTAAGGCAGAACCCCAAGGCACAAGAGATCCTGAGCAAGCTTGCGGATGCTTAACGTGTACAATCCTATTGGACTACAGGGATATATATGGAACCTGGTTGGACCCTGTGTGACTAACGTATAGCGTACCTATGATAAAATGAACATGTAGAAACCATATTATGCGTCTAAAGGAAAAATACAGAAGGCCCGAGTGCCACACGGCCTGAGATGAGGGAGGCTAACTCGGGCTGCATGGACCATGAAGCAGGCACACAGCCGAGGTCAGAGATACACGGACACATTCCAATCCCAGACGACAAGGGGACCAGCTGCAGAGAAATGGAATACATCCTCATAATTACAAGCTGAAGAGCTCAATTTTGTGGTTCCTAAGCACGTGGTACAGCCATATGAGACAATAGAAATTCACCCGTGGTGGGAAAGAAGAGCTGATCCCCGCAAGCTAGACCCAGACTGCAGTAAGTGTTGCAGCATGAGGAGCACAGTCTCATAGGCAAAGGTGGTACACACACATTACAGCTCAGACACATAGTTGTTCACATCACCTTGAAGAGGTGCACTGCGAGCTGAGAACTTGATCAAATTTTAGGCCTGGGGAGAGCTCTAACCAACCATAGCATAGAAACCTAGGGCTGGATGGATAGCAGCATGAGTCAATGGTAAGACTGCTACTCTGCAACAATGTAATAGATAGTTTCTCGGGAATGTGAAAGGCCAGCCATCTGATATGCAAGGACCAGTAGAATAACCTTTATAGGGTTCTTTATTGGTAATAGTATTCTAAATACCCAATCCCTCATGCTGATAAGTTGTTTGGGGAAGGGCTCAAGTGATGACGACATAGTAGCACAAAACGATGCTGCACGCCATGGAGAGCTGAGACGTACCAGAGAATTTTCATATTTCTTGTATTGATCCCTCTTCGTTTTATTTGTAAAAAATGGCAGTATTACATGCTGTTGGTCGTGTCCTCCATTTGTTCTGGGGAAGGTGTTGGGCCCTCAAAGTCTGCGGACCACCAGCCATACAATGGCATACCTTGGAGTCCCTCCCAACAAGAAGGTTCAAGAAGGCTGATGGGACATATGTGCAGCATGCGGTATTGATAGAAAGATTAATTCATGCCTTATCTCACCCATCAATAGTATCTGTGGTGAAACACACTACCCACAGCCGGGACAGAGATTTTGTTTCACTCAGTAATGATGCAGCAGACAAGGCTGCCAAAGAAGCGACATAGTTAGAAGTGCAAGTATGTGAAAGCATATCCTGCGGGAGCTATACAAAAATTGCAGCTAGCAATACCTACACAGCAGTACTGCTCACTCAGATAATTGAATTTCAAGTCAGACACCCGAAGAGGAGAAGGATTTGTGGGTGAAATGGGGGTTCTTACTGTCAGATTTTATCTGGAGACAAAACATTACAGGTAAAGTAGTAATGCTGTGGGAATTGCTTTTGGTTGATCTTAAGCAACTGCATTACCCAACACATATGTCTAAACAGTATATCACAGCAACCATCAAGAATACATTGATAAATTCATGGCAAATTGTTCTACCTGCAACCTTTGCAGCACCGGACACACTCTCAGGACGGTGCATGGCACATTGTCCCATCCAACAGGACCTTTTCGAGAGCTCCACAAAGACTATGTGGATATGATAAACAAGTACAGTAACTATCATTATCTTATTGTTCTTGTGTGTCCATTTTCCCAATGGATTGAGGCAGGGCCCTTGCGCACAACTAGATGCTAAATAAGCGGCCACATTTTTAGTACTCAAGATCTTTCCTCGCTGGGGGATATTTGACATCCTAAGGTCAGACACTGGAACTCACTTTTTCAACTAATTATTTAAATAGATCACATAACTACTAGTGATCAGACTTAAGTTGTTCTCGATTTACCACCCTCAAGTCAATGGACCAGTAGAACATCTTAACTGTCTATTGAAATAAAAACTGTCAAAATTGTACCATAGATTAGGGAAGAACTAGCTGCATTGTTATCCTTTGGCTCTGTTCAGCCTTAAGAACTAGCCAGTAAGGACCACCAATTGTGCCTTCATGAGATAGTGATGGGAAGAAGGTTGCACACACCACTCATGCCTCCATGCACTGCATCTGATGCCCACAGGGTAGCTGAGATTTTGGGGCAGCAGATTCAGGAGTATTTGAGGGATTTAACAAAATGTATAAACGTGATCTCCCAACAGCTTGCTCCCAGGAGAGAAGAAACAGCTGCCACACATATGGTCGACCCAACGTCTCTACAGGTGCCTCAGCTGTACCACAGAAATGTCATCTACGTACGCTCCTTTGTGAGAAAATCGAACAACTGTTGGTATCAAGGTCGTTTAAGGTCATATATGCCACCTCATCTACTGTATGAGTGAAGGAGCTGCGGTATTGGATATATCTGTCTGATGTCCAGAAAGCAACTGGCACAGCCGCACCTCCTGCAGTCCCTCAAGAACAGTGACACAGCTTCCAGAGTGCTTCTGTTTCTGCCTTCTTTCATTTATTGTAGGTAATTATATTTTGTTTGTGCATGTAAAGGGGGGGTATCGTAATGACACAGAAACATTAAGTATGGATGGCAAAAAATAAAAGGGAACCCGAACATGAAATTGAATATAATGAATACAAAGAAGTCATTTTAGATACATTTTAGATACAGTTGCGGATGTGCACCACCCCGTAACAGATCAAATGTGGTACAACCACATGAGGGAGGTGGGAAGAGCAAAGTCAAATGCCACATTTGTGCCCTCATACCCCATGCAACAGCCACACCCAAACTGTTTATCCTGCAAGAAATGCCACCTCTTATAGCCAAATGTATAGTGTTGACTCTTTGCAGAATACAAAGCCTGTTTCAAAAATACATCGTCCAGGCAGTCACAATGGACAGAGATGAAATTGAGCCTTAAGAACGAGCCAGTAAAGACCACCAATTGTGCCTTCATGAGATAGTGATGGGAAGAAGGTTGCACACACCACCCATGCCTCCATGCACTGCATCAGATGCCCACAGGGTAGCTGAGATTTTGGGGCAGCAGATTCAGGAGTATTTGAGGGATTTAACAAGATGTATAAATGTGATCTCCCAACAGCTTGCTCCCAGTAGAGAAGAAACAGCTGCCACACATATGGTCGACCCAACGTCTCTACAGGTGCCTCAGCTGTACCCCGGAAATGTCATCTACGTTTGCTCCTTTGTGAGAAAATTGAACAACTGTTGGTATCAAGGTCGTTTAAGGTCATATATGCCACCTCGTCTGCTGTATGAGTGAAGGAGCTGCAGTATTGGACATCGTCCAGGCAATCACAATGGACAGAGATGAAATTGAGTGTGCGAAGAATGAAGAGCAAGCCGATGTCATTACGGAAATTGGAAGGTGCACTGTGGGTGAATTGACTAGTGAGCTGCGCAACAGGGGGTTACTGGGTTTACTGGGGATCTAGGAGGATGGCATGTGTCAACCAGACATTTTCTAAATCTTGGAGTAGCTATGTGTCAAAACTGACCTGGATTGGTCTGAATACAAAAATTAACTAAGGTGCAAATACTGGCACATTTCTTCTTTTGCTTCAGAGAAAATGGCAGTGTACTCATCGGCACACATGAAAGGGGCAATACGTCTTTGTTTATTCCTGACCTGACTAATGGAACATCTGCATTAATGGATTTCTACTGGGTGTGAGGACAATACGCTTATTTCCACCTTCGCCCATCCTGGAGAGGTGTCTGCTCACTCACCACCTTACATTCGGACATTCTCATAATGCCTGACTCGCATTTGACTGTCATATGCATGCCACCCCTGTTACAAATGAATCCCCTCCCCATCACATGCTCACCACTCTATAAGAGCTTGACCACAAAAGAGATCAAGCTATTGGTCCCAAGACTCTTCTGATAAGCGATCCTAGAACAGTTTTGTCTGTTTACAAAGACAGAAGCATTTTTCACCTCCCTCCTTGTACCTGTATTTACACTGCAGCCAATGCAAAGTGGTTGTGGATTACTAGATGGGAGTTGCTCCAGATACCGAACCAGACAGAACAGCATCTCAGTTCAATAAAAACAGAATTGCAGGCTATTGGTCTCATCATCCTCCAGAACCAGTATGTTCTGGATTTACTTATGGCAAAGGAAGGGGGCATGTGGAAGAAAATAGGATCTTCATGCTGAATATACCCACCCCAAAATGATGCGGACGATGGATCTTTAACCCATGCCATAGGGGCCCTCCACAACCTGCTGATTGCCATGGAAAAGGAAGCTGGAGTGAGTGCTGAAGACTGGTTCAATTTCATGTTTTCATTGGCCCTTTCTTGGTTGGGGATAGCCATAAAGGGGCTGGTTCATACTTTGGTATTTTTTCTTGTAATGTTTTGTTCCTGTCAAATAATTTTATGGTGCTGCTCCAATACACTGCCTAAGGGTGCGATGATGATGTTAGTGTCTATAACACCAGTAAATTTACTCCCCTCACAAAAAATGTGTACATACAGACCTAGAGGTGGCACAGTGAAATAGAGCACAGGATGGTAAGAGTAGAACAATCAGTTGGTCCCAAGGGGACGCTGTTTTACCCCCACCTGACCCATTAAATGATGTGGAGCATTGTGTAGATTTGGCTGGAGATGGGGAGGCTGCTTTATGACATGTACCCCAGAAGCCAATCCCTGGATGGGGGGAACATTTATGTCTTGTGTACAAAGTGTGGGCACCAAAAGATGATAATTGTAGAAGAAGGGAAGCTACTGGGCTAGTTAATGGAGTATTAACTAAAGGGGCGAGTGTTGGGATGCAAGTGCAATGTCCCAGGCAGGCGAAGAGATGTAGACTGTGTAACACATATTAGCACGTGGTCTAGTGCCAGCACTTCTCGTTGGCTTTGGCAGAATGTGCATGTAACCATTAGTAGTTAGCTTTGATAAATAATAGAAACACCATATAGCCACACAGAAAGAGCAACATTGCATTCATGTGGATGCAGAAGAATTTAGCAGTAGTATTTGCTGTTATGTGTTAGGAGATGTGCAAGTAGGTAGCTGATGTAGGTAGGCATGTGAGATGGAGTCAGAGAAGTGTTGCGGTCCAGGGGATAAGGTAGCAGGAGTTCTGCTATGTTGGATTTTAGGACCTGTTACAAGATGTGTTCATGAAAATATGAGAAACAGGCCTAACTTGGAGCTGTGGCTCTGTCCAGTTGATCCAGAGATGAGTCCACCTTCTGTCCCCCAGAGAGAAGTTATGCTGCCAATGTCAAAGGCAGCTGCGCTGTGCTGATAACTGTTAATTGAGTGCAGCAGCAGAGTTCGGAAGGGCTGGGAAAGGAATTTTAGGTGCGGGGAGGAAGGGTGGAGATGTGGCTTTTGAAGGTTGGATACATTTGACCAGCGCATGGGGTTCTGTGGTGCCAAGAAGCCCAGTGAAGATTTAGAGCACTACTGCCTCCCCCATGAAGAGTGGTCATGCAATTTGGACTGCAGGCGCTGTGCTCTAGGGACCACAAAACAGGCACAATTCAAACATAAGTGGTGGCCCGATCACATCATTGATGGGCAACTGGGTTCCTAGAGCGATAAGGGGGTGTAGGAGTTTGATTATAATTTCAACATTATGACTCTACATTTGAACAGTTAGACCTATCATTTCAGCATGCACATTTTAGCAAGTGTTTGAACTTCAACTGGGGTCCAGTGTGTGAAACTCATTGCTGGACTCAAGAGTGTGGGTCTCAGGCAGAATTACATAGATGCCAATGCACAAAGCACATGCTTGAAATTGCACTTTGCTTCAGGATGCCATTTCAATGAACTGAACTGCACTGAACATAATACTAACATAATAATAACCTAAATATATAACATACTAATGAACCCAACCCCATTTAACATGTAACATATTCCCATAATAACATTTAGTGCAAATTCGCTCATGAAATAAGTTGGATGCAGACTGATGAAAATACATAATGCTCTGAAAATGGGAAGAAAATTTGACTTTAGATGTGCAAGCTGGATTTGTGCTTTGTGGGAGCTGAAAATGTGAAGTTCGTTCTGCTAAAACATAGCTTTGTTTTGGAGCAGAAAGCACTAGAAAAATGAAACATGTTTTGTTTCAGCAATGCAGTGAGCACTATAGGGAAGGCACAGAGGAAAATTGCGTGATGTGTGTAGGTCTGGACAAGGGGAGGTGTTTGTGATTGGAAGGGGGTGTAATAGAAAAGGGTTTGGAGGCAGAGTAGAGGGGCATTGCTCTTCTGGCACTGATGAAGGAGCAGATGGCTGGCTGGGCAGACAGAGTTCAGTGCCTGCAGGCTGACTAAAAGCTGAAGCTGTCTCCAGGGTTGGCGATCCTTAGAAAAGCTGCAGTCCTGGGAATCCTTATCTAGGTGTCCCTGTGCAAGGCAGGCAGAAAGGCTGAGGAAGATTTCACCGCCAAGCTAAGTAGGGATATCGGCAACTGATCTAGGTAAATTTCAGGTAAAGTGAGGTGCTGGTGATAAGAAAGATACTAGGTAGCCCTAGTTAAATGGTTCACTTAATTTTAGGTGTTGTACTAGAGATTCTAATTTCCACGTGCATGTACTACTGTGTTCGTATTTTTCAATATTTAGCAGTTTTTTTAAAGACTATTTTTCTTGCCAAGTTTCACGAAGCCCAGGACAATATACAAGGCTTTGCACAGATAAAGCACAGAAAGCTATTGTAAGAAGAAATGTATTTGCACTGTGAAGTACAATGTGGGCATAAGTGTCACTCTGTGTAACTTGCATAATTCTATTTTACAATAAAGAACACATTCAAAAAGTAATTTAGTCTCATTATATTTATTCCGCATTCAGACCCTTTCATTTGACATGCTTAGAGAGGCAGATGTGTGGTAAGAAATATCTCAAAACAACATACCCGCAGTGAGCTGTTTAGAGAGATTGAATGAATGTGCAGTATTTCAATTGCATGCTTTACATTTGTTGAAACTCAGCCAAAAGGGATCATCTGGTACTGTACATAAGATACCAAAGGAGAGCATGAGCCATCTATTCAGAGTGTATGAAGTCCAGCATTTCTTTGCTGTTAGTGCCCCTGGTAAAGATAATTAATTAGTAGGCAGTATTCTGAAATCAGTCTCGCCGCTGTAAAAATACCCCACCAAGTTTACCACAAATACCACTAAATACCACTATAAATAAATTACCACCATAGCAAATATACGACAATAAAATACCACAAAGTAATTGATATAAGCACAAAATACATCTTACAGATTTGGTGTGTTGGCCAGTGGGAAACTTTAAAACAGTTACTGGGCGTGGCCTTGTATTCTAAAGCATAACCATGTTTTGCACTCATTAGTTGAATTAGTGCTGTGAATTACTACAGTACTGTGCGCTCATCTGACTCACATTATCGTGTTATTGTCAATAGTGCCGCCATGTCCCAGATTCAGGCTGAGTTTTCTGAATTCTCAGATTATCTTGAGGCAAAGCTTTATGCCCATGCAGTTTGGTCCTGAGAAAATGTGATAATATGGAAAGACAGAATTACCACAGAGGTAGACCGGGAAGCATTTGAAAACATTGTTGAGGAAGGAAGCATTGTGCAGACTGTGCGCAAAGCGATGGTTCCTGCTCCACAGATCTATAAAGATGCAAGGGAATGACTGTGAAGTTAGTAGCAACTTACAATGCAGTTTGGACAATGAATGTGATCAGGTGCAGCCATTGAAAACAGAATTAAAGCAGAGGGAGCTGGACACATAATTGCAAGCTAAATGCAGCACTTTGGCAGCTCAATTGTCTCAGAAAGAGAAACAATTTAATGAGAGTGAGCAAGAATTAACCAACTTAAAAGCAATTTTAGATGAAATAGGACAAGATAAAGATGTTGCTATTTCGGAAATACAAGTCCTTAGAGAAGATGGCAAGGAGAAAGAGAATTCCATGCTCTGGAACAGGAGACATTTTAATTACTGGAAGAAAATGACAAAAAGGCAAAAGTGCTTAATCAGTATCAGACACAAATCAATGAATTGCAAGCAATAATCAATAAGGAAAGGGGTGAGAATGCCGATCTCTGTCATCAGGCAGAACAGCTTCATGGACAGTGCATGAACATAGAATAGCAAATATGTAATCTCAAGTCTCAGGAAAGGCGACAAGGCACTCCATTCAATGGAACTGAACTCAATGAAAGCTATGGCCAAGGAAACAATGTACCAAAAGCTGTGCCTGTTGCCAGACCTGGTTATAACCCATTGGTGGGGTCCGAATCACCTGCAAATATTCACACACATTCTTGCCCACAAGAGAACAGGAATGAGCGAAAAAAATGACACACAGCAGAATGCACCATGTAGTCCTATAAACATTATGAAATCCATCAAGACGTTAATTAAACCATTCAAAAAGGGAGGTGATTGTTGCATGGAAGACCATTTAGAAACTGTTCACGATATATTCAAAGCCCTCCAAATACCTAGGGAACAATATAGACAGTACTTTCACCCAACCCTAGATTCAGCATCTGCTAGTGCCATTCGTGGGGGCAATGAACAGGAACATTTGCCATGGGCAGACTTTGAGAAAGAGGTTAGACATCAATTCTCATCTTATCAGTCTATACAGGACGCCAAAAAAGCAGCTTATACTAGGACGGCAAAGCCAGATATGTCACCTCGCCAATACCTTCAAAATTTGAAAAGAGCATGTTCACGCTTTAATGTGGCCTTTAACCCTAACTCTGTAGAATTTAAGACTGCATACTTTTATGGACTCCAAAAAGAAATTCTATCCCAGTAAATTTGTGAATTTGACAGGGAGAAATCACTAGAATGGATAATAGAACAGGGGACCAAACTGTATGAAGTGATATTTGGTAAGACAGAAGAGGGGCCTAAGAATAAGGAGACAAAACCAAAGTCTAAAGAACCCACACAAAACATCTGTAAAGATGCCACTAGAATCAACCCAAACTCAGGCAAGCAACAACATGACATCTAGTCAAAGAGGCATGCCTCCACAGAGGACATCACCCCAAACCTCTGTGTTCTATTCCATTGATCTCAGCAATAGGGATTCTTACATTAGCCCTAGATATTTGGGTAATTCTCCCAGAGTGGGATGTTGCCACAATATGCCAGGCCTAAATAACAATCAAAATCCAATGTACAATGGCCCATACCAGATACTAGGGGCCTGAGTAGATTTGAACCTAATGCAGTGGTATATGGCCTCCAAGAAAGACCAAGATATGTGGATAGAAACATTAAAAATTGAAACCAGCATAGGGGACAATTCCCACCAAATGAAAGACAAAATATGAATTATGTTCCTCGCCAATATAACCAATCACTACCACCAGTCGACCATGGTAAGAGGATAATCACTCCGCGTTCTCCACCTCCTATGTCACATGAATTCAGAGGTAACACAAACAGAAATCAATCTCCTGAGAGATACCAGAACAGGCCTAATCAGGGTGAGTTTAATCATTACTGGCACAGGCCACAAAGGGTGGAATTCAGAGACATGGTCAGGTAGGAGTGGCAGATCATGAATTAGCTTGCATGTGGACTGCCACCTATGCAGACTTAAGCAATAAGCCCCGAGCCGCGGGGGTATTACCGAGTCAGGTAAAGCCCCAGGGCCCATAGTTAAAGGCCCGAGTAAAGCAAGGGCCCTGGGGCTTTACCGGACATGGTAATGCCCCAGTAGCGAGGGGCTTATTGCTATTATTACCCGTTTCAAAACATAAACAAAAAAAAATTAACAATTTTTAACAAAAAGAAAATGCCCACTGGGGAAGGGGAAACGGAGTGCACTTTCCCTTTCTGTGGCAGCAATTTAAAGTATTGAAAAAGGTGAACAAATAAAATGGCCACCATGGAAAGGGAGAGGGGAATACAAGTAGTCTGTTCTCCCTTTCTTCTCCCTTTCCATGGAGGCCATTGAAAAAATAGAAAAAAAAGTAAACAAAAAAATGTCTGCCATAGAAAGGAGAGACGGGACTACATGTAGTCCCTTCTTCCTTTCCATGATGGCCTGTCATGGATCGGGAGCGGACGCGCTGGGGACAGAAGTGTTCCCAGCGCACCCTCTCCTGAAAAGGACCAGAAAGAAGGTAATTGGGGTTGGGAGGGCGGGGAAGGGATTGTTTGGATTGGGTGTTGGGTGGATGCTGGAGGAGGAGTGAAAACACTTACCTCGCTCCCTGGCTGGGGAGGATGGCAGCCTCAAGCATTGTGGTAGCTCGGAGGGGGGATTACCCCATTGGCTGAGGGGCTGCCACCCCCCCTGCCAGGGACAAAGGAAAATAATTTCAGTAGATGGATTCCCGGTCGGGTAAAGCCCTGGCAGGGGCCAATCAGATTGCATGTTACAATCTGATTGTCCCTCGCCGGGTACTAATTCAAGGTACACACCTCCTCCTCAGCACTGGATCGTAGACAGCATCTGGCAGAGGAGCAGCAGATCATGAGTTGGCTTGCATCCAGACTGCAAGCTAGACACCTCCTCCTCAGCAATGGATGGTAGACAACATCTGGAAGAGGAGCAGCAGATCATGAGTTGGCTTGCACCAGGACTGCCACCTATCCAGATTGCAAGGTACACACCTCCTCCTCAGCACTGGATCATAGACAACATCTGGCAGAGGAGCAGCTGATCATGACTTGGCTTGCATCAGGACCGCCACCTATCGAGGCTGCTGTTTTGGTCGAAATACACATGGGATATAGAAATGATTCAAGGTCTGAAATCAGCCAGTGTTTGGTTTCCACAACAACGTCAAGTTCTCCTGAGTCTGACAGCGAATAGGTTTTTTATGATCAAGTAGGGCTGGTGGCGCCCTGGCATCAGGCGACTAGGAAATTAAAAATCAGGGAAGCGAAGGCCCAGATGTAGACCTAACCCAGCGCCAGTGCGTCCAAGCATTTTAGCACACTCAGTTTACAGTCAACGAAAGAAGATCACGTGTGGAAGCAGCTTTTTTTTTTTTTTTTTACATTATAAATAACGTAAAGTGAAAGGGTGCAGATTAGATGCCAAGCTTTTTTGCGCCTATGGAATTACACTTACCACTTGCCCACAGCTCCCTGAATCAACTGCCAGTGCTCGAGAAATGATTTGGAAAACAGTTTTGCGGTGAGTAATCTTCTGGTTCTTGTCAATGACGGCCTTTTGAAATTGCTATCCCGCCTGATGTACCCTAAACGAGACAGATGCTGGCGTAAATAGCACATTTCGAGCACAGTTGCTGCTGCTTCTGGTGTTTCGTGAAGCCATAAAGACATGGCACACATAATGAAGCACTGTGTATTCCAGGAATCCACAAAGGTCACAAGACTAGGCTACAGGATGCAGTATAGGCGCGGGGATTTAAGGGCCCAGATCTGTCCTCGTGGTGCTTAATGTGCAGAGACAAACACAGAATTATAACTTGGCCTCTCAACACTGAAATACACACAGCCTCATCACCATTTGGGCGGGATCCCTAGTGGGATACCGCCCAACTGTATTTGCATTACCGCCCACCAATCTGGCGGTATTACCGCCGGATCACGGGTTGGGTGATAAACGTAATTCCCCATTGGGTCCATTCGTCCCAATGGGGAATTATCGTTGCAATTAGGTATTGTGGCCGTAAATGGCAATTTTTCCGGCGCGTTTAACCAAATGCGGTGGTAATATCGTTACCACCGCATTTGAGGGCTATCGCCCAAGTCGGGATGAGGCACACAGTAACCTCGGCGCACATCCTCATTTAAGGTCCTAGTGGGACACCAACTTCTAGTTGCGCGGGATGCCTTTCAGCTAACCATGATTCCAGTGGAACTGGATGCAGTTGACTGCCAGACTGCAGCCAATATAGCCACTAGACAGGTGCAGTAAACACACAATGATTACTAGAACTCATCCAGTCTTGGGCTCAATGAAGGAAACAGAAATACTACTGTTAGGTAGAGCTAACCAAGAGGGGCTACCGTTGAAATGGGCATACGCTAGGCATTCCCGCACAAAAGTCATCCCACAAATAAATAATATGGCCAGTAATGTTCACCTCCAGGTTCCCATATAGAAAATGTTGCTAACGCTCCTTAATGAGTCACAAAATTGTACTCAGTCAAGAACCATTTTTAACCAAATGCACTTATTGCAACAAACTTTACACGGGACTTACTAAGAAATGAATCAACCAAAAGTACATGTTCATGAATAAAGTGACCAGAAATATTGTAGGACTCAAACCATGTGACCATGTCACATCACCACTCTAAACCCTGAATGTATTCCTGTAGAACAAATAACCTTCCATAAAAACTATTTGTTTAACCCACAGGAAATTAGCTCTTAACTGCCATCGGAAAGTCTCGGGTTCAAGGAAAACAAAAACAGAGATTTGACTCCTATCCTCTCAAGGCCCCCTCGATGGTTGAACACATTGCCTACTCACTTGAGCTGAAGACCCACCAACATTCAGAACGTTACTGGCATGAAAACGCTTATCACTCAATTCTGGGTCTATCTCACCTGGTTCCTGTTTGCTAACCAGGCCAAGGGACTGTATGTAATGTTACCTTAAACCACTGGAAGATGGAAGGCACTAGACCTGAAGCATGAAGTTCCACAAGAATGTTTAGAGCTGTTCTACCTGGCAATGCTGTATCTTTGAACTCCGTCCTTCGTAGCTCTGTTTTCTCTTATATCTGCGTGCACAATGAAAAATGATGTGTCACAAATCACTTCACACATTGCCAATAAAATAAAACAAAATAAAAAAAATACATACGTGGCAAAGTGTCTAGAAGATGCCAGCCTCCCTTGATTCAGCAAATTCCATTAGTTGGGGAGAGAGCCTCAACCGGCAAACTTCTGGTGCATCAGGACCACCTCAGCAGTGATGTACTGTGATGTGCAGTGAGGTACCGGGTGACACTCAGCTCGTTTTCAGGCTCGCCTCTGCCACCTCTTCTCCTTCTCTCATCTCTGACTGTTTGTCTGCTATCCAGAAGTGGTGTGCCATCAACAATCATTGCCTTAATGCCAGTAAGACGGAGAGTCTCCTCATCGGCACACCTGCACCATCCTTTCCTGTCTCTGGCTGGCAACTTTTGGCCCTCTTTCCACTCCCACCTGTGAGGCTAAGAACCTCAGTGTCATCTTCGACTCCACACTCTCCTTCTCTCCTCACATCTATGATGTCTCCAAAAAGTCAAACTACCTGCTGCACCTCCTCAGAGGTATTCTTCCTTTCCTCGCCTTCCCCCAGAAGTTCACAGTCTCTAGAGCTCTGGTTCCCTCTAGGCTGGACTACTACAACAGCCTCTTTCTAAATCTGCCTGCTTCTACTCTCCGCCCTCTGCAATTCATCCAGAACAGGACTGCGAGACTTGTCCTTGGCCTCAAGCCCAGGGATCGTATCTCTTCAGCACTGGAATCTCTGAATTGGCTCCCAGTGGCTGCAAGGATTAAATTCAAGATCATCTGCATTGCCCACAAGGCCTTCTGGGCCTAGGTCCTCAATACCTCCAAATCTCCCTTCGTAAATGCCTTCCTACTCAAGCTCTTATTTCCCCCACCTCCAACTCCCTTAGGATCAGTCACTTCTCCAAGAAACGTGTTGGTGGTAGATCTCTTTCTTTGGCTGGGGCCTCCCTCTGGAACAGCCTACCTGCTTTTCTGATACTTGAGGAGAACCATCTCTGATTTCGGAATCACCTCAAGACCTTCCTCTTTGCGTCTGCCTTCTCTCTTCCTCTTCCCTGCTGATTTCCTGTCTGATATTGCACTGGTCACCTAGCTACCGTCTGAGTTCGGGCCCAGGTCCCTGCCTGCCCAGTTGCACACCCGCACTGCCTCCTGGCAAACCTTGCACTTGGGTATGCATCTGTAACCCCACAGTCACCCTACCTACACTTTTGGACACCTGCTGTCTGCACTTCTTGTTATTGTTTTGATCCCATGTACAGCACTGTCCCCTCCTCTTTCCCCTGGCACTTTTGCCTTCCCCCCACCACTGCACTTGCCGATCTCAATGTCACTTGGCCTAGTAAGATCGTTGTCTCTGTCCTCCCTCTGTTCCCCCTTCATTGCCTCGTCGTGCCTTGAAACACTTGTATATAGGCGTGTTATAAATGCCATATCATATCATATCATACCCATGATGGAAATATGTCGCTGGAGTTCTAGCTTTTTAAAAATGTCTCTTAGAGGGAATCATTAAATAGCCACTTTTTCAATATGGAGAGCTCAGGCCCGGCTCTTCTCATGATCAAAGGTCAAACAGAAGTGAGCTCTGCTTGCTTTTTCAGAACTGTAAAGACTGATTGGGGTATCTGTGATGCTGTACACTATGGTTGGGTTAGACTCTACGAGGCACCCTTGCCAAGGCTCGCAAATGTAGTAGTGGATGAGCAACCAAGCCAGAGACTCACAGGGAGGTGATGCAGGCTGGTTCTAAGGTACAGTGAATTCCCAAGCCCCCACAAAGGAATGTCTACGCACTATGTTATGTGCTACCCCAGTTCTTTTATTAAATGGATTAGGTTTAGATGAACATATACACACACAAAAGACTCACTTTATACTTAGAAAGCTCTACTCCAACAGTTAACAGAATATATACAGTTCTAGGTGGTACCACAGTTATTATTAGGCTCAGCAATAATGCGCCAAATGGTAGTTGTAATAAAATGCACTCAAATTACTAAGCATTGTTTAGTCTTAAAATCACTAATGTAAAAATGTAGGCAATTACTTCAGAACACTCGCAGAATACTTTTCAGGATAAAATGCAATTCTGTGTTATATTAAAAACCCAGTCCTTAAATGTTCACTAATTGTCTGCTTTTCTCTTTACAGGTCCCATCACCTCAAAGTACCTGGGAAGTTACAGGGGACCCGGGCCCAAGAAGAATCTGAGACCCCTGGACGGACAGTGAGGGAGGGAACCCCTCTTCCTCCTCACAGTACCTCGGGTGCCTTGGAAGGCGAAATGTTGGAGCTTTACTCAATGATGCCCCATGAGGAGGGACCCCATCTGGAAGGCGAAGTCACTGGGGCATTGCTGTCGAGCAGGAGAAGGGAAGCAAGCAGGGTCAGAAGGGCAGCAGTGAAGATATGTCACAGTGGTCTCCTTGGTTGGGGTGCTACACCAGCTGTGGATGTGCCACAAAGCTGAAACTCACTGTGGACCCCGACATCTTATTGTGGACCTCGACATGGTTTGGGAGGTGAGGATGATTTCTTTGGTTTTTGTCGATGACCTTCGGTGGCGGCGGTTGCAGTGGCAGAAGGAAGTGTCAGGTTTTGGTAATTCATGGTTGGCCATAGCTTGGTTCTTTGGTCCTGCAGCCGCAGTACGGATTAAAGTATGGCTTCTGGCAACTTGGACTCGAGCACTGTACTTCTCTCCAGGCCACCACCAAGTTTAAACCCTGGGGACTCGTTCTTCGGGTTCCGATTGGCGGGAAAACCACCAGCGGGCACTTCTCTGCAGCCAGCGACACTGGATTTCCCCAGCTGTGGAAAAGTGGACACATGTCAGGTCTGCAGTGCCACTTGAAGATTTCTTCAGTTGGTTGGAACTTGACAAGCTCTGGGCATCAAGCAACAGTGGTGTAACACAAAATGTAGGAGCACACCTGTGAGACCTCATTGCCCAGCAAAGAGCAGCAATGCGTGCCTCCACCCCCCTGCTCGGCACCTTGGTGCAGGGGCCCCCACACGGCGAGAGGTGTGGGGGCCCCTGTTATGCCAGTGGTGTCAAGCAGAACTATGTCAGGGTATCCCCTCATCTGGGTGTTACACTGCATTCTGGTAGCCTCTGGGTCTGGTGAAGGCCCTCTTGTTCGGAGGAGATTTGCCGAGTATTTTGGTGCGGGACTGCCCCTGTGGGTGTGGATAAAGACTGATATGAAAATTTATATTTCTCCTCTGTGAAGGGTGCAGGCAGCTAAAACGTGGTTGTAGACCCGCATGTTTGAAAGAAAAAGCATAGAACAGGGTATTTGACCCATGTTCTTTCTCAGTAGAGGGGCTCCCACATTCCTTTGTAACTTTGTAAAAGTTGGGGTTCCACCCTAAGTAACCCAGGGCAATTCAGACTCAGCTTCACCTCACTGATGAGGCTCGACTAGGCCAAAACACGTGTCTAGGGTTTCTGATGGTACTCTTGTTCAGAGGAGATTTGCCTAGCATTTCGGTACTGGACTGCCCCTGTGGGTGGGACAGAGACTGATATGCAAATAGTTATTTCTCCTCTGTGAAGGGTTCAGTGAGCTAAAACGTGGTTATAGACCCTCTTGAGGTGAAGAAATTAAGGTATTCTTCCTTTCATCGCCTTCCCCCAGAAGTTCACAGTCTCTAGAGCTCTGGTTCCCTCTAGGCTTGACTACTGCAACAGCCTCTTTCTAAATCTGCCTGCTTCTACTCTCTGCCCTCTGCAATTCATCCAGAACAGGACTGCGAGACTTGTCCTTGGCCTCAAGCCCAGGGATCGTATCTCTTCAGCACTGAAATCTCTGAATTGGCCCCCAGTGGCTGCAAGGATTAAGTTCAAGACCATCTGCATTGCCCACAAGGCCTTCTGGTCCTAGGTCCTCAATACCTCCAAATCTCCCTTTGTAAATGCCTTCCTACTCAAGCTCTTTGCTCCTCCACCTCCAACTCCCTCAGGATCAGTCACTTCTCCAAGCAACGTGTTGGTGGTAGATCTCTTTCTTTGGCTGGGGCCTCCCTCTGGAACAGCCTCCCTGCTTTTCTGATACTTGAGTAGAACCATCTCCGATTTCGGAATCACCTCAAGACCTTCCTCTTTGTGTCTGCCTTCTCTCTTCCTCTTCCATGCTGATTTCCTGTCTGATATTGCACGTGTCACCTAGCTACCCTCTGAGTTCAGGCCCAGGTCCCTGCCTGCCCAGTTGCACACCCGTACTGCCTCCCGGCAAACCTTGCACTTGGGTCTGTATCTGTAACCCTACAGTCCCCCTACCTGCTCTTTTGGACACCTGCTGTCTACACTTCTTGTTATTGTTTTGATCCCATGTACAGCACTGCCCCCTCTCCTTTCCCCTGGCACTTTTGCCTTCTCCCCACCCCTGCACTTGCGCGATCTCAATGTCACTTGGCCTAGTAAGATTGTTTTCTCTGCCCTCCCTCTGTTCCCCCTTCCTTGCCTCGTCGCGCTTTGAAACACTTGTATATAGGCGTGTTATAAATGCCATGTCATATCATATCATACCCATACATGATGGAAATATGTCGCTGGAGTTCTAGCTTTTAAAACATTTCTCTTAGAGGGAATCATTAAGTAGCCACTTTCTCAATATGGAGAGCTCAGGCCCGGCTCTTCTCATGATAAAAGGTCAAACAGAAGTGAGCTCTGCTTGCTTTTTCAGAACTGTAAAGACTGATTGGGGTGTCTGTGATGCTCCACACTATGGTTGGGTTAGACTCTACGAGGCACCCTTGCCAAGGCTCGCAAATGGTAGTAGTGGATGAGCAACCAAGCCAGAGACTCACAGGGAGGTGATGCAGGCTGGTTCTAAGGTACAGTGAATTCCCAAGCCCCCACAAAGGAATGTCTACGCACTATGTTATGTGCTACCCCAGTTCTTTTATTAAATGGATTAGGTTTAGATGAACATATACACATACAAAAGACTCACTTTATACTTAGAAAACTCTACTCCAACAGTTAACAGAATATATACAGTTCTAGGTGGTACCACAGTTATTATTAGGCTCAGCAATAATGCGCCAAATGGTAGCTGTAATAAAATGCACTCAAATTACTAAACATTGTTTAGTCTTAAAATCACTAATGTAAAAATGTAGGCAATTACTTCAGAACACTCGCAGAATACTTTTCAGGATAAAATGCAATTCTGTGCTATATTAAAAGCCCAGTCCTTAAATGTTCACTAATTGTCTGCTTTTCTCTTTACAGGTCCCATCACCTCAAAGTACCTGGGAAGTTACAGGAGACCCGGGCCCAAGAAGAATCTGAGACCCCTGGATGGAGAGTGAGGGAGGAAACCCCTCTTCCTCCTCACAGTACCTCGGGTGCCTTGGAAGGCGAAATACTGGAGCTTTACTCAATGATGCCCCATGAGGAGGGACCCCATCTGGAAGACGAAGTCACTGGGGCATTGCTGTCGAGCAGGAGAAGGGAACCAAGCAGGGTCAGAAGGGCAGCAGTGAAGATATGTCACAGTGGTCTCCTTGGTTGGGGTGCTACACCAGCTGTGGATGTGCCACAAAGCTGAAACTCACTGTGGACCTCGACATCTCATTGTGGACCTCGACATGGTTTGGGAGGTGAGGATGATTTCTTTGGTTTATGTCGATGACCTTCGGTGGCGGCAGTTGCAGTGGCAGATGTAAGTGTCAGGGTTTGGTAATTCTTGGTTGGCCACTGCTTGGTTCTGTGGTACTGCAGCCGCAGTACGGATGAAATTATGGCTTCTGGCAACTTGATTCGAGCACTGTACTTCTCTCCAGGCCACCACCAAGTTTGAACCCTGGGGACTCGTTCTTCGGGTTCCGATTGGCGGGAAACCACCAGCGGGTACTTCTAAGCAGCCAGCAACACTGGATTTCCCAAGCTGTGGAAAAATGGACACATGTCAGGTCTGAAGTGCCACTTGAAGATTTCTTCAGTTGTTTGGAACTTGACAAGCTCTGGGTATAAAGCAACAGTGGTGTAACACAAAATGTAGGAGCACACCTGTGAGACCTCATTGCCCAGCAAAGAGCAGCAATGCTTGCCTCCCACCCCCCTGCTCGGCACCTTGGTGCAGGGGCCCCCACACGGCGAGAGGTGTGGGGGCCCCTGTTATGCCAGTGGTGTCAAGCAGAACTATGTCAGGGTATCCCCTCTTCTGGGTGTTACACTGCATTCTGGTAGCCTCTGGGTCTGCTGAAGGCCCTCTTGTTCGGAGGAGATTTGCCGAGCATTTTGGTGCTGTACTGCCCCTGTGGGCGTGGATAAAGACTGATATGCAAATTGATATTTCTCCTCTGTGAAGGGTGCAGGCAGCTAAAACGTGGTTGTAGACCCGCATGTTTGAAAGAAAAATCATAGAACAGGGTATTTGACCCATGTTCTTTCTTAGTAGAGGGGCTCCCACACTCCTTTCTAACTTTGTAAAACTTGCGGTTTCACCCTAAGTAACCCAGGGCAATTCAGACACGGACCTCTTGCTCACTGTGTTTTAGAGAGACTCAGCTTCACCTCACTGATGAGGCTCGACTAGGCCAAAACTTGTGTCTGGGGTTTCTGATGGTACTCTTGTTCAGAGGAGATTGCCCAGCATTTCGGTACTGGACTGCCCCTGTCGGTGGGACAGAGACTGATATGCAAATAATTATTTCTCCTCTGTGAAGGGTGCAGTGAGCTAAAACGTGGTTGTAGACCCTCTTGAGGTATTTGACCCATGTTCATTCTCAGTAGAGAGGCTCCCACACTGCTTTGTAACGGATTATGTAGCATCAACTTCCTTATAGGCGAGAGTTGTCAGATCTTACTAGTCAAAGAGGAATTGCACAATGGCATTGCTGATGCAGTTGTAATTGTAATTGTTTATTTGTAAAGCGCTTATACACAGGTGAAGTTCTTCAAAGCACTTCAAGGCGGGAAGGAAACAAGAGAATACAGTGGTCATTCTTAGTCCTTGAAGATTCTGAATGATGTAACAAAAATAGCTAGCATACTAGACCTGATGCATTTCTACTAGTGCAAAATGCATGACAGGAGGGAAGGAAAGAAGGGGGGAGGAGAAGGAAAGGGCATACCATCAATTAGTGCTTAAAGTGGGCCGGGTCTGCAGGGCCGGGCCCCGGCAGTCTCCAAAAAGTGGGACTGAGCCAGGGCCCTGCAGGGCCCCCGTCCTACCGCAACATTGGCGGAATGCATTATCCCGTCGCGGCCCCAGCCGCGACAGGAGATGCGCCTGCAATGAAGTCAGGCAAGTTGACAGAAGTGGCAGCCAGCCACAGTGACGCTGTGACTGGCTGCCACTTCCGTCAGTCATAGTAACTGCATCTGGTGACCCCTCGCGCGAGAGGTCACCAGAGTTACTGACTTACTGTCCCTTTGTTTCCCCAGGTCGCCGAGGCGTCTTTAACCCTCGGCGAACCTGGGGATTCCTCCACATATTTCGAGGTTTATAAAAGATGGCTTTGAAAGTACACACTTCAAGCCATCTTTTATAAAGCTTTGCCGACGGACAATTTTGTCCGTGGTCAAAGCTTTATAAAAGATGGCTTGAATTGTGTACTTTCAACGCCATCTTTTATAAACCTGAAATGTTTAAAAAAGATGGCCTGAAAACTAGGCAAACCGTAGGGTATGCACACAAATATATATAAATGTTATATATTTGTGTGCGTACCTTACTATGGTTTGTGTACTTTGCAAGCCATCTTTTATAAATGTAGAAACACGCCCCTCCCACAAGCCATGACCCCAAATGAGGGCCCCCCCTCGATTTCTTACCCCACTTAAAGCCCTGCCATCAATGAACTGCCGTACTAGGCCTAACGACTTTTCAGATAGTCCAAGTCTCTTTCCTCTGCTGGGGCCTCCCTCTGGAAGAGCCTCTCTGCCTCTCTGAAACTTGAGGAGAACCACCTCCGGTTCCGGAAGCACCTCAAGACCTTCCTCTTTGCTTCTGCTTTCTCTCCTCTTCTCCCCTGCTGATCTCCTGGCTGATTCTGAAACTGCACTGGTTACCCGGCTACCCTCTGATCTCGGGCCCGGTCACCTCCATGCCAATTGCACACCTGGCAACCTTTGTACTCAGGGACTGTTTCTATATCCCTACAGTCCCTACTAGCACTTGACACCTGATGTCTGCACTTACCCTTGCACTTGCCACCAGCTGACCGCACTTTTATTTATTGTCTTTATTTCAATGTTATCCTATGTACTTCACTGCCCCCTCCCCTTTCCCCCGCACTTTTCCCCTTTGCTCCTGCCTAGCACTTGCATGATCTCAATGTCACCTGGCCCAGTAGGATTGTTGTCTCTGTCTTCACTCTGTTTCCCCTCCCTTGCCTCGTCGCACCTTGAAACACTTGTGTATAGGAGCGTTATAAATGCCATATCATATGTTATCAGAAGTGCATGACAACCACTCGCACCATTCTGGGACAGGAGCAGGAGCTCCGAACCACTGCAGGAGCAGTTGGTTTCATCTTCATCTGCCCGAGGCGTCCACCATACAAAGGTATGCGGGCAACTCTTTACTTGGCTGTTCTTAGCGCGGCAAGCGCGGTAGCCGTGGAACTATCCACAAAGAATGCAAGTTTTCAATCATAGGCATTCGTTTTGCACCTGAGCTGTGGAGTCTTGCTGTAAATGCCAACAGCACCTTTTGTTACCATTAGAATACACGAGATGGTCACATTTTAAAGATGGCCGCCCGTGTATCCTACACTGCCCAGCATCTGCAGCCCCTCCACCACAGTGCTACCTGTCGGTGATTGGCCCCTCCATCAACATCAGGAGCCTATCGGGAGCGGGTAGGCGGGAGCTTACTTTCGTGGAAAGCTCTGTGATCCAGCTACTGCAGCCGTACGTCCCAGCCACTCGCACCATTCTGGGACAGGAGCAGGAGCTCCGAACCACTGCAGGAGCAGTTGGTTTCATCTTCATCTGCCCGAGGCGTCCACCATACAAAGGTATGCGGGCAACTCTTTACTTGGCTATTCTTAGCGCGGCAAGCGCGGTAGCCATGGAACTATCCACAAATAATGCAAGTTTTCAATCATAGGCATTTGTTTTGCACCTGAGCTGTGCAGCCTTGCTGTAAATGCCAACAGCACCTTTTGTTACCATTAGAATACACGAGGTGGTCACATTTTAAAGATGGCCGCCCATGTCTCCTGCACTGCCCAGCATCTGCAGCCCCTCCACCACAGTGCTACCTGTCGGTGATTGGCCCCTCCATCAACATCAGGAGCCTATCGGGAGCGGGTAGGCGGGAGCTTACTTTCGTGGAAAGCTCCATGATCCAGCTACTGCAGCCGTACGTCCCAGCCACTCGTACCATTCTGGGACAGGAGCAGGAGCTCCGAACCACTGCAGGAGCAGTTGGTTTCATCTTCATCTACCCAAGGCGTCCACCATTTAAAGGTATGCGGGCAACTCTTTACTTGGCTATTCTTAGCGCGGCAAGCGCGGTAGCCGTGGACCTATCCACAAAGAATGCAAGTTTTCAATCATAGGCATTCGTTTTGCACCGGAGCTGTGCAGCCTTGCTGTAAATGCCAACAGCACCTTTTGTTACCATTAGAATACACGAGGTGGTCACATTTTAAAGATGGCCGCCCGTGTCTCCTACACTGCCCAGCATCTGCAGCCCCTCCACCACAGTGCTACCTGTCGGTGATTGGCCCCTCCATCAACATCAGGAGCCTATCGGGAGAGGGTAGGTGGGAGCTTGCTTTCGTGGAAAGCTCTGTGATCCAGCTACTGCAGCCGTACGTCCCAGCCACTTGCACCATTCTGGGACAGGAGCAGGAGCTCCGAACCACTGCAGGAGCAGTTGGTTTCATCTTCATCTGCCCGAGGCGTCCACCATTGAAAGGTATGCGGCTATTCTTAGCGCGGCAAGCGCGGTAGCCATGGAGCTATCCACAAAGAATGCAAGTTTTCAATCTTAGGCATTCGTTTTGCACCTGAGCTGTGCAGCCTTGCTGTAAATGCCAACAGCACCTTTTGTTACCATTAGAATACACAAGGTGGTCACATTTTAAAGATGGCCGCCCGTGTCTCCTGCACTGCCCAGCATCTGCAGCCCCTCCACCACAGTGCTACCTGTCAGTGATTGGCCCCTCCATCAACATCAGGAGCCAATCGGGAGCCGGCAGGCGGGAGCCGGCCCTTCCTGGAAAGGCTCTGAGGGTAAGCCCAACAACTGTCCAGAGACTGTCCTGAGCTGACCAGAGCCCAGGGACACCCCCCTGCCCGTATATAATGAGGTTGTGAGTAATTCTCATCTGCCTAACCTACTCCACCTGCGCCTTCTACCTTCTCCACTCTACCTGCACCCTTTATTACCTTACTGTCATCTGCTATGTGTCCCAGTCACTGTACTGGACGTTAAGGCTGCTCAAAACAATAACATTTGCAACAGTGCACCACTTCCAGTCGGACCTATGTACTCTACACTCTGGTGGCCATCTCTACTACCTCCCCTCACAGACAAATCACATTCGTGTGCTCGTTACTAATGCATTTGCACTGCGCCCCTCTGCATTTTTAATCTACTGCATTTTTGGCCCCCTCTGCAAAAATTGAACCTAGGTATGCTTCGTTTATGTACTTGAATTTGTGCCCCTCTGCATCTTAATCTACTGCTTTTCTGACTAGAATTGAATCCCAGTATCTAGGTATCTAGATATCTGTACCTAAATATACTGCTACCGCGATTACGGCTGCCTTACTCTACGATGGTCACTGTTTTGTTGTTTAACCCTGTGTACAACTACCTACGACAGCACCTTTACCTCAAACATGTGTCTATAGTTCTTGGGCTCCCACTAGCAAACAGCACCTAGACTGCTTTTTTTCAGTCACATGCAGTAATTGTACCCAGCATTCTAACCTGCAAGTTTGTGCCTCATAGCTTTGCGCTCTGACACACGACCACTGTCTTTGCATATGACACCTTTGGTTTTATAGCTTTAGGTACAACTCTGAAATTAGATGCTGCCCCTCTGCACTATGTGCTAAACCCTAGGGTGCTAACAGACCACATTGATTGTGTTGTGCCTTGTGGTCGCTAACAGACGACATTGATTGCGTTGTGCCTTATGGTCGCTAACAGACTACATTGATTGCGTTGTGCCTTATGGTCACTAACAGACCACACTGATTGCGTTGTGCCTTATGGTCGCTAACAGACCACATTGATTGCGTTGTGCCTTATGGTCACTAACAGACCACATTGATTGTGTTGTGCCTTATGGTCACTAACAGACCACATTGATTGCGTTGTGCCTTATGGTCGCTAACAGACTACATTGATTGTGTAGTGCCTTATGGTCGCTAACAGACCACATTGATTGCGTTGTGCCTTATGGTCGCTAACAGACCACATTGATTGTGTTGTGCCTTATGGTCGCTAACAGACCACATTGATTGTGTTGTGCCTTATGGTCACTAACAGACCACACTGATTGCGTTGTGCCTTATGGTCGCTAACAGACTACATTGATTGCGTTGTGCCTTATGGTCGCTAAAAGACTACATTGATTGCGTTGTGCCTTATGGTCGCTAACAGACCACATTGATTGTGTTGTGCCTTATGATCGCTAACAGACCACACTGATTGTGTTGTGCCTTATGGTCGCTAACAGACCACATTGATTGTGTTGTGCCTTATGGTCACTAACAGACCACACTGATTGCGTTGTGCCTTATGGTCGCTAACAGACTACATTGATTGCGTTGTGCCTTATGGTCGCTAAAAGACTACATTGATTGCGTTGTGCCTTATGGTCGCTAACAGACCACATTGATTGTGTTGTGCCTTATGATC
The DNA here is from genome assembly GCF_040938575.1 of Ambystoma mexicanum. Taxonomy (NCBI): domain Eukaryota; kingdom Metazoa; phylum Chordata; class Amphibia; order Caudata; family Ambystomatidae; genus Ambystoma; species Ambystoma mexicanum. The sequence goes on from NC_090923.1 coordinate 1,248,837,174, forward strand.
GCTAACAGACCACACTGATTGTGTTGTGCCTTATGGTCGCTAACAGACCACATTGATTGTGTTGTGCCTTATGGTCACTAACAGACCACACTGATTGCGTTGTGCCTTATGGTCGCTAACAGACTACATTGATTGTGTTGTGCCTTATGGTCGCTAACAGACCACACTGATTGTGTTGTGCCTTATAGTTGCTAACCAGCTACTACCTGAATCCATATCTGAACTATGCTAGCCTGGCTAGTACTCATCATGTTCCCTTTCTGTATTATGCCCGATTGCACACCGTGTAGCAGAAATAGTTTTATCCCTCTCAGTAATGGACTTGGCAAGCTTGGCTGTCCTAGACACCAACCAATTCCCTGCCCCACACCATTCCTACCCTCCCTACCTCCTTTCCCCCACAGTGCACCTACAGACCATAGTACTAAAATTAGCGTTACTTTAGGTAACACTCCACCTAGCCTCGCCACAGATGACTACTCAGATAACATCCAGAACTTACGCAATGTGCTAGAACATCCCCCTACAGCCTACCCCAACCTCATGACCCGTAACGACAGACTAGGTTGTAGACTCCCCACCCTACTTAGCAAAATGACCAACATTCCCACTACTAAAATCACTAATAAAAACACCATTGCAAACTCTGTGCCACTTAAAGGAGCCTTACTCAATGTTAGATCCCTTGTGGCCCACCCTACGGAAATTGCAGATATCATCTGCTCAGCAGACCTGGATTTCATCGCCACCACAGAAACTTGGCTTCATGCCGCAGCAGGCCCCTCTCTATCTCTCGCAGTTCCAGATAACTAGTCCATCCTCAGGGCTGACAGACCTAATGCCCGTGGAGGAGGTGTAGCACTTATTTTCAAATCCTCGCTTGACATTAGATCTGTGACCTCCCTTACCCTAAATTCCTGTGAACACCTATCCATTAAAATTCAAACCTCCCCTAAGAACTCCATCACCCTGGAACTAGTATACAGACCCCCTGGTCCCATAGGTTCCTTCGAGGAAGATATAACTTCCCTCATAGCTGAAAAATCTAAACCTCTATCACAGAATATTATTCTAGGTGACTTTAACTTGGGCTACAATGATCCCCACGACACTCCAGCATCTTCCCTTGCCAATGTACTTGGCAAACACAACTACATTCAACTTAACACCTTACCTACACATCAGAAAGGCAGAACCTTAGACTGGCTCGTTGCCCACAACTGCAACATTATCTGTAAGGACCCCCAACCACTTATATGGACCGACCACTTCCTACTCTCATTTGACATTAGTACTAATAACCCTCTCCACATACAGCGCCCACCTGCACCAGCATGTCTGACGAGAAATAAGTGGAACATCACCGCCGAAGCCCTGATCCCAATGGTTCTACCCACACTAAACATGATCCCCAACACATCAGACCTCAACTCACTAGTAGACACCTACAACAACGCCATGACCAAAGCTATTGACCTTGTTGCCCCTCTAAAACTACACAAAGTAAACCCAAAGCACATCTTAACTCCTGGTATACAACAGAACTCAAAATATTAAGAAATAAAAAGTGCAAAATGGAAACCCTTTGGAAAATGAATCCAACAGAGGAACACAAAGTCAATCTCATAAATGCATCTTCCTTTTATAAAAAAGAAATTATTTGCACTAAAAAGGAAGCCTAAAATACAAGAATAAGTAATGCTAGTTCCAGTACCAAAGAATTATTCACTATCCTGAAGGAGTTAGAAAACCCCAATCCACCTATGGACACGTCCGTGAAGGACCAACTCTGGTGCACTAGCATCCAAGATGCCCTTGCGAACAAAATCACTGGCCTACAAACTAAAATCGAAAATAAAAGACTTCAACTTTCCAATAGTAGCCCCACCCCTAGCCCCCCTATTCCCAGCACACCTACTCCCCCTAACACTAACCAGGGTTTCACCTTCAAAAATGTAACCATACTAGAAGTGCAAACAATTATAGCATCCCTCAAACCATCAAACTGCAAAGGGGACAGTTGCCCTGCACAGATCATAAAAGATTCAGCAAGAGACCTCGCCCCCTTCATTTCTAAGCTCATAAACGTGTCATTCTCCACTAACTCGGTACCCAACAATCTGAAACAGTCATGGGTCCTCCCGCTACTAAAAAAACAGACCTTGGACCCTACCATGGCTACAAACTACAGGCCTATCACAACTGTTTCCTTCTTGTTAAAAATCCTTGACAGAGTTGCTTACTTGCAAATTCAGCATTACCTAGAGTCTAACCAATTACTCGGATTGCGTCAGTCTGGCTTCCGGCCTCAACATGGAACAGAAACTGCCCTTGTTGACCTTAAAAGTCAGATTGACGAAATTAAAGATAAGGGCAAGGCTGTCATCCTACTCCTCTTAGATCTCTCAGCAGCCTTCGACCTGGTCGACCATAAAATACTCTGTAACGACCTCTCCTCTGCCGCCCACTTTTCCCCCTCTGCTGTTACGTGGATACAGTCCTTCCTGGCCAATAGAACCAAGAGGGTCTTTTCTCTGGAGGCAGCAGCAGACCCTATCCCTATCATCTGTGGTGTCCCACAAGGCTCATGTGTTTCACCCACCCTCTACAATATATTTACAAAGCCCCTCTTTGATAAACTGGATCGTCTGGGTGTCACTTATACAAACTATGCGGATGACACCCAGATACTCCTCACCATCTCGGGCAGTTACAATACTGATGTAGCCAGGATCAATGAAATCTCCGTCATTCAGGCATGGATGGCCACACACGGCCTCTGCCTTAATGACGAGAAGACTGAACTGCTCATTGTTGGCTCACCGAACAATTAACAAAAACTAAGTCCCAACTACTCCAACATCATAATTGATGGCAACACTATCCCGGTCGCCAAAAACGTGAAAACACTCGGCTTCTATCTTGATGCCAATATTAACCTCACTAAGCAAGTTAACGCGACCGCCTCTGCCACTGCCTATACCGGAAAACTAATCAGAGCCTGTAGACCATTTCTCTCCCCTAACAGTTACCTCACGCTAGCCAGAGCACTTATACAATCTAAGCTAGACTACTGCAACAGCCTCTACTTAGGTGCCAACCAAGCGATAATCAATAAACTCCAAGTCCTTCAAAATAATGCGTTACGGGCAGCGCTAAACATTCCCAGGCGTGAGCACATTTCTGCCACTAGAACCACATGCAAATGGCTCACCATCCAACATAAAATTGATCTAAAAACACTCTTCCTCACCTACAAAGCTCTCAACTACCTAGCACCCCCCTACCTGACTAACAAATTTACCATGAAATCCTCCATCAGAACCACGAGATCTTCCAATACCTTATGTCTCACAGTACCTAGATTTACCTCTAAAAGAGCCGGAGGCTCGAGCTTTACTGTCCTCGCTTCCCAACTTTGGAACACCCTGCCACTGAATATTAAATCATCAAAATCCTTCCAGTCGTTCAGGAAACTTGCCATTGGGTGGCTTCTGACAAAAAGTCAACCTTGAAGCTAGACCTAGCTATAAATTGTACTTATTGTTTATGCCTCACTTATGTCATTATTGGGTGCTATCACCCCCACTGCCTATAGTTCCTGTATATAAGTGTTTTCAAATTGTTCTATTATCACTGCTTATTGCCATGTACTGTGCCTTGTAACCTGTACTAAGCGCCCTTATACTCCCGGGTCCGGAGCGCTATAGAAATAAAATAAACAAACAAACAAACAAACAAGAGTGGGGAGAGAAGGACAGGGTTAAGAGGTAAGCACATAAAGAAAAATAAACTACTGTACTAGGCCTAGCGACAAGCAGATTGATTGATGATTGGTCATCTCTGATGCATCTATGTACAAGTGTTTCAGGCGCAACCAAGCTAGAGGGGGGACAAAGGGAGGACAGGACAAAGAATCTTGCTAGGCCTAGAGCATTCAAGGTTGTGCAAGTTCACAGACAGGAAGTGCGAGGTGGGCAGGGGGAACAAGTTAACCCAGTCCATCTGCGGCCTTGGTTAAGTGCAGAGAGTTTTCCCCTCTCATGGAATGTACTCCAGGCAGAGTGCAGAGGCCCGGAGGCAAGTGTAGGACTAGCGGGGGCGCCCGGGGCCGGTGAGGCTCTGGAGGTGAACCAGGCAACCAGTCTGCAAAGCTAAGCAGAGTTGAAGAGGATAAAGGAGGAGGGAAGCAGGAGAGAAGAGAAAGGAGGTTAGCAGGGGAGAGGGAGAGAGAAAGAGGAAGAGAAGAGGAAGGTCCTGAGAAATTTCCGGAACTGGAGGTGGTCCGGCTGAAGGCAGAGAGAGACAGGGAGGTGGTTCTGGAGGGAGGCACCTGCAGAGGATAAAGATCTGCCCCCAAATCTCTGTGTGGAGAAATGGCTCACCCGCAGAGAGTCGGAGGAGGCTGAGCAGAGGGCTCTAGAAGCAGAGTATTTAGGAAGAAAGTATTGTAAATAGTACGGGCTCTGGCCCCAGAAGGACTTGTTGACTTTGCAGAGGGGCTTGAACTTGATCCTTGCAGCCATGGGGAGCCAGTGAAGGGATTTCAGCGCCAGAGAGATAATGTCCCTGGGCTTGAGGCCAAGGATAAGTCTTGCAGTTCTGTTCTGGATAAGTTGAAGTGGTCGAAGAGTAGAAGTAGGAATATTGATATGATATTGATATGATATTTTATTTGTACCGTGCCTATACACACGTATTTCAAAGCGCTTCAAGGAAAGGGATGGAGCAAGATCAAAATACAGTACATTCTTATAAAGGCCTTAGACATTTAAGAATGGCAAATAAACTATCGTACTAGGCCTGACGACATTTCGGATAGTGCAAGAGCATTGACAATGAATGAGGGAAGGAAAAGGGGAAAGGTGAGGAAAAAACAATAGACTATCGTACTAGGCCTGACAACATTTCTGATAGTATAAGAGCATTGACAATGATGAGGGAAGGATGGGGGGGAGGTAGGCCTGACAACATTTCTGAGAATACAAAAGCATTGACAATATGTGAGGGAAGGAAGGGTGGGAAGGTGGGGAACAAACAATAGACTATCGTACTAGGCCTAACAACATTTCTGATAGTACAAGAGCATTGACAATATGAGGGAAGGATGAGGGGGGGGGGTGAAGGAACAAACAATAGACTATCGTACTAGGCCTGATGACATTTCTGATAGTACAAGAGCATTGACAATATGAGGTAAGGATGAGGGGGGAGGAAGGTGAGGGAACAAAGAATAGACTATCGTACTAGAACTGATGACATTTCTGATAGTAAAAGTGCATTGACAATATGAGGGAAGGATGGGCGGTGGGTGGGAATGTGAGGGAACAAATAATAGACAATCGTACTAGGCCTGACAACATTTCTGATAGTGCAAGAGTGTTGACAATAAGTGAGGGAAGGAATGGGGGGCGAGGAACAAACAATAGACTATCATACTAGGCCTGACGACATTTCTGACAGTGTAAGTTGTTAGGAAAGATTTCAAAATTGTATGTAATTTTCCCTCCATGTGTACACCCTCAACCTTTTTGCTGCTGTTTAGACACCATAGACCGATTTTGCCAGAGAAGCACAGCCTTCAGCTGCACTCCTCTGGGCCTTTGCTCACTTTTAATGGGGAAACTGACCTGCCCTTAAAACAGTCAGTACTGGGAGACTTTGCGCCTCATTACACGGTAGGCGGAGGACCAAGGTGCTATTAGCACCTTGGTCCATGCCGGTAAAATACCGGCACCACCTTGGTGGAAAGGGGAATTACCGCCCTGTTCCAAGGTTCGCGGGCGGTAATTCCCCCTTCCCCCATTGCCCTTCCCCATTCCCATTTTTGCTCCATAGGGCTCTATGGGAATGGGGAAGGTGCTAATTATGGTGCCGCAAATTGCGGTGCCGTAATTAGCACCCTGGTCCCTTTGCGGGTTGGTTTTTAACGCCTGCTAAACAGCAGGCGTTAAAGTACCTACCCGCAAAGGGACCTCGTAGTAAGGCGGTAAGGGTTTACCGGTACCGGTGCCCTTACCGGTACCGGTAAACCCTTACCGCTGTCCGTGTAATGAGGCCCTTTGTTTCCCTTGGTCCTTTTCCAATGTTGCAACTTTTGTGCAACATGTAACAAGTACACAATAGGCCTCATCACGAGTTTGCGGTAATGCTTAAATCCGGCGGTAGCGCTGTTACTGCCGGATTTAAGGGCCCGCCAAATCAGGGCTTTGGTGGATTTCTCCCCAGCTCTGAGCTGGGGGGGAAATCTGGCAAAAATTTGCGCTCATACCACCAGCGGGAAATCCGCTGGTTGTATGAGCGCGAAATGTCCCCTTTGAGGCCAATGGGGAATGGGGCATTCCCGAATGGGCTCAATGGGGAATGGGGATTTCCAAATCCACCAAACCCGTGATCCGGCGCTAATAGCGCCGGTGGGTTTGGCAGTAGGGCAGAGAGCGCAAGCGCTATTAGCGCCGACGTTACCGCCCAACTCGTGATGAGGCCCAATGTACCTTACAGTACAGTGTATTTGGGTCTCATAGTCAATTACAATGACCCTAGATACTCTTGATGGACTTTTTGTGAGACGTGAAGATGTGTCATGAACAGGGCTGGTGTGAGCTATCTTTTCGCATTATTTTTAACCCTTTCCTGCCATGTTAACCGCGTTAACCACATTTGGCACAAATAGGTGGCCTGCTCCAAAATGGTCATGCCATGAGGTTCTTTGTCCTGACCTTTGGCCATCTTGCCCCTTTGCCTTCCCCAGGTTGAGCCGACCTGGGTCAGTCGTTATTTGGATATGCAGTTTCCCGTGAAACGCCAAGCTCTCACAGGCTTCTGCATGCCTTGTGTGTGTGCCTCCAGGATGTGGGCTGCCATGTCTGTCCCCAATACACATCCTGGGTGGCAGAGAGTCTGGAGTGCCATGAATGACTGGGACCACCATGGTCCATGATTGGTCCACGTATGGAGTGTGTGTTTGTGAGCAGATCTCCCATTGGGTGCTCTTCATTTTGGCACAAAGGGAACTTTGGATAAGAGGAGACCAAAAACACCCATACCATGTTGATCTCCGGAGTTCTCACTGAATGAAGGATAGGATCCAAGTATCCTGAAACTACCAAGCTGAGTCGAGGAACTGCTGTTGACCCACTGGAAGGTTTGGCACCCTCAGCTCGCTGTCATCCCGTGGGACCCCTATACATCTGATCGTCCTAGAAGGTCTATGAAGATGCTTCAACCCATTAGAATAGTGGGACCAACTATTCTCTGCACCTTCATCAAAACCTGCAAGTAAGTTTTCTCAGAAGGGTCCCTGGGCCAACCAGTGGGCTGAGCAGCTTACCCAGTTGCTCTGCTCTGTCACCACCACCGTTTTGAGGAGGCCCTCGAAACTTGGTATACTTCTAGCTCTGTGTCCTCGGCACACTCACACCAAATTTCGAACACTTGGCATTCCCAGGTCTGAAGTGAGATGAGTGTGCCAGGACCGGAGCATACGCGGTTACCGTGTTGCCCTGCCACAGCAACGACGTTTGCAAGTATGCTGCATTTGTGACCCTCTGTCGTGATAAGCTTCTAGGTGCTTGCAGTAACCTGCATTTGCACCAACCTATTGAGCTATCTTGTGTGCATTAGAGCTTATTCGAAGCGTAGAGGAAAATGCTGAAATCAGCCAGGCCTCTCGAACTGTGTGAGCCCGTATGCTTATAAGGGGTTAACTGCAAAGGCCCTTCTTGAAGACATAAACATCTAGTCTTTGCAAGAGGCTCTACGCAGCCCTTGGGAGCCCGGCACAGCTTTGCACAGCCTTGCTCATCTTCACTCTGCGAGTCAGGTGCACTGATAACACAGGAAATCCAGGCCTTCCCCAAAACAACGTGCACAAAGCCTGGGAGCCAAGACTGGCTGTTTCCAGTCTTGTAACTTTCCAGGCGAAAACATGTTTACTGCCCGGAAGGATGAGCCCAGAAGCTTCTGGAAGAGCTAGTACGTCATAGTGATTGACGTGCAGCCCCCAATAAGAGAACTGGGCCAGTGAGGGAGGGACTCATCCTGGGCTGTTTGGTGAAACGCGCGCACGAAGAGGAACAGTGCCTGGACGACCAGTCGTGCACTATCCGGGCTGAGACTCCTAGCATCACATCCCCGCTCTGGTGTAGGACTGTGGGGGGCTTGGCCAGTCCTCCCCTCCTCTCTCAAGGAGTGCCGGGCACCTGTAGCAGCGAGGGTCCCGGGTGTGATCTGATCATCTACATTTTCTAGGAGCGTAAGATAAATAATTGCATATTCATCTATGACTGACAATTGGTATTATTCAGCTTGCACTTTTATTCCCATATTATTGTAAATTGCTGCTTAGTTCTCACTAGACATTATAGAAATGAATGCAAGCAGCATGTATTCTGTGTGATTGGCTTTCTTCCAGACTGAGTTCATCGTGCTTTGTAGAAACTTACTTGTGTGGGAAGGTGATAAGGAGTGATTTTATTGCACCACGGCTGGTCCCAGGGGGTTGCGGGTTCTTCTTTTTCACTACATTTGGCGTAGTCGATTGCAGGATTTACGAGCACAATGCCTTTCTGGAAAACACAAGCAAAAGATGAATGCAATGTGGGAGATAGTGCACTCTGTCACATTCCAGGATGGCCGGCAACAAATGCTTGTTTGGGTGTGGCAGACATTTTGCATTGGTACTCGGCACCGAAGGCATGGGACATGCTTGAAAATGATGGTTCCCCGGCGGTAATTAGTGAGTGCTTGGAGAGTTTGCCACTTGGGAAATGCAGACGGGAGCTAAAAGCAGCAGGAAATATAGGCTGGTTATTCCTGCAGGCGCTCAGGAAGTTGCTTGAGAATGAATTGCTTAAAGATGCGCAGATTCGCAAATTAACTGATGAGATTTCCCTGCTCCAGGAGCAACAAATAATTATGAGAGAGACCCTTGAATCGTCCGTTAAGCAGGCTGATCAGATGGAGGACAGATGCGCCTCCTTAGCTGTGCGTGTAGCCACGCACAAGCGCAGACAGCGGCGGGGCAATCCGTCAAAGATAAGGATTCGCGCACTAATTAGGAAAGATAGCTGGGACCCAAATTTATGGTCGGGTGAAGTTAGTGACAGCGAAACTGAACAAACATTTGACTGGGATGAATCTGTTGAAGTCAGGCTTGCAGAGTTAGACTGTTCTGACGAAGAGGAGCTGGAATGTGCTCCAAAGAAATGTGTTTATCCAGCGCGGCCATTAATCACTAACAAGTCAAAAGGCCAAGCTGATGGTGCAAACATTCAGAATACTAGGATTGTCCGCGATTATACACAGACAGAGCTTTTAGAGATTGCTAAGTTATTTAGACAGAGGGCAGGTGAAGCACTTCTGAAGTGGTATCTACATTTGTGGGATACGGGTGCCGATAGCATCTTCTCAACCCCAGAAGAACTGTTAAAGATGGGTTCACTCACTACTAATGTAATGCTGGGGCAGATAGTGCGCGGTGCGCTCGGACAGCAAGGCACGCATTCCTTGTTTAATTGGCTTCAGACTGCCCTATTGAATTTGTATGGGAGTCCAATGGATATGGAAGAGAATTGGGGCGTTTGGGGTTCAATAACAGAAGCGACAGATCAGCTTAGAGAGATGGGTTTACAGTGTGCACTGTACAGTGCGAATTTTGCAGGGCCTGACATGGAGTTGTTTACAGCTCGGATGTGCGCACGCTTGCTGAGAAACGCTCCGAGCCATATGAAGGGAGCATTGCTTTCATTGCTGGGTCCAGCGCAAGGCAAACCCAATGGCGAAGTGGCACTTCTGTTAGGGCAATTAGAAGGGCTGGATGTGCGCAAAGCGGCACGCCTAGTGGCTGCGAGTAATGAAAAAGCGTGGCAAAAATGTAAAGTCCAAAGAGAAAACTGACACTATTGAGGTTACACGCAGACAAATGTGGGTGGACCTGCTAAAAGCGGGAATTCCAAGGGAAGAGATAGACGGTAAACCCACACCTGTGCTGCTTGAGAAATGGTAGAAATTGAGAAAACAGGGATCAGGAAAAACTAAGCCCTCTGCACTCTCTGAAGAAGAAGTGTTGAAGTCCAAAGTGCGAGCAAAAGGTTACCCTGATTTATCAAAGGACAAGTGGGAGGTCCCAAACCCCATTTTTGATTGAAGGGCTGGCTCTGTCTTTGAGGTACGGTTAATAAAGAGAACCAGTCCCGGAGACAGACGCCCTTTTGTGCCACTTACATTGTATTTAGATGAGAAAGTAAAACACGTCTTGGCTCTATTAGACACGGAAGCTGAGGTAACCATTTTGAATGGCAATCCCAGTAAATTATCTGGTCCCAGAGTTCTAGTCAATGGTTATGGGAGAGCAAAAACTGTTGCAAAAGCCTTTAATGTAAAAATGTCAATTGGCGAGGGATTGCCTTTCACAGCAAATGTCTTGATTGCAGATATACCGTAGTATATCCTTGGCATGGATGTGTTGTTGGGCAAAAGTGTGACTACAAATTTAGGTGAATTTGTTTTTGGCATTCGGAAGGTCCATGTGAGAGTTGTTAACCCCGTTGTGGTTGGGCATGCCAAATGGTCCTCCTTGCATTTACTTCCTCCTGCTGAGCCAGTGTGCGTGAAACAGTACAGGTTTCCAGGAGGACATAAAGAGATTGGTGAAACTATTGAATCATTGGTAAAAGCGGGCATAATGAGGCCGGCAGTCAGTCCATTCAACTCGCCTATCTGGCCTGTCTGACGCCCAGATGGGGCATGGCGTCTGACAATTGATTACCGCATTTTAAATAAGAAGGTGCCGCCCTTAGCTGCGTCAGTGCCAGACATCATTACTCTAATTGAAAACCTTACGAAAGAAGTGGGTGAATCGCATGTGTTCCTTGACCTGGCCAATGCATTTTTCTCCATTGATATTGACACTGAATCACAAGACCAATTTGCTATCACTTGGGGAGACAGACAATTTACCTTTACTACATTGCCCCAAGGGGTATTTGCATAGTCCCACTCTGTGTCATGGTTTGATTGCCAGAGACTTAAAGATGGTGCAGTTGGATGATGTGTATGTTGCTCATTACATTGATGACATCATGCTGACCAGTGCTGAGAAGGAACATGTAGAAAACCCTGCTGAAAAGTTGATCACAAACATGTAACATCGGGGGGGGGGGGGGGCATAAATCCCAAAAAGGTACAGGGGCCTGCTCAAGAGGTGATGAAATTCTTAGGTGCAATCTGGTCTGGGTCAGTAAAGAAAATTCCCGACCCTGTAATTGACATGGTTCTGCAGATCGCTCCACCAGCAGATAAAAAAGAGGCACAAAGATTCATTGGGTTAATGGGTTTTTGGAGAAATCACATACTTCACTTAAGTCTGATACTGAAACCCATCAACAAAGTCACCAGAAAGAAACATGATTTTACATGGGGCCTAGAGCAACAGTCTGACTTTCAGCAGGCTAAGGACGCTTTGCAGAATTACATCACGCTGGGCCCTATGACAAAAACTGATCCTTTTGAACTGGAAATTCTTGTCTACAATGATGTTGCTGTGTGGAGCTTGTGGCAAAAGCAAGGATAGAAAATAGTGCCGCAAGGGTTCTGGTCAAGAAAGCTCACAGATCCTATGACAAGATACACTCCGCTTGAGAAACAAGTTGCTGCAGTGTACTGGGCTCTAGTCGAGACTGAAAGAATCACAGGCGAGCAACCAGTGACAATTTGCACAGAAATTCCAATCATGGGCTGGGTGCGCGACACTGCTGCAAGCGGAAAAAGTGGCAGAGCGCAAGACGCCACTCATGTCAAGTGGAAATGGAATTTACAGCAATGTGTGAAAGCTGGCCGCACAGGGGTTTCCAGACTGCAGGAACAAATGCTGGAGGCAGTGAACTTGGAAGCGATGCCTGAACTGAGCACCCCTGTGGCGCTGCCAGAATCTCCCTTCAAAGTCGCACCCGCCTATGATAAATTGACAGAGGAAGAACAAAAGTCTGCATGGTTCACGGACGGCACCGCAAAGTATGATAAAGGGCAAAGACACTGGCAAGCTGTTGCATTCCAGCCCCACCGAGAAACACTGCTAATGAGAGAAGGTGTGGGAGGATCCAGTCAATATGCTGAACTGCAGACGGTGGCCTCCGTGATTGAACAGGCGAAAGAGACAGAGACTGCATACATATACACAGACAGTTGGGCCACGTATCAAGGCCTAACGCATTGGGCACCGGCATGGAGAAGAGACGGCTGGCAGATCAAGAACACTCCGATTTGGGGAGGGCCGGACCTCTGGGAAGAGATGTGGTGCAAAGGTGAGATGTGCAAAATCTGCATTGGGCATGTCGATGCACACATACCCCCTGACACCTCACTGGCTGCCCTGTTCAACAACGAAGTGGATCAAATGGAAAAGATTCGCCCAGTGACAACACCTGAAGAAGCTGAGGTATTGCAAGGAATGGTGGACTGGGCACACCAAACCTCAGGGCATCTAGGGCAAACAGGAACATATCAATGGGCTAAAAGGAAACAATTGCCCATTACCATGGATCAAGCCAGACAAGCTGCCTCCCAATGTTCCGTGTGCTGCGAAGTGAAGCACTACCCTCTGGAGAGGAAGCCTCAAGGCCCTTTGAGAAGAGGTGAAAGAGCTGCTAGCGTATGGCAAGTTGACTACATTGGCCCTTTACCACCCGAGAACGGAAAACATTATGTGTTGACCATGGTAGACACATACTCTGGATTGCTGTTAGCTTATCCAGTCGCCCATGCAGGTCAACGGGCAACCTTGCAAGGAATGAAATACCTCATCAGACACTATGGCTTCCCGGATGAAATCCAATCAGACCAAGGCAGCCATTTTGCTGGACACAATGTGCAAGACTGGGCGTTAGAACAAGCCATCAAATGGACACTGCACATCAGTCGATACCCAGAATCCTCTGCTTTGGTGGAGCGCAGCAATGGGCTGCTCAAGCAACAAATAAAGAAACTGACTAAGACTCACACTCTAAAGGGGTGGTCCAAACACCTGGCTCAAGTGCTGTTTGAACTGAACAATCATCCTCTGGGAAACCGCCAGACACCCTTTGTGAGACTGACAAGTGAGAAGATGGAATCCACAGAGACTCTTGTTGTGTGGAAGACCGGCAAAGAAGCAAAGCTGCCCGTGCAAGCCGCTGCAGGCAGCATTGGGCTTGATCTGATCATCTACATTTTCTAGGAGCGTAAGATAAATAATTGCATATTCATCTATGACTGACAATTGGTATTATTCAGCTTGCACTTTTATTCCCATATTATTGTAAATCGCTGCTTAGTTCTCACTAGACATTATAGAAATAAATGCAAGCATCATGTATTCTGTGTGATTTGCTTTCTTCCAGACTGAGTTCATCGTGCTTCGTATAAACTTACTTGTGTGGGAAGGTGATTAGGAGTGATTTTATTGCACCAAGGGCTGGTCCCAGAGGGGTGCGGGTTCTCCTTTTTCACTATACCCTCTTGCCCCCGAAGCCTGCTGCAGTGAAACTGGGTCAATTCATCCACCCGGAGCGGAGAAATCACAACTGTCCTGTTTGGGAATCATCACTGTATCTCAGGAACTGAAAGCCGCAGAGACATCCTTTTTGTCACGTTTACGAGTTTGGCTTGCGGGTGCCACTCTTCACGCCTGGTTACCCCGAGCAGAACTGGTGATTGCACTGGCACTGTTATAAACACGCCGGTGCAACCATGCTCCCCACCCCAATTCTGTCCTGTGGGCCAGAATGGGGATCGGGAGCCTGGCCATAACGGCAACTGCAAATGGGCAATTACTGGCCCATTCAACTTGTAATGGGCCGGTAATGGCCCATTCGTGGGTGCAGGTGCCGGTAGCGAGTTTGGCGGTATGAGGCCCAATGTCTTCGAGTGTGTAGCCATTTTTTCTCAAAATAGGTGCAATCAGATGTGGAAAGAGCAGAAAATAGATGACAGCATGGCCATTTCAGACAACCGCAGAAAACAGAAGTCAAATTGAAGGTGGATAATTAGTTTTGTATTCATAATGCCAAAGAAGGTTGATTTGGCAGGGGTATACAATTATTTAGAATATTCAAACACTGTGCTGTGTATGATAAAAAATGGAGCAACACTATAAGAATTGGTGCCATAGTATCGAAAAATGGGGGTAGACTAGATTAAGTTAGCCAGGGATGGTGTGCAGAGAAACGCCTCTGTTTGTCTCAACAGGATGAAAGTACAAGCACAAAAAGAAAAGACCATGGTCCGACACAACCGAGAAAAGGATGAAGAAGCGGAAAGCAGCAAGTCTGCTAAAGAGCAAGTATTTACAGCTGACGGGCAAACACGTTCTGCTAAGTTGAATGAAGAACGTGCTGCTAAGCTAAATGAAGAACATGCTGCCAAACTGGAAGAACGTGCTGCTAAGATGAACAGAGAACAAAGTCTAAACATTGAGTATTATTTAGGGTTATGGAAAAGTAGTTGTTTATGTGCAGTAGACAATGATCAAGAAAGCATTTTTTGTTAGCATACAAAGGAGGAAGGGGATTAAGTTAAGAAGAAAACTTGACCCCCTTGCCAGTCCCCGAATGATGTTTGTCTCTATTTCGAATTCCTACAGACAATGGGGATCCCCAAGAACATCGTCATTAACTACGGATGTGCCTAGAAGACAAGAAAAGAAGAAGACGTCTTAGGGTTGCATGTGTCGCCCTCAGGAGAAAAGTGTGTCTCATGAAGGACATGCTGTTATATTGTTGTACAAAAAACTAACCAGGTTCCACACAGTAAATGATGTTGGGTGTAGCTTGTCTAGGAGGCAGGAATGACCCATACAATGTTTTGAATGAAAAATGTAAAAAACTCATTTTTTTCTAGGAGGCAGGGAAGTTCAAAAGACATGATAGACTGTAGTGTGTTTAGGAGGTAGGGTAAGATTGCAACCAAAGATTTTTTTTAAGGGATGGGTTGGTAGGAAATGTGATATTAAAAAAGACATGCTTAATTAGCAAAATAAACTCATTCAGTTTTATATTACAGATGGACAATGAGGGACCTATATGGAGCAGAAAAATTGCCTGTAGGAGCAGAGCGTGGTCAATCGAGAAACCCATCCAGAGCCCAAGAACTACAGTCACATTTGCTAAAACCTGCAGAAATTCCCCCCATTCTTGTGTCTTAGGTGCAAGAGCAAGTGTCCCATGCTTACATGATCATTGTGCGAAAGTTTAACTTTTTGTGAAAAAGAAACAAGACAATGGACTCCTGGCCTAAGCATCAAAAAGGCCTGGGAGACTGGCTGCAAAAAAGCACAAAAGGAAGGACAAAGGCGACAGGACAGAGATGGTCCACAGATGCCAAACCAAGATGAGTTGGGTGGAAGATTTATCAACAGCAAGAGAATAAAAAATGAACTCTTACACGCGGGAATGAATGCGTGGATAAGCATGATGGGAGCAAATATGATGTCTTGAGCGGGGATTAGCAGGAAAAAATGTGGACGATAAGCCGCAATATGGCTAAAGTGTTTGATTGGATTGTTGGGTTGCCTCAAGTTAATGACTATCTCTCAAAAAATGCATAACTGCTATACATTTTCTGAAACATATAGTTAGTTTAAAGTAAATTGAGAAATGGAGGTGGGTTCAGATAAAAGAAGATAAAAGAAGTTTAGGGACACACATGTTTTTGTTTTAAGGAGGATAATGTGTTAGTATTGACAATTGTAGGATTGTGATAGAACATTTTTTAGATAAGTATCAAGGAGGGTGGACATGGGTATGGTTGAAAGTAATTGTTTAACAACTAAGAACTTTCAAGATGGAGGAATGAAGAGGAGGTACTGACAACTGAATGCAACTGAATGCAGTGGGGGCAGCCCCCCCACTTAAACTAGGTATAGAAATCCATGTGCGGGGATCTAGGCCTTCAAATAGGAAAAAAGATCATAGTGCTTAAAAACGTGAGTGCTTCAAATTGTGGTATGTTTAGAAAGTTATAAAGTAAAAAATGCTTTAAATCATGAATAGTGTGGTGAGTAGGGCAGGATGCAGAATATGTACGATAAATATCGGGTAGAAAATGACCAAATGTTAAAATATGATCAGGCATAAAAGAATTCACCTTTTTGTGTACTGGCCACCCCTTTAATTCAAACCTTGCCTTTAACAATAAATAGAAGGTATTTAATGAAGTACATCTTTATAGACAGTGTTGAAATGAGTCAGAACTCCCAAGGCCAAATGTCTCTAGTCTGACAATGTTCCCTGTGGAATCAGATAGCAGTCCTGGAACAGACAGCTAACAATGCGGTTGTCTGGGTTTCTTAGCAAAAGGATGCAGCTGACTGTCCAAATAAGGGTAGCTGGAACTGGAAATCCATTGACGAGTGCCAAAATGTATCTCAAATTGAAGGTTTAGCATAGAATAACTAATCGCCAGGTGTGAGATTAATGTCAATGGAAAGCTTTGCTTTAACGTGTATTTAAAAAAGGTGGGGGCTGGTTTTCACTCTCAGAAAAAGTATCAAAACAGCTCTGACTTCGGCACAGTGGATGAGTTCCTGTACTTTACATGATGCATTGTGTGTGTGTCGGTCTGGCCTGAAATAAACCTGATGTCCCTGAAAAAGCCTGACTCTGTCTCGTGGTATGCTATCTGAGTATTTATTTGAGTGTCGAGAGCCTAACAGAGCCCAGCAGAGTTACAGAAGAGCACAGGGGGATCTGCGACCTCCAGAACAGCTGGGTTGAAGGTTATAAGGTCTCCACCTTTGAAGGTATGATATGTCTTGTCATGCTTAAACACATGTTTGCATCTTGCTCCCCTGAGCCTAAGCAGCATTTGTCAGATTCAAAGGAGATAGATCCTACGAAGCTAGCCATAGCAGCAGATTTGTGGGTGTCACATATAGTGTCCCATAAGGACAAGACTCATCCTGGTAAGCAGGGGGAGGGGAAAAAATCCAAAGATAAGGAGGGTGGGGAATCTCCCAAAAGGGCCACTAAAAGAAAAATAAGGGCAAGTCACAAGAGAACCAATAGTGGCAGAACTCTGGTTGTAATGAGTCTCTCTATGTAAACAGACCCAGTGGATCTTGTTTTGCTTGTGGAGCAACTGACCATGTGAAGGGTGACCCAGATGTAAGCTCAAAACCTTGTGGGTCCACTCTGCTAATATGGCCTTCTCCTCCTATGAGGAAGAAGAGATTACAGGGGTATCCTTCTCCTCATACTCCTTCCCCAATGGGATAGAAGCTGAGGTAGTTTTAGTTTCCCTGGATTCCTGGGAGCCTAAAGTCTCAGAAGCTTATGCTAGGATTCCAGATAATAACAAGCACTACTTTAAAGACAGTGTGCTGATCAATGGAGTAGATACTCCAGCTCTTAGGGATAGTGGGTATAGTCGAACTGTAGTGGATTCTACCTTGGTAGATCAAGAAGACGTTTCCAGATCTCCTCTGTTACCCACTAAATTGGCTGATGGCCCACCTCTCATGTTCGCAGTAATACCTGTAAATCTTACTATAAATGGAATAGCAGTCAGGATTCCAGTGAGCATACAGAGGAGTGTCCCAGGAAAGGTCTTGCTGAGAAATGATTTCAGAGCTTTAGGGTTTGTGGGAGATACAGCTGAAAGACCCTGCACAAGGTCTCAAACAAGGGCAGCACTGGGCAAGACCATTGCAGTGCCCGAGCCAAAGGGGAAACCCAAGGCTAAAGGAGTCCGAAAAACCAAAGGAGGGAAAGAAAATATTCCCCCTAACTCACCTACCACTGAGGTGGAGGTAGTTGGGACAAACATCAGAACCTGACAAGGAATTGGTGTTACCTGAAGGGTTTGACCCCAATGACCATCCTGAACTAAAAGACTTATTAGTAGAAGGTGGTCCTGACCGGGATGAATTCAGTAAGGGCCAATGTGAGTGCCCATCTCTGGAAGGTCTAAGGAGACAGGCCTTCTCCCAGCTTGAGGGTGAACCTCCTGGGAAGCATAGGATTTATTGGGATGGTGTGCTCCTGTATAGTGAGCCTACAGAGTCTACAGAAGGAGACCATAGGAGGTTGGTGGTTCCCCGTGCTGTAAGACCCTTCCTCCTGCAGCTGGTGCATGAAGTGCCCCTTGCTGGTCACCTTGGAATCAAGAGAACCAAACAAAGGTTATCCATGCACGTCTACCGGCCCAAGATGGGGGTGCAAGTAGAAAGTCACTGCAGGAGTTGTGCCACCTGCCAGTTATCTGGTAAGAGTGGCTCAACAATCCAAGTTCCATTGGAACTACTCCCAGTTGTGGGAATACCATTTGAGAGGGTAGGGATCGACATTGTTGGTCTCCTTAACCCCCAAACATCCTCAAGCAATAGGTTTATCCTGGTGCTGGTCGACCATGCCACCAGGTATCCTGAGGCCATCCCATTAAAAACTGTGACTGCCAAGTCAGTTACAAAAGCTTTACTTGGCACATTTACTAGGGTGGCTTCCCTAAAGAAGTTGTGTCTTAAAGGGGCAGCAACTTTATGTCAAAGTATAGGCAGGCCATGTGGAAGGAATGTTGTGTCACCTATAAGTTTTCATCCATATACAACCCACAGATGAATGGTCTTGTGGAAAGGTTTAACAGAACCTTGAAAAGCATGATTGAGGCTCTGGAAGAACCCCAAAGAAGAAAATGGGACCTTCTGTTACCATGCTTACTGTTTGCCTACAGAGAGGTACCACAAGAGGGTGTTGGCTTCAGCCCCTTTGAACTTCTGTTTGGTCACCCTGTAAGGGGACCCTTAGCCATAGTCAAGGAGGGATGGGAGATGCCCACTCCCCCATTACTACCAACGTATTGGACTATGTGCTGGGGCTCAGAAAAAGGATGGTACTCCTGATGGTTCTGGCTAGTGAAAAGTTGAAGGCAGGGCAAGCACTGGTGAAACATTGGTATGACCAGAAAGCTTCCCTCATCACTTTCACACCTGGTCAGAAAGTCCTGATCATGAATCCTACAAGGCCTAGAGCTTTGCAGGACAAATGGTCAGGCCCTTACACAGTGGTGGAGTCACTGGGTGAGGTCAACTATTTAGTGGACCTTGGAAGGGCTGGACAGGCTCCAAAAGTGTTCCATGTGAATAGACTGAAGGCTTTCATACCAAGAGTAGAAATTGCTGCACTACTACTGGCTTCAGATGTTGAGGAAGAGGAGTCAGAACCTCTCCCTGACCTGTTCCAAAGTAGTCCTTCAGGCAGCTCAATTGAGGGTGTCCATGTGGCCCCTCACCTGACTTCTGATCAACAAGCTGAGGTGAAAAGTTTGCTTAGGCAGTTTACCCCCTTGTTTTCACAGTCCCCTGGTTTGACACCTTGGTGCAAATATGACATTTACACAGAAGACAGTGTACCTACCAAAAGTAGGGGATACAGAATGTCAGACAAAGTAAGGTCTTACATTAAGACAGAAGTCAACAAATTGTTGGATCTTGGGGTGATTGAACCCTCTGGTAGTCCTTGGTCCAGCCCAGTGGTATTGGTCTCAAAAGCAGGTACTTCTAAGTTGAGGTTCTGTGTGGATTACAGGGCTCTGAATGCTGTCACCAAGACAGATGCACACCCCTTGCCTAGAACAGATGAGCTGTGGATACTTTGGGTACCTCCAAATACCTCAGCACATTTGACCTTACTTCAGGATATTGGCAGATAGCTCTTGCAGAACATGCCAAAGAGAAAACAGATGTCTTAACACCAGGGTCTTTACCAGTTCAGGGTAATGCCTTTTGTGTTGAAGAATGCACCTGCCACTTTCCAGAGGCTTGTGAATCATGTGTTGAATGGGTTGGAGGAATTCTGTCTTGCATATCTGGATGATATATCAGTTTTCAGTGCCACCTGGGAAGACCACGTGAAACACCTTAGGATTGTGTTACAGGCTCTTCAGAAGGCCCACTTGACCATAAAGGCCAGTAAGTGCCAGACTGGACAAGGATCAGTGGTCTACCTTGGACATGAAGTAGGTGGAGGGAGGATACAGCCCCTACCCAGTATAGTACAAGCAGTACAAGATTGCCCTACCCCCATTACTCAGACCCAAGTTCGAGACTTCTTAGGCCTCACTGGGTATTACAGAAATTTCATGGCAGACTATGGCACCATAGCTGCCCCTCTGACTGCTCTCACCAGTCCAAAGAAACCGAAGAAAGTAACTTGGTCTGAAGAGTGTCAGAAGGCCTTCCATGGCTTAAAAGACTTCTTGCGCCAGGCCCCTGTTCACAGGGCCCCTGATTAACAAAGACCTTTCATTGTGCGGACAGATGCCTTTGACACAGGGATATGAGCTGTACTATCACAAGTAGATGAGAAGGGTAAGGAACACCCTATTGGCTTCATTAGTCGCCAGCTTAAGGACAGGGAGCTCAGATGGTCCACAGTAGAGAAAGAGCGTTTCTCTGTTGTGTGGGTCCTAAGGAAGCTGAGGCCCTACCTCTATGGGACCCACTTCCCTGTGCAAACTGACCATAAACCCTTAAAGTGGCTAATGAATATGAAAGGAGAGAATCCAAAGTTGCTTAGGTGGTTGATAAGTCTGCAAGGCTTTGACTTCACTATTGAGAGGAGGCCAAAAACACCCATACCATGTCGATCTCTGGAGTTCACACTGAATGAAGGATAGGATACAAGTATCCTGAAACTGCAAAGCTGATTTGAGGAACCACTGGTGACCCGCTGGAAGGTTTGGCATCCTGAGCCCGCTGTTGTCCTGTGGGACCCCTCTGAATCTGATCGTCCTAGAAGGTCTGCAAAGACGCTTCAACCCATTAGAATAGTGGGACCAACTCTTCTCGGCACCCTCATCAAAACCTGCAAGTAAGCTTTCTCTGAAGTGTCCCTGGGCCAACCAGTGGGCTGACCAGCTTACCCATATGCTTTTCTCTGTCACCGCCACCGTTTCAAGGAAGCCCTGGAAACTTGGTATACTGCTAGCTCTCTGTCTCTGGAACCCTCACACCAAATTTCAAACACTTGGCATTCCCAGGTCTAAAGTGAGACGAGTGCGCCAGGAGCGGAGCATATGCGGTTACCGTGTTGCCCTGCCGCGGCAACAACCTTTGCAAGTATGCTGCATTTGTGACCCTCTTGCCCCTGAAGCCTGCTGCAGTGAATCTGAGTTGATTCATCCACCCGGAGCGGAGAAATCGCCACTCCCCCATTTGGGAATCATTGCTGTATCTCAGGAACTGAAAGCCGCAGAGACTTCCTTTTTGTCACGTTCGAACCTGCAAACGTAGTGGACTGAACTGGCGAAGTTTGGGTCCGAGAGTGACTGGGACCAGTGAGTACTTCCAACACTAACCAGTGGCCCCTAGCACCAGGGCCCTTTTTTACGCATGAGTGGCCCCTGTGGGCTTCTCTCCTTTCGACTGCTAGTGCAAACTAACGACTCCATCCCGCACTCTGGAACTGCTTCTGCCTTCAAGTGGAGGTCCTCCGTGAATAGTGGGAACTTATTCTTCATCGCCTCATCCACCTTCCTAAACTGCTAGAGACCCCTGAAGAGACCCTGTTTTGCCCATTGGAACAACCGCGTACACTTGCATTGCATGTACTATTGAGCACAAGGCTCCCCTCTTCTCAGGGCTTAGACTGCCTCTTAGTTAGGGTTAGTTGTCGATGTCGAAGGGGCCTAAGGACTATCTTCACTGCCTGTTTTCTTCCCATCTAGGTTATAGACATAATTTGTGCATTTAACCCTTTTGGACCCAGATGGTCTGGTATATACACTGGGCCTCATTAGGAGTTTGGAGGTACCCATGCCGTTTTTAGTGGCATGGCTACCCCCAAACCGAGTACTGGGTACCGGGTCCGGGGCTCAAAAATAGGGAATTACTGGGCCATGCTGACATTAGCGGGCCCGGTAATTCCCATTCTCGTGACCCAGACCCAGTACATCCCCATTCCCATTTGAGCCCCCATAGGGCTCAATGGGAATGGGTAGGATGCTAACAACGGGCCCAATAATGACGGGCCCGTTGTTAGCATCCTGAACTGCTAGCAGGTCCCGCTCTGCACGTCTTATCTGGCCAAGCGTCCAGAGCGGGACCCGCTGCAGATCTCGTAATCTGGTGGCCCGGAATAAACGGTGCTGGTCCCTTACTGGCACCATTCCTTCCGTGCCTGCCACACTCCTAATGAGGCCCATTGTATTGAAAGTGTTGTGTTGTTTTACTTAGTATTGCTCTGATTCTTTTGCTATGGTCTGACTTACAAAGGCCTTGTAATAAATGTGTTTATATTTTTGATATAACACCTGTCTGGGAATAATTTGTAAGTGTCCTTGCTGTGTGTGCTCATTGAGGTCCTTCAGTCACCCTCACCCCTCCTGAGACTTAGTCTTGACCGCCTGCCATAGCTACCTTGATTGGTCTGGCTTGTCCAGAGGTTACCCTGTTCCAAGAAACTAGGCTGGCCTCCTGAACCTCTGCCCACCAGGTCAGAGTTCAAAAATCCATCTTAACATAAGTACATTGACTATGGGTAGGCGAGGGGGAGAGGAGAAGGTGCAAGCAGAGACAGAAAAGGAGGTAGAGATACACTGAGAATCAAAATAAGTATGGAGTGGTCCATGATGTGGTCGTCTGTTTCCGTGCGTAGGAGGCGTGGCTGTTTGCGGAAGCAGCAGGGTCATTGCTGCTGGAATAGGCAGAGGAAGTGAAAGATTGGGACAGATAGGGGATAAGGGCGGGGGTGAAGCGGGGAGAAGGAGGAGGGTGCATGAAGAAAGAGTGAGATGGGGAGGGGAAACACAG
The DNA here is from genome assembly GCF_040938575.1 of Ambystoma mexicanum. Taxonomy (NCBI): domain Eukaryota; kingdom Metazoa; phylum Chordata; class Amphibia; order Caudata; family Ambystomatidae; genus Ambystoma; species Ambystoma mexicanum. Next base: position 1,248,859,954 of record NC_090923.1, read on the forward strand.
GGATGGTGGAGAAAGGGAAGAAATGGAAAGTAAAGGTGAGGGAAAGCAGGAAAGATTAAGTGCAAAGCAGCCACTGGGCGCAATGAAAATCGATATTAGAGCAGATGAAACACAGTAAGCCACTGGTAGCAATAGAAATCAATATTAGAGCAGATGAAACACAGTTAGCCACTGGGCGCAAAAAAAATCGATATTAGAGCAGATAAAACACAGTTGGGCATTGGGCGCAACTAAAATCAATATTGTCTGTTTGTTTATTTGTTTTATGATTTGTATAGCGTACCGAACCCATAGGTATCTGGATGCATTGCAAGAAATTTCAAGGTTTCAGTCACACACAGGAATAGTTACAACAAATGTTATAAAAAAGATACAGCAGGGGACATATATTGGGCAAGCAGAAAGAAAGTACATTGCAATAGTAAAAAAAGATATGGAAATTAAAGCAGTGGCTGACTTGAAGGAAATCAAATGTCATTCGTAACTAGCCAGCCTTTAGTGTTTTTCCTAAAACTTTGGAATGTCTGGTCACTACGCAGATGAGGCGGGAGGGAGTTCCAATAATGAGCGGCCTGAACTGGAAAACTGTTGCCACCAGCCCTTTTCAGATTAAATCTGGGAACTACGATGCAACAGGAATTTGCAGTCCTTGTGGGTCTAGTTGATGTTTTTTTGACAATTTATTCTCTTAAGTACTGCAGGCAGCATTATTAAGACATTTATGGGTGATGGAAATATTTTAAACTGAATCCTATCCTTGATAGATTGCGCATTCTCCTAGCCTCAGAGATGTGATGTCTCCTTGGAATGCTTAATGCTGTTCTAAGTGCATTGCTTTGTAGTATTTGGAGTTTGTTCGTGATGTGTTTGCTAGCTCCTGCGTATAGGGCATTGCAATAATCGAGTTTAGAGAGAATTAAGGCTCTCGCTAATGTGATGCAACTCTTAGTAGATAAGTAGGGTTTTCATGCATGTATCAGCTTGCACGCGTATGCTGTTGCAGAGGCTGTAGCATTGACTTGTTTGCTCAGGTTCAAGGCTCAATCCAGGCAGAAGCCTAAAGTTTTCGTCTCCTTGGTGACTTTGATGACAATACCATCAATATTGAAAGATGTGTATTGGCTGTAAAGTTTCTTAAGGTTAGCCGGCGCTTCTAGGATCAAGATCTCCATCTTGTCATCATTCATGCACAGTCAGTGTCGTAGTCACCAGAAAGGGGTAAAGTATCTGGGTGTATAATTAGTGCAGGTGACACCCAGATCTAAGTCGTCAAACAGAGGCTTTGTAAATATATTATACATGGTGGGTAAAACACAAGAGCCTTGCGGTACTCCACATGTGATGGGAGACGGATCAGCAGAGGCCGAAGGGGAGAAGACTCTCATTTATCTGTTATTGAGCAAGGATTGAATCCAATCTGTGGCTTCTTGGGAGAAGTTGGCAGCAGAGGACAGGTGTTTACAGAGCACTTTATGATCCATCAAATCAAAAGTGGCTGAAAAGTCTAGTTACAGGAGTAGGGCGCATTGTCTGTTATCCTTATGTTGATCTATTTGCATTTTCTGATCTATCAGAGCCGTTTCAGTACCATGAAGTGGTCTAAAACACGATTGCCCTAGTCCTAGAAGAGTATTAGTCTCCAGATACCGTTTCATCTGAAGATATGCAGCTTTGTCTATTATTTTAAGTAAGAACGGCGCAGTTGTAATATGCCTATCGTTAGTTGGAATAGTTGGGTCCAATGATGCTTTCTTTAGTAGTGACAGAACCCACGCATCCTTTAGGTTGGTGAGGACACTACAGCTTCGAAATGAGACATGTAGTTTGGTGATGGATGGAGCCAGGTCTCTGGCGCCTTCTTTAATTATTTGAGTTGGGCAAATATCTCCCTGGCATGTTGAAGGCTTAAGCGAGGCAATCATCTTTTCCACCTCTTGGGTAGTGACTTGAGAGAATTTCAAATCCTGGAAAGGTTTGGGAGAGTATTCTTGGGGTCTGAGTTGGGTATCTTATTTAGTAAGATTGATCTTTTTTGTAGCAATTTTATTTTGGAGAGTGGCAATTTTATTGAATAGTGCATTTTGGATGTTAGAGCACCATACTTTATCCTTTGTTCACAAGTCCTCTGGGGGATAGGGGATTCCATTTCCCTCAAGATCACAAAGAGTTCCTTAGAGCTGGACCTAGCTTTGTTGATCCTGTCGTTTTAGGTTTCACGTTTAGTTAGTAATATTTCCGCTTTATATTTAGTGGTCATTTCAATCAAGTTGTGTTAGTTCTCTTTGGAATATTTTTCCACAGGACTTCCAATTTTCTTTTCTCTGACCGCAAGGCTTTTAGCTGGGGTGTGAACCATGAGTTGAGGTGGGCTTTAGGTTTACATTTTCTCATTTTGAATGGGGCGATAGTGTCTAGTGCTTGTGTAATGGTAGAGTTGTATATATCGACTAGTAAGGCTGGGTCCTAGGTATCTGGTAAAGAATTCAAGGTAGGAAGCAAGAGCAGCAGTATCTTATCTACCGTGATATTCTGTTTGTTCCTGGTGAGGAGATGCAGAGCTATTGGATTAGTCTTAGTTGGCAAGCGCTTGACAAGTATATTGAAAGATACTAAATAATGGTCTGTCCACGTCTGTGGTTCGGCAGATGTGATTATGGTCTCAAAGCTGAAGTCTGCTACCCAGTCTAATGTACTGCCTTTGTCAAGGGTGGGCTGGTTGACTCTTTGCGTGAGACCAAGTTCGGTAAGGGTATTAGCCAATGCTCATGCATGTAGATCGTTAGGATCGTGGAAACACAGTTTGAAGTCACCTAACAATAATATTTGCAAAGTAAGTTTAGTGTTTGCTGATAGTATTGTGGTGATGTCTTCCTTGAAGGACCTATAAGACCAGTAGGTCTGTAAATTACGTGGATAGTTAATGTACTGGAGTTAGTAGTAGTTATTTTGACCGTAAGTAATTCACACGACTTAATGGTAGGAGAGGTAGATACTCTGAGCCCTAAGCTTGGTTTCGCAATGAAGGCAATGCCTCCTCCTCTCGAGTTTACTCTATCTGCTCTCACAATAGTATAGGTGTCCAGTAAGGCCAGTAGCAGAGAGGATCCTGCCGCTGTATGAAGCCGCATCTCAGATATAGCTAGGAAGTATAGTTCTCCAGTGTTCATTATGTCAGCTATGTCTGTGGCATGTGCCACGATAGATCTGGCATTTATTAAAGCACCTTTGATGTAGGGGCTAGTAGTGAGAGAAGGGTTGGGGCAATCCTTCCTTTGGTTACATCTGTTTTTTTTTGTATATTTGCTATTAGTTGTTAAGTTGTTTGGCAAAAGGGGAGGACTAGATTTAGTTAGAGGTTTGGTCTGTGAGGAGAAGTATCTGTCAAATCTATATATTATAGCAGGTAAAACACAGTTCGCCACTGGGCGCAATAAAAATCAATATAAAACCGGATGAAACACAGCCACTGGTAGCAATAAAAATCAATATTAGAGCAGATGAAACACAGTTACCCATTGGCAGCGATAAAAATCAATATTAGAGCAGATGAAACACGTTTAGCGACTGGTAGCAATACAAATCAATATTAGAGCAAAGGAAACACAGTTAGCCACTAGGCACAACTAAAATCAATATGAAAGCAGATGAAACACAGTTAGCCACTGGGTGCAACTAAAATCAATATTAGAGCAAAAGGGAGCAGGTAGCTAAATACATACTTATCTTTCCGTGCTCTAGAAGAAGAGCACTTTACCTTCATTTCCATTTAAACCTACGCTGGAAAGAGTGAACAGCTGGAAGAGGGGGAAAGGTAATGGAAGCTGTAGATTGTGTGGGGAGGAGGGACTGATTGAATTCTTGAAGCATCTGGTGATGGGCTGCGATGCCCTGAGGGAAGAAAGGGAGACACATTTTAACATCAAGACAGGGAACAAAGCTTGGTGGTGTAATCTAATGGGTGGACAATCGCAGAGTTTGATTCTGGCGCTATGTGAATTCCTCTCTAAAACATTTAAGAGATTGAAAGAGGATACCTCAGGAACATAGCTTGCATCTATAGCCCCAAACGCTTTATGCTGGAGTTCTGCCCGTTAGCCTTCTAGGCAGAACTTGCCTGCAGGGGCCGTGGAGGGGGTAGAGGGGACACCTGGGAGGACCCACACTGCCAATTCACGTGTGAAACTCCCCGCGCACCGCAGTAATACACGTACCCCGCTCGCACAGGGCCAATCGCGTGTGAAACTTCCTGTGCACCCCCGAAATACACGTACCCCGCTCGCACAGGGCCAATCGCGTGTGAAACTTCCTGCGCACCCCCGAAATACATGTACCCCGCTCGCACATGGCCAATCGCGTGTGAAACTTCCCTGCGAACCCCCAAAATACACGTACCCCGCTCTGACAGCAAAATCGCGTGTTAAACTTCCCGCGAACCCCAATAATGCACGTACACCACTCGCACAGGGCCAATCGTGTGTGAAACTTCCTGCGCACCCCCCGAAATACACGTACCCCGCTCGCACAGGGCCAATCACGTGTGAAACTTCCCGCGCACCCCCGAAATACATGTACCCGGCTCGCACAGGGCCAATCGCTTGTGAAACTTCCTGCGCACCCCTCAAATACAGGTAACCCGCTCGCACAGGGCCAATCGCGTGTGAAACTTCCCCACAAACCCCCGAAATACACGTACCCCGCTCTGAGAGCAAAATCGCATGTTAAACTTCCCGCACCCCCGAAATACACATCCCCGCTCGCATAGGGCTAATCGCGTGTGAAACTTCCTGCGCACCCCCGAAATACACGTACCCCGCTCGCACAGGGCCAATCGCGTGTGAAACTTCCCCACGAACCCCCGAAATACACGTACCCCGCTCTGAGAGCAAAATCGCGTGTTAAACTTCCCGCACCCCCGAAATACACATCCCCGCTCGCATAGGGCTAATCGCATGTGAAACTTTCCTGCGAACCCCCGAAATACACGTACCCCGCTCTGACAGCAAAATCGCGTGTTAAACTTCCCGTGAACCCCAGTAATACACGTACACCGCTCGCACTGGGCCAATCGCGTGTGAAACTCCCCGTGCACCCCAGTAATACACATACACCGCTCACACAGGGCCAATCGCTTGTGAAACTCCCCGCGCCGTGGTGTACATGTATTCGGAGGGGTGCGCGGGGAGTTTTGCAGGCGTTTACCTGGTTGGGGGGCTGTATGCTGGTCCAATGGCCTGTGCGCCATGTACGGGATTTTTGCGCTGTGCATGGCGCACGGGGAGGGGTTGGGGGCGTAACTGGCGCTGCTGCAGGGTCACTGCGCCACTCTGCGCCACAGCTGGTTTTGGATGTTGAAATCCATGAATACGCTGTGCGCGGAAATGGATTGTAGCGCACACAGCTGGCGCACACTGTCGCATGCGCACACTGTGCGCCAGCCGCGTGCGCCACTTGTGCGCTGGATTCTATGAATTACCCCGTTAATGAAGCAAAATGATGTGTCCCTCTCCTATTTACTGGGAAAACAATAGAGAATTTGCAAATTATGATGATAAATTGAAACATCCCAAACATTTATTTCAGTATTGTAGGCTGTATGTGTGAACCAGAGATAACGATTCTGGTATTTAGCCAATTCACGAAATACAACACTTGCTTAATCTGTACATTTATTGTTTTTGTCAATTATTGTTTTTTTATGTTGAGAATGTTATGGGAATGTGGATTTTGTGATATTGTCCAAAACATATTTATATGCTTTTTGTACTTTTTGAAATTTATGAATATGATGATCTTAAAGAAATACGTGAATAAATAAATAAAAAGCTATAGACTTTCCACGAGGAACCCTCCTTTCTTGGTTTGTAAATTCACTTTCAGCAAGCCTATTGTGAGCTCGTAGCCACTACTTAAACTCCTAATCATAGTACCTAGATGCATGCCCCCTAACCGTCAAGCGTTAAGCCACTCCCTGGCAATCTCTTAATTTCCATGGAGCCCCTAATGATGCTGCTTTTTTTCCTTCCCCTGAGATCACACACAGAAGCTCAACCGTTCTGTAGGATAGCTCAGCGACTGAAGCACTAACATCAGTCAGTCAGGGGGACAGCCTGCGGTTTTTAAGTTGGAAACCTAGCAGCTTCGACTCAGCTCTTCATCGTTCCGAGCTCAATTAAATTGAGTGCTACTGAATTGTGAAATGATAAGCTTTGATTACAGCTCATAGAATCGTGGGGAATCCACCATGACGCACCTCAAACGTTGACAGGTGAGGAACACATTATGTTTAAGGCACTATGTATGCTCCACAGAGCAGTATATGTAGATGGACCACAATCACTGAAAATCAAGCACTGGCAATGATAACAGTTTTGGCTTTTGTGTTGGCATGGTAAAGGTAATTGACAGCCACTGCTGTTGTGGTATTATATATCAATGGTAGCAGCTGCAAAACGGTGCTGGAACCTCGGCATATATTAGTAGTGCCTGGCAAATGCCTAATACTTATACACAAACCAAAACTGCTGACTTTGCCAACGCTTGTTTTTAACAGGACTTCAGTGAAAAACAGGCATAGTGCTTATAAATCGAGTGGCTGAAGGCAGGCCTGGTTACGACATGTTACCCCAGTAACACATTTACAGCTCCAATTAAATTATTGGGGGTCATTATTGTTTCGTATCCCGTCAGTAATACCGGCGGGATACCAGGAAATTGACCTACCATTTCCACCACCTAATATCCCACTATTACTGGGATATTACAGGTGGCGGAGCGTGCAGTTATGCGACTCCATGGAGGGGATTGCAAGAATTACTGTCACTGGTAATACCAGTGAGGGTAATTCCTGTATTTATTGCCACTGGGGGCCTGATTTAACTCCAGATCTTGGCTGGAGGTAAATCAGCAACCCCCAACAGCAAACTTGTGTTTTCCCGGTACAGAAAAAGTGCTGGTATTCGATTTACTGGCACTGATACCAGCATTTTTTGCTGCATCAGAAAAACTGTAATGACGCCCATTCGTTCTCTGAACACTGCTTTGATAAAACCAAGGTTGATGGTAAGGCTTTATTAAGGAAGCTCAAAGAGATCCCTGGAGGATGGCCATAAAGATTTTTATGTCCATGAGCAGTCAATGGATGTATAAATAACCAAACAACACCTACCAGCTTTGTGTCCCTTCCCATATGCCATTTAACCCTAACTGTACTGTAATGCAATAGTTTCGGCCTAATATTTAAAACCAGTGGCGTAGCACAACATTCAAGGGCCAACCTGCGAGCTATGCTGAGAAACCCCTCCCCCCAGCTTGGGAACAAATCACGGGTCGCACCACACTCTGGGCCGGCCTAGATTACCACACGTGCACAACACGTGCACAATATGTTTTCATGCATTATACAGCACACTTTGAGAAAAATTGGCTAGAAAGCCAGAGCATTTGCCATTGTTTTGTAGGGTAACACAATCCAAAAACCCAATACATGTAAGTCACCAACAGTGCACAGGAACATTCATGCTTTAATTAATGTAATGCTTTGCTATTAATAATGGCATGCCACAATGAAAACAAGTCCACCTGGCTGCCCAATATAGACAAATCTATACATGTAATAACATATTACAGTAAAGCATGGCAGGCCACATTTAGACATACCTACACTGGTTGCACCAAAATGCTAGTCAAAGCAATAACACTTATCATGGTTGTTTTATCACAGATGCCCAGAAGAATATACAATGCCACAGTAAGAAATGGCTAAATTGGCAGCACCCACATTCCAGTCTAGCATGTAATTACACTTAGCAGGACTGCTTTATTAGAGATGGCCAGTTAAAAAAAGGGAAGCCAAACTAATGCCTCTGGGGCCACTAATACCACATATCGTGCCTGCTTAGCCTGGACATGGATGACCATTACGATTTATTACACAAACCCCATCCCACACCATCCCCTAACACATCCCTTCTCCTGCCCACCCCTGCCCAACCCTCAAAATCAGCTCCTCAGCCCTGAATTACCTCCACATCCCTCTTCCTTGTCCCAGTGCTTACGTCTGAGGCACCTTGTAAGTAAGTACTGGGACAAGGAAAAGTGGGACTAGGAGTAATAAAGATTAAGGCAATACCTCCATGACCCGCTACCTCATCCATGTGCCTCATACAGAAGTACTGGAATGAGGAAGAATAGGGCAAGGGTAATGAACATTACCATTAAGTAAGGTGGAAGATACGAGTGGACCCAGCGAATTCACTCGTGTTGGAACAGCAACTATGTTCTGAGCCTCCCTGTAAATTTCACTGATGAATAAAAAAGTAATAAACACATCCTGTGTTGCATATTCAGATGCAGATTGAAAGGACATGTTGACGCTGTAAAACAGCATGTAGGAACCCATAATGAAGATGGGACATTGATACGAATGGGCCTAGAGGTTCACTCCCTTCCTTAGAGTGAAGCAAGTGAGTTGTGGAGGACGATTTTCCTGCCTTTTATATGAGAGAGAGAGAGGCCTAGAAGCATTCCACTCCCAGATTTGGACAGTGAGAGTCTAAGCCAGAAAAACCTAGCAGTAGCCCCTGGAGAATTTCCATAATGGTTTAGGAACAGAAACATGTCGGGCATAGAACCTTCAAGCAATTAGTATTTGCAGGGTTAAAGTTGTGTTTTGTAAATGGCTGTGTTTTTTACATAAGTCTGTTTTTCATTGTTTTGTATTCATTACATTGGGCCTCATTCCGAGTATGGAGGTAGCTATGCTGCTTTTAGCGGCCTGGCTACTCCGATACCAGGTACCGGGTCTGGGTTCCAGTAATAGGGAATTACCGGCCCATTCCGACCTTGGAGGGCCCGATAATTCCCTTTCCCAGGATCCTGACCCGGTACATCCCCATTCCCATTTGAGCCCCCATCGGGCTCAATGGGAATGGGGAGGATGCTAACAACGGGCCAGTTAATGACAGGCCTGTTGTTAGCATCCTGGTCTGCTAGCGGGTCCCGCTAAGGATGCCTGGTTTTACCAGACGTCCTTAGCGGGACCCGCGAGCAGAACTCGTAATGTAGCGGAGAGGTAACATCGGCGCTAGTAGCACTACCGGCGCCGCTGTTGCCTTTCCACCACATTCGTAATGAGGCCCATTGTGTTGTTGTTTACGGAACTAATTAGCTAGTGGTATATTGAGTATAATGTAGCTGCTCACATTTGTCACTTGGTGATGGGTCATTTGGTGTTGATACAAACAATTATTTTTTATATTTTGCATCCATTGGTAGGAGTTTTGTTCTTGTATATTTGTTCTGCATTGTGGGTGGATATATCTGTTTTGAGGTTCATGCAATATACCTTGTTCATTGCATATATATATATTCCTTTACGTTTTAAAATAATAATATGCACATTTTTGTATACTTGTCATACAGCAAGTGGGTATATATACATGTATATATTTATATATTTTGATACATTTCTGTGAATAAAATCATCTATATATTCTTGTACATTGATAGTATGCAGGCGATTTATTGTGTGGAAAATAAGATAAACACAAGAATTCACAAGAAAGGACGCCTTTGTTATGCATGTTGTATAAATACCGGTCTGTTGTTTCCTGTTGTAACCTTGGTCTTCTCATGAGTGTTTCATTACCAATAACTAAACATGGCATTAAACACAAGCAGTGGCGCAACACCACTGATCTAACTGGGCTTCAGCCTTCAGGCCCCCCCCCGAAATTGTGGGCTTTGTTGACTCAGCCTTGCTGACCTACAAAGACGTTGCCAGACAGAACAGGACACAGATGTTAAACGCCACATGGGTTTAGCCATTAAAAAAAGCCCAGCAATTACTAATGTAAAGCATTTCACTGTTAGTACTTGCATTCAAATACATACTTTTTTAGGCAATTGAAATTGTGATGTGGGTTTAGTACTTGCATGCCAGGGGAGTGATTAGAAGGGTAGAGAGGGGAAAGGAGACCACTCATTATCACAGGGGGTCCATAAGTGGGTGATTTCAGATTTAAACGAGAGAGTTAACTGCTTGTAACATTGAAGCTGCACTAGAATAGTCTCATTAGCATGCGTAAAGAAGTTACATGACCCACACAAATGAGTTTGCCCTCTCTCACCACCCGTGAAGTTAGCACTTCTCACAATATTTGAAGGGTTAGCCCCCCCTGAAATGTAGATTTCATTGCACCCCTGAACACAAGCACACACACCATTCACCATAAACACATATGCACACCCAGCTACCCCTACAGTTAAGTGTGTACCCTTTCACTATATAGGCACACACAGGCAGCCACCTATACATTTAAGGGTACACGCTTTAACCATACAGGCACACTCAAGCAACCACCCATACTTTTAAGGGTACATGCTTTCACCATACAGGCATACTCAGGCAACCACCCATACTTTTAAGGGTACACGCTTTCACCATACAGGCACACTCAGGCAACCACCCATACATTTAAGTGTGCACCCTTTCACCATACACTCACACGCACACCCAGCCACCCATACATTCATGTGTGAACCCGTTTACCATACACCCACACAGGCACACCCACGCAGCCACACATAAATCATGCACTCACTCATTCATGCACATTACATTATATATAAATGCACACACTTACATGCACACAAACACATTTAAAGAAAATATATTTTCTTACCTTTAATCCGTTGATCCCGGGGAACTAGGCCTTCAGCTCCCTGCAGCAGTCAGGAAAGCTTGTTCCCGTCATCTGCAGAGAATATGGAGCCCTCCATGTCTTCGGGTGGAGGGGAGCCCTCTACTTCGAAAAGAAATGGTTTCTTTTTGAAGTCATTTTGACTTCATAAAGAAATGATTTCCGTTAAAGGACCGAACGGTAACGGAAATCATTTCTTCATGAAGGCTGAGTGACTACCAAAAGAAACTATTTTTGAAGTCCTAGGGCTCCCCCGACCTCATGGCATGGTGGTCTCCAGCCTGGAGGCTTCAATGTCATGGGGCCTCATTACGAGTCCGTCTGTAACCGTACCTGAAATTCCGTCAGGTTACCGCTGGACTCGTATTACCATTCTGCCTCCGTGATTCCCGGAATTACGGGGGCATTACGACCACGGTGACCCGGGAATTCCTTAGGCGGAATTCGGTAAATCCCCATTCCCAATGGGAATGGGGAAGTGGAAACACCGGCACCATCTAGTGATGGTGCCGGTGTTTCCACGTCCGCCTGGGAATGACACCTCCCACCTGCAGAACTCGAGATCACCCGGTCTGGAAACAACGGTGGCGGCGAGTTTACTGCCACCGTTATTTCCAGAGCGGGTGACTCGTAATGAGGCCCATGGACTACAAATAGACATTTTTGCGATAAAAAAAGTTTGTTTTCGAGTTCTAAGGGAACAATCTGGGCAGATTGGTTTGCTCTTGCTGCTGCACTAGGAGGGTGTTTCGGGTGGCAACAACACGCTCTACAAAAACTGCTAACGTTCAGTTATATAGCCTACATAAAAATGTGATAATATTATTATTGAAAATGTCTTTTTTAATGGATTGAACAGGCATCACTTGCTCTGTCTTAGAAAAACATAATGGCGCTTTTGTGGTTGCCCCTGGCCCTCAAAATGTTCTTTCAAAAAAAAAAAAAATCAATGTGTGCATTCAAAGCCTCCGGGTGAGCTGCTGAGCATTTTCAATGGAGCAATGGCAGCTCATCGGATTTACAGCTCTAATAACGCAGCCATCATGAGAATAACAGGGCACACAATCAAAAGGAACTGTCTGAGAACATGCAGTGCTTTTAACAGACAACATTCTTAGCTGTAGATGTACAAACAGTTCCTGGCAGCTTGCCCTGGCCTTGACACATGCAAATATCGTCAGGAGGGAGTTGCAACTACACCCTGATTCACAGAAGCGTTTTTATAAAAGGCACAATCCCATAGGAAAATGCTCTGTGAATCAGGCCCTACGGCTGTATTACAGAAACTTTGCAAATGCAAGTGGAAATCAGCAGCAGTGCAAAGATTGCCGTAGTGGAAAACAAGATTTTTTTCAATGCATTTTTCTATCCGTGCAAAGGGCTAGGGCTAGGGCAAATATTGACATCTTGCAAAAATGCATGAACATAATGTTGTTTTTATTTTGCCGTATACCCATTTTTGCACTAGTGCTAAGTGCGCCTGCATCAGTGCAAAGAGTCTGATTTGTGTTATTTATTTATTTATTTATTTATTTATTTAGGCATTTATATAAGCACACCCAGCCCATGGGCATTTGGGTGCTGGCTACAGTCAAGCAATAAGTTAGAAACATGGGGGCGTGTAGAAAACAGAGGGTAAAGCAGCAGTCAGTTAAAAGATTGAGTTTTAATCTTTTCCCAGAAAATGTTGTACAATGGTTTGTCTCGCTGGTGATTATTAGGGAACTTGTTCCAGAGAGTGGTGGCGTGAACTGGAAGCTGGATCCGCCCGCTCTCTTATGATTGTACCTTGGGGTAGAGAAACAGTGTTTGTAGGACGATCTCAAGGGCCCTGTTGGAGAGTGTCTTTTGAATTAGCCTTAGTCTTGTCCACTGGTGCAAAAAGGCATTTAAAGAATGTGCTTTAACTAGAGAAATGTTGACCTACTGACCCAGGGGTTAAGCTCTCACCCAAAATATTCGTGGAATAGAAATGTATGTTTGTTTGTTGAGAACATCAGGCCTCGAAGGCAAGAGTTTTTAATTGAAAAGAGACTTAACCATCGAAGAACCTGATAGCTGATACGAAACAGTTGGCTCGTGCTGAGAAGGCAAGAGTGTGTGCTATGCTCCAAGGTCCCACCTTGTCCCGTGCTGAAAACGTGGGCAAGGGAGACCCCTGACAATCACATCCTGACTTATTATTTGTGAACACTTCTTTCTTTATTGAAGCCCTATCCCACACTCTTTCTATAATTAGTTGTAAGGATTTGGCAATGGGTTTTTCTTAGTATAGGTCCTTTTTATTTTTACACAATGCCACAAGGACTGCCTTATTTTTCTTTTGATGGTCGACGCTTGCTCCCATTTTAGATTTAGGTTTAAATTAAGCGTTGTTACACCCTTCATTTACAGTTTAATAAATACCCTTGAACTGTGATCACTTGTGTCTGTCTTTATTGTTGTCACCATGAGTTCTGTACAACACCAGTAAGCACAATCCTGCATTTTCACTAGTGTCTGCCTCCGACCCATTCTTCTACTAGGGATGGATGGTATATTACTGCTTCTGTAATGTGAAAGAAACAAGAGGAGGCAATGAGCCTCATTATTAGCTTGCAGCTATTCCGCTAGTAAATCTGGCAGGATACTGGCAAATGGTAATACCGTTACCGGCACCTAATCTGCCGGAATTACCAGCAGATTATATGCCATCAATGGTAGGTTAATCCCCATTCCATGGAGTCCATTGGACTCAATCAGAGAATTGCTGTTATTAGAGGCACCAGTAATACTGGTGACGGTAATACCAGCTTTTCTTTGACAGTGGGGTGTCTGACTTACCTCCAGCTCTTCGCTGGAGGTAAATCAAGCCACTATTTGCCAGTCCGGAAATGTGCCGGCAAACGGAAATACCAGCATGTTAATTCTGGACTGGCAAAATAATAATAAAGCCCAAATGACTTACATTGATACACTAAATGACATCGAGTTCCAAATTAACCTAAGGGCAATAGAGCATTGTAAGACACAAAATTAAAAAATAAAACAAAAACACCCCCTTTACATTTGAAGAGTATAGTAGCAAAAAACATTTATCAAATCCAAAAAAAACATATACTTGAAAAGGTACAGTTTCAAGGCACTACTTAAACACAATATAGAGACAATGGGCCTCATTACAAGTTTGGAGGTAGCCATGCCCTTAATAAGGGCATGGCTACCGCCCAAACTCGGATCCGGGTCCGAGTCCCACAAAAGCAGACTTACCGGGCCATTCCGACCTTGGAGGGCCCGGTAATTCCCTTTCACCGAACCCGGACCCAGTATGTCCCAATTCACATTTGAGCCCCCATAGGGCTCAATGAGAATGGGAAGGATGGTAGCAGCGGTACCGTTCATAACGGTACAGTTGCTACCATCCTGGTCTGCTTGCGGGTGCCGCTCTGCACGCCTGGTCTGACCAGGCGTGCAGAGCGGCCCCCGCGAGCAAACTCGGAATGTTGCAGCATGGCAACATACGTAATGAGGCCCAATGAATTGCAATTCAAAACATAAGAAAGACGAGAAAAATTAAAACAAAAAACCCCGAAAACATATACAACGCCATAATACAGCAGCCTTACATGGGGAAAGTCTATTTGTTCAAGAGACCATTTGACAGACAACCAACTACTATTAGGTTACACATATAGCTAGGAGAGTTTTCTTCAATGCTTCTATATCTTTGTATTGCATATGTTTTCATCCCAGCTTTTTTTTTACCACCGATTTTTTTTACCAAATTCTTTGACGCCAAATTACAGGGGGAGAACCCCTACCCGCTCACTCCACCCCAAGTCCCAACCCTCCACCTGCCTGCCACCCAAAATTTCCTTACCCAAACCCTCCACCGCTGCATTTTGTGGTAAAAAAAATCAGAACAAAATAGGCAGATAAATAGAGCAGCAATAAAAAAGATGCCTTAAAAAACTGTATACCGCTTCAGTCAGATTATATATTTTGAAAGGGACGTGCTTTCCTAATGCCTTGGGCAGGGCATTGCAGAGTTGATGCTGAGAGTCTTTCCATCATCCGTTGTCTCTGGCATTTGCTTTCTCTTAATTGAGTTTGCTCGCTGGAACTCAAAGTCTGAGTTGGTACACAGCGTTCCATCGAATGCGTGCGATATAGTAGCCTGTGCCAACCTTCATTTTCCACATCTGTATTAACTCGCATATGGATGTGTTCCACAATAGCAAGCCAACCCAATGACACACTGGACTTGGAGATCCGGTGGACTCTCTTCAAGAGGAGAATAGTCTGAACAGTCCTATTTTGGTTGCAATATCGACATTGATCTGGTGCAAATGCCCAATTACTCAGAAACGCATAATTTTACTCGAATATCTTAACACCTTGCACAAGCAGTTTTAAATGTGTTTTGTGGGCAATGTTGAAGAGGAGAGCAGGCTGTCAAAAGTAGCACCTGGGATCCTGAGCGACTCCATTGGCATCAGGGATTGGCCTAAAGGTCCTTTTGGCAAGCCACGAGACAGGCGAGGCCCGGGAGCATGACCTCCATCTTGTATTTCGACACTGTCAGTTGCATGCATCCAGGGCTGCACTGCATCCAGGCTCTTGAAACATCTCCTAAATGATTTTGTAGATTGGTTGGGATCTGGGTGCCCTCAGCGTAGAGTTGGCTCCATAGCTCAAATCTTTCCGCCACCCGGCAAAAGGGAATATATAGGTATTAAATCGAAGAGGAGCTAGAGATGAGCCATGGGGTAATCCACTGTGGCAAGCAGAGCTGCTGGACGTGCCATTGCCTAGCTGCAAGCTCTGGTTTCTGTCTCTCTAAAATAAAAATGGATCTGAGCTGTTGCTGGACCTTTCATCCACATACAGGCGGTGGGTCAGTATGTCATGGTCCACATGGGAGGACTGGCAACTGTTGGCCCGAGGGGCAAGTTTACTTTTCTGGCCCTTAGTACAATGGCCCAAACCCACAATGCAGCGGCCCTAACTTCCAGAACAAGTAAATGCAATACTAAACTCTCCTCCTCCCACACATTCTGGACTATTACTGTTCTTTTATGCAACATCACTTTCAGATATGTTTGTAGTTTCTAGAGACCCAGACCCCAGAAAACACTCCCACATGCCAAACACAGTAAAACGATTTCACCGAGATAGCTGAACAAACTGTTAAAACACTTTTTATGTTACCACCTACGTAGGTGGTATTTCTGAAATATATTTGGTGGTGTTCCATTTGGAGGTGTTCCAGAAATACCACCGCCACCGGTGGTAAACTTTGAACTGTGCCGATTTTCAGAAAATCCGACTTGTGGAATTTGTTCTCTACTAAAAATCAATAATTGAATGTTTCATCTTTCTTTGTGCGTTTTTGAACTCTGCCCAAAAGAGAGTACCAGAAACAGTCTAACAGCCATTTCTGTAACCACCATATAGTAAACCCCTGGGAGCTATTAAGGGTGCTCTGAAACCTCTTTTTAATGAACTCACTAATGATCAAGAAATTCACCAGAACATAAGGAAAGCATTCTTGCAGAATGAAACCGAAAAGAAACTCTAACAAGATATGGACACGTTCTTCCTTGGCAAGTAGGAGTCATGATAAGCTGCTGTGTGTACAACAGAACAATGGTGTATTGGGAGCAGCGGTGCCAACATTACCACCCAGGGTCCCAGAACCTGTCAGTTAAATGGGTACATTGCCGCTGGTAGAAATGAACATGCAACTGCAGCTTAGACTCTTCTTCTTCTCACTGGCTCACTGTGGATGTCCATGTGTGGGGGCCATGCAGGCGCATCCACAACATTGCTGAAATCAAAAAAAGTCCCTCACACCATCTACACAGAAGCCGAGCGGGCCTTACTGCACTCAGGTGTTTTTTAGGCAGGTTGGATTCTGAAGGTTTTGGTCTTTTTGTTTTTTTCTATTAATGTTATTTTTGTCTTTTTGCAGCTCTGGCTCCGAGAGCAACAGTCCAGCAATTCTGGTGGGGCAATTGCCCCTCTGCTCCACTTCTAGCCCACCCATTATAGTCCCAGATGTTAAATGCTGGTGACAGATCTTATGGAAAGAAGGCAGCGTGTCTTTCCCTATCATTCCTTGTGAGACAATCACCTGACTGCCAATCTGCCACGAGGCCCTCCTATTCCAGATTCCAGAAAGTTAGAAAACTTGTGTGTTACTTTCTATTCCAAGATCTTACCAATGACAGGGTCCAAAATCTGTTGGAATAGTAATGTTATTTGGGTAGCGATTAACACAATCATGTGGTGACCTCAATGGGAGATGGAAAGGAGAAGAGGACCGAAAATGCAAATGGTCAGGAATAAGATTATGAACCATTAACTGCGATGAAGTGTGTCTTCAATATTCACCTGAACTTACCATGATATGATATGATAGGTTTTTCATAACGTGCTTAATACCCAGAGGTTTCTAAGTGCAGACCCGCAGATCGAACCTGTGTTGCTCCGTGTCGTCTTGCTTCCAAGGCAAGCACGTTGCCGCTGAGCTATCCTCCCATCTTGTTCCAGGCACATATACATTGGCAAGCAGCTTCGTAAGGAAGAGCCTCAGTGACAGAACAATCTTTCTGCACAACAAAAGTATTCTGGCAGACACAAAGTCAATAGATTATTGGACGCTAGTGTTAGGTGTCATTGCATGGACAACACAAATAGATAGGTTTTAACGCCTTGGTGCAGTGAAGCAGGTGGTGAGCTTGTTGATGCTAGCAGACAGGCTGTTCCACACTGTGGTGCCACCAAGTACAATGCAAGTTTGTGCTTTCCAAATACTTGAAATTTCAAGGTGGGCCATTTTCTTCCATCTAACATGGTGACCAGTGGAGTAACTTTGCTGAAAATGTTGGGAGGGACATAACATCTGAAGAAAAGGTGCCCCAGCCAAATGAATGAGGACAAAATGGTGTGCCATGAAAGTTGGGGGGAAAATGTAGTGTGAAGCACTGGTATTAACCCACTGAGCTACCTATGCTGCATATTTAGGCCTAAGGCTTGCTGCACATACATAATGCTACATAGAACTTATTCAAAGAGTATAGAAAAATGCTGCTGAATGGTGCCTCATAGATAGAGGGCCAGTTTAAGAGCCCTTCTGTGCTTGCGAGAGGTTAACCGCAAAGGCTTGAAAGCTCATAAACAGCTATTTCTAGCAAAAAGCTCCACTGTGGGCAGACATTAGTCCAGCGCTGCCTTCCGCTGTGCTCCGCGCTAGCAGGTACATTGATAAGGCTGCATTCCATGGAGAGTTTCCCAGAAAAAAAAAGGAGGTTGCCCGAGCGCTAAGGAGAGTGGAAGCTTTCCTATAGAAAACATGTTTTTCGCAAAGAGGGTTCTGTTAAGATACTTCTAGAAAATTCAGTGCGTCACACTGATTGACAGGAAGGCCTAATAAGAAGCCTTTACCTGCTCTAAGAAGGGGGGAACTCGTCCTGGGCTGTTTGCAACGTGCACGCAATGCAGCGCCATGAAACCAGCCAGCACTGAAGGGCAGAGGCTCTTGCTGTCACATCCTGCCTCTGTGCAGGCTGCAGAGCCGGGGCTAGGCCAGTCCCGGGAGGGAGAGGCGCCAGGCACGAGGGCGGTGTGGGTCCTTGATGTGACCAGATTACGCCAAGATCAGCGATTTCTAGGAGCGTAAGAATATTATTTCATCTCACCTGTAACTAATAACCTGCATTGTTTAGCTTGCATTTTAATCCCAGTTTTGTTGAAAACTGCTGCTTGGATTTAGTTGCCTAATTAGTAAATACATGCAAGTGTAAAATCTTCTTGTGAGTGGGTTTCTTCCAGATTGTGTACATTGTGCCTTGCATAGTTTCGAACCTGTGAGTGGTCGGTAGGGGGTTATAGTGCAGTCAGGGCTGGTCTCAGGGGGTGCAAATACCCTTTCTACTGCAGACAAACCCCCCTTTCCCCTCCTAAAATGACGCCCATAATGGTGACTTTTATTGGACCAAGTGACATGTTTTTTGCCAATAATGTGTTGTCTATGCAAAACAGCTGAGTTTAGGCAGAACAGACTCTTGAATTGAAAGCCAGAGAAGAGTGTAACGATTAGCAGGTGTAATCAAATGCCCTGCTCTACCAATTAAAAGCAGCTTTAATTGGCCAAAAGGACATTTTAAGGTAACCTGCCAAGAGCATGTCCACGTCTAAATGAAAAATAATCGAGGTTTGAACCGTACATCAATGTAGCAGTGAAGTAATAACGACCACGATTCTTCACAGTGGATACTAATAAAATTGGACTGTTTGTACTTTTACTATATGATCCACAGGGATACGTAAGAGACCAGATAAAAGCCCAAATACATTTTTGATGTATATTACAATTGAGGAGAGCATGGCCCATTGAATCCAAAGTAGGAAGCTGTGTCTGGAAATGTCATTTAGAGGGGATGGAAGATATTTTATCACCAGTAAATCTGGTGACACTCTTTGATGCTGTGCTGCACAGCATCGCTCATTACCCAAAATTCTGTGTTATCCAGAATGCTGAGTTACATACAATGTTGTAGTTTGAGAAGACTACAGACCAAAAGGGTCCATAGTCAGAAGAATATCTTTCAAGAAAGTCAATTAAATAGGAAAGAGGAAACTGTGAAGCTAAAAGTATTGTAATATCACATAGTAAATAAAAGGAAAGTATGATGAACTGAAAGAATACGCAATTCCCACATGTAAGATCCATAGGTCAGAAGAAGGTAAGTGGCAAAGGCAGCAGATGAAAACAACTGGCCGAAATAAAGACTGTTTCTTACGTGCCAGCTTTCCATACAATTTTAACAATGTTACAATTCACAATACAGATTAAACACAACTCTTTAATTAACTTAACTTAACTAGTCCATCCATCTAGTGCAAAGTGGTTTCCAAAATAAGTTGCTTTTATAGAACACCCAAAAGAACAAGGAGAGGTCAGAAGAAATAATCCCACCAGGAAATGCAATTAAGAATTTCTGAGAATCTAGTTATCAATTTATCTACAATCAAATCAACTAAAACACAACAGTCTGTCGGGGGGAAATTCTGCCGGGGTCGGCCGGGCCGTCCGCGGACCTCCAGGCAGGGAGGCCCCAACTCCTCCCGTGTATATCCCAGATGAGATGAGATAGAGTATGAGACGCACACAAGGAGCAAGGTGACTCTGCTGTTTATTAGACAAAACGGCAGGGATGGGTCAAGGAGCGTACGCGTTCGTCCTGACACACACACAATCGTGGGGCTCGCAGGCCCTTTTTACTGTATTATGACGCGCTACTTGCGTCACTTCAGAAAGTTAACAAAAACCTATCGCCACTCTTAATTGGGTGTTCGAGTGGTAGGGTTAGTATAGCACACATATAGAGGAAGATATTAGTGGACAAGGTGTAGTCAGGTGGTATATCTGGGTTGTCCCTACAATTAGATACATGAGAATTGTTACATGAAGACTCCTGAGGATTGGCTAAATTTGCTGGTGTCAGTAATAAGAGCCCCATGTTCTGATTGGTGCGCCCGTGAGCTTCCCAGCCTGGGACCACCGTCGTTCCCAGCTCTCGGTGTACCTGTAAGTTGCAACAATGTTTCACTATGGGTACATGCAGACAATGTGAGGACTTATTCATAGCTGGACGGGGGACCGCTCCCACTGTTGCAGATGTTCATTGAGCCTTTCAAGTGTATCTGCCAGTGTCTCATAGCGAGGGATCCAGATGCCTCCGTTCTCCTGGGTTTGGCATCTCGTCAGGTTCGGCTTGGTCACGTGGGGAGGGACCGTGAAAGAGGCAGAATTCTGCACAATTAATATTGTTTTTCTACTGCGCGTCTGGTTTAATTTGTCGGTGTGACTTTAACGTTGGTGCGCGGAGTACGAGGTTGCAACATCGTGCCTTTGATGATTTGCTCTTGGGACGTGGGTTTGCAACATTGCGACCTTGGCTGGTTGCTTCGCCGAGCTCATTCTGCAGGATCAGCAACTGACTCTTGCCTTGTTGATGTCCACGGGAGCTCTTGTTTGAGGCCTACTTGGGCCTGGTGCATAAGTTGTCCGTTTGGTGCACAGGTGCTTTAGGTTATAGGAGCATATAATTTCATGACCAGTATTGTCTTCATTATACTTCTCATGGCGGTAACTGGTTTCAAGAGAAGCGTGAGCAAGCTAGTAAAAGAGTTCATGACGCGTCTTGCGTTTCTGCATTCTGAAAGCCTATGTAAAAATAATAAAGATGCACGTCCGTGAATATGCCTGTCGCCTACGTCATAGCACTGAGTATATTCTTCGTGTAGGTTGGTGTGGGAATGTCCAGTGTGTACATTTGTACAGATGTGCTTCCCGTTGTCTAGGTCGTCATGGCATCTCTAACGACGTGTAGATTTTAGTCTAGTTGATCCGTGCCGCAGGTGTCGGCATGGCCAGTGCGGGCTGCTGGGCAAGCAGATGGACACATCCGTATGTTCCTGTACCAGGGTATCTGGTCGTCTGGTAAATGGACAAACTCTTCTCGTGGCGGGTGTTTGGGTCGTGACCCTCTAGGCCAAGCGCGAGAGGCGAAGGACGGGAGCCTGGTCTTCCATTCTCCCACTTCAGTCCCCCCTCTGGTCGACTTGTCGACCACAAACATATCCTTCTCGTTATCTCCTCTTACTCGCCATATCTTAGTTATTCCTCCGAGATGTCCATAGTGGTTTACATGATCTTCAAAGGACCAATACATATATTCACAGGTACCTCCAGGAGTACAGTATACCCATCTTCCTATGTAGCTCCTGGGGTTTCTTGGGTTCTCGATCTTCACTGATGGTGGGTCTAGGTGGTTGGTAATTATTTGGGTGCGCAGCTTCTCCCTCTCCTGTATTATTACACCTGTATGCTGGCCGTCATCTGCTGGCATCAAGGGGTGCATTCCCACCATTTCCAGCAACTCGTCAGTAGTGCGTGCCTTTCGTGCCTTCCAAAATCTAATTATGATCAGGGTAGCTCCAGCCAATATAGTACAGCCCACTATTATTTTCAGTCCATCTGACAGCCAGGATGGCATCCATGACCATAATAGTGAAAACCAGCTCTTATCCTTGTTCACACCGTTGCTTTCATCCATCATTTTGGAGTGCATCTGGGCCAATTGCGAAACTGCTTCTGTCAGTGTACCATTGTCAGCATCATTGGCAGGTATGAACGTGCAACATGATTGTCCTATCTTTGCACAAACTCCTCCTTCCATTGCTGTGAGGAGGTCCAATACATATCTGTTCTGTAGTGCTACCATCCTTACAGCTCGCAGCTCCTCTTTTATTGCGTTGAACCCATTTACTGTAGAATTGATGGTCATCATTAGTTCCCATCTAGTTATTTGGAGCCATTTTGCGTTTGCGTAAGCCTGTAGTCCCGGGTGTATTATTGAGGAGAAGAACATTGCTGCTCTGCTAAATAGTCTGTGTTCTGGCGGTATTGATGTTAGTGCCGTTTCCGACCTCCCCCACAGGTAATTTCCTGTCAGCGGCTCTCCTTGTCTTTTTCTTCTATTTAGGACAGTGTCATTGCTGTTGGTCCTGTTCCCTTGCTCCTCCTGAAGTGGTGCAGATCTTTTTCTTCTCTTATCCCCTTCATTCATTCTAGGAAATTTCGCCACATTGACGTGCTTCTTAGGTACCACTAGTGATGGTACATTGACGTGTACCATTGTGCACACACCATTCCACAGGGGAGGCAGTGTATGGTATGCCTTTTCTCCACAGGCCCAAAAATGGTCCATTATTACTGCTGTTCCCGCTCCCCCCTCAGGTAACTCCGTCACACTTGCACAATTGGTGTTATATCCTACGTCCACCTCTCCTTTATGCTGGTAGCATACCTTGGGCGCAGTCAACGGTAGTATCGTTATTGGGTCTTCATCTTCTTCTACCCACGTGAGCATTGGTACATACTTGATCCACGTCATCCAACATCGGTGATTGTGTGTCTCGATGGTTGAGATAGTTTCTTTTGTTACCATGTTGCTTCCAATCACTCCTATCTCCCAGCTGTTGTCCAGATACACCTTTCCTGTTATCGTCAGTAGCGGCCTCTCCCAGCATCCTTGTTTACCCGGAACTTCAGTGGCGTACCAATCACATGGTAGATACTGCAGTGTTACTTTCTGTGTTTCTCCTTTTGCATGGCCACTTGTTATATATTTGAATGCTTCAGCATGTAAACTGGTCTTGTGATAACTCAAGTAGGTCTTGAGGAAGTTGTTTTCATATGGGTATGAGTCTCGTGTTTTCCATGTCATGTGCACTACAGTTCCTTGGAATCTTCCTTTCGTCTGGAACAGTGCCAGGTATATTATGCACTGCGCTATCTTCTCATTTATTTCTGTGGCAACAAATGTTCGTGAAGCACTCATGGCGTATGGTATTAATGAGCAGACGTAGCAGCTATCCTCAGTTGTCTGCTTACCAATGCGGGTCATGTGTTGGTACCATATGTTGTTTGTGACGTGTGCTGAATCTTGCACATAATTATCAATACCTTTATTGTCTGAGTATGTGCTGCGTTTAACTCTATTTTGCTTGGGTGCAATGTTACTAATACCACCTGACGTAACACCTGTTGCAGCAAGGAACGGGGGTATATTAGGTTTGGGTGCAGCAACAAAATTGATAGCACAGCTGTACTGCCAGACAGAGGCAGCCAAAAATCCGGTGATCATCAAAATCCCTATTATTTTTATTACAATTGCTAATCTTACCGGCATTTTGCTCTTACCTTGCTGCAGTCCTGGCAGCGTATTCTTGCGACGTTAAAGTTGCCCGCCTAAAAATTCTCAGAAATGCTCGTTTTTAGATGTTAGTTTTGTTTTATTTAAGCTCTCCCTATCAAATAGTCATTCAGTGCCCAGACGAAGAGCTGCTCCCATGCTACTCTAAGTGATTGGTCTCTTAGGACCGGCAAGTATGGGCGGAGGTGGGGCATGTAATATTCTATGGCCAGGAGGAAGGCTGTGTAGTAGACACGTACCCTTCTTCTTTTTAAGTATGTTGGCCTTTTTATTTCGTATACAAATTGGTGTGACAATTCTTCTGGGTAATTATCGTCTGGGAGTACCATCTACGCCTGGACAGTGAGCTTGTTAATTAGCTCTCTACTTAACAATACAATAATACGCAGTTCCTGTATGTGCGAGAGAAAAAAGAGAACATTCACGTGTTTACATGTGTATTTGTGCGAGGGAACATTCAGTTTAAGTTGCAATTATACAATAATACGCAGTTCCTGTATGTGCGAGAGAAAAAGAGAACATTCAAGTGTTTACATGTGTATTTGTGCGGCCAGTGGCTTTCAGTTTAAGTTACAACTGTCCTTGGGAGTCAATGGGCGGGGGGGGTTTTTTGCGCTCAGATGGCGGAAGTATTTTTACTCTTTGAACGTGTGACCATGGGGTGGGCAGTGTAGGGATCACCCCTTTCTTCGTCAGTTGTTGTCTCTGGGGTAGCTGGGTAGTGACACGGTAAGGGAACAATTGGGTCGTTGTCTGTGGTAGAACTTCCTTCCGCTGTCGGGGATGTTGTTGCTGTTCTTCCAATGGACCTGTCGTTGGCGCTGGGGCGGGTCTGCAGTTTGTATATCTTTACATCATGTAGGTGGTTCCAGGCACGCTTGTCCTTTAGTTTTACTGCTCTTGGTGATACGTCTTCTACCAGATGTGGGCCGGTGAACCTTTTGTCGTTCCACCTCCTATTGAAGTTGCGAAGTAGCACGTGGTCACCTTTGGCAAGTTTGCACAAGTTCTCTTTTTCTAATTCTGTACTGGCGCCTTCTTCTTGATTTCTGGTGGACCCGCCCCGCGTGCGCTCGAGCTGTTGAGACACAAACACAACACTAGTAATCAAAGACGACACATATTGATACATTTCATCACCTAGTACACTCGCTGAACTTTCGTGGTCTGTGAATGCCCTTGACGTTGGCGTTAGGGGAAGGCGCATTTGACGTCCAGTAACCACCTCGTGTGGGGTGAGGTGGTGGTCGGACCCTGGCCTGTTCCTTAGTTCGAATAGGGCTAACGGAAGGCAATACAACCAACTTTTCTTTGTTGTTTGTTGTATCTTTGCAATTGCCTCCTTCAATAAGCCATTTAGGCGTTCACATATACCGTTAGCCTGTGGGTGATATGCACATGCAAATTTGTGCTTTATGCTCAGCAGGGCCGTGATATGTTGGAACATTTCGTTTGCGAAATGTGGGCCGTTGTCTGATCTTAACACCTCGCACACTCCCCACCTGGGGAAGACCTCCCTTACTATGAATTTGGCTGCTCTAAATGCATCTGGGTGTGAACAGGGCCCTGCTTCAATCCACCTAGAAAATGGGCATACTACTACAATCATGTACCTATTACCTTGACATATGTTGATCATATCAACATAGTCAATGTGAAGGTGCCGAAAAGGTCCTTCTGGCCGGGGTATGGTACCTCTTATCACTTTTAGGGTATGACCGGCCGTAAACTGTTGGCATGTGAGACAATTGCTGATAAAATTTGACACATGAGAATTTAACTCGGGACAGAACCAATCTTCTCTAATTCGTGCTGCAATTATTTCCTTGCCTGTATGGGCTGGGTGATGTAATTGGCTCAGGGCGGTATTTAAAAGTGCCAACGGTATTACAACTTTCCCAGTACCACCCTGGCGCCATAGTGCGTCGGTTGGTGACATTGTACATCCTCTTTTTACCCATATTTCCTTTTCGGCCATTGGTGCTGCTGCTTGTAATTCCATAATCTGTGTGGCTGGGAGATGGGTGTACCCTTCTCTTATTAACATCTCCCTAGCCATTCCCCTCCCTCTCCCTCTCTGTGAGTCTGTGGGGTTCCATATCTCACCAAAGTATGCAGCATATTTCGCATGTGCGTCTGCTGCTGCATTCCCTTTTGAGACGTGGTCTTCACCATTGGTGTGTGCGGTGCATTTTACTAGTGCTAGCTCTTGGGGGTCGTTTATTACTTCAATTAATTCAGCCAACAAGAGGGCATGTTGCACTGGAGTGCCATCAGCTCTCCTAAACCCTCTTCTCCTCCATTTTGATAGCCCTGAGTGGACAGTGGATGTAACATATGCACTGTCGGAATATATTGTTACACGTTTGTTAAAACTTTCCTTTAATGCCAATATTAGTGCAACTAGTTCAGCGGCTTGAGCAGAGTAATGCTGTGGTAACTGTACACACTTCATAGCCACACACACCGGAGCCTCCATCATTTTTACCACTGCTGCCCCAGTTCTCCGTATCCCATCTCCTTGATCAATAGTTGATGACCCATCAATAAACAAAAGTTCACCTCCCTCTAGTGCATTTTCTTCAACTTTTCTAGTACATGAATATATTTCATTTAGTTGGGTGCAGTCGTGGGCGTAATCTCCCTCCTCAATTATTTCTGCTAGAAATCTTGCAGGGTTAACAGTGCTACATCTAACAATCGCTAGTTCAGCCCTAGACAAAATGATCTCATAACCTGATGCCCTTTGTGTCGTTAGTGTTGACTTGGGTTTATTCAATATTGCAAATAGTGCATGTTCCACAAACAGTGTAGTTGGACACCCCATGGTTATTGCTGATGCCTTTTCTACTGCAAAAGCAGCTGCAGCGAGACCTTGTTCGCAAGGGAAGTGGCCTAACATCACGGGGTCCAAGTGACCGCTATAAAATGCTACTGGTTTATAGCCCATGCTTGTTTTTTGGGCCAATACTGCTTTCATTACTGCTGAGTCGCAATGTGAAAATATAAAAAAGCGTCGCTCATAGTCTGGGGATGCCAGTACTGGAGCTGTTGATATCGCGTCCTTCAATTCGTCAAATGCCTCCCTCATTTCCATAGTCCACCCCAACTTTTTCTCCCCTTTATTTGCTTCCTTCAAACCCTCTAGCAGGGGTCCTATGTATGAGCTGTAGTCAAATACCCATGCTCTACAGTAGTTGCATAACCCCAGAAATTGCTGCAGTTCTCTCACAGTCTGTAGCATGGGAGTGCTTGAGATGGCTTGTGCTCTTTGTGGTGCAATCTTTCTTCCATGTTGTGATATCAGTTGGCCAATGTAAAGTACCTGTTCCTGACAGTATTGTATTTTTTCCATGTCTACCTTATACCCCTTTTCAGCCAATATAGTCAACATTTTTAAAGAGTCCTCTCTGCATCTACTTTCGTTTATACTGCAAATTATTATGTCATCCACATACTGTAACACTGTGCTTTCCACCTCAACGTTACCCAAATCCATCTGTATTACTCTATTGAAAATTGAGGGTGATTCACAATACCCCTGTGGTAACCTGGTATGTTTCCATTTTGTATTTCGGTAAGTGAAACTTGTCAAATCTTGTGAGTCGGGGTGTAATGGTATTGAGAAAAATGCATTTTTAAGGTCTATTACTGTAAATCGTGATGCTTCTGCTGGTATGCCACACAATATTGTGGCCGGGTTTGCTGTTACTGGATATTCTGCTTCCACTATGTTGTTCAAGGGCCTGAGGTCCTGTATGAAGCGCCAAGACCCCCCTTTAGTCTTGCGCACTGGGTACACAGCCGTGTTACATGGTGATTCTGAGGGGACCAATATGCCATTGTTTATAAGGGCCGTTATAGTTTCATATATGCCCTCATCTGCCTCTTTTGACAATGGGTACTGCTTTACTCTTGGTAGTATGGCACCTTTTTTCAATTTTATCCGTACACCCCCTATGCTTTTTATGCATCCTACGTCATAAGGGCTAATGGTCCATAATGATTTGGGCACCTTTGACATATCCTCCTTAAAGAAAGGGACTGGGGTGCATGCAGGTGCCTCAAGTGCCATCGCAATTTTCTGCGCTATTTGTTTGTGAGCCACTCTTAACCATATTTCTACACTCATCATGAACACCATTTCCCCCTCCTCCTTTTCTTCAGAAAACAGCTCCTCATCTGACACCTGGGTCAACCTACATCCTTCTGCTAGTGCTATCACTGCCCTCCATGCTCTTCCTTCTTTGTCTTGGGCGTGCACAGCAATATACTCAGCTGTTGCAATAATGCTCTCAATGTCTATTAGAAACACCTTTCCTTCTTGTTCATTAACGGGTGTTTCTGGTCGGAACAGATAAGCTGCTGGCCTCCTCCATATTTTCCCTTCTATCCCTGGCATCCATGCAAATGCCATGTCTGTTCCATACTGGAATAGCTCGCCATCTACTGGTTCCGCCCTAATTGCTGTCTGCCCGCAGTATGCTTGCATAATCTGTCGTGCTGCTAGCATGTTAATCCCTGGAGTAGAGCAAATTATACCATCCTCTGTAAAGGATATTGTCATATTTAACCTATTCATTATGTCCCTCCCCAGTATATTTACTGGTGAGGCACTATAATACAAAAGTGGAACTGACAGATCATAATCTCCGATAGATAAGGGAACGTTATCAGTAAAAGGAACCAATCCTTTAGCCCCAGAAAATCCTTGGGTGTTCATGGCTTCGCCTGACATCTTAAATTTACCTTCCCTTATGCAAGACCGGGTTGCCCCGGTGTCAACAAGAAATGATAACTTTTTGTCACCTATCGTTACCTCTATGCGTGGCTCCTCCGCACTATTAGGTGTTACTGACAGGATGGGACACACCAAGGCCGTCTGTGGGCTGTCCTATTGGGGGTACAATGATTGGCCATTCCCTGTGTAAGGGTTGTGTCCCAAGACCGTCACCCTACCCAATTGCGTTTGTTCAGTTTGGGGTTGTTGTATTAGCGCTACTTGTTGTTGTGGCAGTGACTGTTGTTGTGTTAATTGCTGTTGTGGCAGTGAATATGTTTGTGGCTGTTGTTGCGTTATTTGTTGTTGTTGTATGCCCTGCTGTTCTTGTGGTGGCCTAAGTTGTGCCTGCTCATTCCATGCTGGTGTTCCTGGCCTGACCCTACACGTACGTGACATGTGTCCTAGTAGTCCACAACTCCAACACACGGGTGGTTCTCTGCTCTGCCATGGGAAGCTCCCTGTGTTGTCCTGGTATACCGGTTGCCCTGTGGGGTAGGAATTTCCAAGTCCCCCCACCTGCTGTTGGGTATTATATCCGTATCCTCTCCCTCTCATAAATCCTCCTCTCCCCCTGTTATAACTATAATACCCAGCTCCTTGCATTGGGTACCCTCCTCCCACGTTTGGTGCGTGTAATTGCAGTGGCGGCACTTGCTGTATTATACTTTGTGGAGGTGCTATTGGAGCTGGATCTTGTGCAGCCACTACTTGTGTGGGGCTTTGGGCCATTGGTGTGGGCGCAGTTATTAGTGCCCCTTCCATTGTGTATTTAGTGAGTTTTTTCTGTACTAGTTTGGCCTCTTCTGTTTTCCTGTCCTCTTCCTTTTGTTTCATTTTTCCTTGCCATATCCTGCAATGATGTACTATAGTCAACTGTATTTCTGGCCATGGTTTTGCTTCCATTCCCACTACTTTCTTTAGTTGTTTCTGAACTCCTTCTGGGAGCCCTTGTACTAGTATATGATAAAATATGGCTGGTGTTTTATCCCATTGTTCTCTAGTTTCCATGCGCCACTTCTCTTGAATATCCCGGATATAATCAACAGGATCCTCATTCTCACGCATCTTACGGGAAGTAATTGCTCCTATGTCTGATGTGTCTGGGTACTGTACTCTCAGTGCCTGCCATAGCGCATGTCTGCAGTTTGCAAATGGCGCCCCATCATGCGATGTGTTCGTTATTGTTACCCCATGGAATCCCGCTCTCTTCCAGATGTCGTCCGCTCTATCCCCTAATATTGATATTAACAGGCCCTTCACATCTCCCACTGCTAGTTTCTGTCCTGCGGTGTGTTTTTCCATTTCATATATCCACTTACCCGCACCTCCACTTAGTGATGGGAGCCTACATTTTATATTTTCTTTATCAGTATGCTTCCAAGGTACATACTGCGGTCTAACCCCTCCTCTCTCCAACAGTGGCATTAAGTTGTGTCTCGTGTCACCCTTTATGCTCCATAATATTGAGTCCTCACACCCCTCCTCTTCCCCCGTTTCCTTTACCACTTCAAATTCTTCCTTACTACCCCTGCTCCTACCTACCTCTCCGTCCTTTCCCCTTTTTTCGTCATTTCCTGTGTCTAATATGGGTATGTTTATTTGTCTGTCTTGCCTGCGGCTAGGGAGGTCTCTAAGCCGACATGCATAGGGAGTCAATTCGTCCATGAAGGGCGCAAGCTTTATTGTGCGCAGCGAGCGTGTGGCGGTTGAGCATGTAGGGTGCGATGGGGGAGGGCGTGATGGAGATGGCGATGATGTGGCTTCATGGGTTTGTTTTTCCACTAGTTGTTGCACCCTCTCCTCACTTTGTTCCAGCTCCTCCCTTCTCTTACTGATCCATGGCGAGTCTATGTTTGTTCTAGTGAGGTACAGCTTATCTAAGCTTTCCCTTTCACTCTTTCTTCCTACCCTCTCTACTCCTTCTTCCTCCTCACTGTAAAAATCAGTCATAAATGGTAGCCCCCACTCTGCCTTTTTCCCTTTTACTGTTACTGTTTCTAAGTCTATTAGCTCCATTTCTCCTCTTCCTTTGTTACCAACTGTTCCCCCTGGTGTTGATGTTGTTGCTACTTCTCTACTTCTATATACATCCCCCCATTTTTCACTCTCCTTATTACTCCCTCCTCTTTCCCCTTCACTCCTCTCCTCCATCTCCCTACTATTTTCCTCCCTTTTCCTTTTTAATTCCTCCATCACTTCGTTGCTCATCTGTTCCAATATTCTTTCATCTTCTTTCTTTCTTTCCCATTTCACCCTTTCTCTTTCTATTGCTTTCCCCTCTTCATATTTCTTAGCTGCCTCTGATACTACCCTCCTCCTCCATATTTCCAATTCCCTTTCTTTATCTTCTTCTTCCTTCTTTTTTTCTCTCAACACTACTCTTGACACCCTTTCTGCTGCTGCTTTTACCCTTTCAGCTTCTATCCTTTGCTCCTCATTTCGTTCCCTTAATTTGTCCAATTTGTCTTTACCCTCTTTCCTTTTCCTCACTCTCTCTTTTTCCCCCTTCTCAAGCTGTTTTATTAATTCATTCTGCTCATCCCTTAGCTTTGCCAATTTTTCCTCCAAAATCTCTTCTCTTTGTCGTAATAGCTCCTCCCCCTTCATCTCACTCTCCCTTGTACTATCCTCGTCTGTTCTCTTTACTGCCTCCCTCTCTTCTCCCATTAGTGAACCCCGTAATTTTAATAATATCTGTGCAGCTACCCACTCATCATGTCCTATCTCTACAATCTGCTCTTCTCCAATCCTCCCCTCCCCCACTATCATCTTCCTATGAGCCACATATGGTGGAGGGCTGTATGCCGGGTTCGAGTATCCTTCAGCCGCCCTTAACTGTCCTTCTATTTCTCCTAATTCTCTTAAAGGGTACAACCCTTCTCCCTCTGTTTTCACTCCCGGTGTTATGGGTATCTCGTTGCTCGGTTCCTTTTTTATGTTTTCTAATTTATCAATCTTTTCTCCTCCCTCTCCTTCATTCCCCGTATTCTTTGTCCTTTCACACCCCTTTTCCCCATCCGTTCCCTCTTTCTTAATCTCCTTTACTTCCGGTGTTTCTCCCATAGAGAACATTCCATTTGGTCCTGGTCGGGACCCCTGGAACATCCTCCATAAGTTAAACACCTCCACATGGCTCGCCAACTTCTTCCCCTTGTATGTATTGTGCAGATGGTTTAGCAATGAATGTTGGGCATATGGATCGAAACTACCATTAGGCGGCCATGGTGTTAGCATTTTGTTATCCGTCCCCTGGGTCCACTCTATGCTGTACTTAATTAATTTCTCCCTATGGGGTGGCAGTGTGGTGCATATGTGTTGTAGTGGGGTAGTGAGGGTGTTCCCCCACCCTCCCGACCCTGTCCCATATGACATAGTGGTGCCCCACTTGTTACTCCTCCCTTCACTATCAGTTTGCAATTTACAACCTTATATTGTTTACCTGGCCCCGTAAGTGTGGGGACTTACGACAATCCTTGACAAATTATGCAATAATAATAATTAATAAAACAAAAAATAATAAAACACAAATATATATATATATGTATAATTTTGTATTGTATATTCCTTCCCCTACGGCCCCCTGCGGCCGAGGCGCACGCAGCCCCCTGTGGCTGCGTACCCCTTACGACGATCTTATACAGTCGTCCTTATTCCTCGTTCTCCTCCCCCTTTTACACTTGCCGTGGCCGGCGTTCTCCGTGCGCAGCCACGCCCCTCTCCCCTTCTCCTCTTCCGATCCACTTGTTTATCGTTTATCTTCGTATCCGCTCCCTTATCATGTTTCTCTTCCCCACCACTTCCAAAACCCAACGTTCCTTGTGCTCGCAATATCCTATTAAATCCCTACTGGTGACGTCACTGATGTCTTTACGCTACTGGTACATTCTCATTATTAATTTCAAAATACACTTGCAATCTACCCCCGCTAACCCTACAGCTGTCTTCCTGTCTCTCCTGGAACAAGGTAATCTCATCAATAATATAATCGGACTGCGCACGCTGCGTCGCCTCGCGTGTGATACGCCCCTCAACAGGAGGGCTTAACCAGCCAATTATCTTCCGTATTGGGCAACTATGCAACTAGCTACCGCCTACAGGGAAACGTCATCTACCTATCGAGTTTCTTGCTCGAACAATAGGGAACCTCATCTACTCATTGATCAATAAATGCCAAATCGTAGGAAACCACACACACCCACTCCTACACGTTAGTCGCGACTTAGGCCAATCAGTGTCTACGAGCGGCCACACGTGATGTTTCGTGCTCCGCCCCCCTCTTTCGCGTGACGTAGCCGACTGCTCTCGCACTCGTCTCGCCACCATTCATTCCATTAGCAACACTCAGTTGTTAAACCTTCGCCGCGCATCTGTACAATACCTCCCTCCTCCCTTATTTACTTCCTCCCCCTCCCTCACAATTTCGCATTGCTCGTTGTGTGTGTCATGCTCACCAAGTTCTCTCGATGCAGGGCCGCTCGACTGCGTGCACCCCTCCAAGCGGCTCGCCACCTCCCCTCATCTGGACCACGTCTGGACACTCGCCAACCGCGGGCGTGATACTTCTCAACCGGCTCCCGAGGGCCAATATCCGGATTGCGCTGTCCGGTCTTCTCGCAGCTCCGCGATGGTCCTGTAGTCCTCAGAAGGGGGCAACGGCAGAGGGGGCCGCGCCGCCGGGCCTTCTCGCAACTGGAGTGCCTGGAAAAAGTAAAAATAAAAAGTCGATCTTAAACAGATCTCAGCAGTGCCTCCAACTTGTCGGGGGGAAATTCTGCCGGGGTCGGCCGGGCCGTCCGCGGACCTCCAGGCAGGGAGGCCCCAACTCCTCCCGTGTATATCCCAGATGAGATGAGATAGAGTATGAGACGCACACAAGGAGCAAGGTGACTCTGCTGTTTATTAGACAAAACGGCAGGGATGGGTCAAGGAGCGTACGCGTTCGTCCTGACACACACACAATCGTGGGGCTCGCAGGCCCTTTTTACTGTATTATGACGCGCTACTTGCGTCACTTCAGAAAGTTAACAAAAACCTATCGCCACTCTTAATTGGGTGTTCGAGTGGTAGGGTTAGTATAGCACACATATAGAGGAAGATATTAGTGGACAAGGTGTAGTCAGGTGGTATATCTGGGTTGTCCCTACAATTAGATACATGAGAATTGTTACATGAAGACTCCTGAGGATTGGCTAAATTTGCTGGTGTCAGTAATAAGAGCCCCATGTTCTGATTGGTGCGCCCGTGAGCTTCCCAGCCTGGGACCACCGTCGTTCCCAGCTCTCGGTGTACCTGTAAGTTGCAACAATGTTTCACTATGGGTACATGCAGACAATGTGAGGACTTATTCATAGCTGGACGGGGGACCGCTCCCACTGTTGCAGATGTTCATTGAGCCTTTCAAGTGTATCTGCCAGTGTCTCATAGCGAGGGATCCAGATGCCTCCGTTCTCCTGGGTTTGGCATCTCGTCAGGTTCGGCTTGGTCACGTGGGGAGGGACCGTGAAAGAGGCAGAATTCTGCACAATTAATATTGTTTTTCTACTGCGCGTCTGGTTTAATTTGTCGGTGTGACTTTAACGTTGGTGCGCGGAGTACGAGGTTGCAACATCGTGCCTTTGATGATTTGCTCTTGGGACGTGGGTTTGCAACATTGCGACCTTGGCTGGTTGCTTCGCCGAGCTCATTCTGCAGGATCAGCAACTGACTCTTGCCTTGTTGATGTCCACGGGAGCTCTTGTTTGAGGCCTACTTGGGCCTGGTGCATAAGTTGTCCGTTTGGTGCACAGGTGCTTTAGGTTATAAGAGCATATAATTTCATGACCAGTATTGTCTTCATTATACTTCTCATGGCGGTAACTGGTTTCAAGAGAAGCGTGAGCAAGCTAGTAAAAGAGTTCATGACGCGTCTTGCGTTTCTGCATTCTGAAAGCCTATGTAAAAATAATAAAGATGCACGTCCGTGAATATGCCTGTCGCCTACGTCATAGCACTGAGTATATTCTTCGTGTAGGTTGGTGTGGGAATGTCCAGTGTGTACATTTGTACAGATGTGCTTCCCGTTGTCTAGGTCGTCATGGCATCTCTAACGACGTGTAGATTTTAGTCTAGTTGATCCGTGCCGCAGGTGTCGGCATGGCCAGTGCGGGCTGCTGGGCAAGCAGATGGACACATCCGTATGTTCCTGTACCAGGGTATCTGGTCGTCTGGTAAATGGACAAACTCTTCTCGTGGCGGGTGTTTGGGTCGTGACCCTCTAGGCCAAGCGCGAGAGGCGAAGGACGGGAGCCTGGTCTTCCATTCTCCCACTTCAAGTCCGTACTCTAGAAAGGTTTATCATGTCTACCTAATTAAACAGCTCCTTAATTAATGAAGACAGCCACCTTTATAAACGAATAAAGAAAATGACATTACACATTTTTGTGGGCAAGGAGAGGATGAAAATTATGGTGAAAGTGAAGAACCAGAATATAAAGAATTCTCACCTAAATGTTCATTCAGTCCAGATCTACAGAATGTGACATTGGATTGATTCTACAAAACCACACTAAAAAATCTTTAAAAAACTATTTTTCAAGGAAAACAACTAGAGATGATTCAATTAAAAGTAAACGAAGAGCACTTTTTAACTTAAAAAACAAAAAAGATACTGTTATTAAATCAGCGGACAAGGGAGGAGCCCTTGTCAGCTTGAATACCCAGGAATATTTGGAGGACATCTTCTTTTCTCAGTTTAGTGACAAAGATGCATATGTGGAATTGGACCACGATCCCACCTGCATGATCCAAGACTTAATTAAGGTGACTTTAGAAGAGGTAGTAGAAAATGGCTCAACAATATTTAACCAAGCAACATCCATTTGTCCTGTTTTCTATGTGTTACCCAAAATTCCCAAGAGTCTAATACAACCTCTTTGATGACCATCATAAGCAGCAACTGTTAACTGTTAACTGTACAACTTTTGATTCACAGAGCAAAACATGCATTAAAGACACAGGACATTTTCTTTGAATGTTAAATGTGATTGAGTTTGGTCCACAAAAACACATTAATTTCATGGATGTAGCTAGTTTATAGACGTCAATTCCACACTATGAAGGTTTGGAAGTAATGGAGTGGTTGGCATTGAGATTGGAGAAAATTGGCCCTAAGAAAATATTTGTTCTGGAATTTTTTTAACTTGTTCTTTATAACAATTTCCTCCAATTTAATGGTCATTTTTTTCTTCAAATTGCAGGAACATCAATGGGAGCCATCATGGCCCCTGCATCAACAAATCAATCTATGTTCAGTTTAGAACATATACATATACTTTATGAGTTATGGAAAGACAAAGTGCAATTCTATAAATGATAGGTTTGACTACAAACAAACGAAAGATCAGACGGGCAAACGCAAATCTAATGTACAGGCTAAGAACAAGATATCTTCAGTAGCCATGCATTTCTTGGAAAACCGTCATACAATCACACAGTTAAAATGTATGATTCTAGAGAAACTACCCTAAAGAGGGGGTGATATTAACAAAATTCTGGAAAGAAAGTCAAAATACTGAATTAAGAAATCAGATTCTTTGACCCCTAGATGCATGAGCATGGAGTGTGATTTTTTTAGTTTAAAAAAAAAGAAAATATATGCTACTGTTGGCTAAATCTTTATATATAAAGCAGAATGTATGTATGTGTGTATGTTTGTCCGGCTATACAAATGCACACAGTTGAACCCACTGCTACCAAATTCTGCATGGATTCCTCATTTGTCTGGGGCAAGATTGTAGGCTATGTTTGGATGCAAAAGCTTTACTCCGTAGACAGCCTCATTTACTGATGTTCACCCCGATTCACTACAGTAGGTACTAGAAGGAGGCAACATTTTGAAAAGTGTCTGAATAAAAATGTTCGATGTGTTGGTTATTCCTTTGAAATGTATTACGACTGTATACAGTTTGAAAGTGTTTATTAAAGCATTTTTAAAGGGAATTAAAAAAAATTTAATTTAAATATATCACGCCACTCTAAATATGGGAAATGGCAAGGTAACAGTTTACTGAAGTTCATTCGTGAGAAGAGAGCACAATCAATCAATCTTTCTTGGACATTTTCTCAAATGTGCTGAAGCCATTGAGTGACTAAAACATGCCGCACAAAAAAGGAACATCACTTGGAAAACCTCCCTCTGATGCAAAGCGAAAATCAATATAAAGCGCTTCTGAAACACAACAAAAAAACAGCAGCACGACTTGCCGAACAGAGGACAAGAGCAACATCCTCCATGGCACATAAGACACCAGAGCAAACTGAAGCAAGACTTGCTGACAAGAGGACAAGAGCAACATCCTTCAAGGCACATGAGATACCACTCACTCAGGACATGGGCAACGCCGGGTACCCCAGCTAGTAAGCAATAAAACATTTGCATATACTGCTGATTATGGACTCTATAACAAACTGCATATCTTGACTATACCAGAATTATTATCTGTTAATGGTGTTGTATAGCATGTGTAAAAGGTCCAATCAACTTTATATGGAAAATGAGAGGATCAGTAGTCATAATTATATCACAGGTTATCACATTTGTTAATGTTGGACATTATGCAATATTTTGGGTGATAAACATAGCAATCAATTGAATTGAAAATATCATTGTGCTCTTTAAGGGGGTAATTCATAGAAATCAGCGCACAAGTGGCGCACGCGGCTGGTGCACAGTGTGCGTGTGCGTCAGTCTGCGCCAGCCACGTGCACCAAAACCCATTTCAGCGCACAGCGTATTCATGGATTTCAACATTCATAACCAGCCGTGGTGCAGAGTGGCGCAGCGACCCTGCAGCAGCACCAGTAATGCCCCCAACCCGCCCTGTGCACCATGAACAGCGCACAAATCTAGTACATGGCGCAAAGGCCAGTGGACCAGCATACAGCCCCCAACCACGAAAACACGTGTAAAACTCCCAGCGCACCCCTCGGAATACACGTACCCCGCTCGTGCCAGCGAAAACGCATGTAAAACTCCCCGTGCACCCTTCGGAATACACGTACCCCGCTCGCGCCAGCGAAAATGCATGTAAAAATCCCCGTGCACGCTCCAGAACACACGTACACCGCTCGCGCCAGGTAAATTGCGTAGAAAAAGCACCCCCTGTGGCATGGACTGCCTGTGGGGCATGCCCAGGGTGGATGGGGTGTCTGCGTGTATTTGGGGGGTGTACAGGAAGTTTCACGCGATAGGCCTTGTGGGAGTGGGGTACGTGTATTTGGGGGGTGCGCGGGATGTTTCACATGCGATAGGTCTTGTGGGAGCAGGGTACGTGTATTTGGGGGGTGCACAGAAGTTTCACACGCGATATGTCTTGTGGGAGCGGGGTACATGTATTTGGGGGGTGTGCGGGAAGTTTCACATGCGATAGGTCTTTTGGGAGCGGGGTATGTGTATTTGGGGGGTGGGCGGCAAGTTTCACATGAGATAGGCCTTGTGGGAGCGGGGTACGTTTATTTGGGGGGGTGCATGGGAAGTTTCACACGCGATAGGCCTTGTGGGAGCGGGGTACGTGTATTTGGGGGGTGCGCGGGAA
This sequence comes from Ambystoma mexicanum, assembly GCF_040938575.1. Taxonomy (NCBI): domain Eukaryota; kingdom Metazoa; phylum Chordata; class Amphibia; order Caudata; family Ambystomatidae; genus Ambystoma; species Ambystoma mexicanum. Next base: position 1,248,897,776 of record NC_090923.1, read on the forward strand.
GTTTCACACGCGATAGGCCTTGTGGGAGCGGGGTACGTGTATTTGGGGGGTGCATGAGAAGTTTCACACACGATAGGCCTTGTGGGAGCGGGGCACGTGTATTTGGGGGGTGCACAGGAAGTTTCACACGCGATAGGCCTTGTGGGAGCGGGGTACGTGTATTTGGGGGGTGCGCAGGAAGTTTCACACGCGATAGGCCTTGTGGGAGCACGGTACATGTATTTGGGGGTGCACAGAAGTTTCACACATGATAGGCCTTGCAGAAGCGGGGTACGTGTATTTTGGGGGTGCGCGGGAAGTTTCACACGCAATAGGCCTTGTGGGAGCGGGGTACGTGTATTTGGGGGGTACACAGGGAGTTTCACACACGATAGGCCCTGTGCGAGTGGGGTATGCGTATTTGGGGGTAGGCGGGGCGTTTCACACGCGATTTGGCATTGTGGGCCTTACCGGGTGTGCGGTTTCCCCCCTCCCCATGCCCTGCATAGGGGACTACCCTACAACTGTCCCCATGCCCTGCAGGCAGTCCACACCACAGGGGACTACCCTACACCCATTCCCTGCAGGCAGCCCACATGGCACAATGCACTTGTGAGCACACTTGTGAGCCCTGACTCATCTCCCCCTGCACCCCCACACACTCAGTAGTGACGGGCACCTGCCAGCAGGCCCTGACTCATGTCCCCCTGCACCCCCACCCACCCAGCAGTGATGGGCACCTGCCAGCAGGCCCCAACTCATGTCCCCCCACCCACTCACCCACCCAGCAGTCACGGGCACCTGCCAGCATGCCCCGATTCATGTCCCCCCACCCACTCACCCACCCAGCAGTGACGGGCACCTGCCAGCAGGCCCTGACTCATGTCCCCCTGCACCCCCACCCACCCAGAAGTGACGGGCACCTGCCAGCAGGCCCCGACTCATGTCCCCCCACCCACTCACCCACCCAGCAGTGACGGGCACCTGCCAGCAGGCCCTGACTCATGTCCCCCTGCACCCCCACCCACCCAGCAGTGACGGGCACCTGCCAGCAGGCCCTGACTCATGTCCCCCTGCACCCCCACCCACCCAGCAGTGACAGGCACCTGCCAGCAGGCCCCGACTCATGTCCCCCCACCCACTCACCCACCCAGCAGTGACGGGCACCTGCCAGCAGGCCCCGACTCATGTCCCCACCCCAACACGTCATCACAATCCACACTCATGGCCCTTATGGCCACCCAAATCCCACCCCACGCCACCCCAGTTCAAACACCCAACCACTTATTTCATCCACCCCACATTGAAATTCCCATGTCATGATATATCCCAAATGGCATGCACATCAATACATGTCCGTCACAACCACACCATGGGTTCAAGTGAATGAGAAAACCCACATCGTGACATGCATGAAACCAATGAGAGAATACCACACAAATGAAGCATGAAACCAAAATGTATTAAATACAAAAGCAAGGGCATGAAAGAACATCACACAATAATAGAAATAATAAACAAAAGGCTGCATGTCCAAAATGAATGAAAAATATACAAATGCAGAATCCAAATAAATGCAAAAGAAAAAGGCTCCAAAGCGTTCGTCCATCAAGTCAAATCCAAAGGTAAACAAAAAAGAAAACCATTGCTACATGGGAAAAAAAAAATCAATAAAGTCAAATCCAGTCCAGAACTATGTACAATGTAAAAATCCAGGGTCCATGAGCCCAACAATCCAAAGGAAACCTACAAAATACCCTACCTAACTAATAACTATATACAAAAAGGTGGGGCATAGTCCATGCGCCCCAAATGAAAGAAAAATAGAAAGGAAACCTAACACTAATTAACTATATAAAATGGCGGCGGGCAAGTCCTATGGCTCACTTGTTGATTTCCCAGGCCAGTGCATCATCGAACTCCTGTTCTAAGTTCTGGAGGCGGGCCTGTTCCCTGGCCCCGAGGTCTTGCAGGGATAATGCCATGTCCAGCTCCAACTCCCTACGAATTCCCTCGAGGCACTCAGCCCGCCTCAGCGCCCTGCGCATGGAGTTCTCGACCCTGACCATAGTGAGCCGTGCCTCTTCTGCCCGCCACCGCTCTGCATCTATTTGCTGGCCCAACCGCTGCCACACGGAAGACACTCTTAATCCAGGGTCCTCCTGCCCTCCGGCCGATGCCTGCCCCTCTGATGTTGATGGCCCAGAGCCATCATCGCTCCCACCTTGAGCCTGCTGCTGCCGTGCAAGTGCCCTGCCTGTTGATGCCTGCACGTCCTCCTCCTGCTGGGGTCCAGTTGTTGGGGTGGCCACCCCTGCTAGACCTCCGACTCCCGATTGTGGCTGGGATGTGTCCTCCACCATCCGGGCCGCTGGGTCAGAGGCAGCTCCACAGGGTACCCAGGTGATACTTGGGCCAGAAGATGTCATGGAGGACGACTGGCGCATATGGGGTTCAGTTGAGGAGGGGGTCGGCAGAAGGTCCAGCACACGGAGGAACCCAGCAGCGGTGATCCCTCCTAGCCAGTCGACACGGTCAACGAGGCATCTGAAATAACGTGCAGCATCCTCACGAGAACCCTGCACGTTATCCCGGATGCCAAGTGAACGCAACGCCACCCCAGCCAGGACAGGCTCAACACGCTCCTGGATTGCCACATCTGCAGGGAGAGGAAGGCCAGTTGTTGTTAGCGGATCCCCTCCCTGAAAACTGGTCTGGACCAAGGCATCCCTGCTGGTGCGGGATGATGCAGTCACAGGATCGGGGACATGATTACACACAGGCACCTCCGTGGCAGCCTGTGCCGCCCCCTGTCCCTTCCCCTGGACTGCACCACTAGCACCAGTGGAATCCCCCCCTCCAGGCCCCATGTGTGGGCCTTCCACGGCCTCCTCCTCAACCAAACCCTCCACCAACCTGGATGGATCCATGCCATCTTCCTTCACAGTCCCCTGTGGGGGCTCAGCTGCCTCTTCTGCTGCCAAGGAGTCCACCTCCGACCTCTGCCTCTTGGACTTACCCTCGGCAGCTGCGGCTGCGGACGCGGCACCAGACTCCTCACTTCCGGAAGAGATGACAACGTGGGAGGGGAGCAGGGCCTTGCGTTTACGGCTGCCGGTGGGATCCCTGCCTCTGTGCTCCACAGCACTGTCTCTGTTTTCTTCATCAGTTCTTCATGCAGACAGGGAGAGACAGAACACAGGCATCAGGACACTGTACAATGGTCTCATACACACGTGACATTTGCACATGAGTGGCAGTGTCAAACTTCACAGATGGTATCACACTCCGCAGCACACATATCATTTCAACCCACACACATGCGCTAATTAACAGGAATGATGCAGCAGGCAGCACCATCCATACACATAGAACAGCAGGAGCATCCAAAGGTCAGCCTGACCTCACATGCAACACCTGGAGTGCCCAACACATGCACACACGCCACCAGACATACATGCATCTGTACATCTCCACCACCTGTCGCAATGAAACCATTGCCATCCATGTCACATCTGCCAATCAGCCTCCTACATGTCGGTGTCACATGCATCCATGGTGTATCACAGTGGCACACATGTTCAATACACACAAACGTACATGTACACTGTGCACGTACATGAAGGTGGAACTAGCATCCATGTGTCACACCCCAACCATGCCATAGTACATACACAGAAATGGAAACATGTGTGGACCCACACATGCATTTGGCCATCATGCATTTGAACACATACACCATTGATGTGACTCACACATGACTGGACTTACATGCGGCAGGCTCATGTCCCTGTACATAGACATCCATACATGGCCCTTTCAAGACATATGTCCAACCTGCACACTCCTGCTACAACTCGACATGCACAGCATCCAATCAGTAGGCATGGTATCTTACCGCTCAACTCCGGATGGGTCTACATCTGAAGCATCTGGTGGTGGAGCGCTGGGTTTTTGCATTCCAGGACCCTCATCTGGATGTTGCTAAGGCGGACCCGGCACCCATTTGCATGCTTTCCCTTCAAGAGGCGACAGGCCTTGTTGAGGGTCCTGGACCTGAAGTCCTCCCAGCGCTTCCGGACATGTTGCATGTCGTGGGCTGCCACCCCCTCCTCGTTGATGGCAGCCACAATATCCTTCCAGATCCCCTCCTGTCCTTCATTGTCGGCGCGTGAACTTCCAAAGAGGGCATCATAATGCCCCAGGACTTGCTTCACCAGGATGCCAACTTCATTGGCACTGAAGCTGGCAGCCCTCTGCCTCTCTTCGGGGGGTTGCCACTAGTGCCAGATGGTGCTGTGTCAGACATGGCAACCTCCGAGGCAGGTGTGGGTGGGCAACTGGATCCTGGGGCTGGGCTGTGGAGTGATAGAATACCAGTTGGGAGTCTTCTGTTCTAGCAGGCGTGGTCACAGCAACTGGACCCCTGCAGATGGCTGACATGCAGGCACCAAATAGCAGGGCACGTGGTATGCAGGCAGGCAGGCAGGCAGGCAGCAGATGGCAGGTGGGAGCGGGCTCGGGGCTCTGGGGGGCAGGAAAATGGCCTTCTGGGCAGGAGCGTGGTCTTCCGTGTGTTGTTGCGTGGCCAGCTTGATGGGAGTGAATTGGCACGTGAAAAAACTGCACGTCAGCGTGTAATTCGAGGAAAGGCCCTTAGCGCGTAAGCGCATATGTGATGTTGCGTGCACGGCCGTTTCCCTCGTGACGGGTGCATAGTGAATCAGCACATGAATAAACAGCACACATGCGTGTTAATGCGTGTAATTCGAGGAAAGGCCCTTAGCGCGTACACGGGTAAGTGACGTTGCACTTTTGGGCTGCTTTAAAAGGTACGCGTAGGATGCCATTTTCTTTTACATGCTTTTTGTGGAGAGCGAGCAGGTGATTCTTGTACTTCTTGTTGGTTCACACGCGATTACTTCACAACGGTTCCAGTTTGTACTCCTTGTGTACACAGACAGCGTGCAATTCTTCTTTTGGCAGGGGTGTTGCCAACACGCACACGCGGTTATCTTTCACGTTCTTTTTCCAGGCAGACGGTGAGTCGCACACGTATTTTTCAACTGTGGTTGTCCCCGTGTGTTGCGTACCCATTCAGAGGTCATTGTAGCCAGTGTGTACCACACATACGCTTCTTTTTGTGTTTCTGGGTGCCACAGCGTACTGCAGGTTCTTCATTCCACGCATGTGGGCTACCAGGGGTTGCGTGCACGATAACATTTGTTTTCGGCGTGCCTGAGCATTGCGTGACCCGTCATCTTCCCCCAGGGGTCACAGACAGCCTTGCTAGAGCATGTATTCCATCTAGTACCCTACCCCTTTCACCCCAATTGCCCAGGACAATTGTTCAATGCACCTCCCATTCACACAAGAACATCAGTGCCATGGTTGGGAGGCGACCAAGCGGTAAGGGAGGCAAAGGTGGCCGACCTCCAAGATGTGGGCACGGTAGGGGATGTTGCCAGGATGTACAAGGTGGCCCAAGAGGCCAGTGTGTGGAGGACCAATCAGGGACACCTATGCCCCCCCCAAATGGGTCAGGGAGATGCAGTTGACACCATCCCAGCTCAAGCCTTGTTAACCCGGCCCATATTGTCAACAGAACCGGCACAGGATGACTCCCAGGCTGACTTCTGTGTCACCAAGTCAAAGCCACGTGTGGCGATGAAAGTTGCTGTCAACAGGCCCCGTGGATATGGGGCAGCAATGTCATCTGCTGCCCCAAGTAGCCAGGGTATGGAGGCTGCAGGAGCAGCTGCAGCTCAATCCACCCCAGCTGCGAGTCTCCCAGCCAGGACATTGTTGGTCCAAGTCCATCACACCGAGGTTGGTCCTGCCAACATCACCCAGCAGCCAATGCCTGCAGTGAGACCTTTGGTCGTCGTGCCTTTGGCTACTTCCAGTGCCTAGTTCACCTGCGCTTCAGCCCCTACCAACCAGAGCGGCGTAAACCACTCAGGGTCCGCACCACCTTCCAAGAGGAAGAAAGGTGCTCTTGCGGTACAGGCTGGGACCCCAGACACGGCTCCCCCCTCCGGCACGTCAAGGAAGCATAGTTTCAATGATGTTGAACTAGACGCACTTGTGGGCTACGTGTCAGCCAATGGCCGCGAAATGCTGGTGACTGCAGGGTGCAAGACTACAACTGCTCAACGTAGGGCCCACTGGCAGTGCATCGCGGACCAGATTAGTGCCCTTGGATTTGTCAGGCGCACAGCTGATGATTGCTCTAAGCGGTGGAATGACCTCAAACGTAGAGCAAAGAACAAGCTGGCTTCCAATCATGCCTCTACTCTGGTGGCTGGCAGTGGGTCTCCACCAGAGGAGGAAGTATTCACAGAACATGAGTCTATCGCTGGAGGCTTCATCACAGAGGATCAGATCCAAGGCGTGGAAGACCTACCATATCTTGAGGCGATGTCCGGTGAGTGGCCATGCATGTGTGTGCAAACCATGTGTATGTTGCTTGGGTGATGTGTTCTGATTGAGTGCCAGGTGAGGCTGTGTTGTAGTGACTGCTGTGGGTCACCCATGTGGTGCCTCCAAACCATAGCCCGGCCTTGGGTTTGAGTTTTAAAGTATCTCTTCTGACCGCAGTTGACAATTTTCACCTGAATACTGCACTTGGCCTTCAACAGCCATCTTGCCACACCAATGTTCATACTGTTTTCCTGTTAATTCTGCCTGATTGATAAAATCCTTTGCATGTTTACCATACATGTTGGTGCCCTTCTGCCACAAATGTAACATACTTTAGACATTGATTACACCCCACAATGGCCCACATCATTATTATGGGAATGATTTCATCAATCAGGCTGACTGAGTAATGTGTACCTACATGGCCTGCACACAATTACTTCGGGGCCCTGTTTGAATGTGGAACATGACAATTGTCTTCTGTCATGTCGAAGTGACCAACCATTGATGTATCCATGTGCCTGCCATCACTGCAATAGTCAACACTAGCTTTGTTACAGCGTGTGGCACATGCGTGTTTTGTCACATTATTTTGCATGTTCTATTTCATGATGTCCATCTCACATGGATGGGTGACAGTACTGATTTCCTACCATCTGGGTGTCCTTGTGAAATCTGCCATGGCTATGCTATGTGGCATTTGTGTGGTGGCATGTGTCATGTATGTGGATTGTCCATGCCACTCACAGCCTAAAGTGTGATGCCAGTGCTATCCAGCAAGCAGCACATGTGTTGGTTTTCCATCTTGGAGTCCTCAGTGTCTGTTTTTTGCCTCCCCTTCCAACTCATTGCCAGTGCATGCATGCCAGAGTTATTGTCATGTGTGACATGTGTCATTTATGTACTGGATGTCTGCCTCGTCATGCCTATGTGTGTGGGCTTTGGTGCTCATGCCTGTTTTCATTACTTTTCTTTTATGTTTTGGCAGGTGATGGGGCACTAGATGCTGTTGAGGAGGAGGAGATGGCGCAGAGGCAGGAGTACTCACTGCCACAACCAAGCACCAGTGGAGGAAGTGGGGTGGTGGTGGGTGAAAACACATTACTCCTACAGACCATAAAGTCCACGGGTGTCTCTGGGTACACCTCCTGAGACCTCTATGAATCAGGTGCTGAATCTGACATTGAGACATATGTCCCATGGCAGGTGAGTGTTTCTGGCAGGGATGCTGTTCTGTCCATCCCACCTGCACGGGGGGTAGACCCCTCTATGGGGCATTCAGTGTTGGAAAGTCCACCTGTGGCGGTTACGGATGCAGGGTCACACTCCACAATATGTGCTCCTGTGCCTGGGCCAGCAGATCAAAGGAGGAATGCAGTCCTGCAGCCTCACGGAGTGCCAGCACAGCAAGGTGCACATCACCTTACCCCAAACGGGTGTGGTGCCTGCCAACGCGGTGGCTGTGCGCCACCAGGCAATGCTGTGTTGGAGATCTCCATGTACACTATAGCAGAACAACAGGGGGCATTGTGTGAGATTATGGCTCAGGCCGTGGATAGGGTGGCCACTTCCATTCTTCCCCCTGAAAGTCAGGTGGAGCTCCAGCAGCAGGCACCAAAGTCCATTTGCCACTCACACAGGAAGGACATGTTGGCATCCAACAGGGACCGACAGGCTGAACTGGAGACTCTGCGCACAGCCATATCTGCAGAGTCACAGGCCCACAGGGATGCCCTGAGGTTAGAACACAGGTCCTTCAGAGATACTGTGGGTGAACTTGAGGTGTCTCAGAGTACAAGGTCAGAACAGCAGCTGGAGCAGCTAACACGCACACTCTCAGCTGAGCTCCAGGCAACCCATGCGGAGATCCTGGCATCACGCGAGGCCTTGCAGGCAGAAATGCATGCTACCCGTGAGGTGCTGCATAGGGATCTCCGTACCATCATCCTGCAGAACCAAACCTTTCAGACCCGCATGCTTGCTGCCATGGAGGAGCATGCCAGGGCTTTGCGTGGTCTGCCTCCATATCACGCCCACCACCAGAGGGTGATGACAGCGATGGCAGTTCTCCCACTGTAGGGTAGCCGTGCAGGCCATGAGCCCATGGAGTTTTTTTTTTCTCAACATCCACCCACTTGGGTGTTGGGGTGCACCCTGTACCTCGTCCCTCCTGGGTGGCCTCTCCCCCTCCCCCCGGTCCACACATGGCCATTTTTATATATATTTTTTTCCTTATTACATTCCGATTTGCTGAATTACATTAGTATTTAATTAATTTGTTATCTTTATTTCTTCTTCTTTTTTCTATTTATTATTATCATTTTATTTTAATCCTTGATTTGTTATTTTGATTTTCATACATTTTTTTTATTTGGTTATGCTTCTGATTTTTTCTTTATTATTTAATTTGTTTCTTTTACGTTACATTTACTTTAGCTTTTTCTATTTTTTACTTACATTTACGTTTTAGTTCATAACCATTTTCTTTCCGATTGTGAATTAATGTTACATTGTGTTGCTTTGTGTGGCTCCCGTAGGCATCCACTGTGTATTCCAGCTGGGCACATGCAGGCTTGTCCTGTCTTTGGGTTAGATACTTGGGTTCATGACACACACACCCCTCCTGCTTCCCCTTTCCATGGACTTGTAAAGGGTGTGACCAAGTGACTGTAACTTACTCAGAGGCATTGGGCTCTCATACGTTGTGTGGGCAGTCTGTAGTCCAAACTGTGTATACATCCCTAGTGGGGAATGTTGTTCATTTATCCAGTGCATGGTGGATTTGTATATGGTTTAACATACAAGAATTTTTCCATATATACATGTAGCTTCTTCATGTCTTAACGAGCCCGTCTCCTTTGCAGATGCAGTTCATGTTGTATGCAGTACGCTGCCACATTTGCCTACCAGCAACACTCTGCAGTTGTAAGGGGTTGATGTGCTGTCTTAGTCAGGTTGTGACACTTGCACTACTTAAATGTTTTACTGTCATATGTTGCCACTGTTGGATCCTGTTGCTGGTAAGTATTTGTTAATGTGTGCTGGCTTTATTTCATTGGTGAGAGCCAATTGTCTGTGGCCTGTTTCCATTTGAGACGGTGCACTTTATAACACTTGTGTCATGTGATGTGCATTCATTTGGTTGCTTTCACATCGCATGCCATGCCATGGTGTGTTGGGTAGCTGAGATGGGGTTAGGGAGGGGTTGGATGACATGCCACTATTTGTTTGTAGTCTTTTGCAAGGGGGTAGTCCTTCATGCTGCATGAATGTGTGGCTTTTACTGACACAGCATTGGGTGTGTTTAAGTAGCTAGGGATGCACACAATGTAGCACTTCCAGGTAAACAATCTCAGGGTGGTATGGTTGTGACAGTTGACTGTCCCTTTTGTCATCATCATCAATAGTCAGGTGGTATATGCCAGGCCTGTGTGCACTCTGCAGGGGTGGAATTTTAGGTGAAGAAATTTGACACAAGCTGGATACGGGCTGCCTCACCATGTGCCCCTTCACCTCCCATGCGCAGCGGCCGTGCATGTGGTTGGGGATGTGGGGGCACCACCATGTCCACCCTACACCCCGCCGGGTTGCAACGTTGTGCAGGACACATGTTGCCACTATTATCCTGCACACTACTGGCGGCGCATATAGCAGTTGCCCACCAGAGTGGTCAAGGGAGCGAAAGCGTGACTTGAGCACTGAGCGAAAGCGTGACTTGAGCATTCCGAATGTGCGCTCCACTATACCCCGGGTTGCAATATGGGCTGTGTTGTATCTGACCTCGAGTGGTGTGGTGGGGTTCCGTATTGGCATCATCATGTAGCTGCTCAGAGGGTAGGCACTATCCCCTGGGGAGGTGATAATGGTTGTCATTAGTGCGGTTTTCACCTTTCTCAGTGTCTGACATGCATGCATGTGCAGAGTCATTTATACTCACCAATTAGCCATGTATCGCCATGCCGCCCAGCTTCCAGGACCCGGTGTAGAGGTGACATTCGGAATATGAAACTATCATGGGTGGACCCTGGATAGTTGGCATATACTGAGGTGATGATTCCCTTGGCATCACATAGAACCTGCACGTTGATGGAATGCCAGTGCTTGCGGTTTTGATAGATGTGCTCAGTGGCCCTGGGAGGACGTAGAGCCACATGGGTGCAATCAATGGCACCTAGCACTTTGGGGAAGTGTGCCACCATGTAAAAGTCCTGGACAACAGCCTGCCTTTCTGCAGGTGTTCTGGGCATGTATATGTGCCTGCGGACTGAGGGGCATGCAGTCATGATCGCCAACACCTGGTGTAGGCAGCGTGACTGCGTGGCCTGTGAGACACCCTCAACTATGGCAGTTGTCCGCTGAAATGACCCAGTAGCCAAGAAGTGCAGTACGTTGAGCACCTTTTCCAAGGGGCTCAGTGCTTGGGAGCACAGGGTTGGTGATGTGAGGTCATCCTCCCACTCCCTGACCAGTTTGAGGATTATTAGTGGTGGAAACTTGTACTTCCCATACACCTGGTCATCAGGCATCCCAAAAAGGCTGGTCCTGGGCAAAAAAATGTGGGGCCTGGCTATCCTCCTCCTCCTGCGGTGTCCCACCACCACTGCTGCGAGGAACGGTATATTCATCGTAGCGTATGAGCTTGTTTGTTGTTTGCGTGCACTTTTATGCTGCGCTGGGCCGCTTACGCTTGCTTCCTGCTGGCATACGTGTTTCTGGATTAGTGCATCTTTTCCCCTGTTCGATTCCATGAATATGTGTTGTTAGCGCACGTGTGGGCGTTGCGAGCATTTACTTCCCGTACTTCCCCCGTAACGCCCACATTTTCACACGTTGTTCCGCATTCCGTGTGTTACGCCCCGTGTTCCACCCACTTTTCTTGTGTGTGGTACACGATGTGCGCTTTCCCTGTGTGCGTCGCGCACGCTGTTTAGTGATGTGTGCGCCACCCACGGATTTGGCGCACATCCCAGATTTTCACGCTTGCGCTCCTCTTTTCGGCGCACATCGACTCCTTGAATTACCCTGTTAATATCACCACAGTACTGTGATTAGCAAGTGCATTGCAAATTAGTGATTTTAGAGATATGTAAAGATCATTGAAGGCGCGATATTGCAACAAAGATGGCTAAAGAGGTTGTTTGAATTTAGTCCAATGTTTAGTAAACCATAGATGAGCAGGTATCTCAATCGTTCATTGAGCAAAAGCATTGAAATGCTGTTTGGGTTGTAAATAGGTCTAATGTTACTATTGTACTGTGATAAGTGATTTCATTATCCAGCTGTTAAAAATAGCAACATAAAATTGCAAGTAAGTCATCATATACATATTTAATGTTCCAAGATGGTGCTGATATTGAAGAAACATAGCTAAAGAGAGAGTCTGAATGTTGTCAATTTCCTATGAGACCATAGATGAGCTAGCAGCTCGGTCGCTCTCTGAGTATTAGTAATTAAAGAATGCTTAGGTTGTGAACAGAACAAATATTACTTATTATTATTGTACTCTCATGAAGGAACTTAACTATTATTCTAAATTTACCTGTTAAAAAAACAGTAACAGGAAACTGTAAACACGTTATCATAAAGATATTGTTCCAAGATGGTACGGATACTGTAACAAAGATATCTAAAAGACAAGTTTGAATTTAGTCCACTTTGTATGTCAATTAAAATGTAGGCGGGCTGGCAGCTCTATGGTTCATTGAGTACGAGTATTTAAACATGGTTTGGGAAGGAAACAGGTTTGGCCTAAAACTGTTCTTGGTGAGACAATTTATGGGGAGGCTGGAGAAGCTTCTAAAATAAGGACAAAATGCTACAGTAGCCATTTTTAGTTCGGCATGCAAGATTGAAAATGATTCAACAGAATTTAGTAATTCTTTAGGTGACAACAATTAGGATCTTCACATAACACAATCTCACCATACTAAGATTAAGTGAGTAGAGTGAGTAGACAAAAAGCTTCTTGAAACAAGAAGTATTAGAGGAATGTCTTATGCACATTGGGTGGTAATGATTTGACATTTATTGATATTTGTTGACAGCTGTAAGGAAGGGATGGTATCAAACAGTAAGACAGACTCAAGTGTTCAAGGGTGTTTGTTGAACTTCAATTGGGTTGGAAAAACGCCTATCTAATCCTAAATCTAAAGATGGGAGCAAGCTATAACCCTCAAATAATAACGTAGTCCAAGGCGAGTCTGTCATACTAAACGCGCCTATACTAATAAACCTATTGCCAATCCTTACTTCTAATACAAATAGTGTGAGAACATTGTTATGCAAATGAAAAGTGCTCAAGAAATGATATGTCATGATATTCTAGCCATTGGCTTCACCTGCCCACGTTTTCGGCACAGGACACTCAAGCTTAGGACACACTCTTTGGCTTCTTTAGCACAAGGATGCAGTTCAAAACTTCAACATCAGGGCCTTCTGTGCCAAAGTCTCTTTGCCATTCAAAATCTCTTTTTTCAGAGAGCCTAATGCAATATGACAATCATTAAAGTTCCTTTCTTCCTAGGATTTCACATATCCAACTTTTCGGGTGATTTACTGTTCACCCCGGATCCCCCTCCACCGGGCTCAGACCCACTTTGACACAAAACCTTCAATTGGTCTCCCTCTGCCGGGCTCGGACCACATGTCTCTACTTCATCAAAATCGAAGACTTTCGACTGTGCGTAGGGTTTTGCTTGATCCGTCGCAGGACCACTTCGATTCACAATTACTTGCTCTCTTCTCAATATAACCTTTTGCCACTTCTTAGCTGGATACCTTACAGAGACCTTCAACTGAGCACCCAAGCAGTTCTGGGCCACTCTGTCAAAGGTATTGTATCTTGCTTTTAAAGTTGAGTCACTCATCAACAGTTCAACTTTACTTGTGTCTCTTATCACACGTGTTTTAACAATGTTCATTCCAGCGCCCGCCATACAATGTTGCCGCTTGCAACCTTGGCTTCAACGCAGACCAGGCTTTTATCAGTTTCCCCAACTCATTGGCTGTGTTGATTTCACTAGCACTGCTTTGTTTTTGGAGCCAGGGACGGTACCATGGCAGCTGGTGATTCTCCCTGCCTTGATAATTGATGCCGGAGGGTACTGGGTTTCTCCGACACACAACGCAGGATTCTTCAGCCTGGTTTCCTGTTCTTATGCTTTCTATTCTCTAGGTGTTTGGAAAGTAATGATTCCTTGTCAAAAAGGTCAAGGAAACTTCCCTCCTTGTGATACCTTTCGGTTTTTCACTCTTTCCTCTCTCGTTCTGCTGCCATCTCGAAACTGCTCTTTCCTCGTGTGCTTTGCCTCTCTCAGATTGTGTTCTCGTGCTGAACCTTTTATCCATGTGGGGAAGCATAATGGAAGTCAGGTGTGTGTGATGGCCAATAATTGCTTGACCTCACCTGACCATTGTATTGGGACACGTCAGGTATACTGCTTGGGTGTTAGATTGTTTTATCTCACAGCAGGCTGTCCATGAGAAAGTATTTGTGTTGTAAATGGGGGGGGGGGTCGGGTGTAGAGTGTCTAAATACCCTACCTGGTAGGATGGGTAAAGGTTTTACAGGGAAGGGGATACCGCATCTCACCATCTGGTGTGCCACTCCCACTCCCCGAAGACCCCTCACCCAGATCCTCCCACACTGGTCCAACCCTAGGAACTGGATCCAAAAGCGATTGCTGTGTCTTGGCCACCTGGATTACAGATCCCCGGGAACTAGTGGGTGAGACACCTTCTGGTTTCTCACACAGCATCGAACAAACATATTGAGATATTTGCAATTCATTTGGGAAACGTGAAAAACAGAAGCAGGCCAGTCGTTCTTTTTAAATCATGCAATTTGATTTATTCACATGCATTTACAGTTAAAATAGTCAACCAATGGATTATTGGTTTTCAGAAATAGTCGAATGGTTAATACTCGTGGAAAAGAATGCAGTCATTCAAAACTCAAAGGGGAAAAATGTTTTTGAAAGTCAACTTATGCTTGAAGAAATTTAGAAAGAAACAGATGCAGAACTTTGTGAAAATTCTTTTTTAATACAATTTACGAATTAAAGGATTTTTATGTTATGTGAAGATGTGTTACCATTTTCTTAGAACATGATACAAGGGGTGTCTTTGTTTTATGAATGCATAGAAAGTTTAGGTTTAGCAAAGTTATTAATATTTTTTTTTTAATACATTTTGCTTAAATTTGATCAATGTATAGTATTAAAATGTAAAACAAACATGAATGGTATAAACTGTAAGTCATTTTCAGGTAACAACACTGTTCTCAAGGTAGAATGCAGAAGAACAACACTAGCCATTTGGTTGTTGACAATTGTTTTAATTTAGTAATTACAGGTTTTTGCTAGAAAACCTTATATTCTCCTGGCACCAGAAATACTAATTCATCATTGAACTCTGAAATTGAGAATTAACATATGAATATGAGGGCACCTGTGCCATGGTACTCTCTGATGCCCTTCCCAACAAAAGTAAGCTGTATTACAGGTCAATAGGTGGTCAGGTCATCTACAGCCAGGCTTGATTTTGACGGATTCCTATTTCACCAATTTTCACAGTCACTGGAATGAACCCCTGTTGCAAGGAAGCACATCAATTTTGGAAAGATAGCCAAATGTTCAATTTCCAAGTGTCTTTAAAGCAGCCACAAGACAGGAGGTGAAAACCCCATAAACATGCAAAGAGAAAAGTAAAACCAGAAGGACAGACATGGAAATCTAATCAGTTAAGTAGGCCATACACCCCTGTTTTGACCTACTAACAAGACCCAGTAACTGCAAACCAACGTGGGAAGGCTAGCCAAAGGCTGGATTATGTAAATTAACTCTCATAAGCACTCAGCCTAAGAGAATTTCTGCCTCACTGTCACAAGGGTCTGCTATGTCCTCTTCTTCAAATGAAGTTTCAGTCTCAAAACCCTCCCCCTCCTCCTCACCTCTGTCTTTTCTCCTGGTTTTCCTTTCTTCCTTGTTTCCTGGTTTCTCCTTTTTTTTATGAAGGTATGGACGGCCACGACAGGACGCCACCGCGACTCTTTATAGGTAAGGCGGTGAAAGATCTTCCGTGACCGTCGGATAAAGGGGAAAAAGCCAAAGGCACAAAAAACCCCTATGAGATGACTTCAGGCTCTGAACAGTCCGAGTGGCACAGCGGTAAGGTAAGTTGACCAGGAACGGTACAAGATCAAAAGGGGAAGGCAGAAGCAATCCGTTAAGCTGGCTGGGTCGGCACACAGGAAGGATAAATGTCCACAGAAACGGAAGGCGGAGGCAGTCCAATAAGCAGGCAAGGTAGGTACACAGGAAGATGAAATGTTCACAGAAACGGGAGGCAGAGGCAGTCCAATAAGCAGGCAAGGTCGGTACACAGGAAGATGAAATGTTCACAGAAATGGGAGGCAGAGGCAGTCCAATAAGCAGGCAAGGACGGCACTCAGGAAGGCGAAATGTTCACAGAAATGGGAGACAAAGGCTGACCGGGAAGCAGGCAAGGTCAGTGCACAGAGAGGGCTAGGAAAAGGAGGAAGGAGGAAACAGGGTAAATGAGAGAGGAAAGAAGGAGGGGAGAGCAGAGCGAGGGCGGAGAGAGGAAAGGGGGGGTAGACGGGCAGAAGAGAGAGAGTGGGAAAGACGAGAAATACAGGGAAGAGAAAAAGCCAAGTACGAAAGAAACAGAAAGAGCGGGGAAAGGCTACACAGAATGCAAACCAAGCGTGGCAAAAACAAAGCGGAACCAAGGGAGCGTTGCAACGCGTACGCGACCCGGAAGCTGAGGACTAAAAGCTCCCGGTCGCGTACGCGAGTAGAGAAAGACTAGACCTGCAAGTACGTTGGGGAGAAAAAACGTGACGGAAGCTCTATGGGGGGCCGTGGCGATAACGATTCCAGACTCGCCATCTTCCCCACGGTGTGACACTCACACACAAGTATAAGCATTATTTCATAGGACCTAGAAGGACTCAGGGACCTCCAGTAAGGCCAGACCGAGGAGTGTGCCCCAAGGAAACCTGTCTGAAGTCCCACCCCAGACAAATGTAACCATATTTTCTTCCAGTTTTTCCATCCATAGAATCTGGCCGTTCGTGGCTTTGGGGAGTAAGAAACGGGGCTCACCATGACACTGCGGAAGGCTCAAAAGTGTGATCACGGCTAAGCACTTTGCACATAAGCACAATTCTATGGGTTTGGTAAGAATTAGGTAAATGAGGAAACCAAACAAAGTAAATGTTTTTGCTTGTTTTTCAGGGAGCTTTTGTAAACTTGGCAAGTTCGAATTTCTGACATAAAGCCCCTCCCAACTGTGGTAGGGAAGTAAGTATAATGCCTTCGCCCTCTGTGTTTTCTTGGGCATGGCTTCAACATGCCCAGGCACAACATGCAGTGAGTACATTTCCGACATACCCCCTGGAGCAGCAAATACCACTTCTCCAGCTATCTCTCCTTGCAGCGCTGTGGCCCATAGAATTCAGTTGAGTCCCATGATACATTTTGTCCAATTGTACACACAGCTCTTCCACCTTTTCCTTTTCATGCCTTCCTGAGCATCTTGTCTAACCCTCCCCGTCATCCCAACTATCTACCCGGCTTTGTTTATCCATACCACTACTGAATGCTCTAACATACACCTCCTTTGTGTCTATGGCAGGCAAACGCGCTTTGATGCCATAAACTATGGCAGGAGGTGCTATACAAATGCAAGCTAACATAACATTTTTCAATTTGCTGTGACTAGATAAAAGGTCATTTCAATAAATAGGTTAAAACGAGTTAAGAGAGGAAATCTGATCTGTGTCCAAGTTACCCAGAGGACCAACAATTCAGTTGAATACAGTGAGATGTGCATTAAGCTTGAACATTTGTTGCATGGCTACCCAGTTCTTTTACCAAAATCCATAAACAAATGGACAATTATTTAGGGAATGTAGAAAGCTATCGCTGAAGGTTTTACAAGACCAGCAAATGTTTGAGTTTTGGGCCGAGAAACAGGAAACTCTCAGCTGTAAAATGTGTGTCATATGAGTCCATGTTCTTATTTACTGCCACACATGACACTCTCCCTTGCACTACCATGTTACTTTTGTGGTGCTCCTTAACTCCTCTTTTCTGAGAACAGTTTCAAACCTCTTCTGTTGTTCACTGCTGTTCTGTTTCTCTGCCAGAAGGCCTGTGCCTAATGTCCTTGCTGCTCCAGTGTTAACTCTCCGAGAGTTTAAATACTGCCATCTCAGGAGCCTCCCTGTTTGACCGTGCAATTGGAGGTTTTTTTTTACAATTTGCAAGGTAAAAAGTATTCCTCCATTATTGCGAATTGTGTGCCTCAGGATCATTGAAACATAATGTTAGAAATGTCTCATCTGTTTCAGAGAAAAAGAATATGGGCCTCATTACACGGTAGGCAGTAGCCATGGCGCTATTAGCGCCGTGGCTATCCCCTTACCACATTCCGGGTCCGTGTTCCCGGAATAGGGACATATCGGGTCATTCCGACCCTGCAGGACCCGGTAACTCCCCATTTCGGGAACCATTCCCCATTCCCATTGAGCCCCCATAGGGCTCAATGGGAATGGGGAAGGAGCTAATAATGGTACCGCAATTTGCGGTACTGTTATTAGCTCTGAAGTCCCTTAGCGGGTCCCTTCCATAACGCCTGGTACAACCAGGCATTAGGGGAGGGACCCGCTAAGGGACCTCGTAGTAGGGCGTTAAGGGATTACCGGCACTGGTGCCCTTACCGGTGCCGGTAATCCCCTACTGCCTACCGTGTAATGAGGCCCTATACGTGTTAATATGTAACATTACGGTAAATGACAAAAGAAATACATATGCCTATCCCTACTATGTTTTTCCAGATGTATGCACACTCAGTGATTTAATTACAACCTGCAATGATCAGTAGCCATACTCTTGATGGTCAGGTTATAAAGCTTTAAACCATCTGGGGGTCATACTAAGAAGACTCAAGGTAGGGTTCAGCCTGTTTTTGCTACACCCAACTTGTTCTTTTATTGTTGTAGGTTATAATACCCTATTCTAATTGTCAGTTCAATGAGTACCAAATAAAAATAAAACATGTTGGGTTGTGATTAAATTGAGATATGAACTGCAGGATTGTACCAGAGGAAACTTTCTAATGATTAGACGTCCTGTGTAAACCACAGGAGAAAGACATGTTTGTGTCTCAATATTTCATGTTGGATTTAACTTTCCCACAAGTTTGAGTAGGGATATGGGCAGGAGATCACTGTATATATGAACATGTGGGGAACATTTACTCATAATTATCAATGTGTTTAGATCCTGTATAATAAACACTGACATATAATCTATGAAACTATATATGTATTCTTTGAGAAATGGATGGTATGGTGTGACAAAATGACTTCTGCTCTGCAGCAGTATCAGGGTAAATAGGAACCAAACCACTTACTCAGCTCTCGCACTTCTACAAACCAACAGTGATCCCATTCATAAATGTAAAACAGACACAATTAGGAGGAATACCTGCTTCGCCTTTTGTGATACGTGGACAACTGTGTAACTGGCAGAGATACAGGTCTTATTCCAGCAGCATGTTCACCCACAGTGTGCATGGGGGATGGGTAAGGAACAGAGCACACCTCTGCCTTGTATACTCAGTCTTCACCTCACTGGTCAACTCTCCCAACAAAGTCAACTCTCCCAACAGAGGTCCAACAATATTCTTGTTTGTTCCAAAGTGAATCTCTGAAGGAGTGTGAGACCCCTTCTTTTAAAGGCAAATGTCTACAGGTGATTGGGCAAAAACTAGCCTGCTTTAGAGGTCCTCTCCCTGTTCTTCGAACAAGTGAACCTCTGACATCACATCAAAGTGCTTTGTGCTACTGGAAGTACGTAACATGCAACAGTATGGCTTCAAATGTGTGCACTGTCATATGACCTGATAGTAAACATGTTTTCTATTATTCTTATTAAAATGACTTACTCTGTTTAAGATTCTACACCAAGTATCAGATTTCAGATGTTTATGTCTGAGCCTTTCAAAATGTATTGGAGAAAATACTTTCTAAGACAATGTCATATCACAATGGTACTTCATTTTAAGGACATGTATGTTTGTTAGGTTTTGCTGACCTCTGTACATGTGGCACTTTGGTCCTGAAAACTCTACTGCATTTTGTGATTATAGGACCAGAAAAACAAGAGACACAGCAACTGCATGTCACACTATTTTGTAAACACAGAAAGAGGCAGTGGTGTGACTTGAGTCAGTATTAATGCAATATTGTTGAGGTTGTACCCGATAGAATATTGTTTTATTTCTTTAATTGTTTGACTGAAATGTTTGAAGAAAGTGATGATTAAATTAGTAGAATGATCATAAGATCTCTGGGTTCTTCTAAAATGGTTAGATTTATTGAAGCAGTTGTTGTAATTGGGGATGCATGTTAACACGTATGTGAAATTGGCTTTATTTATGACATTTTTGTGATGTGTTAATTTGATCAAACAAAAGGATGTTATACCAATCACAAGTGCAGGCCTCTTGGCTGATGCAAGTGCAGAGGAGTTTCATGTTTCAACACGTGTGTGAGGTGTTGGGTTGGGAGAGGGCATTGAGTTACCCTCATTACTAATTACTAAAAAAAGGTTCAACAATAGAGCAATCAAAATTAGTCAACCTAAATTGTCATCTTAACATGTTAAGTATTTATTACTGTACAACCTATTAAATGATTTGTGGCATATTAAAACATTTTTAAATGGTAACCTTTTGAATTGTAGTTTTTGAGAATTACTATTACTTCTGTATGGAGGAAACTGGCTAAGGACATTGTACTGCATTCTTTGTCAAGCTTAAGAGGTGTATGTGGTATGATATAAATGTCTTTATTAGTAACAAAATTGTATTGAAGTCTGCTAATAATAATAAAGGACATTTATGAAATGTTACAATATTTACCATACAACAAAATATTAAAACTGACAAGATTACTTAATGGTGTAGTGATGTATGTTCTATTGCTAATTTTCCTTTTCTTTTTTTACTTAACACTTGTGACAAGAGAAAGCCTAAGATGATGGAGATGATGGTGTACAACAAGTCTAAAACAAGAAGGTGAAAAGTGAAAAAGATGTTAGGTTAGTAGAATTTGCCATTTAGTAAACCTTTTAATAATTGTGGGGTCAATGATGTGTATTTGCCATGCTGGACAAAGGCATACTAATTAGTTTTGTGCTCTCCTGACCACAGTAAGGGTAGTATTTCATGTGTCTATACCCAAGTACTTTCTTTGTCTTGTGTATGTTGAATTTGCTTGTGATTTCTTTCATTCAAATTAGTAAGTGTGGTGTGGTAGGTCAGACATAGGAGACAGACAAAAGGACATGTTTGAGCAAGAGACATGTATTAAAAGAAGGAATTCTCCTTCTGTACCTTCCTTTTAAGATACATTTCTATTTATCAGCTGGGTACAGATTGTATATTGACAATCATGAGCAATATGCACACCCACATTGACACACATGTTGCACCAACACCAAACCTACTGAACCCCATACAAATACCAATACACAGAAATGCAAGCACATGACTCTCAGTATACACTTCAGGAAACACAAACTAACTGCAACTGTGACATGCCTGAAATCCCAGCGACCACAAAATGCATCACCGTTGTTGGAATTACCTCCTTTCCTACTTCCTCTGATGGTATTAAGCCAGATGGGATACATGTTGACTTAAGCTGCTTCCGATGTGAGTAATATTTTACAGTTGGGGATGCTTACAGTAAAGGTCATTTACAAAATATGTGTTACCACCTTCTCCACACTTTGAAGAATCATAAAACGTTCTCAGATGATAAACAATGTTGCTTTTGTTATATGTACAAGCCACCATTGTCGATAAAATTTAAACTTTGAGATTAGAAAAGAAAAATATTTATACATCTATAAAAATCTATACTGTTGGTAGCCTCTTTCATTTTAATGTCTTTCATTGACCTTCAATGTCTCTAAAAAGTATTATTCCCAGCTTTTTAGAGTAGACATGTCACATTGGCATCCATAAATGTCCCGTGCGCACTTTTGAATACTGAAATATTGTCAAAACTTTCTCTTTTTCTCACCCGTTTTTCCTTGCTAGAGGACTTCTTGGATGCAAGTTCCTTCTTTCTCGCTGTTCGAGACTTGTACAGGGTGGAAAGCAGATCTTTGGGTTCCAGCATGGTGTCCGGCCGTCTAAGCCAGACGGCGTTCAGTATCCAGGAAGGTAGTCACGGATCTAGGAAGGAGCAGCACGAGCTACGCTCGTAGGGGTAGGTACACGGTAACGAAGGTAGGGCGGAATTCGGGAAGAAGGTAAATTAACTGCGGGACTGAAGGAAACTGAAAGAGGGTTCCAGGAAGGAGATAAGAAGGGTAGAAGTGTTGAAAATATGGACAGCAGACTAGAGCACAGGTCTAGCAACTCCAAGTAGAAGCGTCGAGACGCGCAGAGCCTTGGGGCGTGCCTGTTTTCTAGAAGGCAGCGCGTCAAGGCTAGAACGCAGTGTTTCTGGGCCGTCGGCCATCTTGGAGGGAACACTGAGCTTACACCGCGGTGCATTATGGACCACGAAAAAGGTCAAATTCGGTGGGTCATGACAGTATGCCTCCTCCTGAACCCAGAACCACCGAGTTGCCCGGGTGGACTCGATGGAATCTTTGTATTAGACAAGGGGCATTCATGTTGGGTACTGGTTCCCAGGTGCGCTCGCTGGGTGGATATCCTTTCCATTTGACCAAATATTGGAGCTGACCCCGTCTGTATCTGGAATCACATATCCTGGAGACTTCAAACTCAATCTGATCATTGACGAGCACAGGATTAGGTCTTGGAGCAATTCTAGTGGGTGGTACATAAGGTTTCAATAAGGAAGTGTGGAAGACTGGATGAATCCTCTTCCAAGTCTCAGGAAGCTGTAGTCGAAAGGCCACTGGGTTTATGATTTCCTTAATGGAGAAAGGTCCATAATACATGGGAGCCAGTTTATTTGGCTGCACATGTCGAGGCAGAAGTTTTGAGGATAGCCAAACCTTATCTCCGATTGCATAGGAAGGACCCAGTCTCCGCTTGATATCAGCATAGCATTTGACGTTCATCCTGGCCTTTTCCAGGTTTTGCTTTGTCTCTTTATGTACATTCACCAATGTTTCTATCCAGGAATCAACCGCAGGGACTGGGGTAGGATGTGGAAGGGCAGAAGGTAGAACCGAAGGATGAAATCCTTAACTGCAAAAGAATGGACTTGTTTTGATGGCCGAATGATCAGAATTGTTGTAGGCGAATTCAGCTACAGGTATCAAAAGTGACCAGTCATCCTGGACCTTGATTGCAAAACAGCGAAGATACTGTTCCAGGGTCTGATTTACTCGTTCTGTTATCCCATTGGTCTCAGGATGGTATCTCGAAGACAATGCACGCTGGATGCCTAATATTTGGCATAGTTGTTTCCAGAATTGGGATATGTACTGAGGTCCTCTGTCGGATATTATCTTGGAAGGCAACCCATGGAGCCTGAATATGTGTTTTATGAATATTCCAGCCAGTTCAAGCAATGATGGCAATTTGAACAAGGGTGTAAAGTGAGCCATGTGAGTAAACAAGTCGATAGTGACCATTATGTTTGTATATCCCCTGGATGGGGGTAATTCCACGATGAAGTCAGTGGCGATGATTTCCCAGGGGAGTGTTGGTAACGTGGGTTGATGTAGAAGACCTGCAGGTTTTCTGTTGTCATGTTTGTACTGATTGCACACTGTAAAAGTTTGGATGTAGGTTCTTATGTCAGTAATCAATTTTGGCCACCAGAATTGTCTCTGTATGAGGCGGAGGGTGGTAGTGATGCCTCGATGTCCCGAATGTAAGGTGTCATGACAGAGGTTCAGGATTTTGTCTCTCAGTGTTTGTATGGGTATAACTAGCCGTTTGTCTTTGAAAAGGTAACAATCCTTTGCTGCTAAATTCCATTTATTATTCGTGGAATAATCCTTCCAGAGGTCGGAAGAAGGTGTTCTTGCACGGATGTCTTCCAGGAGAGAATTTGCTTGTGCCACAAACACTGCTTTAGGGAACATCTTCGGAAAGGCCCGGGCTTCTATATTCTCGTAGTCAGGACGCCTAGATAAGGCATCAGCAACTAAATTGCTAGTTCCAGGAAAGTGATGTATTGGGAATTGGTATTGGGCAAAAAACAAGGCCCAACGGGCTTGTCGACTATTCCTGCTTTCCAGGGATTGTAGAATTTGTAAGTTACGATGATCCGTTCGTACTTGCACTGAATGTTTAGCACCCAAAAGTAGATGGCGCCAGTCAGTGAAGGCTTGCCGAATGGCCAAAAACTCCTTCTCCAGGACGGAGTAATGGCCTTCACTGGGAGTCCATTTCCCGGATAGGTAGGCTATAGGGTGTTCCATCTTGTCTTCAAATTCTTGCTTTAAGACCGCCCCAATGGCATGGTCAGAGGCGTCTGTTTCCACCAAGAATGTTCGATCGATGTCGGGTTGAGCCAAAATAGGAGCTTGGGTAAATTTTAGTTTCAATAGTTGAAAGGCCTTTTCTTGAGCTGTGAACCAACTGAATGGAGTATCCTTCTTTAGAAGTGCCACTATGGGATATACTATAACAGAAAATGTGGGAATTAATTTTCTGTAGAAGTTTGCAAGTCCCAAAAATGATTGAATTTGTTTGACGGATGTGGGTGCCGGCCAGGAGAGTATGGAATCGACCTTGGCCGGATCCATTCCAATTCCTTTGGAACTTAGCACAAATCCGAGATAACGAACAGTCTGAACATGAAAGAGACATTTTTCTGGCTTGGCCAGGAGTTTGTTTTCACGTAAACGTTGTAAGACTGCCTTTACATGATCTTGATGGATCTGGGGGTCCTTGAAGTAAATCAGGATATCATCCAGATATATGATGACAAAGAGGAACAGCATGTCAGAGAACACTCTATCCATGAATTGTTGAAAGACCGCAGGAGTGTTGGCGAGACCGAAGGGCATAACCAGATATTCAAAATGGCCAAAGGGAGTTCTGAAGGCCGTCTTCCATTCATCACCTTCCTTTATTCAAATGAGATGGTAAGCGCCCCTAAGGTCAGGTTTAGTGAAGATGACGGCTCCACGAACTGCCTCCGGGATGTCAGAAATAAGGGCTAGTGGATAGCGGTCTTTGAGGGTACACTGATTGAGACCACGGTAGTCCAAACAAGGGCGAAGTTCCTTAGTTTCTTTTTTTTTGGAACGAAGAACAGAGAAGCACCAGCTGGAGATTTTGAAGGTCGGATGGTTCCATTTTCCAAATTGGTATCCAGGTATTTTCGTAGCGCCTTCTTCTCGGGTTCGGACAATATGAACATTCTTCTGAATGGAATTTTGGCTGAGGCATCTGTATCAATGGCACAATCCTCAGGTCTATGGGGCGGAAGAGCTTGAACAATGGCTGTTGAAAACACATCTGAATATGATTGATAGAACTCTGGTACTTGGACAATGTTGGACACACTTAAGGATGATTGCTTGTGGCTCTGGGAGCGCACTGAAAGGGTTTGTCTTGTGTCTTGAGACAAACAGTGATTCATACAAAATTCAGAACCCAGAAATAGGGATCCAGCGGCCCAGTTGATGTAAGGATTGTGCCTCTGAAGCCAGCGCATTCCTACAACCATGGGAGAGTGAGCAACCTTTATGATGTCAAATTGGAGTCTTTCTTGATGGTTGTTATAGAGAGTTGTGGTTCCTTGGTTTGGTGAGCAATGGGTCCAGAAGATAGTAGTCTGCCATCAATTCCTTCTACGGGTTGAACTATTGCCTTGGGTTCTCGAGGAATGTTATGAGCGACAGCCCAGTCATGATCTATGAAAATACCCATGGCACCGCAGTCCACTAAAGGAAGGATGGGGAAGGATTATTTTTCTGTAGTTGTCAAGAATGTCTGGAAAATCACTAAGGTATTCTGTCCTGGAGAGTTCAAGGAAGGAATGGATGCGGAGCAGGCATCATTCTCCCGAAGCTGTGCTCTGCTTAGGCTTGGGAGCTGGCGTTTCCCGAATATCGGGGTGGCGCAATTGGGCACTCTCTCACAAGATGTTTATCAGAGGCGCAGTACATGCAAAGGCCGGTATTGATCCTATGGAGCCTTTCTTGAGGAGAAATAGGGCCACGAAAGGAACCCAATTGCATGCGTTCTGGTTCTGAGGCACGTGGAACAGAGGTTTCTTTAGGGCAAGAGTATTCCATCGTTGCCCTAGGGGATGTTGTCTTAGTCTTCCTTTTCTCTGCCTTTCTTTCCTGGATCCTAAAGCCTATCCGTAAGGGAAGGTCCATAAGGGCCTGGAATGAACTCGGACGGGCTACTCTGGCTAACTCGTCCTTTAATTCATCATTCAATCCCCTTCGAAATAGAGTGAAACTGGCTTCTTGAGACCAATCGGCTTCCTTAGCTAATTGCTTGAAGCGTGTCACATAAGTGAGCATATCTTGATTGCCTTGTTGAAATTCAAGCAGTCTTTCTTGTGCACTGTAGACAAGTTCTGGTCGATCAAGCATGGCCTTAATGGCATCCACAAACCCGTTGTAATTATCCAGGAGTGGGTCTTCTGAATTAACTAAGGGAGTCGCCCATGTTAAGGCATTGCCCGTGAGGTGAGATATCATAAATCCGACCTTCACTCGTGGTGTGGAAAAATAGTAAGGCTTGAAGGTGAAGTGCACTAGACAGGAATCAAGGAAGGAACGCAGGGACTTTGAAGATCCATCATATTTATCCACTACTCCTCCTATCAGGACGCTTTCTTTGACTGCGGAATCTCGGGACAGTACCAGTTGTTTTAGCGCTGCGTTTTCTGCCTTGAGGTTCTGTACCTCTGTAGTTAATTCCTGCATACCTCTCATGAGGTCTTGGACTCCAGCTTCCATGTCAGTTTCTATGTCAGGCTTTAGGCGTCTCAATCTGTCAAAACCTTCTCTTTTTCTCACCTGTTTTTCCTTGCTAGAGGCCGTCTTGGATGCGAGTTCTTTCTTTGTCGCTGTTGGAGACTTGTACAGGGTGGAACGCGGCTCTTTGGGTTCCAGCGTGGTGTATGGTCGTCTAAGCCGGACAGTGTTCAGTATCCAGGAAGGTATTCACGGATCCAGGAAGGAGGAGCACGAGCTAAGCTCGTAGGGGTAGGTACACGGTACCGAAGGTAGGGCGGAATTCGGGAAGAAGGTAAATTAACTACGGGACTGAAAGAAACTGAAAGAGGGTTCCAGGAAGGAGTAGAAGTGTTGAAAACACAGACAGCAGACTAGAGCACACGTCTAGCAACTCCAAGCAGAAGCGTTGAGACGCGGAGAGCCGCAGGGGCGTTCCTGTTTTCTAGAAGGCAGGGTGTTGTGCGTCAAGGCTAGAGCACAGCGTTTCTGGGCCGTCGGCCATCTTGGAGGGAACACTGAGCTCACGCCGTGGTGCATCATGGACCACGAAGTCCAAGAAGGTCAAATTTGGCGGTTCATGACAAATATAGATGCTCACAATTTCATTTGGAGATGAACACACTTTCAACATTGCCAAAGTTCATCAAATGTTGTTAACAGGCAAAAAAGGTGAAGAAAATCCAGAAGTTGGTATCCTTGCAGGGTAGAGTCTTTCATGTTGGTTGGAGTGCAGATGCTTACAGCTTTATATGGTGATACACAGACTTTCAAATGTTCCAAAGATTGATGTAATATTCACAATCAAGCAGGCGAACAAAATGTAACATTTCTTATCTTTTCAGAGCAAAGTCTTGCATTTTGCTTCTGTTGTACTGAAATACACCCCCAATGTCCAAAACTTGTTTCATTCTGACAGTTTTGACAACTCTTCATACCTTTCAGAAATGGCTTCTCAAGTCCACCTACAAATGCAAAACATAATTTAAATAAAAAAGGAAAATTGCAGAACATAGAGCAATGGTTAATGTACTATAACACTCCTGTAGCATATGCAATGTATGCAACATTGTAGTGTGTGGGCTCTCTGGTGGTTCGTATGGCGACTGCTACAAGTGGTGCCCATTACGATCAGCACAAAATTGACACAACCTTTATGAGGATGTAGCGCTTTCACTGAAAACTTAAAATTATTTTTTGATATGGGGCAACTCACAGCTGGACCATCTCACTGCACATTTTTCGCTGCATTCTTATGGGGTGAAAGAAGTCCATGTCCCCCTTCTACCACTCCCCCACCAGCCTGAAACCCCCACAACCCTAAAATCCTAATAAATCTATCCCCTTGTCTTGCATGCCCCTAAAAATGTGAGTCAAACATTTGATAACATTGTCCTTCAACAGACGTGGTAAAATGGCTGCTATGAGTTGGGTGTGCACTATATTTTTGAGATGATATAGGGCATGTAGGACAAGTGGTCTGCTATTTATGAATTTTATTTGTATAGTGTGTAACTGGAAAGAAATGACATGTTCATTAATGATGTGAATTGTGTACCATATCTTAACACAACTATGCACTTTCAGCTTTCTTCGTGGTTTATGAGGATGTTTCCAATTTGATGTACATGTAATGTCACATATTAGTGTGATGGCTGCGTCGTAGTTCATATGATGTGGGTATTGCAAGAAATGCATTTCTTAACTCATCTAAAGTGTATAGTCGTTCATAGGATGTGTTGTATGAATCCAGTGTGAAAAGATGAATGCAATACCTTACTATATTGTTATGACATTCTTTGCATAAAGGGAGGATTAGATGTAAACTGTGCATTTTAGGGTTTGGGATTATGAATGGGAGAATTTTTGTGTTTTCCTTATATTTTCCTGAAGGATCTAAGATGTTTACAGTTGTATAATATTATATCTGGAGGGAATATATCATGCTCGATGTGTAATTTTTTATAGGAGTGTTGCGGCACAGATGAATATGCCACACAAAGCTATTGCCCCTCTGCCAGCCAGATATCATGCAGGTGAGAAATGCTACTCTTTAAGGCAGCCATATGACAGGCAGGTACGGCAAGGAATGAACACTGTTACCTAAGATGGCAAGAATGACTAAACTGGTAATAGAACCACACATATGCATCCACTTGACATGAAGCACATGTGCACTCACCAGAAAGAAAATGCATTAGGTCAAATATGCATTTATACATGAAGACTATTAACATTACAACCATATAGACATGAAGAATACTAACATAAGCAATATATAAGCTAAATGCAACATGAACGACACGCGTGTATAGCTCACTAACATAAAAATGCAAGAATACCGGGTAGCCATCTTTTCCAAAATTGAAGTTATAGCAAGCCTATTTAACACACACAAGCCTGATGGCTTTTAGAGAGCACAGAATGCTGAATTAAGAAAATACAGATCTGTGCAGAGCACAGACAGTAGCTTGAAGCCCAAGCCAAGGTTACTGAGAATTATGGGAGGGTCTGAATGCTCAGAGAAAGCACAAGATAGGGATTCCCAGGATGCAAGAAGTATACTACCAAATTAATTAGGGTTTGGAAAAGCACAACCGACCATTGTTAGCCAAGGACAGGATAATTATAAATTAAGAAGACTCTATGGAGAAGAAGCTCAAGAGTGTTCCCAGTGGTGGTGGAGACCATAACAGTAGTATTGATATTGGCTAAAATATTCATAAATGTAGAATTAAATAATTCTAAATGCAGTCCTCTCACATGACTTATAATTCAAGAACACTGTCTATTCATTAGCAAAAAACACAGCTAGGACACCTGCTTCACCCCTCACGCATATTCCTAGACCAAGGCTCCTGATATGATATGATATTATATTATAAGATAGTTTATTTATATAGTGCCTATACACAATGTGTTTCAAAGCACTTCAAGGCAAGGGAGGGAACAAGGGAAAATACAATAACATTCTTACATGCCATGAACATACAGGGGACTACCGTACTAGGCCTGACGACATTTCTGGTAGAGCCGGAGGAAAACAAAAGGTGAGGGAGATGTCTGCAGAGAGGGAGGGGAGGAACAAAACAAGCGACTATCGTAGAGAGTGGAGAGTGGAGAAGCAAGAGGGGAGAGCGAATACAATTGCAGAAGTCAGTAGTAACACATAATGTTGCAAGCCAGGATACAAGATGAAGATGGGAACAGCATGATCCAAGGCCACCATGAGTACAAGATGCAAAGGAAGTCCAGCATGAGAGTTGAGAAAGGGTGACACACCGTGAATCAATGTAGTCCATAAAGGTCAAATCCAGCATTAGCCACAAGGCGGTGATGGTGAAACCAGAATGTATCAGGACAGACTCCTGTAGAAGTAGGCTGGAGGGTGGGGGGGCAGGGTAACTGCACAAGGTTAACTACAAAGGCAATCACCCTGGCTCATGGCGTAGTAAATAAGGGATAGTATTTTCTTGAATTGAAGGAAAGCAGCCCATAGACCTCTCTTCCCCTACTGCCATTTGGCTTGTGTCTTGGTGACCTGTCAGTTGCCCAGGTTGGTCAGCAGAAACCCAACCAATCAAAATCTCCCAAATTAGGCTGCCCAGTATGTATGGTGTCAACCAATTATATGGTGTAGAGGTGACGTATTTTTGTTGTTAGCAATCCAGAGGTGTCCCCAGGAAGAACCAGTAGATAAATATTATCCAATTAGAAGTTTAACACCTGTAGATAGTATATATTGTCCAATCCCCTCACCATGTAGGTTTTGTATTATGATGTTGTCATTCTGACGTGTTTTGGGTATAAACAGTGTTGGTTTGTAAGAGACCTGTGGGAGCTATAACCATTTGTGCTTGTATGCTGTCCCTGCTTTATTCTGAATATTAATAAAGCTGGGTTGTGGCTTTCACTTTGTCTATTTCCGTTATTTAGTGTGGAGTTTTTCTGGCCCCCATCCTCTGCCTAATACTGGGGTTTTCCCACACCGTCTTATCAGATGATAGCAGAGGATTGTTAACTAGGGCACTCAGATTGTCAAGGACTCTGTGCCGTGGCCCGAAGGCTAATGGGTGACCTGTGGAGACTGGTATCATGCATGAACAGAGAGAGGTTGACAGGAGTCCCCTCAGAGAAAATTCCTGTCCATTCCTCACATGACGCCCTGTAGGGTGGAGGGCAGTTGGCTGATTGGGGATCTAGGGGAGACTTGATACTCAATACTGTAGACCCTCAGTTGATTAACGGTTGTAACTATAGAATTGGTCGGCAAAACAAGGGGCAGGGGGATTGTTATTATTGAGGAAATGTGATGAAGTGAAAAGATTGAAGATGATGAGATAGCTTTTGACACAGTTATGAAAGACTTTGCAGTACACCCAGTATGAGGTAATAACAATGAGATGAGATAGTTTCTGACAAGGTCAGGAAAGACTGCTTAGTAAACCTTGTGATTGTGTGAGGAACTTTTTGGTTGATATCAACTAATGCCACTGCAACCTATTTCTTATGTCTGGTTAGACTGTCGCATTGGTGTGTCCCAAGACGGAGACATAGAGTTCCTCTACTCCGTTTGTTATAATTGCAGGAGAAGTGACTTGAGGCACACCTTATTACTGCGCCAAAATAAACAAGTACCAAGCGATAGTCCAATGCTGTTGTATTTATTTACAGTTGCCCTTTAAGCATGACACGTGTTTTGGCAAACATGCCTTTCTCAAATCAGGGCATGTCCCATGGTCCTTCTTAAAGTCGTATTGCTTTAATACAGCAAGTAATAACTGGGTTCAAATCCCAAACACCTGCAAAGTCACGTATTGCGCGTCCCGCGTAGAACAAGAGATGAGAGATCATCTCTTGTTCTACGCGAGACGCGCAATACGTGCTTAGTAAACCTTGTTACGGGTAGTGATAAAGTGATGGATACCTCACCAGAAGTTGAGAAGACAGTCGTAGTGTATTTATTTGTGTAGTGTGTTTGTGGGTGCCAGTTTCATGTTGTAAGGGAGTTTAGATTTTGTGAATAGAGGATTTTTTGGGTATAGTGGTTATTCACTTGTGCAATGCATTACCCCGGTACAAGAACAAAATTGTCAAGTACCATACACAATGGGTTTGGGACACTGCAGGCAAGATGTTTATGACCTGGACACAGGAAGACACTCACTCGAGATCAGTACTACAACACATGATGACATATTTACATGCCACGTACAAAGGGAAACAGTTACAGAATTCATTAATGATTCTGGAAATGTGGAAAATGTTTGGGGTGGAGACAGAGGCACCACTCGTGAAAGAATGGATGCTTAAACAGCATGAAGAGGGAGACACAGCACCCATGGCTCCTCCTCCTCCCCAAATCAGTAATATTTCCTCAGAAGAGCAGGGCTTATACACATTACGAGAATTAAAAGCAGCGGCTGGATAAACTAACCCCCCACATATGCACCTCCCGAAAATGTTATAAATGGGACAAAATAAGTAAGCAAAGACCAGTTTGTATACACGAAGAATATGATGAACGCTGTGAGCTACAGTCAAAATTGACAGAGGTAGAGGAAGAGATCTAGAGATGGAGAGAGAGGCAGGGCAATAGGGAGGAAGGTGTGGGAGGACAAATAATGCTCAAATTAGATGGAAAGTGCTTGATTGAATTTAAAGAACGAGAAAGGCAGGAGAAAGATCAAGAAGAGAAAAAGGAACAGGGAGATAGAGAAAGAGAAGTGAAAGAGAGGGAAAGAAGGTATGAAGAAGAAAAGGAGGTGGAGAGGAAAAGTAAGAGACAGAGAAAAGGAGAGAAAGACAATTAGAAAGAAAAACGGAAAGCTGACAAAAGGAAATAGATGAGATTATTAGAGGATATGGGCTCCCAGACAGAGAGAGAGATACAAGAGACAAAAACTGAGCGAAATAGAAAGGAGTTTAGAAAGACACTGCATGGAAGTACATGAGATACTCAAAAACATACTCTTCCAGGTGAGGGATAAGAAGGGGCCAAATCTGTATAGAAGTAGGAGGGATGGTGTAAGTAGCATAACAAGGAACAGAGTTGGGTCTTCGCAAGATGGAGAAAGGAATGTATAGGAGGAGGTGATGAGTGGAAAGTGTATAACGAGTCTCCTTAGAAGACTAGACTTTGAGGACAGGGAGGAGGATGAGGAAGATGAAAGTGATGACACAATGTTTAGAGATGAGGAGATCTAGGAAGATGAAGAGGAGGTGATGTGATAAAGAAGCTCAGAAGAGAGAACCCCATACGTGAATAGGTTGAGAGGTTTACTGGGGCAAAAGAAAATTAGCATTATAGATGCAGTCACAAAGTCAAAGGGCGCGGCTGCACTTGGACAAGGGGTGGGAGTTACACGGTTCCCTTTATTTGAGAAAGGGGGAGGACAGCCACAATATGGTCAGTTGCCACATATGGACAAAAATAATTTAGTTTATAAATTGCCATCATTAACATCAGGAGTGGGTATATGGATATATAAACTAGAAAGAATGACAACAGGAATTACTTTAGAGGTGGGTGACATAAAAAGCTTGTTCGCTGCCATATTAGGAAAACGGACAATGACATTTGGAAGCAGGCGGGCTATCCTGGAGTGACAGCCCAGAACACCAATCTTGATGGTTCACTTTTTAAAAATTGCAGAGCTTATGTATGGTGAGCATTTAGGGTTCAGTACCAAGACTTGTTAGACATGAGTGCAATTATGATACGTAAGATGCGTGACGATGAAGATCCAGCCATTTAAATTCAAGAGATTCAGGAAAAGTGGCGGTTAGAAATGAGAGAACTGTGGGACAAAAACATAACTATATTATATCACATATTATGCCTGGGGCTGCCTGAAGCAGTACAAAGACAATTCAAATTGATAGTGGGAATGGAAGAAAAGCCATGGGCAGAGGTTCAGCAGACAATAGTTCATCATTGTCGGTTAAAACAAAAGAAAGACAGAAAGTTCATTGACGAATGGAAGATGGAGGAAGCAAAAATATTAAAGGAAAAGTTGTGATCGTTTTTAGTGGAAGGGGCAGTATTAACAAGCAGAGGAGAAGAATTTATTACACAAGGAACATAGCAGGTACAACCAATAGATAACAAGAATTTTGCAGGAAGGGGAGAGTGTAATTATTTTCCGCGAGGAGGGAGGCACACAGAGATAGAGAGTTCAGATTTCAGGCTCCACAGGGAGGGGATTTAATGGAGGGCAACCTAGATTTGGAGGACAAATACAACAATGCTGGACATGTGGTAAAATAGGACACATTTCATGTATATCTAGGAGCAGTAGAGCGATGTAGGACAATTGACCAGCAACTAACCCAAAAGCGTGGAACACTTACCTCTACCATACAGTGCAGAGCCACCTGAATATTATGCCCAATGCAAATAAAGCAAGTCCCAACACAGACACAACAGATAGTGATGCAGATGCAAGCCCCACCACAACAAAATAGAATGGCATCATGGAACGGAAATATATTGCCACAGGCACCCATATCTAGAATAGGGTGTATGACAATAGTGGGAGGAAATCCTTTCACTGGCACAGGACTGAACTTATACTCACAATAGAACAGCCCACAGAAAGACTTCCATCCCATCAGTTACAAGAGGAACCGAGAGTTGGGGTACAAACATTTCCCTTCCTTGTAGATATGGGGGTGACTTGATCCTGTGTTAGAGAAGAGCAATTCCCAATGTCCGGCTTTGCCATGAACACACAAGGATTTTTTTTTTGGGGTGACAACTACGATTCCGTTTACAGATGCTTTTCTTATCACCATTGGGAACATGACATGTCCATGTCATTATTGTATTCTCACAAGACACCAGTTAACATATTGGGGAGAGGGGGAGAGATTTCATGATCAAATTGAACATGACAACATCATTTACTGACTAGGGGATAATATGTTCTACCCCAGGCATTCATTATGTATGGCCAAGAGTTCATAAAGGCATTCTATTGTTAAAATGTACAAAGAAACGTGCCATTAAAACTGGAAGTATTCCTCTAAGGGGTGCACAAACTATTAGCATGGCTTCTGAGAATACAGGACAGGCTATTATGATTGCCTACAGAATTTGTGTTTCAAACAGAAGTATCCATGGATGAGGAGGAACTACAGGTAATTACGATCAAATTGGAAGCAGCAATAGTGATGGAAGAAAGGGTCATTTTGCATGGAGTTGATGACGAAGGGATAAACTGAAGAGCTGTGATAGCTCTTGACGAAGGGTGTAGATTGGCTGAACAGATGAAGATTTATTTATAGATAATATTCAGGCGATGAAGGGATGTTTAATATAAGTCTTACTTATCAGTTAAAAATTGAAAACAGCGCAATACCTCAGAGAATGCCATTGGTAAAAAATATACTGTCTTTCCTCGAGGAAGATTTGGCACAGTTACCACGCTCACTGTGGACCAGCAGTCCATATGATATTGGTCTATTGAAAGGAGTTGGGGCAGTCAAAATTAAACCAATATTGGTAAAACCAAGTTCCCATTGGTCCAGAACCCATCTACATTATTGGGTAACATACCATCTAGGACTAGATATTTTACTGTGATTGATTCAAAGAATGCTTTTTTTTCGATACACTCCATGAGGAGTCTCAGGATTTGACCTTGTTTACCTACCGCAAAACTAAAACATACTTGTATACCCCAGGTGTATTGCGAGTCACCTTCAGTCGTCAACCAAGTGTTACAGATGGACCTCGGAAATGTACACCTTGATAGTACAGTGATACAATATGTAAATGACATTCTGGTGTGCAGCGAGACAAAAGAAGAGAGCAAGAGAGACTCAAAGACACCTATGCCAGACACAGTGAAAGGGTTACAGAAATGTTTAGGGCCTTGCAATTATTGCAGGATGTGTGTCTTTGACTATAGCACATATGTAAGGCCGCTTCTGAAAAGACTGAAAGAGGCACAGGAAGAAAACACAGACAAAGCATGGACAGGTGAGATGATAGATGCCTTTGACAAACTAAAGCTAGCAATCAGCTCAGTACCTCTATTAGGGATCCTGTGTTAGGGATCCCTAATTATAATGACAAATTCTTCCTTTTTTCCCATTCAAATGGAGTAGTGATGACAGCTGTCCTCATGCAAAAAACTACGATGGGGCACAAGCCATTAGCATTTTACATTGGGATCCTTGATCCAGTATTGAGAGGCCATTACCCATGTGAACAAGTATTGGTGGCAGCAACCTTCACAATTGAACAGTCCATTAGCATAATGATGGGCTGTGCAGTAACATTTTATGTTGAGCATGCCCTGTTTGCAATTCTCGAAAAGCCCAAAAGCACATTGCCCACACAGAGAGCTTCTGGCTATAAGGTGATTATATCCAATCCATCAATCAAAATTATGAGTCGCAGAGTAGTGAAACAGCCAGATTCGTAGTGGAGCCAGTAAAAGAAGTAGACAATGTGCATGACTTTGCTAAATATGCTGAATATTATGATGAGATACCACATGTTAAGGAAAAGGCCCTAGGAGGAAGGATAATTCTCTTCATTGACTGACCGTAGTGAGTTGACCAGGGTACCGGCAAACAGCACAGTGGTACAGCAGTGGTGAAGGCAGAAGAAAATGACAGCTTTGAGACAGTGATAAGTTTCAGATTGCCATCACATTTCACAGCACAAGCAGCAGAATTGGTAGCACTAATTGTGGCACTTGAATCGTATGAAGATGAGGCAGTAACAGTCTATTCTGACTGCTCCTACATGACGTCAACAGTGCACACAGGACTGTCACAATGGAAGAGGCATGGATTCTTACGCAAAGACAGCAAACCAGTGCAGCATGTGCCACTATTGGACAGGCTCATAGACGCACTTCAACTCCCATTGGCTATCACTGTGATGAAGTGTGCAGCGCACACCAGAGGTGCAGACTTGATTTCTTGCTGCAACAAGGCAGCTGAACTAAATGCAAATAGAGCAGCTTATTTTTCTGAAATATATGACATTGTGACTCCACCGAACGAATACAGACATGCACGCAATATGGTATTGAAGGAGGGTTTTAATACAGTACCCCTAGCTCAGATAATTGAACAACAGGTAAGTTCACCGCCAGAAGAGCAAGAATTATGGAAGCAAAGGGGGTGTTCATTGTCCCCCACAGATGCAATATAGCAGCAGGATCCCACTGGAAAACCAGTTATGCCTTTGGGCGGCTTAAAGTAGCATTAGACCAATTGCATTACCCAGCACACACATCACGAGAATGTCTTGCAGTGTTGATTTCAGAGAACTGGTTAGTCCACAACCTGGCCGAACACATTGCAGATTTTATTATAAACTGTCTGACTTGGCAGCAGTTCACTCCTGGCCATACTTTGCGAACAGTGACAAGAGCAATACCCCATCCTATTGGGCCATTTCAACATTTGCATATTGAATATGTATATATACTCCAAATTTGCTAGTAGTCGTGTGTCCCTTTTCCCGATGGATTGAAGAAGGTCCATGTACAAATCCAGATGCCACATGTCCAGCGAAGTTCCTCACACATGAGGTATTTTCAAGTGGGGGAAGTATTCGAAGTGCTCAGATCTGATGATAGACTGCATTTTGTAAATTAAGTATTTGAGAACATTACTCTCTTGCTGGTTATTAGACACACATTTTCCTCTGCCTAACACCCACAAGCGAACAGTCTTTGTGAGCGCCTCAACAGCGTCCTAAAGGAGACATTTCCAAACTAAAAGTGACCTGAAAGAAGGATGGCTCCATTGCCTACCTTTACCCCTTTATTCATTACGTAATCAACCTGGCTCTGACCATCACCTGACTCCACATGATCTGGTGACGGGACATTGTATATGTGCATTTGCCTTGCTCCTCCCACTCGAGCTCAAAATGACGTGCATAGTGCAGCTAATGTTTTGGGAACAGAAATGTGTGATTACTTTGACTGCAATGATGAAGTCTGTCAAATATATATCTTAACAGCTCCGAGTATGGCAGGGGGAGTCAAAGAAGGATGATGGAGAAAACCGACAAGTCGATCCAGCAATGGTACTCAAACCTTTAGTCCCGGTCTCTGGAGATAAAATTGTCTGTAGAAATTGTACCAGCTGTTGGCACAGGCAGCGGTTTGGCGTCCCCTATATAGTTAAACAGTTACACCAAGAGCTGTGAAAGTGCAGGGGAGGAGGGCCTGGATACGTTTCGGTGATGTCAAGCTCTACAAAGGAGAGAGCCCCCTGCCTGCCAACGGTGAACCCGAAGGTGAAGAGGAGATGACACAAATTCAGATGAGATCTATGAAGAGCAACAACCAACAGTAAAGAGACTTTTAGAGACACTGGGTTTCCTCACAAACACAAATGCTGCCTGCAACTGTTATATTTGTCATTGTTTTATCTTAACTTATGTGCACTTATCCTCTCCTAGGAGCATGAAATATATTGCTCGCAGGTTTGCTGTTTAACATCAAAACTTACCTTATTTTTGAATATCACCTTCTTTCAATAATAGCACCGTTTTTTCTTTGAATATTATCTTTCAACCAAAGTAAGAAGTTTATTTTTTATCAGAAGTAAAGATGGGAATATAAATCATGTTAGATATTCGCTCCTAGTGCTCAGAAGGAATAACACCTTATTTGCAGAAAGTAGACACGTTAGCTATAATGCTTATTGCAACATGTATTTTCATTGTGTAGCCTTTATGTTTTTGTTCTCATGGCAATGAGAGAGTTAGTGATTTTTAATGTGGTTCAACCAGCATACCAAAATATGAGTAATGTTACTATGGCACATGAAATGAAAACAAAAGAACTCCCTATAAGCACACAGATGAAAACATCGGAAAAAGTGTAGGACAAAATCTATGTATTTAAGTAACTGCATGACTGGTACTACCCTTGTCACTAGTTACATGTGGTATCAGCACATTAGCAAAGTGGCGAGAGAGATGTCTAATGAGAGCTGCTACATGTGTTCCCTCATTCCCTATGCCATAAGCGCTTCTAGAACATTTGTAGCTACAGAAGTAACAAAACATGACACATATTCCGTAACACATTTAGCACTTTGCATGACTGTGGGACAATTCCAAGGAAGATAGGCTACCTTGTGATGGATGTAAAAAAATATGTTCTCCTATGAGAATAGCTACATAAAAACAAAAGTCATGATGGAGGATTCAAAAATGAAAGGTAAGATGATACACTACCCATTAAAAAGGCCAAAATAAAGGAAAAGCCAAAATAGTGGATCATAAGTTATTACCCATGTCACAGTACTATAAGGTTTGAGTTCCCTGGTTGACCTGGATGCTGGGAAAGACTCCAGTTACTAATATACAGAGAGGTATTTAACTCAGAAGGATGGGTTGAATGAATGATGGGATGCAAAGCACAAGCACTCCTGTCAGTGCCAGTAAGAGGTGGTACAGATTGCAAATGATATATACCTCAAGGAATGGACTGAGTCTTCTGAATTGCTCACATTGGTGGAAGACGCAGCATGTCCCTTGCCTATATAGGTGTGGCCGGGGTCCTCTAGCAGTCACCCTAAGTATCAGCAGAGAACACTTGGGCCCATCAAAGACCCCCCACTATAAGAATGGAAGACTCAGCCATAGGGCAAGTTATTGGGCCTCATTACACGGATGGCGGTAATGGTTAACGGTCACCGTTAATGGTAACGGTGACCGTTAACCATTACCGCCTTACTACGAGGTCCCTTAGCGGGTTGGTGCTTTAACGCCTGCTTTTTGCAGGCATTAAAAACCAACCCGCTAAGGGACCTTGGTGCTAATTACGGCACCGCAAAATTGCGGTGCCATAATTAGCACCTTCCCCATTCCCATTATACCCTATGGGGCAAAAATGGGAATGGGGAAGGGCAGTGGTGGAAGAGGGAATTACCGCCCCGCCAACCTTGGAATGGGGCGGTAATTCCCCCTTCCACCAAGGCGTTGCCGGTATTTCACCGGCATGGACCAAGGTGCTAATAGCACCTTGGTCCAAGTGCTAATACCGCCATCCGTGTAATGAGGCCCATTGTCTTTTATTAGCAAACAAAACAACAGTGATCACACCAGAAAAACAAGTATCCTTCCAGAGCTCTCATCTTCTAAGCATGTGTCAGCCGGTTTTACCCCGATGTGACATCACAAATCTAGGTCCCATCCCAGAAACCTATCACACATTTACATTGGTCAGTTTGGGTAGGATACATATAGAGAATATACGGATTAGTTCTAAAATTGGATAGCCATGTCTAGGGGCCCCTCCTAGAACCACTTCTACTAGTGTCAATCTACAATGTTGCAGGGTCGCAGGGGTACCATTGTCCTTGCAACAAATGATATCCCCACGTAAAAGGTGAATCTTGATTGGGCAGAATGTGTCCTCTCATCCCTGGGACCCTGGACGGTTCCCAGACTGAGTTTACCTTTTCAAGGCAATTGGAATGAACATAGAGGTGCAAAGTGCTGCCTAATGTTGCCCTCTCTGATCATCTGGGAGAGTGCATTCAGTCAGCAGCTTGTGTGGAACACTTGTAGCTTTTCTTCCCTCTTGTTCGATGGGGACAGTCCTGTTCGGCTGGGTCACGTGTGTGGAGACCACAAAATGAAGCTGTCCTGCTTGTAATTATGAGGATGTTAGTCTGAATTTCTACAGGTGGCTCATTGTCTTGGTAACTAGAATGTTCCCTTCTCCACTTGTCCTTGGCTGGGTGCCTTGTTTCTGCTCGCCTCTGGCTGCAGAGATCACATCAACTTTTCCATGTAATGGAAGCCTGTCTCTCCTTTTGCCATCCATTTCAGAGACCTATAGCTTCCATATCATTCCTTATGGTTTCAGCTTTGGCAAAGAATATGAATATATTGAAATATGTATGTGTGTCCGTCCTCTATCTACATGAGTCATAAGCATGTACTTCGGGCCTACATGCATGTTTCTGTAACTTCATGAATGGGTGAATGTGTACTTCATGTATAATGCAGCTACATTGTGATGTCAGTGATGACTTAATTCATTTCTGGCTTTGTAGTCAGTTGACTTGCTCAATCAATGTAATTTCCATATTATCCAATTCATTGATTGGGTATGGTCTGAATGGCTGTCTGAGTGAATAATGTTTCTCATAGCTGCGATACATTGAGGATCGTGGTGATGGGCCAAAGAGTGAAGCACATCTGCTGTTTCTCTGCCAACATGTTGAGAGTGGTGGGGGGGGGTATGAGGGTCATGTTTGCCCACTCCCCATCTAAATACCCATAAGAAATGCCACATTAAGATGAAAACACAGGGTGTAAATGCATTTTTGAGGTCCCAGGCATGAAGGTGGGCATAGCTGTATTAATGCCACTATTGGGCCTGTGGTGCAAAAGATTATATGCAGCTTCCTCCCACTTAAGGAGGATTGTGTTCCTTTGTGGTAACAAGTACACCAGCTCTTGTAGTACCCAAGAGTGAAATACAAATTGGTGGTTTTCCCCAAAAGAATACGCAACTAAGGGATATAAGGTCTCTTGCCCTAAAACGCAGAAAGAGGGAAAATAACTTTTCAACCAAATCATTGGAAGCCTTTGATAACATATCAGATGAACACAAATTGTTCAATAGGGCAAAATCATTCTTTACATCTCTCTTTTCTCTTGGGTTGCAAGCAAACACAAATGCAAAATGGTTACAAATAACCAGATGGGAGTTTTGTCAAAAGATGAATGCAACTGGGAAAGGGTTCAATGCCATAAGGAGCTACGGGCAATCCGACTCATGACTCTCCAAAATAGGTATTTCCTTGATCTCATTATGCCCAAAGAAGGGGGCGTGTGCGCAAAACGTGGGCATTATTGCTTCACATACATATCCTCCCATGATGAGGAGAACGCAAACCTTTCAGAGGCCATAGCCATGCTGACAGATCTGTACATGAAAATGGTGACAGAGGTAGATGTAACTGCGAATGATGACTGGTTCTCTCACCTGTTCTCATGGATCCCCACTTGGTTAGCCAATACATTCAAGATATCACTAACCATAGTAGTATTCATACTACTGCCATTTTGTGTTATAAGAATTGCAATAAATGGTTGTAAGAAGGCAGCTAAAGGAGCAGTTGGAAGAAAAATAGTAATAAACATGGATGCTTAAGTACATGAGGATACCCAAACAGATGTTCTACCTCATGTCCATCTAAGGAAAAGCCTTATTGTCTCATCAGGATCAAAATGTACTTATCACCACGACCCTGGTAATTACTTTGGCTGATGGGTATGTTGTGAGTCCAATGGGGAGTGCTGCTATGTGACCTGGAGCATGGATGAACACATAAAATGTGCAGACCCCTGGAGGGGCTAACTCAAATATGGACCCCCCAAAGTACCTTTAGAGTGGGAGGGCAAAAAGAAGGGTGTGGTTGAGGACTCGACCAGAGGGTGGAATGTTAAAGGACAGATGAATAGGCTATCCGCAGCTATTGTCCCTCTCCCGGCAAGATATAATGCAGATGAGAAACACTACTCCATTTACCAACATATCGCCCCTATCCTAGGCATGTTCAGCAAGGAATGAACATGATGTAAACTGAATATGGCAAGAATAACTAAACTGACCATTGAACCACACATATGCATCCACCAGACATGAAGCACATATGCACTCACCATGAAGAAAACACATAGGCCCTCATTACGACCCTGGCGGAAATCGAAATACGATGGCGGAAATGCAATACCGCCATCGAATAGCGCTCGGTGCGACTATGACCCGTCACTGCAAAGTACGATGCCATTAGCGACACCGTAGTGAACGCCAACGCTAACTGCACCGAGTACGCGCGCGCCATGCCAAACCGTAAATACCACCATGGCGCAACGGTACGCGAATTCCGACCCTAGCGGACATGTACCTAACGCCATCAAGCACGGCGGAAAGTACCATTCCGCCATGGCGAGAAGTACGGCATCGCGAATCAACCGTAAACGGCCCCACTGAGTGCCTGTACACCGCTCCCTGCCCACAAAGTACAACTCCCCGTAGGTGCAATGAAGTCACAATGCAACCAGTGAAATGTACAAGTCACCCATGCATGCCAACGAACAAAAGAATCACAAGAGGGGCCAATGCGAGCTGTAGGGCACAGATGGCACGAATACAGAAGCCATCCCAATGGACATGACCACAGTCCCCCACCAAGAAACGCACGCAAACACAGGCACCTGTGACCAGCAATATTCCGAAAATCACATCATTCCACCAGTCCACCTGGCTGACCGGCATCTGTTACACAAAACCCAATCCCCCGCCCCTGAGCATGACAACATTCAAACAGTCATATTGGCAGCCCCCATCCCTGACCTCACTGGGCTTCGTAGGCAAACGCGCCCAGCACAGTACCACGCAACTAAACTCCGAAGCTGGAACCCAATGCAGATCTCCTCACAATACATCGCTCCCCAAATAGGAATATGCCACATCACTTGCAAAGAAGAACGCTACACGGCCCATATCAGAATAGAAATTTAATGCACAACAAAATCACCAAGCCCATACAGCCATTAGGCCATGAACTCCAAAACACATTTCACCATTGTGGGCTGCATCCGCAAGAAATGACCAGCTACTACTTGTGTGACGCCCTGTTCCATCATGGTACACAGAGCCACATTCACGTACGAAAAGGCAACATGGAAGCGCACAGAACCGCAGGGCCGTCCCAATGGGGAGGCACTAGTCCAGCTGAAAGGCCGAAATGTTGCTCCGAGCCACTAGTACTGCGTAAGGGCATGTGGCCCATTGGCGATCGTCCCATAAGATCGTAATGCTGCTCCACTGATTAACACGAAGCAGCAGGTGTCGGGAGTAAAAGCCATCTGCAGGAGTGGCATACAGATGGCAGTGGCAAAAGGGGAGGAGATACCTGTCAACCAAAAGAAAAGAAAAAGAACAGAATGGCCATCAGAACTACATTCGAACAACTCACTTCAATGATCACACTAAATCCACAGCCATATGCATGCTAGCCCACTCCAAAGGATCATCACCACCCCAAAACCACTTGCGACTCATAACCATCTATATCGAGGTGCAAACACCATCACAAACGAGTGTACCTGTGCATGCGTCTGTGAAAACAGAATCCATCAGATGGGAATGTTAACGTGCATGGACACAAGTGTCTGAAGGCGCGTCGAGACAGGGAGGGCTCAACAAGGCCAGATAGACGATGGTCCCACTATGGCAGCCCTGCATCACATAGCGCAGGGGAGGCGGACAGATTCCAAGAAGCCCTGTACATGGCAAACTCTGTATCAAATCATCTGCCCATGCATCCATTCATCATTCCCTCATCCCGGTATAAAAACGCCTGAATATTTACTCACATAACATTAGAAATATCCATTGAGTCTGTGCGTTATGCAGGCTGCAAAATCCACAGTGCCCCAGCCCGGAATTCCAGTGTTGTGAAGTAACATGTATTTGGGAACGTCCGGCCTCATCGCCCACGTCGCTATTGCGCATCCCAAACTATTCATATCAATCATTGCATCCTCGCCATGGCCCCTGTCTCAAGGACATTGAACAATAGAACGTTATATTTGCAGTCAGACCTGTGGGCATCTCCTCGCCGCTAGCTGAAAACCGAAAGCGCCGCCCTTCGAATTCCTCATTTGCAACATCACGTCGAAAAGGCATCTGTGGCCGTTTGAAATCACAAATTAATCCATCTAGTGCGGCTGTGTGTGAAAATGGCAACTGCCTTCACCCACAAATGGGACGCCCCGCCCGTCGGTGCATGTACAGTGATGCATGAGGGCCCACCGTTACTCGAGTACTACGTTCCACTGACCCTTCACAAGTCTGTTCGCGACTGCAAAGATTGTATGTGAAACAATGGGACCATAGCCGAATGTACATATCAACCAATGTTACACGGCCATCGGGTACAAATACATGATTGCAATA
Source organism: Ambystoma mexicanum (assembly GCF_040938575.1). NCBI lineage: Eukaryota > Metazoa > Chordata > Amphibia > Caudata > Ambystomatidae > Ambystoma > Ambystoma mexicanum. The sequence continues at coordinate 1,248,942,099 of NC_090923.1, forward strand.
GCAAGATGCCATTACTCGAACTGCAGCGTTGTGTGGGGGACGTGCTCGGCCAAAGGGGAGAGCAGCTTGCACAGGTGGAATGAATCACCACAGGTGGAGGCCATACAGCCTGAAAACACATAAATTGCACACCCAGTCTCCTCCCACACCCACTCCGAAATGCTACCGGCAGGACTCGCGATGTTGGCCCTGGGGGACCTGATAGCACTGCAAGTACTCCAACTCCAAGAAGAAGACGAACACCAACTACAACCGGCCGCACGGAGGAGACGCAGGAGGAGGAGGAGGCCAAGGCAGGGCCAGCAAGGGCCGCCAGCACAGCCACTACCACCACGCAGGCAGCCCGCAATCCCACGCCTCCGAGCACATCCGTTCAACCTCACTGATGAGCAGATCCACACCCTCTACCGTTTGGACCGGGACACCATAGCCGCCATTGTGGACATGACACAGGCTGACCTTGTCAGCATGATAGATAGCCCAACCGCCATCCCACCCCTACTGAAGGTGGTGTCTGTACTCCACTTCCTGGCCACAGGCACCTACCAGCACACAGTCGGACAGTTGCATGGCATTTCTCAGCCACTGTTCTCACGGACACTATTGCAAGTGCTCGATGCCCTCCTGCAGCACGCAGACGACTACATCTCTCTACCACGCTCGGAGCAGGAAATTACCAACACAAAAGTGGGATTCCATGCACTTGCCGGCATACCGGGTTGCATTGGTGCCATCGACTGCACCCATGTGGAATTGGTCGTCCCACATGCCATGGAGGTCCAGTACCGCAACCGAAAACAATTCCATTCCCTGAATGTACAAATGGTGTGTGACTCCAACAGGATCATTACACATTGTTGTGCCCGATTCCCTGGATCAACCCATGATTCTATGGTCTTGAGGAACTCTACAATACCATGCTACATGGAGCGACACGCAGGGAACAGATCCTGGCTACTCGGTGAGTCTCATTTCATGCATGATGATGTGGGGTATGTGATTCGGCAATGACCTGGCAGGAAGGGGGGGGGTGTGCGTACGTAGCAATGGCATTCCACATCATACGTTTATCGTCCACATACAGGTGATGCTGGATATCCACTGAAGAGATGGCTCCTCACACCAGTCCGGAACCCACGGGACCAGCATGAGGAGGACTACAACCATGCCCACTCACGTACCCGTGTAGTCATTGAACAGGCATTCGGCCTACTGAAGACTCGTTTCCGCTGCCTCAGCAGGTCTGGCGGGGCACTCCTGTACCGCCATGAGAAGGTTGCAAAGATGGTGATGGCATGTGTCATGCTCCACAACATGTGCGTACGTAGAAATGTGCCCATGCCCCCTGACGCAGAACTGCAAGCACCTGAAGATGGTCATGATGAGGGTGGGGATGTGGCAGCACCTCAAGGAGTCTACGAGGCACCGGAGGGCCGTGACATTCGTCAGCATCTCATTGATGCATGCTTCTAGCACTCACGCCTGGTGGCTGATACATGGACACGGTACTCGTGGCACTGTGTGTGTCTGGTACATGCACAATATGGACTGTACGCCTATGATGGCCTAGTACACAAAGATCATTGTCCACACATCTCATTGGTTGATCGTGCATTGTTTATGGCATATGTGATATCATGTTGAACACCCTATCGACCCGCCACCCAAGTGAGCCCAAAACACCCCCTCCACCCTCCTACCTCCCCCCCGAACACCAGTGTCCAAAGATGCTCATCGTCAGTGGGCAGTCGCTATTGCAAGCCCCCTCTGCGGGTATCAGGGGCACCCCTGCCTGTGGAGCGCAGGTTCCTCCCAGATCTACGTTGGGGGCTGCCCTGGACGGAACTTGCAACGGATGATGCCTCTGCCTGCTCACGTCCATGCATGTCCCTAAGGGTTTGTGAGAGCTCAGTGAGCACACGGCGCACTGCGGCAAGTTCGGCACATACGTCTTTGGACGTCGCATGCAGTTCCCCCCTCAGGCTCTCGGTGCTACTCTCCATTTGTGCCCTTAGTGTCTCTGTACTTCTCTCCATTTCTGCCCTAAGTGTCTCAGTTGATGTTTCTATGTCTGCCTTAGTGCCCCCACATTCATCGGCATGGTCCTTGAGGAGCGTGGCCAGTTGCTGCTGTTGCACGATTAACTGGTCGAGGGACTGTTGCCTCTGCTGGGCCATGGCCATTTGCGGTGGTGTCACAGAGGGGCTGGTGACCTCATGTTGCCTTGCCACAGGGCTTGTGGGGGATGGCCAGTCGTCGTCTTGTGGGTGCCCCTGCGTGGTATCCTCATGGTGTACGGGATGGGACAGACAGGGGGATTGGGACAGGTCATGGATGGATCTGACTTCGACATCCCCGTTTTCTGTGTCGGAGCATGCTGCCATCAATGGGGTGTCACCTATGGTGCTGCTGCCACCAGAGGCAGTGCCTTCTGTGGCATCCATTGGGGGGACCTGTGGTGGTGGTGTTGTGGGCATGCTGGCTGCTGGGGTGCCTGTTGATGTTCCCTCCTCTGTGCTGCCACCTGATTTGTGCTGCTGCCGTGTCTTGATCCGTGCAGCTGAGGTCGAGGGTCTTTGGCCGTTGGTCTTGGCCCTCTTTGCAGGTGTGCTGGTAGGGGTGTCCTGATGCTCGTCGTTTGGATCGGACCCTGTGGTGGAGTAAAGGAGGGCGAGGGTTATTAATGGGTCTGTGGGAATTGGAATGGCATTGTATCACATGCATTGGGGTGGTACCTGAGGGTGATTTGGGTCGGGGCCTTGGAGGTGCTTTCATTTGTGTGTGGAGTGAGGGTGCAGTTGTTTGGCAGCCTGCAGTTAGGGTGTGCCTGCTGCACGTGTAGTGGGTGTTTTAGGGGTTTTTAATTATTTATGTATTTATTGTGAGTTTTAAAGTGCGCTATCAGGCCGATGTGTGTGGACCTTCTCCTGGACATGTGTTTCTGTTGCACTATGGGGACACATGGTACTTCACATGATTGGAAATTGTGGATTTAGCATTGTTTTATTTGGGCCACCTACCTGATTCTTCGGATGTCTGCACTCCTTTCTCCATCCCTCCGACTCCCTCTATGCTCTCCATTCCAATGGTGGAGGCACAGATTTCTTCCCAGGGGGTCAACTTGATGGGTGATTCAGGACCTCCCCCGGTGGCTGTGGCAATGTTGCGGTTGGCAGAAAGTATGCTACGGACGCGTATCCGCAGGTCGTCCCATCGCTTTCTGCATTGCTGTGGGTTGCGGGGTGCGGTCCCCACCGCACTTACACGCTGTGCCACCAGGGCCCATATGGCCTTCTTGTTCGCAAGTGCCGTCCTGGTCATTTGCGTGGAGAAGACGACGGCAGCATTCTCCTGGAGGGTCTCTGTTAGCACGGTGAGTTCCTCACGGGAGAAGTGGACCTGCCGCTTGCAGTCGCACGCTTTCTTCGCTACTTTTCCCATTTTTCTTGGTTTCGCTAGGGTGGATGACGGGTTGGGGTGTGTCTCAGGGTAGTGTTTTTAGTGGTTGTGTGGATTTTGTGGTTTTATAGGTGTACGGCGGGATGTTTCCCGTTCCGGGCCCATGTTTTTACTTCCGTTTCCGTATATTTACGGTCACCGTACTTTCCGGTTGGCGCTCACTGCGGTGTCCGCTAAGATGGGTGGCGGTATTGCACCTAGGGCGCCGTACGGCGGCGGTGAGGGCCGTTTTGGGGTCATTTCCGCCATCGCGGACTTTGCACTTCCGCCATGCCGTGGTGCTCGTGCCCGATGGGTCGGAATGGGCCGCACTTTGCTCCTTCGTGCAATGGCGGAAACGCTATTTACGCTGTGGCGGTCCGGTCAGTCACTTTCCGCCAGGGTCGTAATGAGGGCCATAGTCAAATATGCATTTATACATGAAGAATATTAACATTGCCACCATGTAGACATGAAGAATACTAACATATGCAATATATAAGCTGAATGCAACACGAACAAGTATAGCTTACTAACATAGCAATGCGAGAATACTGGGTAGCCATCTTTTCCAACATGAAAGTTGTAGCAAGCCTCATTACCGTACATGAGCCTTAAGGCTTTTAGAGAGCACAGAATGCTAAATTAATAAAATACATACAGAGGATACACAGAAGCTTGAAGCTCAAGCTAGCGTTAATGGGAATTTAGGGAGAGTCTGCACACTACAAACAAAGCACGAGATAAAGATTCTCAGGATGCAAGAAGTATACACCCAAATTAATTAAAATTTGGAAAAGTACAACTGACAATTTTGAGCCAAGGTCAGGATAATTATAAATTAAAAATAATGTATGGAGTAGAAGCTCAAGAGTGTCCCCAGTGGTAGTGGAGACCATTAAAGTCATATTAATATTAGCTAATATACTCGTAGGATGAAATAATTCCAAATGTGGTTCCTCACACATGACTTGTAATTCAGGAACATTGCCTATTCATTAGCAACATACACAGATAAGGCACCTGCTTCACCCCTCATGCATATTCCCTGACACGAAGCACAGCAAAAGGTTAACTACAATGTCAATCGCCCTGGCTCATGGCCTCTGAAAGAAGGCATGGCATTTTCTTGTATTGTGTCAACCAATTATATGGTATAAAGGTGATGTATTTTTGTTGTTATCAATCCAGAGGTGTTCCCAGCAGGAGCCAGTAGATAAATGTTATCCAATTAGAAGTTTAACACCTGTAGATAATATATATAGGTACTAATATTGTCCAATCCCCTGACAGCGTAGGTTTTGTATTATGATGTCGTCACTCTGATGTGTTCTGAGTATAAACAGTGTTGCTTTGTATGAGGGCTCTGAGAGCTATATCCCTTTGTGCTTGTATGCTGTCCCTGCTTTATTCTAAATATTAATAAAGCTGGTTTTGCCTTTCACTTTGCCTATTTCCGTTACTGAGTCCAGAGTTTTTCTGTCCCCTCATTCTGTGCGTAATATTGGGGTTTTCCCATACCGTCTTATCAGGTGGCTCTTATAAGTCACCAAAGTGGCATATTGGTTGTTGAATGTTATGTCTCAAGGGTAAGTATCATGCTGCATATTTTATGTATAGTAGGTGTGTTGTAGAAGATGCAAATTGTAGTTAGTTGGTGAGTTATGGATATGCTGGGTTAATGGGCACCTGTCAAACTGTGGATACAATTCCAATTTGGATTTCCAAACAGACATTCTGAGGCACGAAAATCAAGAAGGAAAGTGGAAAACCATTTTGAAATTTGTGAATGATAAATACGCATGTTAAGAAGTTTCTGTCGATAGTTGGGTACTCTTTGTTGGGGGTAATAACCATGACTATATGAAAAGGACAGAAATGCTAAGACTCAGGTGAAGTAACTTGATGAGATTAATGTAAAAACATGATGTCAGGTCATGTTCTCAACAACTTCAGCTCGCAAAAAGTAGATCTTTACAACAGCACCATTGTTAAAGCCATGTGAATAATGAATAAATGCATCTCTCCCATGATGTGAGACCCCTGCATGTCATTGATTGAACACTTTAATACAGAGCTAACAATCCTCTAAGTTATAGGTAGTATAAAGTTCCTTTGGTATATATGCTGGAAAAATATAACATTTGTTATTTTGTTCCTTATACAGTTCCACACTGTTACACCAATCAGCACCAAGTTTTGCATAGTTACCTGTTAGGATACTCTGGACATTACTGGCTACATGACATCTGGACACCCCACCCCTTTGCTCGAATTCCAGCCCTTTCACATTTGAGACAGTTGCCTGAAATGGGTGAAACATCAATGTGGTCATAGAAGGACCGGCTAAAGCTCATTTTAAGTATCTCGACACAAGGAACAAAACTCAAGGGTCCCAATCGGACCTTGACAACCACGTTTCATGGCCCTAGGATGCACAGTTTCTGATTTATTTGCACAGCGCCAGGGTGAGGTGACAGGGGGAGAGTGCACAGAAGCTCCCAGTATACGGCAGCATGCCAACTCTAACCTCCCCTCCACATCTGCTCCGGGGTATGTCAGCAAGCCACATGCACCCATTCTCAGTGCATTTTACTTCAGAGTGCAAAGCACATCAAGTGATAAGCGACTCGGAGCAACGACCTACAGGATCATTAATTTTCAACAATTAATCAGAGTGTTATCATATCTGTCGACAGAACCCGTGCTGAGTATGAGCTTTTTGCTAGTTAACTATATTGCTCTGGACTGACACTGAAATGTGGTGTTAATCGTTGTGGATTGTGACATAGTTTAAGAAGTGATAGAGGATATTTGAGTGGGTGTGTGCTTGGATTGTGACATGGGGTGCGGATGGTGGTTCAGTGTGATGCGGAACAATACACATTCTGATGGCATTTGGATTGGAGATATTGTGTGGTGGTATGAGACATGATGGTAATGTATTTCTAGTAATGTCAATAGGGTTTGCCCGAGCGAGTTAAGGGCGAGCAGCAGTCTATGAGGACTGTTTGACTGTGCTGAGTTGGAGAAGTGCATTTAAAAGCTTTTTTCTTTTTATTTATTTTTTCTTCATTTTCCATCCAAGTTCACGCACCTGCACCAAGGAGGAGTCCGTGCAGAGCTGCAATCGAGAAAGCACTGAGGCACTGAGGCACTGTGCCTTTAACATCCCGACCTGTGAGCCCCCGCCTACAGGAAGTGAGGCATAAAAATGGAAGGTCGGCGCCCAGCGTAAAGCCCGAGCGAGTTAAGGGCGAGCAGCAGTCTATGAGGACTGTTTCACTGTTTGCTGCTTTGCTGGGTGCTGGAGGCGAAATACAGGGTAAAGCAAATCTGGCCACACGGCGCCAGCGCTGGAGCACCTGCGGGTACTAAAAAGGACCTCAACAGCATACACAAGAAGAACGAAGGGTGGACGTGATTACCGCTACTGGATTACTGGAATGCTGGTTTACAGCTCGTGTATATTCCATTGGAAAACATTGCGCCAAACAGAGAAGAGACGGTAAGTACTTGTGAAATATAAAATTGAAGGTGCTCTAAAAAATAGCGGTAGAGAGTCGGAAACGCTACATCTATTGCTTTGGGGGGCTGGCTTACGAGGGAACCACACCCAGAAGCATATCTGAAAATTATATTGCCCTTTAAAGGTAGCACAGGAAAGGTGGGATACTGTATGAGAGCATTACCAAATCTACAACAAGCTCTGTAAGTGCCCAGCAGGAGCGGGAGACTGCAGGAGACAGCTCCTTTGATCCCGTTCACCTAATTGTATGCGGGCAACATTATATCTACTGTAAATCTACAGCAAGTTCTTCAAGGGCCCAGCGTGAGCGGGAGACTGCCGGAGACAGCTCCTTTGATCCCGTTCACTCTAGAAACCAAAATAGAACACATGACTAATGGTTTAAACCCTCTCAGGGGAAATAGCCTCCTAAAATAGAGACTTGGAGTGTCCAAGGATCTGAAAATCTAAAAACTGTAGGAGATTGAAATAGTGTGGGGCTCACAGGTAGTTAGTTCTATAATATCAAAAGGGGCACTGAACAAAAGGCCATCACAAAACAACTTTTAGATCGAAACCAGAGTGTGGACTTAGAGATTCAAAATGAAATTACGTAATACTAAGGATCCAGAGGGAGAAGGGGATGGTTCATACCTCGGTGGTAGTCAAGAAATAGATATTTTTACCAACATACAACATCAGGAAAATACAAATCTTCATACTCCCCAGAAAATCCAGGCTCAAATACACGCAGAGGAATTACCAGGACACCTGTTAGATGGCCATAAAGAGAAGAACTTAAGTACTGCAATTACAAATAAATGGAAACGGCGATTAGAGTACACAACAACAATGAAAAGAATCCAACAAAAAATAGAAAATCACTTTGGGAAAAAACGTCATAAAAGTCATAGGCCCTCATTACGACCCTGGCGGATTTTTTCCGCCATCGACGGACTTTCCGGCCATGGCGCAAAGTCCCTTTACGCCATGGCGGATGGCGGACTTACCGCCCCATTCCGAGGTCGGCGGGGCGGTAAGTCCCCATTGACCCATTTACCCTTCCCCATTCCCATTTCGGCCCCATAGGGCTCAATGGGAGTGGGGAAGGAGTTAATTACGCCACCGTAAAATACGGTGGCGTAATTAACACCAAGGTCCCAGAGCGCCATGGATTTTTCCGCCCGCAAAAAGCGGGCGGAAAAATGACCATGGCGCTCCAGGAACTCGTAGTTGGCGGTAAGGGGTCCGCGCAGCTAACGCTGGCGCAGACCCCTTAGCGCCAGGGTCGTAATGAGGCCCATAGTGATGTTGATGGAGAATCACTAATCCTATGGGAAAACCCGAGGCAACCACAAACCCCATCCTCTAGCACAGAAATCCCCTCATCACCAGCAAAATTGGGGAATGAAATGGATCCAACAAGGGAGGAGGGAAATGTGGTAACACCTGTTTATCAAGATACACAGTTACCTGAAAACATAGGTTACGACTTAGAAGAAAAAAGCAATACTGTCCATCAGGAAGAACATAAGACAAAATCAGAGCCCAATTCAGATACATTGAAAGCCCTAAACTTTGTGCTGAGCTCATTGGTTTCAGTCTTCGAAATGTTAAAAATGGAGGTACAAGCACAAAATGAGACTCTCTTGGAGATGTCAAAGGAAATAGCATTGTGTGACTCTTCCCTAGTTGGCTTGGTAACTGCAACCAATACTAATATGACCTTACCGCTCAGGGAATTAAACCTGGAAATGGTAAAACAAGGATTAGACATTTCTTCCATACAGCAAAGTCTGAAAGAGAATGTTTTCATGGAGAACCAAAACAATGAATTATTGGGTGAGGTTCTTTCATTATTGAAAGGGAACAGGAAAATAATCCAAGAAGAGGGCATCACAGAAAATATTTGAGAATACTCACTAGATGATACACCACTATCGGACTCAATGCTGGAAGAATTTCATAGACTTGCCAATATAGTTCAAGGAGAAATGGAGATTGAAGAAGTGGTGCAAAAACTGCAGTCAGATAACGCAAATGAGAAGCAAACAGACATAATTCAAGACTGGCAACGTGCCTGTGATCAGACATCAAGAGGCAGGAGAAAAACGAGGAAATGCCTTGCACGAAGAGAAAAATCAACAACGGTACACCGGAAAAAAAAACAAAAATCAAAAGAAAAAACGGAAAGAAAACAAGAACATTAGAAAGAAAACAGAAAAAACTATCGCACAATTAACCCCTAAAACTCCAAGTAATAGCGAGGAACAGGACATATAAACAAATAATGCTGAAGGTCGACAATCACCTGTGGGGAAAAACAGGAAGAGTCAAGAGAAGGAAAATCAGAAACAAACTAAAAGAAACTCTGAAAAAAATAAAACAGGAAATTGCAAAAAAATCTGAAGGAACTATAGTAATTACAAAGGCAAGCATTGGTTTGCAAACCGAGAATAAGGTAGAGGAAGACAGTAATTTAAAGACAAAAACAAAGGAGAGCAATATGAAAAATAAATCTCAAACAGAAAAACCACAAAAAAGGAAAGAAGTATATGGAGCCTTCCAAAAAAATGCTGCAGTAAAATGGGCTCCAATCGTTTTGAAAAAAGGTGTTCAACCTGGTAAAAAGAATATTTGTCCGGTGAACACCGCAATGGCACAAGGCGATCGTAATATAAAAATTGCTCCTATCTTTGAAGTGAAAAATCAGAAGATCAGTAAGGAATCAAGGGCTCCCTTGTTAAATGCGACTATCCCCTTATCTTCTAATGAAACAAAAACAAACATCATACTCGAAAATAATATTGGAAATGGGGAGGGAAAGTCGGTTAAATTGAACATCTCAGAAAAGCAAGATGATACCTGTTTTATATCTCAGACTCCATTGAAAACCAGTGAATGTTTGAAGCAAAACAACTTTAAAAATCATACCATCCAAAGAGTCTGGCTGAGACTGCATTCTAACACAGGGCTTCATAAATCATTGAGCAGGGCTGTAATCCTGAGTTTGATGAAGAAAGTGAAAAACCTTCATTGTCTAGCATCAGAAGATATAGAAAGTGTTAAATTTCCAATGTCACAAAATCGTTTCTTGGTGGAACTGGTATTTACCTCAGAGAATGTGAAAAAAATCATGTTACAAGAGTCAGTGGATCTAGAATCCTACGGATTGGAAGTCTCATGTAATGACTCGGAAAAAAATATTACCAGTAAACAACAGAACGCCTCATTATAAATAAATAAGGGAAGAGACATCCCAAATGAACAGAACCTGATGAAAGGGGGAAACAACGAGATGGAATTAAAGACAAAAGAAAACACCCTTACACTTCTACCAGAAATCCTCATGCAAGTACTGCAGAAGCTAGGATTGGGAACACAGCAACTTTAGAAAAGATGACTTAAAGGTGTTCAGTTGGAACTCGCGGGGCTCCAGTGCTATAAGAGCAAAAGAGATGAGGGCTCATCTTTTTAATTTGGGTGATGTTGTTTTACTATAAAAAACCTGGTTGGTGAACCCATTGAATATCGAAGAATATACAGTCTTCTGCCTACCAGCATCACAAAAATCATTAGGGCGACCGTCGGGGGGCTAGCTCATAGCACTGAAGAATCAGATATTTAAAAACATAGTAGAAATAGGGAAAAATACCTTGGGTTTTCAAGCATGCAGAGCAAACATAAACCTACAAGGGAAACCCTCAACTTGGGTTTTGGAAAAGCTCTATTGGAACCCCGCCAGTTCAAAACTGGTCATTTTCCTGGAAAGCTTGGGCTGACTACTGGAAGCAGTGAAGATGGACTCAGGCTCCAGTAACATCGTCTTGGCAGGAGACTTTAATACAAATTGTCTGGACTCACAAAAATGTGAGAGAAAACAGTCGAATGCTGGGATAATAGTAGGGGTAGATTGTGGCAGGAATTTATGAAATGTTGGAACCTTAGAATGGTTAATTGCTCACAAGAGAGTGAGCAAGGAATATATACAACATGGCATAGAGGGAAATCATCTTCTGCTTTAGACTTCATTTTTGTCTCTAAAAACCTACATGCCCTACCCTCCGTCCTTACTTTAAAACGGGATGGCGTTAGTGATCATACTAGACTCGAGTTAACATTCCAAAATATTCTAGGAATAAGAACAGAAAGAGAAACTCAGAATCTAGAAGGAAAAAATTGAAAAATTAGAGCCAGGAAATACAAGAATGGGGGATCCAAGCTTAATAGGCGGTTAAAAGAGATCCCCGAGTCTATCTGGAAACCAAAATGCGATCCAAATAGGTTTAATACATTTATTTGGGCAACACTAGCACCTGAGGACTCAGCAGGGAGAGATAAGCAAAAACATCTTCATGCCTTTGATGAAATAACACAAAGGAGAAAAAGAGAGCATAGAAAAGCATTGCGGGAAATCAAGAAAGTGGGGTATCCGGTAGAACAATTGAAAATAGAAATAGAAAAATAAAAAAACAATTATAAATCATGGTCAATCTCACAAAGGGAAATCCGGATGCAAACAGATGGGGAATATGTCCTTCAAATACTAAGAGAAAATAACAGCAAACATTTTTGGGACGCATTAAGTCAATTTGAGGGGGAAATAGGTAACTCCCTCTGTAATTTGGTCTCTGAAAAAAATTGGGTTGATTACTTTACAGAGACTTACCAGATATGCCCTGGTAACTTAATATTAAAGAGGAAGAAATCTATGAAATTATAACTAATTCCTCAAAATCTAAGGCCTCAGGATTAAATGGCCTGACCTATCAGACACTTAAAGGAGAACCGAAACTATGGTCGAAAATACTATCATGTTTGTTCAGGGAAATCCTTAAAAAATGGGCATTTCCAATTTCCTGGAAAACAGCACTGGTAGTACCCTTTTTCAAAAAAGGTGATCGTCGGGCAGCTGAAAATTACAGGCCAATAGCACTGCTCAACATCGAAAGCAAAATATTTATGAGACTTCTACTAAACCATGTCTCGAAATGGGTAGAAGATTTTGAGATCCTATCACGATTTCAAACAGGATTTCAGAAGGGACACTCGACATCGGTTAATGGCCTAATTCTAAACATCTTGAATGAACAAATAGGGAGTAAAAACTTGCCCCCATTGTATGGAGCATGGATCAATTTATCGAGTGCATTTGATCAGTTTGAACGAGCATAACTTTGGCATAAACTGGGAAAGTGGGGAATGCCAGAAACATTATTATCAATCTTGGTGGAACTGCATAGAGCCACAAACTTAAGAGTTTGCCTAGATGAAATGGGTTATCTGTCAAAATGTATTGATGTAAACAGGGGGGTTAGACAAGGGTGCCTAGGAGCACCCCTTTTCTGTAATCTGTTCTTGGCAGATATGGGAATGTTTATAGAATCATCTGCGTTGGCCAGTCCGACCTTAAATGGGAGAAAGATCTGTTGGCTGGCCTACGCAGATGACATAGTGCTTCTCGATAGAACATCAATTGGTTTGCAACGTCTGTTAACAAGACTCAGTGAGTATGCTGAGATAAACAGACTAACAAACAATCCTGCCAAATCAAACATTCTAATCTTCAAATGCCCATTGACAAAAAACAAATTTAAGAACTGGAAGCTGGGGGGCAAATGCATCAGAGTTGTTGAAGTGATAAAATATTTGGGTTACAATATACATGCTTATCCAGCACAATATAAGACATACTCTGAGGTTATGGATAAGGTAATTCAAGCCAGTTCCCAAATGGTCAAACTGAACCATACATTTTGTAAATTTTCCATTCTCCCATTGGTAAAATACTATTTAGCAAAAGTCGTATCAGTGATACTCTATGGACTGGAAGCTAAACCGGGTCTCTGGGTAGCAAATTGGGAAATTTTCGAGGGCTGACTTTGGAGAAGAGCACTGGGCCTCCCAAACTGTACATCCATAAAAAGCCTGAGATTCGAACTGGGCTTAAAGTCATTGAAGTGTATGGCAGACTGGAAACTGATTTCCCTGTTTTGAAAGATAATCATGGGTAAAAAAACTTCCCTATATGGAGGTCTCAGGGTACTACAATCACAGGGTAAATCATCACTCTTGAACTTACTTGGGGAAAAAATAATGAAAGCTTTGGAAAAAATAGATCTTGAAGTAGAAACCTTGATCCAAAATCCACTCCATATATAAAAAAAATTGGAACTGTTGGACTGGATTGAAACAATAGAAACTGTTAGATCGGACCCAGTCCAAAGTGCCTTTTTGAGGGGGGAGAAGAAATGAGGGTGTTTATCAGGTTATTTATTGAAATCCCCTGATAGAAGGTCTCGCATGAACTTCCCCAGAATGAGATTAAACTTAATCCACTGCGGGGCAATTCTAGAGAAACGAAATCAAGGGGTCAAAGCAAAAAAACTGTGTTCTATCTGCATAAACCCTGCCAAGCAAACATTAAAACATCTACTTATGGACTGTGAAGGCTCATGGACGCATAGGTTAAATCTATTTAGGAACTTTGTGTGCATAGAAGAAGATATTATATCAGACTTTTTGTGGGAAAGACTCATTTCGGGCACAAACGTCGCATTATCATCGGCTGCTATACAAGTTTTAATCAACTGCAAAATAGTTATCTGAACTGGTTTATTTCGGGAAAATGGACCAATATAATTCAGATTACTGAGACTATGGGCCTCATTACATGGTAAGCGGTAAACCATGGTGCTATTAGCACTGTGGTTGCCGTGGGTACCATACCGGTACCACCATGGAGGAAAGGGGAATTACCACCCCATTCCAAGGTTGGCGGGGCGGTAATTCCCCCTTTCTCCATGGTCCTTCCCCATTCCCATTTTTGTCCCATAGGGCATAATGGGAATGAGGAAGGAGCTAATTACGGTACCGCAAATTGCGGTACCGTAATTAGCACCAAGGTCCCTTCGCGGGTCCCAACTTTAATGGCTGGTCTACACCAGCCGTTAAGATTGGTCCCGCAAAGGGACCTCGTGGTAAGGCGGTAAGGGTTAACGGTCACCGGTACCCTTACCGGTGACCGTTAACCCTTACCGCCTTCTGTGTAATGAGGCCCTAAATCTGAAAGTGGCAGGGTTTAGGAAAGAAAATCATTATTATACTCCTGAAAGAATTATGTAAATTTTGTAATGCCCAATTGTCAGTTGTTGTTAATTGTTTTTATTTAATTTTGTAAAGGCTTATTCAGCCAAAACAAATAAAAAAAAAAACAATAGGGTTTGCAGGTGGGTACATAAAAACGTTCAGTGTGGGTCATGGGAGGCTCATGGATCTACTCACTACATGAGTATGTAGTATAAAGTAGCTATGGTGCAAACCCGATGATGGAGGGGATGCAAATCACCTTGCATAGCAGTTGGGGCGGTCGTTGGGAGACTAGCATCAGATTAATAAATGCCAGGATTGTGAGCACTGGCGAAGTTCCAGCTATACTACTGTTGCATGTTGATGGAGATAACATGGAGTACATAAGGGGCACTAGCATGTTTTAATGATGATATGAGAAGAGTTCATAGATTCTATGCAGCTTTACTCAAGGTGCCATATAATGTTTTCAACCATTGGTGTTTGAAGAAGGTGGTTGGATAATCATTTTAATACTAATACATTTCTTATATAGCGCTACACACCCACAGGTCTCAGAACACTCGAGTAACAGAAGACATCATCCCACAGAGTGGTACTAATTTTATCAAGCTTTGAAAGATGAAAGGCTGAGTTGACCCTGCTAGGATTCGAGCCTGCCACAGCAGGCTGCACACAGATATCAGAGGCGAGTGCTTAGCTCGCTGTGCTATCTGACCATGATAAAACACTTTTCAGCCATTTAACAGGCATAGCTTCATGTATCATCAATGCATATATTGGCAACATGATCGGTTACTATTGTATGCCCATCATTGAATAAGGTATCTTTAAGGCAAAAGATTAACTCAATTTTTGTGCTTATTGAGTGAAACCCTGATGCCGGGATCCCAATCCTGGAAACATATTGGCCCTCATTACGAGTTCGGTGGTAACCATGCCGCTATTGGCGGCATGGCTGCTGCCGAAATCGCGTCGGGCTCCGGGTCCTCGGAATGAGGATTTACCGGGCCATTCTGAGTTCGGAAGGCCCGGTAATTCCTCCCTCCAAGGACCCGGACACGGTCCTTCCCCATTCCCATTTAAGTCCCCATAGGGCTGAATGGGAATGGGAGAGGGAGCAAACAACGGGCCATTACGAGATGGCCCGTTGTTTGCTCCCCCTTCCCCTCGCGGGACCCGGTAAGCACGCCTGGCTTTCCCAGGCGTTGCTTCCTGGGTCCCGCGAGGGGGGAAATCGTAATGCGGCGGTACGGGGTGAACGGTGCGGGCACCTTTTACGGCGCCGTTCACTCCGTACCGCCAGGGTCATAATGAGGCCCATTGTCTGTATTTTAACTTGGTTAAATTAGTTTAAAACACTTTACTCTTGTCAATATTGTTGTTTTTTTTTCGACAATCTTCTTGAATTGCAGTACTTTATGCTTGAATATGGTCAGTGGGAGGTAATGTGTATTATTTCTCTGCTATAAGAAATGTCATGTTCACTAACGTACATTGCACAAGTTGTCTTTTTCTTAAATGCATTGCTTTTGTGCTATGGTTTAAACTGCGTGTGTATTTCTAAACTGGTTTGTTTCTCTTACTAGAAAATGTTGTGTATAGCAATGTTAAAGTGCCATTGGGCATCATTACACGGTAGGCGCTAAGGGATTACCAGCATGGGTAAGGTCACTGGTGCTGGTAATCCCTTAGCGCCCTACTACGAGGTCCCTCAGCGGGTCCCGTCCTTAACACCTGGTCTGACCAGGCGTTAAGGACGGGACCCGCTGAGGGACTTCAGAGCTAATAACTGTACTGCAAATTGCGGTACCGTTATTAGCTCCTTCCCCATTCCCATTGAGCCTTATCGGGGCTCAAATGGGAATGGGGAATGGTATTTGGAATGGGGACTTACTGGGTCCTCCAGAGTCGGAATGACCCGGTAAGTCCACATACCGCCTACTCGGACCCTGTATGCGGTAAGGGAGTAGCCATGCCGCAAATAGCGGCATGGTTACTTCCTACCGTATAATGAGGCCTATTGTGTGTGTATGCCTCAAATGTGTTTTTCTTTCCTTTTTTCATACTACTGTGTGGCATACACTGCATGTGGTGCATTGTGCCTAGTGTTCAAGTACTTTGATTTGTTGTGTCCTATTATTTGCATGGATATTTTTTGTATGTTTGCTGTGCATGGCTTGTGGTTTGGTGTACGGAGTCTATGGCCCGCATCCGTGTCCTCGGAATGAGGACTTACCGGGCCATTCCGAGTTTGGATGGCCCGGTAATTCCTCCCTCAAGGACCTGGACACGGTCCTTCCCCATTCGCATTTCAGCCCCCAAAGGGCTGAATGGGAGAGGGAGCAAACAACGGGCCATAACGAGATGGCCCGTTGTTTGCACCCTCTTCCCCTCACGGGACCGGGTAAGCACGCCTGGTTTTCCCAGGCGTGCTTAACGTGTCCCGCGAGGGGACCTCGTAATGTGGCGGAAAGGGTTGAACAGCGCGTCACCTTTTAGGGCGCCGTTTAACCCGTTCGCCAGGGTCGTAATGAGGCCCTATGTCTGTAATGCCAATTCCCTAAACTACAACTGCATGTTGTAAGAAACCTGAGGGTATTCTTCCAGGTAGACCTCAAGAATCCCTTATTCGGGTGGCCTGGGAAGGGCTGGCGCTCTCAGGTCCTAACCCTCGGGGCGGACACGCAGGGTAGGATCACCTGGAGGAATACCCATGAGAGACGCAGTATTCCCTGAGGCTTTATTTGGTTATTCCACATCTACCTCCCTTCCAACCAAAGAAGCTCCCATCATAAAATCCAACCATCCTGTTACACTCAAAAACCACAACTCCCAGAATCCTTGTTTTTCTATTACCTCCCCGAATACTCCTGATAATTTTTTTTTCACATCCCACTGATTGTTCTCTACCGAAACCCCGGTATACCGCATTAACAACACACTACCATTCCCACAAACCCCCCGTTCAGGTCACGATACAAACTCTGGTCATTTTCGTTGGTTCCACAACCCCTACCAATCTCACTCTTCCGTACTTACCCAAACCCCTAGAACTAGGACTACACTCCCGTATAACACCTTTTCTCCGTTCAACGGTAAAGTCTAGTCATCATTGGACTTGTCTAGATCACTAAATCTTTCATTATCAGGCATTCAGTGTTTCAGTTCGGGTTTCCAAGCTGAATGTAACCTAGTAGGCGTGTACCAAATCTTTCAAAGGGTTTCTTTAAAGTAGACAGCGGTGCTCTGTGTGGTGTCCTGTGACACCAATTTGAAAAAACATTGTACATGTTCCTCCAATATGTTTCTTTTGGACTACTCTACATGCCTTTCGGGCCCACTAGCCAAGGCCTTCAGCTGTACACACTATGGGCCTCATTACGAGGTTGGAGGTAGCCATGGTGCTATTAGCACCATGACTACCCACTTACTGCATTCCGGGTCCGGGTTCCCGAAATAGGGACTTACCAGGTCATTCCAACCTTGCAGGACCCAGTAACTCCCCATTCCGGGAATCATTCCCCATTCCCATTCGAGCCCCCATAGGGCTCAAAGGGAATGGGGATGGAGCTACTAACGGTACCACAATTTGCGGTACCATTATTAGCTCTGAAGTCCCTTGCCGGGTCCCTTCCATAACGCCTGGTAAAACCAGGCGTTAAGGAAGGGACCCACTAAGGGACCTCGGAATAGGGTGCTAAGGGATTACCGGCACCAGTGTCCTTACCAGTGCCGGTAATCCCTTACCACCTACCGCATAATGAGGCCCTATATCTTTTAAAACACTGGGCCTCATTCTGGGTTTGGAGCTAACCATGGAGTAATTAGCTCCATGGTTGCCTCCGAAACCGTCCCAAATCCGGCATGGTGAATGGAGTAATTACCGGTCCATTCCAGGGTTGGAGGGACCGGCAATTCCCCATTCACCTTTTGCCCTTCCCCATTCCCATTTCTGCCGCTTAGGGCTCAATGGGAATGGGGAAGTAGGTAATTACGGCACCGTAAATTACGGTACCGTAATTACCTCCGAGGTACCTTTGCGGGTTCCGTACTTAACTCCTGCTAAAAGCAGGAGGTAAGGAAGGACCCGCAAAGGGAACTCGGAATATGGAGGTAAGGGATTACCGGCCTCGGCACCCTTACCGGTGCCGGTAATCCCTTACCTCCAACCTCGCAATGACCCCCATAGTGTTTAACTCAAAGTTCTGAGCTTCTTCCAGCTCGCAGCTCTCTTTCAGCTCCCGTTCCCCAAGTGAAAGATAGTCCACACGTCTTAAGATTACCTTTCTCAAGTTCAAAGTGATGCAGTTACAAACAATCCTCGGGGTTCCCTTCCCCAAGTTCCAAGCAACATAGTTCTAGCAACATCTATCTTCCCAGTGATTGCCGTGAAACAATGCACCTCTCTCCCACTTCCACTTAGAGCTGAAGAATCCTATTGGGCCTTTGGCTGAGCCTTCAACACTTGGCTGTTTGCATAAAACCTGTTTATGTTGTAAGACCCTACTCTTTTCCAATCTGTTGCGTTTGCTCTATGTAACTCTGTGTTTTTTTAAAAATATGTACCCACACTGCCTCCAGGCCACATGCAACTGGTATCCACAAGCGCCCTGATGCCTGTGTGTTTGTGTGTGCTATACAAATGTAAAAATAAATAAATAAATAAACTAAATAAATAGTTCAAACACAGAAAGGTCTTGAGACTCCATTCTGAAGACAACAAGTATAGTTCTTCAAGTCTCAGAGTTCCGGTCCCCAGGACTTTAACTCCATCACCACAATGTCCTTGGTTTTCAGCATTCAGTGCTCACTGGTCTAGGTGCCATTGTCAGACCCTATGGTCCACCAACGGGCAACCAGGATCCCTGAGCTCTTCAGTCCACACAGTTTCTTTGGTACTGGCTCCTGTGCACCAGGTCCCCTTTACTCAGTTCCTCTTTATCGGTCTGTAGGCTTAATGTGTGATTTACACTCCTGAGGCTTCTCTTTGACAGCCTTGTGGCTCTGCCATCACGTGGTAGACACCTCTTTTCAGTCTTTGACCTTGCCATACTGCAGTCACTCATAAAAGTTCCCTTTGACAGGGGCCGAAGGCCATGGCTAGTGGCCAGTTAGTATTTTAAAATATACAGTGGGTACCGCTGAAGGCCATGGCTAGAGGCCCCATTACTGATTTAAAATATAAAGTGGGCACGGGCAAAGGCCATGGATAGTGTCCTGTTACTAATTTAAAATATACAGTGGGTACATGGGCAAGGCCAGGGATTAATTTAATAATACAGTGGGCATAGCCTTCGGCCATGGCTAGTGGCCAGTTAGTGTTTTAAAATATACAGTGGCATGCTAAACGCTTTAGTTAAAGGGCAGTTAAGATGACTAAACATAACATAACAAAACCCTTGAAATTCAGCCCAATGGGAAACTCAGGACCTGTTTAACTCGGTGCATTCCCATTGCAAAGCCCAAGAGCACATATATATTATAAGAGAAGGGATTCACAATGGCATACAAAATGGCATTATGGGGGATATGGGATTATGGGGGAGATCGACAGGAACGTGCCGAGTTAAGCCGCTCCTGAGGTTCCCAATGCGCTGAATTTCAAGGGTACTGGTGCCCTGTGCGGCACGAAATGCATAACTGTGTTTGCTTTTGTCACGTGGGGATTTGTCTCAAATAAATTATTTTTCAGACTAATGTGTGTGTGATGTTAGTTGCCGTGCATCAAGTGAGGCTCAGGCGACGTAATCTGTGTGTGTGTACTACAATCTCCCGTAAAAATAAATAAAACAGATGGCTACTTCGTCCCTTTTCTATTTCTATGGTAGCAGCCAAGAAGGGAAGGAGCGCAGAAATAAGAGCCCCAGCAGATCAATTGGGTGGAGGGTCGGTTTGGGGATGACTTACGGGTGGATAAGGTATGGGTCTGAGGAGCAGGCCAATGTGTCGGGGCACCTAAAAAATGGCAGCACCTGTGGAAAGGCGGACGGAAAAACGTGGGAAATACATTGCAAGTTCTCGCTGCATTTCCAACCACCTAATTGGCTGAGCGTCTGTGATTGTGGGTCACTTTTTCATTGGTGCCTGGACTGATTTTATATCCCAGTCCGGCCCTGGCCAACGCACACGAAAAGGTGTTGGAATATAGGTATACATCCGAGGATTAAGGTGAGAGAATTTTTTTATGATGGCATCATATGATTTTGTAAGGGAAAATAAAATGTGTATTGCTAACACACATAAGCATGCAGAGAAACCATATGGCGGAAGCTTCAGGTTTGAGAGCGTGGTAAGCCCCCGGTACCTTTCAAAGAGGTGAACGCATGTAGTAGGTCTATTCATTTCTCACGAGGAGAACATTCAGAAAGTTTAGCAAATCAGAGAATCCAGAATTGGCCTTGAGGACTGCCTGTCATGATAGAATCCAGAATTGGCCTTGAGGACTGCCTGTCATATAGAGAATGCATCTACCGGGGGGGGGGGGTTCTGGCATAGTGCAAGTGACATGTAGTGCGATCACACAGGTCCTTATTGCTTCTTGTATTTAATCAGATCAGAGTGGGCCATTTCTGATGAGGGTGGGGGACCAGGAGTCATAGGGCTGGCCTTTCCTAGACACCTTGGCATCATGGCCCCTGTGTAATGTCGGTCTGCTCTGCTAATTGCCTTTCATGTAACCAAGGAGACTTGAGGCGCCCGAGGCCTACATGACATACATGGCGCAAGGGCGAATACCTGATCAGAAATGCAGCACATATGTTTAGGTTCAATTCGTATCAAAAAGAGAGTTTTAAAGAGCGCTGAAAATAAAGAAAATATGGTCTTCCCATTGTTCTGCTTTCATGGGGAGGAGGAGCACATGTAGTTTGTTCTACATTTAGCTCGGACCATGTTCAATTAAGTTTTTACCGTGTTAGAAAATCGAGCGAACACATGCTTTTCTTATTTTTACGCCATTCACGCGATGAGATAAAAAACCAAACCAGTATTGATCCAATTTTCAAATGTGCAAGATCGGTCTCTGCTTTAGGCAAAATATGTTTGTTCCCTTTGTATTACGCTCAGCAGAAAATAAAATACAATATCAGTAGGATTCTTTTTTCTTTAGAGCAAAAATATTTATGGATTTTTGCAAAATCGCAACTTTCTTTTCTGTATTGCAGAAACAATGAAGAAATAAATGCACCATTACTTCAGAAATGTTCTAATTTGCCGCAGGTCTGCACATTGCCCTGAGAGTGATTGTGATTAGAATTTGTAATGGTACTTTATGGATTTACTTGAAAGTTATCATTGTGCAAATCCATGCCCAGAAGTTGTCAATAGTTCCATTTCAGCAGCGCCTGGGTTTTTTGATGGGAGTGGACTGTTGACTCAGCAATTGGTCTGGATGTTCCATCTTGTCTTGCTCTGCAACTTAAAATGTGATGATTGCGTTTCGTTCCATGCTCTGTATTTATTGGTTATCTTTCTCTGGCCAAATCCTGACTCGCTTTTCTTTTCTTCCAAGACCAGGTAATTGCCTTAGCTGAGTGTTCCTGGAAGGTGCCAGAATGATAGCCCTAAAGAGGAATCTGCTTTTGTATTCGCCGAACCAACTCAGCCTGCATGGCCGAAGGCTGTATCTGCACCCAAGACTCTAGGCCCTGGCCGCAACCAATGCAGCATAACACACCCATACAATCAAACATCCATGAAATATCCACAAATCAAAAGTGTGTGTACTGTTTGATTTGTAGAGTTTGTATGTGAAGTTTTGGCTAAGTCATGCAACTACGATTGTGGAGTTTTGGTAACAAGCACTGCAGTATAACATATCCATGGAAGTAAATATTTTTGGATTGTGGTGTATGGTTAGATGTTGGCTTGAATGGTTGTGTTATGCAGCTGTATTTGTGACTTGAATTATTATATATTTACTGTTTGACTTTTTGTGATTAGATATAGTTTTTTCATGAGTTAGGCAACTGGAGCAGATTTTCTTCTTCAATTTCTGTGATAAAAGAAAAGATCACATGTTAGTGTAGGTAGTTCATAATGAGTTATTGCATCGCACAACAGACATTTCTGCATTATTCCGCCCCTCATATTTAGTACTTTAGAAGTACTATATTTCAAATCAGTGTACTGTGCAATTTGCTCAGTTTCTGTGTTTGTTTACTAAATCATTGGGTCTGTGGGGAAAAAAATCCATGCTGGATTAAAAGAAAAACCTTTTTTTGTCATGGTACAATATATTTCTTTCTTTGTTTTCAGTGCTTATTTGTTTTTCTTTGGCTAATCTTCTATCTGTTGGCTTGTTGCAGATTTTTGGGGCAGTTTGATACTTGTTGGTGTAGTCTAATTCTTTACTTATAATTGCATGCTAATCTTTTATCTGTTGGGTTGTTGTAGATTTTTGGGGCAGTTAGATACCTGTTGGCATATTCTAACTGTTTATATTTTGTTATATTTTAGTGGTATTGATTTATCTGTTTGGTTGTTGTAGAATCTTGAGGCAGTTAGATACCTGTTGGCGTATTCTAACTATTTTTAGTTTTCTAATTGAAGTTTTGTTAATGTTTATGCACAGATTAGTTATGAAATTTTGGTTTTAAGAATATTGAATATGCGTTTATAAGGTTTGCTGGTAATCTCTGCTTTAAAGTAATGATACTATCTTACATTCGAACCATCCACATTTTTATTTTATGTATGCAGTGTAGTGACCTGCATTGGTTGTGTCTCCTGCGTGGTAGATTATATCTATTGTTGTGAAGGTTTTCTTAACAAGTGATACTTGACCATGGATGAATCCAGTCAGCTTGCAGTTGTTTTTGGTACCATCTGCATTGTAACGTAAAATCATTAGTATTACATATTTACTATGTGTCTGTATTTGTAAGGTGGAGCGATTATCTAAATTGCAGGTAGTGCATAATCTGCCATGGTTTGCATTTTGTACAAGTTGTTGAAATGGAATGGATTCACAGTTAGGTATTGATACATGCACAAAGCGTTCATTTGGGATTTGTTCCTGTGCTACATGGTTGCAGAGAGTGCATGTATGTTTCCACATGTATGAAATCTGAAAGATTTCATTTATAGGTATGTTTTTGTTTTCCAGCATTTGTAGTAAGTACATTAGAAATTCGTGTGGATCTTCTTGTGAGTTTATAGTGAATTTGACCATTCCAGCACAGTAGTCCAATTCTTGTCTTATTACATGAACACTGTAGGTGTTGTCAGGATTGTTGGTTGCATTTCTATGAAGGACTAACATTTGCAAACACAATTGGTCTGTATTGTGTAAGTAAATGTTGTCAATAATTGGTGGCAATTGAAATAGAATATTTATTGCTACATTTGCATAGCAATTTACACCAGTTATATTTGAAAATGTTAATGGACTTTATAGTTCTGTGTCCAAGTCATTTTTTCGGAGTTGCTTCTTTGAAGAAGTACTTGAGTTACTTTGAGCAGTAGATTCTTCTTTGGTTGTAGTAATTGATTAAGTATTAGCTTCTTTTTGAACGTAGTCTATTGTTTTCTAGAATGCAAGGAATATCAGCATTTACTGTTGATTAGAAATAGTCTGTCAAGTGTACGTAAGCGTGATAGTGCTAAGTAGCTCATGCCTTCTTTAAAGACTGTGTTCCCAATATCTATTAATGCTTTATCTAGGGTAAGACCTTGTGATTTGTGAATGGTGACTGCGTATGCTAGAGTTAGAGAAAATTGTTCTCTGCATACATACATGTCTTTGAAGAGAAGGAATCGGGCTGTTGAGCGTCCTATCCTTTTAAATTCTGATAGTTTGTCAAAGAGAATATTGACAAACTGAATGTTGTCACGTGGGTATGTTTGAAAGCCAACAACTGTACCAAGTGCTACATTAACTACTCCTTGCTCCACGTCAATGTTACGTTTAAGCATTTCTCTGCAGTTTAAAGACAATTTAAGTATTTTTTCTAAACCAGCTGTGTTGGAGATAGAGTTTTCTAAGGTAATTCATTTTGTTGTGGCTTGTTGACACATGGGTAGTGTCATACCATGTACGTCCAGTTTGTCTGTGGAGCAAATTTCAATTATTGGTTGCATTTGTTTTTTTTTAACATTGCTTCATTGAATTTGGAACATCTTGCAAGAGTTGGCATCAAGGACATACAATTTTTGTGTGCTAATTTTTCCATGACATTAGTAGCATATGAGTTATGGCCATAGAGTGCATGGATGTGCCGGGTTTTTAATATTGATTGTGCTTCTTAAGATAGTACACCAACTCTAATACTTTTTAAAATGTTGGCGTATGTGACGTCTACAGACTGGCGCATGTTTTCTGTTAATTCTCTGTATTGGAAATGTTGCCAAAGGTTGACATTTCCTATGCTGCAAACAGTTTTACGACAGAGTTCGTGCCCTCAGGTTTTAAAAATAGGTTTACCGTTCACTGGTGTCAATTGAAGAAGATCTCTGAAAACAATAATGTGTTTTTCTCCAAATGGCTCATCGTAGTCTGTTTTGAGTACCTCTTGTAATCTGAGGTGAATCAAAGCCAACATTAAGTTGGAGACCATTCCCACTTCAACTATTAATAGCATTTTCATTTGTTTCAAAACTCTGCGTAGTTCCATTGCAGCTTCTGTAGAAAGTTTGTAATATTCTAATTTGTGTTGGAGTTCTACTGGAAGGAGTAGTAATCGGTGTAAAGTGACACCGCCTATGTTGTAGGCATCTAAACCTGTGGGGGCAGTTTCAACAGCTGACAGTTTGTTGTTTGTCAATTATTGAAGGAACTTGCTGATGATTTTGATTAAGAATGTTTTTCCTGAACCAGCTTCACCACTGACGATTAGCAGTATAGGTTTGTAGTTTTGGCAGGTACAGCTTTTATTTTCATCTTGTATACCATGTTCAATTCGTTTTGTTACTTCTTGGAAAATGCTACGCTGCTCATTGTTCAGTTTTGATTTCAGTAGAGTGAAGTCTTCTGTATTTTCTTCATAGTGACACATGGTGTTTTCTACTTCTGTCATAGCTTATTCCGCCTCATTTGCTATTAATGGTTGTCCCAGTGCTTCTTGGCTTCCTGTTACAGAAGGTTGACTACTGTCTGGAGTGTCCTCATCTAGTTGGGCCTGGAGTTCTTCTTTGCGTTGGTCTTCATTGTGCAACATTGTTTTGTACTGTTTAAAATTTACATCTGTTATAGTGCTTTAATTTGCTTTGAAAGCGTCTTCATAGGAGTCATAGGGCCTCATTACGACCCATGCGGAATGGGTTAACGGGTTCCGCTAATGGATGCGGACCTGTTAGCACCATTCCGCACGATTATGAGGTCCCCTCGCGGGACCCGGTAAGGACACCTGGCAAAACCAGGCGTCGTTACCAGGTCCCGCGAGGGGACCAGGGAGCTAACAATGGGCCGGTCGTAATCGGCCCGTTCTTAGCTCCCTCTCCCATTCCCATTGAGCCATATGTGGGCTCAAATGGGAATGGGGAAGGTCTGGGCCCGGGTTCCCTGAGGGAGGAATTACCGGGCCCTCCAAACTCAGAATGGCCCGCTAATTCCCCATTCAGGGAACCCGGTAAAGGAGCCCAGTTTGGTGGCAGCCATGGAGCTAACAGCTCCATGGCTACCGCCAAACTCGTAATGAGGCCCATAGATATCTCGTAACTCTTCTTCTTTTCTCCATGGTTTAAAAAGTTGTAGCAGGGACATGTAATATAGTTCTTTATGTTGAGGAGCTTTTAATGTCAATTTCATATGATTAATTAAGCTTCATTTGGTAAGTTTCACTAAGCTGCCTTCACAATTTGTCACTCTGTATCAACCTTTGTTTTCATCTGGTTTTATATTATTTTTATATGTGAAATTTTGGGCTATGTGGTATAGAGAAATGGTTTCCAAAGTGGTACTCCTGTTTGGGTAGTATGGGTCTACTAAATTGTTTTTAAAAATATCTTGGCTGTTCGGATCATTTTTGGCTATTGTTTCTATGTCCTCATATGATTTGAGAACTCTTTTTCTAGATTTAGTAGGACCAAGACTTAGCCATACTATATTTTCAGATTTACCATACAAAGCAGTACCGGTTAAAACAGTCTGCAGCTTCATAGCAGCCACATTCTCTATGAGAGAGCATTTTTATGCCTAAGCTGTACAATTTCTGTGAGAGTGTTTTTTCAGATGATAGGTCAACCCAGAGATCTTGAAGCTCTGTTTTTTATGCTTTGGTTAAGTAGGCTGTAACATATTGTGCAACTGCAGTGGGATTGTCTGCAATGTACTGCACATCTATGTTTGAATTCCATAAGAGGGCAATTATTGCATTGTAAGCATTGGTAAATTCTGCTTCTTCGGTTCTTTTTATGATATGTGTTCTTAGGTGATTTACCTTTGACACTATGTGTAACTGAAGGCATGAAGTTGTTTGTTTGACCTGTTGCTGTGACTGGTCTAGGGAAACCAAAACAGCATTTGGTAAAGTATTTCCCTTTGTTTTTATATTTGCGACAACAATATTTCCCACATTTGTGTCTTTGAAATTGTAAACTTTGTGCATGAAGGTCATTATTTGTTGTTTGTAAAGGAATTTCACAAGTGACATATTTTTCTATAAGCAGTAAAACAGTGGCATCACTGTCTTGACCAAATTTAGCAGCATCTTTAATCCACAAAAGCATGTGGGTGTGTGGTGCTCCTCTGGCTTGTATTCTTTTCTCCAAAAGAAGTGTTCCACTTCTCCAAGGGGAGGAGCAGTTTTATTACAAATAAAGAGTAGTATAGCAATGAAGTGATGATGGAAATATCTTGAAACATTAACAGGTTCTAGAGAGCAGAGTTCTCCAGGTGTTAGTATATCTGTGTTTGTTTTGTTTTTGTTTGCTATGCGTAGGAAATCATGTAAATCTTCCCATGCATATTCTGCACAACTTAATGTAACAAACCAAGTCGGTGGGCCAAGGTTTCTTATCATACAATGTACATCTCTGTGAGGTCGGAACCAGTATTCTTTTGTACCATACATGTTTGCTAACAGATTTGTAATGCTTGATTGTAGAATCTCATCTGTTTCTTGTACTTTTTGTAGTAATTCTGTACCTGACATATTTTGAAAATGGGTACCTGATTTCAATGTGTGTGCATCTCCGTATCATACAGTTGCTAATTCACTTTCAAAGAATATGTATTCCACATTTTGTCTAAATCTGGGATCTTCAGAATACATTGGTAAAGAGCGGTATTCTGATGCTGTTATCTGAGTGGGTCTATCATCGTACCTTCCTCCTTTCCCAGTAGGAAAGAGTAGAGGAAAAGCACGTGCTTCTATACTTTTTTCGAATATGCTGATTGGTGATCCTTTGGTTTGTCGCATTTGGTACATTTCCAATGCATCATCTATGGAGTCTTTAGAGTGTAATGGATGAATTGTATAATGGTCTAAAACATTGGATACTGTAGCAGGATCTAGAAGTTGAAATTGACCAGTTTCTGGTGACTCTTTAATTATTTCAGTGGCTTCCCTTAGGTTTTCTTCAATAGTAATTTCTTTGTAGTATTCATTATTGTCTTTTAGATATTGCAAGGCTTGTCTAACTTTACGTAAGTCCACGAGTTGTTGCCAAATTTGTTTATATTTTGTAGATACACCATTAAGACAATTAAAGATTGATCTATTGGATGTTGCACTCTCAGAGTGTGTACATTTTCTTTCAGATCTAATGGTAAATAAACTACTTTGCCACAAATGCCTTTGACTAATTCAGAGGGGGGTATTTTTGCAGTGTTTGGTTGAAGGCATATTATTGCTTGAAATAGGTGCACTGTTTGAAATATGATGCTCTCATACAAATTGAGTTGTTGCAGGGGTTTTGGTAGAGGGAATAATTCCAAGTTATTTGTGGGAGCACATGAAGGAGTTTGGTTGTTGTCAAGTTTTGCAGTGCAGTAACTGCAAAGTATTAAGGGGTCAGTTATTTCATATTTGTTTTCTACTATAAGTTAGAGAGCTAATTCAAACAATTTGGAATCTTCATTGTCTTCTATTTTGTATGTTATATCTATAGTTTTTGTGCTACTTTTATAAAAAGTTCTGCAGCAACACACACACACACATGGTTTGGTACTTCAGTGAATGTACTTTAAAATGTTAGTATTTCTGTTTTGTATGTGTGTAGTAGAAGGTTGCCATCTGTACAATTTTTGCTAGTCTGTTGTAAAGCTATTGCATTTTGTAAGTGGCTTTCACTTCCAAAATATTTTCTCTGGATATGCTCTATTTTTTCGAGTAGTTCTTTGGCTGTACCATGTAAAAGATTGTTATTTAAATTGGCTTGTGCTAAAAGAGGACTTTTAGCATAGTACAGTTCATGGACCAGATTTCGTATAGTTGAATGATGTGTTGATATCATTTTGATATGATGGAAGGTGCTTTTGCAAATAGGTCCTGAAATGAAGGCTAATGAATGTCCTTGTAGTCCTGTGTATCTGCGCACTGGACAGGTATCCATATTTTGTAGTAGTTTCATTTTGAATTTGTGTTTGCCTTTCACATACTGACTGAGGAACTGGTGGAAAGATTTGAAAGATTTTTTGGCAATGTTACACATTGACGTGCACAGCCATTTTTACACTGGACGTTTTGGTTCAGGTGAATGGAGAGGTGATAGTGAGTTTTCTGGGAATATTTTTGTAAGGAGCATTTCTTGTTCCGTAATGGTATTATTGTTTTTCATACCCATGTCCACTGCTATGTATGGCAATTGTGTTTGTTTGCTTTGTTTGTATGCTTCTTCATTAAAATATGGTTCTATGCTCGTGGTGTGGAGGAGCGGAAACAGAGAATGCTGTAGAGGAACTCAACCTACTACGTTTATCACAAGGTACAACCTTGCAAATAGCTCCACCGTGGAACGACCTCAGGTGTTGCTTCATTGATGTCGTACCAAAGCTATGCGAACCAGGCCTTTCACGACTCAGCCCCATGTGGCACTGATTGCAGGTGACCTTATTTGCACAAGCTTTTGGCACTCCACCAAGAGTGGTAAACAACCGCCACACCCAAGACTCACGGCGAGTGCTGGTATTAGGGACTTCCACTACCTCAACCTCTTCACCCTCTTCATCCGTCTCCTCTGCATCCTCATGCCTGTTCCGCTCTGCAGGCCCTTGGGGACGTGGTGGTGGAGGGTGTGGGGGTGGTGCTGAGGCAGAAGTAGCACCAGCTGGAGCAGCAGCAGCCATGGATGCCATCAGGTTAGATGATGCAAAAGCAGCAAGAGCAGAAAAAGCAAGTCAATCTGCAGTAGTAGAAAGACAGAATGAGGATGATCTCTGGGGTGTGGCCTTTTATAGGGGTGCAGGTGCATGCTCCCCGGACAGCTGTGCTGTCTGTGGACAGATCGAACACCAGAAAAAGTCTCAGAAAGTTCCAAAAGTATATAGATCACCAAGGACATTGTCTGGGACATGTGCAATGGTGAGCTTTTATTGTAAAATACTTTGGATTGTCCAAAAAAGTACTTTTAAAGTGTTCAGGGACCCGGACAGTGTCCGCAAATAAGGACACATACTCAGCGTGGGTGCGGTCACATGATGACACAGCGGACATGTTCGTGAATGGGATGTCTGTCTGCAGGACACCAAATGTGCAGGGACGGTTGTGCGCATGTGCACGGGTGTTCTACGGACAGTGTTCGGGTCCTCAAACTAATTTAAAGTGCGACACACGAGTGACGGACAGTTACGGACAGGTGCAATGTTCATAGGACCTATGGGTGTGGTGCGCATCTGTGTAGATGTTCTACGGGCAGTGCGGACACTCCTATTTTAATTCAGAACAGTACGAACAGGTATAGTGTTCTAAGGAACCTCCATTTTGGTTTATTGCGGACATCCCGGACATCAAGTGTGTTCTAAGAACAGTTCAATCTTGATTGCAGCCAGTATGGGCAGGTATAGTGTTCTTAGGACACCCCCATTTGTGATGTCATCTTTGATGTCCTGGGAGTTAGTCTTAGCAGTGCACGGTGGTGGCGGGAGTTATGGTTGCTTAGCTTACCATAACTGGCGAATTTCAGGGGTTTTTCAGTTTTACTTGGAACCATAACGTCCCTGTAACAAAGATTTTTTCACTGAATTTCATAGGTTTTTAGTAGAGCAACTTAACCATAACATCCCTTTAACAAAGTTTTCTACTGAATATATATATATTCTTTTTTCTTTTTTTAATGGAAGCTCCTGGGCTGTGGCCAGCACCATGTGGCTCTTTGTTTCTGGAGTGGCTGGCTTTCTTTTTAGTCTGTTCTTAAACACCTCCAATTCACAATGCAGACAAAAACTATAAGTATTTTGCTTTTCGCAAGTTACAGTCATAGCATGTTTTTTTCTGATGTTGTCTCTTTTACGATCATCACAAGACATTCCATCTCGGTGTCCTCGGTCACTTGACAAAATCCTTACGCCTAAAAGCTTTTGCACAGTGTAGAAATGTTTGCCCGTAGCACATCAAGTGTCCCTTGATTTAATTGTGCCACAATTAATGCTTTTTTGAAATGTGTCTATCGTTCCTATTGCCATGGCATGCTGTTCGGGATGTTTCTTTGCATATATGAGGTAACCAGAGCTCAAGTCGAGGGTACACGCAGGGGGACGGAGTTCACCCACTTTATTCCAGGGGTGGACTCAGTGCCCCCCCCAGCTAAAATGAGAAACATTGAATGCCCTCTTTGAATTCATGAATTAAAGCCAACCTTGGGCATCAAACAGCAGTTAGCAGGTTTGTATGCTGAACACTTCACCACTGCACTATATAACCTGATGATATAACAAACTAAAGGTGAAATGTTCCATTTCGGTACTTCAAGTCCTAGGGAAAACATTTGTATTGGGCTCTTGGAGTTTGAAACATGCACACCTTTTAAAGTTTTCAAAAACGCTATTATAAGAAAATATCCTCTTAGTTTTATATGTGTGTGTGTGTGTTGATTTTATGAAAGGCAAATGCCATTCGTCCTGTTCAATTTGGGTGGTTATGCAAAGCCAATTTAATGAAATGTGCATATTTCACCTTGATGTGCAAATTTCTGGCGATGTCACCTTCCATTGCGTTTGTTGATGAGTCCCCCCACTTTAATTTTTAGGACTTGACTGCTGGAGGTAACGAGTGCCCAGAGTACGGGATGCCGTGTGAGTGCGCTGCTTTCCCTGTGCTACTCTAAATTCTTTAATACACAGTTATGATCCATCACAATGGTATGTTTTTTGCCAACCTCTGAAGCCTGAAAATTAGATCCATGCGTGCTTGACATGTGGGCAACTTTGCACCAGACCTGTAGATGAACTGGCCTGCTGTTAAATTTCAGTTACTAGTTTAATGGTATTGACTACAGAGTGTAATTTGCTTCTGGCTTTGAGAACATTCAGACATGTAATTACTCATTTTACTATAGCCAGTAAGATAGCTAGAGCTAGTACGATAGCTCAGTGGGTTGAGCACTCACTGCTGTGATGTGTGTGTGATCTGCAGGTTCCAATCCCGCCAAGGACAACTCAGTCTTCCATCGTCTGAGGTCTATAAATGAGTAACAACACAGGTTTGGTGATACGGTATGTATATTTGTTCTATATAAAGAGTTTGGGTCTATTTGATCTAAAACATTTGTTCTAATTTATTTGCCTTTTATTTTCTAAAATGCAGGGAAGAGGGAGACCCCCTGCAACCCCTATGCCACTTCCCCTCAACCTAGTCTATACCCTTACCCACCCCATATATATATTTAACTACATTTGACCAAAAAAAGTTCCAAAAAATGTGATCAAATGTTTTAGATCGAATGTTTTTAGGTCAATTATGCTAATAGCATATAAAGCGCTTAAGCATAAATCCTGTATAATAACATATCATTATCATTTGGCCTTGGACATCTGCTTGCATTCACATTAATTTGGTAATCTGGGCCTATGCACACTGATATTGACGATACATATGGTGATCCATTCTTGTATGAAAGGTATATCACATTACAGTGATATCGTAGTGTACTTAAGAACAATGCTATGTGATGCCACTTCCTGTTATATGAAGGGGTGAAAGGTTGTGTTCCATCGCTGCCCGTGATGTCCCTTTGGGGTGTGGTCACTTCCTGTGATGTCATCAGAGGTCAAAGGTTGTATGATGTCACTTCTGCTAACATCCCTGAAGCAGTGGTGCTGTATAACTTACCAACAAATACATATTCGCAACATATACATTCCCATCAATATATTTATATGAATATTTACCTAGCCGTCCTGCTCCATACATCCCACCCACACCTCTCGGCTGCCATCACATGTTCATTTATGGCTTGCTATTCCTGTAAATGTGTTTCCGTATCGTTATGTCCGTACATCCATACATGTGCAAACAACAAATATTTCAATAGTGAAGTCCATCTAATATTTACATTCCAGTTTTGCACTTTAAAAGAAACTCAAACTGAAACATAAAATGAACATCACCTTGATGCTGGGCATCTCAAGAAGACCTGTGCATGATGCTATCTGTCGAGGAGGCAGTAGGGACAAAATATAACAAATACATAATAGAGGCATGCTTTATCAACTCTGTTTTTACTTACATTTTAGGGGGCAATTCTGCATATTAAAATGCACATGTTAACCATACAAATGAGATGCACTTTGCAATGTGCATAAATTACATCTATATTTTGCTCCTGATGAGAACAGATGTAGTGGGAAAGACTAAGCCTGACTTTGTTTGACTGTACCATTTTATTAAGTGTAGCAGGACCAACTTTGAAATATTAATGTTAATAGTCTCTTGCAGTATTCAAACGGACATTGAAGGGCTGCGATGCGTTTTTTTCTATGTTCACATTGTTCTGTTTTAACATTAGCATATTTTGTAAATATTAGTTTACATTTCAAATGGCATCAATATATGCAAAAAGGTTTCTTGTATATTTGAGACATGAATAACATTTTATTGGAACTTATGGTGGATAATGTTTGGAAGAGGAACATTCATTTCATAGTATAGTTTCAAGGATCTTTTTGTAGTTATCTGAGACTGCAGTAAATCTACGCAAACAATACATTTATTTTTGCACTGTATAACGTTTTTTGTGCTATCTGCAAATGACGTTAATAGTGCAACTGTCATATGTCATAGCACATTGAAACACTTGCACTCAGAACTGTGGTTTATTAGTGCAAGAATATATTCATTCATTCATTGCATCATTTGTGTACCACCTTTCATCAAAGGGTATGGTCCCAACACCCTGTTGGGGACCGAAGTGCAGAATATGGGGAATTCAAACAAGTGCTAGAATGCATTACAGCCATTTCAGCCATTATAAAGTTAGTCCCCCATGTCTAATTGGAATGTGTATGGGTGGAGAGAGGTAGTATAAAGACATAACTGGAGTAGTGTGTGAGAGGATGGTCATTATGTGTGTAACTACAGTTCAAACATTTGTTGTGAAAGGTAGCTGCAGTCTTATGGCAGAAGTGTAGTGTAAGGTGTCATTTGAGTTGTATGTGCATGCAATGGCATGGGGTATGTGGCCGTGTCTTCGGATATAATTCCGTAAACAATGGGTACGATTAGTTTAAGTAAATTGGTTCCACTTCAAGGTTACCTTGATTCAGAATATTCGCTATATTTGATGCATTGTTTACAATTCTACATGTGTCAGGTTTAATGAAAAGGCTGCATTAAAATCAGTCAGGTTAAAACCAGTACTATCTTCTACATATGCTTGGAAAAGTAAGCTGGTTATTTGCTGCAGTCACTTTATAACTACAATCCCAGATTGGGTGAGAAAGCTGCATGCAGTATACATCATATTATCTAGATTCCATCAATTGGTTACATTCAGCAATCCCATTGAAAGTGTGTCTTCATACCCGCATTCCGTATTAATCGTGTGAACAAGCGTAAAGGGCAGTATCGTAGTGGCTTGGTGTTGAATGTGTAAGTGTGCTAGGGGTTGGGGAAGTCATGTTTCAGGGGGGAAAGCCATGTATTGAGGGTTTTCTTGGAAGAAAGGTGGTCATCTATGAGGCAGATGTTGAGCGAAATAGAGTTTCAGACTGTGAGGGCAAGGATGAAGAATGAGAAGCCACCTATTCTGGAAAGATTGGTGGGTGGGATTACAAGGAGGATTGTTGACCTGGATCTAAGGTTTCTGGTGGGTTGGTATTGTGTGAATTTATTTTGGAGGAATGCAGATCCTTTCTTGTGGATGGCATGGTGTGTGATGCACAAGGCTTTGAAAGTGGACATTTGTTGGCTGATAGGCAACCAGTGGAGTACCCGGAGGGCAGGGGAGATGTGATCTAAGGAGGCTGTGACAGAGATCATAATCACTAATTTGGTGTTGATGGTGTGGTTCCTTTGAATAGCGATGTTATAGAAATGTTCTGACAGGACATTGCATAGTGATTGGTAGTGTTGAGATAGGGATAGGGCAGGAAGGGTCCTTGAATTCCGCTATGATTTTATGGAGTTCCTTGCTGGGTTTGGGACACTGGAGATACATTTTTCATAAAAGAATCATTTGGCTTTCCTAATTTCTGCCCTGTAAGTGATCTTCCAGGCTAGCTTGGATTTTTTCTGAGGGGAGCGGTATGGCCACCATATGATTTCCAGGCAGTGGTTGCAGGTTTTGAAGGATTTGAGGGAGGGAGTGAACCACTTGGAAGAAGGGCCTGGTCTGTGGGAAGTGGTTCTAGTAGGAGTAAGGACATGGGGGCATAAGTGAGCCATTGACCAAATGGTAGATATATGGGATTCCTTCACAGCTAGGGAGGTTAGAAAGGGGGGAGAGCAGAGAGTCAGCTAGGTTGGGAGCTACCATGACCTTATTCCAAAGCGGATAACGAGGTGGATGGAGAGAATTTAAATTGCGAGGGGGAGGGAGGTGGTCCAGAATTGTGAGTGGGGCTAGTAATGAGATGGGTCATGTTGAGTGCTTTCAAATTGTCGGTAAGTGTGCCGGTCATGGGGTTGGAGCAAGCATGACACCAAATGCAGAGGTTACTTAGAAGGGCATGCGAGGGGTGGGAGAGGAGGTTGGCTGCAAAAGAGTGACAGTGAAATGTATATCATAGCCCCAGGGTCCGTAGAGTGGAATGAAGCTGTGGGTTATGGAGGGAGATAGTTGGAATTTAACTAACAGAGATTTGCAATCAGTGTTGTAGGCAGTGGCGACTAGTTGCATAGGGGGGGATTCATGGCAGTGTGCTTGTCATTAGTCTAGTCTTACAAGGCAAATTCCCTAATGTGCCATTTGAGAGTATTGTGAATGCCTCCTGGTCCTGAATTGTGGGTGGATTCTACTCCCACTTTGATAATCAAACACATCTTTCCTCAGTTAAGTCTTCCTCAAGTGGGACTGTAAGTAGCAGTCTGCCGAACCTGCCGGTCTTTCCCTGCTTCTTGCTGCTTGCTGGGCTGTTCTCCCTGGCTCCACCCTCAACGCTTTCTACATCTACTCCACTTCCCGCGAGGCGGGCCATGGCGTGGTACTGTAAGTGGCAGTCTGCTCTACTTGTGGGTCTTTCCTTGCTTCTTGCTGCTTGCTGGGCTGTGCTCCCTGGCGCCAGCCCCAAAGCTTGTTACATCTACTCCACTTCCCGTGAAGCGGGCCGCGAAGTGGGACTGTACGTGGCAGTCTGCCAAACCTGCCGAACCTGCCAGCCTTTCCTTGCTGCTTGGACTGTGCTCCCTGGCTCCACCCCCAACGCTTGATACATGTACTCCATTTCCCGTGAAGTGGACCGCAAAGTAGGACTGTAAGTGGCAGTCTGCCGAACCTGCCGGTCTTACCTTGATTCTTGCTGCTTGCTGGGCTGTGCTCACTGGCTCCACCCCCACTGCTTGCTACATCTACTCCACTTCCCGCGAAGCTGGCTGCAAAGTGGTACTGTAAGTGGCAGTCTGCAGTCTGCTGGCTGCGCGGTGAAGGTCGGCCTTGATTACTACTCAGCGCTACAATGGCGAGTGCTGCTGTTTGGACGACTCACAATAACCTAGAGACTGTGGGGTGTTTCACCCTTTGATCTAGGTTGACTTTGCTGATGGAGAAGTCGTGAGAAGTATTAGCTTCTATTGATCTAACGACTAACTCACTGCATTTTTTTCCAATGCCAAGGACTCACCAGCAGCAGAAACACCAGGTGAGCTCTGTGCCTATGGATTCAACAGAACTGACTAAACTTAATACTATCTCTGCTCCTCATTTTAAATAACTGCAGAGGAATGCAACTACTCCTGCTGCTAGATACATTACAACATGGTTACATGATTCTAACGAAGGGATTGAATGCGCAGATCTTGCAGGGGCCTTGAAAAATAAGAAAACACTGCATACATTTTCATCAGCAGTGCTGTGCTTAAAGACATCCTTGAGTTTGCTCCCATGTAACTCCAAGAAGCCATCAAACCCCTCTGCCAAGTGCTTTTCTCTTGAAATCCCGGACACTGAGATCCTTGAGACAGATTTGTCCTTGAACAACCCTGAACAGAACAGCCCCTCACCTCAGAGGGTACAGTCCCTTAAAACTATTTCGAGAGCCACTTGTGATTTGCTTTGACTTAAAACAGGGATAGGAAAAACATGCGATGATGTGCACAGGCGTGTCCAGATAACCTCTGACATCCATCTACCCTGCGAGGGATGAAGATGTATTGACAGACCCTTGGGTGCCAGTGTGGGCGGGCAACCAATTACCTTAACACAGACGACAATTGTTCGGAATATGACGCAGCTTCCCCTCTTTGAACAACCTCGACAAGATGACCGCCCAAACCTGACAACCGCTACAGCGTTGAGAGTACAACTCAATAGGGCCACTTCTGCAAAACAATCTGAAAGCTCTCCCCTCTTCGAGGAGATGACTGCAACCAGGGGGCGATTGCCACCTAATAACAAATCCTCAGAGACTAATAAGCAGAATACTCAACCATTACCCGCAAATTCTCCCTTGAACAAGCCGGCTCTAGTTTAACGAAAAGTCAAACAGCGTCTGATTTCTTTTACATCAGAGCTGGACAGAGACGCCCCATACTCCAATACTAATGTGCTCTCCCCTGTTGGCAATGCGATCGACATATCAATTATTTCTCCAAAACACCAGAGCACTGTATGCCTGGAGCAAAATACTACATCATTTGAATCCCAATGCAATATAATGGCCACCTTAACTATTTCCTTGAACTCTTCGAAGCCATTAGTGAAAACATCAAAGATCAAGCAACTCTCTTGTCACTAATTAATTCCAAACTTATATACATGGAATCATTCATTAAATTCCTTCAAACACAAGCTGACCAAGAGATGGAGTGTGCTAAAATGATCCGGTGCCAGCTTGAAGAGGCTTTGAACCTGGAAAGGACTGATAAAAAATGCCTCTCAAATTATGTCTTAGATTTACTCCACCTATATATAACCTTTGATTCATAACAGAAGAAAGGGACGGCCTGACAGCTCCCAAGAGTCCTGTTCTATGAAGCCGTCTGAAGGATTAGCATCTTTGTCAATCAAACTAGAGGCTCTTCCTTTCCCATGACTGACCCTATGGATCAATCCCTTACAGAAAAGGAGTCTATTTTTGACAAATGCACTTATTCCAGATGTTCTGAGTCCGCGGCCAACTTTACTTTCTGTGAACCATCCAGTTCAGAGGCTGACCCTGGAGCCCACTACCTTGCAAGTACCCCACAAAACGGGGTTGATTGTCCTCTACCCATCCTTTCTTTTGTGGTCAGATGAGGAAAAAAAAGAAAAATGTGCCACATTTCAGAGAGCGAACACTCCCAGGGGAAAAAAATCTAAAACCAACAGATGTTAAAAAAACAAAAATTCCAACCAGGCATGGTCCTTTATCAGAAACCTGCCCAATCCCCCATTTGAGAACACAAGATCGACAACTAGCCCCCCACAGTCTTGCAAAGAGCCAACAGAAACAATTTCTACTCAACTTCTAACTGCAGAGATCACCACAGAAGCAGACTTCCAGGAAAATTCATACAGTGCAGAGAATGCACAAGGAAGGGAAAAACATATGTATGGTTTTCTCCAGAGTTAAAAAAATGTAAAACACTGACAGTTAAACTCTTTTATAAATGGAAACTAAATTCCTCCCAGTCAGCCTTGGTAGCCTATAAAAGTGCTGCCAAAGATTACAGGCTAGCGATAATTGTGGCCGAAAAAAAGGGTCTTTAATGCTAGAGTTCAGAATGCACATTCGGACTCCAGGGATCTTTTTAAGATTCTCAGGGAACAAGAAACTACGCAATCCCCAGATTCGGGATTACTGGTTAAGGATGCTGCCTGGTGTGCAGAGATTCAGGATGCTATGCAGTGTACGTCAAATGAAATTATGGCAGATATTGCCTTAGAAAAAGAGAGCCTACCCGGGGCAGATGATGGAACTCCTAGTGGAGCTTGCCTTAGATGCCCTTCCATTCCACAATTTAGTTTCACTGCTATATCAACAGCTGGATTGGACACTATAGTTGAACAACTGAAGGCTACAAAATGTGATCCTTGTGCGGCTATCATTAGAAAAACCTGCCCACCAACTTTGCTTGAAGCTATTTGTAAGTCTGTTAATCTATCCTTCGCTGAGTGATCAGTTCCTCACGACCTGAAAAGAGCTTGGCTTACTCCAATACTCAAAACACCTGGACTTTCAGCTGATGTCCCGAATAATTATAGGCCGATCACCAATACCCCTTCTTATTAAAGATATTAGATTGGGTGGCCTATTTGCAAATTGCAGAGCATATGAAAAAATTCCCTGTTCTGAATGACCATCAATCAGGTTTCAGGTCAGGGTTTGGAATGAGACAGCTCTGCTTGAATTGAAGTATAGGCTCCTGAATCGCATGGATAAGAATCAAGCATCCATGCTGGTGCTGTTGGATTTGTTGGCAGCCTTCGACCTGGTGGACCACTCCATCATGGTCGCCAGGTTGAAGGAGGCCACAAACTTTACACTGAAGGCAGCCCAGTGGATATCATCTTTCCTCTGCAATCGGGATAGCAGAGTATTCTTTAAGGAAGCAAAAGCAACGCCCATTGCTGTAAGATTTGGTGTACCGCAGGGCTCGTGTACTTCGCCCTGTTTGTATAATATCTTCACAGCTCCTTTCTTTGCCCTAGCACAAGAGGGGGTGTTATTTACAAAGTATGCTGACGATACATAGTGAGTCATCCCCATCACTGGGAATCATGATACAGATGAAGCTCAGTTGAATATAATATATGCTTTGACAGAGAACTGGTTGGTTCAAAATAGCCTTTCCTTCAATAAAGACAAAACCAAGCTTCTGATTGTGGGCACCCCTTATCTTATACAGAAACTCAGACCAGCTTATTAGTGTTTTCATATTGGGGCCTCTAAAAGAACCCCTCTTAAGAAGGTTAAGACACTGGGTGTCGCGTTGGGAGCCTAGTGTCGGCCTCTGCCTACTACATTAAACTGTTGGCTCAACTTAGGCCTCTCATCACTCAAGCTAACTCAGAGACGATCGCGAGAGCAATTGTAGGGGCAAAAATTGATTACTGTTCTAGCCTACTTGTGGGTTGTAATAAGTCAGTTTATAATAAACTGCAGGTTACCCAAAATGGAGCAGTGCGAGTGGTCATGGGTCTTGCCCCGAGAGATCATGTATCAATGGCTAAAAGAGCATTACATTGGCTCCCGGTGGAGACATGGTTTCAGTTTTGGCTTCTTATAATCACTCATAAATGTAGGCAGGGCAAAATTCCTGATTACCTTCAGGAACTCCTAGCCTATTAAACCCATGGAAGATCACTCAGTTCTAGTAATCAGGATCTGCTGATGATCCCGAGGTGTAGGACGACGAAGGCTTCAAAGGGAGCCTTTCGCATTGCAGCCCCTGAGGTTTGTAATGATCTGCCTCTAGAACTGAGGGGTATTGAGTCGATAGAGGTTTTTAAAAGAAAGCTCAAGACTTTACTGTTTGCCTAATGGGTCAGTTGCTGTTTCTGATCTCTATCAATCTGGTTACTTTTGTACAGTTATTTGTGTTTTGTTGCGCCATTAAGGCCACAGGTCCATGCCCTGCACAATATAAATCTATAAAAGTAAAAAAGTAAAGTAAGGGATAAATTCTGTCTCAATTTCTCTACCTATACGGTGGATGATGAAGACCATTATGATCACAACCCTAAACTTCCAGCTTCCCACCATACCCAAAAGGCGGAATTGGTCGACTTGACTTCCTTGGCCCCAACAGTCTGCTCGCTGCAGTCTCAGATCCCTTCTGTACACCAAATAAGGATTGTTTTAAACACCTGTAATAACACTTTGCTACCAAAACCAAATTTCCCATTTCTGATGCTGGTAGAGCGAAGACGACAATCCATAATAAAAGCAGAATTTTCATCCTCTAAAAGAGCACCCATTTTCCGGGTCATGACAAGCAACTTGTCACAGAGACAAGGGCCTAGGCACTGCTACGACCCACTCAGTATGTCCTCTGCAACCTATCCACAGGAACTGCTGAATTCCCAAAAAAGTAAAACGAGACACAACCAGAACTGATACCAAACCGTACGAACGTCCTTAGACTACTTCAGAATGTTCCTCTTCTGCGCTTCATCCACTCTGAGGACATTACAATCGTGGAATTCCCAGAAGAATGCAACACTGACCGCGTTATCCTCCATTTGAGGTCAAACTCGATCAGGACCTCTTTACTGGAGATGGCCCAATTGCTTCTACCCCTGGGATTCGAATGTGCTGATGCTCCTCTTGGGAAGACTCTCCTCACCTCAGATCGCCAAATAGAGGACCTGCCTTGACCCAGGCAGGTTTCCAGCAAGGAGACTAATTCAAAGACTAATCAAAACAACTTTCGGCTCCCCATCAGGGAAGACAATCTAACAAATGCCTGGCATCATAAAGTCAATCAAACTCTACCCACTATCGGAGAAATGGCAATTCCACTATGTGTTACAGTCTTAAACTCCAGACCCTCGAGATGTGTGTCTATATTGGATCAAACTACCTCCAAAGACAGCATTAATTTCCCGAAGGGATTGAGGGAACCCATATGTCCAATTCCAAGATCCAAGTAACAACGAGTCTCAAATTGGAGCTTTGCTTTCTGGAACACCAGGGACCACTCACACCTTCCGCGAGACCCAGATCTCTCCTTAGGTGTCATGGATATAATATGCCTCCTGGAGGCTTGGCTCATGAGCTCCCCTTCCCTTGATGGCTACGCTTTATTCCTCAACCCAGCTTATAGAGGTGAGAGGAGAGGACCTGCACCTGACCTATTCATTCTGG
This sequence comes from Ambystoma mexicanum, assembly GCF_040938575.1. Taxonomy (NCBI): domain Eukaryota; kingdom Metazoa; phylum Chordata; class Amphibia; order Caudata; family Ambystomatidae; genus Ambystoma; species Ambystoma mexicanum. The sequence goes on from NC_090923.1 coordinate 1,248,983,456, forward strand.
TGAAAAACACAAAGGAAATGACTGTAGAAAATCTTGACACTCCAAGCCCATTTTTACAGGGAATTGGGATCACCCTTTTAGACAGCAAGGAAGCAGAGCCACATCGTGGCATATTGTTGAACGTCCTTTGGAATCCCTCTGCTATTTCCATGGAAGATTTATTTTATTTTATTTATTTATTCACATTTGTTGAGCGCACAGCAGCCCGTGGGCATTGTGGCGCTGGTTACAGTAGATGTTCATATCTTAGTTACAGTCGTCACGTAAATACATACAGCATGAGATGGCATTGTGGCTTGTAGCGCATAGGTGCAGAGAGCATAGTAGTGCGCAGGTATATACAGTGAGCTAGCAGCTGGTTGAAGAGTGTAGTTTTTTAGATTTTTTCAGAAGGCCTGAAGAGAGGTTTCTGCTCTGAGGTCTGTGGGTAGCGTGTTCCAGAGTTTAGGTGCCAGATAGGGGAATCCTAGACCTCCTGCCTTGGCCCTGGTGATTTGTGGCACTGTGAGTTGGTTGGTGTACTCGAGTCTAGTGGGTCTAATGGATTGTGTTCTGACTAGAGAGTCCGATAAGTTAGAGGGTGCCGTTAGGTTGATGCATTTGTGTGCGGTGGAGAGAATCTTGAAGGTGATTCGGTCTTTAACTGGTAGCCAGTGAGCGTTTTTTCTTGGTTGGGAGATGTGCTCTCTTTTAGGAATACTTAGAGCTGCTCCGAGAGAGTTGTTTTGAGTGGTTTGGAGTCTGGCTACGTTTATTTTTGATGTCCCCGCTAGGAGGGAATTGTAGTAATCCAATTTAGCTCCTATTGTGGCTCTCGCAATGGAGACGCAATTGCCTTTTATTAGAAACGGCTTTATGGCATGGATTAGTTTGGTACTCAGAGCGGAGGCTGATAGAATGGCGCTAACTTGTTTATCCATAGATAGCGTAGCATCAATTTGGCCTTCGAGCGCTTTAACTGACGAAAGGACTGGGATGATGCAGTTGTCAATGCAGAAGTTTTAATAGGTTGGACCTAGTTTGGCTAGCGTGGATTTTTGACCGAGAATGAGGATTTCTTGAACGCGACCGTGACAGCCCTAAACAAATGGATCTCAAGACTCAGCCCCCACTTCATAGTGACAGGGGGAGACCTAAATTGTCAATGCATCCATAAAACAAGTGGAGATATCCAAACTGAAAGTCAGAAACGGGCCACTGAGTGGACGCACCTGATGGATAAAAGAGACTTCCACATACTGAACGCCCAAATAAACAGAGACTGTCCGCCAAGACCCTTTGGACCAATGGGATTTCAGCAAGGAACTTAGACTATGTCTCTGTCTCTAGCAACCTCCTACAGGCTATCATCACACTGAAGGTTCTTTCCCAAACTACAAGCTATAACGCATTATTAAAACTAACTTGGAAAGCAAAACCAGCTACAATACAACTCCTATGGCACCAGACATTGAGCCGAATACAGGCACCAACCGCTTAAGGATCTGGCGCTAAGACATTCATTCCCTGATGGAAAGATTCTCTAGGCAGATACATCTGGGAGGAACTGTGAACTATATTCCCCTACTTATGGAATTGAAATGCTCCTCACATAAAACTTCTTCAAGATCTACTCCTCACATCCACCTCTATGACATGAAAATATCCCAGGAAAAGAAAACTCTCTGGCAAGATCTAATACAGATAAACATCCTGACTAGTTCTCAGGAAGCACTTCACCAGAATAAAAGGAAACAAAAGTATAAGAATTGGTTCAAGAGTCACAAAGCAGAACTGGCTCAACGAGAGGCTGAGGACAAGCTCAGGGCTCTCTCCAAGAAAGACGCCAAAAGTATTTGGCAATTCCTTAATTCCACTGGACTCTTGCGCTGTGCTGCTCTGGCGAACGTGGTCCCAGAGGTGGATGGCCTTCTACCAACAGTTCTTCGCAGCCAACAGGATTTTGGAAATGCAACCGTCGCCTAGATGTTTGGGACGATGGAACTTCCCTTTAGATTTGTTGGACATAGAGATGCTAATCAAAAAGGCTAACGACTCCAGAGCCCGGGGCCCGGATGGCATTTCCAATTCAATGATAAAGGAAGCCTTAGAAGAATGAGCTCCTTTTATCTTCAATCTATTTACTCAAGTCATGAAGAAAGCTGAAATTCCAGACTCCTGGCAATCAGCGATAATTGTGCTTATACAGAAGAATGGAAATAGAAACGACCCTGCAAACTATCAGCCGATTGCTCTCCTAGACTCAGTGGGTAAGCTTTTTGAGACTTTTCTCCTACGACATCTACAGGCCTGGATCATTCTCCATGACTTAAGGGATACTCAGCAAACAGGATTTGTGAAAGGGGTAGGAACGTCTTTGGATCTCCTCTTGCTCAACCTGCTAAAGGCCCAAGCCTACAGGAAGAACTCCAAGGTCTATTTGGCTTTTATTGACTTCAGAAAGGCCTTTGACAGGATAGACCGCCACCTAATCTGGACCAAAATGGAGGCCTGGAACTGCCTGAAAGAACTGCTTGAAGCGATCAAATCAATATATTAGTGAACTAATGACCAGGTGAGGCTCAACGCACATGGTCTCCTAACCTCCAAGATCTCTTCCTTTGGACGTTTGAAACAGGGGTGTCCCTTGGTGCCAACTCTATTTAAACTCTTCCTGTCAGATTTTGGAGAATGCATGTCTAAAGCTTGAGTCTTCCCTCCAAAGATGGGCGAACACCATCTTCCAAGGTTGCTCTTTGCAGAGGGCTTAGTTCTGGTAGATACTGCACCTATTGGACTACAAAGGTCGCTTGATTGCCTTTCCGAATATCTGACCAATAAGGGCCTGACTATGAACTCAGTGAAAACCAACAGTGTGGTTTTGGGCCCCCAGACCCAGAGGAAAAAAATCTTCATTCAAATGGAACGTAGAAAAACTAAAAACTGATGCAGACAGAAGTGGTAACCTATCTTGAGACTGTGATCAACAACAGCACAGAAGACGAACCCCCAACAATCGGCCCTGAAATCAAAACTCAGAACACTCTTGAGGCAAGCCCGTCTGATCCACAGAAGATTCTGAAAATGTTCCCTAGTGCCAGTACTGGGTTTTTACAAATCTAAAGTCTCCCCAGTTTTAACATACAGAGCAGAGGGCTTTTTGTGTACTCCTTGTGAGATCTGGTCAACGTTGGAAGGAGTATTTTGTAGGAAAATGCTTGGCCTGCCAAAACGAATTCCAATGTCTGTAATCCGCTATGAGCTGGGCTTAATTTCACTTCTGGCCAGATCTACCTGGAAAACCCATGCTCTATACTGGAACTGTATCCTGCCTTCCCCTTTCAAACCTTTTACCATACTGGCTGATTCAATCAGAAAGGACACCAATGATTTACTTAGGCAAAGGTGCAGAGGTTGCACTAGCCAACTAAACCACCTTCAAAGCAACACTGAAGAGTAATTGCGAATCCAGCCAAAGCTAAATGGAAACTCTGGCAGGAAGACTGGATCAGAACACAGGATGAAAAGAACTCTTTCAAGTTCACGACAGCAACGAGGCACGAAAACAAGCCCTGTGGACTGCTCCTAAAGTATGTTTCCCATCAATGTGTAGAGGACACAATACATGAGATTCAGGCTAAACCTGTTTCCTACCAAACAATTGATGTAGATATACAGAAGGACAGAGACAGCTAGCTGTAGATTCTGCAAAAAGGACGGAGATTGAAACTTTGAAGCACGTCACTCTATTCTGTCCAGCCTTAACCATTCTTCGTACCAACTACCTGGGCAAATAGGTGGCTACCTCACACTTAAAGGACGCAGAATCTTTGTGGCTCCTACTCCTCCAAGGAGAGTGCTTTCCACGCATCTTCAGCCTTACACAATATCTAAAAAACATATAAGAGGAAACAATAAACTGGCTACCCTCTAAATTAACTATTCTTAGGGACGCGGGCCAAACAAATGAAACCTAAAAGATGTTTAAGTGCTTCCTGTTTTTTCCTGCAGTTTATTGACAAAGGTTTGCAATAAACCAAATGTCTTAATTAAAAAAAAAATTAAAAAAAATTAAAAATGTCTAGTTTGTCAAGTCTGACTGAACTATCTCTGGTATGCAGTCACTTAGCACAGTACACATTACTTTCAGAAAAGTTTAATTCAAAATAAATAAATAAATGGGTGGGGTCATGCAGACAGTGTGCAGTGAACATGGAGCAGCAAGCAGCCTGAGCCATGGCAGGGACGGCCTGTTCACAGTGCAGTGACGAGAAAGGAAGCAACAATCCGATTCCAAACTGAGAAGTTGAGGCAGCTTCGAGAAGGTAAGTTGGCAGTTCTCAACAATGACTCCTCTAATCTCCCTCCTACCCCCCCTCACAGCGTAGTCATGCTGACCTGCCCCTATGGCTATCTCCCTATGGCCCTCACTTTCCCGTTGTGGGCTGCAAAGGTGTGAGCCTGCATAGCCTTTGCCCGCTCTAAGTTCTGGGAGCCCTATGGGGCTAGTGAGCGGTGGGCTTCTATTCTCTGCTGCCTCTGGACAGTCTTTCACAGCAGAATCAAGCAATGTGTGCTTCCCTGGGTGGGCTTGGCTGCTTATGCTGTGGGCGAGTGGAAGAATGGCTTGTTGGGAGAAGTGCGTGAGAGGGGGAAATTGATTTCACTAATAGCTCTGCTCTTGCCTCCACCCCACGCCCCCAGGGAAAGATGCTGTGTGCATTCATGGGTGAACTTCCTTGTTCTGCAATTTTCACAACAGGAGACAGTTCCACGGTTCCCTTTAATAACAACGTTACGAATTGAAATTCCATTGGATAATAAACTGCATGCAAACTATTAATATTGGTATTGGTACAGCGGGGGGAATGGGGAGAGGTTGCGTGGGGGGCAGTTGACAGAAGTATAAGTGCCCTTCTGAAAATAAGAACTTTACAAGTGTGCTTTGCAAGCGGATATCACACTCCATTATCACACTCCAGTGCTCCCACGCACCTTTAAGGTGCTTCTAAACAGACACATCATTCCAAAAACAGAATATAGCTGTAACTACTACTTTAGAAAAAGGAAAGGCCTGCTGCAGTGCGCAATCTAGGCCAGAAGCAGATAAGGGCTAACCACTGTATCAAACGATACTGAGTCAAGCTTTAAGGACAAATGCAATTTACGTGGTGAAATAGCTGCTTTCACTGCAGGAAAACAAATGAAGTCACGTGCACCCTCGCCCAGCTTCTCAACACACTTGCCAGTGAGAAGCTGCCCACTGACAACCAAGTGTAATACAGTCGTGCCCAATCTACAAGTGTATGGAAACATACAACAGAATGACTTGTCCTCTGAGCGAGTGCCCGCTCTGCTTTAAGGTTGCTTGTATCTGGAGCCCCGAGGAACTTGAGCAGCGTTTTGAATAAATTTGGCGCATTGCTGACACACTGCTCTAATGTAATTTTGTAAACATTTTTGTATTGCTTTATGGTTTATTAGAAACCTTTACCAGTTATTAGACAAGAATACAATTTTCATACCTAAAAAACAATGCAATAACAGAGTAGACAATAGGAAACAAAAGGAAGGACTTAAAAGAATGAGTATAAAAGAAAATTGGACCTACTATTCTTCTTCTTCACACACTCTTTGAAATAGTTTGTCGAAGAACATGGTGATTGCAAATGACATTTTTAAATTGTCACCATGGCACGAGTATGCCCAGCACTCAGAGAGATTCTGCGTTGATGTTTCTCTTACTTGGGGGCCAAGGTAGATGGTTCTCAACGAGGTTAGCCCTGGTCAACTCAGAGCAAGGAGTTTTAGCGTTTCTGTTGTTTTGCGCCATCTGAAATTGGCAGAACCGTCATCACTTAGATTCCTCGCTCTGAGAATTTGATAGGCTAGAAACAGATTTAGGCCCTGAAAAAAGAGCCAAAGTTTCTTTTTTGCACCATCATGATTCTGCACGAGGGGCTCCAGTGATACGTTCGCTTACTCCGAGGTTGCATGACACTGCAATAGCCAGGATTTCTGAACCCAGTCTATGTTTCCATTCTCATCAGATGCGATCATTTGGAATTGGCTCAATGTTGTAGGCATAAAGAGCGTATCAAAAAAAGACATTTCCATACCACTGTATTGTAAATTGAGGCTAGCGCCAGTACATGTCTTATAATAACAATCGGTACACAGTTGGGGACTCATAGAATCTCCCGCCAGAACATGCTCTCAACTATCGTCCTCTCTTTCCATAAGAAACAGAGGGAGGTCTCAGCTCTGTATGTCAGAATTGGTACAACTTTCTGTTTGTACAACTTGACCAGGGGTATCAATAAGAATTCCCCATACCTTTTATGTATGATCGCACCCTGGGTGGCAATATTTTGTGTTTTTGATCTTAATTACATTTTTCATGGGAGTTATCGCATACACTTTCATTGATGTCGATCCCCAGGTATCTCATGGTATTTATTCGTGGTATGTGGTCCTTAGAAAGATTGAGAGAAAAAGAGGGGGTATTCCACAAAAACAGCTACCTATCCTAAATTAAAATTGACAGTATTCTTGCGAATCTTTGCTAAAGTGGATATTGAACAACGAAGGGTGCGAGGATAGGTGCTGTTTTTTGTGGAATACCCCCTCTTTTTCTCGAGATTGTAGTCCTCTTCCACACAGCCCCTTAAAAAAGAGGACAATGTGGCTCTTGTTTGGCCGGTCGTTAGAAAGATGCTAGCAAAAGTTGCCTTTTTCCTGAGTACCTCTTAGTTGTTGAAATAGAAAACAGCAGGTTTTGCTGCATTTTTTTTTACTCCATTTGTAATGAATTCAGTTTTCCCTGCAGGCCGATTGGTGTCAAGTCTAGCATAATGAGATTGTCTGCGTATAGCATCCAGCCTACTGGTTTTGTGTTTTATTTTTGGTGGAAAAGAACCATTTAGCATCATCATTTCTTTAATGTCCACGATGAATAGTTTGAACAGTTCAGCAGCCATTGGGCAACCCTGTTTTAGACCACGGAAGGTTGGTATATTTTTGCTTAATATACCCTCCTTGTTCAGGCAAACTTGAATGGAAGTGTTGGTGTCTAAAGATTTGATTGGTTCTAGAATCCATTCCGGGCATTTCCAGTCAACCATTTTCTACCAAAGTAAGTCCCTGTCCACACTGTCAAGGGCTTGTGCAAGATCAATTGATGCTATATATATAATTGATCGATCTTAGTTTGAGGATGTTTAATATAAATACATTGAGGCCACATCCCTCTCCTTTGACAAATCCTGTTTGTCGAGGATCGAAGTGTCCGTATTCTCTGACCCATTCTTTAGTCATCCTAGTTCAGGGATGCAAATAGTTTTCCTAGGACATCAAGCAGGGCAATAGGTCGGTAGTTTTTCGGATCTGTTGTATTACCTTTTTTGTAGATTGGGATGACGATCGCCGTTTTCCAGGAGTCAGGGATTTTTTATCCGGCTATAATCGCACCAAACAGGATAAGACAAAAGGCAGCCCATTCTTCTTTGGAGTCTTTTAGCATTTCATTTGATACGCCATCTGGGCCAGGTGCTCTTGATTTACTAATTTTTCCAATCAAGGTTATGATTTCTTCACTACCAAGCCTAATTGCCGACTCTGTTGACTCGGACTGCCTGTGTGTGGCTGCTTCTGTACATCCTTATTTAAAGATGATTCCGAAGAAGCACACCCAGAGCTCTTCTGCAACTGCGTTAACTTGGAACCCGCTCTGAAAACTTCCTGCGTCATTTAGGAGAAGCCACAAGGATCTTTAGTCATTGGATGACATAATGTTTAACATATGTTCTGCATCTCTCTGCGACATCGACACTGGCTCAATATCCAATTTTTATATTGTTGTTTTCGCTTCTTTATTAGGACAGTTTTGTTGGAATGTTGGGTTATGCACAGTATCATGACGCAATCCATGTTTGTTCCGGATGACTTCTTGATCGTATACATGTTTTGGTTTGGATTGACGTTTTTGCCCCGCACCTCTTATTGCAAAGAATTCGCTGAACAAGGGTATATCATTGATGTCAATGTTTTGTTTTCTGCTCGCTGCCTTAAGCTTGTTGTTAAATCCTTGAACGTCTTTGGCCTTCAGCGGCAGTCTGTTTCTCCCCGGGGCAGACTTCAATGCCGTGACTCCACCTTCCTTTGTTTCTTTGTGTGAGTGTCTGTAAGGATAATTCCACCATATCATAGTCACTATCACCTGTTTGTTTAATTATCAATCATTGGACCCAAGATGATACATTTGCAGAGACAAGGAAGTAATCCAGAGTTGCTTTTTGGGTTTCTCGTCTCCATGTGGGCACAGCAGGGTTGTCTATCGTAGTTTGACCATTTAAAAGTGAAGGTTTATCCCGTTAAGTTCTTTCAACCACTTAACAGCTCTCAATGATTTGTTGGGTGGGTTTGTTTTTTCATTCAATATTGCTGAGTCAGTGGTTTGAGATATAAGGTGGGTAGCATTGGGTCATGGTATTGTATTCTACAATCATCAATCGCAGTCATAACTACTTCTGTGAAACATATGTCTTTCCAATCTGCTGGATTCCAGTAGCGATTCATGCAGGATCCGTGACTGCTATTTGCTCCAGCCGTAGCACTACTGTTTGCATGTGGTGATTTAAATTCTTTTTATGAGCCAAACTCAGGCCTGAACCAGTTTTAATCAGAGCAATTAAGCCTGCGCACGGTCTCCCCCTTAAGCCTTTCTTTGCAGGATTTTGTAACAATGTGTACCCATCTACTGTCAGAGCTTTCTGCATGATATGATATGATATGGCATTTGTAATGTTTCTTGTAAACGAAGGATGTCATATCTTGGATAGTTCCAACTTTTGTCATAAAAGAGGTGGGAGAACCCTCTCGTATTCCAGCTGCCAATCAGCATAGTATTTTCTGTTGAGTTCTTTGGACATTATTGGTCTTTATTTGAGTTCAAGGCCTTAGATAGGCATCTCCAGTCAGTGTCATTATTATCCTCATTTACACAGACTGGGTGGAGGCTTATTTGTCTCTTGTTCTCTTTCAGTCTGCCGATTGTGATCTTCATGGGGTTTCTGACATTTCGTGATATGTCTCTGGACTCGCTTGGGTCACTGTTTGTTATTCTTGTCACCGTGCTTTTAGGGCAAGGACAAGTTGCTAATGCTGGTTTCTTTACCCATTTATCCGGACGCTCTCTGTTGTGGGACAAATGGGTTCAGGCTATTTCTCCGGAATTCTTCGTCTTCACATCTCAGTTCTTTTATACAGAACCCTGGTCTAATGCACTAGGGCCGTGCATTACAACAGAGGAAAGGTGTCAGGCCTGCCTGGCCTACCCACAAACGCATGCTGCTTTCTGTTTCCAACTCACTTTATGACACCTACTGCAGGCAGAGGATTACAGCTCTTCTATAAAGTTGAAAGGGGAGATTGTGAATATGCCTCACATCGATTTTGCAGCGAGGGAATAACCTTTTGGTTTCTAGGCGAAATTGTAGTATGATACAGTGTCACACCATAAGCTTCTACACTTGAAGATTACACTGTAAGAGTTTGATTCACATGAACCAGCCCCTCATCCGAGCAACCGTGTATCCCTGTCTGCCTCTCGCTGCCCCTAAAAAGTTTTTCATCCTGCATGCCTCTCCTTGCCCCTTATGCCTTTCTCTCCATCATTCATTCTTTTCATCTTTCACTTATCTGTTGCTTCTCCTTTTCTTGGCCTCCCTTCTGCCTCACTTTTTCTCTAAGTGAGCCAATCTATCTATGTCTGGTCTGAAAGGGTGCAAGGGGCGGGGGGCAGAAGTGGGTGATGGATAGATATCATAATATGATTCTTTTAAACTGGATAGCTCAGCTAGCTAATTCCTCAGCTCCGACATGTGCAAGCATGTCCTTTTTAAGTTCAAATCACGACAAGGCCAAATCAGCCCTTTTTCCTAATCAGGTTGTTAAATTGAGCACACTTGCATTTGCTAGTAATAACTCTGTTACAGTGCTCAGAAGCAGGAGAAATCTGGCAGAAACTGCCACACATAAGTTGGTGACGAATCTATTTGATGTTTTCATACGCTACCCTACATCTATTGCACACTATGTGGATTTTTACCCAATTTTTCACTGAATGTTTGCTGTAAAAAACACTATTTAAATCCAGCACTTTTAAAATGTTCTGGGGTGGGGAGGGGTGAACCCCACCTCTGTCCCCCAGAGCAATCCATTGGTTGCTTCAGGCTTCCTTGTTACGCTCAGTCACACCCGCATATTAGTGGAAAACATTTACGCCCCTCAGTTAAAAGAGTCACCAGCCGCCACTGGTTGTAGGGTGGCTGGTTCCCAGAGTGTAAGACTGTGAGATGATGTTTGTAGAGGATGGCTACACCACCTGCTCTGCTGGGTCTGTTGTGCATGACGAAGGAGTATCCAGATGGGAACGCCTTGTCTATGATGGGAAAGTCATCAGAGAACCAAATTTCAGCAATGAAGAGATTGTCAGGGCTTTCAGAGGAGATGACATTGAATAAAATGTGTTTGTTTTTGGTGACTGAGCTAGCTTAAATAAGTATGCACAAGATTGGGTGAGGTGAGCAAGGTAGGGGGTCTTGGAGAGTGTGATGGAGTGGAGAAGAGGCTGGGAAAAGACTGGGATTTGGAGGGGACAGTGCTCCCAAAGGAGGGGTGGAGGCGGGCGTGAGGGGTAGAGTGAAAGAGATAGGGGTTTGACTGAGCAGGGTCAAAGGAGCGGACTGGAGCGGTCTCATGTGGGGGTATGGGTGGAGGAGCAGTAAAGGGAGAAAGGGGAGAGCAGCAGGCGAGGTGGGAGGGGAGCAGATGAGGAGAGGTTGGATTCTGGGAGGAATGGGTGAGGAGGGTGAGGAGTAGTGAGGAGGGGTGGAGGAGGTAGGAGAATAGGGGAGGCGAGATGTGCTGCTAGCCTTTGGTGGAGGTGGCTTCTGTATTTTGAGTGGTGTGCAGGAGCTAGAGATGTATGTGTGAGAGTTGGAGAGACTGCCAATTGTGGTGTCTTGGCCAGAGCGGCATGAGGTTGCTCTTAGGAGAGTGGAGGCGTGGTGGGGTGGGGTATGGAGGAAGTTTGAGTGTGAGCGACGTGTGAGGGGAAGGTCAGGGGAAATGGGTATGTCCGGTGAGTATGGTGTGGAGGCAATGGGAGATGGCAATGAGGAGGTGGGGTATGGGCAATGAGTGGAGGGGCTGTGATATAGGTCTGGTTTCTGGTACGCCACAGTGCACCTCTGGCCATAGAGCTGTTAGGCAAAGTGGGTCAGCAGTGGGAGGAGTGGGAGGAGCCTAGGAGGTCAAGGCAGGGGGTGTCTGTATGGTACTGTGGGGAGAGGAGGTGGCAGCTATGGATGAAGGGGGGATGTGTAAATGCGGGTGTCTTAGATATGTGTAGGTGTGTTCAGTGGGTAAGGTTCAAACAATCACAGCATTAAAAAGTACCTGGCCTCAAAACATTCTCAGTATCTGAAAAAAACACCTAAGGCCTCATTACGAGATGGCCGGTAGCCATTGTGCTAATAGCATCATGGCGGCCTCCTATATCGTGTCCGAGTCCAGTGTTGTTCAATGGGAATTTACCGGTGCAGTCTGACCCTGGCGGGACCGGTAAGTCCCCATTGAACAAACCATTCCCCATTCCCATTTGAGCCCCCATAGGGCTTCATGGGATTAGGGAGGGTGCTAATAACGGGCTCGCGAATGGCAAGCCCGTTATTAGCGCCCTGGTCCCTTAGTAAGGGACGTTTGGTCAGACCACACGTTTCTTACGGTTACCTCCAAGGGACCTCGGAATAGGGCGGTAAGGGATTACCGGCACCGGTCTCCTTACCGGTGCCCGGTATCCCTTACCGCCCTACTTGTAATGACCCCCCTAGATTGAAAACATTCACAAGATCTGAAACAACACCTGGATTGAAAACATTCACAGTATCTAAAAAAAAAACACTGAGATTCAAGAAATTCACAGTATATGAAAAACCACCTAGATTCAAAACATAACAGTTCATGAGAAAACATTTGTATTCAGGGTAAATCACAGGGGCTAAATTACAGGCATGGAATACTCTTGAAGATATAAGAATGCAACTAGGTTTTTAAAAGCAATTGGTCTAGGCCGGGGCTATTAGGGTTGGAAATTAGCGAACAGTTTAAATGCCTTACATCAACATAAATGTGTGCATTTAGAGGTAGCTGGATTGGAGGGAGCCAGAATGTCAAGAAGCCACTAGGTGGAATGATTATTACACCAGAGGTGTAAATTGGGACTGTGATTTGCTATCGCGAGAGGAGTGGAGCTGATGGGTGGGAGCTGGGGAGACAGAGAAATGCAGAGGGACTGATAAAATAGGGAGTGAGTCACTCAAGCATGGACAAGGTGGCAGCTGGATTATCTAGTTGCTCAATGGGTTCATTATCCTGGCAGGGGCTCAGTGGGTGAACAGGGGCAAACAGGAAAAGTAGGGGGATGCCCTTGCTATAGCCCTTCGCTAGCTGCCCCGGTATGGCTGCCCTGGGAGAGTCTCAGAAAAAGATCTGACGGTCATGTGTGCATCTCCCTGCGACCTATGGGAAGTGAGGAGGGTTGGGAGGGAGAGAAGTAGGGTCGAACTGGGAGCAAGGGCTGAACCAAGGTAAACACAAAAAGAAAACCAACACAGGCAAAGGAAAGGACAGGCAGAAAGGAATTTAAAAGCAATAGCACAACGCTTACCGAGCCGATGGCCTGGATGCGAGGAGTACAAATGGAGCGAGGGTTCCTTTGCAGAGGTGTTAAATCACTCTGGTACTTGTTAAGGCTTCCGGTCACTGCGAACTATGGGGGCCGAGGAGGGTGGGGAGGAAGAGCTGCTGGGTCGGATTGTGAGCAAGGACAGAACTAAAGTAAACTCAAAAGGAAAACTAACAAGGGCAAAGGAAAGAAGGGGAAGGAAGGGATATAAATGCATCAGCACAGCGCTTACTGAGCCGGTGGCCTGGGCACGAGGAATGCCAATGGAATGAGGGTTCCTTCGCACAGGTGTAAAAGCGACCTACGGGATGCAAGGAGTGCGAGGAGGGAGACAAGGAGGGTCAGATTGGGAGCAAGGGCTGAACCAAAGTAAACACAAACAGAAAAACAACACGGGCAAAGGAAAGCACAGGCAGAAAGGGGTTTATATATGGGATACAATACCCCCTGCTATATTTGGTAAGCTATTGCAAGTCACTGAGGAGTTCCGTGATGAAATAGATCCTTTAATCATATGAGAAGGAATATTTGATTCTTTATAATCCGTGGCTATACACCCGAATCCCCTTCCATACCAGGCCTCTTGCTGAATGTCGTGTAACATATCTTCCATTTGCTAATGCACTTAACCATTGTAGGATCTGTTTGGATTGAAGCAGAAGCTACCACACGCCCTCCAATGTGCTGCCGGAAATCGCTTAGTCAGTTAATAAAACGTACTCTAAAATATTTTTATTTTGTGCTTTCAAATGAGTAATAACATGCATATTCTCCCTCTCACGTGTTAAAACTCTATGCATGCAAAATAAATATATAACCATACAGAGTTTCATATCAATGGATGGCTGTGAATTGTCAATGGAAGCTATTTTCCAAGAAAGGAATTTAGAAACCGTGTCACAGCTTTAATTAACTGCTGCATTTGCAGCTGTAGTTCTATTCTGAGCCTTTCAAGAAGCAAACAACTGCAGAGTAATAACTGACTGCATAGCAGCAATGCTGGTATTTTGGTTTTACAGATCAGTAGCAATGTCCCACTTACCTTGTAATAAGAGTATTATTTACAGGCTTTTATGCAGGTATTGCAGCTTGCTGTGTATTATATGCAAATAATAATAGCAGAAGAGGTTTTGAATGCACTAGTAGATATTACCCTAAATTACTTTTCTTTCACGGTTAAAGAGCGTTTGCTATTGATGGAGTTTGTAATTTGGAAGACATCAATTTTGCATTCAGTAAAACTGTATAGTGTTAGTATATCGTACATGTTTACACGTATCTACTATCTACTGTACTAATTTAACATACTTGATCATTTTTCAAAATGGTTTGTGAAAACATACCTTCAGGATTATGGTAGGGCACAATCTGATTAACATCACAGACACATTTTCACAGTTGAAATATACATGTGAATTGTTGAGCAGAAGCAAGAGGTTAAGATGGCGGATTTGTGGTTTTGATTGGTTGACACCTATGTAGCTGCTTGAATGCAGCCAATCATAGTGAATTGGAGATATAAGGGAAGAAAGAGAAGAAGGGATCCTGCGTGACATTTGCCTGATGTCCACGGACACATGCAGTTGTTGGTGAATGGATTGCACATGCCATCCGGACACTCTGGCGTGACTTTTTAATACCCTGCCGTGAAAGAGGTCTGTTGATGATCACAGACATGTCACTTGTTCAAAAAGATAGAGCGCTCTGACCCTCCTACATACTCAATTTTAGATCATGTGAACATGACTTTTCGTACAGTTGAACAGCATTTAGTAACAGATGTCGTTTACCTAGCCACAAAATATATCTTTTGCAACTTAGTCCTTTCTTTATGTATATGTATATATTTTGACATGATGAATATCATTAAGGAATGGATACTCGCGTTTTTTATCCAAGTTAATATCATGTCACTCTTGCCTTAGTCCTTTCTTTATTTTCATTACTGACTGCCAATTGGGGACTATCCACCTTAAAACTCAATAGCGCGCCATGTGTTCCTTGCGAATCTAGTTTGGGTTCGCGCGTAGCATTTCTGGACTTCAATACGCTGCCCCATAATAAGATTATGTCATGTTATTTCTTGTCATAACCAAGACTCATAACTTACCTTTGTTTTCTCCGTTTTACGCTAAGGAGGCATACTTGCGGGTACTTTGCTTCTTTTGCGTCCAAAAACAATGGAGGTCTTTAGCTCACCCACTTGTTCCAGCTACCTTTGTAGGCAACAGAGAACACATTATAGTGGGCCCTCTCCTGCTCTCTTCAATGCTCCCAAGTAAGACAATGGGCCTCATTACAACTCTGGCGGTAGCCGTGCCCTTATTAAGGGCTCGGCTGCCGCCGGAGTTGCATTTTTGCCGGCACCCGTGAATGGGCAAGAACCGGGTCATGCCGAGCTCGGCGGACCTGGTAATTGCCCATTTTCGGGTGTCGGAATTAAGGGCCTCCCGATCCCCATTCTGCCCCATAGGGAAGAATGGGGATGGGGACGTCGGATGCACCGGCACATTCAGAGTTGTGCCGGTGCATCCGACGTGCTCTGCTCGCGGGTGCTGTTACACCCGCCAGGAAAAGCCTGTTGGGTGAAACGGCACCCGCGATCAGAGCACGTATTATGGCGATCCTGGAACTATGTTACCGGTACCGTAGTTCCCAGACCGCCATGGTTGTAATGAGGCCCAATATAAGTAGGAATAGTGTGACAACAAACATATTTTGAATCTAATTTGTATAAATGTTAATGTTTCCAGGAGGCTTTCTAAAAACAAATTTGCTGATTTATTCTTTAGACACAGGCGGTCGTTTTTCCTTTTTGTTCGGGATCACCCATTCACACTTCTTAAAGAAGGAATGCGCTTCATCAGATTTGCATATGATCCTAGAAAGATGTTTGTTGTTTGTCATATTATCTTACTCTGCAAAAATGATCGATCCTTTGTTTTCAAAACAGTATGGTGTGCTTTTTTAGCAGCCTGACGGTCGTTCCTCAAATTGTTGCTTGAAACGCGAGTAGGCGTCTGGAATTCACGAAGGTGCCGGCTCAGTGATACTGGAGTTAGAGCCACCGCCCTCAAACTGGAGAGAGATCTCTGCAATTCTCCTGGCTGTAATGGGGGCTCCCCTTTTCCAGAGCCAAGGCCAGTCCTGCTGCACACAGATAATCTGTTAGGCACTTCTTTGGCGTGGGTGTCTTGAGCGAGATCCATTGGATGGTCAGTCATGCGAGTCTTGACCTGTGGAAAGCCAGAAGCAATGCTCTTGTGTCTACTTGCTCCTATGCATCCAAGCACTCTTACCTTGGTGGTCCGATGAGAAGTCTCTGGTGTAGCCTCCATGCGAAAGGATGTGCTCATGGTTCTTATTACTCTAATGTGGCAAAAGAAAGAATGATTTCCTGTCCTCCTCTCCCTGTAGGTATGTCTGGGGTGTTGGCTCCTGATGCACCTACCTCCCTGTTTTTTACTTTACCACTTTCTATCATACCTCCACCTAACAGCAGGGACACCGGGTCTAATCTATTTTAGGTCTATTCGCACCATTAGCAGGAGAGAGCTAGAACTCCAGAAAGTGAGTGTACCTCAGGCCATACTTAGAGTTCTTTTTGTGTATGGTGTCCTATGGCTGCGCTGTTGAGGAAGCAAGTATTATTATTATTATCATTATTAAGTGAACCAAGAAAAGTGGCGATAACAACGACACACGAATCGGGTGTAGAAGCGTTCCCAATGCCAAGCATTGAAGTCATAACCAGGTCAAGGGAGCGAAGTACAGAAGCATTGACAGTCAAGCAATCACGTGGGCAAAGTCACTCCAGCCAGACAAAGTAAGGTTAAACCAAGAAGAAGGGTGTTATGGGAGTTGTAATGGCAACATTTTGAAAAATGAGTGCAGAATCACGAATGGAGCCAAATTAATCAGAAAACTACTTTTTAAGGGAAGTGATCATCTTTCTAAGTACTAGGCTGAATCAATCCAGAGGTCTTTTGGGATTCAAGAAAATACCCAAATGAGTACAAGAGCACTGACAGAGATGCTCCTGGCAGAGAGGAACTATATATTGGGAGTTGTGGTGTGGGCACCCTTATTCAAGCAAGGAAATTATGCCCTGGGACCCAAAGGATCTTCTGGTTCAAATAGCTCCGAGTGATGGAGACAGAGTAGAACGGCGACTTATTTATGCAAAAAGGGAGTCGAAGAGAATACGATGTAAAACACTTTGCAGTCAAAGAGTGTGTAAATAGAATGGCCCTGAGAAATAAAAAATTGAAAAGCAAGGTGGGGGCAGGAAATAGACCCAACCTAAAAAAAGCTGTGTTCATGAAAAATAATGAAGGTTTGTATCTATTTTAAGCATTGCGGCTGATGTGATGGATGTGTGGGAATGTCACATGTTCCTTCCAGAGGGTTTGCAAATGAGACCTTCCCCTTTGTGCAGGTCCAATGTTGTGTTCCCCTACCCCCACACTCCTCTTCTTCCAGGGAAGTTGGGTCTGACCAAGGTCCATTCATGGATGTCCTGTCCAGCATTCAGTACAGATTATGCCCCCGGTATATAACCATATCCCTGGCATACACGACTATACTTGTTGAATCCCCTGGGGGGTTTCTGCCTCTTGAGATGACTTCAGGTGTGCTTCCTTGAATGACCTCTGCCATGCCCTGATGACTATATTTTCCATTCTAAAATAACTCTGACTGGCGCATCTGCTCCCCTTGGGTCGGTTGTACTGGAATGTGTTAACCACTGGCTGTGGTTGTTGCGGTTACTTTTAAACTGGTGTGCTGCACTTTATTGTGCAGAACGCATTGAGTAGGCTGATGGTAACATGACCAGACCCTGCCACTCAGTTGCTCCACCGAGCTCAGGTGTTCGTGCCTTCCAAGCCTCTACTTAAGGACTGTAAACCAGCTCCAGGCAGACAGCATTGAGTAGGCTGCCTGTCACGTCACCAGGCCCTGGCACTCACCTGTTTGTGCCTGTTCAGGCCAAGGACCTGACCCGCTATCCTGCATTTCACCTACGAAATATTCGCTACTACTGCTACTCACCAAAAGACATCTCCATGTGTCTCCTCCCTCTACAATCCTTCCCAACTCTCACTTGTGTTCGAATGGCCAAGTGTCCGAGGCAGCAGTGGCAAGCTACCCAAGCAAACTTCATCAATATTGCCCTTGCCCCCAAAGACCGCATGCACATGCCCTCTCATGTTGATCAATGCTCGCTCAGCAGTCGCTCACGCTGCAAAGATTGCTGACCTCATCTCGTACAACAACCTTGATGCCCTGTTCATCACTCAAACATGGTTTAGCTCATCCTTCCCACATATTTTCGACATCCTCCTGCCCCAAGGCTACTGCATTCAACATGCCGACCGGTCAGGAAGGGCAGAAGGCAGATGGCCATGCTCCATCATCCCTTCTCCCAGAACAAGCACATTTGAATGAGTCGCCTGCATGTTCCCTCTATCACACAAGGAACCTATCACCTTCCGCCTCATCTACAGACCACTTCACGGGAGTGACTCTTTCATTGCAGACATCTCCAACTTACTCTCCTCTGCCAAATTAGCACGTTCAAATAATGTCTTCTCAGTGATTTTAATGTCCCCAAGTGACAGGCTGACAGCCACACACGAAGCCCGCTTTTCGTATTGACCCCTCCCAGGGACCTTAAGCAAATTGTGCTTTCCCCCACGCACAACAAAGGCACCACCTTAGACTTAGTTTTCACATCATCCCCCTGCATCACCTGTGCAGCGCTATTCCACATGACTGGTATGACCACGCCGCCATCCAATTATCAGTCACCCACTTGACTATGGGCCTCATTACACGGTATGCGGTAAGGGTTTACCGGTACCGGTAAGGGCACCGGTACCAGTAAGCACTTACCGCTTTACTACGAGGTCCCTTTGCCGGACCCGACCTCAACGGCTGGTTTTACCTGCCGTTAAGGAACGGTCCCACAAAGGGACCTTGGTGCTAATTACGGTACCGCAATTTGAGGTACCGTAATTACCTCCTTCCCCATTCCCATTGAGCCCTATGGGGGCAAAAATGGGAATGGGGAAGTGCCTTGGTGAATGGGGAATTACCGGCCCTGCTCACCTTGGAGTAGGCCGGTAATTCTGCCATCCACCAAGGCGGACACAGTAAAATACCGGCAGCAACCATGGCGCTAACAGCGCCATGGTTACCGCATACCGTGTAATGAGGCCCTATGACTCAGAAAGTTCACGCTAAACGCTCCCTCACTCATTACGTTTATTAAAAACCTTCATGGTTTATGAGCTAGAAGCAAACTTTGCAGACTTCCCCACCAGAGGAATGCCTCAGGCATCCTTGAATTATTCAGCAGCTCTGCTATGAAACTGATGGACACTCACGCCCCCTAAAAGCCACCCGGGCTAAGACCAAACCATCTGTCCCATGGTGCACCCCCGAGCTAGCCTGCAACAAACACTCAATCATAGCATTAGAGAAACAGTGGCTGAAAAACCAAAACTCGGGAGACCTCACCAACCTAAAATATTTGCGTGCAGACTGTAGAATTCTGATTACCGAGGCCAAAGTTGCTTACTACTCCACCACCCTCTTTGAAGTAGTAAAGCATTGCACTAAACCCTCATCAGCCCCTTTACCAGCAACTCAGGAAACATGTGACACAATCAACACATTTTTTTACTGAAATAATATACAAAATCTGAGAGACCATCAAATCAACCTCTCAAAGTTTTATTATTCCCAGCACCCTTGCACGCACACTGCACCTCTGAACCGAATTCTCCCCTATCTTTCTCCCAGATCGCCTAAAAATGATTGCCTCCCTCAAACCTATTTCTTACTCTGATGATATAATTCCGGCCTCGATCATTAAATAAATGACAGGCCTGGCACTCAATGCGCTCCTCAGCATCATCAATGCGTCCCTCACAGAAGAATCCTTCCTGGACACCCTGAAGTCTAGACTCATATGGCATCTTTTGAAAAAACGAACCGTAGAACCAGACGAACTGTCCAAATGCAGGCCATTACGAACCACCTCTTTATTTGGAAAATCTTGGAAAAAGTAGTTGCTACAGAACTACTCACCAGAATAGAACAACTCCACCTCCTAAATGACTATCAGTCAGGGTTCCGCTCAAAGTGTAGCATTGAGACAACCACCATCCAGGTGGTGGATGATGCTCTCCAAATCATGGATTAAAGTGACTCATTCCTCCTCATCCTCCTTGACCTCTCGGTTGCATTCAACACCATCAACCATTGCATCCTTCTCTCCCTCCTTGCTGACTGGATGGGATTCTCTGGCACTGTCTTGAATTGGTTTACCTCCTACATCTCAGGCAGACACCAGGTTGTCGAGATTAGCTTGTCGCATTCTAACTGACTCCAGGTCTCCTTTGGAGTCCCCCAAGGCTCCATCCTCTCACCAATCCTTTATAACTGTCACATGAAGCCTCTGAGCACTCTCCTCAAAGATCCCAATTTAGCCATCCACCAATAGACAGACAATAATCAGTTCTACATGAGAGTAAATAGCGTGCAGGACATCATTTGCCTCTGCGATTACCTAGCAATCATCCACTCTTGGATGTCGACTGCCTACCTCAAACTAAACCCATCCAAGACTGAATTCTTCCTCATTGATCCACCCTCAAAACATCAATTTGTCCAACAATGGCTCAATGCTATGTGCCAAGGAGGATTTGATTCACAACTCTCAGACTCAGCAAAATCCTTAGGCTTCACCATTGATAGCAATATGCCCTTCCAGAAACACATAGCCAAGAAGGCCCACATTGCCTGCCTCGGAATCTCTACCCTTTGAAAAACCAAACCCTTCATCCTACTGCAGAACTTCCAGACCATAGTGCAGGTATTTGTGGTCTCGCACATCAATGTGGATAATGCTCTCCTGACAGGGCTCCCAGCTGCTCACTTGCCTCCCCTAAAAGCAGTTGAATTACCCCCATCCTACTCGAATTACATTGGCTTCCAATCCAAGCAAGGCTACTGTTCAAGACTGCATGTATCATCTACAAAGCAGTCACTAGTAGCACACCAGACTACCTGGTGGCTAAGCTCCACATATCTGGTGGCAGATGCTCCGCGCACAGCAAATCGACTAGCCGGGTTGAATTACAACTTGTATGCAAATCGAGAACCCACAAACAATCCTTCTGTTGTCATGCACCCACCCTCTGGAACTTGACGCCTGTGTCGGCTCGGAATGCCCCCACAACTCTCCAATTTCACAAATATCTCAAATCATGGCTCATTCAACAACACCTGAACAAGGACTAATTCCAATGGACCACATACCGACATACAGACCTTACAGTACTACGCTACTTTTAAAATATGCCAGCCCAAATGCTGGCTACCCACACTCTGACAGAGCGTTCTGTTTCTCTCGAGCTAGGTCAGCGCTTTAAACAATCAAATACAATAATGTTGTGTGCTATCTGCCCTCAATGTCAGCGGAACTGCTTTTTATATCCATATGTCTTAGGAACAGGGAGAGAGGGGAAGGGGCAAACGCTCTTAGAACGTACCATTAATCCTCATTACTCCAAAGCCCTACTCGTCCTCATATCAGTCCTGCTAAACAACCATCACGCCTGTAGGGCTACTGATGTGGTTGAGATGCCTCTTGCTTCTAATCAGGAGAATTATAGGAGCATGCACCCAGTTGCCCTCTTACCCCCCCATCCTCAGGGAGAGGAACACAAAATGTACACGCACAAAAATCAAATTGGATTATACGGTTACTTGTCTAGGGGTGTGGGTCACCCCCATTTCTAAGAAGTGAGCAGAGCCAGAGTCGGACTCAGAGCAATTAAGTCTACCAATAGGTCATCATCATTTTAATGATCGGGGAGTGCCCTGAGCCCCCAACCACAGTGAGCAAGATCAGATATGGACGAGCTAAACAGTATGGTACTGCTCAAGAGCAGAAGATTAGAAGCATTAGTGTATGGTATCACATTTCTGTGTGCACAGTGCTGGCTTTCGAAGGCCCTCGCAGTTATTACTCACAGCGGTGAACGTAGGCTCATTTCCAGAAGGCAGTAGTCTCTTAGAGATGTGATTGGATGTCGTGTATCACTGCAAACACCCACTTCATGCTAGATTCTCTCACAGCTGGTGTTGCAGCAGCAGTGGTACGTCCTGAAAGGTCAGCCCAGAAGATTGACAGCACGGTCAGGCCAAGTGATACTGCACCGAGGAAATGATGTGCTTGGTTGTCTTATGACTGTACCGTCTCTAACAACACTGCCATATGTCTTTTTATTTTAACTGTTACCAGGCTTAATAGGGGCTCAACACAGTGTGCCACATTTAGTCTTAGTGGGGGGTGCAATGAATTAACTTTTTATACCTACACATATACAGGCCTCATTATTAGTTCAGTGACGCAGTTATAAAGTGGAAGTAATTCCATTACTGCTTCTTTTTTTGGTAGTAATGGAGTAACCATCATATTTACCACTCAGCCGAATTCTAGATTTGATATTGAAGTGGGGTTTTTACCTCCAGAAATACTGCAGGGATTACTGCATCAGGCGGTAATGTCCCCAAAATCCCCATGAAGTACTATGGACTCAAATAAATGGGGACCAACACCACATTACCATGGCTAATAACCCTGTAGTAATCTGTACTAAGGGGCAGTAACAGTAAAGAAGTTGTGTGGTAATTCATACGAAATTATCACCAACCCGTTAAAGATGCCCAACGTGTTTGTGCTCATCTGTTCACAAGTAGCTCATGAAATGAAAACGTATAGTTTCATTCCTGTACGAGCTATGGGTTGAGGTTGGAATGTGTGGGAGCTTGTGTGGGGAGAGGTCCGAGGGGAGTTTAAATGATGGGGCCCTCCATCAATGGGCAGCTCATCCCTCACAAAAGCAACTCCTGGATGATTCACCGAGGACAAAGTAAAATGGCGTTCAGTCTTGTAGTCAATAACTCTCTCTGCATTCACCCTCCTCCTTAGGACCTCCTTTTGAATGGGCGTGTGCAGAAACATCCTCTCTAAGCCCCGCCCATTCCCGCCTCATTCTGGCCCACAGTTCCACATTGTGTTTCTGCACCGTGCAGGGAATCCGCCTGCCAGTCCACGTGATCTGTACTCGGATTCTCGCGGACCAGCTTGATTACAGCAGACTGTTCCTGCTTTTCCTGTGCTAAATCAATGGCGGACTGAGAGATGCCAGGTTTGTCATGAGGCCACTATTGCAGATCTTTGCTGCGTGCATTCGTGGCTTGTGGAGAGATCCTGAGTGACTCCTCATTACGAGGTTGGAGGTAGCAAGGCTACCCCCAAACTCGCATCCGGCTCCGGCACCCGCGAAAGGGGAATCACCGGGCAATTCTGACCTTGGCAGACCCGGTAATTCCCCTTGCGCAGGTGCCGGAGCCGGTACGTCCCCATTCCCATTTGAGCCTCCTTAGGGCTCAATGGGAATGGGGAGGATGGTAGCAGCGGTACCATTTATAACCGTATAGTTGCCACCATCATGTTCTGCTCACGGGTGCCGGTACAGCCACCTGGTTAGACCAGGTGGCTGCAAGGGCACCCGTGAGCAGAAGTCCTAATATGGCGGTACGGTATCAATGGTGCTGATAGCAATACCGGCACCGTTGTTGCCTTACCGCCTTACTCATAATGATGCCAAATGCATTTAGTTAAAGGCATGGAGACCCGTGTCTGGTGTTCCTGTGCCTTTCGCAGGATGGATGCTGTGACTGCCTTACCCATCTCCGCCCCGTGAAGAGGCATATCAGAATGCGGGAGAAAGTGTCTGACTGCCTGGCTGCCCTATTGGTAGGGCTCTTTCACCCTCATGTATTCCCCCAATACGAATGAGGCTATCTATATGTCAGAATGTCCCCTGGACATAGCCCAACAACTACCACCTCAAGGATGTAGCACTGGTCCCAAATGTTCTCTACACTTCCTGTACTCCTTAAAGATGAAATGAGGAGTCACCACATACGTGCATGGATTCTTTCTGTTTTGGGACTGCTACCACAGCCGTGTAGTGACTTCTCTTGACCCATCTGTGGTGTGCAATGCTCTCAGCATGCACACGATAGTGATATACAATGGCAGTTTGCCATTTCACATCCTTCTGCTGCCCCCACCATGGCAATTTGATGGATCGGTCTAGTCCTTACTGGTGCATCAAGTCCAAGTGCAGTCTGCTAAACTGCACACATTCTGATGCAATGGGTATCCCAATGCATTAACACGTTGAGTGTTACTGAATGTGCGCAGGGCACGCACATAGACACATTAGCACTCAATGCTGGAATGCTTGGAATGTAGGGGGAGCCACATTTTAGTGCAAAGCAATTTTAACCAGGAATGTTAATCTAAGACCAGCTTCTCGCTGAAGCTAAGTGTGTTGGTGGCAGCCATGTGTCACCCTTTTGGTGCCATTGTGTATGACTCCTTCCTGTAAGGAAATGCATTCATTGAGTTCATGTTAAAGTAAAACTGAAAAATCTGCTTGATATCCACTCCAAATTTCGAGGGCAAAGTGACAGCCAAGGTGAGATAATATACTCATCAAGAAAGAAATATAACTGTTGTTTTTGTTAAACACTTGGATGCCTGAATTATTTTCAAATGCCCTTGCTGCTTCCCAAAGCTGCAGCAATAAACTAACCCTAAGGTGTGTGATGAATCGCAGAATTCAGTCACTTCTCCCCAGGGGGAGCTTTTCTCTTTGAGGCTAGGGTGGTGAGCCCGCTGCACGATACTGTCCTTAGGGGTAGAAGGAAGCAGGACTTCACTGGGAGAAACGCCCCCCCTCGCATCAAGGACTCCCGTTCCGAAGAGGAACTCCCTCAGTCACTTATTTACAATTCACTAGCAACATCTTGACTAATACTGAGACGAAGAAGACCATGCAAGTAATACAGAGTGCTCATCTAACAAAGAAGAAGGACTTTGACGCTCCGCCAGGGAAGTCCGATGGCAGTGTCATAAATAAATTGGGCAGGAGACCTGAGAAGGAGAGAAGCCCGGGAGTTTCAAGTCAGCTGCACGAGGAAAGCTGAAGGAGACAGGGATGCGCAGTTTACAACATTGGAGGGAAGCTAGAACGTGAACCGTACCCGAGAGAAACCCGAAGAGAGAGAAATGGAAGGACGGAAGTCTCAGACAAGCCAACCAGTCCACAGTGGTGGCATGACCGAGAGTTGGCGGACTGGGATGTCCGACAATGATGCTCAGACCACTTACCCGCGTAAAGCATGAAGCGAGTACAACGAAGAAGAGAAGGAAACTGAGAGTCGAGAAGCCAACCTGACAAACGGAGGAGAGGATCCCATCCTGAATGCATTGGACCTGCCAAAATGTCTTCCATTCATTCTCTCTTCAAAAACCACTTCAGAAGCTACGGCACATTTGACCAACATGATCCATGAGATTATTTGCCCATCCAGCCTCACCCTTTATCTTCCTCACCAAAAGCATCATCATGACCTCAAAAGGCAGCCTGAGGCCTTTTACAGGAGATCAAAATGGCCAGCAGCACTTCAAGGCCTCAAACGTATCGTCTTCATCTCATACATCTGAAGGTACTGAACAATAAACAATTGAGAATTTTGAAGAAAAACATGATATGAGATGGAGTGTTTTTTCGATCCCACTAGTTTGAAGGACAAAAAACAAAAAGTAAGAGCTCAACCAATTTAAAAAACTGCCCCACAGAAAGGAGGTTGTTGCAGGCCAAAACTCACGGGTAATGTCTCAGGTTCTGATATGCTTGACAGTTGGTGCCCTCTGAACTCGGAAGCTATTAGTAATGGACTCCTCTGCATGTATTGCCAGGTGTAGATCGCTGATCCTTATTTACTGCCCATTCTTAAACTTTTCACTGAAAAAATCAATATGAAAGAAAGTTGGGAACTTCCCACGCATGCCTCCACTGGATCCACAAACCATTCCAAACAACAGCACAACTGTACAAGCTTAGCAGGGCTCTATGTTCACCTAATGCTGGGTGCCCAGGCATCAGTGTGAAGCTAGAGATGTTGGTATCACATGGTCATCTGATGGCACTGATCCTCTAACATGGGAAGGGAATGATGACAGCCTGACAGGCACAACTACAGGAGATGAGTAAAGTCTTCAGCCATTTGGAGCCATATGGAGTCCATACTGTGTCATCTATGCGTGGTCCTGGTCTGCCAGTGGCTTGGCGTAGCCAGCATTGTTGATAAGTGATGGAGTGTGGGGAGCAGCTGGTTTGCTCCATGAGGTTTCTACCACTGCTTGCAGAGTTTGCCTATTGCTGGCTAGGTTCCTTGAGACTAATGGTTGCTGGTCATTTGTAGCATCTGTGTGGGGCTGTTGTTACTGACTGTGGCTGGCTTAGCGTCTGGTGGTGGCTGGTTGCTGGTCACTGGAGGCATCTGCATGGAGCTCAGAAGGTGGCCGGCTGGTGTGGTCTCCACTTTTGATGCCGGAGCAGTTCCTGGAGGTCTTGGAGCACTGGAGTCTGGAGGCCGGCGCCTTCAGGCTGATTTGACTAATTTCTTAAGCCTGTGTCCTTATTTCAATACCTGAATTCTTGGATTAGACCATTTTAATATTCGCTTGCCCCAAAGTAAATTTCTTTGTTGGGGGATTGCTGGTTTGTGTCTCGTAACAACTCATCATGTTGCTTGACTTTCACTTTGACTGTTTCTTTGGATCATCACATTTCTTCTTGTTCATTATTTGTTCTTTTTTCTCCTCTTTTGTGTCCTGTTGTTATATGCCACTTTTACTATTATTGTACCAATTCTTACATTTTCATAAAGCAGCTTAGTGTATGGTGCTATAGAAATAAATAAAATATAAATTCAAATACAAACCTCCGGGAACAAAGGTGCCATACGTAAGCAGGACAAAAGTGAGGAACTCGAACCAGAGTGTGACGAATCTACTTCCGGGGAACCAGTGGTCCAGGGATGAATATCGGTTTCTAAACCATCAATCAACCCCACACCTATAGTACACCATAAGGGATCCGAACAGATTGGAATACAAGTGAATTATAAGACCTCCTTGTTTAATTTTGGTAACGTGGACGGAGCGGCAGGCTTTTCTCTGCATTGTCGTGGATCGTTGGTTAGTTGCAACACAGCGAAAATACAATTATTACCCAATGATAAAAGGGACTGTCCAGTCAAGGTTATATAATAATATCTACTTTATTATTACTACAACAGACAGTCCTAGCACACTACAATTACAACCCCCACAGTAATGGAACACAGAGGACAGACAGTTTCACAAACAGAAGGGATGCACTCTGGATACTGAGAGGGG
Organism: Ambystoma mexicanum; assembly: GCF_040938575.1. NCBI lineage: Eukaryota > Metazoa > Chordata > Amphibia > Caudata > Ambystomatidae > Ambystoma > Ambystoma mexicanum. Next base: position 1,249,010,521 of record NC_090923.1, read on the forward strand.
GGTAGTTGTAAAGCAATCTGTCTAACTGTTCAAGGTAATTTAGTTTCAACATCAAAGGGGCAAAGGGTCGTAAATGTCTCTAGGGGCCTTCAGAGAAGGACCAGGGGGGCAGAACCACAATGTACCTGGTGCTGAAGAAGTTGTTGGTGCTCGACAGCATCGAGGAGGTTCCAGGGCTCTTTGCAGCTCGTGAAACAGATTTAGTGGTGGAAGAAAGCTGCGCTTACCAGGCAGTAGGCAGTGCGGAAGGCGAGGCTGGACAGATGTCTGCAGGCTGTCCGGCACGGCGGCTCGGGCCAAGAATCATTGTCTCTGTGCTGGTTGGGGGATCTGGAATGCTGGTTGAGGCATCTCGGATAGCTCTGGTGCCTGCAGCGTGACAACAGTCAGCAGTGCAGCCGGATGCGGTTTGAGGACTTGACTGTCTCGAAATTGTCCTTAAAAAGATGGATGCTGGATGATGCTTGTGTGGCACTCCTCATAGCTTCTTTGCAGGGCTAGTGTCCTTTCAAGGCAGACGGCCCAAATCTTAAGAGGGTATTTAGCAGGCAACGGCCTTGTCCTTTGTCCAGAGACTCTCCGGCACTTCCCACCTGGGTAGCTTGCTGTCAGAATCTAGCAGGGCATTCTGTGCGCTGGCTGGGTACCGGTTCTGGAGCTGCTGGATGGGTCCTCTGAGTCTGGTATCTCCTTCTGTTCCCTGGGAGATGTTTAGGGGAGGGATCTTGCTTCCCACTTGGAACTCCTGGCCTTCCTTCAGTGGTGGAAGATGTAAGGTAGACTGTGCCTTCAGCTCGGGTCCAAGTGAGTCCTTCTTCTTACTCCTTGCAAAGTCTTCAGATGATTTTCTAAGTGAGGGTTTCAGCCCTCTTTTAAAGCCAAATGGACCCCAGTGATTGGTGTAGGCTAAGCCTACTTTACTGAACCAATCCTGGGTCCCTACCAACAATCTTCTGTTATGCATGAGGTCAGGACCAGAGTGCTCTGCAACAGGACAGCAATGGGGGTGACAACATATACCTAATTCCAACCCATCTTCCTCTCTGTTGTAGATCAAAGTGTCTGTCTGGTTAACTGAGCCCTCAGTGACTCTTGATTAAGGCGCAGGATTTCCCTTCAAGTATGTTCTGGCAGCACACTTCCTGTCTCCCCCAAACCACATACCAGGGGTTTGCCTACGGTAAATAGTGGACCCAGACGTGCATTTCACTGCCTTTGATACAGAGGGGTGGGAACTAGCTTCAAGTTGACACATTGCACACCAAAGGGGTGTTAGTCCTGCCTTCCTGTTGTCTCTCCGGCAACCAAGCCCACTCAGCAGGCTTGCCTCAATTATCTCTCATTTCTTTGCACTGCCACCCGGAGAACAAAGGAATGCAGATCCATGGAGCCTTTGATATTTTAATTAGGCTGCTCATGGCTGGAGGAAAGTGTGCCTTCCCCCTTCTTGGAATGCTTTGATGTACCCAGGGCTGTCACATTCCATGTGAATATGACAGGGGGAGACGGCGCCTGTAGACTGTATCTTCCCAGAGTACAGGTGACTATGTGTTTGGTGCAGGGAGCAGATGAAATGGGTGCGGAATGGCCGCACTCATTTCTCGGAGGTTGGTCTCCCATCATTCATTTTCATTTATCAAACAATCCAAAAAAGTCTAGGCAAGCACACTCTCCCTGTGTGGATGGTCGAATTCCTCACATCGAATTCCTCACACAGAGTCTGTCAAAACCACCTAACCATTACTATACAAGGCATCGGAGATGCTTGTGTCACAGGGTCATTTGATGGCACAGAGGCCCTGAGATAGGGAGGGCCTGATGACGGTCTGATAGATATAACTACAGGAGATGAGACATCTCCAGAAAGGAAAGCGCTATACCGAAGCCGGACAAAACGGAGGAACTACAAACAGACACTTTCAAGAACATGGATGGAATCAGTGCCCCACAAAAAAATCATAATTCCACTTTTACATAAGGCTTCATGTCAGTGCTCCCCCCGTTCCTCAGCCCTGTATCAAAAGGTGTTCTTATCGCACAATTCATTTGTATTCAGTTCATCGGTCTCAGAAAGATTAAGGGCTCACGTTGCTCTGCCAGGCTTGAAATGTGCGCTGTATAAGTTAGCCCCATGTCAGAGGCGAGTGCTTAACTCGTGAGCTATCCAACTCAATTAATAAAGTAAACGTGTATCCCCTCTAGCAAGACCAGTAGTGAAGGAAACACATCCATCATGTCTTCCTTGTGCTTCTGCCTCAAGCTGAGAAAGAGAGGAAGCTGGTGGACAGATAGGATGCAGTAGTATCCAGGACCAGAGGACCCATGGGATCCAGTATGCTCCTGAACCCCCTCGGGAAGGCCAGTATCCCTCTGGCAGTGAACGTGCTCAGTCTGGCAGGCATATCGTTCTATCCCCGTTATTCTGCTGCCACCTCCTCTCACCTTGCACAAACTGAATTACCAATTGATCAAGTTTGACCACCAAGGGGATGTTTCAACATGAGGTAAATTGAGGCACCATGGAAAGAAAATGTGGCCTTTGGCCAGTGGCTGTGCATGGGTGTGTTGGCTGGCTTATATGGGTGTGTTGCGGTTGTCAGGGGTTTCATTTGGGCATGGGGGCCATTATATGTGTGCTATACCAAACTGTCCTATGCTTTGTATCTGTATTTGGAAGGCCCGGCCCCTTTGGTCCCTTTGCTGGCCTCCCACTTGGACACACAGGGGGACCTATACGCTGAAGCCCTCAGGGGTCCCTGCAGCAGGCATGTGCCTACTGAGGAACATGACCAGGGATTCTGACTCCATTGCCTGATACACACCCGACAATCACTGTTCCTTGTTCAACGGGTGTGCCCCAATGGTTGAAGGTGTAAGCCCCCACACTGGGTTCAGTGCCTGTGCAATACAGGATGATACTGCTGTCAGCCTAGGAAGTAGACATGTGGGGGGGGGCAGGTGTTCATATCCTGGAGAGGGCTTCTTTTCACCCCCTCTAATGTTCATGCCTCCCAGATCCCCTGGCACTTGTTGAAATGAAAAGATCTGCCTGGCAGACAGAAAGAGAGAAAGAGACATGACCTTCAGGTATATGGAGCAGCACGGAGGGCTATGGGGAATGGAGGCACAAGCGGGGACCATTGTGAGCATCCCTGCCATGCCCTTGCCCTAGTCTAAGAGAAACCGCAGCCTACACAGCAGACAGCCATATGGTCCCTGGTGGGTGGGAATGCATGCTGCCAGTTCCGCCCACAATCTGGTAAGGGCACCCCTTATAAGGAAATGGGTCAAAACAAAAGATTAGGAATTGAGGAAAAACAAAAAGGGGAAAACTGAAAAATAAACAGCACAAGAGATCAATAAAAGAGCGCAGCGCGGTTCAAGAGCAGAATCCCCAGTTATACCAGCAAGCCAAACAGGAATTGCAGAGGACAAGCTTAACCCCTCAACTGCTGGGCTACTATGCATGCCTCTGCAACTAGGACGAGCATACTCGTCAGCAGCGCTTAGAGAGCGTTCAAAGTAGCGAGAGCTATCTTTGAGATACCAAGCTGCCAATGCCAGTGGCTAAGGAGGGGGAATATGATTTAGAAGCTTTGCGATATAATGAAAAAGGGTGCTCTCAGCCCGGAAGGAGAAATGGCTTAGCTTGTTCACATATGTGACAGGGATCCAGGTACTCTTCAGGACAGATGTCAGACAGCGAGAACAACCACCGTCCATATGTATCTCTCTCTCTCTCTCTCTCTCTCTCTCTCTCTCACACACACACACACGCGCACACGCACATTCCAAATGAAAGCCCAAATCATATGTTCTGAGAGTACTTTGTGTATCAAGTAGGGAACACGTGTCCAGTCGGCAGCCCCTTGATTTTCAAAATAATGTGGTGGAAGACACCTCACACTAAAAAGCACACCTGCATCCAGAGAGAACACATCCCTGCAATCAAGTGGTCTCCACACCCAAACCTAACAAGGGACGAGTGCCAAGCTCACACATCTGCTGAAATATGGAAAAGCCAGCAAAGAAGACTTCTAATAATAAGGGGAGAGACACAAGGTCAACTAGGGCAGCCCCATTGCACACAACTAATAGGTGCCAAACAGCGGACACATCCCTAAAACAGACAGCGGCCTAAACCAAAACCAAAGCCACAGCCTTGACTTGACCACTCATGCTCTCTTGGCTACACCCAGAAGCCTTCTGACAACCCACATGCAACCACATAAACACAGAGACAATGGGGCTACACACCAGGAGGCAGCAACACGCAAACACCATCCCTCCAAACAGACACTGAAAGGAAAAAAAGACCATCAAAAAGTAAGCGCAGCAAAACCGCCAAAACAACACTGCCCACAAGCTCAACACGTCACGTAGAAGTAAGGCAAAACATCGCTACAGCAAACGCAGTAAAGAACGGCTGCAGAATTCCTGCACCCAATATAATATAATCATGGAAGCAGAGGAGCACTCCATAGACACAAACTGTTCCAGAAGCCACCACAGAACACAGCGTGAACACAGGTCCGCGGTATCATTTGTAGATTAAAATCAGGAACGAATTAAGAAATGCCATGTACATTAAAAGATCTTAACACATTTGAAGGCAACAACATGTAAGTATTTATAAATATGAGAGAACAGTGCAGACACGAGAAATAGATTAAAGGCCTCATTCCGAGTTTGGTGGAATCCTTCTGGTAATTACGGCGGGATGCCACCAAAGAGGAATTAGCATTTCCGCTGCCTGATATCGCGGTATTGCCGGGATATTACGTGCGGCAGGAATGCTGGTAACTCCCCATTGCAGCATTTTCTTTCCATTCGGGGCCTGATCTGCCATCAGATCAGGCCTGGAGGTATAGATCTGTGTCTTTCCCCCGGCACACTTGTGTTTCCCTGGTCTGGAAAAAATTGCCAGCGTATCAGAATTACCAGCAATTTTAGCTGCATTTTTCCAGACCGGTGAACATTAATAGTTGATATGCTGAGCTAACACAGATTGCTAAAGAACAATTTCTGATGAGTGGCTATGGCATGTTATGCTCATGCTTCACACACCAGCAGGGTAGTATCCAGCATTGAAAGATTGACAAAAAACGTCCTGCTACTTTTCCCCCCAAATGCAGTGCGCACGGTTCTATACAGTCTCATTTGCGCCCCTCCACGACGACCCAATCAACTCTTTTGGGTGAAATAAGTGGCAGATGGCCATCATCAACCTTTGATACTGGGAGGCACCATGGAAGTGACTTTAGAATAAGTTGCCATAAGTAAGCCAAGTAGCAAATCACTTTGTGGTGCAAAATAACTAAATTGCACTATTATATTATATGGAGCAGCTCAATAGTCATTAGGCTTAAACCTACATATACATTGCACATCCCGTGCCGCATGGAGATAAGTCCCTGCAGCAGAGGCGTTGCTAGGGGGGGGCCTGAGGGGTCTATTGCCCCGGATAGAAGCTCAGGGCCTACAACCAAAAGGCTATAGCTACCCCCAAATCCCGCCAGTCCCGACATTAGCTTAGCCCCTGATCTTTTCCAGACCTAGCAACACCCCTGCCCTGCAGCCACTTGGGGACCTGGCCAGGGTCCCCCATCACATACAGTTTTGGAAGACACACTCCAGAATAGAGGCCCAAAAACAGTGATGCATGTTCACTTGGTCCTGAGTCCAAAAGTGATGAGTCTGTCAAATGGCTCATCGCGGGACATTAATAGGTTGCCCCCAAGCCCTTATCCAATGGATCCTCTGCCTTTTGCATCCATTTGTCTGTTTTCCTGGGGATCCCATTTCATCACAGACCCCATCGTCTTGCCTGCAACACGGCATGAAGCGGGTCGTTAGCTGTGGTTCCACTACATTGCATCAAAACAGAAGAATGATGGCTGAAGGTTTTGAAGGACGCTTAACCTCGGGCATTGCTCTGGGCAACCCTCCACACCATCGTTTTTGAGCCCGCCATGCCATTGCTGAACCGGAAAGACCATATGCAAATCAGGCATGTGGAACTCTGGGACCAGTAAGTGCACACAGTCAGGGCACACAGCAACAACTCACATTGACAACCACATTGTATTCGAACTTCAAATAGACAAGTGATCTGGGCCTTGAGCAATTACGTCTGTCTCAGTTCCTCCTTATAGCATTAGGAGCACATCACACTTTGAAAACAGGATGAGGGTCTCTCCTAGTATGTTAATATAATTGGTTATTTATAACACGCTTAATACCCAGAGTTTTCTAAAAGCGTGGACCCGGGGATCGAACCTGTGTTGCTCTGTGTCGTAGGCCAGCGTTTCCCCATGAGATATCCTCACGAGACTGGGTCAGTGTAACAGACTCCGATCCTGCACAAGGCAGCCCTTCATGCTGGCATATCATGTACTGCTTAGAGTGGGCCAAACACAGCTTCCGCATGGCAGCAAACATTCGAAGCGGACTGGGCAGCAGTGGGTGTCTCACATTGGCTGCGCCCACCACCACATGCTTGGGGTCCCTTCTGGACAGAGTTATGATGAAGAAAGGTGCTCTTAGCCACGGAGCCACAGGAGCCAGGGAGCAGACAATCATCTTTCTTTACATATACACACAGGGACCCCCTGAAATTCATTTTTTTCCACAGAATTTCGTTTCTCGCTGGCTGCGAAATGTTTTGGGTTTTTAAAAAATGAAATTTCTTGTACAAAATTAAACTTGGGATGTTTTGCATCCGGAAAGTTTTTTTTTCTTCCACAACATGTAATTGTCTCGGGCCAACATAGACATTATTGTGAACAAAAATGTAATTTTAGCGAAATCAAATGTGCCTAAAAAATGGCTAAGCGGGCACAATGCTGACCCGCTGGCAAACTGGAATTGGAGACGAACTGCCCACATGTTGGTTTGCCAGCGGGAATTTCGGCCACCGCCACTACTCATAAGATCAGATGTTAGACAGGGAGAACGCACAGTGGCCATGCTCTTGCAGACCTCAGACCCAACTCACATTCTCGTGTCACCGTACACACATCACACACATGCAACAGTCTCCTGAGCTGCCAGTCACCAGCCGGACCAAACAGCGCACAGCACTTCACCCACGAATAACACTAGCCCAGAAGAGTGTTTTACTAGTCATCCTCTGTTATTATGTGGCACTCTGGAATGTAGTGCTGCTGTGGTTGTAGCAGAAATAAATTAATGCACAATGCTACTGTACAGGCTCTACCATAACATGTCCAGTTTTCTAATGCCTATCCTAGCCGTTTAACCCAGGGTGGTATAGGCGCTGAAGCAAGTTTAAATCCAGACTTCGAATATTATCGCGATACATGCAGCTTCAGTCCCTACAAAGCCACGTGGGACGTGGGAAACGTGGAGCTGGCATGCGTGACAAGCGAGGAAGCCGGAGGAGGACAGACTGAGTTGACAGATGTTAATAATTGTCACCCTCTTTCGACTTTGAAATGAGAAATTCTCATAACAGTGGAAAGTTCCATTTGGGGGGCGGGGGAGGAGGCGGTTACGGTGAGAAAGGAAAGATGTATTAGTTCTAAGAACATTTCCCACTGTTGAGTTCTACCAGAGGGCGCAGAGCCACGGGTTATCTGGCGTACACTATAAGGACGTCTTGATCTGTTTTCAAATATTAGATTGGCGAAGAAGTGTCTCCAAACACGGTAGTAAGCCTCTTTTCTTGTACCAGTGCCTCCGTCCATGCATACTACAGAATTTGGGGGTTTATCCAAGAACACGTGTAAGAAACATTTCTGATATTAACACAGTAGGCCATTTTGTTTACAATCGACCTAGGCCATTTGGGAACTCATGTTCATTAATAACATAATTTGGCATTGGAGAGCCGTTACATGCTGACATACACGTAGGCGGCTCACCACCGCCAAATGTCCGTCGTTTGCATGGCGAAGTGCAAAAGTGCAGTTCAAAAGGCTTTTCGCACCTGTGAACGCTGCCTTATTCCTCCGCCGTGCAAAGTGTGTAAGCGCACAACAAGAGGCACTCACAATTAAAACTAAACTCTGCCCTACATGCTTGCATTTCGGGAAGCATATCATTTTCATTGTGTACACTGCCCACATGGTACAAGTGCTTGTCAAGCAGTGTTCACAATTACAAAGAATAGCTGTCTGACATGCGGGGCATGCTGGGAAACGTTTAATTGAAATTGTACAATGGATCCCTATGGGGTCCTGCTGCTTTATGCTGGTTATGCTGGTACATAAAGCAGGAAGACCCCATAGGGATCCCGAGATTTTGCCCCGGCATGAAAATTCATGTCGGCGCAAATGCTGGAACATTTGTATGGTGGAGAGGAAAAAAGGCGTCAGAAACACAACGTGTGCTCCACCCCTTCCTCTCCACCATGCACATGAATGAAAATAGAGGGTAACAATAATAGAAGGCATAAATACCTTACGCTAGGCATTTACGCCTTCCATTGACGTTACGCCCCCATTGAAAATGAGCTCTTTTGTGCTCCAGTGCAGTTTCGCGAGACTTAATGGTGCAGTCTTACCTGACACCTTATGTATGAAAGCGTGAAGGTTGACCAGATTGAAAAGATCAATCAATTGACACAACATGCCCCCTCATTCGTTTTAGATGGAGTTTTAATACAACCCGTTTTAAAGCCGATTGAGGAGGCTATTATTATTTCTAGGATCCGTTCCTCGACCTAAATTGAAAGTTTAATAGTGGAATTAAAAAACAAAGTCATTGCATCTCCCTCCCTCCATGGAGATGCAGATGATCAAATGATCTCCATTATGCTCCACTCATCGGTTGCAAATGGAGGCAATTCATGAAACGATGCAGGCGTGTCGCAGGAAGGCATGCTCTCCCCCTCCAGGTCCGTGGTGATTGACCTGGCGTCCTTCCTATTACCTTCTACTTCACACCAAAAACAGCTTAAAAAAACAAGTGGAAGAAAGAAACAGGAATAGACTGACAGGCGAGGGAAGAAAGTAAAGAAATCTCGTGTTAGTCAGGTCACAACGAAAAATGCTGGCCTTCTTGCTGCTTCCTCTGAATCCCAGGCAGCGTATGAAACCGTGGACCATAAATAGGCACTAAGGGAGAACGTCATCTAATCTAAGAAAAGAGCAAAGGAAGATCTGAACACAAACTTATCACTGCCATGTTAGATTATTGGCTATTGAGATTTAATACCTTGGGTCCAGTGGTCATTCTCTCTGACTCTGTAGTGGAATTCTCCCCTCCTTCCCCCCCCAAAGTAAACCCCACTTGATGTCCATTGATTGTAACCCCTGTGAAATCAAGGATCAGTCCCATGACCTGACGCTCGCTAGCTTTGATGAAGTGCCCATGGCTCCACCAGAGCCTCTCCAGCCGAGTCTCCTGACTTCTGACAAAATGAGCCACCCGACTTGGGCAGTTACTGATTTAATTGCAACTCATTTTTGTACTGTTCATTTATTCTAAACTTGTAACAGGCCATAGCACACCTTAGAGTAATTACAACTCAGGATTAGGAACTGGTGGAACTACCTGATAATGTTAGTGATAGAAACGTGTCTTGCATTCATTGTTCTTCCCCGCACAGGGTTGAACTGATCATGCCTTTTTCATCTTACTTAACATTGGATTACACATCAATTCACCAATCAGTTCCAAAAACGATACCTATAACACTATGACCACACTAAGCTGCCACACACCAACTGCCACTTAACAATCTTCTACAAACCTTTTGCATCTGCATTTCCCTTACTCATCCAAAAGAATTATACACAATGCTTCTATAAATGAACATAAGCATTGTGCAGTGAAAGAAGTGCATGAATAGAATGGGCGGTACGAATGGGCAAGTGGTCATGAGAACCCAGCAAGGAAATTCCAAGTAATGCCAAGTTGGGACGCTACTGGCTAACTACTGGAGCAGAGGAGTCCCAAGGTTGTGGTGCATATAAACCGTAACATCCCTTTAACAATGTTTTGTTTTCTGTCAATTTAATAGTCAAAATTATTCATGATGTTACATCACTGTATATAAATCATTAATGATTCCTATTTTCATGTATATGAAAGAACTATAAACCTCCTTTAAGAAACATTGTTTTTGCAACACATACTTATGTCTGTTGTTATCAGCAGTACATGCTGGGGATGGAAATCATCGTTCTATTGCCTATGGCATAAGGCTCCACCATGACACCAGCCAAGCCAAACCACCCCTATTATTCACTGCACCTACCCTAGTCCTAGTTCAGTGTCCACTCTACCCTAATAAAATCCATGGGGCATAGGCGTCGGCCATGCCGCATTCCTCAATAAGCAAATCAGAGTACATATTTGCGTTTGCTGAGGGCCAGGCCCGCTACCCCACACACAAAATGTATATCACACATTTTTCAACTTACATTCTCACACTTTTGAAGAATGGCTTGGTCCCGAAGGCGTGCTTTTGATCATTTTGCATAAATCCGGCCAGCAGTTTTTTAAAATGACAAAAAGTAGTTAAAAATGATTAGTGACATCTGGGTTCGGTCTGCGGACTTACTTCCCTGTTCGGTCCGTGGACGGATCTCTGATTGGTCCAGAGGGCGGTGTGATGTCCGCGAACATCAGACAAGCCCGCTGATTGGATGATGAAAAGCATGAGGTGTGTCATATTTTTGGAACTGTCCACCATCAGCCACCGGTGTCCGTGGACAGCGCAGTAAAAACATAAAAAAAAACACAACATTGCACACGTAAAACAAATGAAATAATCTCTGGAGAGGTGAGGGGTGATGAGGCTGCGATGGGATATGGCCTTAAAAAGCCCCAAAAATGGGTGACTTTTCAACTCTGACTTTTCATCTGTCCAGGAACAGTCCAGATGTTCGGGGCAGTCCTGTGGTGTTTGCGAACATCTCAGATGTTTCGGGACATAGATGACTTTTTCTGAATTACAGGGTTGGTGAAAAGCTGATTTTGGATGGCTTATAATTTTGGCTCCAACCAATAAAACTGTATGAAATTTGGGAATTTCATTCTAGACATGACTCCGAATGGTTCTGCAAAGTATGGTGCTGTTTTGTCAAGAGGGGGTCCCAAAATATTTTAAAGGCTTATAAATCTGCTGCCATTTGATTTATCTGCACATCAGTTTGCAAAAGGATTGTAGACCTAGATATAAATATTTTTGCAAAGTTTAGTGGGATTATGTCAAGAGGGGGCAAAATTAGAAAGGGGGTCTCATCTCAACATTTTTAGATGGTTTATAACTTTGTTGCCGTTTGACGAATGTGCAGAAAAGATTTCAGAACGATTATAGACCCAACCTTGAATGATTGTGCAAAGTCGGAATGGATTTTGTCAAGTGGGGCTAAGATATATGACTAGTTTATGTATGTACATTTTGAAACTTTTAAAAAAATAAAACATGGGCGGATTTGCAGCAACCCCGTGCAAGGAGCATCGGCAAGGACCTGAAAGCATGGTTTTGCAAATGTGTCTGTGTTTTATTTTTTGGAAAAGTGTCATAATGTAGATACAAATAATTATGGTATACCTTTTGTGACTGAGGTATAGCCTGTGGCCATGGGCAGTGGCCAGATTGCCAAAGGCCATGACTCGGACATTCTGGCTACTGGCCATGACCACAAGGGATCGGCAATGGGGTTAACGTGTTTAAAGTATTTCAAAATCAGGATAGGTGTGAATGGAAAAAATAAATCCTGCCCTTGGCTACAGCCCAAAGTGCTGGACAGGATTGCATCAACAGATCGCTGTGACTACCTCTGCATACAATGCAAACCCCAACGGGCTCAGAGACAATGCCAATCAGCAGATAATTACCGAGCACCCAAAACCATGCACCCACATGGTCACCAGGCCACCCCTCCAAATCATCAACCACCCTTATTTGCGACCATCTAGGAACAAGATATTGGGATTGCAACCCAGACTTGTTTCCACAACCTTGCACCAACGACTGGCCCACAACCCACACGGCTTGAGAAAGACCCTAGACGGTCGAAACATGGTTCGGCTGACTTCTAACAATAAATATAGCACCAACAATGGTTTTAAGACTGCTTTATTACGACAACACTACTTACTTATTATTACTTATTGAATAATCCTGTGTTTAGGTAAACAGGGCTCACTCTCCTATTCGAAACCTAACACTTGAAGAAGAAAGGGCACCTTCACAAAAGAACCCCATCACCAGCAACAGCAACAGGGTAAACCGACTATAGTACTAGATCAAGTGCAGTGATCTGCACACATTCTACTGCCCTGCAATTACTTCATAGTCTTGGCCGGTCATCACGACCCTGGCATTAAGGGTTTAACGGCGCCGTAAAAGGTGTCGGTGCCGTTAAACCCTTAACGCCTGATTACGAGGTCCCTTTGCAGGACCCGACCTTAACGGCTGGTTTTACCAGCTGTTAAAGTAGGGTGCCGCAAAGGGACCTTGGTGCTAATTACAGTACCGCAATTTGCGGTACCGTACTTAGCGCCTTCCCCAGTCCCATTGAGCCCTATGGGGTGAAAATAGGAATGGGGAAGGGCCATGGTGAAATGGGGAAATACCGCCCCGCCAACCTTGGAATGGGGCGGTATTTCCCTATTCCACCATGGTGGACTTGTTACAACACCGGCACCAACCATGGTGCTAATAGCGCCATGGTTTAGCGCTGGGGTTGAAATGAGGGCCTTGTACTCTGATTTGCTGATTTGCTTATTGGGGCATGCTGCATGGCCAAAGACCTAGGTTTGAATGGGAACATATATTCTGCTTGCTGCTAGAGCCTAAAGTGCTGTACGGGATTACAACAAACCTGTCCGAGGAGCATAAGCATGGACCTGAAAGCATGCTTTTGCAAATCTGTCTTGTCTTTTATTTTTCCAAAGTATCCAAATGTAAGTACACAAAACAGTGATAAACTTTGGTGCATGGGCAGTGGGCCTTGCCCTTGGCAAGGACGAATGCTTACTCTGATTTACTTATTGGGGCATGAGGCATGGCCGAGGCTCAAGGTTTAAAAATGAAAAATAATTCTGCTTGCGGCTGCCGTTTGGAGTGCTGGACGGATTTGCAGCAAACTCTTGCAAGGAGCATTGGCAAGGACCTGAAAGCATGGTTTTGCAAATGTATCCGTGTTTTATTTTTTGAAAAGTGTCATAATGTATTTGGTGACTGAGGTGTAGCCTGTGGCCATGGGCAGTTGCCAGATTGTCCAATGTGACAATCTGGCTACTGGCCATGACCATGAGGGACTGGCAATGGGGTTAAAGTGGCGTGGCCACCAGGGACCAGCTATGTGGTAAAGTTTTTCGAAATCGGGGTAGGTTTGAATGGGAAAGAAATTCTGCTTATGGCTACAGCCTGAAGTGCTGGACAGGATTGCAGCAGACATTCGTGAGTAGCTTCAGCAAGGACCTCAAAGCATGGTTTTGCAAATCTGTCTTGTGTTTAATTTTTTCTAAAGTGTCAAAAGTAAGTACACAAAATTGTGATATAACTTTGGTGCATGGACAGTGTGCCTGGCCCTCGGCAAGGAAGAATGCCTACTATGATTTACTTATTTTGGCATGCAGCATGGACAAAGCTCTAGGTTTAAATGGGAAAACAAATTCTGCTTGCGGCTGCAGCCCGCAGTACGGGACGGGATTGCAGCAAATTTGCATGAAGAGCATGAGCAAGGACCTAAAAGCATGCTTTTGTAGATCTGTCCTGTGTTTTACTTTTGTGAAAGGTAAGTACATACAATAGTGATATAACTTTGCTGCCTGGGCAGTGGGCCTGCCTTCGGTAAGGACACCAGTCTACTCTGATTTGCCTATTGGGAATTCTGCATGGTCGAAGCCCAAGCCCCATGGATTGTGAAGACTGGCCATGCAAGCCATGAGCACTGTCCATTGGTCACATTATGAGGGTATAGTGGACACTGAACTAGGATGCAGGGTAGGTGCAGTGGATAACAGGGGTGGTTTGGTGGGGCTGGGGTCATGGTCGAGCCTCATGCCCTAGGCAATTCAACCATGACTTGCATCCCCAGTATGCGCTGCTGATAACAACACACATCAGTATGCATTGCAGAAAATATGTTTGTTGAAGGAGGTTTACAGTTCTTTGATATATGTTAAAAGAGGAATTATTAATAACTTATATACAGTGATGTAACATCATGAAATATGTTCACTCATAAAAACCAATAAAATTGACAGAAAAAACATTGTTAAAGGGACGTTATGTTTAAGTTGCACTAGCAAAAACCTATGAAATTCAATGGAAAAACGTTATTACAGGGACGTTATGGTTACAAGTAAAACCGAAAACCCCCAGAAATTCGCCGGTTATGGTAAGCTAAGCAACCATAACTTGCGCGGCCACTGTGCACTGCTAAGACTAACAACCAGGACATCAAAGATGACAACACAAATGTCATTGATGTCCTCTTTCCTCCTCCCCACCTCTAGCCTGATATGATTTCATCCTTTTTCCCCACCAAATGGAATTTTTGCCACATTTTCGGCTAACCCCGGTTATTTCATAAATAACTCTGGTTATCCTTTGCATGGAAATAAATCACATGGTGCCATTTTAATTTCTGAAAAGCCTCTCTGCTGTAAAGCACAATGGGAGATATAGCTATAATTTTGGCAGAAGGGGGCACCTCCTACCCCGTCAAATAGTTTAACAACTACTGGACGAAATAACCTCAGACTCCTGCGAGAGATCGCATCAACGCTTCATGCCCAAGTTGTTTCGTACCTGGTCCATTTCTGTCCAGTTGTTTTTGTTGTGTGCTGCACAGACATTTTGACTTTTTCTCAATACGGAAATGAAAGGGAGTAGGCCGAAAACAGCATGTTTTTCCTTTCCTAACCTAATAACTTTTTTATTTTTGTAAAAATTCTTTCCCAAAATGTTCAGGCTGTTGCAAAAAATCAGCCAAATCCGTCATGCAAGTCAAAAGTTTTTAGCAATTCAATTGTCGGGATTCCTGTGGAACTTTATACTCAAATTAACTATTTATATATATTTCACGGCCCGCGGTAGTGGCCGTGTAGTTATGGTTAAGTTGCTATACTCATAGGAAGAGCACTTTTTCAGCGGCTTATAAGTTCGCTACCCCTGGATGAATCCTCACCAAACTTTGCAAATAAAGTATATGGTCGGCTCTGAATTTAGTTGTGGGAGGTTTCGTGGGGGGGCAAAGTTATAGGGGGTCCCAATATTGTTTTTTTTCCATAGACTGAATGGGGAAAACCTTTGCGCACCACTACAGCCCGAATGGCTGGACTGATTTTCATCAAATCTGGGGCAGGAGTGGGGGTTTGGGTCAGAAAGCATGATTTTGCGCTTTGGTGGGAATCCGACCAGTACTTTTGTGAAATGACTGAAATGTACGTCCCTAAAAATGTGTGATATCTGGGTCCGCTGCGCAGACCCATTTCCCTGTTAGCTCCGTGGACCAAAGTGTCATTGGCCTGTGGTACGGCGTGCTGTCGGAGAACTTTGGACGCGGCCGGTGGTTGGCTGGAGGGAAGCGTACTGTGCATCAACAATGTTTGCGAAACACCACCATGGTGTCTCGGAGGACATTGCACCGGCGGAAATGTCTGCAAAATGTACTGTTCACCATGTGTTGGCCGCAGCAAGGGAGGGAAAGGGCGGGGAAGTGACAAGTGGTTAATGTGACATATGTAAGTAGGTGGAAGAAGACGGTGGAGTGGCTGCAGTATTGGTGCATATAGCGCGATTTCCCCGGTAACTAGACAGCAGACACCTTTGTATGGTGATTTCAGGCAGCTGTTATAACGGCATGCTAGCTTCTGCCGAGAGCGGTTTGAAATGACCTCTTTCCGTGGTGAGTGGTGGCAGGTGATTTTAAGAAGGGGAGTGATTTGCACGTGGCATAGGGTGGCTGGGAGCGTGGGTGCCTGTACTATGCAAATGGATAGCGGTATTTGGGGACATGATAGCGTTAGGTTGGCAGTGAAACCATACTTTGTGAATGGAAGTGGGTACGTCCGTTGTATGTGAATGAAAGTGCACAGTGGTGCAGGAGATAGTGTTTTGGGTCTATATTGGCGAGCTGTCAGCGGCGACCTCTTTCCGTGGTGAGTGGTGGCAGGTGAATTTCAGAAGGGGAGTGAATTGGTTATGGCATTGGGTGGGTGGGTGGGAGCACGGGTGCCTGTGCTATGTGGATGCAAGTGGTGGTTGGGGACATGGTGGCATGGATGGGTGCATGCAGTTGGGGTGGGTTTGGTGAAGGATTACACTATCGGGTGCATGGCCGAAGGCCGTAGGCCGGAGGCCATGCTCTCAAGAGCCTAGGGCTTCAGCTCACACACAGCTGCAATGCATGTGTGACTCTGTATCTGGTAGATGGGGGTGCTTGCATAGTGTCGTGTGTGCAGATTGGTTGGAGTAGGAGCAATGTTGCAAACAGTATGTGGGTAAGTTTACAGTGACACATTACTTTGTGAATGGAAGTGGGTACGTACGTACTATGTGTATGACAGTGCACAGGGGTGCAGGAGACAGTGGGCCTCATTACAACCCAGGCGTTAAGGCGTTAAAATGCAAGGCGCTTTTTGCTCCACAAACCTGGCAAGCCCCCCGAAGATTGTTCATCCTACCGACCAATTTCTCTCCTCAATCTTGACAATAAAATTCTCGCCAAGGTGCTGGCGGGGAGATTGATGCCATTGATGCCAGCCCTCGTATTGGCAGACCAAGCCGGCTTCATACCGGGCCGCAACACGACTTTCGGAATCAGGAGGATGTTCGGGGTCATTGCCGCACTGGACCCCTCGCTACAGGCTGTGGCGGTTCTTCTCGACGCAGAAAAGACCTTCGACTCAGTGGAGTGGCCGTTTCTGTTCATGGTTCTCACCAGGATGGGCCTAGGGGCCCGCTTTATCAACCTTGTTTCCCTCCTCTATACCAAGCCACGCGCCAGCATCATCGTGGGTACAGCCAAGTCAGCTCCAATAGATTTGCAACGAGGCACGAGACAGGGCTGCCCACTATCGGCCTTAATTTTCGCTCTGGTGATGGAACCACTGGCCTCCAAACTCCGTGAACAACAGCAGCAGAGGGGACTCATTATTGGTCCTCACAAGCTCATCATCTCTCTCTATGCCGACGACGTTGCACTGTTCATCCGAGACCCTGAGGACAATCTGAATCCAGTCATGAGGGAAGTCATCAAGTTTGGAGCAGCGTCAGGCCTAAAAATCAATCAGACTAAATCCATTGTATTCCCCCTGACCCCAGCCACCAAACAGATTCCAGACGACTTCCAATTCACATGGAAATTCTCCAAGGTTCGGTACCTCGGCATACAATTATCCCTAAAGTGTCAAGATGTGTTTCGTGATGATTACGAAGAGGCAGTCAAGTCTCTGCAAGACAAGATTTCTCGATGGAAGTCCCTTCCACTAACCCTCTGGGGTAGGGTCTCCCTGGTAAAGATGGTGATCCTTCCAAAACTGTTATATCTATTCAACAATATCCCTCTGTTGCTGCAACAATCCTTCTTCAAAAAATTGAAAAGCCTGGTCCTTGAACTACTCTGGGCGGGCAAGCCTGCCAGAGTGGCGTACACCACGCTGACACTCCCGGTCACAAACGGGGGTCTGGCGCTGCCTGACCTCGAGAAATACTACTGGGCAGCTCAAGCACAGTTCCTCAGCCACTGGTATGCCTCGCCAGCTTCCCGACCACATGTACAAGTCGAACGAGCCCTCGCCACACCGAACTTCCTAACCGCGGTTGTCCTTAGCCACACACCGGTCCCCAGCTCCACGATGAACGTAATGCTCACGACGTACAAAGTCTGGAAGACTCTGGCCCAGAAACTCGGAGTGCAGTCACGGTACTCCCCACTCCTACCCGTCAAGTTTATTCCCGGAGTCCCACTGACCTCAGAGTCGGTGTTCCACCAGTGGGTTGAAAAACTGAGCATACGAACCCTAGGGGATCTTTTCACAGAAGAGGGCTTTCTCACTCCAGAACAAGCCAAAAACAAAGGGGGCAACACTGCATTGGATGTATTCCTTTACTTCAGGACCCGCTACACCATTCAGGCGCTGCTGCCAGACTTCCCGCGTCAACCACCAACGTGGCAACTATTGCATAATGTTATCCAAGCACAGGGTGAAGGTAGACTGGTGTCTCAGATCTATAAATCTCTCATCCCCAATACGACTGTCGCCATCACAGGTGCAAAAGCCAGATGGGAAAAGTCATTGCACGTTGACATCTCAGACGAAGACTGGTGTTATAGTCTGAAACAAACTCAAAAAGTGGCACTTAACTCACGCTTAAAACTTATACACTTCAACTTCCTCCATCAAACTTATCACACACCAGCAAAAACGAACAAACATCACCCAGACGCAGATGCGAGATGCAGCAGATGCGGGACAACTTCAGCAAATTTTGTACATCTAGCTTGGGACTGCCCCGAACTATCATCCTTCTGGAAACAAGTCCTGGACACGACAGCTGCTATTGTGGGAGAACCGATACACCCGAGCCATACAGCAGCCCTGCTAGGCATGACTAGGCTGCTCTCACCTCCAACAAGAAAACTTGCCGGGGTTTTGTTGACTCTGGCTCGGAGGAGGGTTGCCATGGCCTGGGGTCGGGGCCCCCCCCCGACAGTCGCCGCCTGGCGCAGAGACCTGCTTTACTACCAAGATGTTGAAACAGACTTTATCAAACTCCTCCCACTGCACACCCGACCACCTGACATCTGGGGACCATTGACACTATTCTTGAGAGGGGAAACGGAGGACCAATTGTCTGATTCCTCGGACTCTGAAGTTATCCAGCGGTGAGGGCTGGCCCTTGGTAATTCCATATCCTTGGAGCGCGAGGTGGGGGTGGCCCACACGCAGCAGGAGATAACATTGTATCTGGGGGGGGCGGGGATGTTGGAGAAGTGCGGGGGTGGTCTCCGGGTGGATACTGGGTCAAGGCGCAAAGTTTAAAGTCCACCCTAATGTGGGTGTGAAGTTGTATTGAGGTTTAAATACCTAAAAATAAAGTTTAAAAAAAAAAAAAAAATGCAAGGCGCTAACCCGCCTTGGTGCTAATTACGGCACTGTAATTTACGTTGACGTAATTAGCGCCTTCCCCACTCCCATTATGCCCTATGGGGCAAAAATGGGAATGGGGAAGGGTAAATGGGGAATGGGGATTTACCGCCCCACTCACCTTGGAATGGGGCGGTAAATCCGCCATCCACCATGGTGTAAACATAGTTTACACCATGGTGGTAAAGTAGGGAACTTACCGCCTGGGTTGTAATGAGGCCCAGTGTTGTGTTTCTACATTGTGGTAAGTGTAGCAATTTTTCCTGTATAGCTGTATGGTGGTGTGCAGGTCGGGTAGGAGTGCTGGTGGCAGTGTTGTGTATGTGGATTGTCGTAGCTGGTGGCATGGTGAAATGGATGGTGCCATTAAGTAGCAGTGAGAATGTTGAAGGCGTAGACTATTGGGTGCATGGCAGTGAGTAGGAGTGATGGAAGATGTGGTATGTTTGTGGATGCTGCTAATTGCGACCTGTTTTTGTGAACGGGTGGTTTATGGTGTGAGGGAGTTGGGTTGAGGTGCCGCTATGTATGTTACGTTTGTGCACAATGTTAGCTGACCACATGGTTGCATGCATGGATTCATAGTGTTGTTCTGGATGTGGACAAGGGTGGAATGTTGTGTGCATTGCGAAAGGTGTGCTGGGTGCGCTGCAGGATCTTTGTGGATGCTGAAATAGGGCATCATGTGAAAAACGCCTCTGGTGGAGGGGCTTTGGAAGCAAAGGGAACGTGTTCTCAGAGTGCTTAACGGGAAATATGGAGTTGTGTACGTAAATGATAGTTTGCAATGCCGAGGTTCAGTAAATGATTGGTGCAGGCGTTTTTGCAAATGTGTTAGTCGCCAATAGCTGCCAATAAGGGAGTGTTGGAAAATTCGAGTGCAAAGAGAAGAGGTTTTGTGTCTGCTTTACTGGGGCGTGGCCCTAGCTGTAGCTGGGAATGCGCACATGCCACATCATGTCCTTCTGAGCATGGAGCCTTCGCAAATGCAACAGTGGGGATTCTGCAATGAGGATTCGAGGGTGTGGTTCACCGGAAGGGGCGCTGACATAAAGTATGATGCAGTGAAGTTGGCAAAGATTGACAGACGGCGAGCGCTTATAGTCGGTGATAACTTTGTGCACGATCTGCACAGGTATGCTCTGGAAAGAGGCTTTGATACTGACTTTCAGTTGGAAGGAGGGTAGGATTTTTGAGGCACAGTTTATGAGTGGGGTTTCGGGTGCATGGATCTCCTTTGCAAATGTGTGGCCTCTGTTGGTACTGTAGATGTGGTGTTCGTGCATTTTGGAGAACTATATTTGGGGTGCATATCGTGCTCACGTTTGCTCGCTTACTTAAAAAGTTGATGACAGCTGTGATGCCGATATTTCCTACTGCAAAGGTGATTTTCTAATCAATGGCACGAAGAGGACATTGGGAGCATGCCATTGTAATTTGTCCATAGCCAGAGGTTGGGAGATGTTGGATAAACAGAAGCATGTGCGACTTTATGTGCAGTGCTGGGATGTTCTGCACCGACTATGAAGGTATTAATAACCATGAATGAAAGGTGAGGAACCTTTTAGGTGGGTAATCCTTTGATTGGACCTCAGCTTCCTTAAGTGTATTTTTGTTAGGTTCCTTATGCACAGTCGCATGGAGTAGTAACAACGGAGTATCAGGTTCCTCGACTCCGTTTAATTAAGAAGAAAAACCATGCAGTTACTTTAATATGTAGCCCATGCGCCCACGTTTATCTGAGAAAAAAAACACATGACCCCTTTCTCAGTTTTCTAATATAGTTTTGGGAGTATTTAATTTTTCTCAAATGGGTGCCCTTTGTGATAACACGTGTTTCGACGGAATCTCCGTCTTTCTCAAATCAGGGCCAATTATTCTTGTCCACGTGCTTCCCAATAACAGCACACGTGCACACTGATTTTGTAGCGGTACATATGAAGTCCTGTGGAGAACTGTCATTGTAAGATAGTGAAGTCTTGGAGGGCATTGGTGGATGCGTGTGTGGGTACTTACCAATATCCAATAAGGGCGTGCTGGGAAGAGGATAGTGTAAAGGGAAGAAGGACTGTTCATGATTTACTGGGGTGCGGCTCTCACAATACTTTGCGAGGCGCACGTGCTACATTCTGCGCTTTTGAACATGCTGGCCAATGGAAATGCGATTGTTGCAATTGTCAAATCAGGTAGTTAGAGTGTGCGTCACAGGAAAGGGCGGCCATATTGGGTTTCATTACTGTGTGTAGTGAGGCTGGTAGAGATGGTGAGACACACAGTTTTCATAGTGGGTGATCGCTTTGTGCTAGATCTGCTCCAGTATGCCATGGAAAGAGGCCTTAATGGCAATTTGAATTTGGACGAAGTGGACGCTTTGTTGTGTGGTGTCCCGGTCCATACCTTCGACCATTTGCTTGCAGAATGTGGATGAGTGGCCACTTTAGGTAGTGCACTGTACTGTTGTGGAGCATTGCTTTTGGGTTCCATAGCTTGTGCAAGTGTGTACCGTCAACTCAAAAAGATGATGAAAGAAGTGCAGTGCATTTTTGCCAGTTCGAAGGTGCTTTTCTCATGTATACCACCAAGTCCAGTATATAACTATTCCAATGAATGTTGTCAGCTGCCAGAGAAGGGAAGGTGTCTTATCAACAGAAGCATGTGTAACTTTTTGCGTGCTGCTGGAATGTACTCCTGTAAGAATGACAACTTTGGTTATCGATATGTGCACCTTCTCAATGGAAATGGCATTTCATTGTCGCTCAGTGGCAATGACATTTGGTTTTCCAATCTACAGGCTGCACTGAAGACGCTATTGTAAGAATGTGAGGCGCTGTGCAACAAATAAAAACAATTATAAAAGCCTGAAAAAAGAGCTGTTACTGTGGAAGCTGGTTGAAAAAAGAAAAAAGAAACAGCATTTTTAAGAGCCACAACTACAAAGGACATCCCCTACCCTCGTTGACATTTATTCCCGTACTCCCACGCGCGCACACCTGAAAAAGTCTGCAGACATCGCGATTGTTGGAGGGTTGTACGTGTACCGTTCGCCCATTTTGCATATGGCCATCTTATATTTGGGATTGGGGAGGACACGGGATTGTGCAATAGGCTTTCTGGGTGTGGAGTGCACACACAGTCTGTGCTATACGGTATGTATGTCGACCAACATGCAGAGCATGAGCTTATGACTGTGTGTTGTACGGGCCACAGCGTATGCTTTGTGGGTGAATTGTATGTACATCACATGACAGTGAATGGAAAACAGAGTCCGGTGGGAGTTGTGTGGAGTGTATCATGTGGGTTTGTACGCATATGGAGCACCTACACTGCAGTGATTGCTTTTCGTTTGTGTGTGTGACACTTTGGTGATGCTCGATCCCGACGATATTATTGTTGTTGATTGTGGAGGGACAAATGCACACCATGTAACACAATTTTAAGTGGTGTTTGTGCTGAGGGAGGTAGTAGGCCAAGTAATGCATCTGTTTCCCATCTCCTGCATAATTTTGTATCGCAATATGCAGACAATCCATGTAGGCGCATTATTTTTTATTTGGTCTGGAAATGGAGAAAGCGCGGTACATTGTGAAGAACTGTATTTATGTCTTTTTACAACTTGTGCCATTGTCGTACTGTAGAAATGGGAATCCATCGGTTCCCAGCACAAGCAGTTTCCCCCACAAATAGCGTTCTTGTTGATATTACCGCATTTCCCCATTCTGCACTCTCATTGCCTTGCTGCCCTTTTTGGAAGTATAGGAATAATGTTTGTGCTTGCTGTTGCGCACTTGAGCTCTTGAAAATGCACTGCAACACGCACAACCATCTGTTTCAACAGCCACCCATTTCTACCTGTTTGCACTGCAGTGTTTTCCACAGTACCACAGTTCCTTCCATTTATCACACAATTGTGGGGAGGGTATACGCTGCACATCGCACTGCCTCCCTTCATTGCCACTTATATTGTGACACTCTACAAGGAGCTTTATATCATAATCAGCCACAAAAATATTGCTAAAGTGACATTATGGTGCAGCTGCAGTACTACAAACATAGCATCATTTATAAATACACTATGCTAAAGCAACGCTCTGCTTACAGTGCCCTACTAAAAACCTATGAAATTCACTATCAAAAACATTGTTAAAGGGACATTATGGTTAAGTTGCACTAGCAAAAACCTATGAAATTCAATGGAAAAACGTTATTACTGGGACATTATGGTTACAGGTACAACCGAAAACCAACCGAAATTCGACAGTTATGGTAAGCTCAGCAGTCATAACTCATGCCACCCGTGTGCACAGCAAGGACTAACATCCATGACATCAAAGATGCCATCACAAATCTCATTCATGACATCACTGATGACATCACATGTGTGGATATCTCTGTTTTGTTCACTACCATAAGTAGGCCTGGTGCTTTTCTTCGCTAACAGTCAGGAACAAACAATTCAAAGGTTTTACATTTGTGTACGGCACCCTTCTCACATGTTCTTACACTACTTTCCTTATGGTTCACTCACATCATCATAAGATACATACATATATAGGGGAAGAGGAAAGCGTAAAACACAGCACTGGTTTCTGTGCATGAAGATAATCAGTTATGTTATGAACAATTTCTGGTAATACTGCTCCTTTTTAGCTTACTTTAATTTCTTTGTATATCATCATGTTTGTATGCATTGTGGTGTCTTTATGGTTACTGTGCAGTAGTGCAATTATGTAGTTATAAAGGCAATGGTAGCTACTTCTTACATGTTTCACAGTACCCGACACTCTAAAATGAATGCATTCATGATTTCACTATGTAACATGGAACATTTTTGAAGGTTACACTTCCATGAGGCATGGTGCAGACACTGCTACATTTGCACATAAGTTCCTTCATGTACAGTGAATAAGTGTGTAATACAATGGTGTGTATAGCAATGCATTCCTCCATTACCTACTTATCTCATGATAGTTCTTCCAATAATCTTTTATAGTTGTCTGCGACCATTACAATAACAATCCCTTGTGGAGGCTTCCTATTAAAACTACATGCACATGTGATATCATCAGTGATGTCATGAAAGAGATTTGGGTGTTAGTCCTTGCAGTGCACACTGGTGGCATGAGTTATGGTTGCTTAGCTTACCATAACTGTCAAGGGGGGGCGGGAGGTTGGTTTTAGCTGTAACCATACAATGTAAAAATGTTTTTCCACTGAATTTCATAGGTTTTTGCTAGTGCAACTTAACCATAATGTCCCTGTAACAACGTTTTTGTTAGTGATATATATATAAATACATATATATATATATATATATTCACTGAAAAAACGTTGTTAAAGGCACGTTAGGGTTAAGTTGCACTAGCAAAAACCTATGAAATTCAAACAACGAAGAAGCAAATGGTAGAGTAAGGACTGCAAAGTATTGACAGCAGAAAATCATCACTGCAACCCAGTAAGTACACTGAAGTTTCTTCTATAATTACACAGCTTGTGCAGTGTAGAATAGTGGAAAACCATTAGTTTTTTTTGCACGCAGCAATACCAAGCACCTTGGAATGGCTGTAAGAGAATTGCCCTCATGACTAAGTGAGTAACAATAGTAACCCCATTGGTAGGCAGCACAGTCTGAAAAGTAAGACAGTTAATATGCATTGCTTCATATGTACATAACAAATATTTTTATCTTTAAGAGGACATAGTGGAAATAAAATACATGCACCGCAAGCAGCACCTCTTCTACAACAACATATGGCCACACGAAAGGAAGGAAACTCTGTAAGTAACAGTCTACACAGACTATACACCAACATGGAACAATTGCTAAACAATTTAGCAGCCTTAAAAGATTTTGTGCAAAGACATAATAAGGGAAAAATGAAATACCAATGCCCCACCTGCACATGTACCCCTTCCCCACTTCCCAGCCCACCATCCCCAACAACATCCCTGTGAGCACAGACGTTACAATGAGACCTCAATCCTTGCCTCCCCTCATGACAATCTTGTACAAATCCCCAATTCCCCTCTGTATGTATCCAGTTCAGGTACCCCTTCCCTTTCCTCATATTGTCTATTTATGGCAGAAATTAAAGGTGTAGATGTAAAGTGTTGCTGGGTGCGTGAGTGGCTTTTCCTTTTATTTTAAAATTATATTATACGTCTGTAGTGCACAGTACTGACCGGGATGGCTGCAGTTAAGCAAAATGGAGGTTTCCTATGAACACTGCACCTGCCCAGCGTATGCGCAATCACAATGCAGGTATCTGTAGCATGCCGGTACTGGCCTCATGTCCGCATCCTGTGATGCACCTTTAATTAGCTGTGGGAGCGCACGTCTGTCCGTTCCACAACTATGCGCATGCGTCCTCTATGTCCTGGTAACACTGGCCCTGTGCAGCATGATAGGAAAAAGTTGTGATGTACTTTCAGTACTTCAAAGCATTCACCCACGTCCTATGGACAGCTGTGCACACGAACATTGCACTGGCTGTAGCCTACAAACAACCAGTTTGTGCAAAAATGGTCCCCAGACACGTGTCACACTTTTAATAAGTCCAAGCCTGGGAGACCAAGCCTGTTCGTAGGACACCTATGCACATGCGCACAAAGTATTTCGCCCAATACAGGTCCTGTGAACAACCGTCCCAGTGGAGAACATTCACAACATCAGTATGCGACTGCATCCACGCTGCGCATAGACCCTTATTTGTTGGACACACTCGGAACCCCCGGGTATTGGAACTGTAGTGTTTTCTGCAATATAAGGAGTGTTCTTGTGGAAGTACACCCTAGCAAATGTCCCACACTGTGCCACTGTGCATGTAACTATTTTTTTGAGCTATTTAGACTCGCTTTCCAGCTTCAAGTGCTGCACAGCAGCCCTACAAAAAGCCACATGCCAGAGGTGCTCCGCATTCAGTTTGTTTCCTTGCAGAGCAGCGTAGGGGGTCACTTTGCTTTGTGCTGGCATTGCTTTCTCATCATTTCTACTGTGCTATATTACCTTTGCAACGAATGGCAACCATTACTGCTGCTACTGCCTATAAGTCACCAGCACCCACACCCTGACCCTCACCACCACCACCTCCTTCCGAAGGGCCTGGACAAGGGAACGGATGTGGTGATGTACATATAGATCAAGAGGATTGCGAGCATGAAGTAGAGAAAATCCCCAATAACTGCAGGCAGCATTAGTGCTGGGTGTGCAAACTGTTTAGCAGTGTAGGAGATGTGCCGAAATGTCATGCTAACCAGGTAGGATGCACTCACTCAGTTGTGGAAAACCTGGCGTGTACAGTTACGGCACCACCTCAATGCAACGAGATCTCAAAGCAAACCAGAAGGCAGCAGTTCAGACGGTAGTGCCCTTCAAACAAGGCAGTAGGTTACTTTATTCTACAGCATCTTCCACATCTGCTCCTCCCACCACCATGGACACTCCTGTGGGGCAACACATCCCTAACTCAGTCTTGCAGGATATATGCACCACAGCAGACCCTTACCTTTCAAAGGTCATTGCATTGTGCATGTACTGTGACGTGCTACTCTGCAGGTGAGATCAACTTCAGAGTGTATTCGAGGGGTCGGTCTGGGAGCATGCAAATGAGTGTCCCCTTCATAACTGAGGACCACCCAACATCTTCCTCTCTCTGCACGTGCCTTATCTTATCCCTATGGTTGGTGCCCCTTTCCTACACTCCTTTCCCTTCCTTTCCTTCACTATCGTGTGTTACAACACCAAGAACCATACAAAACAACCAATAAGAAAAAAAAGGCTTTTTTCACAGTCATCTTTCAAAGTTCAAAAATAGAATTGCCACTGAAACGATGCAGGCTGACACGCAGCCGATAAGCTCTGCAGATTTCACGATGAATAATGGGAGTGGTAGCTCAGTCAAAAACATTGTAGTTGTTTCTGGGAGAAAATCCTGGCTCTAAAAAGACGCTTTTTCTGGTGTTTGGGTGTGTTTCGAAGGGTTGAAATGAGCAACACCTACTAGAAAAATACTTGCTGTACTTGCAAAAAGGGAAGCAATGCATTTGTCATATTTCGCAGACAAAGCTGATTACCAGCACCAGTAAGATGAACTCCATCTGTGGGAAAAATGTTGGTGCTACTAAACACAATGTTGGCATTGTGAAAGTACGACATGGCAACATGTCGCAAAAAGGCACAAACAGCCTTCTTGACATTGCACTTCGCTTTCTCCATTTACACACTAAACCAAGTAGAAGGCAGCCACATCTGTCTGTGCAATGCGAGAAAAAAATAACTCAGGAGTTCGGAAACATACCCATGAGCTAGCCAAGTGCCTCCTTCATCGCAAATTGCACAGAAAATCTGGTAGCATGTACTAAACTATTTCCTCCATAATGAAGAATAAGAATGGCTGGATGTTTGAGCATCACCAAAGTGGCAGAAAGAGGAACCAAAATCAGCCACTTCATTGCACATGATAGAATACAAAATGTGCAGCCACTGCACACTGTTTTGCATGCACTTCAAACAAATGTATCTAAGAGTCCCCCAAAACCCATACACTCAGCCTCCGGAAGCACACAACCATGACCATACGCTTCAGCATTCCTCTCTACAAACAGACCTTCTGCCACAGTCTCTCAGAGTTGCCAACTCCTCAGTAAGGAAAGTAGCTATTGGCTGTCCTAAAAGTAGTAGAAGTAGATAAATAATGTCATCCCCTAATTTGCATAATTGGCCGTGTGCATGATGGGTAATTACAGAGGGCACGGTTATTATAGCCTGTGATTCAATTTTTCACCCAGCTAGCTGCCTAAGTATAAGTGGGGTGTGGTCTGATGACTTACAGATGACAGTATATAACATAATGCATAAGTGCAGTACAGCATGCATGTCGATATGTCATAGCCACAAGTATTATTATTAGAAATAGTAATAACTATATTTTGCTTCTTTATGATTTGCAGGAAAAAGGAAAAAATTTGTAAAATTCCTCTGCATGACCCTTGTCCGCTTCCAAACCAGAAACTATTTCAGTCCTAAATAGCTCTACAGGTTTCAATGCTGTAGGAACCTCAAAGCGCCAAAAAGTTCACAATTCCAGTACTGACACAATGTACTGCTCTACCAAAGCACCTCACTTACCTGCTTCTGATATGCAGAAACCCCTACTAGAACAGCGTAACGGTTGGACTGGGGCATATAATTGTGCCGGGCACCAATGAAAAAGTGGGCCACAGTTGCAAATGGCTCTTCCTCTTTTTGTGGCAGACTTTTTTAAATACTACGCAACTGTGAGTTATTCATGAAATGTGATGCAAATTGTGTACTTTACAGAGTATTTACTCAGAAACAATAGTCAACTACTAGCCGCACAGCAAGCAAGAAATGTAGCACCTTTTTTCAATTGGATTGCAAAGCACTGGAGAAGAGTGTCCGTTCCAAACCAATGGAAGAAAGTAGGTAGATTTCGTGCTTGCCACTTTTACAGTACAAAGTCGCTAGGGGCGTGATTTCTCACTAAATATAGTGAGAAAGTCACCAAGTTCACAACACTGCACTCTCTGCTTACACACCGCACCCAGAAACCTTATTGGCCAATCCGTTAGCCTCTACAGTCGCATTTCCATGCCTGGCATCCTCAAAAGCCCCGGATGTGGCACGTGCAATGCTGCAAATATCTTGATATCTACAGACATATTGTGCTGTGTACGGGAGTGGGTGAACACATTTCAACAAGGGTAAGGTATTTCGTCTTTAGTGGTGGCTCTGAAAAGAGCCTTTTTTGTGGTGCTTGCAAACAAACACCTTTTTTTGTTTTTTTGTAGTGCTTGCAAACAAAAACCTTTTTTTGGGGCGGGTTTTTTTCTTCTCCTCCTTACATTCTTACAGGAACCTCTTCAAAGAATCCTGCAGATTGTAAAACAAAATACCATTTCCAATGGCGGTCAAAGAAATCCCATTTGCATGGAAAAAGTACACATTTCGCGAATTAAGGATGTCATTGTAACAGTAAAACATCCCAGCAGTGCACAGAAATTCAAACATGCATCTGTTTATTAGACACCTTCCGACCTCTGGCTGCAGGCAAATTACATTTGGATAGTCCCATAGTCTTCTTGGTGGTCTGGATGAGAAAAGCACCTTGGCACTGAGGAAAAATCTGTTTCACTGCTTTCAGCACCTTCTTCAGTTGACGCAGCAAACGTGCACAAGGCATGTGACCCAAGTACAGCATGCCATAGTGCACCACGACAACGTGAAAAGTAGCAACAGTGGCCACATTTCTGCAAAGTGCAACCGCAAGACCGAAACTGCACTCACAAACAATGCACCACAAAGCCTCCACTCCTTCAAAAGCAAAATTGCCATCAAAGCTTCTCTCCAAGGCATACCTGTGCAGATCTTTCACAAAGGCATCACCCATGATCTACACTGTGTCTCTGTCCATCTCTGCCATCCTCACTACAAAGAGCAATGAAAAAAATGATTACCGGCCCTTCCTGTGAAAGAAACCTTCAACACCTTATCGAATAGTCTTCGCAGCCGCATTTTCATAATGAGCATGCTGAGAAGTACAGGCTGTGGCACGTGCTCTTCCCCTACTTCGAGGACCGTGCCCTACTAAAACAGGGGCAGTGCTTCTTCCCTTTCTACTACCTTTTTCCAGCACTCCATCATTGGGTACTGTTAAATAGTGACACACACATCCACCAATCACATCCAACGCCTCTGAATCCAAAACTATAATTTCTGCACAACACACTCAGAGTAAAAGTCTTGTGTGCTTGTAAAGCACCTTCAGTAGCAAGTTCTGTGAAACGATGCAATATTTCTGCATCCAGATTCATCCACATTGGGACCCATCACATAGGGACCCATCAGCACAAAGTGCAGGTATCAATATATTTTATACAGTACTTTTGCAACTCTGTTATAAGTGCCACTGAGCATTTTACCTAACAATAACCCCCCACAACGTTCTCACAAAGCAAACTGTCATTTCTGCCATCACCAACCATCAAATGCCACTTGCAACAGCATGGGCTTTGAAAGTTCTCACTTACCCATATCAGCCATTGCAATAGCCAAACACTTATTCTCTTCTTTTCTTCTAACAATTGTACAACTTTTTCCGCAGTAACGCATCTCCTATAAAATTCGTAAATTTGTTGCAGCAAAGGACCACAGAATGCTTCCTACCAACCTAAACGAAATACATACATTGCATGCATGAGAACAGGGTGCCTGTCACTTATCTTACACACTTCACAGAATGTGACATTACTTACAAAAGCAAAAAAGAATTATGTGTGCATTGGCAACAGCACCAATCGTACCTGTGGAAAAATAAAACCAACAAGTGAAATGCTTGCTCTACTCATGGTGAAGGCATATATGTGCAGAAAAGGTAATAGAATTTCACACACGAAAACCTTTTCCTTTCCAAGCTGCATACCTTTCTGGACCTTTTTCTCACCCTTCTACAACTAAGGCTAATGCATTTGCAAAGTAAATATTCCTACAACAATGCACACATTTACTAAACCTCACGTCATACAGCACACTTACAAGTGAACCACTTACCCCCTCACCAACAATGCTGCTGTTCCCAAGTCCCCATTCATATACAAATCCATCCACCTACACACACACACACACACACACACACACACACACACTAACTGTTCCTGCCAACACATCCCCCGACCCACAAGTATGCCATTAACCAAAATATTTTCGTACTGTCTTCTTTCACAGTTGCAGTAAACACCCCTGTCCTGAAAGCCAGTGGCATGTCGACTTGAAAATGCAACCCAGAGTAAACCGACTCTCGATAGCCAACAAAGTAAGTGCAATTCTACCGTACAGTGTCACCTCTTACTGAGACTGTTCAGTGATCTTGTATTTTCAGGTACAGCATTGTATCAACCCACTGGTGTGTGCGTCATTGTTATGCACTCCCAAATAGCTTTATAGCATTCTCACTGGACACTAACACACCATTACACAATCACACACCTCTATTTATATTTCTACCCTCACATTCATCCATTCAAGCAGAGCTGCACACATATACATCACAAAATGTACACACCCACACTTTCCTTTTTTCTACAACAGCTGCTACAGAATGCCCAGCAAAATGAACTCAGTAGACAACAATGCACAAATAGACCAGTTGTACCTAAAAGCATAGAAAGTAGCCATCCACCTCAAGCAGATTTTCTACTGAAAGTTGAAAGGGAACAGCTAATGCAGTCACTAACGAAAACTAAAGCATTTTCCAGTAAGGAAATTGTAAGGCCTCCATCAACATGTAGACATGAAAAGCAAGGTAGTAAAAAGAGTGCAACTTTCACTACTGGTAATACATCATGTATACATGCTAATGGCACCACAATGAAGCATTCCAAATAAATAATTGTACACTAACAATGTTCCTCCACAGAGTCACTCAGCCCTTAACCTTACTGCAGAACAGTCATCCTGGAAGGTCTTGCAAACAGTACAATACTCTAGAAACGAAAATTCTTTCTATTAATTGTAAACAAAATGAAACCACTGCCAAACTTATTTTGTAAACTACAACCACTACTTCTAAACAGACCCAACATCAGCATAGCAAGCTTTGGAAACAGCAGTACAGTTGAATAGAGTCACACCACCAGCACAGAGTCATACTTTAATATAGAATGATAGAAAGAAGAGCAGAGGAACCAAATTGCTGTACATAGCACTGTACGAGGGTATGAAAAGGGAGACAGTAGCATAATGGAACAAAATACACTGCTTTCACAAATACCCCCATCAAACTTAGATACCCATCTAAATGGTACTGAAGCAATAAGAACCATCTACAAACACCTTGCACATCAATGTGCAACGGTCGCCACACCTCCATCAAGTCATTGCAGCAGTTCTTTGACCACACTGTGAAAGGCAACGAGAAAGTAAAAAGTAAAATACTACAAACTATAAACTCCCGACCAGTGCGCGAATACACAACAGTATCAAAACATTTGTTAACCTGCATTGATGGACTTGCTTGCAAAATTACCTTCCACCATATAAAAATGATAGCAACACACCATTGTAGTGTCAAAAATAAATCTTGTTTACAAAGTGTAGTAAGCAAAAAGTACTCAAACAGAAAACTGCCTGCTCCAATAACATTTTTCAATACAAATGGTGTAAATTACTGTGCAAATGTAGCAATCAATGATGTATTACAAATGCCAGCAATTGTTCAAAACATTTATGTAAACGGCTCAGACCAGTTGTGTTTACAAACAATAGCCCTGCACACAAATGCTGCAAACAATCCTAGAAACAGTTACAGATTCTCAGGAATAAGACACGAATTGGACTAGTGTCCTAGAAAGATAAAGTCACATGAAACAGACAAGGAGTTCCACAGGAAGTTGTAATGTACTTAGTACAAGTATTGGAAAGCAAAAACATACCCAGACATGACATCATTCAGATTTCCTACATGTGAAAACATACATGCACTCTCAGCAATCATGTCATTCATAAACAAGTCCTTAACGAATGCTGTCTCTATGTATCTATACC
This sequence comes from Ambystoma mexicanum, assembly GCF_040938575.1. Classification (NCBI taxonomy): domain Eukaryota; kingdom Metazoa; phylum Chordata; class Amphibia; order Caudata; family Ambystomatidae; genus Ambystoma; species Ambystoma mexicanum. The sequence goes on from NC_090923.1 coordinate 1,249,043,162, forward strand.
TAACTATGATTCCATTCCATTTTAGCAAGTGGTACAACCATAGTATATTGTGGAGGCCTTGCAATTCGATAAACGTTCCACCTTACACATTCAATCACATAGGCAATACGCAATATGAATGCTTTCAGCATACAATGTAGATGGAAACAAAAATAACTACAACCTTACAACCTTCCCACACTGACAGGTATCACTTGCCAGCACAACCTTCTCACCAATAGCCATAATGTACCACACAGGCAACACAACCACTTCAGGTCACAGTACTGCATACATTGGAAAGAACGTACAATATTTGAAGGAGTTGTAAAGTAATTTGTTTCCTTTCATGAACGAGAGGGCCAAAAATGTCCTTGCCGAAAGGCACTAAAGTGCGTAAAATGGCCATGCCACCCACGTATGAATAGCCATTGAACACACACTCTGCCAACATACATCGTTGATTCGTAAGACACTGCACATGTAAATAGTACATAGGGCCCATAAATGTACTTTTACATATTGTGGCAACTGTACATTCCTTGCACCAAGTGTACGGCGCATGTCTCCATGTCCGTAAAAGTAAGTTCTACGTAACTGCAACTATAAGTGGCTGGCTGTGTACATTCGTTATAACAACTTACCCAAAGGAGCAAAGGAGAAAAATAAAATGACTCTGTAAACATATTTGTGGCATCCATATACCAGTATGACACTGTTGGCATGCATGGCTGCATTACGCTGTGGTGGGTGTGGCCAAGGCCTAGGCTCTTGGGGGCATGTACTATGACCTACATCCTTCGGCCATGCACCAAAGAGCCTAGGCCTTGGCCAAACCCACTGCAGCGTAATGCAGCCATGCATGCAAGCATGTGGCCAGGAACCACAACCCACAAACATAACACAGCCACCAGCAGTCCTACCCAACCCCCACAACATAATACATGTTAGCAAAATCCACAAACATAACACAGCTTCTGGCACCCGGACCCAATTCCATTCACATAGCATTTTACTACTTCCAACCAAACCACAAAATCTTCCCAACATTGGCCCTGCTCCCAATATATATTAAATACAAAATATCAATGCAGCATAATACAGTTTAGTACTCAGTAATCTGTGCAATGCACACAACCCAACCACATAAACCATTGACTGGAATCCTATGTACTTATATACACACAGTAGTACAACACTTTCCCCCGTTGACACACTTCAGGACTGTTGACTCCACTACCTGCAGCCCTGCACCCAAAACTGGAGGACGTTCTAACAATCACCACACCCATGTAACCAACACTGTGTACAATGCTGACAAAGCACACACACAAGGCAACACTGTGAAACCTACTTGCAACCAGTGGACATACTTTTCGGTGCAAGGCCTCTAGCCATGCATCCAAGGCGCTTGGACCTTACCGCACACAACATTCTGTAACCAAAAATCTGGAGGAATGTTAATGTTCAAAAATAGTAATTAGCATAATGATGACATCCCAAGAAATAATGTCACTTCAGCTTGACCAGATGAAATGACAGGACATGACATCACAGGAAATCCTGTCTTGAGAACTGTCGCCTTATAACATCACAGTAAATGACTTCACTTGACGTGTATCTTTACTAAAAAACTGAAGGAATTTAAAATTGGGGACTGCACATGGGTGCTACCAACCTTAACAAATAGTAAAACAAAACAAGTTGTTTATTGTATTGAATGCCCGTGCGGACTACGATATGTTGGGCAAACTAGCCTAGCAGTACACATCAGAATATCAGAACATCGATCCCGGATCAGATGTAAAACAATTAAAGCCCCGCTTGTCAACCACTACATGGAATTGAAACACTCAGTGAAATATATTCTTTGGTGGGTTCTTGACATTGTTAGGAACTCTACAAACATATCCAGATGTTTACTTCAGAAAGAGGCACATTGGATTTATCGGATGGAAACTCATACAAAAGGACTCAATGAAGAATTTATTCCCCCTTTACAATTATCATTAGGCTCCCTTCCATTACAAGTATGCTGTAGGGGGTCCAATAATGTTCACTACTAAAAAATTGGTGTCTTTCTTGAATAATCAGTAGGGACCTTTCGCCCACTACCACCCTAAAGTAGGTTCAACATTATTCAAAACTTTAACAAGCAGGGAAATAACGGAATTTAATCAATAGAAACCACATTTGCCCCTAATGGGTATCTACACTATACCGCTTAGTCATTAAATAACATTTACACATTCTTTACAACATCCCTTGCACATGTCAAAGTATCTTTTTTAACATACTGACTGCTTACAACTTGTGCCCTACACAAATCCTAAAACTAATAGCCAATCAGGAACCAACACGTCTACCGAATTGTCAAATATGGGCAGTGCCCTGCATAACACGGGGGCTGTCGCCAGACTTTGCTGCCACGATAATTATCAAGTGTTTGCAAACTTTACTGTTATTGACACTAATTGTAGGTGTATATTATTTGGAATCATTCTACAACAGCATATGTCTTTTCAAAAAATGAGTACTCTGACATCAGCACTCTGAGCTGAGAAGTCTACCTGCAGCTCCGACGAGCATAGTGGCTGCCACCCAGCTTTGCTTTGTTGTCTTGACAACTCAGTAAGTGCTTGCCAAGCTCGGCTGAATTCGGAGCCGTAACCATGGTCACCGCTATCAACACAAAAGCTCACTATATCTTTACATGCATTATTTGTTAGTTACATAGCCTACTTGGCAAACAAGTTTTTCACCTTGTAATTAATTTTTGAAACATTGAAATGACATGAATTATTTAACAACAGTAGGTTTTGTAAGAATGAGCGCTTTGACATTAGTACTGAGAGTTGACTAGTTCATTCGGAGCTTCAACAGAGCGAGAAGGCAGCCACCCAGTTTTGTTGCTTTGACAACCTATTAAGCGCCTGTCAAGTCTGGCACAGTGCGAAGCTATTAGAATGGATGGAAGCACTAGGCAACAAACTCATCAAATTCTTTATATACATCATGTGTTCATTATATAGCTTACTTGGCAAGCAAACAATTGACATTGTTACAAATCTAAGAAATATCGGAACAAGAACAATCATCTCAATTCACATAGGTGGAGGGTGTCCCCCATAACCAATCAGACTGCAAGCATTGGATCCTAGCAGGAAGTGAATTGCTCTGTAACCAATCACACAGCACTTTACATTAAGAGCTGTGCTGAGTGTCTCAGCACCATTCAGGAGAACATTATGTGACAGAGGAAAATAAATGCAGCTAAGGAGTGGGGTTAATGCGGGTTGGAGCACTGGCAACAAATGCAAAATACTTTTCAAATTATTCATACAAAGCGTTTCCATTCTTCGTTCTTAGGTGTATTGCTAAACACTGTATGCCGTTCGGGGAATGGTGGACCTGGGAAATTCAATCTGATTACACTACAGACGCCTGATTATATAAATCAAGCCGGGAGTATATCTGTGATAAACGAGGTACCCAACATAAACATGTTTGGTGGCAGATCTACGCCTCTCCATAAATATATGGTAATGCGTTCATATAGGAACTTTTTTTTAGAAATTCTTTTCAAAAACATTTTTTTCACATCATTTTTTCACATCATTTTTATACATACATTACCTCTCCCCAATAACCAGGTCGACTTGAGCGGAATCCCGAAGCACCTGCAAAATAATGTTGGAAGTGGATGTATCACTAATTTTGGGCGCCCCCTGCCTATGGATATACTGAACAGCTTTTAAATAACAGGTACACCAGTTCGACACAACCCATAATTTTAAACCAATGCTTGATCTAATGATCACCAGCAGATGGATAAGTCTAAATATGAATATTTTTGTTCACAAACCGATCATAAAGATGAACACTGGAAAGATTTCTTAGCTCTCTCTGACATGCTTGCTTGCACCAGCGTGGGTCCCTGTCATTTGATTGTTCCTGAATTCTACCCACCATTCTGTTGGATAAGATTTTTTAGGACAATCTAATTAAGTAACCAGACCAAATTATTACAGCAATACGAAAAGCAACCCTTATAACTGAATGTAAACAAAAACTCTCATTTTTATTTTTTGTTTGCTTCCCCCTAGGGATTAGTTTAAAAAGAAATTCCGCCCTGAGGAAGGCTTTTCTGATATTCAGTCGTACAGGTGGTTCGCCGAAATGTAACAAGGTTGATGTTAGACGTGATTCTGATCAACTTCTAGAATGAACATTTGAGACCTTGAATATCTGTGAATATTTCTGTGATACATTGGCAGATTTGTAATTTGGAGTTTTGTAAATTGTTTTTGTGATACATTAACTTATGTTTTGTGTGACACAATTATTTAGGTTTGTTTCACATTGCCAAAAGCTGCTAAAAATTGCGGTTCAACTGTGGTATACTGTGATTGTTTTGTGACATAAGAATTTATGTTTTTCTTCTTACATTTTCAAGAAGCATTTCTATTTGTTATTTCATGCCCTATATTATTTTTGTATTTATCAAGTCCCAGAATAATGGGAACTAAATATAATACATTTTTAGAAAAAGGTTTTCTTCTTCATTATTTTTTTTCTACATCCTGGTTTACAAGGGAAATTGAGTGTGGATCTCTGTTTTGAGGATACCCAATTAAGACGAAACAGGAATAAATCCACGATTTAGCCAAAACTAAGTTGACTAGATCTTTTGGAAATTGGTGTATTTATGTTTCTTAGACTCCCACCATAGCTGTACCACTATTGGGGCCCCCCTATTTGTGTTATTAGTTCAGTTGAAATATGGCCTATAAGACATTGCAGGAAAGAGTTGCATGTTCTCTGACCCAACATGAGAAAGAAATGTACCAAATGTGTGAGCTGTGAGCACTGTGACCAGCGCCGTCCTCATTAAGACATATTTTCCTCATCAAACATACTATGAGGTGATAACAAATATGCATACCAAAAGGTAAGTGACGGCCACACAAATGCAGCGGGTAAAGCGAGCGCTACAAACCACATATTGAAAGCCCCAGGACAAAAGTAATATAGAGAGAAATATATTGTTTTTTTAGTAGACTGCTGATTTGCAACATGGGGCAGTTGCTGAAGGCCTCCCTGAGCCTCATGTCCACTTTCCACTGAAAGAAAGGAAAGGCCCTGATGCCATCCCTACCTTTGAGACATCAATTGCCAAATATTTATTTTTATAGTATGGCAGTGTGAAAAGGCAATGAACTGATAACACTTCCGTATACCCAAAGGGAAGTTTCAGCCGCAAAATCGCCAGCAAATGCAGCTGGTAAAACGACCGCTGCACAGCACACATTTAAAGCCTGACAACAAAATGAATACAGAGAGAAATATATTGCTGTGTTATGACACTGCTGGCTGGCAACCTAGGACATTTGCGGGCCCCCACCGCCTTTGGGCTCAGGGCTCATTTCAACTAAAAAAGTGCAAAGGCTCTGATGCTGTAGTGAGACTAAGCACTGGCTCTAAGCTCTGAACAAACAGTATGCATGGAAGAGATCAGACACACAACTCTAAGATGCACAGCATGTTTGTGGCTGGACCTTTTACAGGAGTCTTCAACTTTTGCATCTCCAGATGTTTTGAACTACAAATCCCAATTTCCCTCTGCATTGACAGTCATAGCTAGGGCACATGGGAGCTGTAATCTGGAGCGCCAAAAGTTGCAGACTTCTACACTAATATTTTCTATATGAAACCATTTTAAGAAATTGGTTTAAAAGACAGATTCTTTGTTAGTGTGCCATGAAGCTGTAAGCCATTGCATTAGAAAATAGTTTAAAACCAAATAGTAAAGCGTGCTTTTCTGGTTTGCCGTTGGCATTTTACTTTTGTGGTCTATGTTTTTTTTAAAGGGAAACAAAACATGTGCACTGTCAGGTCCACCTCATGTACAAACCGTTACCTACTGAGCTACTGAAAAGGAGAGGGCATGCCAAACGTGTCAGAAAAAGCTTCACACTAGTGAGAGTGACATTGAAGAAACACCCCAACACACCAAGGGCCTGATGCATGGAATATTTGCACAGTTCAAAGTCAGTGCACATGGTAAAGAAGATAATTATTCAGGCAGCACCTTGCGGCCACAGTACCTTTCAAACCACCACTGCCATTCTTTGAGATCCAAAGATTATTCTGTGTACTTAAATGTCCTTAAATTTACTTATATGGGAGTAACTAAGCAGCAACAGCGATGCCATTTTCCAGACTGACTAGAGACTGTCACACATACAATGAAATCCTTTCACCAACACTAGAAACTTCAGGAGACTACTAGACACTTTACCTCACAGTGCTTGGTGCAGAGATGGTGTGTCCGTTTCACGGTCATGCAAGGGCATGCAGCACATCAATCAAATTAATAGGCCATTTAACACGCCCACCGTGCACTGGAGGATGCTGTTCCTTGTTCCCACTAGGCCTCCAGCAGCCAGGCTTTTGACCGCAGAGCGAACAGGAAATTGGGACCGTGGAGCAAAGCCAAATATCACTAATGTTTTCAGATGTAGATTTTACAGGCTTTTTAAAAAAGTACACAACGGATTAGCAACAAATTTACAAAAGCATGCTTCGGGACTAAGCTGCCGATTGAGCCGCAAATTTGCTGAAAATACGTCCAACGGTTTCAGCTGTACACATGTGCCAAATTTTTGTCCATTGAGTCTGTGGAAAAAAATAATTTGAAACCCCCCTATAAGTTTGGCCCCCATGGATGAAACCTCACCAAACTTCCCAAAAAGAATTCAGAGTGGCCCATACACTTTTTTTTGCAAAGTTTGATTCAAATTCGTCCAGGAGGAGCGAAGTTATAAGCCTCCAAAAAGTGGTCTTCCTACAGGTTGAGCAACTTAACCATAACTACACGCCCACTACAGCGGGCCGTGTAATATATATATATATATATATATATACATATATATATATATCAACAGTTCACAAAGTGGTACTACCAGTACCGTGAATTGCACTCCATACCCTGGCAATAAACAAAGACTGGAGCAATAATACAGTAACAGAGTCATTTTATTTTCAAATCCCCATAGAAGCTGTGACAAAGCCAAGACAGCAGTATTACAGTGTGTATCACAACTCACACTTTGCTTGTTCACATACAAACAATTTACTTGTGCTACCCATATTTGTATACAGGAATCTAAGGCTCCCAGTGCATACAAATAGTCCTACTCTGACTTTACCAGAACCATTTGGTTCGAGGTACTGAGTAGCGTCAATGACGTTGGCCATCTTGACACATGTATGTTGTATCCAAAACAATTGCAATGTATATAGTGCTAGATGCAATTACCTGAGTGATTTTTTTCACTGCCACGTTGACACATGTTTTGTATCTTGAACAATTGCAATAATTAAAGTGCTTGGTGCAATGACCTGAGCAATTAATATTCTACCGTTTAAATTTCAAATAGAAATTTGAAACATTTAAAACAGAGATAAAGATACATTCGTCATCAAAAAACATCAAGCATAGTACTTACAAATTAAGGGATGCAAAAACCGGCTTTTATATGACTCAACGTTCAAGTTATGGGAGTAGCATAGAACATAATGTACCATAATGAACAGCGTATAGGTTTAATATAAATATGAAATCTATACATCAATGCATCTTATGCCATGTAAACGAATTTCTAATATTTGAATGCACAACCATATATGCATATAGTGAAAACTCACGCATTCATCCATCCACCAATACAACCATATTTGCCCATTCAGCCATTCATTCACTCCACTGAAAATACCAAAGCCATTCACTCATCCAGACACCCACTCATACAACCATTTTCACCCATGTATCCATCTAAAAATGCACCATATTCAACAACTCATCAGGCCAACTATATTTACTGATTTAGCTATTCCATTTTCGATCCATAAAATCATATTCACCTACTCATTCTGCCATACTTACCTATTCATTCATTGCCCTCTGTTCACTAAATCATCCATACACCCATTTAAACATATTCACCATAACATTCATCCACACAACCATGTTCCTCATGTCATCCATTACCTCACCATTTCAACCATATTCACCCACTTACCCAACCCTCCAGCAATACACCCATGTCCACCCATTAATCAATGCATCCACTCGTCTTCCACACTTGTAGAGTCATTTTAACTCACTGAACATCCGTTCCCCCATACAACCTTGTTTATTTAACCGTGCAATCATATTCACCCACTTACCTGTTCACTCAGATTTAAAAAATCAAGACACTTCCATTTGTTTTGCCAGTGTGTGTTGCTTTAGTAATTAAACTGTGGGTGTTGAAGATCAGGGACAACCTAAATATTATGGGCTACCAACCTTAACCTCAAATTGCGAATACAAGCTTTCAATTTGACTAGGTGATATAATTTGCCAATGTTGAAATTCCACAGAGAGGCTTCCAAGATCCTTTCAGGCGTTAGTCAACAAAGGTTGCTCATTTAAAAAAGTGACAAAATGTCTAAAGCATGTAAGGGCTTTAATGAAGGCCCTGGGGGCATTACGTTACACTGTGATGGCCCCCCTGGCGAGGGGCTTATTGACATTATTACCCTGGCCCGTTGGGCCGCAGTACTAATGTTGGGGTTTTTTTTTGGTTGTGAGAAGCGTTGTTGAAGGAACTGTAGGCTTACAGTTACAGCCCCTAAGTGTGTGCTAGGCTTGGAGGCAGTACAAGGGTGACTGATCAAGAAAGAGCCTTGTACCCAGTGAGGCTCTGAGGTTAGCCAAGCAATCATTCGGTAGAGCAGATATGTCAGCATGGGAGAGAGGGAGAGAAAGCAGAGGGGAAGAGAAATGCTTTGAGCTGCTTCCAGAACTTAAGGTGGTCCAGCTCAAGTTTGAGAGGGTCAGGGAGGCCATTCCAGAGGGAGGCACCACCAGAGGAGAGAGATCTACACTCCATTCTCTGCCTGGAGAAGCATCTTACACTTATATAGTTGGATGTAGCTGAGCAAAGGGCTCGTGAAGGATGGTATTTTGGAAGAGAGGGTTGGATGTAGTGCGGGTCCCGGCTCCAGAAAGCCTAGTGGGCAATGCAAAGGGTCTTTGATTGATTGATAGTTTATTTATTATGTGCTTATACACACGTGTTTCAAAGCAAAACCATGCATGGGAGGTGAAGACATAGGGAAGACAAGACAAACAAGCTTACTAGGCACAGTACATTCAGATCATTCAGGTGAACAGAACATGAAGTTTGTGAGGGGGGCAGTAGGGACCAACTGCACCCAGTCCCATCAGAACATGGGTTAAGTGCAGAGAGATACCACTCTCATGGGTCGTAACAGTAATGCAGTAGTACTGCGGCAAGTGCAAGGCAAGGGGGCAAGTGCAGGAGACTGGCGAGGAAAGCTTGGGACCTGTGTGGCTCTGAAGGTACACCAGGCAGCCAGTCACCAAAACTGAGTAGAAATAGAGGAGAGGGAGCGAGAGAGCAGAAAGAGGTGGTTAGCAGGGGAGAGGAAGAGTGTAACGCTCACCTGAATCCCTCTGAGGCGCAGGTCCGGGCTGGGAGATTTCAGTGTCTTCTAGGGTCACGCGCAGGCCTCTGATAACACCCTGGATGGGCCCTCTCCTCACCGTAATATTGACCCGGAGGGTGAGGTGTCTGCAAGTAGGAGAACAAAGGGTTAATGTACGTCTGGTTGGCCAATCTGACTTTCCCCTTTCTGGACTCCCCACGTTTCTCGTAGGCTGAATGTGCTCACCTTAGATAGGTGAAAGCGGAGCTCTCCATCCTGCGTCTGTGCAGGGGCGCTAATGCCAGTTGCTTCACTGGTTCATAACCCAGCCTCTTGATTGCAGAGGATGAAGTCGGGGAGCAAGGCCATCGTTAACCGCACGAACGGTAAATGCTTGAATATGGAGTCTTATTTATATGTCCCCTTAAATGTCTCTTGCCTTTGCAGGTCTGGTATGCAGATACGGTAAGCGAGAAGAATGCCGGAGCTCGTGGAGGCACGTAAGTAAAAGAATGTTATTCGAAGTTAAATGCACTTCTTAATGTCTCTTTTCCCTTTTTCAGGTAGCCGTAGCAGCCGGCGTTGGAGATGGACGCCGAGGTACGTGCCGGAGTAGAAGACACGTGAGTAGTGATGGCGTACTGTGCCCCTAATGATGTCCTTCTTGTTTTTGCAGGTGCGGTTGAACAGGGCTTGGCGGAGATCGAGGCGTAAGTAGCACAGGTAAGCAAAATATCACGGAGGTTCACTAACCAATGTCCTTTGTTTCTGCAGGGTTGTCGGAGTATGAAGAGTGCGGCACGCGGCCTCGGGATGCACCGATGGACGAGGTAAGTGCAGCGCTGGTTTTGCCTTGTCCTAACCTGGTGTCCTTGTTCTCTTTCAGACGCTGCTGAAGACTGAAGACTGGTTTTCCGGGAGGTAAGATAAAGAATTCTTGTTCACAGATGCTGAAGCTGGAGATTCTCTGGAGCTGACACAGTGAGCGTCCTGCTACTAGTGTAGAATAACGCGAAGCACGTTGCACTGATCGGGTGTGGTTTAAATAAGCCACTGGAGTGCTTAGGAGTCTCCTTCCACAGCCTTGCCCAGGCAATAAAGAAGTTCCAGCTCTCAGAACAGTTCCAGTATCCAGTCCCAGGGAGTGGTGCTGGCCACACCCAGAAGGTAAAGTAGTTCCAGCCAGGAATGGATGAGGATCTCATCCTACAGGTAAGTGAGCAGCATGGTCTGCAGCAGGTAGGTCCACCCAAGCACCATTCCTCTCAATATGAGCCCGGCGCTTCCTGTGCCGGGACTGGGTTCCCTTATGAGCCTGGCGCCACTGGCGCCAGGACAAGGTCCAAAAGGCCCCTGTGGGGACCGACTGGTGCCTGGAATGGAAGTTGTGACCCTGCTTCCAAGGATGTTGGGCTGGATCTGACTCCTTGGAGGCAGCGGTCATGACAGCAACCCCCCTCAAGGCCCCTCCCAAGCTTGTCTTCTCTGGAGGCTTTGGCTTATTGGGAAAAGTTCGATGAAACTTTCTGACTAGACGAGGTGCATGGACATATTCTGAAGGCTCCCAAGATCTCTCCTGGGGGCCGAATCCCTTCCAATCAATCAGGTAGTATAGTTTCGATTTGGAAATTTTGGAATCCAAGATGTTTCGAATTCCAAATTCGAGTTCTCCATCAACCTGGATTGGCTCTGGAGGTTTAGTCAAACGGGTTCCGGGTTGCATAGGTTTTAGGAGAGAAACATGGAAAACGGGATGTATCTTCATCCGAGTAGGTAACTCCAATTTCACAGCCACCGGATTTATCACAGCCGTGATCGTGTAGGGTCCTAAATACCTTGGGTTGAAGGTGCGTGGTCCTTTTAGGGATAAATGTTTAGTGGACAGCCAGACTTGATCTCCTACTTGATATTGAGGGGCCTCTTTTCGATGTCGATCCGCTCCTTTCTTATACATTTCCTTGGCTCGTTGAAGGTGGGCTGTGGCTTCCTTAAATGCTTGAGTTATTGTCGCATGCAGATGGTCTACAGCGGGCGTTCCGAGAGCTTGAGGTGGATCCAAATTAGAGGTTCGAGGATGAATTCCATACAGCAGAAAAAAAGGGGTTTTTCCAGTTCCTGAATGGATTGAATTGTTGTAGGCGTATTCAGCAATCCAAAGGACATCCTTCCAAGTGCCCTCCGATTGTTGCAGCATGCAGCGTAGATATTGTTCCAGAGTTTGGTTAGTCCTCTCAATCTGCCTGTCAGTTTGGGGGTGATGGCTGGTGGAAAGTCGTACATCAATTTGCGCTAAACGACAACAATTTCGCCAAAAATGGGAAATAAATTGGCTCCCGCGATCGGAGATTAACACTGAAGGGAAACCGTGCAACCGGACAATGTTTTCAAGGAATTCTCGGGCCAAAACGGGAGCTGTGGGTAAACCTTTCAGTGGAATAAAATGAGCCATTTTTGAAAAAAGGTCCACGATTACTAGAATTGTGTTGTATCCGGAGCAGGGGGGTAAATCCGTGATAAAATCCATTGAGAGAGTATGCCAAGGGCAAGGTGGAATGTCTATTGGGTATAGCAGACCTGCTGGTCTTTCCTTCTGACTCTTGTTTTGTGCGCAGATGCCGCAAGAAGCCACAAAATCTTTAATATCTTTCCTCCAAGATGGCCACCAAAAATGTCTTTTGATTTTCTCTAAGGTTTTGGCAACTCCAGGATGTCCTTCTATTAGTGAATCATGGTAGCAGGTGATGACCTGCTTCTGTAAGTCAACACATGGCAAATATAGTCTTCCTTGGAAATACAATAGATTCTGATCTATCGTAAAATCTTTTCCTTTCAGTTGCCAATTCAATGAATCTTCAGGAGTTATTAGTTGACTGACTTTCGCTTCGATATCTTCAAGGGATAGCGTGTTGATTACTCCCAGTATCTTTTGTTCGGGGATTATTGGTACCGGCTCTGGATTAGCTGTGTGTTCGTCTACCCCTATTCGGGAAAGGGCATCTGCTTTTCCGTTCTTATTGCCTGGTCGATACGTGATCACAAAATCAAATTCCGCGAAGAATAATGCCCAGCGGAGTTGTCTCAAAGATTGGGCCTTGGCTGACTTCAGATACTGGAGGTTACGATGATCAGTGATTACAGTGACAGTGTGCCGGGCTCCTAGGAGATAATGCCGCCAGGCCTTAAAGGCGGACTTAATTGCCAGAAGTTCTTTGTCCGTAATTGTATAGTTGATTTCGGGGGCCGAAAATTTGCGGGACCAAAATGCCACAGGGTGTAATTGGTGTGTTTCGGGATCTCTTTGTGAGAGCACAGCCCCCATTGCGAGGCTGGATGCGTCTGTCTCGACGATATAAGGAAGTTCTGGACGAGGATGCTTCAAGACTGGAGCGGAGATAAATTTGGCTTTCAATTCTTGGAAGGCTTGTTCGGCCTCTGGAGTCCACTCGAATTTTTTATTCTTTTTCAGGAGGGCCGTGATGGGTTGAACTACTCGAGAGAATTCTGGAATGAATCTCCGGTAAAAATTAGCGAAGCCCAACATGCTCTGTACTCCTTTCACGGAAGTCGGGGACGGCCATTTGGTGATAGCGTCCACCTTTCTTGAGTCCATGTGAACTCCATTGGGTGACAAGATGAACCCCAAGAATTCGACTTCCTTTACATGAAAAGTACACTTCTCCAATTTAGCAAACAAACGGTGTTGACGAAGTCTCTGTAGAACCGCTGTGACATGTCTTCGGTGTTCAGCTTCTGAGGATGAGTATACCAGGATGTCATCGATATAAACAATTACGCACACATCAATAAGTTCTCGGAAAACGTCATTCATAAAGAACTGGAAGGCGGCCGGTGCGTTGCATAGTCCAAAGGGCATTACTTGATACTCAAACAATCCGAATTTAGTGCGAAAGGCCGTCTTCCATTCGTCACCCTCCTTAATGCGTACCAAGTGGTAAGCTCCTCTGAGATCTAGCTTTGTGTATATGCAGGCACCTTTAACTTGGTCCAATAATTTGGGAATCAGAGGCAAAGGATATCTGTTTTTGACTGTAATCTGGTTCAGGGCGCGGTAGTTGATACATGTTCTCAGGTCACCTTCTTTTTTCGGAACGAAGAACAAAGCTGAAGAAACTTGAGATTTCGAGGGACGAATAAATCCGTTAGCCAGATACTGGTCCAAGTATTGCCTGAGATGGAGATTTTCTGGCTAAGTGAGAGCATATATTCTACTGCACGGAGGAGTAGATCCAGGTATTAGGTCTATCTGGCAGTCGTATGACCGATGCGGGGGCAAAGTGTTGGCCTGATCTTTCTGGAAGACGTCGCGGAACTCTTGGTATTCTGGAGGCAATTGGGGGCTCTCGGAAGCGATGGCTGCTAGCCTGATATCGGGTCGAGGATAGCAAGTTGGGGCGCATTCTGGAAACCGGATTACCTTGGCTCGCCAGTCTATCTGAAGATTGTGCTTTTCCAACCAAGGAATTCCCAGGATTACTTGAAACTGCGGGGCCTTGATTACATCAAACACGATCTTCTCCCAATGTCCATCTTGGCATAGCAACAACACTTCCATGGTGGTGTGAGAAACCGGTCCGGAAGCTATTTCTGTACCATCCACTGTAGTGATTACGTCTTTAACCATCTTAGAACATAGAGGAAGATTCATCCTGGTTGCCATATCTTGATCTACATAGTTACCGATCGTTCCGCTATCAATGTATGCTTTAATAGCATGCATGCGATCTGGCCGATCTGGACTTATGAGGACCATAGGCATTACCAAATGCGAGGTCAAGGAACTGGTTTTAACGCTCGGCAAGCGGACCTCTACACTTGTCGGGCGAGGTCGTTTCCCGATTCTAGTTTTTCAGCATTCTTATCGGAAGCTCCTACAGCCTTCTTGACCGGTTTCACTGGACAATCACGAAGGAAATGTCCGGAATTCCCACAGTAGAGGCACAGCTGTAATTGTCTTCTCCTTTCCCGCTCCTTTTGGGTTAATGGTCCTTTAACAACCCCTATCTGCATGGGCTCCACGGAATCCTTTCCTTTAGCGGAGCTCTGAGGTCTTGAAAATATTTGGGTTTCAAATCTGGAACGATCGGTCTTCCTGTTCTGTAGCCGGTGATCTAATTGGACTACTAGGTCGATATAATCGGAACAATCTTGCGGAGGATTCACCACCTGTGCTAAGACATCTTTAAGTTCTCCACACAGCCCTCTGTAGAAAAGCGTGATTCTCTTTTCCTCGGGCCACCTAGTCTCAACCACCAGTCTGTTAAAAGATGCTATGTATGCCAGGAGATCCTGATTCCCTTGTCTTAGTGATAGGAGTTCATTGTCCAAGGCCTGCCCCTGTGAGTGTCTTGCGAACAACTTTTCCATACTGGTCTGGAAATCTTGAAAGTTATGGAGGATCGGATCATCCTGTGTCACAAGAGGAATGGACCAATCTGCAGCACTACCGCTAAGATAGGAAAGTACGAACGCTACTTTGGTTTGGTCTGTTGGGAATGCGGCGGGTCTACACAGAAAGTGCAAGCGGCATTGATTAAGGAATACTGCAAACCGTTTTGGATCACCAGAAAAACGTTCGGGCGGGGCCAAAGGCACATTCCCTGGCAGATTAATTTGCACCGGATTATTTGAGGTTGTAGGAGTGTAGCTCCCTCCCGAGTCAGGCAGAGACGTCTGTCCCGCTTGTGTTTGTAACAACTGTCTGGCCAGATCATCCGTTCGCTCTTTGGAAACGATCAATTCTCTTCGTAAAGCATTTGTCTCTTGGCGGGATGCCTGTACTTTAGCTCTCAGTGCCCCAAGCAATTGGGCCAATTGATCTGTGTCCGAGGTATCCATTGCGCCTGGGTGGGAAATTTGCGGTAGGCTTCGCGTTCTGTAACGCTCACCTGAATCCCTCGGAGGCGCAGGTCCGGGCTGGGAGATTTCAGTGTCTTCTAGGGTCACGCGCAGGCCTCTGATAACACCCTGGATGGGCCCTCTCCTCACCGTAATATTGACCCGGAGGGTGAGGTGTCTGCAAGTAGGAGAACAAAGGGTTAATGTACGTCTTGTTGGCCAATCTGACTTTCCCCTTTCTGGACTCCCCACGTTTCTCGTAGGCTGAATGTGCTCACCTTAGATAGGTGAAAGCGGAGCTCTCCATCCTGCGTCTGTGCAGGGGCGCTAATGCCAGTTGCTTCACTGGTTCATAACCCAGCCTCTTGATTGCAGAGGATGAAGTCGGGGAGCAAGGCCGTCGTTAACCGCACGAACTGTAAATGCTTGAATATGGAGTCTTATTTATATGTCCCCTTAAATGTCTCTTGCCTTTGCAGGTCCGGTATGCAGATACGGTAAGCGAGAAGAATGCCGGAGCTCGTGGAGGCACGTAAGTAAAAGAATGTTATTCGAAGTTAAATGCACTTCTTAATGTCTCTTTTCCCTTTTTCAGGTAGCCGTAGCAGCCGGCGTTGGAGATGGACGCCGAGGTACGTGCCGGAGTAGAAGACACGTGAGTAGTGATGGCGTACTGTGCCCCTAATGATGTCCTTCTTGTTTTTGCAGGTGCGGTTGAACAGGGCTTGGCGGAGATCGAGGCGTAAGTAGCACAGGTAAGCAAAATATCACGGAGGTTCACTAACCAATGTCCTTTGTTTCTGCAGGGTTGTCGGAGTATGAAGAGTGCGGCACGCGGCCTCGGGATGCACCGATGGACGAGGTAAGTGCAGCGCTGGTTTTGCCTTGTCCTAACCTGGTGTCCTTGTTCTCTTTCAGACGCTGCTGAAGACTGAAGACTGCTTTTCCGGGAGGTAAGATAAAGAATTCTTGTTCACAGATGCTGAAGCTGAAGATTCTCTGGAGCTGACACGGTGAGCGTCCTGCTGCTAGTGCAGAATAACGCGAAGCACGTTGCACTGATCGGGTGTGGTTTAAATAAGCCACTGGAGTGCTTAGGTGTCTCCTTCCACAGCCTTGCCCAGGCAAGAAAGAAGTTCCAGCTCTCAGAACAGTTCCAGTATCCAGTCCCAGGGAGTGGTGCTGGCCACACCCAGAAGGTAAAGTAGTTCCAGCCAGGAATGGATGAGGATCTCATCCTACAGGTAAGTGAGCAGCATGGTCTGCAGCAGGTAGGTCCACCCAAGCACCATTCCTCTCAATATGAGCCCGGCGCTTCCTGTGCCGGGACTGGGTTCCCTTATGAGCCTGGCACCACTGGCGCCAGGACAAGGTCCAAAAGGCCCCTGTGGGGACCGGCTGGTGCCTGGAATGGAAGTTGTGACCCTGCTTCCAAGGATGTTGGGCTGGATCTGACTCCTTGGAGGCAGCGGTCATGACAAAGAGAGAAGGAGGAGGCAAAGAGGAAAGTCTTGAGGAGCTTCAGGAATGCAAGGATATCCGGCTCAAGATGGTGAGAGTCAGGGAGACTGTTCCAGAGGGAGGCACCTGCAGTGGATAAAGATCTCCCCACAAGTCTCTGCTTGGAGAAGTGGCTCACCCGGAGAGTGTTGGAGGAAGACAAGTGGAGAGCCCGGGAAGGCTCGGGAAAGGCTCTTGAATTTGATCGCTGCAGCCACCTGGAGCCAGTGGAGAGATTTCAGGGTTGGAGAGATATGATCCCTGGGCTTGAGGCCAAGGAAAAGTTTTGCAGTCCTGTTCTGGATTTGTTGCAAGGGGCAGAGAGTAGAGGAAGGCAGATTGAGAAAGAGGAAGTTGCCGTAGTCCAGTCTAGAGAGAACCAGGGCTCTGGAAACAGTGAGCTTCTGGGGAAAAGTGAGAAAGGGAAGAGTCCCTTTGAGGGAGCAGTGTTCGCCTTTTTATCCCAACCAATTAATTAGCTCCTCCCACATTTCCCCTTGCTCTTTTCTGAGTTTGCCCAATGAAGATTTTGAAAGCACACAGAGATGGTTTTCTGTTGTGGAGTTATTGCAACAATTGCTCACCTAACATGGAAGCCTTCATATTTCACTTCAGTTTTTGAAAATTGAGAGTTCTCTTTAGAGCAAAAGAGAGCATTTAGAAATTGAGATGATGTGGGCTTTCCAAACTCCACCAGCTGAATAATGGAAATAATTAATTGACACTGATAAGGTAGAATTTGGCCTCAATAAGAGCAATAGGTACTGCTGCATTCTAGCAAGAGACTGGTTCTTAGTTTGGAAATAGCTCTTCCAGAGTCAGATTATCCTAGCATCTTCAGTGGATCTGAAAGTTCAACAAGCTCTCCGTTTTTACACATCCACCTAAGTCTTTGGTCAGATTTGTACTGTTATGGAGACTGTATTTTCTCTGAGCATGTGTTGCGCCCCATTGCTCCCCATGACACCTGGCATTATCCGCCCCTATTAGACATACTCCAATTGACTACTACTTCCAACAAATTCCTTCTGACTAAGATGGACCAGAAACCCAGATTTGTTCAACAATATACCCCTGGACTATTTTACCATGAAATGAGGCCATACCAATGACATAGGAGCACTAGGCACAGCAGAAACCAATAAGGTTTAAATAAAAATAATGGGCCTCATTATAAGTATGCCAGTCCAGTAACAATGGTGCCGGTAAGTGAAAGTGAGCAGTCCCCCAAGATGCAATTCAAACTCCCCAATGAGAGTCAATAATGGACACACCCCAGGAGGGAATGAGATCAAGACCAAGTGCGCGTGAAGTTAAAGTTAAAGGCTATCTAAAAATAAAATAGGTCAAGCAGAGAACTCTGCAAACTCTGGGAGCGCTCTGCCCAACATTACTCTGACATTACTTTAAAAAGGGTTACAGCATCATGAATGACAAAGTTGTGTAAGTAACAAAAATTACAGTTCATTGGAGAAGCCGTGGATCCAGTATAGCTTCATAGGTGCCGCCTCCAGATGATTGGATAGTTGCTTGGCGGGAAGGCGGACATCACGTGCCTCAGCCGGGCTGGTCAGTGTGAGGTGAAGGTTCTGTGGCTCCGGATAAGGTGATTTATACTAACTCTCTAATCTAAACATTACTTCAAAGTATGTAATAAAAGACACCCATAAAAAATAACCATTGACATCATGACAGTTGGGGGGAGAACCATATATTTAACAGGTTATAAATACATACATTTGTCTTGTATCCCTGAAAGGGAAGAAGGTATGGGGGTCATCTTGTATCAGGGGCGTTGGGGCTGAACACTCTGTGCGGGCCCAGTGGAGGGATGAGCGGATACATTTGTTGCATTAAGGCATCAGTGTGACAATGGCGTTTGGCCGCAGCACTATAATAAAGAGGAAAAAAGGTGGGGGCTGTGTGCTCGTCGTGCGCTGCGCTGCTGGAGAGGGGAGAGAAGGCCCTTTGACTCTTCAAGTTTGGCCTAGATCGATTAGTGGAGGTACAAGTAAACCAATGGAATGGGGTTTGAACATGTTTACTGTAACTTCATTCACAACAAGTAAAAAGGAGTTTCTGATTATATCGTGGGTAATATCTTCACATATACTATGGTCACTGTGTTACAAATTGCTCTATTTACACTGGCCCCATAGACTGCACCTTTTACGTCACACACATAAGTCTCCTAGCATCTTGACACATTTGCAAATATGCACAATACTAAAAACAAATAATCTACACCATCAAACAAGAGCATGTGGGTTCTAAATATCATATTAATTTCAATTATTTATCGATTGTTCATTTTAAATCTCATAGGGACAGCTTCATCATGTGTTAACACAGAAGGGAATTTATTGTCTCATATGGGATTAGCATTGCGGGTGAAGCAGGGTGGCACACAGTCGTAGGGCATGCATCTGCCACCTCAAAAGGGTGTGAGGTTGGAGGCCTATACAGGTTATATATCTTGTGGGCAGCGTCTGCAAATAATGGGGCAGTTTTGTGGAGATGATAGGTTTTTTCCAGGCCCAGGCTCTGGCCTGGTAATTCGCAGGGCAGTGATGTAAGGAGGAAGGCGAGAGATACAGTGTTTAGTTTGTAGTCGCTCGTGCCCATTCTTCCGTGAGAACAGGGCAGCTGCAGGGACACCAGAGGGGAGGTGGTGGGGCGAGTAGCTGGCTAACTGTGCGCGGCTCCAGGGGCGAGCTGCAGGCCTGCAAGCTGGCTTTGCTATTGGGCCTGCTTGAGCAACAAAAATTGAGTCAGGGTTCATTACAAAATGGAGTCAGATCCTAGCCCTTTTACAGGTGCTGCACCTACGTGTCGACCCAAGGCTGCTCGGCACCTTTGGCCAGAGGTGCATGACCAGCCATGGGGCAAGCGCAGAGTACATTTGGGGATAGGGAATGGAGCGGATGGGGAGGTCCAACATGACCTGTCCTCCCACTCATTCCCCCATTTCGTTACTTAAGTAATGAATATTGTAGTTCTAACCTTTTTCATTAATTCTCTTCTGCTATTGCTTCATCCCATGCAGTTGTTCCCTTTTGTGGCATCCGAGCCCTGCATACCGCCCTCAGGCTCCCTCCTGCTTTGGCATACTCATCTGGGGTGAAAGTCATATAAAAGCAGCCCCCATCCCCTTCCAGGTCAACCCACACTTCATCGTACCATTCTAATTCACGGGGCTCCTTAATTGTTGTGTGATACAATCTATCTACAATTTACCCTGTGTTATATATAGCTGTCATTCTGTATTTTGGTTCTGAGCCATCCCCTGTTTGTGCTTGTGCCTCGTATCATCTGTACCACTCCTCTTGCACGGCCCATTGTCACCATCATCAGTGCACTGTTGGGTACTGCATCTGCGCAGACCCTAAGGCCTAATTGGCACACACAAAAAATTAAAAGAATAAAAACGATGGTGGGTATTAATAGTTTGACAGTCATTCCGAGCCAGGACAGTACCCACGAAAACATGTTGTCGAACCAAGTTCTGGGCTGCACCCCTCCTTCCTCCTTCATGCGTTCGCCAAGGTTATGCACGACTGCTATGACATGTGATAAATTTCCATTGTCTGCATCTGCAGAAGGTATGAAAGTGCAACTTGCGCACCCGATTTTTCGGCAAACACCTCCATCCATAGCTGTCAACAGGTCTAGAACATACCTGTTCTGCATCATCATCAACCGCAGGGCCCTTAGCGCCACCTTTATCACGTTCCCTTCTTCTATGTCGCTGGCCAATTGATCAGTTCCAAGTGCGTTATTTGGAGCCATTTTGCATAGGCCCATGCCTGGATAATTGGAACGAGGGAAGCAAAGAACGTTTCAGCGGAGGTGAACAGTCAGAATCGATCTGGAATCTGTGCCAAAAGTTCAGAGGATGCCTTGGAGATATAGTTTGACGATATTCTTTTTCGCAAGACCGTGCTTTGCAGGTTCTCCTCAGAGAGGACCTATACGGGGGTGTCTTCAGTTGTTGTCAGGGGCTCCGGATCTTTGAATGTAGACAGCCCCCTCCCCCTTGAATATGGCTTTCGGATATCACCATCAGGATGGAATGCAGTGTTGCCAGAGAGCACGTGCCCCTCCATGATTGTGGAAGATGCAAGTACGCCTGTTTGCTGCAAACCCAGTAAGTTTCCATTAATGCAGGTATTCCTTTTTTCATGTCTGGGATGATGAGGGTTTTGCTACAGTTCGTGTTTGTTCCCATATTAACTTTTCCTTCTCCACGGAAGCACAGCTCATAGGATATCTACTTCTGTAGTTGAAATGGTTTTCCGAGGGCTGTTAACCACGTGAGTGGTGTGATGTGTTGGGTCTATATCGGGGCGCATGTTCTATGGATCCATTGCAATTTTTCATCGGACAGTCCTCGCAGTGCCTCTGCTTTGCATGTTATTTGCTCTTCTTGCTACTTATTGTCCGAATATAATGTTCCTTTGATCACCAGAAAAGGTTCTTTCAGCCACTACTCCTTGTGGTTTTGCGTAGCACATCTTCTCATTCTGCAGCATTTCAAAGGAGACAGTGTGTGCTTGAAAAGTATTTTTTATTCTGCATAGTGCAAGATGAAGGAGGCACTGTGCCTCTGCAACAGGTGACTCTTGTGGTAGCAGCAATTTAGGAGTACCCGAGGAATGGGGGTTCAGAAAGCACACATAGCAGCTCTCATTGGTTGTCTGTTTTGCGGTGGTGCTCATGTCTGCGTACCATTTGTTAGACTGGTATGGGTGCTGTGGGTCTTCTATTGTATCTAATCCCAGTCAGTGGTGCTCATCATATCTTTTCCGTCCTGCCCCCCTTTTTCTCCTTCTATTTCCCCCTGGGCCTCCCAGTGCTTTTCTTTCTCCCTCACATAGGATTGGAAATATTCCACCTGCCCCCCCCCCTTTTCCCACTCATTTTATAGTGCAACATATTTTTCAACAGTATTTTTATCAATATTTCTCACACTATTTGCGTCTGATGTATGTTGGGCAGTTGTGGCCGAGGTGGATAATACAGTTGGATCTGGGTGTTCATGCAACCAGGAAAGTTTGGAAGGGTCTGGATTGTTCATATCATAAATGCTGAACTCAGATTCTTTATAACGGATAGTGGGATTTATTGGTACAGGAGTGCTGGTTGTTTGGTTGTCATTATGCAAGCCGTTTCTATGGGTCCTGTGTGCCCAAATCAATTTAAATCCATCCCATATGAGATGGGTGCCTTGTTTCACCAATTTGCCCCCCACCCCTCATTCAGATAAATAGATAGGAAAGCTATGGCCCAATACATCACTAGGCCAAACATCATTGAAAAGAAAATTACTGCAAAACAATATAGACTGCATTATTATGAATAATTTCTTAGACTGTATTCTCTATTCCTATTTCTGTCTAAGCTACTGCTGTTGATATTGGGGGCCCCCTTTGTTGCCATGGATACTCCTACAGAATGAGATATAAAAGGGTGTTAAGCATACATTCATCTAATTACTTTTTTATGATTTTAACTTTTACTTAGAGCTCTATATACTTCATACACCTTTTGTCTCAATTAATAACCTTTTGACCATACATAAAATTATTTATCAAATGTAGAGAGAAAGTGAGAGAGAGAGAGTCTCTACCAACACTATTATTTCAATACATCATTTCCTCCTACACGTTCATGTTTATAATACATTATTTACACATCATTTCATTACTTTCATTATCATTTTTCTCCCTTTTTGTATTGTTTCATGTATCTGTCATTTCCTTTTTCTTTTTTGCCCACAGAGCTGTATTGTATTTGCTATTTCTTATTACATTTGTGTTGCTTTTTCTTGCCCGTTTCCTTCTTCATTTTGCCCTACATTGTCGTATGCTTTGCGTACGTCGAACAAATTAATCCAATACCTCAGGCCCTTCTCCTTTCCTGCAGTAGAATATGGGCCATGGAAATTTGGTGCATTCCACCGACGCACGAAGCTTCTTACATACACCATCTCTCCTGGCATCAGTTGGCAGCTTGAGCTATGTGCGGCTGGTGTTACCGTGTCACACACTGTTTCTTGTGTGAAGGTGGGTGCTAGCTGCTTTGCAATCATGCATGCTGCTCTTGTGAGTTGTCTCAAATACTCTTGGAATTCTTCCCCTAACACTGTTGCACTTCTGTGTGCATCAGACTGTCTGCGTAAGGGGGAATTCACCATGTGCATGCGTCTACCTGTTACTATCTCATGGGGGGACAAGTGGTGGTCTTTGCTGGGCTGGTTTCTTAACTCGAATATGGTCAATGGTAGGCAATATACCCAATTTTTCTTTAATGTGTGACATAGTTTGGACAGCCTACTTTTAAGAAGACCATTTATTTTTTCAACAAAGCCATTTGAGTGTGGGTGATAAATCGTGTACAACTTGTGGGTGATACCCAACATCTTTGTTACTGCCTTAAACAGGTCATTGACGAAATGTGTTCCGTTGTCGGAACATATTACATCACATATTCCCCAGCGAGGAAAGACCTCCCTCACTAGGTATTTTGCCGTGCATTTCGTATCGGGGTGTGCGCAGGGACCTGCTTCCACCCACCTAGAAAAGGGGCAGACCACCACTATCAAATATTGTGATCCATTACATCTTTCTCCCATGTCTGCGTAGTCTATGTGTATTTCTCAAAAGGGTCCGATTGGTCTGGGTAGTGTGCCCCGCAACGTTCTTAATGTCATTCCTGAATTGTATGTCTGGCACGTGGTACATTCTATTACCATTTTTGATATCTGCTGTTGTAGCCTGGGGAACAAACCAATTTTCCTGGATGTCGGCGGTGATGTGTTGTTTTGCATTGTGGGCTGGAAAGTGAAGCTGTTGAAATGCTATTCCGAGTAGTTTACTTGGCATCACTACTTTACCTGTATTGTTCTGTCTCCAAAGAAGGACAGTGGAAGATAGACTGGACCCTCTTTTTACCCATAGTTCTTTCTCTTCTTCTGGTGCATCCTGCTGCAACTCTAGTATTTGTGAAACTGGCATTGAGTTATATCCTTCCCCCTGTTCTTCCTCCACACGTCTTTGTAATATGTAGTTACCTGTTACCTCTTTTATTAGGTAGGATGCTTCTTTTGCAGCAGCGTCGGCTGACACATTTCCTAATGAGATGACATCATTCTTGTTTATATGGGCCTGGCATTTTAGTAATGCTACAACTGTTGGCTTCTTTAACGCCTCAATCAATTCTGCAAGCAATTCTGCGTGCTGCGCAGGGGACCCATCTGCCCTTCTGAATCCTCTTCTTCCCCATCGTGCTAGTCCACCATGTACTGTGTTGGTCATGTATGCAGAGTCAGTGTATATTGTTACTGCGCTTCCCTTAGCTGTATGCAGTGCTTCAATTACTGTCACTAGTTCGGCTGCTTTTGCTGTACAATCACTTCATACTCTCCTTCTTCCAACCGTACCACTGCTGCTCCTACATGTTTTTCTCCTGTTTCACAATTTATTGATGCTGATCCATCTACAAAATATACTTCTCCTTCAGTTAGTGCATCTTCATTGGCTGTAGGTGTATCATCACCTCCGCCCTTATATGTGGCACAATCGTGACTTTGCATGTCCTCCACTGTGCATGCTTCTGTGAGAAACGTGGCTGGGTTCAGTGTTTTGCAACGCACTATGTGTATGTTGGCACTTGATAATATTATTTCATATGCTGTTGCTCTTTGAGTTGTTAATGTGCTTTTTGACCTTTCAAGTATAGCGAACAATGAATGCTCCACGTATAGAGTTACGGAGCATCCAATCACAATTGTTGCACTTTTTTCAATGGCGAACTCTGCAGCTGCTAGAGCTTGTTCGCAAGCAAAGTGTCCCTGCATCACTGCGTCTAGAGTATTACTGTGGCCCAATGATGTTTTTTGTGTCAGTACTGCTGCCATGAGTGTTCCATCACAATGCAAAAAGAAATAAAATTTGCGCTCATAATCTGGTGCCGCTAGGATGGGTGCTGTCAATATCAATTCTTTCAGTGTGTTAAAACCTGTGTGCATTTCTTATGTCCATTGTACTACTGTGTTTTCCCTTTGTGTTTCCTTTAGTGCTTGCAGGAGAGGTTTTGTGTATGCTATGTATTCTGATATCCATGCACGGCAATAATTGCACATGGCGAGAAATTTCTGCATCTCTTTCACTGTGCTGGGCTCACTTATTGCTCGTACAGCTGCTGCTCTGTCTGGCATTATTGGTTTGCAATCTTTTGATATCAGTTGGCCCAAATACAATACTTCTGTCAAACAATATTGCAACTTCTGTTTGTCCCCCTTGTAGCCCTTGTGTGCCAGCAATGTTAATAATGCTACTGAATCCTGTCTGCATTCATCTTCATTTTTTCTACAAATCAAGAGATCATCCACGTACTGAATGATCGTACTCTTTGGGTCAATATTTCCAAGATCTTCATGTAATATTCTGTTAAATATACTTGGGCTTTCACAGTATCCCTGGGGCAATCTGCAATGCTCGTATCTCCCCCGCTCCCCAATGTAAAAGCTGTCAGGTATTGTGATTCGGGAGTCAGTGGTACCGAGAAAACTGCATTTTTCAAATCCACCACTGTAAAACAAGCCGCGTTTTTGGGTATGCTGCATAAAATTGATGCATTGTTCGGGACGAGTGGGAATTCCTTTTGTATTATGTCATTGAGGGAGCGTAGAGCCTGTATCATCTTCCAAGCCCCTCCCTTTGCTTTTTTGATCAGATAGATGCAAGTATTACAGGGAGAGTTTGAGGGTACTATGATCCCTTGCTGTAGTAGGGCGTGTATTGTTTCTTTTAGCCCTTCTTATGCCTCTCATGACAGGGGGTACTGTTTTACCTGGGGCAACAATGCCCCTGGCTTGAGTTTGATTTTTACAGGTGTTACCTCGCGCAACAACCCCACATCATGTCCACAAGTCTGGTGGTACATGTTGCATGTCTTCATTGAAAAATGCTGGTGGCGCGCTTACTATGGCCATGAGGGGGAGTGGCACTTGTCTGTTCTGAATCATTATGTCTCAGGGAATTGCTATCTCCATTATTATTTCCCCATCACTTTCTGAGTCAGTGAAAAGGTCCTAGTCAGACAGATCTCGCAAGGCTGTGTTGACATTTATACACAGCACTGTTCACCATTCGTACCCATGTATGTCTAATCCAATCACTGCTATCGTTTGTGATGACACCTGTACCCCATGTAAGTCTAGGGACACCACTGACACTGCTACTATTTCAGGGCGTGCTATGGGGCGAAACACAAATTCCGATGTTACTCTCCATTCTTGGTGTTTTAACTCAGGCACAACTCGTGCCAAGGCCTTTAACCCTTGGATGAACATGCCCGGTATTCCACGCACCTGCTGTGCCGTGGCTTGTGTGTGTATTACTAGCATGGCTGTATTGCACATATCCCAGGAGTTGAGCACACTATCTCTCTGTCTGTGAATGAGATGGTCATGTTAAGCTTGCTAAGGAGATCCCTCCCCAGTACGTTTATGGGCGAGTCTTCATAATGCAGTAGGGGTGCTTGCACTGTTTTTCCTCCCACGGTTACCTCCAGTTCTTCTGTGTATGGAACCTCGACCACCGCCCCATTAAACCCCT
Source organism: Ambystoma mexicanum (assembly GCF_040938575.1). Lineage (NCBI taxonomy): Eukaryota > Metazoa > Chordata > Amphibia > Caudata > Ambystomatidae > Ambystoma > Ambystoma mexicanum. Next base: position 1,249,069,615 of record NC_090923.1, read on the forward strand.
GCGTCTCCATTTTATGATTGGAAACGAAACCAGCCTTCTCTTAAGCACGATTTTTCTGCTCCTAAGTCTACCATAAAAATGTACTGTTTGTTCCCTATCTCTGCCCCCACAAGTGGTTCTTCAGCTGCGTTGAGGGTCGTTGATAGTACTGGACATGCAAGTGCTCTCTGTGGGCTGTACTATGCTGAATATCTTGTGTTCTCCCCATTATCAAAAACACTTCCTGCCACTACTGCTGTTCCTCTGAAAGGTGCGGGGGCACCATTTGCTGTGGTAACAAAGGGATTTCCGTGAACTGGGGCCATGTGCTCTCACAAATTTGGGTGTTGTGTGTTTTGTGGGGGTGTTCTGTGTTTGTCTATGTACCTGGGGTCGGGTTGCTCTTCTCTCCTACCACCACCCATAGGCAACCCATGTGGGCTTCCTGGGTGGGGTTCTCCATACTGTTGTTCATTTTGATAGCGACCCGTGGGCCTGCTTCGACATTCACTTGAAAAATGCCCCCACCTCACCTCCCACAGTTTCAACATGTCCCTTGTCCTCCTCCTCTGGGGCCTTGACCTCCATACCGTCCATACCCGTACCCGCCCCCTCTAGACCCCCTGTACCCACCTCTTCCCCCACAGGCGCTCCTTACTTGCCATTGTGGCCCTCCATGTTGCTCCTCGCCACTCCACTGTTCCTGTCCATTTCCTGCCCAATTCGCGGCCATCCTTACTTGAATGGCTATCGGCCCTTCCTCCTCCTCTCGTTCTCTTTCTGCAGGGGGCACGGCTACTACTGCTGTGACTTTCATTAGTTTCGTCTGAATTAATTTAGCCTTGTCTGCCAGTCTCTTTTGTGCTATCTCCCTTTCCCTTTCTTTGATTCTTTTGCAATGGTGCACTATAATGCTCTGTATCTCTGGCCGGCCCTTGGCTTCTATCCCAGCTATTTTATCAAGAGCCTTCTGTACTTCTTTCAGGAGCCCTCTTTTCATTATAAAATAAAACAGGGAAGTTGATTGATCCAAAGCTGTGCCTGTCTCTGCTCTCCACATCTCCTGCACCCGAAAAAAGTAAGCCATTGCATCTTCCTCCTCCCCCTTTGTGCATTGCATTACAGACTATAAATCTGCTGCATCTGTGAAAGTTTCTCTTAGTGCGTCCCATACTCTTGACCTTACTGTGTTAAAAGACTCCCCATCATGGCGATCGCAGTCTAGGGTTATTCCGGGGAATCCTGCATTTGCCCATACCCTGTTGGCTTGATCACCTACTGCAGACATGAACAGGCTTTTGACATCACCTATCGTTAACAGAACCCCGGTAGTGTTTTTCCCAAATGCATATATCCACTTACTTGCTCCTCCCGAGAGCGGGGGTAAAGTTTTCAATAAATTTGCTTTATCTATCTGGGCCTAAGGTATGCAATTGGGTCTTCCTGCCCCTCTGTGTATCAATGGTAGTTGTAATTTGTTTCTTGTCTTCCCTGTACTTACCTTCACGTGGAGTTATTAGTAAACCAATGGAATGGGGTTTGAACATGTTTACTGTGACTTCATTCACAACAAGTTAAAAGGAGTTTCTGATTATATCGTTGGTTATATCTTGACATATACTATGGTCACTGTGTTACAAATTGCTCTATTTACATTGGCCCCATAGACTGCACCTTTTACGTCACACACATAAGTCTCCTATCATCTTCACACATTTGCAAATATGCACACTACTAAAAATAAATAATCTACACCATAACAAGAACACGTGGGTTCTAAATATCATATTAATTCCAATTATTTATCGATCGTTCTGTTACAGCTCATAGGGACAGCTTCATCACATGTTAACAAAGAAGGGAATTTATTGTCTCAGATGGGATTAGCATTGCGGGTGAACCAGGGTGTCACACAGTCGTGGGGCATGCATCTGCCACACCAAAAGGGTGTGAGGTTGGGGGGCTATACAGGTTATATATCTTATGGGCAGCATCTGGAAATAATGGGGCAGGTTTGTGGAGATAAATGATCGTTTCCAGGCCCAGGCTCTGGCCCGGTCATTCGCAGGGCAGTAATGTAAGGAGGAAGGCAAGAGATACAGAGTTTAGTTTGTAGCCGTTCATGCCCAGTCTTCCGTGAGAACAGCAAAAGGAATACCTGGGGGTTGTGAAGTAGCAGTTCGCTAGTAAATGCCACTATTTGATATAAGTATGTGGATCTGCTGCGTTGGAAACCTTTTGCTGGTGCCCCCTAGTAAGCACCAGAAAACTTAGAGCAAAAAGTATGAAGTAAAGGTATATCCAATGCGCACTTCCGAAAATTACAAATTCACATCAGAGAGTGACCACAAGGTCGTCTGCTTGTATGCAGGGTTTATTGGACATGAACAGCCGGCACGTGTTTCGACCAATCTGGTCGTTATCAAGGCTGTACTTTTGAATAGAAGCTGTATAAATAGAAGCAAAAGGGTGTTCATACGTCTGTAACAATATTAGCATGGGATCAGTAATATAAAGCCTGAAAAACATGCCATAGCGTCAGATTGAAGAAAAGCAGATATTGGCAAGGTACTCTATGTAACAAAAAAATACATGTTAGAGTAAAGATGAGAAAATTACAGAAAAACATGCATTTCATTATCTGAATTCAAGCCAACAGTGGTGCATCTAAAATGACTACACATTGGCAAACCCAGCACCAACTAGCCAACAAATCTGACTTACGATTTTTAGGTTTAGCCAAAGTAAGAGCCAGCAAACGTGGTGGTAATTTGTGTATGAAGCTGAGACAATTAGAATGCAAGCTCATTTGTCATTTTAGATGCACGACTGTTGGCTTGAATTCGGATCATGAAACGCATGTTTTTCTGTAATTTTATCATCTTTACTCTAACATGTATTTTTTTGTTACATAGAGAACCTTGCCAATATCTGCTTTTCTTCAATCTGACTCTATGGCATGTTTTTCAGGCTCTATATTATTATATTATATTATATTATTTTCCTGCTTAATCATCCCACAATCAATACATTAACAATACATTGTTAATAAAATCTCGCAGAAGTTACGTGATGTGCTGTGGGCACTCTCACGTTTGTGTAGGAACTTCCTCCAAGCAATTTCTCATCGCTGGTGCCTTGACTCAACTTATATATTTATATAACATGGTTGTCACTGTATTTTCACGATCTTTTGTTTATTAAATTTTTTAAAAAAAGAAAAAAAATATATATATTTTTTTTGTGGCCGTAATGACGCGATTCACGTCATACGCGTCACACGTGTGCGTGACGTCACACGCAAAACGTGCGTGTGATGTCACTTGCGCTAGGCAAAGAAGTTGGCAGCCGTTTAATGCTTGGCTTGCCTAACTGTGTCCTCACATTATCTGGGTTTCCACATTCATGGGACTATGGGGATTGGACCCCTTGACCTCGACTAGCATCCATGCTATATAGGTATGCTTATGCTCAGACATTTTGTTAATGAACAAACATTGGTAATCATCAATACAAATGGGAACTATGCTTTACCGCTCCCTCCTTTTTTTGCTCTTTTCCTATTAGATCTCCTTACCAATGGACTTTTTTCAAGATTATACCATTGGTGGTAAGTGCCTTTGCTAGGGCCGCTTTTATTTATTTATTTTTTTCTAAGCATCATTAACTGTATAAGCCTTACTCAGAAATGTATTCATTACTCTTTTCAGATATCTATCCTGTTTTACCACTCTCTAACTACTTAGAGCATCCATTCACTTTACCACTGGATTTATGGTATGTTTCACTAGCCCACGTGCACATTCATGTACCTTTATGATTTTTCTGGCAACTTATATAGCCATCCAATTTGGTTCTCATTATTAATTTGTAATTTTTTATTTTTGCTTTGAATATGGACTACTATGTGTTCCCCTCCATTCTACATACATCTTGGACATTCTGGTATGTTCTTTTTCTCCTCTTACTCTGTATATGATGGTATTGTTGCAACACTTGTGAATGAATTACCCTTTTGAATCAATGACACCTACCTATATCTGCTATATCGATATTTTTTTTGTGTTTTCTCAAAAGTACAGCCTTGGTAACGACCAGATTGGTCAAAACATGTGTCGGCTGTTCATGACCAATAAACCCTGCATACAAGCAGACGACCTTGTTTTCACTCTCTCATGTGAATTTGTAATTTTCGGAATTGCGCATTGGATATACCTTTACTTCATAGTTTTTGCTTCTGTGAGAACAGGGCAGCTGCAGGGACACCAGAGAGGAGGAGGTGGGGGGAGTAGCTGGCTAACTGTGCGCGGCTACATGGGAGAGCTGCAGGCCTGCAACCTGGCTTTGCTATGAGGCCTGCTTGAGCAACAGAAATGGAGTTGGGGTTCATTACAAAATGGAGTCTGATCCTAGCTCTCTTGCAGGTGCTGCACCTACTGCTCGGCACCTTTGGCCAGAGCTGCATGACCAGCCGTGCGGTGAGCGCAGAGTGCATTCGGGGATAGGGAATGGAGGGGAGGGGGGATCCAAAATGACCTGTCATCCCACAAATAAGCTACCGGCACCATTGTTACCGGATCGGCATACTCCGAGTTCTGTGAGCGGGTGCCTTTCCGCCCGCCAGGTGTTACCTGGCGGGCGGAAAGGCACCCGCTCGCAGACAAGATGGTAGCACCCGCACCATTCATGAATTTTTTGCAGTGCCTGGCAATGGGGAATTACCGGGACGGCCTGGGCTGTAATGCCCCGGTAAATCCCCATTGCCGGGCGCCAGAAAAAATTACTCTGGCAGCAGCTGTGCCGTTTTTACCAGCACGGATACTGCCGGAATCATAATGAGGCCCAGTGATACTAATCATCATAATCCTAATACATTCATTTTATACGACTTTTGCTTCCAAATGATTACAAGTTCGCACCATTGAAAATAATTGGTATTATCATTACCTAAGTCAAAGGTTCTCATTTTATTTACATCAGGTGGATAAAATGCTGAGACGATAAACTGGGATTTGATTCTCCCTCCTGGATAAAGAAAGATGTCTGCAGTAAGCAGAAGACTCTTAACTTGTTAATCCTTATTAAGAACCAGGCAAGTGATGTGGCACTCCCCTATTTGCCCATTTCTGGGCCATTGTACCAGGTGTGGCTTAGAAATCCAAACAAAGGCCCAGGAATTGGCCAATGGAAGGAGGAGTCACATGACTCACACAGTCGCTTCTTCCCACAGGGCTCTCAGCACAGAGCTCCCAATCATCATAGGCACGGCCTCCTTACAGCCTCACCTCCCACACCAATCCCCTTGTCGCCTGGCCTGCAACTGACTGCGCGGCCCGGGCAGCAGCTATCACCCCAGACTCCTGCTACTTATCTTAATGGGGTTGAGGGCCGATGCTCCACTGTGCCACTCCATCTTCGCTTGGCCGCACCTGTCAGACGCGACTTGGCTTCTCTCATAATGCCCCCTCACATCCATTACTTTGCTGGACTGCACTTGGAAGATGTGGACCAGCTGTTTACTAACCCCACCCCTCCCCATCCTCTGCATCACGTTTCTAAGGGGCTGCTGGGAACATGCCAGTTCCCAGCAGCCACTCCAACTTCATTGCTTTTTTATATCCCCCTCAACTCAAAAATGTTAGCATGGCCATAATAGTTTTTTCAGACCTTCCACTCGGGTCCTACCTGGAATTATGGGCCTGCAAACCTTGTTAAATATTCTCTGACCTTTAACCCGGTCTTCAGGGCCCACAGCTCCCAGTATGGCCCTCAGGTTAGGTCTATGAAGTTTAATTAATGGCAAATACAAAATCCACAGAGGAGGATCATATATTCATTTTTTTTAAACAAAGGGTTCATGGTGCAGGTTGGGTCAGAGCTTTTGACAGCAGATGTCCTGTCACAAAATGGCTTCTTCCAATCAGTTGTTCCTGGTAGGCTACTGGAAACGGAGCAGTGGTTGCTTTGAGGGAGCACATCTTTCTATCAATTCTGATTTTCTTTCCTGATTACTGCGAATGAACTGGGGACTGTCGTGAAAATCCCAGCCTGAAACCTATCAACTACACTTTTGCATATCCTTCTTTTTCGTTGTCTGTCCTTTGTGTGGGGGATGTTGAGTGGCATGCTGCGCAACTGCGTTTATAACCACAATAATGAAATACATACAAAAATATAATGTTTATTAAAAATCTACATAGATTGGCCTTTTATATCATGCTTAATGCTAGAGTCCAGCCTCGAAGCACGCTACTGGGTATACTGGGTAACCCATGCTGCTCAGGGTTGTCTTGCATTCAAAACAAGCACGTTATGCCTCAGCTATCCTCCCAATCTTTATAAAAGTAAGTGTAGAGTGAAACAGTTGTGACTAAAAGGGCTATTTTCAATTTTGTGGTACTCCTTTCTCATAGATGTTTTTTATTTAGTTTTACTATAGTGGTGCTTAAACACCACTTATACCCGGAAACTACTGCATTAGAGTACAGCTAGGATGCGGAGAGACACACAGCTTGTGGGTGTTGTTTGGTCATTTGCCCACCCATTGACAGCCCATGGACATTCTAATCTCTATGACAATTCTCACCCACTATTTTCCGCCTCCGGGCGCACATGTTATCTTCCTGGGATCTCTTTAAGTTAGCTTTATCAGCCCATACAATCAAACGTGGCCTGCTAGTGAAATTCTGATGCTTTCTGCTGTGTGTTAATTAGGGCTATAAATGTGCTATGGGTGTAATATAAATCGTGCGCCTTCATCCACTTGATTTCCATGTGTTTTGTACACTGACGACCTATTAAAAACAACCATTGACAAAGCCAAACGTTTGGCTAGTGTGTGGGTATTATGTAAGCATTTTTCCAGTCACTGCTATCATCTGCGCAGGTAATCACACCATTTTCCAGCTGTTGGCATTTTATGGCCAGGTAGTACCATTACAGCAGTGTCTGACAAATGCCTTCCCCGCGCCTACGTAAAAGGCCAAACTTTTGTCTTGCTTTAAAGTGTAATTCAATGTGGGCTTGCAATCCTTTGTCTTTCCCTGCCCTGGCTAAGAGTTCTCCATTCCCTTCCATCACTCCACTCTACAACAGTTCAAACATGATGTGACTTGGGAGGTGCACTGAATTCGACATTTCGTGGAGAAAAGAAAAGAGGGCAAAACAAGGGGCAGAGAGGAAGAAATGTGTATGCAGCATGTCAGAAAGGGTAGAAGAGAACAGTAACTAGTAGTGAAAGGTCATCAGTGAATTAGTCCCAGTCTTTCAGACAAAAAGCTTGGCTGCACCTTGCAATTCCTGACATAAATATAGGTCGAAAATGACAGGGAAAGCAATGGGTTTAGTTGACCTTTAGAATGCGCACTCTGCATTCCCGAGGCCAGCGAAAAAACAATTCAGTTTGCAGGCCACCTTTTCTTAAAGGAGCAGTGCCAAAGGTACAGGACCTCATATTCTTCAAAAGAGGAAAATTGCATGGCGCGGATCTGTTACGTTTCCACTTCAGGCAAACCGCTCCCCTTCATGCAATTTTATTCATTTGCATTATGAAATGGAAACAAAATTTCAAATTCAGACAGGCTCGTCTGTAAGCCTTTGTTTTTGCAGTTCTTACTGCAAAATTACTAAACAGCGTTTACAATTACTTCCTGGGAAATCAGCCTGCTTTTTTAGCTAGTGTAGCAAACATGCAGATTTCATAGGGTCCTGAAGTATTTTTGCCAGCAAGAAAATGTCAAGTTGCCATGAATGCTTGTGCTTTTGTATGGCAGAGAGCAGGGACATTTCACCAAAATGCCAGGGGTAGCAGAAGTGACATCACACAACGCTTGACCTCAGATGACATCACAGGAAGTCATGTCATTTGACCCCACACCAAAGTGATATCGCGGGAAGCGGTAGACACAACCTTTCACCCCTTGACAAAACAGGAAGTGACCTCACATAGCATTGTTCCTAAGTACACTACGAAAAATATGGTTACGATATCAGTATAATGTGACGTACATTTCACACAAGAATGGATCGCCATATGTATCGGTAAGATCAGTGTGTACAGGCCCATATTACCAAATTACTGTCAATGCAAGCAGATGCCCAAGGCCAAATGATAATGATGTGCTATTATATAGCACTTACGCCGAAGCGCTTTGTATAGAAAAAATATACATCCAATATCACCCAACCTGTGTTGGTACTCATCTATCGACCTCAAAAGGATGAAAGGCTGAGTTGAGGTGTATACGAACAGACTAAATCAGTGACTCACCCCCTGAAGTGTGCCTGAAATAAACCTTTAATGAGTCTAGCAATTATTGAATTCCAGAAAGACACATTATTTGGTATTCCTATTCTTTCTTGTTTAGGGTCAGTGGTGAAAGTGTTAGACTTATGGAACCCCTAGTCTTTTTTTTGTGTGTTTTTTTTTAAGAAGCCTAAACAAGAAAACCAGCCACTCCAGAAGCAAAGATCCACATGGCGCTGGCCACAACCCAGGAGCTTGCACTAAATTTTTTTTTTTTTAAAAACTCATTGGGCCTCATTCCGACCCAGGCGGTAAGGGGTTTACGGCAGCGTAAACAGCGCCGACCCTTACCGCCTGATTCCGAGGTCCCTTAGCGCCATGGAGGATTTAACACCTGCTTTTAGCAGGTGTTAAAATCCATGGCACTAAGGGACCTTGTTGTTAATTACGCCACCGTAATTTACGGTGGCGTAATTAACGCCTTCCCCACTCCCATTATGCCCTATGGGGCAAAAATGGGAATGGGGAAGGGTAAATGGGGATTGGGGACTTACCGCCCCGCCAACCTCGGAATGGGGCGGTAAGTCCGCCAACCACCATGGCGTAAACGTAGTTTACGCCATGGTGGTAAAGGTACGACCCAGGCGGTAACTTACCGCCTGGGTCGGAATGAGGCCCATTACGTGTTTGGCTGTAGCCGTGTCTGTTTTACAGGCACGGCTACCGCCAAACTCGCTACCGGCACCACCAACTGCGAATGGGCAATTACTGGCCCATTACGAGTTGAATAGACCAGTAATTGCCCATTCGCGGGTGGCGGTATTGCCATGCTCCCCATCCCCATTCTGCCCCAAAGGGTAGAATAGCTGTGGGGAGCATGGATGCACCGGCACCGTTGATAATGCTGCTGGTACAATTACGAGTTTTGCTCGCGGGTGCCACACAGCCCACCAGGTCAGACCTGGCGGACTGTCAGGCAACCGCGAACAAAACTGGTAATTCGGGGATACAGTGTGAACGGTGCTGGTGCCGTGCCGGCACCATTCACACCGTACCGCCAACCTTATAATGAGGCCCTTTGTTTTTTTCAGGGGTAGCCAGGGAGACCTCTGGGGTCGCAGTTGCGTTCCCTTGCGACCCCTAAATGACGTACCTGGCAGAGAGGATGGGGGTGGTAGAAGTGGTAGTTCCGGTCTGGGCCCCCTCTCCACCATGCAAATGAATGAAAATGTTAGTAGAGTAAAAAGCATGCATAAAGGTAAGGTGTCCTTTTTACTCCCCTCCACTAAGGACGTGACCCACCAATGGGACACATTTTTAAAATCGCTCTTAATTGCACACAGTGCACCGCCAACATTTGGACTGCAAATCGGTCCCTCCGTGCGCTTTATGTTAATTGCACTGCAAAGTGCAAAACAAAAGTGTAAATGCAGGAGTAATTGCCTGTACACCATTGTTTTTGCACTTCGTAGTGCAAATAAAGTAAACGTTGCCTGCCCTTTAGACATGACAGGCAGCATTTACAGTGGATTCCTTTGGAATCTGCCTGCTTTGTGCTGGTGTAAAAAGCCGGCGGATCCTTTAGGAATCTGCAGCGTTTAGGCCGCTGTTCTGTGCTCTCTCTCTGCCATTGAGGAAAATGTGGAGCAGAAGAAAGTCCATGCTTAAAATTTGTACGCATGCATTTTACCCATGGATTTCCCTCTACTAGGAGGAACAGAAGCCACAATGGGGCTTAATTTCCAAGTCTCCAGAGCAAAAACGAAGCAGCATAAGAGAGGCGTGCAGGCGTTACAGCTGTCTTGACACCTCTGTTCTTGCTCTGGCGCCTGTTTGTACATTTTTTAAGGTGGAGGGCGGAACAGGGGATCCCTTTCCGCCTCCAAAACCACTTGGTTTTACGCAAACATGACATTTTAATGCTGGTGTAAAATCAACGGATTCCTTTGGAATATGCCTACTTTTAACACCAGCAAAAAGCCGGCAGTCCCATAGGAACGGATGGTAAATGCTGCCTGCCATGAGTAAATGTCAGGCAGTGTTTTCTCATTTTTCACTGCAGAGTGCAACATAGAAGCGCAAAGGTACTCCCATCACTGTCCCTTTTGCACTCTGCAGTTCAAATGGTAAAAATTGACGGGGAGGTGCCTGTTTTCGCGTAAGTGCAAACGTAAGCGTTCCTTTCGGGGAATTTATGCAATTTGTGCAATTTCATACAATGTGGTCCAAAGTGTTTCGTCAGTTAGGTCAGTGGATTAATAGATCTGTGGCAGACAATCATCAACAGAAAGCATCGGGTGCTTTGTGTTTGGTAACTGTAAACAGCATATTTCGCGAGAATACGACGCTCCTCTAAAATGGTGTCAGCGCAGGGACGTCATTTGGGGGTCGCCAGGGGTCGCAACTGCGACCTCTGTGGTGTCCCTTGCGACCTCTGTGGTGTCCCTTGCGACCTCTACTAAAAAAAAAAAAAATTTTTTTTTTTTTTTTTTTTTTTTTTTAAAGTTATGCAAGCTCCTGGGCTGTGGCTCTTTACTTCTGGGGTGGCTGGCTTTCTTGTTCAGGCCCCTTAAAAAAAAAGACTTGAGGCACTTGTTCTTATTTTTCTTCTAACACTTTCAGCACTGACCCTAAATAAGAAAGAATAGGAATACCAAATAATGTGTCTTTCTGGAATTCTATACAGTAATTGCTGGCCTCATTAAATGTTTATTTCAGGCACACTTCAGGGGGTGAGTCACTGATTTAGTCTGTTCTTAAACGCCTCACTAAGCCTAAGCCGTTCATCCTTCTGAGGTCGATAAATGAGTACCAACACAGGTTGGGTGATATTGGGTGTATATTTTTTCTATATAAAGCGCTTAATGATGTGTTATTATATAGCACTTACGCTTATCATTTGGTCATGGACGTCTGCTTGCATACACAGTCATTTGGTAATACGGGCCAATAAACACTGAACTTAATGATACATATGGCGATCCATTCTTGTCTGAATGTACATCATATAGTGATATCATAACTATATTTTTCATAGTGTACAATGCTATGTGATGCCATTTCCTGTTTCGTCAACGGGTGAAATGTCGTGTTCCATCGCTACCCGCTATATCACTTTGGGGCGGGGTCTAATGACATCACTTCCTGTGATGTCATCAGAGGGTCAAGGGTCGGGTGATGTCACTTCCGCTACCCCTGGCATTTTGGTGAAATGACGTCCCTGTGTCAGCGGACGTCATATGAAAAAGCAAGCTGAAAGCGTATTGGACGGTAGCTCAAACCTTCAATAGGCATCATTTATGTCTAGCTTGCTGATTCTTTTCTGCTAGTAGTAAAAACACTTTGAACCTTTCTTTGTTGATTTTAACGAGCTCCCATTTACTCTTTATGAAATGTCATGCATGGTGTTAAGACAAGCATCGTTAGAACTTAGAAGGCAGATGTTTCCAGTTGGACTCAGGTGACCTACTGAGGCAGTGGCACGAGGCGATGGAGAGAAGCTCCCATGACCAAGTTAGCTAGGAATGTGGGAGCGAGAGACATGACGCCCCTAAGACCGCAACCTCGTTAAAGACCTAACACTGTGTGGATCACGCTAGAATGCAACACCCCCAAATGGGTCTATTCATTATCTGACAGGTGGGCAAATCATAAATGTGTGCGAATCTTGGTTGTGAGAACTTCTTTTGTTAGAAGGGGTTACCCTGTCCAATTTGTTTCTTGCATTACAATAAAATAAAACAGACTCTATGTTTACTGTTGCAGCTAAATTCGAGAGCTGAAGTGTTATTTTTTTTCAACACAAGTGACCAATAAAGACACTGCGGGTGCCATCTGCCGCTGCAGCAGTGGAAATATCCCTCAACCTATCAACATAGCTGCTGTGTTCCTCCCTGCCGGTGCAGCCGGCGGAGGGATGATCAGGGCCTGCATCGGGGCCCTGCTGAGGAGCCAACAAAGGATATGACACGCTTGCTCTAGCTCGTGCTGGAACTGCCTGCTTTTCAGCAGGGAGGGCCCTTTATTAAACATATGCCTCGCGTCACCGGGGGATTTGGGGCGTATGTAACAATAGCCAACACTTCCTAGCAGAGACCTCAGAAATGGAAGCCTCGCCTCACATGACTTTTTAACCACATGAGCGGTAAATGCTATGAAATGGCCGGCCATTCAAAAAACAGTCCAACACGATTTCCGACCTGAATTTATGAAACAGGAGGCGTACGTCGTTGCGATGACACAGACTCTGAGGCGTTGCTAGGGGTGAGCTGAAGGGGCTATAGCCCCAAGTCTTTTGGTTGTAGCCTGGATTGAAGCTCAGGGGCTACAACCAAAAGGCTAGCTAGCCCTAAGCCCCGACAGCCCCGGCATTGGCGTATCCGTGGATCTTTTCCAGACCTAGCAACACCCCTACGTGACTGACACCCGCTGCATACATAACCAGGATTATTGGAGCAAAATGAACTTTGCTTAATTTCCAGGATATATAAAGGAAGGAATCAGGATCGCTGAGTACGCTGGTGCTCTGGGGCTCGGGCAGCCCCTCCCCTCGGGAAAGGCCATCTGCGTAAAAGTCCCTATACTTTAACTGTGACTTTTTTTTTGGGCGCCAGCACCCCCGGGAAAACCAGAAGTTGCTGCCCCTCGAAGGTATTCCTTAGACGCGGCAAAAGGAGTGGCACCTGGACTGTATATAAGCACCAGACGGGCAGTCTGTACCTATGTAGTGACTTCCGGTACTGATCTTCTTCCTCACCCTCAACGGTGCTATCCCTCAGGGTTGTGCAATGAGAAGAAAGGTCCTGGTCCTCTTTCTGCTTCAGAGTATCCAACTTTGACCACTTTTGTGTGATTTAGTGACTATCTACAGTCCTGTGATGATGTCAGAGCTTCTGGGGGCTTGTTGGAATGTGGGTGCTCCTATGTTCTAAGGGTGACCGTTGTCAGTTGGCAGAAGGAAACTGGTTGCATGGGTGTGGGGATCCATTGTCCGTATCTATACGTCATGTCTTCATGTACCAAACTGCTTTCCTTGCTTCCACTTGAACCCTGAGAGTCGATAACCAAGGGACATTAAAGAAGAGTGTACTTACCTATGACAGTCCGACTACCGTTATTTCACAATCCTCTTTATTCTGGTTGCTGGAACGGCATGTTTTGGCAAGGGTCTAAATTCTGGTTGCTGGAACCGCATGCTTTGGCAATGCTCTTTATTCGGTTTGCTGGAGCGGCATGTTTTGGCAATGCTCTAAATTCTGGTTGCTGGAGCAGCATGTTTTGGCAATGCTCTTTATTCTGGTTGCTGGAGCGGCATGTTTTGGCAATGCTCTAAATTCCGGTTGCTGGAGTGGCATGTTTTGGCAATGCGCTTTATTCTGGTTGCTGGAGAGGCATGTTTTGGAAATGCTCTAAATTCTGGTTGCTAGAGCGACATGTTTTGGCAATGCTCTTTATTCTGGTTGCTGGAGCGGCATGTTTTGGAAATGCTCTTAATGCTGGTTGCTTGAGCGGCATGTTTTGGCAATGCGCTTTTTTTCTGGCAGAGAAGTTACAGGTTTTGAAGAAAGGACACAGAATTGAAGAGTTGCGTGTAAATGAGTTGTTCAAGATTATTTCTTGTTTCTTTAGGATGAAGTTGTTCTGAAAGGCGACAGGATGTGCAAAGTGCGAGCATTGGTTGGAAAACCACACGTGGGAGGCCGCGATGGACGTGATATTTTATTTAAGGAATAATAATATTAGGAAATGTGAGAAATATTAGGATTTTCTTTTAAATAGAAATAACGAATAGACAAGTGCGAGGCGGTGATTCAGGTTAGGAAGGCAGGCACCGACTGTTACGGACATTTCAAAAGATGTCAAAAGTTAAAAGATGTGAGGATGGTCATTGCCGGTCAGGGACATTATGTGCTCAGTAAATTAATTCAAACCCACCCACTCCAAATCATTTTTCTAAAAGATCGTACATTTGTTACATGTGCATCATCTTTTATTCCAAAAAGTTGTGTAAAGAGAATCAAGATTGCTCCTGTTTTCCAGTAACCAGAACCAATGGAATGGAAACATCGGGTAATTTTGATTTTTGTTTTAAAGCTCTGTGTGCTGTAGTTCTATTCCTTGAAAGCAGCACTAACACTAAAACTCAACCAAAACTCGCACTCTTCCTATTGTCAATTTCTTAACTCAATCAAGCTGCATTTTTCTATAAAAGGGCATAGGGTTACAACATTACACGTTCTGTGTCTTCAATGGACGTCAGGAGTGGCTTTTTCCTTCAAAATTCCCGGCATTTTTGCACTGATAACATCTTAGAAACGTTCTCCTTTCTCCTTTCCGCCTCAATTCAGCACAGTATGTTCCTTTTTTTTACAAACCGTTGTGGCGACAGCCCAAGATGGAGCAATCGCCACTGGCTGCCCGGCCGCCATGTTAGTTTTTCTCTGCCTTGAGAGGACTTTGAGTAGCGTCTGCCTTTTCATTTGCTGCACAGTGCAAACAAACGCATGCATACCTAAGTCCACCGACCAGAGAATCCGTCCAGCAAAATTACAGAATCTGCCCTGCCCCTTATTAGTATTCAGGGCACTTATCCAGCTCTCTTGCTGCTGGAATAGGTTGGTGATGCGAAGAGTACAGGTTTTCCTGCCCATGAATGGACATGTGTCTCCTGTCTCCCCCACTAGAAATGTCTTCTATATACTGAATAGAAACTGATTCTGAAAGCATGACTTAATACCCCAAAGGGTCTTTAACACCATCCTTTGGTTGTTATATATGCACAGACCATAGTGCTCTTGTTTTACAACAAAAGACTATGGGCCTCATCATGAGATTTGCGCAGAGCGGTAAAATGCAGCGGTACTGCTATTACCGCTCCACCCAATCTAGGGTTGGGGGGAAAGTGGCAGCTATACCTCCAACTTTTTTCTGGAGGTAAAACTCTCCCCTTTCTGCCAGTTTCCGGTGCAATTGCCCAACGCTAATTATGCCAGCGCTAATGGTGCCAAGAAACCCCATAGGGTCGGGAATGGGGATTTATCTCCCCACGGCAACGCGGGATCCGGCGCAAATTGTGCCGGGCCGAGCTGCGTTAACGCTAATAGCATTGGGTGGTATCCTGGTGCAATTACTGCTGGGATAACGCACAACTGAGGATGAGGCCCTACGTACAGTTACTAATTGGGGGACAAGAGGAATAGCCAGCCCAACCACGTCCCCCCAATTCCCACACATTCCAGGAAAAAAAATATATTGTCCTGGTCCTCCGGGCTCCTAGGGAGGCGGACACACACAAGAGAGGCAGAGGGGGTGTACAGAAAGTACTAATGGGAGTTTTATTATGAGATTAAGGGGAACTTGAAGACCGGAAGAAGGTTGTGTGTGGAACTGAGTGTTCCCTTGAGAGGGGGATTGAAACATGTGGGGGGCAGCATGGAGGGTCAGGAGTACATTAAATACAAAATGGGGCATCCCCAAAACGAACCACTTCAATTATTGATTCTCAGGAGACCAACCTATATTTAGGTGTGGCCATTACTTTTTGGTAAAGAACAAACCTATGTAGAGGCACACAAATAGATATAAAACAAAATGATGTTTCGAGTGCTGTTTACTGTTTAATATACTGCCGGCATATCACAGGATTTCCAACCCGATGTACTAGAGGTAAGCAGGTGCAAAGATTTCTCTAAGAAATCGATTCTGAAGTTACATTTTACTAAAAACAATGGACTAGACAACTCTTAATAAATAAGCAGGCGAGGAGGTGCCAATATAAAAACGTGTAAACTGCATTCACCAACAACAGACCAAGGATTACTACAGTAGCAGTCTATGATTTAACACATCTGCCTTGCAGGTTACTGCTGACGTTTGTCTTTTAATGGACCAGGTCTTACTTACATCTTTACTTTTGTGTTTTCTCTCAGATGTTGGTTTTATTGTTGTTTCAAACAATATGATGATATGGTTGAGACTTTTTTCTTCTGATTTGGATTTGGATACTTTTGAAATATAAACCTGGATATTATGGCATGGGCATGTGATATGCAACTGACCCCATATCTCACTATGCCCCACCTTATGCCTCTTAATATCTTTATATTGAAGATAATGTGCAATTTAATTCAGGTATAGCGAGAATATTGCCTTGAAACTGTTGGCATCTTTCTTCATGGCAGTTTTACTTCTCATGTATCAATAGTATTGGAACTATTACTGTTTTCTGATCACCTTTGTTACTAACGCTCACACCAAGAAATGTATTTATGTTTAAAATGTATGTTTTTAAATACATTTTGATAAAACCTGGCTGGCTCGTATTACTCTGTTTTGGGAATTGCTTGAAACTAGTGAATAAGTTGGTCTATAAAGCTGCATTCTAGCCCAATTCTGAACTTGAACTTGCTCCTTACTAGACAATCTTTCCACACCCCTTTCCGCTCACCCACCTATCCTCTCCCTCTTAGTCTGCTCCCTTCCTTCACTGTCTTCACCTGTACATTTCTTTCTACCCCCATTATGCACCTTGACTTTGCTCCATTCATCCTTCTCCTCAATGGTCTCCTCACGTTCTCTCGTAGCCTTCAGCCACAGCACAGTCTACCTTTTACCTTCCCCACCCCCTTCCCAACACATTCCTCCCCCACTGCACCCGCACCCTCCAACCCGGGGATCCTATTCACCCAGGATCTCCAACCTTATCTATCCCCCTCTCGTATTGCACAGCACATACCCCTCTCCCACCTCCTGTCACTCTTTTAATTGGCCTCGGGAATGCACAATTCCTCTGAAACAGGTCTTCTTACCGCATTGACCACTTCGACTCTTATCACCTTCAACTTTCACTTCTCACTATCACAGACACTTTGCTATCCCCTGATGACTCCACTACACTGGCAGCTGCCCTTACTGATGCTTTCATCATCTCCCACAATCCTGTCCTGTTGGGGAAGGTGGTGTTGTGGGGTTCCTTATCAATAAGGCCCTGACCACTAACCCCTGCTCTCACTGACATCAGATATTCCTCTTAAAAAGCCATTATTCAACTTCTTCCTCCTACTCTTCTCACTGTTCTGGCTCTCTGTTGAACCCCTGGGCCTCTCAATTGTGATGATGGGGGATTTTAACCTTTCCAAGCCAACCACAGCCACGCACCCTGAACTTAACTCCCTCCTATGTGACAGCCCCCTGAACACCCTCCTTGACCAGCCTATTTCCTATACTGGGAACTCACTTGACCTTGCCTTTCCCTCTACTTTGCTCCTCACCTCATCTCACCTCTCCATTAACCCCTCTTATCCTGACCACTCCATTGTTTTCATTGTCATTGTAGTCCCTCCACCCTCTACTCCTCTTCCCTCTTCAATGACCAAGAGGACATTCAAAAAGGAATCTATTTCCCCTTAACTTAATAATATGTGGGCCTCTATATCGGCTCTCTCCCAGATGAATGCCTCGTGAATTGACCATGCTTTTTCTGATTTTCACTTTAACCAACACCTTCCTGCACACACATTCACTCCTACAAGTCCCTGTCATCAGCCCTGGATCACCTCTGAGATACAGACCCTCAAAACAAACATGCATCTTGACCTACAACATTGATGCAAATTACAACCTCCACTCTTCTCATAGCCTACACATATTCCTTTGCTGCCTTCACCTCTGAACTGGACTCTTACAAACCCTCCTTCGCAAATCTAATCTTCTCCTGTCACAATCACCTCGTCACACTTTCATCTACTCTCCAAACTTTGCTCACACCTCCCAGGGCAATATCCATTGCCTCCTCCCTTTCTGCTAATGACTTTGCTCATTACCTTGCTTCTAAAATCTCTCAAATTCATGACAATCGCACAGCCTTCCCTTCTACCCTCACCCATTCCTTCTGTTCACCACTTCTACCCTACCCCTTCTATTCTCACCTACTTCTTCCCTATCTCCCCTACTGAATTACCATGCATCCTTCCCAGTGCCAACCCACCTAGTGCTTCAATTGACCTGTACGCTTCACAATCAGTCAAACTTAGACTCACCTGCCCTTCTCTACATGAGCTATTTAACCTCTTTCTCTCTGCTGGCCTCTTCCCTGCCTCCTTCAAATCTGCAAATGTTCTACCCCTTTTGAAGAAACCCTCTGCTGACACAATCATCCTGGTGAACTATCGCCCAGTTTCCCTTCTGTCCTACTATTCAAAGGTCCTTGAGTGGGTGGTATTCAACCAGATCTCTAAGGACCTTGAGGATAATGTCCTTGGAAGTCTGCTTCAATTGGGCTTATGTAGTAAATAATTCACTGTGACTGCACTCATGCATGGCTCCAACGTTGTCTCTGGTGCTAACAAATC
Organism: Ambystoma mexicanum; assembly: GCF_040938575.1. Taxonomy (NCBI): domain Eukaryota; kingdom Metazoa; phylum Chordata; class Amphibia; order Caudata; family Ambystomatidae; genus Ambystoma; species Ambystoma mexicanum. The sequence continues at coordinate 1,249,088,188 of NC_090923.1, forward strand.
CAAACTCTCTTCTATACTCATCCTTTATGACCTCACTTCCACTTTCGACACTTTTAACCACTAGTTTCTCCTCCTCACACTCTAGGACCTTGCGCTTTGCACATCTGCTCTCACCTGGATCTCCTCCTACCTGGAAGGTCACACCTTTAAAATCTCCTGGAACTCACAAACCTCTGACCCCACCCATGTCCATGTCAGCATCTACAAGGATCTGTCCTTGGACCTCTGCTATTTATCCTCTATACATCTGCCCTAGGAAGAGTTAGATCATCCTTTGGCTTTCATTAGCCCCTCTTTTCTGAAGGCACTCAAATCATTCTCTCCTTTCCCACCTTCACCCCAGCCATCTCAGATTGGATTATACACGACACTGGATGGCTCCCCGATGCCTCATGCTGAACTCTTTAAAAATGGAAGTCATCTTCCTCCCGGCTTCCAGTGCCATCACTCCCCTACCTTCCCCTCTCCTATCTATTTACTGCATGACCTTCTTGCTCCATCGCCCTAGGCTTGCAACCTTGGGGTCCTTTTTATCACTAGTACCACTTCTGCTGATCGTATTAACCTTCTTAACATCTGGATAATTTGTCAATTTTGTACTCATTAGGTAAACTCTAATCTCCACTCTCGTGCTGCTTGGCCTTCCTCTCTACTCCTTTTCCTCTCTAGAGAAAGTCTTCAACTTTGCTACCTGTACTCTTGACAACCTACTGAGATTCTCCCTCACTTCTACCAACCAACACCATGCATGCTTGCTGGTTCTCCATGCTATTTCCGATGGCATCTTTGATGACTTGGGTGTTAGTCTGAGCAGGGCATGGCAGGGGTGCTTGTTATGGTGGTATATCTTACCATAACTGGAAAAGTTCTTTGGTTGTTTGATTTTGTGGTGCAACTATAACATCGCTTTAACAAACTTTTCTTTTTCATGCATTATCACATGAGAAGCCCAAGTAGGCATAATGGCCAACTCTACAATCACTTGGTACTCAAACAAACTGCAAGTTAGATAGACATAATAACCCATTCAATTGCTGTTTTTATGGCTTCAAAAGGGTATATCCTAAGCATCACCATTGGTATGTTGTAGCCACAAACAACTATTCAGATGCAAAACGGACCTTCTTTCCCAGATAAAGATGTGTTCCAAAACATTCATGTTAAACCGTATTCGTATAATACCGACTTGTTATGAATATTGGCCTAAGCCCATTCGCGTTGCACGGAAAACCACGTATGAAATATTTTGATTTCTGATCAACTCCATCGCCATTTTTAGAATCATCCACCATTTTGATTTCGACTCCTGCTTTGTGTTCTAAAATGGTGGACTGTGTTTTCCATTTCCAGTCGAGCCGAACAACCTTTGAGTTTTGTTAATGTTTAGGCTGACTGAGTGCAGACTGTTTGTCATATGCAAAGAAACTTTGTGACTCGTATGAACTGCAATCCAAATGTTGTCTGTGCTCACAAGACTCATCCTCATCTAAACAATGAGACAATGAAGAACAAACTCAGATGGTGTCCTTTTGCTGAACTGCATTGTAGCGATTCTTGAAACAAGGCTTACTGTGGATCAGAGAACCAACACCACCATTGTAATTTCATGGACATGCAAACTTGTTAAATCTGTTGTACAATATTGTAATATTTGTCATATGAACTGGGCACAAGCCCCAGCATGTAAATTATTAGTTTGGAGAGGGGCTGGACAATGTTTGAGGAATTGTATTAAAACGTCTGTGTTAAGATGTCCAGCTCTCTCTCACCCCTCACTGTGTCTGCTGGTACACACTGTGAAGTGTTGGGAGCCAGATAGCTATCTGTTTGCTTTGGAAACTGTACAGAAATAAAAGAAACTTGTATCTTTTCGAACTGTGATTGGTGTATTTCATTTTGTGGTACTAAGCCTTGATATTTCTTTGGTCTTTCAGATGGCGCCCGAATAGGGACCCTCAAGATTGGTGTCACCGCGCTGAGAAGACGCAGCTATCGGACCGGGATCAGAGAGTGAGAAAAAGGGGGCCGCTTTGTATGAGAGCGACACCTCGACAGTACTGCACAATCTGATCCTTGAACGATGAGCACGCGGGTCGAGAGGGCATCTTGACGAGGGTCCCCATATCGAGGCGGGCTCTTTACTGAAATCACCAACCACGAGGATCCTTTGTAATCCGATCGGACCTCCTTTGCATTTTGTAATCAGGTGATTCGTGCACTGATTCCTAAGTATCCTGATATTTGGTTGTAGATTTGCGCTCGCAAGTTCAAATGACGCCAGGTAAATCCAGTGATCTGATATGTCTGGGAAATTGTCTGCCTGTTTCAGGGGTTTATTCTGTGGAGACAGACAATCTTTGGAATATGGCCGACCGGTGCCACCTGATGGTTCGCCGCCGTGCACTATATACTGTAAGTACGGCCTTGGTAGTATAGTATTAAAAGATATTTGGCACAGACAAATTAGACATGCTTCCGAATTTCAGTGGCCAGTCCATGGTAGTTTTGAAATTACCTGTAAAGAGTATTTGGAGTATATATTGTTAAAGAAAAAGGTTAGGCCTGCAGCATTTGATGTAATTAAGAATTGGAATAAGGAAGCTATGCAGCAATTTAAGAGTAAAGAGAAACACACACGTCGTTATATGTCTAACTTTGAAAAAGCATTATTGTATGATCAATAGAAACAGTCAGAATCTATTAGAAGCATGGATAGGGCTTTCCAACATGAGATACAGAAAATATATCCGTCTCAGGACTTTCATGCCTCAGACAAACTAATCTATAAGCTTTTGTATGAGCATAGTACTGTTGCTACTGCACCACCTCCTTATGTGACTCTGCCTGCTGTTTTACCTCTTCCCGCTGTTGCACCTCCTCCCGTTGTTGTTCCTGTTCCTCCCGTTGTCGCTCCTCCTCTAGTTATTGCTCCTCTTCCTGTTGTTGTTCCCCCTTCTGCATCTCTGCCCTTACCGCCAGTTGCTGTTCCCTTAACTCCATCTTTACTGCCAACAGTAGTGTCTCCACTACCTGTTGAACAAGATTTGTCTGAACTTTCTTTTCCAAGTGGTTCTGCTCTACTAGTAGCGATTTAAGGGGCTAGTGCTGATTTAAAAGTAGTGACTTGTAGTACAGTTTCTAAAGCTAGAAAAAGAGAATTGTATGCATGGGCTAAGAAATGTATATAAGAAGGTGAAAAATCAGCTGTCTTAACTGCAATTTCTGACCAAGAAAGTATTCCCAAACAGAATATTTTGTTAGAGGGGATGGGAATGCACTTGGCTGGAATGTGGAGTGATTTGACAGACATGGATGTCCCACAAGGGTTGAGGGATTTGAATGTCTTAGCTTACTCAAGGGACACTGCGGAGAAAGTACATGAGCACATAGAGAGGGTTTTCGAGTTTAAGAGGGAGTTAGATCAGTTACAGAATGATGATATGAATGACGATAGATTAGACACTTCGTATGTGCAGAAATGATTTCTTCCTTCTTGTAAACCAATGAGTGAAGAAACGCAAATTTGCACAAGGGAGGCTTAGATGGATTTCGGATGTTTCAATTTCTCCCATTGAAGTATATGACACCTTTGGTCAGTATACTCAGGCAATGCAAAGGAAAGTGTTACAAGTAATGGTAGAGTACATACAGGATGAGTGTATGATGAAAAAGGTTTGTTGTCCCACAGATTTGATGGTCATTTATAAGAGAGCATTTTCGCCTGATACTGCTTTGACTACTTTGTCGCTAGATTTAACTTTGTTGCTTAATGAACGTTCAGAATTGCCGATGAGGGCAGTTCCTCCAACATTTGTTCCTAAAGTGGAAATTCCAGGTAATGCTGCAACAGGTGCAGTAGCCACTACTATTGAAGCTCATTATGTTTCACAGTTTGTTCATGTCCCATTTTCTAGACAGGAGGTGAATATCATTAGACAGACGATTCCAGATATTAGGAAAAATCCAACAGGATTTTTTATAAAGAAATAGAATCTGTCTTGCATTTGTCAGTTTTCATGCTGGGTAATATAGACTTGTTGTTCCCTGTGATCCTACCTGCTGATTTATGGAAACAAATTAGAACTATAGACGGTTTGGCAGGGTTGGGTGACACATGGGTTAACTTGGTACAGAAAGATGGAGAAAGGAAGGCTGCTGAGAAACCGCCACAGGTGATATTGACACTGCCAGACAGAATAGTAACGAAATTGAAGACTTTGGTTCCAGATAGAAGAATAGTTTGGGATAAGCTTACAGCTTGCATCCAGGGGAAATCGGAAAGTGCTACCGAATTCTTTAATCAGTTCGAAAAAGTGTTTTCAGATTTTAGCGGTCAGGACTTAAGTACTGAGTCAGGAAAGAGGTTGTTTGTGGACAAATTTATGCGTGGATTGTTGCCTGATATCCGATCACAAATTATGACTTCTGAAAGTGCCTGGCAAGCAAAATTGCAGTCTGACGTATTGCATATGGCTCAGTATTATGAAAATAGGGTTAATAATGAAAAAGAGAGGATAGAAAAGAAGAAGGGCGACTTGATGAAAAATGTATTGTTGCAGCAAATAGTAAGAGGAACCAGAGGTGGGAATATGCAGTTTAGAGGACAGTTTGCCCCACAGAGTAATGCGCAGATGCGTCCTGTACACATGAACCAATGTGCTTATTGCAGACAAGAAGGTCATGGCGAGCACAATGCCAGATCCTTCAGCAGAGATTGAATAACACATATGGTATCATGGGTAGATGACCCAGAGGCCGTCCTGGGATAGGGGGTCCTGGTAGAAGTCAGTTTGCTCAGAATCAGCAGCTATTTTCACAAGATATTCAGCAGCATAGTGTTGATAATAGAAAGATTTTTGATAATCCTTCAACTGTTTATCTTTCTGAGGACCTTGCATTTGATTATGTACTATTCCGCTAGGACAGCCCGAAGCAGAGTCTGGAACCAGCACCTATTCCCGTTGATCAGAAAGGGCCCTACGTAGAAATGAAGGTGGGGAATAGGAAGCATCTATTTTTGATAGATACAGGAGTACAGAAGTGTTCCGTTGATCATTTGCGGGTTCCAGATATTCCACTTTCAGGGCAGAACAACTTTTATGTAGGGTTCTCTGGTACGCCAGTAGTTAGTCCAGTCTCTCAGCCAGTACCGATTTCACTGGAGCCATTCATTGATTCATGTCCATTTCTTTTGATGACGAATTGTGGTGAACATTTGTTTGGGTTGAATCTGTTGAAAGAATTAAATATGGTAATGTATTGTTCTCCGGATGGAGTGCATTTGATGATTTCACCTCAGCGAACTTCTGTTCCACAATTCTTGACTAGGACTTTACCGACTGAATTGAATAAAGTTCCGCATGTTTACGAGCAGTTGATGATAATGAAATTGGGATTTTACAAAGTGAACTTGTTAAAATTGTGATGAAACCAGGTGTTAATCTACCACGTATTCCACAGTATAAGATTTCAGTTGACGGTGAGCACACTTTAAAGAGTATAGTTTCTGATTTTGTACATCGAGGAGTAATTGAGGAAATTGCAGGAAGTTTGTGTAATAGTCCGATTCTACCAGTGTACAAGAAAGGGGATAATGCAATTCCTTTCCATTTTATCATTGATTTACATGCTATCAATAAGATTGTTGCTCCACAATTTCCAATTGTGCCTGATGTGACCACTATATTAATAATGATTCCAGCTTCAGCTACTCATTTCAGTGTTGTGGATCTAAAGAATGATTTTTTAACTTTTCCTGTACATGTTAACAGTAGATACTTGTTCCTGTTCACCCTAGGGGGGGCGCTCGTTTACATTCACTCGTATGCCACAAGGGTACACTGAGAGTCCAAGCATTTACAGTAGAACTTTGAAGGAACAGCTCAATACACTTGAGTTGCCTTCCACTTGTACGTTGTTGCAGTATGTTGATGATCTTCTTTTATCTGCAGACTCATCAGTTGCTTGCAAGGAGGGCACTGTGCTGCTGCTTATTCATCTAGCTGAACATGGGCTTAAGGCTTCATTGAAAAAGTTTCAGTATTGTCGACAGGAGGTCGCCTATTTAGGCTATATCCTGTCAAAGGAGCGAAGAAGACTGACATCTGAACGGATTCAAAGCATCACTAGCATGTCTGTCCCAAATACACAGAAAGAGGTCAGAGCCTTGATAGGCATGGCTTCGTACTGTAGATCATTAATGATAAAACCAATGTTGGCATTGACAAAGAAGGGCATTTCGTTGCCTTCATCGTGGAACTTGGATTGCCAGAAAGCTTTTGATCTGCTCAAGGCTGCGTTGTGTTCAGCACCGGTTTTGAGCACACCAAATTATAACAAGGCCTTTGTGTTGTATGTGCATGAATGTGATGGATGTGCTTTGGCTTTGTTGACACAGGAACATGGAGGGAAAAATTGACCGTACGGTTATTTTTCTTCCTCGCTTGACCCTGTTGCATGAGCTTTGCCAAGATTTTTGAGAGCTGTTGCTGCTGCCGCTGCATCTGTAAAACAGAGTGAGGGTATGGTTCTGAGTCACTCCTTAACCGTGATGGTACCCCACTCTGCAGATGTTCTATTAAACAGAACGCAAACGCAACATCCCACATCAGCACGATTAACAAGATACGAGCTGATTCTATTTGCACTGCATATCCAAATTAAGAGATGTTGCACATCAATTCCGGCAGAACTATTGCCTCTTCTGCAAGAAATTGCTTGCAGTGACAAGATGTCACATGACTGCCTCTATACCACAGAACAAGAGACTAAAGGCAGAATTTACTTAAATGATACACCTTTAAAAGATCCACAAGGGGAGCTGTTTTGCGATGGCTCCTGCTTCAAACTTCCAGATGGTACATCCACTGCTGCTTATGTCAACACTACATTAAGCACCATTGTTGAAACCAAAAGAATTCTGCATAACTCCACACAAGCTGCAGAGAATATTGCATTGACTCAAGCTTGTGAACTTTCCAAAGGGCTTAGCGTGAATTTATCTGCAGACAGTCAGTATGCCTTTTGGGTGGTTCACAACTTCGGTAAATTATGGGAAGAGAGAGGTTTCTTGACCTTGCATGGAACTAAGATACAACATGGCACTTTGATAGTTCGGCTACTTTCAGCACTTGCACTTCCTACTCAGTTAGCGATAATGAAATGCACAGCACACCAGAAAGTAATAGATGATGTGGGGAGAGAAAACGCTTTTGCTGACAGGATAGCCAAACAGACTGCCACCGATTTGTATTCTGAAATGTATATAACGAGAGAAGTCACGAACACTTGTATAAAAGATGAAGGAATCGGTTCTATGAAAGACATTCAGGCTGAAGCCACTCCAGAAGAGCTAAGCAATGGGCTGAGGGTTTAGCAAGTCTAGACGATGAAGGTTGTTGGATCGATCATGCCAAGCAAAGATGGATGCTACTCGATGCTATGTCACTGCTATGGTTACAATGGCTCGTGGTCCATCTCATATATGTGCTAGAAAGATTTGTAAACTGTTAGAAGAACCTGTCTTGGTGAATGTAAATATCACAAACTGGTGAGCATTGGGTCCAAAATTGAATGGTATGCTTAAAGCATAATGTGGGGAAAGGTACATCGACCCTGAGGCGTAGTTTCGGTCCCCCCTCTGTGCCTTTTGAGGTTATACACTTTGATTTATAAAATAACCTAAGAGCAAAATTAACTTTCTGAAAAACAAAACTCCCCACACCTTGCGAAATTAAAAATAAGGGTTTAACAGTGATGCACGGGGTCCTGTTCATGAAGCCAAACATATCTTATTACCAGTTGTAGTAGCGTCCTGAAGACGGGTCATGGAGATACATCGATACAAAGAGTCATTCCATCCCAGTGTTATTTTCTAGACCCAGAAACACAAATTAGTGTTGACGCCCCATGTTGTATAGAAATCTATACATGGATTCGAAATGAGCACTTGTGTTACTAACATCACACATGACTGTGTCAACAAGTCGCATTTGTGAGTGCTTATGTACTTTGTGAGTACACAATATTGTTTTCTCTTCAAAACGCAATTTACTACATCGATTGCCAATGGGTCTTAATTTTGAAAAATCTTTTTAGAATATTTTGTTGTATATTTGTATATTGATTAAAATATGTTGTTTTACGATATCTGGTCTTTGGCTACACACATGTTTTGGTGATAGCTCTCAATTGTCAGCAAATGATTAGGGACTGTTGCAGATATAACCCACTAACTGGGATACCCGGTGTTGCCCGTGTCCTGATCGAGTGGTGCCTAATATGTCCTGGAGGATGTTGCGCTTGTCTTCTTGTCAGCAAGTCTTGCTTCAGTTTGCTCTGGTGTCTAATGTGCCCTGAAGGATGTTTCTCTTGTCCTCATGTGAGCAAGTCTTGCTTCAGTTTGCTCTTGCATCCCATTTGCCCTGAAGAAAGTTGCCCTTGCCCTCTGGTCAGCAAGTCGTGCCGCTGTTTGTTGTTGGGTTTCAGAAGCTCTTGATATTGATTTTCGCTTTGCATCAGATGGAGCTTTTGCAAGTGATGTTCGTTTTTTGTGCGGCATGTTTCAGTCACTCAGTGGCTTCAGCACAATGAGAAAGTGTGCAAGAAAGATTGATTGAGTGTAATCTCTTCTTGTGAATGAACTTAATAAATTGTAACCTTGCCATTTCCCATATTCGGTGTGGCATGATAATATAAGTGCATTTTTTTTTATTCCCTTAAAAAATGCTTTAATAAACATTTTCAAACTGTATACAGTAGTAATACGTTTCAAAGGAATAACCAACACATTGAACATTTTGCTTCAGACACTTTTCCAAATGTTGCCTTCTTCTAGTACCTACTGTAGTGAATCGGGGTGAGCATCAGTAAATGAGGGTGTCTACAGAGTGAATTTTTTGCATCCAAACATAAGCCTCATTACACTCATTATTAGCACCTTGGTCCATGCCGGTAAAATACCGGCACCGCCTTGGTGGAAATGGGAATTACCGCCCTATTCCAAGGTTGGTGGGGCGGTAATTCCCCCTTCCCCCATTGCCCTTCCCCATTCCCATTTTTGCCCCATAGGGCATAATGGGAATGGGGAAGGTGCTAATTACGGCACCACAAATTGCGGTACCGTAATTAGCTCCCTGGTCCCTTTGCGGGTTGGTTTTTAACGCCTGCAAAAAGCAGGCGTTAAATTCCCCAAACCGCAAAGGGACCTCATAGTAAGGTGGTAAGGGTTTACCGGTACCGGTAAAATACCGGTACCGGTAAACCCTTACCGCCTACTGTGTAATGAGGCCCATAGACTATAAACCTGCCTCAGACAAAGGAGGAATCCATACAAAATCTGGTAGCAGTGGGTTCAACAGTGTGGATTTGTATGGCCGGGCAAACATACACACTCATATCCAAAAATATTTTTGCATATAAGATGTTTGCATCCAAACATAGACTACAATCTTTCCCCAGACAAAAGAGGAATCCATGGAAAATTTGGTAGATGTGGGTTCAACGTTGTGGATTTGTATAGCCGGACAAACATACACAAATACATGCATTCCGCTATATATATAAAGGTGGGTGCATTACAGTTACAACATGTAAGTGAAAAAATGAGAATAAGAATATCCTGAAATCTCATTGTGACACATATATTGCTTAGCCACCAAAGTCAATGCGAAGGACTTACCACAACAGCAACTTACTAGTGGAAAAAAGCCCATTGCTACAAGTCACATTATTGATCTCTCAAAAATACATTAAGCTCAAAATCTACATTATGTCACCTGGGATATCGGGTATCAAAAAGTAAAATGTATCTTCATTCTTGGTGACGTAACTTCAAAATGCGATTTGCCTTTCTAGGATGTTCCTGCATGGTATTACCCACATTGACCTTTTACAATTGAACTTTTGCACAATTGACCTAATTATAGTGGTCCTAATTGACCTTCTAAACAATTGACCTTTATATTATTTTAGTTATTTTATATATGTATTGGGTTGGTTTTGGCTTATAGATAATATAAGGCGATTGGGTGGGGGGTTGCTGGGATTTTTGGATCTGGTGGGGGTTGCGGAGGGTTTCCCCCGCATATATGTCCTAATTGACCTTCTAAATTAGGTCAATTCTCCTGAGGTCAATTCTCCCAAGGTCAATTTTGAAAAGGTGAATTAGTATACAACCTCCTGCACATCCAATAACCCTATACATTTCAACAATTCTGAATCACTGCCATTTTTTCTTGCAAAGTGTACTGTCAGCAGATATCAGTGTTTTTGGTAGCTCGATAATGTTGCAGAATTCTGATTTTTAGTGGACAGATTGTTCAACCCATATTTGCCATTTCACAAGGGCAAGATATCAAATAAACTACAACATCTGTCTTGTGTGTAATTTCTTGCTTTATACACCAAGATATCCAGGTTTTAAATTCAAATAATGATGTACTTATGGCCCATTTGCAAATTTGGTATTTTGAAACCCTTCCTTTCTGTCTACTACGTGACAGCCAGCTAAGTTCGATTTTATTTTTGGAATCATGCTAGGAGCAATGATATCTTTTAAAGAAGGGTCTTAAGCAAATGTCACTTGTGGATGACATCCTACTGTAGCAGATAGATCCTAGTCTAGCCTCAACACTAAGGCTGCTCTTCAGTTTATTAGAAGCGGCTCAGTACCATAAAGCTGGCTACACTTTATACAACTACATAGCAGTATGCAGTACCCAGTGTCCCTTGCTGCTTTTCACATTAGACAAGCCACTTTGGACTCCAATCCCCATGAACACCTATGTTAATTGCCGACAGCTGCACTTGCCACCAGCTGGCTGCACTTTTATCTATTATTTATTGTCTTTATTTATTTTACTGTTATCCTATGTACTGCACTTCCCCCGCCCCCTCCTGTACTTGTGCAATCTCGATCTCCATCTGTTTCCCCTCCCCTGCCTTATCGTGCCTTGAAACACTTGGGTATAGGCGTGTTATAAATGCCATATCATTTCATAACTAAGGAGAAACCATTTTTTTTCTTCCGTCTATTCCTAGCAGGCACATTTATTTTATGCTCATTTGACTTCATACAACTAATAATGCATCTAGGTTATACTATAAACTAAACTATTAAAGTATACTGGGCGTGATAGAAAAGGTCTAGTCCCATTTCTATCTCTAAAGTCAAGATGGAGGTTTGTGTACGAGTAAAATAACGGGCATAACACGACCCACCCAGACCATTCGGTACCATGTAGCGGACCGACAGAGACATCAAAGGCTTTCAAGCATGCACCGTGGCTGTGTTGATTTAAATGCACACCGAGATGTACTAGTGTGCTGCATGTTACAGCATGGGTTTTGATATATGTGACTAGTCAATTCTCCACACTAAGGGTTTGTTGGGTATCTCATTCGTGCATATGAGGTGGAGCGAGGCGCACTGGTGCACTCGTGACTGAGAGTACATGGGTTGCATGCAAGATATACTATGGTGCGATACGTTCATGTGATGTCGGTGCCAATATACCATGGCCACATCACTTGCTTAATTGCATTGAGTTGATTTCTGTTTCTGAAGGGACATGCAAAGTCTGATCCCCTCTATGCATAATTTCGTTTATAGTCTTGCATTAGTATGCAGTAGATGACACGTTCAGCTTATTAGAAGGTGACTCCACATAGAGAATTTCGCGAAGCCTTGCACTGCGAATAATGCTGCCACAGTGAAAGGACACAAGGCAACATGGACATCCTTCACATAGCTGGCTGCACTTGAAAAGTAAGTGATGTTAGGGAATCGAAACCCCTTTGTATAATGTTTATGAGTTGACGCATTATTAAGGTGAGGCAGAGCTTTACTTACTGGGTGCTCTTGCCTGCTATTGGGCTCTAACGAGATTTGGGATAGTCACTGGAGCACTTCAGATTGATTCTACGGTGTACACTACCTCCATGATTCCACATTGGAGGTGTGTGCGAACCAGTATATTTACCGAAGGATTATACACACCATTTTTTGTGCGATTTGGTTAGAATTGAAGGGGTTGGTTAAGTTATGCGGTTGTTTCATTTGTTTTGTAGTGGTAATGAAGACATCTTCCATTTGATTGTATGTGTGGGTGAGGCAACATTGATGCCCCAGCTTTGTCCTGAAGAAGGTCGAGAGCATGAAGGACAATAGCGGAAGCTCAATTCCGACTGAAACACGGGTAGATGTGTTTGACAAGCTGTTTTTGTGCTGTTTAACTGATGGACACACCTATAATTTTTGTAAAGGGTGTCGAGGATTTATTGATTTGTTTATTTGTTTAAAAGCTTTTATGAGATTGATAACCCATTTGAGTATCTACATTTGCTTGTGTTGTGATTTGGTGAGAATGTGTATATATGGTGGAATGAATTATGTGAAGTTTTAATTTAGGATGCACATGGGTTTTTTATGAGTTTATATATTTGAAAAATGTTGTAATAAAATTGATTTTTATGCAAAAAAACTGTTTTAGTAGTACCTTGCCAACCTCATAACTAAGGTCTGTGTTGTGTTTATTTCTCATAGCCTCAATATTGGCCAATGCATTCGCAAGATTTGTTTAACATTTGTGGCTTGTGAACTAAATGTTGTAATAAAGCAAATTGACTCATTTTTGTTTTGATTCAGTTGTAATTGATGTGATTTGGAACTTGATTAAAGGTTGTTGCATTTTAAGGCTAGTGATTTATCATATGCGTTCAATGTGCAACACTTGGGATAATCTCTTGAATTAAAGCGTTTGCCTATCATTTTGGATTTTGCTATAAAATCCGAGTGCTTTGAACATATTCTCTTTGCCCTGAGAAATTCTCCATGAATGCTGTTTATTTAGGGCTTAGGATGATGGCTCTTAGCGTTCAATACACTGTTGATAGAGGTACATTTTCTATGTAATCTACTAACCAGACTGTTGTAACAAATATTAAACAGTAAAAATACTGATTCCGTTATACTACTGGTAAGGGTCAATTCCAAATTAAGATAATTTTGGTTGAACTTCGAAATATATGTGGCTAGGTGATATTGGGAACAATCCCAGACAATCAAGAGATCATAGTTATAACATGGGCAAATTATAATAGGATCTAAATATAAATCAAACTTAGAAGACCATGGCTCAGTTTTTTCCCACCACCCAAGATACAGATTAGCATAAGTGGGAGCTACACAAGAGCCCATCACTGTGCCTCATTTCTGTCTATACATTGTGTGTCCAAATAAGACATAATTATGATTGAGACAGAAATCTAGCATTTGGTGCTTGTAGCTTATTGATCTGGTGCTGAAGAAAAATGTGCAAGCTTGTAATCTGGTCTGATAATTAATGCTCGTAAATAGGGGTGTTACATCTAGGGAGACTAGAATAAAATGTGGCTCTCAAATAAATCCTTCCAGTTTTATCAATAGATATGAGGTGTCCCTAATTTACAAGCTAAATCCTAAAACAAATGGCTCTAAAAATGTGTCTATGAATGTGAACGTGGCCTCCCACAAAGACCCTATAGAAGACACAATAGGTCTACCTGGTTGGTGGTGTATGTACATGTTTGTTGTTTGTTTCATTTGGAAACCAAATACAGTATTGGAGTAACTGGAAAATCATATCTTAAGAACAGGAGGTCATCATCATCTAAGAGACCTATTGGAAACCAAGAATATAATTTTATATTGTACTGATGTTTAGTTTCATTCAAGGCACCAATGTATACATCCTCATTGCACAAAGCATTATCAAGTTGTCATGAAGTTTCAGCTAGGTAATGATTGCATTGCCAGCGTAGCAATTGTATGTTTTTCATATATATATATATATATCCAACAAAACCACACACAGCTTCAAATGGTTGCTCAGTCTAATAAAGCAGCAGGTGCCCATAGCACGGGGAAGCTGACCCACTAATGTAAAAGAAACGTTCTACACCTGAGCATCAAATATGCATATTGATACTCGCATTTGAAGAAAAATTGCTTGGGCCCTCGAACTGGAAAATAGTGTAAAAGGGCAGAGGTTTATCATTGAGGTAAACAGTATCAGAGTGCAAACAATGCTCCCACAACTGCATATTGCCATGCATTCTACACCTACATAAGGGCTTTGCAAAGCAAGAGTTTATAACAATAAAAAAGAACAGCACAAAAATGACTCTTGCGATCATTGCCTCTGACGTGTGAAGGACGTAACTATCAGTTCAAAGATAAACAAAGGACTTGGGAAAAAGCACAAAGATAACTTGTCAGAGAGGGGTCAGTGAATTAGGCTGTTATTTTATGGAGATAAATGAAGGTAAATTATAAATCTAATCATCAGAAATCACAACACAGTCAAATGTATTGAACAAATCAATGTATCATGTAAGTGACCAACACAGATGAAGATGCAATAAATACAAAAGCCAGTTAATTTGTTCATTTATTCTAATTCACCACATTGTTGGTGCTTAAAAAATTGAGGAGGAACTGGAGAATTGTTTGATGTTCAGCTTTAGAAAGTTTCTTATATATATATATGTATATATATATATATATATATATATATATATATATATATATATATTTACTGAATAAAATGTAGTTATTTAGTAAAGTTGACCAGATTTATCCCAACAAAACCGTTAGAATTCAGCCGATGTGGGAAGTCATGACTGGCTTAACTTGGCGAGCTCCCATTGATGTCCCCATAATGCCATTTTGTATGTCATTGTGAAACCCTTCTCTTATAACATGCATGTACTCATGGGCTTTGCAACGGGAACGTGCCGAGTTAAGCCGGTCATGACTTCTTGCATCCTCTGAATTTTGAGGGTTTTGTTGTGATAAATCTGGTTAACTTAACTAAACTTTAACTAACGTTCATTCAGTGTATTTCAGGTTTTTTTTATAGCATAGTTTTGTTAATGTGCCCCTGTATTTGTTCCTTCGATATGATTTTTTTTTACATCCACTAGGTGGCCACAGCCTTCAGCCAAGGCCAATTTTCATGTCTTCTGAGCCCACAGGCCAGGAGGGCCTTTGACCCTGGCTAGTGAGCACAGCCTTTGGCCGTGCCCACTCTATATTTTAAAGCACTACTGGGCCACTAGCCATGGCCTTTGGCCGTGCCACTCCACATATTCCCTCTCTTTTTTGGGCCCACTAGCCAGGGAATTTGGCTGTGCCCACTATATATTTTACAACACTACCAAGCCCACTTTCTACCCCCACCTCACAGTAGCTGTCCAAATACTTTGTTTTTCCTTATACTCTTTTAAAAAAAAGTTTTTTACATATCAACGGTTATAATAGCAATGTAATACAGATAGACACGGTTATCCGTAGGCTTCCGATATCCACGGTTATCAGGACAAATTTGAAAAAAATGTTTCCCTGCCTTCCCAGTCACTCACCAGGCGCCCCTATCCTCCAGACATGTTCCCCCGCTCCCCTAAACTCATGTTTCCCTCCCATGCCCCCATCCCTTGTTGTTCCATGTGACGCACTTTCATTCAAGATCTCGTTTTCTTTTTGTAGCTGTGGTTATTTTGCCAAATAGCCACAGCTATTAGAAAACCTTTGTGCTCTTAACTTTGTCCCTAGCGCCCCTCCAACTCTTAAATTTCACATGGTGTCCTATTAGCCCCTTGCCCCTTTCTAGACTGATGCCATTGCATCATTCTTCCTCCAAAAGGCATTATTTATCCTTTTTGTTTTCGGGTAGCTGCGGGTAAAACCAGGGTTATCTGTCACATCAAACAAAACGAAAATGGCAGCTTTTTCATTTGCCTCTCTGCTGCAAAGCACCATTGGAGTTTTGGGAGAAGGGGGTACCCCCTTATCCATCAAATATTTAAAAAATTACTAGACACAATAACCACAGAACCCCCCGGAAATCAAGTCACTGCTTCATGCCCAAGTTGTTTCGTACCTGGTCCAATTCTGTCAAGCGGTTTTGGCTGTGTGCGTGAGCAAATATTGAACTTTTTCCTCTATGGGAAAATGAAGGGAGACTAGGCAGAAATTGTGTTTTTTTGTTTTCTCAATAACTTCTTCAGTGTTTAATGGATCTGCAGAATTTGCAGCCTGGGGGGTCTGCAGAATTTGCAGCCTCAGATTGTCAGCCAAATCCGTTACATGAGTCAAACATTATTAGCAATTAATTTTTCCGGTTTCCTATCAAACTTGATCCTGAACTATAGTGTGGCGACCGCTGCACTATAATATATATATATGAAAATTAAGTTGAACCGAGTTACACACTCCACAGCACCCCCCAGTAGCCATCGCTGGAAGTTTACATCCAGTTTTTATAATTGTTTTTATCATTCAGGTTTTATCATTGTCTTGCATGTGTTTCTCTCGTGAGCATCCTGAGGCCTACGGGTTAGTGGTGCAATAGAAAAACCTAGATAGATAGTTCTGAACCACAACAGTAAGGCATTCTGTGTATGCAAATCTGCCCAAATGCAAACCTTTTCTACACAAAAGTGTCTTTGTCTAAGAGGGCAGTGCTATTTCATACATAGCTTAATCAACCCAAGACAGACATTTTGCAAGCCTGTCAGGACAAATGCATACCTGGTATCACCCTACTTAGGGACCAATAGTAGCCACTAACTAGTATTGTGTTGAAGACCATGTCTAGTGGCTGGTTATTGTATCTAATATACAGTGGGTACGGCTGAAGGACATAGATAAGGACTCATTAGTGTTGTATAATACACAGTGGGCATGTCCAAAGTCCATCACTTATGGCATGTTATATTTTAAAATATACAGTGGTCATGGCCAAAAGCTGTACAAACTGCTCATGGTCAAAGGACATGGCTATTGAGGCCCATTTATATATCAGTATATATAGTGGGCAGAGCCAAAGATTGTGGCCGCTGGCCAGTATTGTGCTGCAGCCCATGTCTAGTGGCTGATTAGTGTATATCATATACAATGGACCAAACATAAAGCTGTGCCACTGGTGAAGGCCAATGTCTCTGGTTGGTGGCCTATTACAGTGTACATGGGTGAAGACTGTGGCCGGTGTCCATGACTGAAGGCCATGATTAATACCCATGAATATATTAAAATATATTTTTGGCCATGCACACTGGGCATGGCTGAAGGCCATCCTTAATGCTGGTTACTGTTGTAATGTAATTAGTGATGTCATCAGTGATGTGATCTGTGATGTCATCATTGTGGTCATAGGCTGCGCAACAGAGGGCGTGAAGTTTAGGTGGCTTTAGCTGAATTTTGGGAATTTTGTTGCGTTCTCACATTAACGTCCCTGCAACTAAAGTTTTTCCTTGAATTTCAAAGAAAAACGATGTATCATGTGTAGAAAGTAAAATAAAAAGAAATTGTGAAAACGCATTCCCCCAAATAAACCTGTTCTAAAAACGTTTTTTTGTATATTTACATACTTAAAGTGCTTATATTCATATGTACTGGTGATGAATAGAAAGTTTTAAAGTGTTACGGTCACTGTGTACAAAGACTACACTCAATGGATCCAAAAATAAATCTTTACAAGACTACTGCCCACATATATATGTATATTTGATTTTTTCTTTTGTTAAATGGTTTTTAAACATGTTTTCTTCATTTTTCATATTTTGCACTTTTTTTTAAAGAATTGGGTATAAAAATTGACACTTAAAAATAAACGCCAGAACAGTCCTTCTAAAGACTACTTTGCAGAACATGTAGAAACACAACAAAACAAAACCATATATTTTTTTTAACTACACAAATTACATAACTGCGGCTATAACCCCGGTTACACTGAGAGGACCATCACATAGCCACAGCTACATGTACATTTTTCCATACATTGAAAAACACATATTGCAAATGTTTCAGATTGAAATCACATATGCCTTGAGGTGAGAACATCCAAACAGAAAGACATGTAAAATTCTGTGGTAAAACAGCCAAAAAATAATATGATCACCGTACCAAAATACAAACAGTTGTTACCATGGGTGGGGCAGACAGGCTCATACCCCGGGCTACATCAGCCCGTCAAAATGCTCAACGTCCAATTGGAGAGCTGATAGCCGCGCGTGTGGACATCCGCTCGTAGTCACAGCTACCTGTAATATTTTTAGAAATTCAAAAAGGCATATTAACAAGTGTAAAAATTCATACAACACAAAGGTACAAATAAGGGCATAAAATCATAAACACTTGTAAAATTGTGTAGGTTAAAATGGACGAAATATCATGCACAAGAATTGGTATCACTATACCCGTGGCTAAGACGATGGTATAGCTGCGGCTGCACCCGCCAAAAATACACAACATCCAATTGGCGTAGTGGTACATGTGGCTATAGCCCCTCTGACAGTGGGCAACCTTTCTTTGGCTGCTGTCGTAACCGCAGCTAATAAAAAAAAGGCATCAAAGGTATTTTCCTTTTACAATATACTTAAAAGGTTCTCTGGGTGGTTATTCAAAGAGCTATATAAAGTCTTACTATAATGGTACAATATAATCTACAGGTTTATTGGCACATATAAACATCACCTCAAAAAAGTAAATTCTCTGATAGGTTCAACAGTTGAACAGCATCTGAGGTAATTCACATCCTATTGGAAGCTACCCACCACACAAACAATAAACAACCAATCAGAAAGTAAATACAAGAAATTCCACCTTCTCTCCTCATATAATCTTCCTCCATTTTTATTTCTAATATCTGAGGTAACAAGCAGTATCTTTGTCTATCACAGTACAATGGAAAACCACATGGAACGGCTGGAGGAAAGTTATCCTACACAGGAAGAAATTAAAAAAGAAGTTGCTCAAGAAAAGGAACCAGAAGAAAATAAGCAATATTCAGGATTTTGTAAGTCCATTATTTATATTTATGTAAAATGAGAGTAAGAATAATATTTCAAGGAACAAACATTAGTCAACAAACAGATATCATTTATCGAAATACTTTTAAATGTCTATGCAACCAACACAAATATTCTTATATTATATGTTCAAGAGTTGAAAAATATTTCTAATATTTTCAAACAGATTAAGTCATTCAAGCATCACAAAAAATTAAACAAGAAGCACCAGAAGAGCTACCCACGAAACTAATCATTGATTCATTAAAAGAAGTAAGACAACTATTAATTAATGTTCAAAAATAAGTACAATTAATGAAAAAGGACATTGAAAATGTAAGACAAATCATGGACAGTAAGAATCCAGATAATTGAGCTAAGGAACAATATGTGTACATGTTCAAACTAAAAGAACAAGAAAACCCACACATACAGCCCCCCCAAATAAACCTGTTTTTAACAAACTTTGTTTGCATATTTATTTACCTTTTTAAAGTATGTACACTTATATGTATCATTAATAAATACAAAGTATTAAACATGTCACAATAACTGTTTACAAATACTAGACTCAATACATCTTAAAGAAACTTTCCAAGACGACTACCCACAGACATATATATTTTTTTTAATACTTTTGTATAGCCGTGATCAATACAGTAAATTACTGCTCATGTAGTTATGTAAGGTAGATGATGATAAAGAAAGCAGAGTATGCATGACAGTCAACTTGGTGGGGATACATTTAATGGGTACAATTGCAAAAGATATAATAGCATGGGTGAGAATACAGAGGCTAAAATACAGTGGATGGGGCATCTAAAACTAGAGTAGGGTGACTACTTTTTGTATTGATTTTTTAAACAATGTTCTTCTTTTTTCTCTACAGTCTCACATGTAAGAAAGTCTGAAAACACACAGCCAAAATAGATAAGACTCCCAAATACCTACAGTGTCACTGACCATCGCCAATGATTTTTCATCCCCAACGTCACTTTACCTTTACAAATATCTTTTAAAAAGAAATAAAACACAGACACCTCAAAATGTATAGCAACGGGCATGGAAATACTCTTACTTGTGGCTATCCATAGACCTTTGTAGCCTGGAATAGCCGTTAATATCGGAAAAATGGCTGAAACAAAAATGCTTTCCTGCCCTCAGGCCCTTACCAAGTGTCCCCTCATTTGTGCCAGCTCCCCCCAGGCTCCAGATGGCCTCCACACCTCCCCTGCCCTCTCCATTTCCCCCCATAAAACAGACTGTTTCTGTGATGCAGTTGGCTTTGTGAAGTCAGCTAGTCGAGGCTATTGCTGAGGCTAGAGATAGCTTTGTGTTGCAAACTCCCTCCAACTCCCAAATTTCACTTGGTGCCCTCTAGCCGCCCCTGCCTCTAGCTTGATGGCATTTGCTTTTTTCCTCCATTTCACTTTCCAATATCCTCAGTTATAGCCACGTTTATCGCTCGCATCGAGAGGAAAACAATGGTGGCTGTTTCATTTCTAAAAACACCCAGTTTTTGGGTAAATCCCTTATATATACCTATCTATTTTTGGGAAGGGGTACTCCCTTCTCCATCAAATATTTAAATAACTACTGTACAGAATAACACCAATCCATGCATGGATCGTGAGTCAACACTTCGTGCCCAAGTTGTTTGGACCTGATCCAAATCTGTGCAGTGGTTTGAGGTGTGCACTTTGGCCAAAATGACCTTGTTTGTCAATGGAAAAATGAATGGGAAGTAGGTGCAACTTTGGACTTTTTTTTGTCTTCTTAATAACTTTCTTATTTTTTTACATATCTTTACAAAACGTTGTGCTCTGTGGGGGTGGAGAGCCGAGTCTCTAAACACTTTCGAAATTTCAGTGAAGTCCGTTACTCGAATCAAATGTTATTAACAATAGAATTTTAAGTGATTCCTATGTGAGTCCGGCTCACCTTAACTATAGGGCAGCTATTGCCGCCCATATATATATATATACATACATATATATATATATATATGGTGTGGGGGCATGGACAAGGAACACATGTTAACAAAATGACATACATACATATACTGTACATTTATTCATTACATTAACTCACATTAATAGTGTTTTACAGCAGGGTTTGATGGGCAGAGATTTGGTGGGGTTAAGGATGGACCTTACTTGGTTAGCAGAAAGAGTTTGAGCCAGGTCTTAAATAGTTCAACCAACTGCTTTAGTGTCATCCAGGAGAGCGCTAAATACTGCGAGGAAAGCAAAGAAAAGGAGAATTGTGAGGCAGCAGAGGCGGGACTTGAGACATAGTGGCTGTTGTGAGTCAGGGAGTGGAGAGCCTGAGCAAGAGAGTGAAGGTTGGAGAAGAGCTAGGTAGGTTGTTGAGGTTGCATGTGACAAAGTTAAATATTTTGTTGAGGGAAGTCAAAGAGTAGAGGATGAGGCCTATGAGTACAATGGAGCTGTGGCTAAATCTTCTAAAGACCAGGGTGAGGATCAGGAGTTTGCAAGAATGACGGGTGAGGTGCATTCAGATCAGCCTGATATTTAGAAGGCTGATACCTGCTGGATTTTGCTGTCTAAGGACCAATATTTGCAAGCATTGGGTGATGGAGTGTGAAGGTGGGGAGTCAGGGGATTGGAGAGTGAGGTTGACGTGGGAGGCCCAGTCAAAGGTGACTTCAAATGTTCATGGGTTCCAGAGATGTTGCAGGTAAAAGAGAGAAAGGTGGAAAAGATTTGTGTGCCATCAGCAAAGAGTTGGTACATGAAACCGAAGGATGAGATGAGTTTTCCAGAGAAGAGGTGTACAGAACTAAAAGGAGCAAATCTAGGATGATCCTTGTGGGATCTTCACTCCCACCAAGTGAAGAGGCAGAGCAAGTGTTGGAGTTTCCAGGGATGGAGAAGGAGTGGTCAGTGAAATATAAGGAAACCCTTATGAATACAGTGTCCTTCCTACCAAGGGAGGAAAAAGTGCAGAGGCGGGACGAGGAGCAACCATATCCGGAGAGAGAGTGTGTTGAAAGAGGAAAGCAGAGTGGTGGGAATGGTGAGATAAGGGGATAAATGTAGATGAATGAGTGAGATCTGTCTCAGAGGAGTTTCAGCTGTGGAACATCAATTTGTGGGCGCTGCACAGTGTGTTTGTCTCCAGGTAGTTAATGGGGCATTGAATAACATGCACACACGGATTTCACAGTGGGTAGGATGAAGGGAGATGCGATTGCAGAAAGAGGGTTTATTAGGGTAGAGAGTATTTTTTTTTTCAGGATGGAAGATGTCAGTAAGCAGAGATAGGTTGAAGCGAGAGGAGATGGGAGGAAGTGTTACAAGATCTTCGGTCACTTGGGGTCCAAAAGGATGGGTTGGTTGAGTGAAGGATGGGTGTCAGTTCAGCAGGGCATGCAAGAGGGAAGTGTGAAAGAGTAGAGGGGGCAATAGGTTGGGGTTGGTGGAGAGATGGAGACGGGGTGCAGCAATAGAAGGGTGAACACGGTGTCCCTTATTTTATTGATTTTAGAGAAGTTGGTGACAAAATTATCGAGTTTGGGGGCAAGCATCGTCAGGAGGACTATTGAAACATCATGAGGGTGGGAGCAGAGATACGGTATAAGAATTGTGTAATACAAAGGTATGGAAGTCTAGAGCAATGGTGAGGGCAAAGAGAGGGTCACTGCAGGCAGCAAGTAAAGGAGCGAAGTGAGTGTTGCTCCATCAACACAGGTGGAGAGGTTTAGTTGTCCTGAGCTGTAAGGGGGTGCAGCCATTCAAGGTTGAGGTCTCAGTGAGCAGGATGAAAGAACAATTCAGGTAGTGTTGTAGTTACAAGCAGGTGGCCAGAGCTGTATTGAAATCAATAAAGGCATTTTTAATAAAGTGGGCATGTTGGAGACCTTAGAGAGAGTTTCTGACTTAGGGCATCATGACAAGTTTAGTGGTAGTGGTAAAACATGCATTTGATTTGATTTGAATATTTGCGTAGCGCATATCCCGCAGGAACCTAGCAAAAATTGCATCTATGCGCAGAACAAAAGAGAGAGAGAGAGAGAGAGGGGAGAGTGGAGTTAGGGTTGAGGATGCTACAAAGATGTGATCAAGTACATGCTGTGGTTAGAATTTCTATGGCAAATTAAGCACATAACCAGGTTTTTAGATTTATCGTACAACACAGTAAACAGACAAGACAGACAAGACACAAATCGGTTGTGGCACGTCATCCAACAGATGTGGTCGCAAAATAGAGAAGGCTGAGTGGCTCACATTCGTGTTTTCGAAAAAGAAGGATTGTGTAGTAGAAGGGCAGAGGCAGAGCGGAGAGAACACACAGGAGCTTAGTGCAAATACATTTCTCTTAAGAAGGAACACACAAAACTGTCAAGGTCCCAGTACACAGGACAGAGGGACTTAAAATAAATGCACTGTTGTACTGGTAGCCAGTGAAGGTGGCGAAGAACGGGGCTGATGATGTTCCTGAAACTAGTGCCAGATAACAACGTGGCAACCATCTTCTGGTGGGTTTGCAGGAAGCAAATGAGTTATTGTGCACTATTCAAGAAGCCGAAATCACCATAATGTAGTCTGGCAGCGGTAATAGCATTCTCCATCATAGTTTGGCTGAAAGGAGGAAGTGATGTTGGGCTGGGGTCGGCAAGTAATGCTTTGATTACTTACTGGGAGTGTCTTCATTACCCTGAGTCTTACTCTTCCTCGTCCCAGTACTTACATTTTAACATGTTCCTACTTCCTGACATTCATTCGAACCTCTTCTACTTTTAATCCCACACCCTTAGGTTCCTACAAGAGGAGGTTTACACCTCATATACTGGAGTCTAACCAAGAGACCTGGCGTGCCACGGCTACCTCCAAGGAGGGAGTGTGGGCTACAAGTACTGGGATGATGAAGAGTACAACTAGGAGCAATGAAGATTACAATAAATAATCCAAGCATTAGCTCCATGTCCCCCTTCCTCTTCCCATTCCATACATTTGAAGCATACCGAATACATCTATGGCACGATGTACAAAAGATTCACAGCAAACCTAAATGACTTATGCACCCAGTGAACTTTAACGACCAGTGGCAATCTTTTAACAAGAAATTGCTCCCAAAACAGAGTGGCCAAAAGTTTGATCCTCCTGACCCAGAAAAAGTGTGTACTGCTGCACAGATATGAGCGGGAAATCCCACGTGTCCAGTATTAACACTTCCCTGGCTTCCACCCAGGTGACAGGCATACCCCTGTAGGGCACCCAGCTTACTCTTAGACTGTAAAGTCAAAGCAATGGTTTCCTTTCACTAAGGAATAACAGTCATGGGAGAAGCCTTTCTACATCTCCCTTAGGCCACAGATGTGACAGAAAACCTCCCTAAAGACCAAAGAGTGGCGGAGCACTCCAGCTAGGTCATCCAGCCAGGACTGTGAGAACCCCTCCGGGAGAGTAACGATAACCATTACCATCATGAACAGAGTTTATTTCAGAGATTGATACAATTTCCATTAAAACAGAATTACATATGCAGTTTTACAAATCGTTTGTGAAAAATAATATAAAAACAACTCCTAATATACAATAAACCAGTAATAAAATGCAAGATTTAACTTAAGGGGGCTACACAATCATGAAAAAGAGTTTCCTCGCATACAAGGCTCTCCTCAAAATTGATAAAAGTGCCCAACCCACCCTAGGAGGATCTGCCCACAGCAAATAGAACAATGCAGGTCTACACTGAGTGAACCGAAGTTCACGCAGAAGCCCACTCCAGGTCCTGGCTCTTAGCTCGGCGTATGCAGGACAAAACAATAGTGAATGGGCCAGGTCCTCCAAAGGCACATTACACAACCAGCAAGATGGATTACACTATCTCACTCCCATGCAGCCTTCATGGCTCTGAGAGGGAGGCGGTTACAACGTGCTCTTGTAATCAACATTCTCTGAGGAGAACTCTCGTCCCATAAAATATATTTCTGGATGCCCAGTGCAGTTACAATCACATGCCTCCTATGAAACGCAATCAATAACTCCTCAGATTCCCTTTCCTCTAACCTGCGAGAGATCATTCTTGTTTTTAGGACCTTTAGTATTCTTGATGTCAGCATCTCTGATGAGTTCAAATATGAGGCAGCATTCCTTTCCCCCAGCTCCTACTTTATAAACGCAAGGCAGGGAATCCTGGCACGGGGTCTTTCAAAGTTAAGAACCTAATTAGGTCATACATCAATCCCGCCTTATCATCGCTCCATAAACAGAGCCAGTGAAATAAAGGCTGTGCTTACAAAGTGTCACTAATAAATGCACTGCCAAGTTCTAAATGGACTCCATAATTAGAGGCTGATCAGGCAAGACCCAATCATTTTTTGAAAAAATAATTTTCAATTCTCTGGAGCGAGTTTACATTCTTATATCCCCACAACTCCATGCCAGACCTTGCAACCGAAACAGCTTTACAAATATAGACTTTTAAGATCATTTCTACCGGTTTGGCTTTTAAGATTGCCAAAGATCTACCTAACCCTCCAAAGGCTTGTATGAACTTAATTGACTGTTTCTTGACAAGTGTTTCCGAGGAAAGGTTTGATGAAAAACGAATCGCCAGATATTCAAATTAACTGGGGGGATAGTAGTACCTTTACTACACATGGGTGGAAATGCTGGCGCTCGCCTACCTTTAAAACAAACCATAACTGCTGACCAGCATTAATTCGGACAACTGAAACAAAGAAAAAAAAATCTCCTTTTAGCCGAAAGTCAGGGTAACACCTAAAAATAATGGCATTAAGGTTAGATAATCATAAATGGGGGAGAACATAAGAGGGCCCACAGCTCTCCGATGCACAAGGAATATCGTCTTCAGTGCTAAAACCTTCAGGCCAGCTACAGCCAAGGGCTCGAAGGGTGGGCCCAGGTCAGAAGATAATTGCAAAACAAATTCCAAAGTTACACTCAGAAAAACCATGTGCTCACACTTTGGCCAGTTGAGCTGCAAATGTATCACTTCATCTCACAGTGATTCTCATTTTTCGAATTTGGTTTTGCAATTATACTCTAGTGCCTAGAGCAGCACCCGTGTGTTCCGATTACTGTTTAGGAAAATGTATAGAACAACCAAGAGAGAAACGTATACGTTTTCTGTAGAATCTGGGTGGTGCCCACCTATCCCCAAACCCTGGTCAGAAGATCCCAAATAGGTGTCAAAGATCTAGCACTTAAGTGCTTGACATCAAAACACTTTAGGACCTAGAAAATAACTGGTGCCCCTGCTTCCAATCCTCCACTAGGGTCACAGAAGGCTTGACTCGCCACCCACTTGGCCTGAAGAGAAAAATGTGCTCAGTACTAGTCAAACACCTCCGGGAGGATCTGTGAGGTGTCAGGTACCCTGCAATCCAGAGGGTGGACCCCTGGCCACTACACCACACCTCAAAGGAATCCCAGTGATAAGCTTAGGATTTTGAGACCCTTTGCCAGGTGTTGATCAATGGGGAGCCTTCCAGATGGGAGGAGGGACCCACGATAGCCTCAGTGGTGGCTCAGCTGACATGCAAAACACATGTGTTAATCACCTCTGCTGGGCCACCATGGAACCACCAATAAGACCTCCACCTGCTACGTCAAATCTTCTGCAGCACCATAGGGATCAGAGGAATTTGAGGAAAGGCGTAGACTAAAGTCCTCGGCTAAACCAGGAACAGTGCATCAATCCCCAGGCCTTCTGCTGTGGGAATATTGATCAAAACAAGGACAGATGGGAATTCTTGGTCAAACCAAGCATGTCAATAGTTGGGTGACCAAAAGCCCTGGAGATCAGGTGGAATGATGTTCGGAAAAGGCACAGTTCCATGGAAGGGGGGTAGGGGTGAAATGGCTCAGTGGATTTGCCTGAGAATTTTTCAACTCACCCCCCGAATGTTAACTGCCCTATGGGAGTTATGACGAGTTTAGTGCAACTCCCCAGGGAAGAGGCAAGCACTCCAGTGTTCTAGACCATGCCTCTTCCTGGTGATTGATCTAAGTGACGGGTGATTTGTGTCTGTCCTGAAGAAGACAAGGTGCCCTCTGATTCTTTGGATTAAACAAAGCAGAGCACAGCAGATAACTTCAAATCACTTTTTTCCTTCCGAGACCAATGATACTGGGACGTCTTGTTCCCAAAAGGGTGTATCTCAATCCAGGGAGCCGGTATCCATTATGATTACTAGTGAGGGTTGGAGGGGCGGTCAAAATAGATGCACCCAGCCACCGCAATTGCTGAAACACCAAAGCCCTTACCATTGGAACCAGGACAGGATCCCAATGCCAATGAGGATGGTCCAACAGAGCTCGCAGATACAGCCAGGCCGAGGGGTTTAGGAAGACCATTGCTGCCATCAATCCCGGTTTCCACAGCCAAGCCAGAGACAGGTTTTTGACACAGGTCTTCAACCCCCTCAGCACGACAGATGGCCCTGTCTTCCAGGAGGTGCACCAGGCCCAGATTGGTGCGAAATACAGCACAGATAATTTGCAGTTCCTGTGTCGGAATCAAATGTGGTTTCACCTAGTTGTGGACGACTCTATGTAATTTTAGGAAGCCCTGCTGGCATGCCATTCTGTTTCAAGCCAGGAAGTACCATGGACAAGCCAATAATCTAGATAGATGTAACACACAATCCTCTGGATGGGTAGCCAGCACCATGGTGATGGCCAAATGGCAATACTTGAAACTAGACGGGATCTCACCCTACCACAAAATGGAGTTACTGGAAGATGGACGGGTGCATGGGAACATGAAGGTAGGTTTCCAGGAGAGCTAGACATTGCAATCAATCCTCCCTGGACACCAGAGGGTTACTCCTTTGGAGGATATCCATTTTTAAAGGAACTTTCTGGACAAATTGGTTGAATCCACTAAGATTGATGACCAAACGGAAACACTGATCTCTTGGGAGCTACGAACACAATGGTGTAGCACCCCAAGTCTTACTTTTCTGTAAGTACTCTGGTGATGGTCTCTTAACCTGAGCATTCACGGTTGGCATGATGATAGCCCCAGTTCAATACATGGCTTCCAGAAAGTTGATGCTGTATGCCTTTGCGATTAATGTCCAGAGCCCAAGGTCTATCCCACTGTTCTCCCAAGCATGTGAAAACAACATAGTCTGGCTCCAACCAGAGGAATAAATGCATAGTCACAATGGCTTAGTCTGCTGTTGGACGGGTCACACCTGGAGTGTGTGTAGGGGGGACATTTAACCTTAAACACCATTTTATTTCCTCCTGAACTAGCTCTGGATCCAGAGTGATTGGTTTGATCTCTCCATTCCTTCTATGAATTGTGACATCATTTGTGCTTCAAGGGGTTGGGGCATGGCTTGTCTTGTTTTTCATTGTAGTACACTTTTTCCTCTAGATCATCCCCAAACAATGTTTGCCCTTCAAATGGTAGATGCAGTACCACTGAATGTTGTGCATTGTTGGTTTTCTGACCCCGAAATCTTTAAACCCATCATTTGCCAAATCCGACAAAAGGTGTGCTTGCAGGTGTATGTTCTTGATGTTCCATGAAAAGTGTACCCCCTGGTGAATTTTACCGCATAGAGACGCAAGGTCTTCCAGAAGAGACTGGACCATTTGAGCAGTGTAGACCCCGTGCAGAGGGAAATGGTGAACCCTAGCAAAGTTATTTTTTTGGGCAGCATTGACCCTGCGATCTGTCACATCTGGTATACATCTGGTACAGTAACATCCTCGGATGACATTCAGGGCCTCCTGGTTAGGCTGGCCCACGGAGAGTCTGCCTCAGTAGATGCAGGTAGTGAAGTCTCCTCCCCCAAGTGTTAAGGTTTATTCATGGAAGGGAGAAGAGGGATTCCTTTCCGTGGACATTCCTCAGATTGTTGGACCATAAGGTCCTCAGCACCCTATTCCAGAAGCTGGGTTGTTGGACAATTACTCAGCAACGCTCTTCATAACTTTCTCAGATGTTTTATAATCAAAAGCTTGGGGTGATGAAGAAGAAGAATCTGTAGGACGGGGGCATTTTCTGGCTCCCCGCCCAAACTGCTTAGAGTCCTCTTCTCTTTCCACTTTCACTGCTATTCTAATTAGCCTTAACATGCACTCAACAGAGCTGGGGTGCTCCTTTCAAGCCTCCTTAGTATTGGGACTCCCTCTGTATCAGATAAGGGTGAGGAAGTACCCTGGTGCTTCAGTTGTTCACTTCACTTTCATATTGTTGCTCTTGCCGTCAGTCAGCCACACATAAACTTTGGGCCCCATGCCCTTCTCTTAACGGACCTCGGCCAGAAATAGGAGAGAGTAATCCCATTCCTTCCCACCCACCTTCCATCTTGACACGCTCCAGAGAGAGCTGCGCTGAGTCAGTACGCCATCCGAGGCTCATGCATAGCCTCTCTGACCTGGGCTCCTGAAAGAAGGGAGATCCTCCACCTGTGTGCCCCTGCTCTCCCGGTGAGCCCAGCAACCACATTCTTCTTGGGCCCGACTGCCGTAGTTGCTGGCTGGTGGTGGTGGGGGGCATGGGTATCCACACAGGGAGCATGGCTCCCAGGGCCTACCTTGATTTAGGTCTAGCTTAGCTACAGTAGAAGCCTGTGCATACCATAGTTGCCTGCCGCGCATACTTCTCCCATACCTCCACGGTCTTTGTGACCCCATGGCCCAACCACAGGGGCTAATCATACTACGAGGACAAGCCCAACAGAAAACAAGAACAGGATGTGAGATCTCAGTAAGTACCCCTTATGGGGGACCCTAGAGGTGGCAGTTAAAAGATTAAAGGAGAAGGGGTCTCAGGAAGGAAGGACACCATCAGATGTGGGCAAAGGGATGTGGTGGTGATGAAAGCCATATCAGATCAAAATAAATCTAATAACAGCTACTTCTAATGGGTGGAAAGGGTGTGGCTTACTTTCCCACCTGTTTCTGTATTGAAGAATAAGTCAATCTTGGAGATCAAACAAGGGGCGTCAAAGGTACACGTGGTTAGACAAGGCCTGCTCACTTTTTTCAGATGGAGAATACGCCCTATCTGAGTGGTTTTGGTGCCATCAGTAAAAACGTGCATAATATTATAATTATGAATTAAGTACCAAAAAGTACCCATACTCTGCATGGGTTTTGAAGAAAGACATGATAACTCTCTCATCAACTGTTGAAAATCAATGATCCTGTAGGTCGCCGTTCCGAGTCGCTTATCGCTTGCTGAGTATACCATTCTTTCATCGATGGCTATTTTTTCAATGTGTTTTTCACAGAAATATTGCACCAGAAAAACATGTCAAAACATACAGTGGGGTGGGAAAGGGCATATAAAGGGTTGGGTGTGTCGTGAATAATAAAAAAAAACATTAGGGGAGGTGGGGTTTTATGTTTCAATAGTTTTTCTCAGCATAAAACCTTCATTAAAAACCCCATCGAAAAAATAGGCGCTGATGAAAGAACATAGAACTGCGTTCTGTGCTTTGCACTCTGCAGTAAACTGCACTGACAATAGATGTGCGTGGCTGGCTGACATAGCCCGGAGCAGACATGGAGGTGAGGCGAGAGTTGGCATGCCTCAGCATACTGAGACATTCTGTGTGCTCTCTCTACCTGTCGCGATGCAGTGCATTGAGGTGCAAATATCTCATAAACGGTACATTCTAGGCCCTTAAAACGTTGTTTTTGAGGTCCTAGTTGGACCTTTCAGTTTTGTTCCTCATGTCGAGATGATTAAAATGAGCTTTGTTCGGTCCTTCTATGACCACATTGATGTTTTGCCGATTTCAAGAAACCGTTTCACGTGTAAAGGGGCTGAAATCCAGGGAAATCCAAATGTCATCTAGCCATGAATGTCTGGAGGGTCCTAATAGATAACTATGCACACTTTGGTGGAACAGTGTGGAACTGTATAAGGGACAAACTAACAGATGTTCTGCTTTATATAGAGATGATATAACATTGTTTTAGAATCGTGCTGCACTCAGGATACAGCCCCCAGTTGTCCCCAGTTGTCCCATTCCTTGGTCCCACACTTCCCAACAAGGCTACATGAAAGTATAAGCAAAACAACTAAGGCATCTAATGAAGACATGTGGTTATGGTAATAGGGTAGAGACATAGCTTCAGCACAACCAATTGCAAATTCATGTATTAGCCTTCAGAATTATGAGGTTTTCATATTAAACGATAAGGGGTGAATTCCAATTGGAATTTGGGATATGTTGGCAGGTGTTAGCTTCAAAATGAATGCTGTGTTACTATGTCTATCTTTGTTGAGGCCCCATTTACCCTACAGCGTCCAGTCCTGGCTCACATCTCCAACACAATTGATTTACTCATGCACAAACGTGCTTGCACATGTGCAAAATCTATTTGCATTTTGTCATAGTGTGTCATAGTGTGCTGGCGCTGTGGAATCTTCAGTGGGTGGAATGTTGGTGTGGTGTGTGGAGTCTTGAGTGTAGAGGTTCTGGAGTGCCAGTTGGAGATGGAGAGTGAGCTGGATGGATGGGCCAGTGTCCATACTTCGATTATACTATTGAACTTACTTGTACTATTGGGCTGAATAAACTACTAATAACTTACCTGGTTCGTATGTGCTGTGTGGTGGAAGGACCCCACTTACTTTATATCACTGGCCACGAGAATTTGTTTTCCAGCACCAGGAGCTGCTGTGGGGGAGCAGCGGACGGAAGACACTGCCCCCAGAAGTTCCCATCCACCAGGGTACCTCGCAGGCCGGGCGGTGCGAGGAGGCATAGTCAGGTGGACAATTTATGTGGAAGAGGGCTCAGGAGGAAAGCGTCCTGGGTTCATCGGATACGGCTGGAGCTGGAACAACTGTGGAGCTGGGCGGTACAGCAACTGGTTATCCTGTCGGTGTTGGTGTTGGCGGGGAGGCAGAGCCCCGGAGGGTGAGTTCGGAGCTTGAGGACAAGTTGAGTGTTGGAGCAGCTGCGGGCTGGGTGGCACAGCAGCCGGTGCCTCTCAGGAGCAGAGCAGTGCTGGAGGCTGCAGGGAGGCAGAGATAGCCTCAGCAGAGTCCTGGTCTGAGAGGTGCCGGAGTGGAGTCCTGCTCCCTGATGTTCTCTTGGGTGAGTGGTGCCAGTGCCTTCAGGGAGACAGTATTAGCCTCGGTGGCAGGGAGGCAGTGGTAACCTCGGAGGAGTGCTGGGTCGTGAGTCCTGCAGGGCGAGTGGTGCCGGAGCACGCAGGGAGGCAGAGGTAGCCTCGGAGCCTGCAGGGAGATGGAGGTAGCCTCAAAGGGGTTCAGGGCTGAATGGTGCCATGACATGACTGGTGACTGCAGGGAGGCAAAGGTAGCCTCGGTGGAGTCCTGGGCCGAGTGGGCTGTGACAAGCTGGATTCCCAGTTATTTACACCGGTGGAGCAGCAGCATTCCTTGAGTGTTTCTGTGCCTGGCGGTGCAGAGAGGAGCATATCTTCACACGAGGGGGGCAGGACTCAGTGATGCGTTTGCTCAAGTTCCGGGGACAGAGGTTGTTGCTGTCAGAGGCAGGCAGCAGTGCTGTTGATGTTGGCGGAGTCCCCGCGTGACCGATTGGAGCGCAACGCCGGCTGGGTGTGCAGTGTGTGTTCCGAGGACATTGTGGAACACACATGTGAGGATGGTGGAGTGACGATGGCAGTGGGGACAGTCAAAGGGGAACGAAATGAATCTTTTCCTCTTGGTTCTTGCCGGATCGGGGAGCTGGAGGCAGGTGCAGCGACTGCAGAACTACTAGGAGCGGCCTCAGGTGTGTTTGGAGCAGCATCCGTGGGGGCGGTAGCCGCAGCCACAGCAGAGTCTGCAGCAGTCGCAGTAATGTCTCAGGTCGTGGATAAAGAGGTTAGGGGCTCAGCTGGTGCAAGGAGTAAGCGTGTGGATTTGGGGGACGGTAAAGGTGTGGATGGTGGTCCAGAGCTTGGAAAAAGAAGGCGTTATGTCACTGAGGAAATTTTGTGTTCCATCTGCTCTGTGTGGGAGGCGGGTAGAGAGGAGTTTTGTGAGAGGTGCAGAGGTTTGGTTGAAAACCTGAGAGCAGTGCACCCGGATCTTTGGGATTTCTATGTGCAGTTAAAGGCCTTCACCTTGTCTGAGGATTGACAGAGATAGGTGTGGGAGAGGCTGGTGATTTTGTTGTTGTGTTGTTAAATGTTGTGGCCTCTGGGTAGTTCTTCTGTGAGGGTGGATACATAGGGGTGGTTGTTTTGGGCCGGAAGTTTGAGTGTGAGTGTACGTGTGGTGGCCCGGGTACCCCTTTTAGTGCCCGTAATGTTGTTTTTGGTCATTGATGTTAAACATGGCTTGTGTGGGCTTTAACATGCAATTTCCTTTTGGGGCATCTGGACTTGAGGATGTTAGGTCACTAGTGGAACATTCGAGTTGGTTCAAGGCATACCATGCATATCCTTGGGTCTGGGTGCTATTTGGACATGTGGGTGCGGGGAGTGTATATATTCTCTGTTCATGTTAACAGTGTTTCTTTACAGGTGTCAAGTTTGGTTATGCAGGTGGGGAGGTTGGAATATGACAACATCCTTTGGTTATTCCTACATTTGTACATGTTTTCCTGCATTGTATATATGTTTGTTGTTAGTGTGGTTTGTGAATGTTTCCCCTGGGGATGGTGATGCAGCGAGGTGCATGTTATTATTGTTGAGGTGCATGCATGCTGTGCAGCCGGTGGTTCAGGTTTGTGTGTATGTCGTATGTGGGTTGTGTTGTTGATTCAGTGGGACTGTTGGTTACAGCCGGTCAGGTGCTGTGGGTTACAGCAGGTTAGAGGGGCTGTTGATTACGGCCATGGTTATGACTGGTGGTTACAGTCGGTCAGATGCTGTTAGTTGTGGCAGGTTAGGGGGGCTGTTGGGTACAGCCAGTCGGTTGCTGTTGGTTAGAGCAGTTTAGGGGTGTCGGTTACAGCCAGGTTATGACTGTCGGTTACAGTTGGTCGGATGCTGTTAGTTGCAGCAGGTTAGGGGGGCTGCTGTCTACAGCCAGTTGGTTGCTGTTGGTCAGAGCAGGTTAGGGGCTGTTGTGTACAGCCAGTTGGTTGCTGTTGGCCAGAGCAGGTTAGGGGCTGTGGGGTACAGCCAGTCGGTTGCTGTTGGTTACAGCAGGTTAGGGGCTGTTGGGTACAGCCAGGTTATGACTGTCGGTTACAGTCAGTCAGATGTTGTTAGTTGCAGCAGGTTAGGGGGGCTGTTGGGTACAGACAGTCGTTTGCTGTTGGTTGGGTGCTGTTGGGTACATCCGTGTTTTGTCTGCCAGTTGCAGTCGGTCGGATGCAGTTAGTGCAGCATGTTAGGTTATAACTGTCGGTTACAGTTGGTCGGATGCTGTTAGTTGCAGCAGGTTAGGGGGGGCTGTTGGGTACATCCACTCAGTTGCTGTTGGTTACCGCAGGTTAGGGGCTGTCAGTTACAGCCAGGTTATGACTGCCGGTTGTGGTCGGTCAGATGCTGCTAGTTGCAACAGGTTAGGGGGGCTGTTGTGTACAGCCAGTTGGTTGCTGTTGGTCAGAGCAGGTTAGGGGATTTTGAGTACAGCCATTTGGTTGCTGTTGGTTACAGCAGGTTAGGGGCTGTTGGGTACAGCCATGTTATGCCTGTCCGTTACAGTTGGTCGGTTGTTGTGGTTACGGCAGGTTGGGGCCGTGGGTACCGCCAGGTGCATGCAGTGCGTGGAGGTGCAGGGTATGTGCAGTGCATGTGGGTGCATGGTACAGTTGTGGTTTGGTATTGGGCCAGGTGAGGTGCGTGGTATTCTTTGGGTTTGGTCATTTAAGCTCACGATTGTGTTGGTATTGTGCATACATGAGGTGTGTGAGCTGGATTCTAGTGAGTGTAGGTTGCGTGTGTAGTTGGCTCTGTGGCGGATGTTGGTTACAGCCAGGTGCATGGAAGTGGTGGTTCGAGTGAGTGTATGTTGTGTGTGGTTGTTTTGTTGGTTCTGTGGGTGGCTGTTTGGTTGCAGCCAGGCGCATGGAGATGCGTGGTAGTGTTGGTATGGTTTAACTGTTTGGCTACAGTTGTGGTTTGGTATGGGGGCATGTGAGGCACGTGTTAGTCTTGGGGTATTGGTCAATTGTGTGTCATGGGTACAGTTGTGTTGTAATTGGTATTTGGTCATGTAAGGTGCATAAGGTGGCTCTGGTGCGGGTTGGTGGTCTGTTGTGGCTGTGCAGCAGGTTCAGTGGGGCTGTGGGTACAGCCGGGTGCTGTGGCAATGATGGGATTGTTCAACTGTTTGGTTACAGTTGGTCGGTTGCTGTTGGTTGCAGCAGGTTAGGGGGGCTGTTGGGTACAGCCAGTCGGTTGTTGTTGGTCACAGCAGGTTAAGGGCTGTTGGTTACAGCCAGAGTGGTGACTGTCATTTACGGTTGGCTGGTTGCTGTTGGTTACAGCAGGTTGGTGGCTGTCGGGTACAGCGAGGGTACAGTTGTGGTTGGCGTTGGGTCATGCATGGTGAATAGTTGAGGGATATGAGGTAGTGTTGATATTGTTCCACTTTTGGGTGGTACAGTTGGGGTTTGTATTGCGTACATGGTGGTGTGTGGATGTATCCCCTTGTGAATGGTAGTGTAGGGTCTGTGTGACTGTTAGGGTATGCAAGTTGCATGCTATGTGTGCGGTTGTTCATTCGGTCAGTTGCTGTTGGTTACTGTTGGTATTGTTCAACTGTTGGTTGCGGTTGCGGTTTGGTAGGGGGGGCATGGTATTGTTGAGGTGCATGCAGGAGGTGTATCAGGTTAATTGGCGTGCTCACGTTGTTTTGGGAAGTTTTCCTGGATCCATGTTTTTTTGTGGTGGTGCTTTTCAATGGTGTGTTGCTTTTGGTTCACTGTTTCTGTCCAGTGTTCTGCTCTCGTGGTTGAGTAACTAACGGGGAGGTGAAGTGTCATAGTGTGTCATAGTGTGCTGGCGCTGTGGAATCTTCAGGGGTGGAATGTTGGTGTGGTGTGTGGAGTCTTGAGTGTAGAGGTTATGGAGTGGCAGTTGGCGTTGGAGAGTGAACTGGATGGATGGGCCATTGTCCATACTGCGATTATACTATTGAACTTACTTGTACTATTGGGCTGAACAAACTACTAATAACTTATCTGCTTCCTGTGTGCTGTGTGGTGGAAGGACCCCACTTACGTTGTATCACGTTTCTACACATTTTTGGCCGCAGATGGGTGTCTGGCTTATAAAATGCGGTATCAGCTACCTGGTAGCTGGGGTGATGTGATTAACCCCATTCTTAATCCGATCAGCCCATGAAAAAGGCCAGCATGTTTAACCTGAACACCACTTCCTGACAGAGAGGTCATAATGTGAGTCTGGATGGAGGAGTCCCAGAAACAACATTAGAAAACAGTCAATTAGGTGAAGAGCCCCCTGGCAAAGTTGGTAAATGGATGTAAAAAGACAGGTGGATGGAACAGGAGAGAGCAGGAAAATGTATAACTCAATTTTGAAGCCGGAGGAGCTGTAGGTGCAGTGAATGCTATGGCTGCATAGCACCCTGCCCTTATCTGCAGACACATGTGATCAGTGGCAGACTGGCCTAGAGGGAAATTGGGAGATTTCCTGGTGGACCTCTGCAGTTTGTTTATATTGCTGCATGCTATGTGTATATGTGGAGACACAGAGCAGAGGCCGCAGGTGCACGTGCTGAGATGACGCAGAGGCACGGAGCAGCAGGACAATGGGCCTCATTACGACTCTGCCGGTCCGGAAAGAACGGTGGTGGTAAACCGCTGACCTGGCGGGTTTAACACGACCCGCCTGCAGGCGGACATTGAAACACCGGCTCTGTCAAAGACGGAACCGGTTTTTCCATGGGAATGGGGACTTACAGAATTCCGCCGCCGGAATACCCGGGTCACTGGGGTCCTAATGCCCCGGTAATTCCGGTAATCACAGAGGCGGAATGGTAATACGAGTCTGGTGGTAACGTGCCGTTTTTTCCGGCTCGGTTACCGCCGGTCTCGTAATGAGGCCCACTGTCTCTGAGTTGATTTCCGGTAGAGTGAGACCAGCATTATGAATAGCTCAGTGTACAAGTGGGGAGTGATATAGAAGGGATGTCTTATCACACATGCAGCGTTCTAAAAGGCCTGAAATGTTAAAGTTGTAAAAACTGGTTAATGGCATAGGCTATAAAGGTAGAAATGCAGACTTGCAGGAAATACTGCTTCCTGCAACCATCCATTATTTTAAACGAGGAATGACATGAACTTTCATCAGAATGTGCAGGTGATGTCTGTCTGGTGGGAAAGTACTTTAAATTATTCTCATCATAAAATTCCTTAACTTTCTCTGAGAGAGACAGGCTACCTATCCTGTTCAAAAATAGCTTGAGGAGTATTGTGCTGTACTTGTCAGTGTATGTATGTTCAGGGTGAGCTGAGAGAATGTTCGTTTGTTGGAAAGCTGCCTCCCTGGACACTCAGGTAGGTTCTTTCATATAAGCTTTATTATAGGTCTTTTCGAGTATGTTACAGAGCGAACCACTGAGTCCCATCACCCAGCTAACTTCTCCCAACTGACTCAAGCTGGAACCTTGACATGGCACTCACAGCCAAGCATTCAGCTGCAGCACATAACCATTCTCTCAGCTCATCCTGAACATACATACACTGACAAGTACACCACAACCCATCCCCCTTTCTTCCAAAAGCACTACATACAAGTAAAGCACATCACAACACATCTCCCTCTCTACGCACACTCACAAAAACATGCAGGGAAACCTGAGGCAACACACTTTATGCATCTTTTTAAAGAAGGATGCAACTCCTCAGCTTCTGGAGAGCATCCCACCAACTTACTTCACATTTGTACATGGAGGACCTCCCCCACCTCTCTACATTTGCTGACTTTCGTGCAGCACTCTTCAAACATCTCGGGATGTACATACATCCCTATCTTGGTACGGAACACATACTTCACTTCTAAGGAGGAAGGCGAGGCCCCGCAGTCCCTATGGCACATGATATCCAACTCAAGAGGAACATCGCACCCACATATCCCCTGGGACACATACCCTAACTTCACTCACTGCAAGGTGCTAACCTGCAACAAAATGGAAGGCGCAACCTTCCACTCTGTGGACACCATACCCTCACTTCACCCACTCGGAAGGGACTACCCTCCAACACTGAGCGACACATGCACCCACAATCGCACATGGAAGGCTCTACCATCCACTCAGTGGGCACCATACCCTCACTTACACGGAAGGCGCTACCCTCCAACATTGAGGGACACGTGCACCCACACTCACACATGGAAGGCGCTACCCTCCACTCTGTGGGCCCCATACCCTCACATCACACACACGGAAGGCGCTACCCACCAACACTGAGGGACTTCATTCCCATGCATTCATCCATGCCAACTTCACTTGAGGCATCTTATTAACTTCCAGCACTAACATGCTCCTATTTTTATAAAACCTTAACTCTAATTAACAGTTACTTCACTATTGACATCTGTTAACTTCTCAAGTGCATAGGTGCTTTGCACCTCTAAGCCTGCAACTCCTCAACTGGTTATATCTAGCCCACTTACACAGGCTCTCCATTATTGCGACTCCAGGCACACTTCATCACCTCCCTTGCCTTACACTAAAGACTTAAAGTCCAAAATGCATAGTCCACAATGCATTTCACTACTGACCTGCAATTCCTCAAAACGTTAATTTTTAATACACGTAGGTAAACCTATTAACATCACTTTGCTTACACTGCGCAGGCATCCAGTATACCATACAAATCACATCCAAATAGATGCAACCTTCAAACTTCTCTTCTGTAATAAAAGTCATATGCATGGTATATACTCAACTTAAAATATACTGACAGTACATTTGGAAAACCAGCGAAGGATACTGTTAATGTGTCAGCAATAACATCCTCCCAAACTGTGGCATCAGATTATATCTGCGTAGTGCTTCCCTGTTCACCACGCATCACTTCACTCTTGGCAGACACGGGCTACACTTCAAACGGATCCTGCACAGTGTCCCTCCTAGGCTTATGCACTGCCAAACCCACAGGTTCTTCCCAATTCTGCTCACTGAGGAAAAAGAAATGAAACTCTCAACAACTCGTCGCCGTTGCCTGATACATATGCTTCGTAGACCCGCAGGACCAGATACTTCTTCCAGCGCTGGGTTTGAAACACCCAAGAACGGTTCATGACGCAGCTCGTCGAGCATAACTATGCTCCTCCTCTTGCTTCTCCTAACATCATGGCAAAATCCATGTCACCTCTGCTACGCGTCCTGAAATTTTTGGCACAAGCGTTTACTGCGGGCAACCACACAGAATTTAAGCGTTCGTACTTCACTAATTCCTTCATTTCCAACCGCCGGCATTGTCCATTGCAGTCCGCTGTCCCTTCCCATTCCTTACACCGTTTTCATGGGACCTATGTCATATTACATGCAGCACCTCAGATGTGAAGTTTCTTTACTTCAAACCGCTGGAGCTAAACAATTACAAGGTATGCCGTGGCAGCGTTCCAACCTCCGCCATACCACTTCACCAATGGGTTACGTCACCATTTGCTCCGGTGAGCCTGAACTCGGCTGAGCTCCTTCACGGACAAGATCTCCCCCGATGTCCCCACAGCTCCACAGTGAGTGCAGCAACACCTCTGCACTGTCATCTGGACATGATAACTCGCCCGGGAGCCCACTTTGCCTGCAGAGCTCGGCTGAAGCTACACCTGCTCCTCTTACCTCGTAAGACACGGCACCACACAGTCTTTAGACACTCTCCAACTTGTGCTTAATGCTAGAGCCTACTCTTACTTGCCCCGCGGCTGTCCCTCGTAAGCCTGTCTCCTTCTCCTGGAGTTATGTGACAAAGCTTCTGCTTACTTTCTGTCTCAGCTCACCCATCTGGCTGAGACTTCCCGGCACTTCATTCCCAAGGTAGGACTGTTTCTCCTTACAGTTCTTGACATATTTGGGGCCCTTACTTCTCATACAACTGGGCAATCATAGTCCTCCTTCTCTTGTCCTGGGTAGTGCACTGGAGCTCTGCTTCATTTCTCTCCCCCCTTGGGTACTGCGCTGAGGCTTTGCTTAACTTCTTTTCCCCCTGGGTATTGTGCTGAGGCTTCTGCTTCATTTCTCTCCCCATTGGGTACTGCGATGGGGTTTCTGCTTTCCCCTTTTGTTCCCCCGAGTTATGCGCTGGGGGTTATGCTTCCTTTCTTATTCTTCCCTGGGTGATGGGATGGACTTAGTTCTCATGGGTGCAGTGGTTTCTCTCCTTCTTTTCAGCTCCCCCTCAGCAAACTGTTACACTTTTCTTCTTCTCTCTTTGAATGCAGGTTCTTTTGTACTTCTTTGAAGAAATCCTCATCGCCATTGTGGGAAAGCAGCTTACTTGGACACTCAGGTATGTTCTTTCATATAAACTTTATTATAAGTCTCTTCAAGATGTTGCAGAACGAACCACTGGGTACCATCACCCAGCTAACTTCTCCCAACTGACTCAAGCTGGAACCTTGAGACGACATTCACACCCAAACATTCCGTGCAGCATACCAACATTCTCTCAGCTCGTTCTGAACATACATACACTGACAAGTACATCACAACACTCCTCAAGCTGGTATTGCACAGTCTACCTATCCTCTGCAATACCAGCTTGAGGAGCTAATATGTGACTGTACTATAATATGCTAAAAGTTGCTATGTTTATTTCCATGCAATTATGTAATGTGGTTAGTCTTTGCTATGATTCGCTGTACAATGTGAGGTTGTAACCATTTTATGATATGCTGGGTTGTTATTATGGTGAGTGTGTAGCTACAACACTAAAACTACCTGTGAATGTCTCCTGACTGTATGTCATAGGAACTTGGTAAAATCCATGCTTCAAGGTGGTTGTATGTTATGTTATGCTATCCAGATTCATAAAGCACACCTTAGCAACAGGGGCTTCATGGCGCTAAGGCTGAGGACTAAGCACATGGCAGATCCAAGCAGCAGAAGTGAGCTCAGGCAGAGAACAGAAAGGTCTTCAGAGCCCTTCTGAGGAGAGATGATCAGTAGTCTCTCAAAGAAACAATGGGATGGAATTCCAAAGCAGGGCTGCCGCTACGGAAAACGAACAACCATCCACTTAGGAATATTTTAACCGAGGAACCACAATGATTCGGGAGTTGGAGGAACGTAATAGATGAGGCGGACCATAATGTTTGATTTGGCCTGCAGATACTCAGGGCCTGTCCCATAAAAAAGCTTGGTGGACTACTTACAAAGCCATGAACTTAACTCATTTAACCACCGGAAGTCAGTGCAAAGAGTTAAGTATCCCAGAGGCTGAAGACCAGTGGGCAGCACCAACGGCTAATCTGGCAACCTAGTTCTGGAACACTTGCAACCTTTGGAGAAGAAAAGCCGGCTGTGCCAGAAACAAAGCATTACAGTAATAAAGTAAACCCGAAGTGAGAGAAGAAACTACCACAGGACAAAGAGAAGAAGGGAGATAGGGCAAGACCTTTGCGAAGAGTCCGTAGCTTAAAGTGAACGGATAGGGAAACGGCACTGATCTGCTCCTGCATAGATAGTGAGGCCAAGAACATCACGCCTAGATTTGTATCCGCAAGAGAAGGCAGGAAAAGAGAGCCAAGGTCCGAGGGCCAGAAATCTGACTACCACCCCAAGGACTCAGGTGTTGAACCGACAACAAGCACCTCAATTCTTTCTCCATTTAGGTGCAGCCCGTTATTACCCATCCAGGAATGGACCGCTGAGAGGCAGGAGTGACAACGCTCTGCAGAAGCCAGCACGGAAAGGTCAAGCCACACCAGGATTTGCATGTCATCAGCGTAAGAAAAACAACAAAAACCAAACAAGAGTGTATAAGTTTGATAAGAGGAAGAATATACAGATTAAAGAGGAGAGGAGAAAGAGCCAAACCCTGATTGAGAGGCATAGCTGCCAACATGAAAGGAGGAAGTGAAAGAGACTGGGAGCGTTTAGAAAGAAAGGACCCAAACCAGTAAAGGACCCAAACCAGTAAAGGACCCGGCCAGAAATACCTGCAGAGGATACCCTATCCCTGAGGATACCATGGGCCAAAGTGTCAAATGCAACCGAGATTTCCAGCAGGATCAGGGGTCTGATGCCGCCCTAATGCACAATCTGGGTCAAATCATCCGCCACCGACACCAGGGCCGATTCAGAACCCAGACTGAAAGGGGTCATGTTCCCCTGAGTCCTCCAGAAAGGAGCAAAGGAGAGGAGTTACCAGGGCTTCAAGCAGTTTCATAGGAAACGAAAGAAGAGAAATAGGGCGGAAATTAGAGAGAGAGTGGAAGAGTACGGATTAGATGTTTTTAAGAGAGGAATAATGAGAGCATGTTTAAGTATGGCCGGTATGTGACCATTCACCTGTGATATGTTGATTGCCGATGTGAGGGGAGGTGCAATACAAGGAATAACAGCCTTAAGAATGCTAAGAGGAATGGGATCTGCAGGAGAAGCTGACTTCATGCTGAGGGCGGCTAACGTAATCTCAGATTCTGAAAAAAACAGAATAATAGACCAGCCAAAGACAGGAGGGCTCACAGCCAGAGAATCCAAAGTGGAGGGCAGGGTAGTGCACGTAGCAGCGATTTCCTGTCTAATAAGCGTGATTTTATCATGAAAATAATTAGAGAGTAAATCGCAGAGCATTTGTGATGGAATCCCAGCCTTAGTGGCAGCAGGGGAGGATAACGAGAGAACAAGCTGAAATAGCTCTTTAGGAGAATTCACTGCAGTTTCCACATGAGAAGCAAAGTGAGGACACTTTGGTGCTGTGACAGCCTGTTGATAAGTACCAGTAGCTTTGCGCAGGGCTAAGTGAGTCGTGGGACAATAGGCAGTATACAGTGCTCCAGATAAGATTTTGAAGAGGGAGTATTTTACTGCCTATTTTTTTAAAGTTGGGAGTAAAATGATTGTCTATGGAGTACAAATGTACGTCCAATTCCCAATGGGACTATTTTATAAGCGAGTACAAATATGTTTTAACAGGGAAACGGAAATGTTTTTGTAATAATGATTCCTTTGCACTTCGTAAGTCATACACATTAAAAGATACATGTTTACTTCTTCTGATCAGTCACTAATAATTGTAGTTTCTTCCTGTGGTACAAAATACACTACTGTTCCAAACAAATCCATGGGGCTGTGTGGGTGAAAGCAGGAGCACAAGGTCTACATATCCGTTTACGATGTTTTTGTTGTGAATATTTGTAATCCCTATTTTTAAGTATTTGCCTATTTTTATGGAGCAAAGGTGGCCATAGGGCTGGTTGTATGTATACAATTAAAGTTTGTCAATGGTCCCATGACATGGAGGCAAGTCTCCACTGCTTGATTATTTGGGCCTCCTTTAAAGATCTGCTGGGCAAGAGAGAAGAAGGCACTAATTTTTGAAAGGGCAAAAATGGGCCACAGTGCCCTTTCACCAATTCCATGAATTTGTTCAGAAAAGTCAGCCATTTTAAAAAGGCTGTACATTTGCAATCAATAAAGTTCAGAAAGATAGTTGTTAGCAGGTTTGAAATCCCATAAATTGTTGCTGGAAATATCTTCAGCAAACTAGACCAAATATTTTCCTTTGGTTTGCAGAAAATATCTCCTGCAAAAGATGATTTGCAGTTTTTTTAGCAGTAAACTCAGCTTTTACTTAAGCTTTCCGTAAACTTTCGAGAAACACATCTGGAGATACATTTGCTTCAAAGTTTTGCCAGAAATGATATGTGGTCTCTTTACTATGGTGTTCCGCTTCTTTAGCTGAGGAAACAAATATATACTTTTGATGTTTGAACGTTTTAAGGGAAATCTGGCGTTCCCTTTTCTGTTTCACTTAGTTGACAATAAGAAATCCTGCAACTTAGTGTTTTGCTGTTTATTTCCACATAGTTTTGCCCAAATCATAAATTTGCAATGTTGCATTGTGAAACCTTGTGAGTTTCACACAATTATGCTGGTCGAATTCAAATTTTGCAGACCCCCACTCATTATCATTGGGATGTATGGCCCAGAGCAATGGATCTTACTGGTTCTTAAAACACACGTGATGAGGATAAGAGAGACAGCAG
The DNA here is from genome assembly GCF_040938575.1 of Ambystoma mexicanum. Classification (NCBI taxonomy): domain Eukaryota; kingdom Metazoa; phylum Chordata; class Amphibia; order Caudata; family Ambystomatidae; genus Ambystoma; species Ambystoma mexicanum. The sequence continues at coordinate 1,249,132,095 of NC_090923.1, forward strand.
TAACGTTGCATTGAAATGTGCACTGGCTTTTTCTTTCCGAGATGGCTCCACCGCTCACCACCCCTGATCAGCAGAGAAGCATCCTCCAATTGGAGGGGATTACTGGTAGACTGCTTGCTGAGAATTGCCCTGCCTCCCCTGTTTTTAGATCCTCACTCCATTCTTTCTCTGCTCCCTAACCTTGTTCTCCCCCTATGATTGCATAGCACTCAGTTGCTTCCTGAAGCTAGGCCCATAATAATGGGTATGTAGAGGGATATAGGTAGATGTCTGTGTATGGAGTGTGAGGTCAAGTAGTAAGAATTCTCCTGTGAAGTTTCTCTTCACCTTTCATACATGGGTGTAATGCTGCTCTCAACCAAGCATAGACACCTCCTAACACACACAACCCAAATTGTCTAAGAAATTCTTAGGTCATTTTGAGTTGCCCCCTCCATTGCCATAATGCATTGCCTGCCCAACAAAATGTCTGGTTCAGTGCAGCTCAGACATCATAACAGACTTTTGAAAAGTGCCGTCCCCTTCCTTTCCAAAAGGCTATCAGAATTCATCAACTCTTCTACTCCACTCCTTGGCTCCGTATAGTAAGCTGACTCACCACCCCTGTGGGTCCAAGAGCCCTGCTGCGTGCCTTTTAATGGGAGAATTTTACTGTATCTCAGGAAGAGAAGGTTGAAAGTATCCCAGCATCCACTGCACTGTTGACATCCCCATAAAGGCACCTAGCAACCCTCAAGAGATCCCAGGAAGCACTGTCCAGAGCAGTGTTCTCAAAGAAGCTACGAATCAAAGCCTACTCTTAATGAAGAATGCCCAATGTCCTTTTCAGCTTTCCTGACTTTACTACCAGTCCTTGGGTAGCTATTAAGGGCAATAGTAGGGTAACTTTGGCACTCTCTCCTGGGCTATGCCAGAGTCCAGCATAGCCATATTGCTCCCAAAAAACTCTTGTGCAGTTTATTTCAATGCAGGGTGAGGTTATGAGAAGTGCCACATTGCCTCTTTGTCATTTCAGGGACCACTGTCCTATGTCTAGCTGTCGCTAGTTTTTGCAGGCATGGAAACCAAATCACAGATTTCACCACATCACAGACCGTGCCAGGGCCACCCCATTATCAACTCAGGGACCAAGCCCCGCCAATCAGCCAACACTCTGCTGGTCGCGCCTTCCAATTCTAGATGAACTAGTCCATTTAGACAATCCTGAACTTCCACTTTGACCCTTTTCACAAAGCAGACAAGTTCTTAGACGTGACAGCAACATGGCATGCAGTGCTCTAGAAACACCTACATAAATAATGTCATGGTGTGCTTTGTTACAACATATTATGCTGATTGCCAAATTGTAAAGTGCCAGGCCATTATGGTAAATGGCCTTGTGGTACTGCATGCAGCTGACTGAGATTCTAGGTGACTGTAGTCTTACTTGGGGGAGCAAGGCATACAGTATGTGCATGCATGTACATATACATGGTTCTACGTTATTTCGCCGCTGTATTTTTCATCGCAGGTTTTTTCATTGTTTTTTTTTCTCGAAAAACTCAGGTTTTTTTGTTTTTTTTGGGAGGGTTATCCCCACAAGCCCCCCCCTTTTTATTTTTTTATTCCCTTACACCCGCAACCATATATTTAATTTTTTAACCCCCCCCAAAAAAAAAAAGTTTTTTTCGAAATAAAAACGGCGATGAAAAAACACACAATGAAAAATACTGCGGTGAAATGCGTGTATACCCATATACAAACCTAAATGCAAGAACTGGAGTCTGACACAGCACAATTGATCAGCAAAAAGTCCAAGGGCTCTCCCAAACATTTAGTCATTGACTGTAGAGAGATTGTATCTGTGGTTAGTCTGTATTGAGTGAGGTCTTTAAAATTGTAAGTAAAAAAGCAGTGAATTAGTTGCAAATTGTTGGCTCTGGTTTCCTCCACTTTTAGCAATGAGGCTAAGTAGTAAATATCAGGAAATTGCACATCTCTTACCATGTCCTGGTCCACTGCGCAGGTTGGGGTGGTCAGATCTTGTAGGGGGAGCTTGGTTGCAGACAGGGGATTGGGCAATGCTGAGGTGTGTTCCTTACCTATGTTGAGGACCTGCCCACTTACAAGTGGCATAACCTCAGCATCTGGAGTGAACTGATGGTTGGGTGAGAGAGAATGCTGCAGTGAATGCAGGTGAGCATGAACGCCACTGATTCAGATTGGAACTTGAAATGCTTGATGATCTGGATCCAAGGCACCAACTGTCGCAATTCATTAATTTCAATACAATATTTCAGGATGTTCAACAATCCATATATTTTCTAGGTGTTCTTGGCTGACATGTGCTTTGTGTCTATGTGCTCCATCAAGGACATGACTAACTATTCACATAGAAAGGTTAATGGTATGCCAATCATACTGAGTAATAATGTGCTCGTAATGTAGCATATGAATATAACAAGTTCTATAAAGGAAATAAAAGTGACAGATTTCATTAATGTCGCCATGCTCAAAATTGTTGCCTTTAGGCAGAGTCTTAGTCAATCAGGAGTCTTGGTAGGTGGTATGGTATTTCAACTTCCGGATTCGCTTCATGCCACCATTTTTTTCTCACCACACTCCTTTCTCCTTCGCTCTCCCAAATCTCTGTGCCTCATCTTGCCCCCAATTTCACCACCTGCAGCCACCACATGATGCCACAAATAATCAACCTCATGTATTCCCCTGCTACACTCTGCCTCCATTTTCTCAACAGCCATCTTCTTTTGTAATGTTTTTCTTAACTTATGAGACAGCAGCCCAGCTATATCACAACTTAAAAAGAAAAAGCTGTTGGCACCCCATACCATATGCAGGAATGCTAACTCTTTAACCGCCCCATCCCCTTGGCCATTACAGAGCGGTCAACCACCCCACCGCGGGGGTTATTGCATAAATAGATTTGAAGTGTTACCTTGACAAAAGCTATTGAGTATTGCAACGTATTCTGTTTTCTCCTGGGCCCGCCACTATACAATGCAAAGAACAACAAAAAACACTGATTTGTATGTGCATCAGTGATCGAAATAAAAGACAATTACAGTTTATACGGGAATAGAAATTATTATGGGGCGGCAGTCACCGCCTTATAGTTAAGGTGATGGCCTTGAAACATAGGAAATCCCAAAATTCTATTGCTAATAACTTTTGACTTGCGTGACATTTTCCTTACAAAAAATGGTTCAAGGGCCCCCAGACTCGACCTTTTGGAAAAGATTAATCAAAAAAATGAAAAGTTATTAAGAAAGTTTTTTTTAAAAATGCTGTTTTCAGCCTACTCTAATTCATTTTCCCATATAGAAATAGTCCAAATTTGATAAAGCCAAAGCGCAGAAACTGCTGGGAGAATTTGGACCAAATAAGAAACAACTTGGGCAAGAAGCATTGACTTAATTTCGGGACAGGCTTGGGGAAAATCCATCCAATAGTTTTCAAAATAGTTTATGGGGTTGGGGGCAAACTATTACCGGGGTAATACTGGGGGAATCCAAAAATTAAAAATGCCCAAAAAGCTATTGGAGGGGTTGGCCACCATGGGGCACACAGATGAACAACTCCTCTGTGTGAGCTCCGACCTGAGGTCCCGGAAAAGTGGATTGAGCCCCCACTTCGGACCCCCCTCAAGTATATTCGACGGAATGTGCAAGGAGATAATGAAAATCGCACAAGGAATCACAGAGAAAAACCGATGTCCCTGATCCCCTATCCAGCTGTGTAACACACGTGAATATCAGCGAAACCGGAGGTGAATCGAAACTCATACGGAGATAGGAGCAACTTCGAACGCAACTGGGACACGACATGGAGAGGGGCATTGATCGTGTTATCAGAAGAGCTAGTGCTGAGCAGAGAGAGACAATTATCAGCCATCCGCGACACGTGCGTTGCGGCGTACCTATACAGTGAGTCGCACTTAGCCCCAAGCCAAAACGAACTGTGGCCCCGGCCGCCCAAGCCCCGGACCACACAACGGTGCCGGCCAAATACACTCGGCATCATAGCTTAATACGCGCGTAAATCTAATATAAAGACCGTTACAGCCCATAACATGCCAAGCTCCACGCCCGTATGGAGAACAGAGGGAACGCATAGAGCATACGGCAAGGGGTAGAAGATACGCAGTCAGCACACCATGAACCCCCCACAACAGTGAGATCTGACGGAGCCACTGAAAAGTCTGGAAACAAAGGTGGATCCCTTATTGGAGTGCTCCCCCCAAGAGACCACTACTTAGCGAAAAGCAAGAGGCATCTCCACGGAGACAACATCATAAGACGCATCATCTAGACTGAGGGTTGGGCCCCCATACCTGGGGCGTGTGCCTCCTCATATACTTCCTCGGTGGAGGTGCCACCCCAATCCAAAACTTTGAAGAAGACACTGGACGGAGTGAATCAGGTGCATGAACGCACAACAGAAACTAGCCACCTACGCATACAACCCAACGACTCTTCACTCCGCCGGCCCCGGGATGGCATCTACACCGACTCCGAGTGCCAAAACTGCTGCCACAAAAGGTGATATAGCGGCCCTATTGACAGAAATAAAAAACATGAGTGCCGATATCCGCGGCAAAATTGATAAACTCACGCAACGGCTGGATAGCATAGAAGATAGGGTCAAAGGAGTGGAGAACAACCAAGCCTTAGTAGATACCTTAGAAATGCAACTGGCTCATAGAATAACGAGTCTGGAGCAGAGAGAGGAGGAGTTCAAACTTAAGATGGATGACTTAGAAAATCGGGAGAGAAGAAACAACTTGCGCATTTTCGGAATTCCAGAACAAGAAGGGGAGACGGAGGAAGACCTCAAGTCGACACTCCACAATATCATTAAACTCCTCGTAGCGGACGATGCCATTGAAGAACCTAAACCGGAGTGCATCCACAGAGCAGGTGGCCCACCTGGGGGCTCGAGAACGGTCCTTGTGCGATTCCACCAATACTAAGATAAAGCCAGAGTGTTGGAGAAGGCGAGGAGTGGAGGCACCATCACCCTAGAGGGAGCACAAATAGTGATATATCAAGATCTGCCCTCTTTGACCTTGGCTCTCAGGAAAATGTGCAGACCCCTCACAAAGTGGCTGAAGGAATGGGACACCCGCTACAGATGAGGCTACCCCTTCTCCCTCTCCTTTCAACATGACGGCACAAGGATTAGACTGAGCTCAGAGAAAGACATCAAAGCATGCATATCGGATTTACTTGGAGCACAGGATCATGAAGAAGATCGACAGGAACCCGCAAGGGAGGGGAGGGCATGGCATATCCAAGGTTCAAGGCAAAAAAAGGTGAAAGGATCGAGGAAATATCGCAGAGGCAACATCTCACCTGATGGCGACAAGTGACTTCCGACAACCATGGTATTGTTTAAGGTATATGTTGCCTGATAATAACGGGCATAGACATGGCATGAGGTAAGATCTCAGTGACTGATGTTCGTACTGAAACCACATAGCGATTCCAAGGAAGGGTTAGTGGGGGCTCATTTAGTAATTTGATGTTTTATTTTTTGTACAGGGACTGGGAGGTGACAGTCTCCACTCGTGGTTCAATACTGGGCCAGTGCCATCAACTGAGCCTGATCGAACGCCACCATATGGGGGGAGGGAGTAGAGGGGGACATGGGCAAGGGGAAATATCGAAAGAATGGACTAGTGCAAAACACTGAATGAACAAAAATGTGATGTGGTTACTTGAAATTAGAAGGAATCGGCAGAAACAAATGTATAGTGTGCACAACCTCAGATCACACAACGATGGCGACCGCTGAATCCGGTAGCCGAGGCCCCATAAGGGTGGGAACGCTTAATGTCAAGGGTCTTAACTCACCAACTAAAAGATCGCTGGTGTACAGAGAATTTCATCGAACTAAAATTGGCATTCTTCTTTTACAAGAGACTAAGTACATGAAGGGTGATGAGAGGCCCATATTGGGGAAACGGAGCGGAATAGAATTCTGGGGTTCTGGCCCACTGAGAAAGGGAGGAGTGGGAATTCTCATCAGGAAGGGAATTGACTTCAAAATTACCAAGACCTGGTCAGGCATGGAAGGCCGGGCTTTACTAGTGACAGGATCCATTGGAAATGTGCCTACCACAATCGCCACAATCTATGCCCCAATGTGAATCAGACGAAATTTCTCTCCAAAACAATTCCCAAAATCATACTTGAATCCTCCGGTCATGTCATCCCAGGAGGTGACTTCAATATATGGGCTGACCCCATACTAGATCGCAAAACTGCTAAGCCTACAACACGAGACAACACCAGAGAGGCACACACTAATGTCGCAGAGATGATGGACTTGTATGGAATGAATGATGTATGGAGACGAATGCACCCCAATGAGAGAGCCTACATGTTCTTTTCAGCCCCTCATAACACCTTTACCCGCATTGATTACATTTACCTCACCAAAGAAGTATATAACCAGTCAACACACTCAGAGATCACCCCAATCACATGGTCTGATCATGACATGGTCATCACAGACATCGAATGGGAGCACTTACCGCGTAAAAGCGGGAAATGGAGGTGTAATGAAACTTTGTGGAAAGACCCTGTCTTCAAAATGGAGATGGAAACAGAAATTACTGAATACTTTAAACTTAACAATACAGGGGAGGTCTCCAAACAGGGAGTCTTGGATGCGGGAAAGGCAACTTGGAGGGGAATACTTATAAGAGAGGGAGCCAGGAAAAAGAGAGAGAGGGCCCTGATCGAAAACTGAATCAGACTGGAAATCCACCGGCTAGATAAAGAGGCCAAAAAAGGAGACACACCAGACCTTGTCAAAATAGATGAGGCAAGGCGAAAAAGAGAAGAACTCCCCCTCCTAGAGTACGATCAAATAGCCTGCAAACTCCTATTACTAAAACAAAAGTTCTATGAGAAAGGGGATAAAGCAGACACAATACTGGCGGCCAGGCTGAGGGAATAGCGAGCAGACCACACAGTCCAAGAGATAGTAGACGGGGGGCGCGATACAGATATTAGTGAAACCACTATCCCCGAAGCCTTCGCCGATTTCTTTGAAGCATTATATGCCCCGGAGACGCTCCCAGACCCGCGTGACATTGAGTCATATCTAGATAATATTGTAATGCCCAAAATAACCCCCGCTGAGTCGGCCTGCCTGGAAACCCCCATAACAGGAGAAGAGATACAAAATGCGATAAAAAGATTAACCCTAGACAAATCCTCAGGAGAAGATGGATATACGGCTGGCTTTTACAAGTCATTCAGCACTCAACTCACCCCCTTTCTGGTTGAACTATTTAATGAAATCTTGGAAACAGGTAAACCGCCAGACTCCTTCGTCAGAGCCCTTATTAGAGTAATCCCAAAGGAAGGAAAAGACCCCAAAAAATGTGGATCATATCGCCCCATATCTCTACTAAATGTAGACGCCAAAATCTATACAAGAGTCCTTGCCGCCAGAATTGAATTATATATGCCACATTTTATCCACCCGGATCAAGTGGGCTTCATATTGGGCCGACAGGGGGCCGACACTATGCGCAAGACTCTACACCTAATATATGCCTCCTTAATATGAGCGGTGATCCTGCCTTGTTCTCCATCGATGCAGAAAAGGCCTTTGATAGGGTCAACTGGGACTTCATAATGTCCCTCCTATGCAAGAGCGGCCTAGGGCCCAAATTCAGGAAGGGAATTCAGGCAGTATATACGACACCTATGGCCTCGGTATCGGTCAACGGAGAATATTCCAGGTGGTTCGATCTAAATAGAGGTACCAGGCAGGGATGCCCCCTGTCAGAAATTTTGTTTGCTCTCTCACTCGAGCCACTGGCACAAAAGATGAGAACAGATACTCAGGTAGAGGGAATGCATCTAGGCCAGGTTGAGTACAAAGTGGCACTTTATGCCGATGATATACTCCTCCACGTGATCAATCCAGAAACGTCGATTCACAGAGCCATATCCCTCCTTGAGGAGTACGGCCACATTTCTATTTTTAAGATTAACCAAACCAAGTCAATTTTGTTCCCTCTGACAGGGGCCGCAGAAGAAAACAAGACCAAATATTCCTCCCTTGGCCTTTTCATCGAACACAAGTTACAATATCTAGGGATACAAATTACAAAGCACATAGAAACCTTATACGAAGCCAATTTTCCCAAACTCCTTGAAAACCTCCACGTGGACCTGGCTAGATGGGACAAATTGACAATATCTTGGCTAGGGTGCCTCAACGTGATAAAAATGGTCTGCCTCCCTAGATTTCTGTACCCCTTTCAAATGCTACCTATCAAAATCCCAAAGGACTATTTTCAGGAGGAGGAAAAAAGGCTAGAATAGCATATGACACACTGACACTGCCCAAGGACAAAGGCGGGGTAGGCCTTCCGGACCTCAAACGATACTATGAAGCAGCCCAATTACGGGTACTCATCCCTCACTTACGCAACCAGAGTGAACCACAGTGGATCGCAATGGATAACCATTATTTCCACTCGGCAAGGGTCTCAGAGTGGTTATGGGCCCCGAGGAGGAGAATATTGGCTAGGTCCAAGGCACATCCAATCCTAGCAACTATTTGGGAAATATGGAAAGAGGGCACAGGAATGAGAAAGATCACCACATGGCCATCACCATTAAGCCACTTATTGTCCCCGGCTATAAACAATCATATCCCCAATGTTGAGAGATTTCAGACCTGGTACGAGGCAGGGCTGGAAAGGGTGGGCCAGCTTGCGTGGAGCGAATCCTTCATAACACTACCGGAACTAACAGAAGCGCTTGGAATAGGAGTACTGTCCACATTCCACTTTCTACAGATAAAAGGAGTGTTGACCAAACAGGAATGGAAGGACAAATTGAGCAGGGAACTTACCCCCTTTGAAAAGTTACTCGATTCCAGAACGAACATGAAGGGCCTAATATCAATCATGTGCAAAACATTAATAGAGGCAGGAAGCGGTAACACAGACCATCTCACAGTGAGATGGGAAAAGGACCTGGGGACAGACATTGACAGTGACACATGGGATAAAATGTGTCGTGCAACTTTCAAAACCTCAATATCATCCCAATATAAATTGCATGCCGTCAAGCTTCTACATAGGTGGCAATATGACCCAAGTAGGCTATCCAGAATGTATCAAACAGCTAACCCCCTGTGTTGGCGTCAATGTGAGAAAATCGCCGACTATTGGCATTTGTGGTGGGAATGCCCACGAATTAAGGTCTATTGAGACAAAGTCCTGGGATGGATCAGGGACATAGATGGCATCCAGAGACTTGCAGATCCTCACCTTGTCTTGTTTGGGTTTGAAGAATGCGAGGATGAATGGAGAAGAGTACAGGGACTTGCCCCACATCTTTTGCTTGCCGCCCGAGCGCTACTAGCAATAAAATGGAAATCTGCTACAACTCCTTCTGAAAAAGAATGGGTCAATGTGGCCATGAACATGTGCACCATGGAGAAAATAATGGCATCTCTACATGGTAAATCGACACAATGTGATATCCTATGGGCAGATTTCCTGAATAAATACGCACCTGATGTAACACATGGGGAAGACGATACCCAAGCCTAGTTTAAAACACATACACCCCCAGTAAAAGAGTCACACCTCCCCGACCCTAAAAAAAATACATACCAGATGACCCAGTGAAAGATCAAAGAAATCAAATGGAATGCATAGAAACACCCCCCAATAAAGGAGAACTGAAGTAAACCAAAACGTCAAATAAAAACCCGTCGACACACAAGATCACGAATGAACGCACAAACCCGCGCTACTACTATGAACTATAGACCCAGCCGGGCGGGAAAGGGGCGGGCGGGAGGGGAATCCAGCCGAAGGGGAACGAGAGAAGTATCTTGTTGTGACTTGTTTAACTTAATTGCAAGAACGAACTGTGAAGGTACGAAATGAGGGTATGGTACCATTAGGTACAGCCCTTTCTCTGCTCTCTCTTTATCTCAGTTTTTCTATTTCACTGTTTTTTCTGATGTATAATTGAGTCTGTATAAGTACACATTGTTTGTTTGCTCTTGAACGCGAGAGAATTGTTTTGTATGTTAAAAATCAATAAAACCAAATTTAAAAAAAAAAGCTATTGGAGGAGGAAAAAGGATGCATTTGCATCAGGCTAGAGGTGGGGAGGGGGAAAGAGGATACTATGTGAAACTGGAGAGTTGGGGGTGGTCTGGGGAGCCAGTTAGAGTTCATCCGTTTCTATATTATCGGGGCAATACCGGGAGATGTTTGGAAAAGAAAATGTGTCATACGATCCAAAGAGTGAAAGGGTGTAATGGGAGAGAGCCAGGGAGAGAAAATGAAGCTGAGGGGGATGGGGGGACCATGGAAAGAGGAGAGGGGTACTTGGTGGTTAGTGCCTAAGAGGACTGGGAAGAATGTCTGATTTTGGAATGTTTTCAGATTATTGAGGGACAACCAGGGAAATCCTGCGGTATGGGTAGTTCATTGTGGTTATATGTTTAGTTTGTTGCTGTTATTGGGGGAATATCGGGGGAATCCTGCAAGATACAGAAGAGAGTGGAAAAAAGGACATTTAACACCCACAGTGATCGCATCTTTAAGGCAGGGGGTAATGGGTCTTTGTGCCACTGGCCATGGCAAAAGGACATGGCTAGTGGGCCCTAAAGAAATGTATTGGTGCAACATGTAAAGTGGCCAAGGCTGAAGGCCATGGCTAGTGGGCCCGAAGAAACCTATTGATGCAACTTGTACAGAGGTCACAGCCAAAGGCCATGGCCAATGGGCCCCAAAGAAACCTATTGGTGCAGCATGTACATTGTGGCTAGTGGCCATGGCCAGATGCCATGGCTAGTGGGCCCCAAAGAAACTTATTGGTGCAACATGTACAGTGGGCAGGTCCAAAGGGCATGGCTAGTGGGCCCTAAAGAAACATATTGGTGCAACATGTACAGTGTGCATGCTGGCCATGGCCAAAGGCGTTTTTTTCCCACTCTGCAGTGCTGGGGGTGAGTCTGTGCCGATCCAGGGCACTTCACTTTTTTTTTTAATAACTCAATCTTTCCAGTGCTGCAGCGTGTGGTTCTCCCACTGCCCCTCACCTGTGCCCGCTTCCTGGTGCTCTCCTTCCCCAACCCCCTCCCGCCCACCTGCCTCCCATTGGCCAGCACTCGTTGTGAGTGTCCTCACGCTCGCAGAACCCCAGCACCATTTTCACGCCCCGGTGCTGGGGGTGAGTCTGCGCCGTTCCGGGGCACTTAACTTAAAAAAAAATAACTCCATTTTTTTTTCGGGTGCTGCATCACATGGTTTTCCTGCACCCCCTACCCTGCTTCCTTGTGCTCTCCTTCCCCACCACCTCCCGCCCACTGCGCTCCCATTGCCCATTGGCCAGCAGGCCCTAACATTCATCCCCGCTAGGCAGCCCCTGCCATGGCAGCCCCCTTGGCGAAGGACCGCGAGGCAGCTCCAGATTGTGTCCGCCGGTGTCAGCAGGGGAAGCAAGTAGCCTGCAGCCATCATATAAGTGCCGTGTGGTCAGGGAGGGCAGCAATCACTGCACTGCACTTAACTGACCCACTCCTCAAATTATTCCTATTTCACTTTCCGCATCATCCTTTAGCACCTCAGTTAATTGTATTTGTTTAGCCACCCCTCTTTAGCATTGCTACTGTTTTATGACTGGACCTTTTTTCCCTTTTAAAGGGGAAGAGCGCTCAAAAATGTTATTGTCCCGATCGTTTAGGCATGTATTTTTAAGCATACTGTAATCGAGCTTAAACATTTTTCCTATGCATCTTACCTTAGTTTTCCTCACTTTAACACATGCGAAAACAACGGGTTGGGCGTGGCCATCTTGTGCTAATCTGATCCGTTGAGGCATCGCACTAACTTCAACGGTGCTTGCTGCAAGAATACAGATCACCCGCCCCTGAAGCTGACATCAGAAGACGGATACAGCCCTTTTCACAATGCCAATGCACGCCTTGTGTCAATGTTCTCTGTGCGCAAGCTATTGACGGCTCTCCCTGGAAATGGCAGGAGGCCTCTTTCCTCAACAATTATAAACAGACCCCTTCCCAACTTACAACATCAGAGTTGCTTTTTCACTTGTATAACTGTATTTATTTTGGATAGCCTGTGACTCGTTTCTGCTCTGTTCAGCCATCTTTGTAGTACGAAGCCCCTGCAAACAGATACACTAGCATAACTATTGATTTCAACCGTTACTTGCATTTTATTTAAAACGTTGTTGTATAATGGCAACAATACAGCCCTACCAGTACGAGCCTGAGTATTCCAAGGAGGAAGTAATTGAAAAAGAAAGATGCGGAAACTCTGGTGAATCGAACGATAGTTGGGAAGATGAATCATCAGATCATGAGCCTGAGCCTAGTCGCATGGAAGACGTTTCCACTTGGTGTACCTACTTTTTGACTGTTTAAAAAAACCTACTGGGGGAGCGCTGTTGCACTTGACTAAGATGGCTGCCTGAGCGCGACGCTCCGAGACGGGGAAAATCCTTTTCGGGAACCCTGCCTTGATACCGCTGTGTTATATGCAGTAAACTGGTGGATCGATTACTTAGGATCCAGAGATTCTCCTGTACGCTCAGCGTCTTCCGGAGAAGCGCCGACACAGAGATCCCCGTGGTGCAGCGGGGTCCGGACTGGACGCACTTCGCCACCCCGCCACACGCATTCCACAGGGAGCGGACTCCCGAGCATGCAAGGACCGTGGATCCTGAGGCCAGTAGGGGGAGGGGAGACCGCCACTCAGCGTGGCCCGGTCTTTTCGAGCTGCTCTCCGCGGTCGGGGCTGCGGCCCTGGGCCCCCTCAGCCCCCTCCACCAACACAGTCTCCACTGCGGACCTACCAGGACATTTACCTCTCTCCCTTGGTTCCTGCCGGGCTCCCGCCTTGATCCAACGTTCGAGAACGGCAGCCTCGGAGACACCGCCCGTGCACTGACATCTCCTGGGAGCACCGCGGACCAAGCAAAGCCCCTGGCTGTCGGCTCCTCTGACGTGCTGGGGCCTGGAGCTCCGGAGGCACTGACCCACATCCGGACAGCGCGCAGAGGGAGGCACGGCCCCCCTCCATCAAGATTTAAGGTACGAGGGCCCCTACATGTTAAGCAACTCCCCAAGTTGCCAGGCCCATAGGGAATTGGGCCTACTTTGAACTTGTTGACACTACTTAGAGCACTAACGGCAACATAAAAACATATACGTACATACCAGTGCAGTGCTGGACAGACCCGTGCTGCACTACGCTTCATCCTGCAGCCTGAACATTAACACTGTTCTGCTCCCGGCTCCCTATGACCCTGTGAGCCCACTGCCGGTGGTCCACCTTGCACCAAAGGAATGGCTGATCCCTCATATGCTGCTGACTTGTTGCACTGGGCACACTGCACGCCTTACTGCACTGAAAACCCTAAATCTCGGCACTCACCCGACTTGGCGGGGACCCCTCTTCAGTTGACCCACCGCCACCCTGTGGTCCACAACGGTGATCCCGCCTATTAAAGATTTGATAATACAGAAGTGGTACTACGCTATCCACGTGCCGGGATACTGGGTTGCGGAGCCCCCACTGCCTACATCTACCACACTAACCCCACTACTGCACTACCGGCATAACTAGGAAGCAGAAACTGGGATAAGACGCCAACACCAGGGAGCTGCTCTGGGTGGAGCCCACTGCACTACACAGTGCCCAAGACTCGCACTTGGAGGGGTGATGCCGTGCCTGACGGTCTGGTAGCCGGTGGCCCGAACTCCAGACCAAGGAGCCCCTAGACTCGGAGGGGGACTCCGGGGCCTGGACGCGGCCAACCGCTTGCGCAGCCCACACCCCCAGGGCCCACCCTTTGCTGACATTATGACCAAAGGAGTGGGTGCAGGCAAGAAACAGAGCTCTCTAAACATGTTCACTAAGACTCCAGCTAAGCAGGCAGTGGAATCACCTGAGGAGACCCCCGCAACGTCGGCCCCACTGGCACCCGATGACTCGCAAAAAATGATAGAATACATCCGCCAGGGGTTCGCCACTCTTCACACCAAGCTGGATGACATGAATGGTACCATCTCATCCATTAAGGTGCATATCGAGAAAACAGATGGCCGGGTGGCAGAAATTGAAACAAGGATGGGGGCCGCTGAAGACGATCTTCGTTCCCTATGGGCCACAGTCTCCTCACTCTCTACTCGAATGCTGGTGGTTGAAAAAAAGAATGATGACTTAGAGTCCCGTTCACGGCGTAACAACCTACGCATAGTTGGAGTGCCTGAAGACTTCGTGGAGCACATGTTGCTGTCAGTTCTTGATCCTCCGAAACTTTCCCCGCAGTTCGTGGTAGAAAGATCCCACCGTTCCTTGACTGCAAAACCTAAACCTGGTGCACCTCCACGCCCCATCATCGCCAGGATCTTAAATTTCCATGACCCTGATGCTCTTCTGAGAGCAGCAAGACTCAAGGGGGAGTTGTGGATGGGGGCAGTGAGGATCCATCTCTATCCTGATTTCCTTTTGGCGGTGCAGCAGGAACATAAAACCTTCATAGCAGTAAAAAGAAGACTCTGTGATCATGGGATCAAATACTCCATGTTATTCCCTGCCAAATTAAGAATAGAACACTCTAATCAAACATTCTTCTTCACGATCCCGGAGGAGGCCTCGAAGTTCATAGATGAACATTTCCAAGGCTGATACTCAACCACTAACATGGCACCTATGTAACCTACCACTTTGCGCCGACTCCCTGCCACGAAAGCGTGCTCACAGATGCACTCACACACAGCTGAAGCTATATTGCAGGGAATGCTTTAGCAACGCAATATTTTTATTCCACCGAACTGTTGATCCTTTGTTTACGCAGACTATACTACCATCATCCAATCAAGACTGCAGTATCGAAATATATGTTCCCCAGTCCGATGCGTCACCGCCAGGCCAGCCAACAGGCCCCCAGGTGCTGATGCCGACGAGTTTGTTGTTACTATGGTTCTATCGGGTTGTCATTCCTCTGGTTGGGGGCGAGATGTGGGTGGGGGAGGGGGAATTGGGAGTTAAAAAGGACTTGACGACCACAGAAGATGCCACACATACCACAGTAATATATCACAGGCTTGCGGATGGCACGATGTGCCTGCCCCTGTTGGACCGGCTACGGCTACCGCCACTCCGCACCCCGGAAATCAACCGACACCTCCATATAAATGGCTGATAGTAGCTTGGCATTCATGAGCCGGAACATAAGAGGCCTAGGTAACTACGAAAAATGAGGCAGATACAATTGTACGCAGAATGTCATGACATTAAAGTCCTATGCTTGCAAGAGACCCACGCCCGCTCGGAACAATGTGAAAAGTTTGCTAAGCAATGGGTGCCTCAGAGATACTTTACCAACTATTCCACCCAAAGTTGAGGTGTCCTAACTTTGATACACAAGAGCCTAAAGTTCTCATGCAGTCACTCATTGATAGACCCGCAGGGGAGGCATGTGCGAATCCATGGCAAACTGCAAAATCAAGAGGTAATCATCTTAAATATCTACGGTCCGAACATCGATGACCCTGATTTCTACTTACGCCTAGCTTCATTGTTGGAGAGCTACCCCCTGGTCCCGATCATATGGGGCAACAATTTTAACACGATACTTGACATCAACCTAGACAGATCAGGCTCTAGACCCCGCCAACTATCCAGGCCGGCCCATGCAATTTTGACTACGCCTCCTCGTTTGGCGGTCGTAGACACCTGGCGACTCATGTACCCTGACTCCTGCACATACTCCTACTATTCCACAGTACATGATTCATACTCCAGGATAGATAGGTGGCTTATATCGGACATATTAGTCAGGTGCCTATCCCTCCTCCTGATTCTCCCTAGAACATTATCTGATCACTCACCAGTGATTATCTCACTTAATTGGGGGCAAGACTATAATGAAACAAGTCAGTGGAGAATGAGACCACACACCCTACTCGACCAAACCTTTGCATCTGAACTTGAATCATCCATCGAGGAATTCTTTGAGATTAAAACTCATTCTGTCGCATCACATGCTACCCTCTGGGAATCATTTAAAGTATACATCAGGGGTATCGCCATCTCCAAAGGGTGTGGTATCCTGAAGGGAATTTGCAAGGAAATCGATGGTAGTGAGTCAGCCCTGGCCACCCTCGAGACCCAATATGCCCTCAATCAGGCTCCTGAAACGTTGGCATGGCTGGGGTTGGAACTACACACATTCCACACTCTAGCAGAACGGGAAGTCAAATTTTTAGACAGCCCACATTCAGTTAGGAAATAAGGCGAGTGAGAACGGCTAGGGCGACTGCTCGCCAGGTTAATTCACCGAGAATTCAGAGCCCCCAACATACCGGTGATAGAGCGACCAGACGGAACACTAGCCACGTCCCCACAAGACATCAACTCAGAATTCCTATCATTCTACACCTCCTTATACTCTAAAGTTGACGGCCCCAGGTATCAGAAATTGACTCCTATTTGGAAAATCTCCCTCTCTCGGTCCTTTCCACTGATGCTAGCATTTTCCTGGAGAGGCCATTTACATCAGAAGAACTCACGGAAGCCATTGAATCATTGGCATCGGGTAAGGCCCCTGGCCCAGACGGGCTCCCTATCGACCTGTATAATCGCTTTAAATCACTCCTAGTCCCACATCTATTAGCCCTATGGGAGGAGGCGTGTGAGAAGGGCATACTCCCTCCCTCTCTCCGAGAGGCGATGATAACAGTTCTTCTTAAACCTGGCAAAAGCCCCACCCAATGTGGCTCATACCGCCCTCTCTCACTAATCAACAGTGACGTTAAAATATATGTTAAAGTACTGGCTATTCGACTGGGCTCATTCATGCCCCACATCATCCATCCTGATCAGGCAAGGTTTGTTTCTGGCAGATCCACCGCCCTGAACCTTAGAAGGCTCTTTAACGTGATCAGTAGGATTGGTCTGGAGGTGCAGGCGGTGGCAGCCACCCTAGACATGCAGAAGGCATTTGACTCAGTGTCAGGGAATATCTATGGCGAGTCCTCGAGAAGTGCAAATTTGGCCCCATCTTCCGCACCTGGGTTAGGTTGCTCTACACTGATCCATCGGCTAGGGTCCGCACGGGAGATAGATGCTCCTCCTCCTTTCCAATAGCTAGGGGAACACGGCAGGGCTGTCTATTATCACCGTTGATATTCGCTATTGCCATAGAACCCTTCGCCGACATGATGCACCAATCACACTCTCATAGGGGCCTACGTACTGCCGGTCAAGCGTTATTGTTTCCCTGTATGCCGATGATGCCCTCCTTTACATTTGCTGCTCAGAAACCTACCTTGCCCCTATCCTGGAAGATGTGGTCCGCTTCAGACACATATCGGGTCTAAAAGTAAACTGCTCTAAATCTGTTCTATTCCCACTCACAGACTCCACATTACCCCCCTCCGACCTGGGTGGATTCACGTAGTCCCAATCCAACATTACTTACCTGGGGGTGGTGGTCTCCCTGCATGCAGAGAGGCTACGTGAAGACAACTATCGTAATTACCTCACACACTTGGCCGCTAAGGCAAAGAGATGGACTAGACTCCCTATCTCCTTAGCGGGTCAGATAGGCATACTCAAAATGGTGGTACTACCCCAACTCCTTTACCGATTTACTAATCTTAACCCTGTGGCCAGGAGATGATTTCTTCCGATCGCTGTGCCGTATAACCAACACCTTCCTATGACACTCCGGTGCAGTTCGTCTCAAGCTAACCACACTGACCACCCCTAAGGAACTGGGTGGGTTCGGCGCCCCTGACTTTACCAGATACTGGTTAGTGGCTCAAGCACAATTTGCCTCCTACTTCTTAAACACCACTAAACCCCCTCCACATGTCTGCTTAGAGACGTGAACGGTCAGTGATCGAGAAATTGGGTCCCTTATTCTTAAACCGGTCCCAGCTGATCCAGACTCGGCTGATCGTGTCGCCAGTACATCCTTGGCTCTCACTAAGATCTGGAAGCTGGTTGAAACACCTCGCCCCTTCCACATGGACCTCCCCCTCTGGAACTTCTTTCCCGATGTTTCAAATGTCCAACAATCCATGGGGTCCTGCTGGGCCGATTCAGGCTTCCTGGCACTGCGCGATATCTATGAACAGGGTAACTTCCTTGAATGGGCAGACCTCCCAATTCCCCTCAAGCGGAAACCTTCTGCATGGTTACAATACTCTTCCCTCCAAAAAAATCTCAAGGCCAGATACCCCAACTTCCCTACAATACCACCGGTCGAGCCCATAATCGAAGAGTTGTGCACCTTTGACTGCTTTAGAGGCAAGGTATCAAGGCTCTATACCCTACTGCAGGCTAGGGCCACCCCCTCCTTCGGTAAACTGAGATGTAGGTGGGAGGAAGACCTTGGAATTGAGATCACTGATGAACGCTGGTCCCAGATGTGTGCCCGCACCCACAACGTATCATATAACTCCCGGTTCAAACTAATACAATTTAAAGTGTTACACAGATACCATCACACTCCGGGCAGGCTACACCATATGTTCAGTGAACTTCCTTCCAGCTGCCCTAGATGCGGTGCAGATCAAGCCCCCTACATCCATATGACCTGGAGCTGCCCACGGCTCATGCAATACTGGACAGAAATATGCACCGCATTGTCCGCCATAATAGACTACACTATAGATCCATCCCCAATGCGATGCCTATTCAATGACTTCCCCCAACTAAGTCGTGACTCCAAAAAACTGGCTGGACTCTGTATGATACTTGCTGTACGCTGCATTCTGATGAACTGGCTCCGGCCCAGAGCACCCACGTATGCACAGTGGCTCAGGACAGTCACATGGCACATGACACCGAGGAGGCCTGGGGAGCACTACAACACCCGCACTCAAGGCCAAGAGACATTTGGCGGAGTTTTCGTAATGACATGTCTGCCACGACCTCGCACCCGGACTCTGAATCCTCCACCCCTGGCCTTTCCCCCGCACAACTGTAATACCATGAATAGTGGTTCTTAAGCTTTACACCCATGCCTTCACATAGTTCCCTGACCCTCTTGATGCACCCGAAAGCCAGCACTTTATTTTGAAGTATGTATTTCAGTAATTGTGTATCCTATTGTTGTGTTGTGAGCATCTCTGTTGTTTTGTATGTTGTCAAGCCAAATAAATTAAGTTTTTTAAAAAAAAGTAAAGATTTAAAAAAAAAAAAAAAACTACTGGACGGATTTACACCAAATTTACAAAAGAACGTTTTCAGGACCAAGTCGCCGCTCCTGCTGCAAATTTGGTGAAAATGCATCCAGCGGGTTGGGCATTATGTTTCCATTGCATCTATGGGAAAAACCACAAATTTAAGGACCCCCTATAAGTTTACCCCTCATGGAGGAAACCTCACCAAACTTTGCAGAATCAATCCGAGGGGGCCATATAGTTATTTTGCAAAGTTTCTTGAGGATTCGTCTGGGAAGGCAAAGTTATAAGCCGCCCAAAAAGTGCTCTTGCTATGGGTTGAGCAACTCAACCATAACTACACGGCCGCTACCGCAGGCCGTGTAATATATATTTATAATATATATTTAATTTAACATTTTAAAGAGTCAAGCACGCTGGTGTACTGGAGCGGATTTGCCTCTCTTCCACCTAGGGGTAAAGCTAGAGCCTGAGTGAGAGCTTAGACAATAAGAAAGAAACCAAATACCAACATTTATATAGTCTGTGTATCTTTGTGTCATCTCTTAAGTGATTAAAAGTGTGCTATTGTGATAACATAGTGGTTTGCTTTGTTTAGGAGATTGGGGCCCATTCCTTAATACTTGCCTCCCCAATACCCCAAAATACCTGCTTCTTCCCATCACATCACGGCCCAGAGAGACAAGGGGCCCATGAGACAAGTGGTGTATGAAAGAAATAATATAGTAATGTATCACCTTACCCACTTGTTTCTGTCTCCCACTTATTGTGTCCACACACCAACCCCACAATTATAGTAAGATGAACCGAGTGAGAGAGCGTCCAGAGTTAAACAACTGAGGGCTAGTCAGAAACAGATAGAAGTAGTGCCTACAAACATTGTGTCATCATCATAGAGCTGACAGAAAAAGCTGAATGACTGAATGATGGCAGAGAGGAATAGTGTATAAAGAAGAGTAAGGATCTGAGGACTGAACCATGCACAACACCAAAAAAAGATGTTGAGAAGAAGAAGAATTCCTAGCCATGGTTAAATCAAATGCGAGAGAGCAACACAAAAAATGTCAAGAGAAGAGACTGAAGAGCAGTGAATAGAGAGGCTGACCATATTAAAAGCAGCATCTAGGGTAGGAAGAAAGAGAGACGATTGCTGCATTTCATGAGATGAAGCAATTATTGACATGTAGAAGAGTAGTCACAGTGGAGTGAGAGGGAAAGAACCCAGACTGAAGAGGAGGGACACAAATATAATTTCCCAGATATGAAGAAAGCTGAGAATAGGCAGCACATTCCACATGTTTAGATAGGAAAGGAAGAGGATAAAGGGGACAATCCATACAAGGGAACAGAGTAGTCAAAAGAAGGGATTTTGATAATAAGAATAACACCAGTGGGCCGAGAGGAATTGAAAAGAGGTGTTAGATAAAGAAGATAAAATGGTATACCTGAGAAATAAAAGGCAAAGGAAGGGAATCGGAGAGGGTGCCCATGGGATTAACCAGATAAACTAAGAGAGATAATGAGGGTTCAGAAAGTTTAGCAAAAGAGGAGAATGCTGTTGAGACAGAAAGGGAAGAAGGAGGAGATAGGTGTGAGGAAAAGCTAGAGTAAAGATTATCTATCTTAGAAGCATAGCTCAGGGAGAAAGGGTAAAGTTAAGAGAAGGATCAGAAAGTCGAGGATCCACAAGAGCATTAAGAAGAGATACAACACAATGCGGGTGAGGGGACAGACTAGAAAGAAGAGATTGATAGAGTCACTTAACATGAACAATATCAAGATCATAAGAAGCATTGCATTATAAAGTCTGTTTTGTGATTAATATGCTGGCACTCACACGCAGACCTGCTGTGGAGTCAGTAGTTGTTCCAGGTAGCTTTATTTTACAGATGTACAGTATATACATCAATCATGTTACTCTATAGCTATATACAAGACATGAAGTACAGGACAGGGTCAAGGAGGGGTATTAGACCAACATACACAGGAGAGAACCACCCAGCCATCCTCACAACTCCGCTCAGGCCCCCAACTGACACACTCAGAACTTTCACTCACTGATCCACTCAACATTCTCCTGAGCTGCATTCATGCATCAACATTCTGACAGCAAGCACTCCAGGTCACATGACAAGACTGCATTACAACACATTGATACTTTTTCCAGCAATGTTCAAGTTTACGTACATTTCTGTGGGTGTTTTGTAACAAAGGGGTAAGACATGGTTAGGGTGGTTTATGAGAGGGAACCAAAGGAAGAGAATGATCAAGAGAGACCAATGTGGTACACATTGTGGAAAAAAGAATAAAGAATAAGGGAAGACGAGTCTGAATGGAGAAAAGAAATCAAATCCAGAGACAAGATGGAAGAATGGACATAATAAGAAAAATAAGATGTGCCAAAGTGACAAAGATCACAGTACAGAAAAGAAACATTGGGAAAAGGGGAAGACCTAACTGAATAAATGAATGATGTAAGAGAAAGAAAGAAAAGGAGGATCAGAACGGAGGAAAGGAAATGCCAAGACATAAGAGTCTGTTGAATGAGTGACAAAGATCAGATCAAGGGATGAGCCTGACACATGAAAGGGAGGAGTAGAAAATTGAGCCAAAGGAAAAGAAACAATAATAGAAGTGAAAGAGCATGAAAAGTGGGAGGATGACAGCTATACAATGAAATCACAAGGAAGATTGAAAGAAGATTCGAAACAAAGAAGGAAAGACAAAAAGAATACATATTGTCACAGAAAGATGAAAGAGGTTCTGGGGACGGTAGACGATAATAAAATAAAGAGCCAATAAGGTTTGGAAAGGAGGCATAATGATATTAAAAAAAGAAAATATATGAAGTTAAGTAGGAGAAGGTGGAAGAGTCCATAAAGAATGGAACAGGATAGCTGTGCTACCACTGGGCTGGCATATGACAGACATGAAAAATAGGACAAATAATGTTATCAAGCAAATATTGTCGGAAATCTCCCCCCGTCTCACCTGGGATCGCTTCTTGCTCTGTTCCGCGGGAGGATTCCTCTTGTGGACGGATCAAGTCTTGTATAGGCTCGCTCGAGTCTCGTCCGACTCCAGCGCGCGTTCAGAGTTCCAGGAAGGTCGCAGTTGCTGGATGTCCAGGAAGAAAGTAGCGGTCGCTAGGGTTGAGGATTCCGGGAGAAGATTTAGAGGGGAAAGGTGGAAGGAAGGAAGAAAGGACCAGGAAACTAGGAATAGTGGATTCGGCGAACAGCACACACACGTCTAGTCACTACCTAATGATAGCGTTGAGACGCACAGGGCCGCGGGGGCGTGGCCAATTTATAGAACGTGCTGTGTCCGACGTAAAGGCTGGTGTGAGGCAAGTCACTTGGCACGGCCATGTTGGGAGTAACAAGGAATACAAGCCCCGTCGCGATAAGGACCAGGAAGTCCAGAAAGGGCAAGTTCTGTGGGTCATGACAGCATGCCTCCTCCGAAAACCTGTTCCACCAGGTTTGCCCGGGTGTATGAGATGGAATCTGCTAAGCAATCGAGGGGTATTTAGGTTAGAAACTGGTTCCCAGGTTCTCTCGCTAGGAGGATATCCTTTCCATTCAATCAGGTATTGAAGGTGACCCCATTTATACCTGGAATCACATATTCTGGACACTTCATATTCCAGTTGATTGTCCACAATCACAGGACTGGTCTGCAGGTTTTCCGGGTGGATCGGATGTAGGGTTTCAATAGAGAAGTGTGAAAGACTGGGTGTATTCTCTTCCAGGAGTCTGGTAGCTTGAGCCGGAATGAGACAGAATTGATGATTTCCTTTATGGAAAATGGTCCATAGTACCGGAGGGCTAATTTGTTTGGCCGTAAATGTTGTGGTAATAGTTTCGAGGACAACCAGACTTGATCACCAATGGAATAAGAAGGTGCTGGTCTTCTTTTGGAGTCCGCATAACGCTTAGTGCGTGTCTGGGCCTTTTCCAATTGTTCCTTGGCTTCCTTGTGTATGTTGATGAGAGTCTCAATCCATGAGTCGAGAATAGGTACTGGTGTGGGATGTGGAAGAACAGAAGGTAAAACAGACGGGTGAAAACCTTGACTGCAATAGAAAGGGCTGACCTTGACTGCTGAGTGATCGGAATTGTTGTAGGCAAACTCGGCCAAGGGCATATGGAGAGACCAGTCATCCTGAACCTTGGTGGCAAAACAACGAAGATATTGCTCTAGAGTCTGATTTACACGTTCCGTGGCGCTGTTGGTTTGTGGGTGATAACCTGATGAGAGAGCGCGTTGGATCCCTAGAATACGACACAGATGTTTCCAGAATTGTGAGACGTATTGAGGTCCTCGGTCCGATATGATCTTGGAAGGAAGTCCATGAAGACGGAAAATGTGTTCCAGGAAGATTCCAGCAAGTTCTGAGGAGGGTGGTAGTTTATACAGAGGCGTAAAATGAGCCATATGTGTGAACAAGTCTATGGTTACCATGATGGTCGTGTATCCTCGGGAAGATGGTAATTCCACAATGAAGTCTGTAGCAATGAATTCCTGTGGTCTTGTTGGCAGCGATGGTTGCAGTAGAAGACCCGCCAGTCTCTTGTTATCATGTTTGTTTTGACTGCAGACAGCACAAGCTTTGATGTACTGTTGTACGTCGGTCTTCATTTCAGGCCACCAAAACTGTCTTTGTATAAGATGGAGGGTGTTAGTTATGCCATGATGTCTGGAGTGAAGGGTATCATGGCAGAGGTTTATCATTCTTTGTTGTAATTTCTGTGTAGGAATGACCAGTGCATTGTCCTTGAATAAATATCCTTCCTTAACTCTTAGGTTCCATGGATTCTTCCTTGAAATATCCTTCCAGAGGTCAGAGGACTGGGTTTGCACTCGGATTTCTTCCAGGAGGTTGACTGCTTGAGCTACAAAGATCGTGTGGGGAAACATTTTAGGATAGGCCTTGTCTTCAGTGGTTACATAGTCAGGACATCGAGATAAGGCATCAGCAATCATGTTTTGTGATCCGGGAACATGAGTGATTTGGAATTTGGTACTGGGCAAAAAAGTAGGCCCAACGCGCCTGACGAATGTTCCTGCACTCCAACGACTGTAGAATTTGAAGATTCCGATGGTCCGTGTGGACCTGAACTGGATATCTAGCACCCAGAAGTAGATGTCGCCATTCAGTGAAGGCTTGGCGGATGGCTAACAGTTCCTTTTCCAGGACGGAATAGTGTGTCTCACTGGGAGTCAGGGTTCGTGAGAGGTAAGCAATGGGGTGTTCCAGTTTATCCTCAAGTACCTGTTTCAAGACCGCTCCTATGGCATAGTTAGAGGCATCCATTTCCACTACTAATGGGCGATTTATGTCGGGTTAGGCCAGGATGGGGGCTTGCGTGAACTCTGTCTTCAATCGTTGGAATGCTTTATCTTGCAGTGTAGACCAGATAAAGGGGGTGTCTTTCTTCAAGAGAGCAACGATCGGCTGAAAGATCTCGGAAAAGGTAGAAATAAACTTCCGGTAGAAGTTGGCAAGCCCCAGGAAGGATTGAACTTGTTTCACAGATGTGGGAGCGGGCCAAGCCACTATGGCTTTTACCTTTGAAGGGACCATACCAATTCCTTCTGGGCTAAGGATGAATCCTAGGTAGTGAACAGAGGTAACGTGAAACAAGCATTTTTCGGGTTTGGCTAAAAGTTTGTGTTCACGGAGTCGTTGTAATACTGCCTTTACATGTTCTTCATGCTTTAGAGGATCCTTGGAAAAGATCAATATGTCATCCAGATAGACAATGACGAGGAGTAACAACATGTCAGAAAACACCCTATCCATAAAATGTTGAAAAACTGCGGGAGCATTAGCTAGTCCAAAGGGCATGACTAGATATTCATAGTGACCAAAGGGTGTTCTAAAGACTGTTTTCCATTCGTCTCCTTCCCGGACATGGATTAAATGGTATGCACCCCGAAGATCCAACTTCGTGAATATTACGACGCCTCTTACAGCTTCCAGGATATCCGAGATCAGGGGCAGTGGGTACCGATCTTTGAGGGTGCATTGATTTAAGCCACGATAGTCGAGGCAAGGTCTGAGTTCCTTGGTGTCCTTCTTGGGAACGAAGAACAACGAAGCACCCGCTGGAGATTTTGAGGGTTTTATGGTGCCGTTTTCAAGATTGGTGTCCAGGTATTCTCGGAGGGCCTTTTTCTCAGGTTCAGAAAGAATTAACATTCTGCCAAAGGGAATCACTGCTGAGGGATCTGCATCTATGGCACAGTCTTCAGGTCTGTGAGGGGGTAAGGCCTGGACTATGGCAGTTGAAAATACATCAGCATATCCCTGATAGGCCTCTGGGACTTGTATGATATTGGAAACCATAAGTGGTGTTTTCTGGTCTTTTAGTGGTTCTTTAGGAGGTGTCGAGGAGGGATCCAGGGATAGACAGTGGGACATACAAAACTCTGAGCCCAGGAATAGTGATCCTGCTGTCCAATTGATATACGGATTGTGCTTTTGTAACCAGGGCATACCCAATACCATGGGGTAATGGGCTGACTTAATGATGTTGAATGTAATCCACTCTTGGTGATGGTTTATGGAAAGTTGGATCTCTTTTGTCTGCAGGCTTATGGGTCCTGAAGAGAGGGGTCTTCCGTCGATTGCTTCCACCGGCTGCATGGTACTTCGTGTCTCGTACGGGGTATGATGACTAGCAACCCAGTCTTGATCAATGAAAATTCCCATAGCTCCGCAGTCCAGCAAGGCCAGAATGGGATAGGTCTTATTCTTGGAGGGCGACAGGGAGGCCTCTAGTATCACCAAATTGTTTTGTCCAGGAGAGTTCAAGGATGGAATTGATGTGGAGCAAACATCTCTCTCCCGACACCTCGCTCCATCTAGGATCGGGAGCTGGCGTTTCCTGAACGCTGTGGCGGGGCTAGAGGACATTCTCTAACAAGGTGCTTATCCGAGGCACAATACATGCACAGGCCTGAGTGGATCCTTCTCATCCTTTCTTGAGGGGAAATAGGTCCACGGAAGGCTCCTATTTGCATGGGTTCCGGATAAATGTCAGGGGTTGGGGCAGGATCGGTTTTTACAGAAGTCTCAAGGGAGTTCTTTTGAAAGGGTATCTTGGTCTTTCTTCTTTCAGCCTTTCTTTCCTGGATTCATAAGTCTATTTGCATGGCTAGATCCATAAGAGCCTGGAATGAGCTAGGACAAGCCACTCTGGCTAATTCATCCTTTATATCCTCATTTAGACCCCTGCGAAATAGAGTGAAAGTTGCTTCTGAGGACCAATCTGCTTCCTTGGCCAGTTGTTTGAATCTAGTAACATACGTTAGCATATCCTGGGATCCCTGTTGGAAATCAATTAACCGTTCCTGAGCACTATAAACCTGTTCTGGGCAGTCGAACATAGTTTTGAGTGCCTGAATAAATCCATCATAATCATCCAGGAGGGCATCTCTAGAGTTGACTAGGGGAGTAGCCCAGGTCAACGCGTTCCCTGTGAGGTGCGTGATTATAAAGCCCACCTTCGCCCTGGAAGTTGAAAAATAGTAGGGCTTAAAAGTAAAATGCACCAAGCAGGAATCCAGGAATCCCCGTAAGGACTTTGCCGAGCCATCATATTTGTCTACCACTCTGCCCAGTAACACACTCTTCTTGTTAGCGAGACAAAACAAGTTGCTTTAACGCAGCATTCTCTGCTTTTAAGTTCTGCACTTCAGTTGTTAGTTCTTGCATGCCACGCATGAGGTCCTGGACTGCTTTCTCCATAGCAGTATCAGTGTCGGTCGTTTGGCATCTCAAACTGTCGTAAATCTCCCCCCATCTCACCTGGGATCGCTTCTTGCTCTGTTCCGCGGGAGGATTCCTCTTGTGGACGGATAGGGTCTTGTATAGGCTCGCTCGAGTCTCGTCCGACTCCAGCGTGCGTTCAGAGTTCCAGGAAGGTCGCAGTTCCAGGATGTCCAGGAAGAAAGTTGCGGTCGCTAGGGTTGAGGATTCCGGGAGCAGATTTAGAGGGGAAAGGTGGAAGGAAGGAAGGAAGAAGGGACCAGGAAACTAGGAATAGTGGATTCACCGAACAGCGCACACACGTCTAGTCACTACCTAATGATAGCGTTGAGACACGCGGGGCCGCGGCGGTGTGGCCAATTTATAGAATGTGCAGTGTCTGACGTAAAGGCTGGTGTGAGGCAAGTCACTTGGCACGGCCATGTTGGGAGTAACAAGGAATACAAGCCCCGTCGCGATAAGGACCAGGAAGTCCAGAAAGGGCAAGTTCTGTGGGTCATGACAATTATAAACTCTTATTTATTAAGCTCATTACATTCTCTTTTGACATTTATAAGTGAATGGGTTTATTAAATGCAGGAATTGCCCAACAATATTAATTTAAAGTTGCTCAATACAAACTATAAAGTAATACAAAAACGCTCATACAATCCTATAATTATAAAGGTCAGTGATAAAAGCCACACTGATGAAGCAGAAACATAGTTCATAAAGTAATAGCTTACTACTTCACCACAGATGTAAAATCCAGAGCCATGAGCAGGGATTGCATTGACCTTTGCATTGACCTTTGAGCGTTCCCATGGTACAGCCATGTGTGCCCTGCATTCCCATACCCACCTCCCCCCTTTCCACTTACCTTTCCGCCATCTCTCTTCCGACCCTACGGCGTCAGTTCACTGACGCTGCATGGTCTTTTTTTTTTTTTAACTTCTTATCCCCCGCTTATCATTCTGGTAAGCGGGGGACATCCCTGCAGTCCGCGACTCCCATTACTGCACCCAAGAGGAGCCTGGGACACCCCTGCAACCCCTACTCTGCTTGGGCTCAGTAATGGGAGTCAGGATGTTGTGCGCACTTAAAGGCGCAGTAACTGCGGGGGCGCAGTACTGAGGTCGACATTTTTGAATGATTCCGTACCACGCTCTCTTAAGGCATAACTGCCGGTGCTCAACGCCTTTTGGTGACCTGGAAGACAGTAAGAAACTATTGCTAGAGTATAATAAACATTTATTATACATCTTACGTTGTATAAAAGGCTGTCCCACAATCCTAGTACAAAAATAAACCATTTGGAAATGATTGCAGCTCCTTTGATGCGTCATTGATGGTGCAGGGATTAAAAGTGGTATTCTATTTTGTACATGTCAAAGAAAACCTATACTTTTAAAGAATATATTGCACAGGACTGCCATGGGCATCTGTAATATTGTCAGACACCTAATGTGCCCTTTAACTGATACAATACCCGGCATGTTGGCATGCCACCGCCAGTGTCGGATTGGCCCGTCGGCCGATCGGCCCGTGGCCGATACGAAATCCTTAGAGGCTGGCGAGGGGCCGGGTTTCAAGCCCATGCCTGGGCCGGTCTCACGCTGGCTCAGGGCTGCCTGCAGTGCTGATCTGCTCTGCATGATCAGGGCCTGCGGGCAGCAAGTCGGCGCGAGACTGACACCATGGCGCTGCTGCTAGGTGATTGTGAAGGAAGTGTTACTTTTTTACAAAACACTGGTAGTGGGTCGGGCTGGCCTCAGCCTGGCCTGCTACCAGTGTTTTGTAAAAAAGTAACAGATTCCTGCAACTGCTCGTCCTTGAAGGACCTGGGGCAGCAGCAGGCAGTCTGATGGAGGAGCCTGGAGGCCGCCTGCAGGGCTGGGCTTGGCCAGAGGCAGGATAAGTTGCTTTCAACTTTGCAGGAAGCAAGTAACACATTTGTTGCACGCCACTTTGCAAAGTTTAAAGCAACTAATATTGGCCATGGCCAATGAAAATGCGGCGAGACTCCGTGCCGCCACCACCCCTCACTCCCAGCCCAGGTCAGGATTGGAGCTGTAGCCTGCAGGAAGCTGCGCACAAATGAGGACCTTACCAGTGCCATGGGCGAGGTCGAGGCCCCTGTCTCCACACCACAGCAAGAGTCCCTCGACTCGTCTCCAGCAGTGCAGCAGAGGCCAGCCCAGGAGGGCACACAGGCACTCGGGCACGGGCGACCCCCCCGATCCTCCCTGCCCACACAGTCACCACCCCACAGCGTCAGCGGAGATGGAGAGACACCCCTGGCTGAGGAGGTAAGAGTCACCGGCCGTAAATGTGGTTATGGGTGGTAAAATAGCTCAGCAGTTTGAGCGCTCACTGCTGCAATCTGAGCGTGATCTGCAGGTCGCAGGTTTGAATCCCGGCAAGGCCAACTCAGCCTTTCATCCTTCCGAGGTCGATAAATGAGTACCAGTTTTGGTTGGTTGATATTGTATGTAAGTATGTAAAGCGCTTTGGATTAAGGTGCTATATAAATAACACATCATTATCATTAATGCCCCCCCACCTGTCTCATTTTGTATCTCTTAGCTCCACACCCTGATAACCAAAGCTCCATTCTTTGTTGCCCTTCCATTTTCTCCCACTGCCTCCCCTTCACCCTTTTTGATCACTACTCTTACAACTCTCTCTCCACCAGTGCCCACCACAGCATCATTAGATCCCAGGAGCAGCAAGCTATGCTGTTGGGGTGAAAGAGGAACATTCCTGCCATGCATGTGGGGCAAAAACAT
This sequence comes from Ambystoma mexicanum, assembly GCF_040938575.1. NCBI lineage: Eukaryota > Metazoa > Chordata > Amphibia > Caudata > Ambystomatidae > Ambystoma > Ambystoma mexicanum. The sequence continues at coordinate 1,249,161,858 of NC_090923.1, forward strand.
GAGATAGCGACCCGCAGGGCATGCTCCTACTCACTGCTTGCCATGATTGGGCGTTGCTGTGGAGAGTTGTGACTGGCAGCTAGGAGCAAGGAAAGACTACTATGGTTGGCCTCTAAATCTGGTTAATGGACAATGCAGATGAAATCGGATGTTTTTGTTTTTGATGATTTAGGCACATTGAAGTCTATGGAGGGGTCTTGGGTTTGACGTGAGGGTGTACATTGTCCAGGGCTGGTGACACCCACCCAAAGAGAGGGAATGGAGGTATGCACCACAGGGCATCGCAACTCTGCGTGATAAGTAGAGCGACAGACTGTGGCATGTTTTCCACACTGCACTCTGCATGATTGTGGAGAAGGGCACTTCCTTTTTTTTATGCTCAGACTCGAGCCCCATGTATCTGCAGTGCTGGATGGCAGTAGCTGCCGGTCTACGAGGTGGCTCATAAACTTCGCAGATCCCTCCAATTGATGATGGCCTGCAATGGAAAAACATCTAGCGTGGTCTACATCATACACACGAGGGAATGCTTGGGATAATTAGCAGTGGACTGGGGGTGGGGCCATTTACATCTCAAAGCAAATGTTCCATGTTGCTTTGGCACACCTTTGCTTGCTCAAGCTGACTGTTTAGTAGTTTATTAAAAAAATACTCATCACAAATTTCGCCATACTTGGAAAGCACCTGTGTGTGAACTCATTTCCAGAAAATGTTTTGGGTCATTGGCTGTCAGGCTGTCCCATAAAAGGGCAAAGCTGACAGGACCACTGCGGTCACATACATTCATGTTTGTGTTTGATGGGGTGGATTTGCACCACGCAGGCACAAAGGGGGCCAGTGTGTTGCTGTTGGGTGGAGGTAGGGGGCTACCTACGCTCTAGTCTGAGTGTAACATTAGGAGACACTCCTGGATTTTCCTTACTGGGGGTTGTTGTGTTCGAAGCCTAAGGTGCCCTTCATTGTTATTTTTTGCAACACCCTGGCAGCTCTGCCTTCTTTGGTGTTCGTTCGCTCGCCAGGGTGGACGGTCAGTGGGTTTCTGTGTGTGTCATCCATAAAAAGTGTGATTTATTACAAAGGCTCCTGAGTCCTCTCCGTTTCTCCTCCCTGTTGCTTCCACAGACAAGCTCCAGTTTCCTGATTTTTACATCCACTTAACACTAACACGAGACGCAGAGAGGAGTTGCTGAATGCATCATTGAGGGCACACATGTGTCCAACAGATGAGCTCTTCATGTATGTGGTTTGTGAACTATAAATAGTAAACACACTCCAGTATAATTGGGCCCAAGCAAGAAACATACCTTTTGAAAAAGAGCTCACATTTTTGCAAAAAACAGGCATTTTACATAATATTTTAAATTAGTGAATGTAATGATAACTGACGGCATACAGTATACATCATACGGACTACATGAGGGCCTGCTGCAGTGTTACGGATTGCTGCCCAACTGCCACTGCTAAAATGTGCCGATTTTTCAGAAATCATGCCATGGTAGCTATTAACTAACCAAAAAAAAGTTCCATCCCAGTCAGTGTGGGGGATGGGAATGGAAGTAGCACATCGTACTATTTAGAATAATGCACAGTCAGATTTGTAATGCAGTATCACCGCAAACCATATTCCCCGCAATAGCCTATGAGGGGAATACCTGATGCTTGGTAATCAAGCAGTCAGTAACAAGAAAGCACTGCCTCTTTAGCTGTAGTCCCGTGAAGCCAGGATGCCTGAGTTCATACTCCAGCTTACATGTCAGTGTGATTGAACCTATGCAAAACACTTTGCTTCCATTGCCCCATTACTGAAAGAATAAAAAGAAAAAGGGGCAACGGATGCACCTTCTTTAAATGCTGCCTGCCTCTTGGAAATGTGGAAATCCTTGCGCCTAAAAGCTTGTGCTCAGTGTAGAAATATTTGACCATGCACATCAAGTGGCCATTGACTAGTCTTCATTGTGCCACAATGAATGCTGTGTTGTAATGTGTCTATCTTTCCTATCTGCATAGCATGCTGTTCAGGATGTTTGTTTGCATGTATGAGGTAACGTGTGCTCAGAGTATGGAATGTCCTGTGAGGGTGCTGCTTTCCCTATTTTGCCAACCTCTGATCTGAAGCCCGAAAAGTAGATGCACGCAGTCTTGAAATGCGGCCAAATTTGCACAGACTTGCAGATGAACTTAACTGGTCTGCTGTTAAATCTCAGTTACCAGTTTAATGGTATCCACTACATAACAATTGCTCAGTTTACTATTGCTGATTTGATAGCTCAGTGGGTTGAGCGCTTGCTTCTGCGATGTGTGTGTGTGATCTGCAGGTTGCAGGTTCGAATCTCAGACTTTCATCCTTCTGAGGTTGATAAATGAGTACCAACACAGGTTGGGGGATATTGTATGCATATTTGTTCTATAAAAAAGAGCTTAAGAGTAGATGCTATACAATAACATATTATCATTTGGCCTTGGACGTCTGCTTGCATTGATGATGGTTTGAGGGCCACTTTTCTTGATGCAAGGGGTGGGCCACTTTTTGAGGTGACCTTTAAGGCTGGGCCACTTTTTTGAGGCGAGGGAGGGCCACTTTTTTTTGGGTGTCCGGGCCTATTTCTTGTTCCAGTCCGACCCTGGCCACCGCCAACATCTTTATTTGTTTATTCACCACTATTGATACACCTAAAAGAACACTAACTGCACCTCTCTAAACTTGCAAATGAAAACCAGAACTCCCCAACGTAAGATTTATCCATTCCCCAAATCACATTATGAATGCCTTCCCAAGATGGTGTCCAGCACAAAGTGACATGCCATGCTATTTTTAAGCTTGTACAAGCTTCATAACCTAAATATTGGTCGTGTAAAGAGTGGAGAGGCATTTCGAAAAAAGGATCAGATTTGTTTATTTGGTTTTAACGCCTCTACCATTTCTCTACTTTATGTATGCCAAGTTGCCAACGGTTATGACCTGATTTGGCTTAAAGGTAAAACACACTGTTTGATTAAAATGTGCAGTGTGATTTTTAAGCACATTGAGGAGTCCACAATCAACTAAAAGATTTAAAATAAGGGTTCCATTACAAGGAAGTGCCAAAAGAGAGCATCCTGTGGATCTAGCCCTAAACTTCTGTGTCAGGGCTCTGTTCGTTTATGTCATAAAGTGAGTCCCCACGCCATTTATGTGTGACCTGTCAATATCATGTGCTTTCTAATGGTTGAATGGCCTTGTGGTGCTGTCTTTCGTGCATGCTATTGTAATATTGACCGGCGCGCCCTGCTGACTCATGGAATCTTGTGGCATAGTGTTAACCTCCTGCAACGTGCATGGGACTGCAATGATGTCATGTGACCTCCTCTCATAGTTTTCCACTTTTGAGATCGGCGATTTCTGTCCACTCAGGAAGCAGAAGATGAACAGCGCTGATTACTCCAATCCTTGATTGCTGCCCTCATGCCTGTGTTCAAAGAAACTATCGAACTCCAGAGTTGAGGGCACGTTGTGATCCCCATCCTCCCACTCCACAATGCCTTTGACGGGTCTTTTTGCGGACCACTTTCTTTTTGTGCTTTAGAACTCATGAGCTACTCAGCCCTGCCATTCCCTGTAGGCCTCTGCTACTGCACAATGGATATAATGATATATGCAGCAAGATAAGACGCCGAAGCTTCTTGGCACCTGGTAAATGCCATTAAAGAAATCCAACTGCGGCTCCTAGTGCTTGAATTTGCAGAGGTGCATTTTACCATCTATTCCCCACAGTAGATGATAACTAAGCATCAAGGCGAAAAAGCGCTGACGGGTGTTCAATACAAGGTGGAGGGACTGTGTTGTGTGTGAGAAATTAAATTATGGTTCTTGAGTAGTTCGAAACACTAACATTCTCTTTAATTTTACTTTATTGTACTATTAGAGATCTCAAGAAGATGATGATGATGATGATGACGATGATGAAAGAAACGTTGAACCATTTCGCGTTTTCCAGATGTGTACTGCCACCTGCCTACACTGCAGCATTTTCCCACCTACCGATGGCCTTTGCCACTCAATGTTACTTGTACAAAACCAGATGGGACATACCCACATAACCCACTTGTACCATCCTTGTAAGTAAGTTTCCCCTCCAGTAACAGCGCCACGAAGCCCTAGGGCTGTTTGCGTGCTATACAAATGTAAACGAATTTAAATAAAAAAATAAATACATTAGTCCTCCTCACATTGGACAGACCTTTGCTGTCTTCATTATGATAAACTACACCTTTAATCTGCCAATGTGAAAGGCCAGTGCTTCGACGGTAGGAGTATAGTCTTTCTTTTACAAGCTGGTTTATGGAGGTCAAATGTGTTGGGGCGGATCTTCGAGCAACATGATAATGGGAATGGAAGATACTCCAGACATGCAATGTTTTATTCGGTGACCAGGAAACATCAGGGGATGGGTCGCTGGCCATGTCCACTCCACAGCTCTGTATGTTTGGATGTTTAATGATTTTGATGGTCACATCTAATGTCAAGTGATGACCCATATCTTATTTTTCTACAGGCCTGAACCCTTGCTGTTGTGGTTATAGAAAAAGAGAAAATACTTTACAAAAAAAAAAACGTTTTTCTGTACTTTTTGGACTTGATACGAATTTTGTAATAAATTACAAATGGCGGTAGATAAGGCAGAGCCCTGCTAGATTACGTAGGGAGGAGTGATATGATATGATAGGTTATTTATAACTAGCTTAATAACCAGAGGTTTCTAAGCGCGGACCCGGGGATCGAACCTCTGTTGCTCCGTTTCGTCTTGCTTCCAATGCGAGCACGTTGTCCCTGAGCTATCCCCCCGAGACAAATTGAGGACAAGAAGGCTGCCACCGGGAGGTGTGGCGGAAAAAGGGGGGGAACAGGGGCTGGGAGTACAGGAATCCATCTTTTTCTCCTCAAGAATACATGTATCTTATTATTGCAATGCCAAGTGTGATCACCTATGAACCATAATGGGACATTGGACGCAATTGTGGACTTTGCAGGCAGGGATGACCGTTGTGTGATTCAACCAAATTAACTTTGTTTTAACTATTGCTAATACTGCTCTTTGCTGTCACACAGAGAGTCTATGCAGATGCTAACAACGGCCAGCTTGTCTTCGGCAGGAATTGGGCAATAGGGCACCTGTGCTCTTCTTCCTTAGAACGATGGACCCGGGGCAAGTGGCACGTGTCTCCATGGGCAGCAATCAGGACATGGAGGTGCAATGAGGAATCAGTGGTACCCTAAAGACCATGTCTTGTACAAAGAAGAGTGCTGTTGTGGGGGGAGATTCCAGGGATGATGCTGTCAAGCGGAGATGTGTAATGATGGGTTTTGTTTTGGTGCCAGTGAGTTCAGACGCCATGTCAGGTAGGAAAGGTATCTGCTAAGATGACAGCCATAAATGTGGAGCAGAGAGTCTGAGGAGCGCTGGCACTGACCTTTGAGGATGGTGTCCTGCTGATGTGACAGACATGCCAGGCTGAGGTAGAAACCGGGGGCTGAACCTCCTCCAGTTTTTTTTATCTGCGACATAAGGATTATACATAGTTCTTTTCACAGGTTATCCTACTCGATGATATTTTCAAAAAGGACTTTGCAAAAAAACATTCAGTGATCAATCCTCGCAAATAGGTGAGATGCACAAAGTTGCTTGCCAGTTGTAGTGTTTTGTATGCCAATGGCTTGATTACTATATGATAAGATAGATGTAAAATATATGGAATCATCCAAAAAGCCGGAAAAAACGTATGGCATATTTGACCGAATATATTAGGCTAAACGAAAATCTCGTATAACCTAAAAATGTTAACAAGTATGCCCTACACAACATTAGAGTGAAGAAGGGCAGTTGGGGCTGCGGCGGTGTCCCCTGCACCTTTGTTCACTGTAATGTGAACGGGGTTGTGGGGGTGTCCCCCGCTCCTGACTCAATTAAATATTTTTTTTGAAGAAAAGTGGACCATGCGTCGCAGAGGGATGTTGGTGACCACAGGTAAGTAAGGGGATGGGGGAAAGGGCAAAGTCTGAAATGTTCAGGGGAGAGAAGACCGAAAGTTATTTTCGGAAAAATAAATTTTGGTCTTTTTCTCCCTCGAACATTTCAGCTTTGATCTGCCAACCCCAATCCAAATATATTTGTATACAAGGTTTCTTCAGATATATACACTGAAGTTCAGTATTGAACATATACAAAAGAATGGAATGGAATCTCCTGTAGAGATGCAGATTATCTTTAAATCCATGTGTATTGTTCACAGAGCCTACTACGGAACAGGAGCTCCCTACTTGCGCGAGAAACTGATTGAATATATTTACGTCCATACAGCTATGCCCTGCTAATGAGCTGTTGCTAACTGGGCCCGGTGTCATGCATCACGTCCCTACACCTGCTAGTGTCCCTACAGAACATACACCCACCTTCACCTCCGGCTTGCATGTAGGAAAGCGACAGCCTGGGGTCCGCTTCCCTTGTGCAGGGACTGGTACCAATCACTGCATGAGGAAATACCATTTGGGACGACTACATCCATTCCTGTATTGGCAGCTTCCTTGGCGCATTGGGGCAGGCAGAGTCAGGCGTCCTAATACCCGGCAATCAATCTCGCTTCCGGACCACGTGACAAGAAAGGCCCGCTCACGTGATACAGTCACGGGTCACATGACACAGAAGCACCGCTCACGTGACAAGGCTTCCATAGCAACGGGATAAAAGCCAGGACTCCGTGCTTACACAGTGCTTCACAGCTGTTTCGTACCGGCACTGTTTGGCGTTCTCCTCGACCTTGATTCCTGGTATATTCTGATCATGGACTACGAATTACAGACTTCCTTTTCTCTTTCCCTTCTGTTTTGGCGCCTCTAAAATGGATCTCTTGTTGCTGTGACCCACGGACTGTTCAACTGGACTCCTTCTGCTTCAGCCCTTGGATTTGTTGTTTTCTTCAAACTTACCTGGACTCACGAGTCAGCTCGGATTTCTCGTGGCGTTCCTTTTGCTGGAACGCTTCTTGTTTCTTCTTCCATTGAAGCATCAAGTGATATTTCATCTACAGGTATTTCCAGTGTTTGGTACATAAAGAGGTGATCTACTGTTGCTGTCCTTCTGTGGTCACTCATACCATTCACTGAGGGTTCTTACCTACACCCACCATGTGCTTTGCTCCCAAGGTCCCAGTTGGGTAGAATTGACACTCCTTCCACACTTAGGTAAGCCATTTCTCTGATACTGTCAGCTGTCCATAATCGGCTGTTACTATTGGTGTTTGTGCTAGACCATTGTTTGCCCTACAGCAGCCTTGGGGTTTCTAGTGTTCCGTGGTTCCGGCGTTCCAGTACCTATCACCTGTGGCCTCAAAGATTGCACAGAGAGTTATATTAGAGCTCCCTGTGTGGAACTTGGGGACGGAGGCCTTTATAATCTACACGACTATCAAGTCTTGACAGACTGTGAAGCCGTACCTTGTGGTCTAGATTATGGAGGACCCAGCTGGTGATCCTGTGGCTGCTCTAGTCCAAGCAATTACTGTTCTACGGTCTGACATGGCAGCAGCCACCGCGGCCATTCACCAATGCATTGACTCCATACAGAGTGCCTGACACCCTCTACCTGCAGGCCCAGAGTTCGGGGATGTAGTCCCCAAACCACAGCCCCCAGTGCTACTCCTCATGTCCCAGTGGTGGTTCCCACTCCATTTCCCTTGACAGCTCCAGAGAGGTTTCATGGCGACCCTAGGAAATTCTGCACATTCCTCAATCAATATAAACTACACTTCCTTTGTAGACCATTAGCTTTCCCGAACACTACCACTAAGACTGCATTTACCTTGTCCCATTTCACAGGCATTGCTGCTACATGGGCTAACCCTCTATTGGAAAATGACAGTCCAGCCTTGTACGATTTTGACTTGTTAGTAGCAGAGATGACCCGGGTTTTCGATACCCGACACAAGGCCCAATCACGAGACCTGGAGTTATTTGATTTAAGTCAAGGAAAGAACACACTCATAGAATACATTACATGTTTCAATCAGCTATCGGTTGAAACCTCGTGGCCCGAGAGCAAGAAGGCCATGTTTTTCTATAGGGGTCTAAGCAACCCTATGAAAGACGCGCTTTCGGTTGTTCCATCATTACCGACACAATACCCTGACCTGGTGGATCTAGCCTTACAGGTAGATGCCCGAAGAACTAAACGAAAGGCCGAAGCAGGGTTTTCTAGCGCACAATCTATCACAACCCCTTCTGAATCCTCCGGGGAGAACCTATGCAGGTCGTAGGAATCCGCAGCCCTATCTCTTCCATAGAGAGAGAACGTAGGAGGTCAGACAATGCCTGTTTCTACTGTGGCTTAAACGGGCATTTCGTCAAGGAGTGTCCTCGTCGTCCAAAAATGAAGAATCAGGTTTTTCAGAAAGCTCGATCCTAGATATGGGGGCTAGATCAAGCACTCTTTTGTCCCTCTCAGATTCAGTATCCGCTTTTGGCTGTATAAGACCCATTGTAGGACAGGCCATTCTGAATCCAGTCCTGGAAGTCACACATTCAGTCAAGATTGTCATTGATTCCGGGGCCATGGGTAATTACATCGACATAACACTAGCTGTGTCTCTAAATCTGCCCTTACTGAACAAGCAACATCCAGAACCGGTCCAGGCGGTTGACGGCACTGCCCTGGCGTCAGGCCCTATCAGACAACATACCGCTCCTCTCACCTTGATTGTTCAAGATACCCTTAAAGAGACCATATCATTTGACCTGATCTCCATGCCACAGTTCGGTCTCATCCTGGAAATCCCTTGGCTAAAGAAGCACAATCCCCTTATTGATTGGAAAACGGGACAAGTGCATTTTGAATCCGAGATATGTCAGTTTTACTGTCTCACAGTACCTGAAGGACAGGTAACTCCCTCACAAGCGTTAGGAGCGGTCGCACAGCTCACTTTGAACGATGCTGAGGGTTCTGAATCGACCCCCCATATGGTAGGTGCCATTGCAACAGGCATTCCGGTGGTCTACCATGACTTCCAAGAGGTATTCGATCAAAGGACAGCTCAAATCCTACCACCACATCGTTCGTACGACTGTCCTATAGATCTCATTCCTGATTCCACCATACCTAGTGGCCGTATTTACTGACTCTCTCACTCTGAGGATCAGGCTTTAAAAGCATACATCCAGAAATCATTACATTTAGGTCACATCCGTCCTTCCACGTCACCCGCAGCCAGTCCGAAATTCTTTGTTCCAAAGAAGGAGGGAGACCTCCGCCCGTGTGTAGTCTATCGACACCTGAATGCAATCACCATCAAGAATCGATACCCGATACCCCTCATCACCCCTTTACTTGACCGATTGACACATGCCTCCATATATTCTAAGCTCGATCTCAGAGGGGCATACAATCTAGTCCGTATACGTAAAGGGGATGAATGGAAAACCGCCTTTTGTACCCGGCATGGTTTATTCGAGTACAATGTCATGCCATTCGGTCTTTGCAATGCACCAGCCAAGTTTCAACGTTTTATGAATTAGGTGTTCAGCGATATACTACATATCTACGTTATCGTTTATCTGGATGACATTCTCATATTTTCACACTCCCTGGAGGAACATTTGTCACATGTCAGAGAAGTGCTTTCCCGATTGCGTAAACACTCTCTTTTTGCCAAACCAGAGAAGTGTCTATTTCACATCGACAAAGTCGAATTCTTGGGGTTCCACATCACACCAAGGGGCTTGTCTATGAACCACTCAAAAATCCGAGCTGTGCTGGACTGGCCAGTACCTGTAAACCTTAAAGCCCTGCAGTCCTTCCTCGGGTTCGCTAACTTTTATAGATGCTTCATCTATGGTTTCTCCTCTATTGTTGCCCCCCTCACAGCTTTGACTAGTCTCATGTCCCGTTTCTCTGGTCGGCAGAACATCAAAGACCCTTCGAGTCTCTAAAGGCTGCCTTTCCCACAGCCCCAGTCCTCCAACATCCTGACCCAGAACTGTCTTTCATGGTGGAGGCAGATGTCTCCTCTTTTGCCCTGGGGGCTGTACTCTCACAAGCCTGTCCTTCCTCTGGTAGTCTGCATCCTGTGGCATTCCACTCCCGTAAATGTACTTCCACTGAATCACATTATACTGTCACAGACAAATAACTCATGGCAGTAAAGGGACGCTTACCAAGTATGGAGGCACCATCTTTTAGGAGCTAAACATCAGATAGTTGTGTTTACTGATCATCGCAACCTGCAAGACCTGGCCTCCTTCAAATGTATCAACAGCCGACAGGTTCGATGGCATTTGTTTTTTGCAGCCTACGATTTTCAGATCAAACACAGACCTGGTTTAGCACATGGGAAGGCTGATGCGTTATCCCGTTCCTGTGGGGGAGTTTCATTACCGATTTTCCCGAAACCCTACTGGAACGGAAGAAAGTGGTTTGTCTTTGCACCCCTCCATTGTCCTTGTTAGCCTCTATCCGTTTGTGGGTGTCCCAGCACCTGGACCATTTGTCAGAGTGGGATCCAGTGTATCACGACAGCCTACCCTTTGTGCAAAATAGGTTAGTTTTGCCCACCATCAATGGACACCCTGGTCAGAGATGTACTCTAGCTATGCTGAAGCATTGGTGCTGGTGGCCTTCGATGAAGCAGGATGTTGACAACTATGAACACCTGCTCAGTATGTGCCCAGTGTAAGACTTGTAGGGGACGTCCTTTAGGTCTGCTTCAACCCTTGCCAGTACCCCCAAGACCTTGGCACACTCTCACAATGGACTTTGTCACTGACCTACCCCGGGTGCAGGGGTTCGACACAGTGTGGGTGGTGGTGGACTCTTTCACCAAGATGGCTCACTTTATCCCATGCTCAGGAATCCCTTCCGCCCCTGTTTTGGCTGGGTTGTTCTTCAGGTCTGTATTTTGCTTGTTTGGGTTACCCTCAATACTGATATCTGATAGGGGTTTCCAGTTCACGTCCTGATTTTGGCAACCTCTGACTAAGCTGCTCGGGGTGGACGCCCGATACTCCTCAGTTTACCATCCCGAGACAGACGGGCAGACCGAGCGGGTGAAGCAGTCGATGAGCAATACCTGCGTTGCCTGATGTTACAACATCAGCAGTCATGGTTCTGCATGTTGCACCTTGCTGAGTTCACCTACAATAATGCCTTACACACCTCCATGGGATTCTCGCCATTCTATTCGCTTTATGGCCAGCACCCTCGCACACTACCTTTCCCCGACCTCTCCTTATCTGATACTCCTGCTGCTACAGCCTGTGTCAGGGATCTGTCAACTGTTCATGGCCAGACTCTTGTTCATCTCCGCGAAGCCCAGGCGTCCCTGAAGTCCACGGCGGACAGGAGGCAGACAGCTGCCCCTGACTATTCCATTGGGGACAAAGTTTGGCTAGCCACTCGCCACCTCCGCTTGACGGGTTGTCGCAAGCTTCTGCCCCGATTCATTGGTCCCTACAAGGTCTCATGTGTGATAAATCCTGTGGTTTACCGCCTCTCGATTCCTGTTGCCTGGCGCATCCATACGGTTTTCCACACTTCCCGCTCAAGCCATGCCCTGGCCCAACCCGCCTTGTTTCTCCCCCTGCCTCGGTCTCCTTGGATGCCCCTGATGAATATGAGGTCAGTGCTATCCTGGGTTCCCGTTTATTTAGGGGTCGTTTGCAGTATCTGGTTGATTGGTTGGGGTATGGTCGCGAGGAGCAGTCCTGGGTCCCTGCTGGGGATGTTAGTGCTACTCGTCTCGTTTTCCGTTTCCACCGTGAGCATCCATCCTACCCAGGGGGTCATGGGCCCTTGGTGCGTGACTATGTCATGCATCATGTCCCTACACCTGCTAGTGTCCCTACAGCAGGTACATCCACCTTCACCTCCAGCTTGCATGTAGGACAGCGACAGCCTGGGGTCTGCTTCCTTCGCACCACACACTAACGTTGATTACGAGCGCCACATATTTCACACTACCAGAGAGGAGAAGGGTGAATCCATAGACAATTTCGTCATGCGCCTTCGCATCAAACTGAAACATTGCGAGTTTCACAAATATTCAAACGAAGAAGCACTCAGATCACAAGTAATTGCGGGATGTCTCTCCCAACCATTTCGCAAACAACTGTTACAAAAACAGAGAAGAAATTTTAGCGCTGGCCCGCATGGAGGCAGCAGTGGACTCACAATTGGACAACCTGGGCAAAGTCTCTATACAAAAGCCCACAGAAAACCCTGAAACCATCAACAAACTGTACGCAACCCCCAAACAAGGAGGAAAGCGCCCTGACGCCACATGTTACAAATGTGGGTATGAATACCCACATGCCAGAGAGTGCCCAGCAATAGGACAACAATGCGCTGCATGCGGGGGAATGGACCACTACAGGGCAGTGTGCAAAAACGCTCCAGGACCCAGTCCAGGCAAACAGCGAGCCCAAGAAAGGTGCAGGAACACCTGCTAAAGCCCACCAAGATCTAAAGGGGAGAGTGAACGCACAAACCCCAGGAGAGAAGACAGAGACCGAGGAACTTCTACCCACGAGAAGACAGGCGCCCGCCAGAAGAAGCTAGATGCTCCCAAAGAAGACGTTTCATCAGGTACATTGATGCGAGATCCCCCACCAGCAGCGAAACCCCATCTTCAGAAGAAGGCCAGAGGAAAATAGGATACGTGTGGGCCCTCAACAACACCACAGCCACCAAACACAGCCCTATCCTCACATTACATGTCAATAACACCCCACTAAAATTCCTGATAGATACCGGGGCAACGGTCAATATCATTAGCGAACAAGCATACGAGTCGCTCACACTGCCGCCAAAGATCAGGAAAGCCTCTGTGGACATATATCCCTACGGTGCCACAACCCCTCTACCATGCAAAGGCACGATCACGGCATGGTGCACCCATAAAGAGCATGCAGCAAAAATTCCCCTACATATTTTGAAAATGGAGGCCAACAGTGGTTGCATTCTAAGTTTTCGGGCCGCAGTGGACATGGGTCTAGTGCACATATTGTACGAACTGATGGCGCACAAATATTTTGCCAAACCAGAGGCGATCGAACAAACCTTCCCCAAATTGTTCACTGGTCTCGGGAAACTAAAGAACAGAAAAGTGCATCTTCACATAAACCCACTTGTCAAGCCAATAGCCCAACATTATCGGGGCATCCCCATCAACATTCAAAGGCAGGTGGAGGACGAACTAGACAAACTCATCAAAATGAACGTGATTCAACCTGTGTCAGGCACCACACCCTGGGTATCACCCATTGCCCCCGTCCCCAAGAAATCCCCAGACGGATCCATACATTTGTGTGTTTACATGCGCAGAGCCAACGTTGCCATCGAAAGGGAGAGACACCAAGCACCCAGAATCACGGATATGATCCACCTCCTCCACGGGGCGAAGATCTTCTCAAAATTAGATTTAACTAAAGGATACCACCAGATTTAAATTGCACCAGAATCCAGATACATCACTACATTCGTAACCCACCTTGACCTTTTCCAGCACAAAAGGCTCAGCTTTGGCATCTCTTCCGCCGCTGACATTTTTCAAGAAGAAATACATAGGGTAATTCGGCAAGTCCCAAACTGTTTGAACTACTCAGACGACGTACTGGTATACGGCAAAACGCATGAGGAGCACGACATGGCACTACACAGGTTATATCAGGCCCTGGAAGAAGCAGGACTCACGTTAAACAAGGCAAAATGTGAATATTCAAAAGGGTCTTGAAGGCATGCGTCCCCAACCAGCACGATCCTCCCCGCAATGAGAGACAATAAAGGACTCTCCCAAATCGGGAATAAAGCCAGGACAGAGTGCGGGTGAGCTTAAATGGGAGTTTATCGATTAGAATAGGGCATGCAAAAAACTCTGCAAAACTCCGAGAGCGCTCTGTCTGACAATAGCAAAGACAGGCGTATATATTTACAAAAATCGTCATAAGAACCTACACACTATAGGGGGCACAAGTTCAATGGGATTGGGTGGCGACGACTAACTATAGGTGCTGCTGCGATGTGGTTGGCTTTGGCCTGAAGACGTCACTGGTCAGCCTCGCGGGTTGGGCTGGGCCTGGCAGGTTGGCTGGGTTCATCCGGGCGGTGTTGTTGTGCCATCGTGGCCAGTGTCAGAAATGAATGTCCTTTCCTGACTTATTTGCCCTGGGCCATGCACACCGCAGTCATTCAGTCATTGCAATATTATCTTCTTTAGTAAATCTTCCAATAGGTTATTCTACAGGTTAATGCAACACAGGAGGAATGTACCTTGTGAGGGGTCTGGAGGTAATACGTCAGGACATGGTTACCAGTGTCCTGTTGACCGGGGCTATAGGTCGAGGGGCTAAGCTTCAGGGCCTGGGACGGGCGGTACAGGTCTTTCTGCCTTGTTAGAAGTTGTTATGGATGTTCCGCTGTGTGTTGTCAATGTGTTGGGTGTCCTGATTGCACAGGGCCATAAGTCTAAGATGATCCGGTGGGTTGTGGGGCTTACGGGGGGGGCGCCTTTTGGAAGCGTGTGTTCAGGCAGAGGTTTACTGCTGTGCTGTAAATAATGCAGGTGGCGGGCCGCGGCCTTGGGTGCTGCAGAGGGGGCTACAAATCTTTGAAACGGCTCCAGTCTGGTTGGGGGAGGCGGAGTAGCGCAGCGCGGGCCTCTGCTCTCATGCCTTGGCAGCCTTCGCAGGGTGGGAGGGGGAATGGCCTTGCACGTATTTCACAAAGGTATCTCCCTCCTGTGTTGCCGATTTTAGGTAAAAACTTCACAAACATTTGAACACTCTATAATACTTATTCAAATCATTTTGAAACATGCATTTAAACTTTGCTGGATGTGTCTCGATTATACCCAGTCTGAGCACCTTATTCATACACTATGTTTTAACAACTACAGTATTTAGTTATATGCATATACATTTGCAGTGAGTGAGGTAGTATTAGGGTTGGTGGAGTACATAGAAAGTAACCCGCCACTGTACGTGGCGGAGGTGGCACATGAGGGGCCTAGACATACACGTGTGACGAGTGCATTCCCGTACACTCTTCACATGTGTCCTTGGTATGGTTACATTCGTTTTCTTGTGTACTCTAGCAGCATCAGTTCAGTTGTGGTGCGGGACCGCGGGGCGTGGGGCTTTCAGTGATACTTATGAAGAATAATCCCCCGGAAATGCTTTTAACATTTGCAAACCCCTGCAGGGGTGTGGGTCCTTCACGGCTGGTGTCATGTACGATAATCACACAATTTCACAGATTTCTTTAGTAAGAGTGGTTGTATGGAGAGGATACATGTGTTAAAAGTGGTTTCTTACATTCATATTTGGGTACCTGTCTGCTTTCAGCAGATGACCATTCTACAGATCTTCCCATCGCCCAGGCCTTGCTGACCGGGTCATTGTGGGAGCAGCGATACACTGCGGAAGGTGAACTGTTACACTGTTAATGTATTACGCTAGATCATGCCCGTCTTGTTCGTGGGAACGGGCTCTCAGCGGATCTACCATGGTGCTGCGGAGACAGGGAGGACTGAAACTTTCCGGAGGTGGGGGCCGCGCTACAGCGCGCTGAGCTCACACCATCTTTAGCAAACACGAAATAGTTTCTGAGGCCTAGCTAAATTTAATACGTGCGGGCAATGTCTTCAGCAGGTGAGCCATCCACCACCTGGGCCCTGGTGGTAGGAGGGAACGCCCGATGAGCCATGGCCCTCACCCGGGGTGGAGATGTAGGCAAGGGGGGGGTCTTTTGGACCACTCCTCCCCTACATTTCCCCCCTTTCATTACTTAAGTAACGAATACTTTAACTCCTCCAACCTTCTACACTCCACTTCGTCCATCACTGCCTCGTCCCATGCAGGTGTGCCTTTTATGGGCATCCATGCTCTGCACACCCCCCGTAAGCTTTCCCCTCTTCTGGCATATTCATCTGGGGTACAAGTCAGGTAGATACATCCGCCATCTCCCGCCAAGTCTACCCACACCTCCTGGTACCATTCTAATACACGGGGCTCTCTAATGGTGGTGTGCCATGCTTTATCTATGATATCTTTGTCGTGATAGATAGGCACTAGCTGATATCTTGGTGTGTCATCTGTTCCTGTTTGGACCTGTACTTCCTGCATGTTTTGTATTGTCCCACGGGTGTTGCCCATTGTCACCACCATCATTGCACCATTTGGTACTGCGTTAGCACAAACTCGAAGACCCACCTGGCACAGGCAAAAAATTAAAAGGAGGAACACCACAGCTGGCATCAAAAACTTCACAGTTGTTCCAAGCCATGAGGGGACCCAGGAGAAGATGTTATCGAACCATGTACTGTCTTCTGCTCCGCCTTCCATTTTCATTTTTTCTCCTAGGTTGTGGACTGCTTCGATCACATGGGACAGGGAGCCATTTTCTGCGTCTTCGGAAGGTACGAAAGTGCAGCAGGCACTTCCGATTTTTCGGCAAACACCTCCATCCATCGCCGTCAACAGGTCCAGGACATACCTGTTTTGCATGGTCATCAGTCGTAAAGCTCTTAGTTCCACTTTTATTACGTTAAATCCTTCTTCGGTGTCGTTCGCCAGCTGAATCAATTCCCATCGTGTTATCTGGAGCCATTTTGCGTTTGCTCTTGCTTGGACACTTGAGACAAGTGAGGCAAAGAATGTTTCTGCTGAACTAAATAATCAATATTTATCTGGGATCTGAGCCAATAGTTCTGATGATTCCTTTGATATGTAGTTTGATGCACGTCTGTTACGGTTCAGCATTTCTCCCTTGTTTCCGGAAGACAGGACATACATTTGTGACTCCGCAGTTGGCTGGGCTGCACTCTGTTGCCGGCGTTCCGGTGTCTTGTTGTTCCCGTCAATGTGGCTTTCTGGTATTACCATTAGGGCTGAGTGCAGAGTGGCCATTGAGCAGCTGCCACTCCACGACGGGGGGAGGTGTAGGTATGCCTGGTTGCCGCATACCCAGTACGTGTCCATAAGGGCCGCTGTCCCTTTTCTCAGATCTGGGATGGTGAGGGTCTTGTTACAGTTCTTGTTTGTTCCCATGGAGGTCTTCCCCTCTCCTTTAAAACACAGTTCATAGTCTATTTCGCTCTGTAGTTTGAAAGGTTTTTCGATGGCGGTTACCCAAGTTAGTTTTGAAATGTGTTCTTTCCATACTGGTGTGTATGTTTCTTCTATCCACTGCAATTTCTCTGGTGCCACACCTCTCAGTGCTTCCGCTTTGCACATTACTTCTTCATCCTTCCACTTGTTATCAGAAAAAAGTGTCCCTTGTATTACAAAAAATGGTTCTTTCAAACATACTACCCCTGCTGTTTTTGGGTAGCATGTTTTCTCGTTCTGCAGCATTTGAAAAGTAACTTCATGTGCCTGGAAGGTGTTCTTAATCCTGCATAACGTGAGATGAAGGAGACATTGGGCATCTATAATTGGCAACTCTTTGGGTAACAATACTTTGGGTGTACCTGAAGCGTGAGGGATGAGGGAGCAGACATAACAGCTCTCGTTTGTTGTTTGTTTAGCTGTGGCACTCATATCTGCATACCACTTATTTGTTTGGTGGGGGTGTCGTGGGTCTTCCATCTTATCTAGACCTAACCCATAGTACTCATCATACTTCCTCCTCCCTGCTTCCCTCTTTCGTCTGTTGTTCTTGTTCCTCATGTACTTCCCAACTTCCTGGGCGAAGGATAAAATAGACCCCCCTTTCTCATTCCCGCCCCCTGTGGCCCATGCATCATATAATATTTCGTGTATTGCTAACAGCTTTTCCTTTTCGTCCCTGACGTTATCTTGCAGGTCATTTTTTAGGGTGGGGGCAGGCTGGCTGGTGGGGGTGTTATACAACCATGATATGGCAGACGGGTTTCGGTCATTTAAACTACGGGCATTGTAATTAGGTATCCCGGGTGGAGACACTGTGTTGTTTTGCACTCCACCCTGTGGCTCTTTTTTTTCCGATATGATAGTATTGGATGGTGTGGTGTGATAACCCCATACAAGTTTAGTTCCATCCCATACCAGAAAATCACCTTCCCTCATATTGACACTTACAGTTACATTGGTCCCAGTAGTGCTGTTAATCCCTCCCCCCTCGTTCATCTCGATAGAGATGAACGCTATAAACCAATATGTAACCAAGCTAAACATTAGCATAAAAAACATCGTAATGCATATAGATAATCCGCACTCATACGAATATTTGCATCTCTCATTTAATATTTCTCTCATTCTACTACTTCTATCCGTTGCAGGCTGCCTGTTAGATGCCATGGTAGTTCCTGTTTAAGATACAAAAGTGCATTAAGTGCATGCATGTAAACATTTTGTTGGCACCATTAGGGCCGTTATATGTTGACGGGTAATGGAAGCGGGTAGGGTTGTAGGGAGGGGAATTCACAGACAAGGGTGTTAACAAGTTATAATTTGATCATTTCATCAGTCACATGATAGGATAAAACACAAAAAAACAAATAAACAAGAGAATGCAACAATACTTCATCAGTCACTTTCCCATTCGTGTTCATTGCTGACGCACACACACACAAGTCGATGTTCAGACATTTTGTTCAGTTAAATTGGTTGCTGTTGTCTGTGCCTCCTCATCTGCCTCCTCTTGCACATTATTATAAGCTCTTCGCACATCTGTCAAGTGTATCCAGTACCGCAAACCCTTCACTTTTACTGCTGTGGGCGTGCAGAACACTACCTCGTATGGGCTGTGGAACCGTGGTGCATTCCATCGACGCACAAAACTCCTGACATAGATTAGTTCGCCTGGCATTAGCTGTAGCTGCTGCTCAGGTTCTGTGACAGACCCTGTTATGTTTCCCTCCTCTCTAGTGAAGGGTGGGGAGAGCTGCCGTGGTATTACGCGCGCTGCCCTTGTTAGTTTTTTCAAATAGTCTGTGAATTCTTCTCCTAATATCGCAGCGCTTCTGTGTGCATCTGAGTGTTCGCGCAGCGGGGAGTGTGCTGTGTGCATTCGTCTCCCAGTCATGATTTCGTGCGAGGACAAATGGTGATCTTTACTTGGCTGATTTCTCAATTCATATAGCGCAAGGGGCAGACAGTAGATCCAGTTCTTTTTCAATGAAAAGCAGAGTTTGGATAGCCTGCCCTTTAGCAGTCCGTTCATCTTTTCCACTACGCCATTACTTTGAGGATGATAAATCGAGCACAATTTGTGTTTTATTCCCAATAATGCAGTTACTTCCTTGAAAAGTTCATTTACAAAATGAGTGCCATTGTCTGAGCGAATCACGTCACAAATTCCCCAGCGCGGGAATATTTCCCTCACTAGGAACTTGGCGGCGCTTTTGGCATCAGGCCGTGCACATGGTCCAGCTTCCACCCACCTTGAGAATGGGCACACAACCACGATCATGTACCGTGCGCCATTACACCTTTCCCCCATGTCTGCGTAATCTATATGCAGTTCTCTGAATGGACCAATGGGTTTAGGAATTGTTCCCCGGAGCGTGCGTAATGTCATTCCTGAATTGTATATTTGGCATGTTGTACATTCCATTGCTAATCGAGACACGTGCTCCTGGAGACAGGGCATGAACCATTCTTCCTGTATTTCTGCTGCGATGTGCTGTTTGGTATTATGTGCAGGGAAGTGTAGCTGGTGAAATGCAATTTCTAGTAACTGTATTGGCATTACCACTTTCCCTGAGTTATTTTGCCGCCACAGCAGGTCTGTTCCCGACTTGCTGCACCCCCGTTTTGTCCACATCAATTTTTCCTCTGCACTAGCTCCTTCCTGTAGTTCTAGTATTTGTGATATGGGCATCATGTTGTACCCTTCTGGGGGCTCTTCGTTTCTCTTATGCTAAAGCATGTACTCACCTGCGTCATATTTCTGAAAATAGGAAGCCTCCTTGGCGGCAGCGTCCGCTGCCGCGTTCCCCAAAGACACAACGTCTGTGTTGGATGTATGTGCTTGGCACTTTACTATTGCTACTGCAGTAGGGTTTTGTAGGGCCTCAATTAACTCTTTCAACAATTCTACATGCTGTACTGGTGTTCCGTCTGCCCGTCGAAATCCCCTACGCCCCCATCTTGCTAGACCTCCATGTACTGTCGTCGTCATGTAAGCTGAGTCTGTGTATATTGTCACTGCACAACCCTTTGCTGCATGTAGTGCTTCTATGAGCGCAATCAGTTCTGCTGCTTGTGCGGAGTAATGTGATGGGAGGCGGTATTGTACTAGTGTTTCATACTCACCGTCTTCTAACCTCACTACTGCCATGCCAACGTGTTTTTCTCCCGTGTCCACGTCAATTGATGCAGACCCGTCCACAAAGTACACTTCCCCCTCGCTTAGAGCGTTCTCACACACCACTGTGTCCTCCCCTCTTTCTCCTGTGTAGGTTGCGCAATCGTGGTTCTGCATGTCCTCTAGTGTGCACGCTTCTGTAATGAATGTGGCGGGGTTCACTGTCTTGCATCTCACTGTATGGATGTTGGCGCTAGACAATATAATCTCGTAGGCTGTCGCCCGCTGCGTGGTCAGTGTGCTTTTTGATCTCTCAAGTATTGCAAATAATGAATGTTCCACAAACAATGTCACAGGGCAACCCATTACTATTGTGGCACTTTTCTCAATCGCGAACGCGGCTGCAGCGAGTGATTGCTCGCACGCGAAATGGCCTTGCATCACGGCATCCAAAGTACCACTATAGTAAGCCAGTGGCTTGTGTCCTAAGGACGTCTTTTGTGTCAGTACAGCTGTCATGAGTGTTCCTTTGCAGTGTGAAAATAGGTAAAATTCGCGTCCATAATCAGGGTTTGCTAGTACTGGAGCGCTTGAAATTAGCTCTTTCAACGATTGAAATGATGTGCTCATTTCTTCTGACCATTCTATTTTTTTATTCTCCTGTTGTGCTTCCTTGAGTGCCTGTAGGAGGGGCCTCGTGTATGCTGCATAATCTAATATCCATGCTCGGCAATAGTTGCACATCCCCAAGAATTTCTGCATGTCTTTCACTGTTGTGGGTTCTCCTACTGATCTTATTGCTTCTACCCTGTCGGGAATTATTCTTTTTCCATCTTTTGATATGAGCTGTCCCAAGTATAAGACCTCTGTCAGGCAGTACTGTAACTTCTCTTTGTCTACTTTGTACCCCTTGTTTGCCAGTAGGGTCAGGAGCGTTGTTGAATCCTTTCTGCATGTTACCTCGTCATGTGCACATACTAATAAATCGTCTACAAACTGAATAATCGTACTCTCAACCGATAGGTTTCCCAAGTCTTCATGCAATATGCGGTTGAATATACTCGGGCTCTCACAGTATCCTTGTGGTAGTCTGCAGTGTTCATATCTCTTACCCCCCAGTGTGAATGCTGTGAGGTATCTACTCTCTTCAGCCAGGGGTATTGAGAAAAATGCGTTTTTCAAGTCTACTACTGTGAAATGTGATGCCACTTTCGGGATGCTGCATAGTATTGATGCAGGGTTCGGGACTAGAGGGAACTCCTTCTGAATTACATCATTGAGGGGGCGTAAGTCCTGTATCATCCTCCAAGACCCTCCTTTCGCTTTTTTGATTGGATAAATACATGTGTTACATGGGGAGTTTGAAGGCACTATTATCCCTTGTGCTAGTAGTGCATTTATTGTTTCTTTTATCCCTTCTTCAGCTTCACGGGACAATGGATACTGTTTAACTCGGGGTAAAATTGCTCCTTGCTTTAGTTTTATTACCACAGGTTGTACTCCGTGCAACAGCCCTACATCATGGGGGCCTGTTGTCCATAAATTGTTTGGTACGAGCCTCATGTCGTCATCAAAAAATGACGGCGGTGCTCCTACCACTGCCATCAATTGGACGGGGGTTTCCCTGGCTTGAATCAAAATGTCACAGGGCATCGCTATTTCCATTACTATCTCACCATCCCCTTCTGTGTCTGAAAAGAGATCCTCATCTGTTAACTCTCGTAGGGCGATGTTGGCGTTTGTACACAGCACTGTGCGCCACTCACATCCTTCCCTGTCCACTCCAATCACAGCAATCCTTTTCGCTGATACCTGTACAGCGTGCAAGTCCAATGATACCACTGATCCTGGTGCTGCGTTGGGACACACTATGGGGCGGAAGAGGAACTCCGCTGGAATCCTCCAGTCCATTCTTCTTAGCTCTGGAATTATGAGGGCCAAAGTCTTTAGCCCTTCAATAAACATTTCCTCATTTTGTGGCAGCCCTCGTATTTCCTGTGTGGTTGTGTAGGCTTGCACTACCAACATCGCACGCAAGGGGCATATCCCGGGTGTAGAACACACTATTCCCCTCTCGGTAAATGATATAGTCATGTTAAGTTTACTCAGGAGATCCCTCCCTAACAAATTTATTGGGGAATGTTCGTAATACAGGAAGGGTGCCTTCACAGTTTTACCCCCCACTGTTACATCCAAAGCTTCGGTGTAAGGAACTTCAAATACAGCCCCAGAGAACCCCTGCGTCTCTAACTTCTGGTTAGATAACGGGAACCGGCCCTCTCTGATACATGATTTCTCCGCTCCCGAATCTACCATGAATATGAACTGCTTGTCTCCTATCTGCGCCCCTACCAATGGTTCCTCTGCTGCATTGTAGGTGGTAGATAGAACTGGACACGCAAGTGTTCTCTGTGGGCTGTCCTATGCGGGGTGTCTCATCGCCCCCCCTCATTAAACACACTTCCTGAAACCACTGACATGCCGTTGTAAGGTGCTGGTGGGGGGGGCCCGTTTGCTGTTGTCGTGAAAGGGTTACCTGGCGTGTATTGCATACTGTCATTGTTTTGTGGGTGGTTCTGTGTTCTATACTGGGGTCCCTGTTGCTGGCCAGCATTACCTTGGCCTTGGTTTCTTAGTTGCTGTTGTCCCATTGGGAGACCATATGGGCTTCCCGGATGGGGATGGCCATATTGTTCTACCTCTTGGAACCCGTTGTTGGGTCTGCTTCTGCACTCTCTAGAGTAATGCCCCCATCTCCCGCAGTTCCAGCAACTTCCTTGCGCTCCTCTAGGACCTTGCCATCCATTCCCTCCAATTCCCCCGTACCCTGATCCACCTCCTCTTCGGCCCCTGTACCCACCTCGTCCCCCTCGAGGGGTCCACTCTTGCCACTGCGGACCTCCGCCTTGCTCCTGCTCATTCCACTGCCGCTGTCCTATTCCCGCCCAATTAGTTGCCACCCTTCCTTGTAGTGCTATCAGCCCCTCCTCCTCATCATCTCCCTCCCTGCTGTGTGGGAGCGCGGCTACTGCTGCTGCAACCTTCACCAACTTTGTCTGTACTAACTTCGCCTCGTCTGCCAATCTTTTCTGCGCCACCTCCTTCTCCCTCTCCTTGATTCGTTTACAATGGTGTACTATTATGCTCTGAATCTCTGGCCATCCCTTTGCTTCAATACCTGCTATCTTGTCGAGCACCTTCTGCACTTCCTTTGGGAGGCCTCTTTTTATAATGAAGTAAAATAAAGATGTCGATTGATACCAGGGCGTGCCCGTTTCTGCTCTCCACATCTCTTGGACCCGAAAAATGTAATCCATAGCCTCCTCCCCGTCATTCATTGTACACTGCATAACTGACTGTAAGTCCGGTGTATCTGGGAATGTTTCGCGTAAGGCATCCCACACCCTGGCACGCACTGTGTTAAAGGAGGCCCCATCATGGCGGTCACAGGCTAACGTTACTCCCGGGAAACCGGCTTTAACCCATACTCTTTCAGCCTGATCGCCCACTGCTGATACGAGCAAACTCTTCACATCTCCTATAGCTAGGGGTACCCCGGCAGTGTGTTTCTCAAAGGCGTATATCCACTTACTTGCCCCTCCTGATAACGGGGGCAATAGCTTTAATAAATTGGCTTTATACATCTGCGCCCATGGGATATAGTTAGGCCTCCCTCCTCCCCTGTGTATCAACGGGAGCTGTAGCCTTCCTTTCGTCGTTGCATCCGGACCCGTTTTGGCTGCTGAGGTTCCCAGTGATGCCATTTTCCCCACTCTGTTCCTTAATCGCCCCGTCCACTCATCATCCAGGGTTCTCATTGAACATGTACCATCCCCCCCTTCGCTTCCCCCTCCCATTGCCATGCTCAACCTGTCGCTTTCTTCTAACTCGTCCCTTATATCACATAGCAATTCCTCTCTGTCCCCCATAGGCCTTTCTTCATTGTCAGTATCTCCCTCTCGTGTCCCTATTTCAATTATTCGTGTCGGTTCTTCTTCAATTCTGAACAGTATCTCGCCTTTTTTCCACCCCTCTTCAGGTTTTCTATTCTCACCTGGCGCTCTAGACGTGCGCCCTGATCTCGCCGTATTAAGTGCTGTTTGTCCACACATGTCTTTTATCCTCGAGAGCTCATCTTTTGCTATTGAGAGTCTTGACTGTAAATCATCTGTGAGTTTCTCTATGTCCACCCTTTGTGTACTCGCCTGGCCTCGCTCTCTCGTACTTTCATATGGTGGGGGTGCCGTGGGCCGGTGGGGTGTAGTAGTTGTCGGGGGAGGCACATATGTGGGGTCACTGTATCCTTCTGCGGGCACAGGCTTGTTTAATATCGGGTACAAACTTATTACCTCTATTGGTGGCGCTACACTTGACAATTCTTTGACATCTTTCTGTATCATTAGTGGATTGTCTGTGGTGGACGGGAGATCAGGATTTAATGCTGGTGTTTTAGGCGGTGGTATCTCTTCAAATAACCTCCAAAGATCTAATACTTCCCTCCTATTTTGCAACTGCTTCCCCTTGTACTTCAAACAAATGCATGTGGCCACCATATCCAGAACACTTTTATCAAATGACCCTCCCTCGGGCCATATCTGGGGTAACCCCTCTCCCTTCAACTCGGTTATCCATTGGTCGTGATATTTCTTAATCCGCTCCGCGTACCCTGGGAGATTCTTACAAATATGTGATAGGGGTGTTTCAGCCCCCATCTCTGTGCCCTCCTAGTGCTTGTGTGTCTCTGTGTGTCTGCAACTACAATGTAAATGTATTATCAATATTATTTTTCGTTTTCTACTTCACATTCAATATTGGGCTCCTTTGGGCTCTCCCCCCCTGCCTGCACAATACAAAACTGGCTGTACACAGTTTCTACTCTATTCTCTTTGGGGGGCACATACAAGAGCAACCCATCATTTATTTTGACAATATCAACTCGGAAATCAAAAAGGTACCCACTCACTTCACTGTATCAACGTTGTCTTCAAAAAGTTCTATCCGGTCACACTTGCCATGACCATTTAACTACTATACATTTATAACCGTTTTACACATTCACAACATCAAATTGTCTTCTGACACATACGAGGTGCACACACCTCTTGGTACCACTCAATTCACCATTCAAGCTGCCCTCCCTTTCCTCCCTGGCCAGCTGTCCCTTTCCGTCTTATTTGGATATATGGAAGCACATATATGTATATATATTAGCCTGCTCTCCCCCCTTCTAGTAGGACTCTTTTTCTCTTACTTTCTCCCTAAGTTTGTGCTAATCTCACTTTTTATTCTCCCCCTACCCCTAAAGAAAAGAAAAGAAAGAAGTAATAGCGGTCATTAATATATTTTCAGTGCCCCCTTTTGCTGAACACTTTTATCTTATATTCCACTTCCTCATATATTCCCAGTACTAGTCAATATAGCACTATGCGGCGCCGCCTTCCTCCCCCTTTCGGAGCTAGGTTCCTGTCACTTTTATCTCTTATTCACCTCTTACTCCTAATGGCCATATGCAAAGAAAAAGCAAGGAAATTTTAAGATGATCCTTAGTAGATCTACTTACCCCCTCTTCGTTACCTGTCCTGCACTTCTTTCCCCGCTCCCTTTACAATCGCTCGCACTCAATACTCACGTGCCCGTCTTGAACCGATAGTCTCCGAAACTGGGTCCGTCCAGGCAGTGTTGCCGTCAGCTCAACTGTCAGCCCCGGCTCCGGCGAGCGGTACTCAAAGGGGATTTTTCAACCAGGATCCCGTACCCTTTCTCTATTGAGTGCGCACTTCTTAGTGTACCGGTCGCCGTTGGCGGGCAGCCTCCCGGAGCCGGCTCACCGTGCGTATCCCTTTTCGACCGGAGATTCTCGTGCCAAAAGGGGACGGTAATGTTAGGTCGGGGAAAAATAATAATAATAATGATCACGCTTTCGGGGTCACCACTGAAGGCATGCGTCCCCAACCAGCACGATCCTCCCCGCAATGAGAGACAATAAAGGACTCTCCCAACCATTTTGCAAACAACTGATACAAAAACAGAGAAGAAATTTTAGCGCTGGCCCGCATGGAGGCAGCAGTGGACTCACAACTGGACAACCTGGGCAAAGTCTCTATACAAAAGCCCACAGAAAACCCTGAAACCATCAACAAACTGTACGCAACCCCCAAACAAGGAGGAAAGCGCCCTGACGCCACATGTTACAAATGTGGGTATGAATACCCACATGCCAGAGAGTGCCCAGCAATAGGACAACAATGCGCTGCATGCGGGGGAATGGACCACTACAAGGCAGTGTGCAAAAACGCTCCAGGACCCAGTCCAGGCAAACAGCGAGCCCAAGAAAGGTGCAGGAACACCTGCTAAAGCCCACCAAGATCTAAAGGGGAGAGTGAACGCACAAACCCCAGGAGAGAAGACAGAGACCGAGTAACTTCTACCCACGAGAAGACAGGCGCCCGCCAGAAGAAGCTAGATGCTCCCAAAGAAGACGTTTCATCAGGTACATTGATGCGAGATCCCCCACCAGCAGCGAAACCCCATCTTCAGAAGAAGGCCAGAGGAAAATAGGATACGTGTGGGCCCTCAACAACACCACAGCCACCAAACACAGCCCTATCCTCACATTACATGTCAATAACACCCCACTAAAATTCCTGATAGATACCGGGGCAACGGTCAATATCATTAGCGAACAAGCATACGAGTCGCTCACACTGCCGCCAAAGATCAGGAAAGCCTCTGTGGACATATATCCCTACGGTGCCACAACCACTCTACCATGCAAAGGCACGATCACGGCATGGTGCACCCATAAAGAGCATGCAGCAAAAATTCCCCTACATATTTTGAAAATGGAGGCCAACAGTGGTTGCATTCTAAGTTTTCGGGCCGCAGTGGACATGGGTCTAGTGCACATATTGTACGAACTGATGGCGCACAAATATTTTGCCAAACCAGAGGCGATCGAACAAACCTTCCCCAAATTGTTCACTGGTCTCGGGAAACTAAAGAACATAAAAGTGCATCTTCACATAAACCCACTTGTCAAGCCAATAGCCCAACATTATCGGGGCATCCCCATCAACATTCAAAGGCAGGTGGAGGACGAACTAGACAAACTCATCAAAATGAACGTGATTCAACCTGTGTCAGGCACCACACCCTGGGTATCACCCATTGCCCCCGTCCCCAAGAAATCCTCAGACGGATCCATACATTTGTGTGTTTACATGCGCAGAGCCAACGTTGCCACCGAAAGGGAGAGACACCAAGCACCCAGAATCACGGATATGATCCACCTCCTCCACGGGGCGAAGATCTTCTCAAAATTAGATTTAACTAAAGGATACCACCAGATTTAAATCGCACCAGAATCCAGATACATCACTACATTCGTAACCCACCTTGACCTTTTCCAGCACAAAAGGCTCAGCTTTGGCATCTCTTCCGCCGCTGACATTTTTCAAGAAGAAATACATAGGGTAATTCGGCAAGTCCCAAACTGTTTGAACTACTCAGACGACGTACTGGTATACGGCAAAACGCATGAGGAGCACGACATGGCACTACACAGGTTATATCAGGCCCTGGAAGAAGCAGGACTCACGTTAAACAAGGCAAAATGTGAATATTCAAAAGGGTCTTGAAGGCATGCGTCTCCAACCAGCACGATCCTCCCCGCAATGAGAGACAATAAAGGACTCTCCCAAATCGGGAATAAAGCCAGGACAGAGTGCGGGTGAGCTTAAATGGGAGTTTATCGATTAGAATAGGGCATGCAAAGAACTCTGCAAAACTCCGAGAGCGCTCTGTCTGACAATAGCAAAGACAGGCGTATATATTTACAAAAAACGTCATAAGAACCTACACACTATAGGGGGCACAAGTTCAATGGGATTGGGTGGCGATGACTAACTATAGGTGCTGCTGCGATGTGGTTGGCTTTGGCTGGAAGACGTCACTGGTCAGCCTCGCGGGTTGGGCTGGGCCTGGCAGGTTGGCTGGGTTCATCCGGGCGGTGTTGTTGTGCCATCGTGGCCAGTGTCAGAAATGAATGTCCTTTCCTGACTTATTTGCCCTGGGCCATGCACACCGCAGTCATTCAGTCATTGCAATATTATCTTCTTTAGTAAATCTTCCAATAGGTTATTCTACAGGTTAATGCAACACAGCAGGAATGTACCTTGTGAGGGGTCTGGAGGTAATACGTCAGGACATGGTTACCAGTGTCCTGTTGACCGGGGCTATAGGTCGAGGGGCTAAGCTTCAGGGCCTGGGACGGGCGGTACAGGTCTTTCTGCCTTGTTAGAAGTTGTTATGGATGTTCCGCTGTGTGTTGTCAAAGTGTTGGGTGTCCTGATTGCACAGGGCCATAAGTCTAAGATGATCCGGTGGGTTGTGGGGCTTACGGGGGGGCGCCTTTTGGAAGCGTGTGTTCAGGCAGAGGTTTACTGCTGTGCTGTAAATAATGCAGGTGGCGGGCTGCGGCCTTGGGTGCTGCAGAGGGGGCTACAAATCTTTGAAGCGGCTCCAGTCTGGTTGGGGGAGGCGGAGTAGCGCAGCGCGGGCCTCTGCTCTCATGCCTTGGCAGCCTTCGCAGGGTGGGAGGGGGAATGGCCTTGCACGTATTTCACAAAGGTATCTCCCTCGTGTGTTGCCGATTTTAGGTAAAAACTTCATAAACATTTGAACACTCTATAATACTTATTCAAATCATTTTGAAACATGCATTTAAACTTTGCTGGATGTGTCTCGATTATACCCAGTCTGAGCACCATATTCATACACTATGTTTTAACAACTACAGTATTTAGTTATATGCATATACATTTGCAGTGAGTGAGGTAGTATTAGGGTTGGTGGAGTACATAGAAAGTAACCTGTACGTGGCGGAGGTGGCACATGAGGGGCCTAGACATACACGTGTGACGAGTGCATTCCCCTACACTCTTCACATGTGTCCTTGGTATGGTTACATTCGTTTTCTTGTGTACTCTAGCAGCATCAGTTCAGTTGTGGTGCGGGACCGCGGGGCGTGGGGCTTTCAGTGATACTTATGAAGAATAATCCCCCGGAAATGCTTTTAACATTTGCACACCCCTGCAGGGGTGTGGGTCCTTCACGGCTGGTGTCATGTACGATAATCACACAATTTCACAGATTTCTTTAGTAAGAGTGGTTGTATAGAGAGGATACATGTGTTAAAAGTGGTTTCTTACATTCATATTTGGGTACCTGTCTGCTTTCAGCAGATGACCATTCTACAGATCTTCCCATCGCCCAGGCCTTGCTGACCGGGTCATTGTGGGAGCAGCGATACACTGCGGAAGGTGAACTGTTACACTGTTGATGTATTACGCTAGATCATGCCCGTCTTGTTCGTGGGAACGGGCTTGCAGCGGATCTACCATGGTGCTGCGGAGACAGGGAGGACTGAAACTTTCCGGAGGTGGGGGCCGCGCTACAGCACGCTGAGCTCACACCATCTTTAGCAAACACGAAATAGTTTCTGAGGCCTAGCTAAATTTAATACGTGCTGGCAATGTCTTCAGCAGGTGAGCCATCCACCACCTGGGCCCTGGTGGTAGGAGGGAACGCCCGATGAGCCATGGCCCTCACCCGGGGTGGAGATGTAGGCAAGGGGGGGGTCTTTTGGACCACTCCTCCCCTACAGTCTCTAAGATTCTTCGGTCACATTTTCTCAGAAAAAGGGATGAGACCAGACCCCGACAAAGACAAAGCTCTTAACTCAGCCACGCCCCCCCAAGAACAGGACTGACTTGTGCTCGTTCTTAGGGCTGGCCAGTTACTGCTCTAGATATCTGAAGGACTACGCCACTGTAAGTAACTCCCTGCGCCTGCTCACATGTAAAGATACACCTTTCATCTGGTCGACAGAGTGCCAGAAAACATTTGAAGCGATCCGGAATGCCATCTCGCAAGCGGAAGACATGGCTTACTTTGATGCACGCCGGGACACTGAAATAATCGTTGATGCCAGCCCAGTGGGACTTGGTGCCATCCTCACCCAAAAAAACTCGGCAGAACCATCCAACATCCACATAGTGGCTTATGCCAGCAGGAGCCTGACCGCCACAGAACAGGCGTACTCACAGACAGAAAAAGAAAGCCTAGCAGTGGTGTGGGCGTGCAAGTATATTCATTTGTTCCTATTCAGAAAGGAATTCACAATAGTCACAGATCACCAGGCACTGCTCACCATTTACAGCGAGCCCAAAGCCAGAATGCCCCTGAGGATAGCTAGATGGGGTCTGCTCTACAGGACTACAAATTCACGGTAAAGCACCGCCCTGGCAAGGAAGAGAACCCAGCGGACTACTTGTCCCGTCATCCAACGGCATCAACCGAGTCACAACCCTCTATCGCAGACGCATACATAAACTACATTGTGCATCATCTACAACCACTGCCAGTAGGATGGGCAGAACTATCCACACAATCGGAGCTAGATCCGGCCCTCCGAATTGTGAGACACTGCCTGCAGACGAACAAGAAAACACTCATGAGGCAGCAAGCAAGATCTGAGGCGGAAACAACACAAGAAGACGTTAAGTGGTTCGATCTAGCCAGAGACGAAATAACTGTATTGGATGACCACATATTGCTAAAAGGCTGCAAAGTGATCATTCCAAGAATACTTTGAGAGAAGACAGTGCATCTGGCTCACGAAGGACACAGAGTGGTGGTAGCAACAAAGCGCCTCCTCAGGCAAAAAGTGTGGTTTCCACAGCTCGACAGACTTGTAGAAGACATCGTGGGGGGGTTGCCACATCTGTGCACAAGTAGCACCACCTCCACACCCAAACCCGCTGCAAACATTATTATTACCGAAGCAGGTGTGGGAGGAACTTGCAGTAGACCTTTTTTGGACTGCTTAGCGATGGCACACATGTAGTAGTGCTCATGGACGAACACTCATGGTTCCCGGACACACAGATAGCTGAAAGCAGTTCAACATCGGGCGTCATCCCAGCGCTAGATCGAATGCTGTCGGCGTACAGGATTCCCAAGAAAAAAAGTCGGACAATGGCCCCACATTCGCAAGCCACGACTTCCAGAACTTTGCAAAATATATGGGCTTCCAACATCAAAAAATAACCCCTCGCTGGCCAAAAGCGAATGGCATGGGCGAGAGATTCATGGCCAGCATCAAGAGGACACTCCAAATTGCCCACATCCAAAACAAACCTTTCGAGCAGGCCCTCAACCAACTACTAAGAGAATACAGACACACACCCCACAGCACGACAGGGATATGCCCCGCGGATTTGTTGTTCCGGAGGCCGATCAAGACAAGGCTACCTGAGGATCCCCAGCCCGAGAGCCGACGGCTCTGGAACAAGAGGCAAGAGTCAACGATGAAGTGGGAAAAGCAAAAATGAAGGAGGTCACAGATCGAAAGAGACGAGCCCGCGAGAACCCCATGCAACCGGGAGATGAAGTATGGCTTCGACAACCAAAGAACAGAAAGGAAGACGCCACCTTTGCATCTACCCCACTCATCGTGACACACAAGAAAGGCACGATGGTCATGGCGCAGAGGAACGACTGCTCGTCAGTGAAACGAAACATATTGTACTTCAAAAGTGTGACTTCCAACCAGGGAGAGGCCTGGGAAATGAACAGGGACTGCGAAGAAGACAGGATACGAGACAAACCATACCAAGGAGACGGGGAAGAGTCCGAAGGTGAGCAAAACACTGCGATGCAGGCAACCGAGGGGGCGACCCCTTGTAGCTCAAGGCGACCTCAAAGAAGCCGCATGAAGCTGCTTTGCCTCATAGAAGAAACGGGGTAAAGCAGCGAGAATGGACCAGCATGTTAAAAAGGGGGAGATGTCAGCAAGTCCACATTGTTGTGTGGGTGGGCCGTTGTTGCGGCCTGGGCACGAAACGGACAGGATGTTACGCAGGGGTTGGGGAGGGGCGGGACCCGGGTTGCGGCAGTTGCAGCGTATGTTAAGAATAAAGCAGGTTGTGTTTAACGTTGGCTCTGTGTCACTTATTGCAGCTGGCCCCATGGGACCCTCTGGGGTTATAACAAATATTAACACAGAATAATCCCAAAAATAACAATAAAGTACAAAGTGCGCGAGTGGCAGAATCTGTGCAGTTGTCAGAAGTGTCTCAGACATGCTGTTCAAATCGTCTACGCCGCCTTTGTGCTACATTCTCTTCCCTACTTATATACTCTTAAGCCTCATATTCAATGTCTCTTAAGTGTCCCCTTCAGATGACGTTGTCTTTCTGGTCTTCCTTAAAGACGGCAGAGACAGCAATGAAAAGAAGAGGGCGCTGCAGAATCAAAGGAGATGGTTTACACGCGTGAGGTGCAGCAAAAACAATAAAAAAGCAGCATGAGCAATATGCAGCTCCTTTCCAATGAACCGTAACGTAAATGTATGACGTCAGAACCCTGCGTAAGGCTTTTGCGCCTTGTGTTAAGGTCACGGCTCATTTTCGTCCGTTTGTATGTCAGAGAGGAGCAGGGGGAACGCAGCTTTTTAAAAATATGTGTACCAGGTGTGGCAATATTTGCCAATACTGCCCATAATACAGTCTCATTACTGGCGCCTCATCTCTCCCGGTGACCACCACAAACTCCTTGAAAGCAGCAACAATTAGTTCTTCAAGCTCAAAAAACAAGATCTGCAGTTACTGGCATTTATACACAGGCCCACACACACATGCACACACACATGAAAACACTGACACTCACAGAGGCATGCAACATTGCTAGACATATGTGCAGACAACTCAC
This sequence comes from Ambystoma mexicanum, assembly GCF_040938575.1. Classification (NCBI taxonomy): domain Eukaryota; kingdom Metazoa; phylum Chordata; class Amphibia; order Caudata; family Ambystomatidae; genus Ambystoma; species Ambystoma mexicanum. The sequence goes on from NC_090923.1 coordinate 1,249,194,875, forward strand.
GTGTCAACACATACATTCGACACACAGACATACACAGACACATATATCTTTTTAACTTAGCTCACTATGACCATCCCGCCTGAGAAAGGTCTCCACTACGGCACTATGCCCCTATGCCACCACAGGCACGATATCCTGATGTCCATGGACAGATGGAGGTTTCAACCACTACTTCTCTTTATTTATTTATTTGCATTTGTAAAGCGCTCACACAGCCCTGGGGCATCGAGGCGCTGTTACAGGATTTTTGTTGTTGTGTTGAATTAGTTGCTTATTTATAACGTGCTTAAATACCCAGATCCTGCTTAGTTGGCATGCACCAGTGGAGTTGAGCAGGTGCCTGGATAAGACTAATAAGCAGAGATGTGCATGTGTGCCCGTATACCGAGATGGCAATGCAGTACCCCAGCCACTGGGGCATGCAGAATCCCAGCCAATGGGCCTTGCAAGTCTGGGGGAGCAACATGGAAGGACAGTTGGGCATGTGCGGGCTGATGTTCTCCATGCAAAGCGGAAACCAGGTTTCCCCACAACATGGGCCAGGTTAGGAATACTCTCTCAGATGCTTGATGAAAGTGAGGGAGCACTCAGGTGACCCTGGGTCTGGCCTCTGTGGCTCCTTTGTAGTTGGTGGCAGGGTACAGGTCTCTCTCCCATTGTGGATGAACTGCCCCTGTTTCATTTCAGAAGTACTGATCGTACAAAATCCCGCCTTGTGATTCTGATACTGTAAGACTCAACTTTTAGAAAGAACTTGGGTGCAAGGGTGGTAACTCAACCCTGACACAGAGTTGGATAATGAATACAAAGTAGATGGTGTCCGAAGTGTATTCTGGGCCATGTCCAAGTAGTCTTTAATTCTTCTGAGGTTAATGAATGGAGTCTGCTAGAGGCTTCACATGCCTATTAAAAAACCCTTTATATTGCAGCACTAGAAAGCATCAAGTTCCACATAAAAATAAGGGGCTATTACTAGTGGAATATGCCCATGGTTAACCCTGCACCTTCAGCATTCAAAGCCAGTGCTGTCTCCTTGCCTTCCGCACAGTAATCACAAGCAAACTGACCATTAACTTGCACAATAGATGTAGCATTGTGATGCAAGCAAATCAGTCCAACCTTGCAGCTTTCACCAATTGCTTTCAGGCAATAAAATCTACAGATGCACCCCATAACCAAAACAGCACCCTGGTTTGCCTGTCAAATAATATTCTCACCTTTCCTACCCTGCCAACCAGCCTCCTAATGATTCGGCCATAGGAATCCCAATTATCTTGGACAACGCATCAACCTGGCACTCAAGGAAAATCATGACAATTAATCCTTCCAACCTAAGCTAACACAAGTGTACTCCTCTCCTCGACCAACAACCAACCAGGAAAAAATTAATATTCTATTCCCGAGCAGGAAAACAGCCAACACCACATTCTCAGCGTGAGCAAACTATCAACTTTCGGGCCAATCGATGTCAGTTCAGCAAACAAAATATTTGTCTAACCCACACTCCATCATTAAAGCTTGAAACCCTATGATCCTGGCCATTTCACAAACTTGACCCAATCCCAATAACAACTTGAACTTGTTTTTCAACTCCCTACATCACATGGACATAAGATCATTTTTAAAAGCAGGCAAACTAGAGAAGGGGTTGGAACAGCTCATATTTCCCTGATCTAGGCCGGTGGATCCTTCTAACCACTGTACATATTCCTCACTGGGACACCTATTGATCAGCTGAACCCTGTAGGCTAAGGCCACCACCACCACCATACTCTTCATCTATTGCTCCCCGGGATCCAGCAACAACTTTGTAGAACACTGGCTAGACCTAGTGGAGATTACATTAGCTAGCTTACAAAACATGGTCATAACAGGTAACTTCAGTCTCTGAAGTGAGGATACCTCTCTCAAAAGTACCCAGTATTGATAGAAGCAAATGTCTGATCTAGCCACCCAACACAATACCTTGTCAAAGGCCCAACCCACACCAAAGAACACGCTCCAGGCACCGTTGTTACTCGGTACATAACCATCAACAGCATGAATATTCTGGATCGAAAATGTTCTCATCACAGGCTTGCCGAAAGCCACACCGAAAACCAGTCGGGTGGGAGACGAGGAACCAAAAACTAAATGAGAATAAAAAATACAGACCCACCAAAAAATATCAATACAAACCTTTGCTAGCCCCTCCAATCCACCCAGACGACGGTTTACAAGGAACCCTCATCCAAACATGCAGCTGAAGAATGTTCACCATGAAATCAAAATATTGCTGAAAATCCTGGTTCCCACTATAATGGAAAAGCATGGCAAACCTCAAAGCATCCAACAAACAGTCTCACAAGCGCTGGGACACTTAAATAGAGCTGGAAGGAAGCTTGGAAGTACATGACAATGCTCAGGCAAGGTGAAAGACCAAACCGTATGGCATATCCAAGTAGGAGGTTACCAACATGTGATCTTGTGCAAGAAGAAAAAAATCCTTCAGACAAGAATTTACAACGCTACTAATAAAGTATCCGAGGTGTTCAAAATAATGAAGCAGTTAGCAAGCCCTTCTTCACCAACAAGCACAGAACAACAGCCTTACACAGGCAGATGAGATCACAACCTAGAGACCACCCTGCTCAATGTCAGAGAACTGGTAAAAGTGGCAAAGCAGAACCAGGCAGCACCTCATCTCCTCTGTAGGATATATGTATAGGGCAACAAATAATGCAGGGAGTCCCCCCAAACAAGAGTGCCACACCAATTGAGCAATGACTACAATTCTTAACTAACTCTGCATTTGACTCATATAACACCCCGGTGCTCCCTCACCCATTTTGCAAGAACCAGGCCAGTGTGCAGAAAAACATATCATTTATTTTCCTTTAATTACTAGACAAAATCCAAATATACACACTGATTATCAAGATTCATGCCACCTTACCCTGTGGCACAAACCTTTTCTGCCTGTCAAAACTTCACATTACACACATGATGAAAACAGCATTTGAAAACACATTTCGTCTTTGGTAACGAACGATCACAGAATCTCTAACATAGAACTTTCACAGTTTTCATTCAGATCTATATCCCCCCTTGGTCACTTGTAAAGAGAAACACATTTCTAGCGAATACTTCAGATGATTGGGTCACTCACAAGAATATTTTGATGAATCAACTTCTGGGGCACCAGTGGTCCGGGGCGAAATATGGTTTTTAAACCATCTAACAGCCCCACACCTCTAGTACACCAGAAGGGATCCAAACAGATTGGAATAATAGACAAATTATAAACCTCCTTGTCCAATTTTGGTAACACGGATGGAACGGCAGGCTTTTCTCTGCAAGGTTGTGGATCCTTGGTTAGTTACAACACAACGAAAATACAATTATTACCCAATGATAAAAGGGACTGCCCAGTCATGGTCGTATACAAATATCTACTTTATTATTATCACAACAGACAGTTCTAGAAACACTACAAAATACAATCCACACTGTCAAAGAATGCAGAGGACAGACAGTTTCAAAGAAGGAAAGGGGGTGCACTGTGGATACTGACAGGAGGGTAGTCGTTATGGTAAATAATCACAACAGTTCAAGGTTACTTGGCCTCAGAAGAAAGGGAGGAATGGGTCTTAAAATATCTCTATGGGCCTTCCAGGAAGGACCAGGGGACAGAACCACAATGTATCCTCTGCTGTAGGTGTTCTTGTTGCTGGAAAGGGTCGAGTTGGCTTCAGTGAGCTTTGCAGGCATCTATGACAGAGTTCAAGGAGGGGGTTAGCTGCGGGTATCAGGCTACAAGACGGTTCGGCGAACGAAGCTGGACGAACGACTGCAGGCTGGCCTACACGGTGGCTCAGGGTCAGGAATGTTTGTCTCAGTACTGGTCAGCGGTTCTGAAGCACTGGTCGAGACATCTCAGATGTCTTTAAGTGACAGCGGTGTGACAACTGTCAGCATTGCAGGTGGTTGCAGCTCGAGGAACTCGACTGGCTCAAAAATGTCCTTTAAGGTGGAAGTCGGTAGATGCTCGTTGAGGCACTTCTCCCAGCTTCTTCAATGAGCTTTTGTCATCCTTTAAGGTAGACGGACCACAGCTGTGGAGTGTGTTGCAGGCAGCTGACTTGTCCTTGTTTTCGGGTTCAGAGATCTTCTGGCACTTCCTAACTATGACGCGTGCTGCAGGGCCTAGCAGGGCACGCAGTGTGCTGGCTGGGTACTGGTTCTGGGGTGTCTGGAGGGTCCTCTGGATTCGGTATCTCCCTCTGTTCCCTGTAGATGTTATGGGGATCTTGCTTCCCTCTTTCGAGGTCCTGGCCTTCCTTCACTAGTGGAAGATGTAAGGCAGACTGTACCCAGAGTACACAGATGTATGCGTTTGTCGTGGTGTGAGCATAGGACAATGTGTGTGGATTAGCCCCGCACATTTTCCTGCAGTTTGTCTACCATCATTCCGTTTAATAATTATTTTTTTCAAATCCCAGGCGAGGGTACACCCACCGTGTTGATGGTCAATTTCCTCACAAATAGCCCTAATATATGAATAATCAATGCAACACCCTAGAACATGACATGACAATTTTATTTGACAGTGTAATTTTAGGTAGGTGGGTTAACATGCACAGCACTGTTTATTTCTGATCTCCCTGCGCCCTTTTCATTTCTAGCAATGTTTTAGCACAACAAACTTCCAATAACAGACTATTGTCAACAGATGATGAAACCCTTTCCTTAGCCACTATACAGTATAAAGGTACTCATTCAATTTGGCATTCCTTACTCGCTCTCTGTAGGGAGCATGTTCATTGTTATCAGTTATTTTCCCTTAACTCATCTCTAGAGACACCTTTCTGCACAGCACAGACCCAGAGATTCAGTTAACAATTGGAACCTGTCTGCTTGAATACAGGGTTCAGTGAATGTTAAACAATTTGGAATTCCCATCTCTGGTAGTTCTTGCTCCTCCCATCTGAAATTGCATTTCTGAACACCTTGACATGAATTTACAAATAAGGGTTATAATCCATATATTTCTAAATTGGTCTGATCATGCCAGTCACAATGACCTGTGTCTGGCATCGGCACATGTTTGCATGTACAAATGGCCAATATCTGTGATTTCGGCAGAACGGACTTCAGTTAAAATCTTGACATTTTGCAGACGGATATCTTGTTCAATAGGCTACCATATTCCTGACTCTCTGATACGTAACTGGGAAGCTACAATCACATTTTAACTTATACCTCTGATTGCAAAGTCAAATTTTGAGGGACTTCCCATCAACAGATAGGGCTGTTTCTGTGCTTTGCTGAATGGCCTGAACCATCTATTTATCTATTACGGTTCCCCAGTTTATGAGAAAAATATGATTTTCCATGTGATCCTATGAGACCCTTTCAATTACATGCATACTTTTTCACTTAATTAATGGACCCTTCTGGTTCCCAAAACCTGTATGTGGCCATGGCCATCTGGGTTTTGTGGACTTACTGCCTCATCACAAGTTTGGCGGTAACTCTCAAATGTGGTTGTAATGCTCTTACCACACATTTAAGGGTCCGCCAAATTACGGGGTTAGCAGGATTACCCCTAGCTTTTAGCTGGGGGTACATTCGCAGTGAATTTTTCAATTTTCGGTGCGATTAACGTGCGGTAATACCGCAGATGGTAGTCACACCGAAAATTCCCCATTGGGCCCAATGGGGAATGGGAATACTGCCGGGATACCACCCAACTCATGATGAGGCCCTTAGTCTGCAATAAAATCATATAACATTTTTTCAAGGCTAAAACCTGTTTTCTTATCTCCTTGAGCAGAGGAGTGTAAATCCACCTCCTGAATCATGTCACATTCTCTGGCGCCTGTCAACTGTCAGTCAGCCCAGAACTCCACCACAAACTAAATGCAATTTTGAGTTCAGAACACATGGGCTGTATCTTTGTTTACTCAGTTGTCATCCTTCTACCCCCATAAACCTCTGCCAGAGGTAACAAGCTCCATCCACTTCCTGGCTCTGTTAGGCTTCCAGGAATTGACTAACTTGTGAGATGAATGAGAGTTTGATTTTTGAATCTGAAGTCTGAAGGGGAGGGTTTTCTTGGGTGTCCCAGTATAAACTGAAGTCAGGTCTTACGAAAAGAAATAGTGCTTTTGACTTAGTTGCATTTTCTTTACACATGAGTCCTATACCCATATCTCACATAATAAATATACCTTTTCATCCTGATTGGTTTCCATCTCCTATTGGTGTTCCATGGTATGGAAGGGACCTCCTTCCTGGATTCCCCTGCTTTATTTTCCTTTTCCTTTTCCAGTTTTCATTGTCCTCTTTGGACTCCTCTTCATCCGGTCTCCAGGCTGGAAAGAATTTGAATACATTTTCTAAAGAGAGGAGCAAAAAGAATTGTTTACAATTCATGTTTAAACATAATTTCCTCGGATAACATTGGAGGTAATTGGCGACACATTTTCTCTTTATACATTTTCAATACAAGACACTTTTTAATTTCTGACAAACATGTCAGATTAACTTTTAATTCAATTACTCACCAGTTATATATTTTAGTTTCCATCTTGGGGTTTTGACTTTGCTTTTCATTTCTCAGATGGTTCCTCGGCTCTAACATCTGTGGGCTGCTCAATCACTCTTAAAGCTAGTCTTGGATGACAGCTTTTTAACTGATTGATATGGATCCACTACTCTTCCATCTGTTCTCCTTTAGGGATGCAGATTTTATAGGCAACGGGTGATATTTTAATCTCAAATCTGCCACGCCAAGATGGGATGAATTTCCATTTCTTGGTTTGATTCCTCTGAAAATTATACAGATAGACCTACCTCATACTCCTTTTTCATAGTTTTCAAGTCATATTATGATTTCATCCCTTCCTCTGACATTTCTCTAAGTTGTGTTGGGTTTAAGCAAAAGAGTGCTGGAGGTGATTTCTCAGGTTCTCAATGTACTCACGAGTGGTGGACGCGTTAATCAGCATCTGCTTCAGAGTTCTATAGAGCAGATGCAAAGGTAACCCCATTTTCCGGCCGGTCATGAATTCAAATGGAGACATATGGTTGCAGAAGATGGTGTTGATCTAAGAGCCATCAAGTCAAGTGGTAATTGAATGTCCCAATGGGGTCCAGAGTCAGCCACAGATGTCTTTAGTATGCCAGAGTGATCTTATTGTATCTGGTAATCCCTCCACTCTATGCCAGGTTGTAAACTATGTGGAGTTGTATTTTTACCCTTAGAATCTCCTACCTCTTGGCCATGACCTTGCTGGTAAAATGACTCCCTCGATCCGACTCAATCCTTTGTTGAAGGCCAAAACGAGAGAAGATGTGGTTGATCATTAGAGTGGCAGCTGTCTCTACCTTACAATTTAGGGCAGGAAAACACTCCACCCACTTGGTAAAGAAGCATGTTACCGTCAACATGTACTTATTTCCACTTGAAGAGTGAATCGCTGGCCCAATGAAATCAACTTACAAATCAAACCAAGGCAGTGTCATTCCCCTTTTCTGAAGCAGAGCTCGATGTGTGGGGGAACTTGGTGGGAATTGACCACACACGAGACACCCCTTTAGATATGGGTTGTGCTCCTGGTCCATATGTGGCAGTAGCCAACTTCTCGCAAGATTTCAAATGTCTTGTAAAAACCCCTATGACTTGCAGTAGCCACATCATGGGTGTTATTTAACATCAGGCTCCGGAATGAGGTAGGTACCACCCACTGGTCACATCCAGAGAGTGATCTCCTTACCATAAAACCATCTTGGATTTAAAACACTTTGTAAAATGTCATCAACACCTGGAGATCTTCTTTTCTGCCATAAACCAGTCTGTTAGCAGAATGCTCACTGGGTTTTCAATATGTTGATAGAATTTTCCAATAATTGGATCCTCTTTTTTGTGCAGTGATCAAACCTGTATCTGGGCCATCTTTACTCCATTGAACAGCTGAGAGTTCACTGTTGGCACAAGTTTGAGACCTGGTCAAAGCTGTAACTTGAATTTCTCTCAGCAGCAATTTCAGATGTATGAAGTTGCCCTATAGAGCTCCAGTTTTAGGCAGCTGGTTAGCCAGGTCGTTCCCAGTCTTACTCAGCCCCTCTATTTTGGAATTACCTCTAATCTTTTTCCAATAGATGGTCATGCCATTAAAGGTCACCAGATCATCAATGGCATGGGTCAATTGTCCATGTTTTAATGGTTTGTTGTTAGCACAAAGCATGCCTCTATTCTTCCAGTTGATCTGGTGTTCCACAAACCCATTCCTGAAATAGTCAGAGTCAGTGATTATCACTAATTCTTTGAGTTGGTGGTGTACTGCAGTGAGGATGGCTTGTTGTACAGCCATCAACTCTGCCACTTGATTACTCCATGGTCCTATTTTGTAAGCAGCAGAGGGTTTGAGGATATCATTAACCCAGGCATTCCCAATGCCAGCCTCTAGTTCTTTTTACCCGTTATTGACAACATGTTAGGAACATCCATCCACATAAACTGTGGGTATACACTGGCATGGATATTTTTCATATACCTTGTGCAGGGTAGCTAGGTATGCCTCCATATTGTCTTTTGTTACTGAACTTTCATCCTCAAGACAGTTTTCTTGAGCACAATCAAGCAAGTCTGCCAATCCTTGGGCTAGAGGACTCTTCTTGTTTTGGCCATAACTGATCTCCACCGGAAAGCCTTGCATGAACATAATTCAGGCAGTGATTCTGGAATTAGGTACATTCCCAGCCTGTATTCTGTCACTTTGTCAGTACTATAAGGGTTGCTGAGGAGTCTCTGCAATGATGTGCTCCCCTGGATAAACAGGCAGTGGTTTTTCAATGCCCATAACGTTGCCAGGAGTGTCTTTTCACAATCATTGAATTTCTCCTCCATAGAGGACAAGGTTTTGCTTGCATAAGAGATAGCTTTGTTGACCATGTCGTAATTTTGAAACAGTATCGCTGTTAGGCAAGTATCTGAAAACCCTGTGTCTAAGAAAAACTCCTTTTTCTTAATGGGGTAAGCCAAACAAGGTGCTTGAGAAAAGTGAGCTCAAGAATCTGTGTAAGACACTCAAAACCAGGACTTATTGGCCAGCATAGGGGTTCCCAGGACCACCATTGTTTTTGCATAATTAAAGTAACTTTGTGTCTCACCCTAAATTACTAGAGTAATCCAGATGTGGGCCCCTTGCTCACTGCTCGTAGAGAGGCACAGCTCCACCCTACAGATGAGGCCCAACAAGGCCAAAACATGTGTCTGAGGTTGCTGTTGGTACGCTTGTTCAGAGGAGATTTGCATGGCATTTTGATGCTGGACGGCCCCAGGGCAGGACAAAGACTGATATGTTATGGATATTTCTCCTCTGTGAAAGAGATAGTGAGCTAAAGAATCTGGGGAAGACTCTTGAAACCGGGACTTATTGGCCTGCAGAGGGACTCCCAGGATCCTCATGTTTTTGCAATTCAGGCTAACATAATTTGTACTCCTCTTCACTTAGATAGGCCAGTTAGTCTGAGGTCAGAGGACCTGGTTCAGGCAATAGACAGATGTGTAAACCTTGAAGGAAATCATTCCCCAGTAAAAAGGGAGTGCCCTCTGGAGGCCCGACTATCAGTGGGGGTTTCAAAAGATTTCACCAATTTTTTATTTCTAGATCCGCAGTCCCTTCAACGGAAATGTCTTTCCCATCAAAGTTTTTGAGCCATCCGGAAAGAGGTATGAGGGGAATCTAGATTTAGTCAGTTAAAGCTTACTTAGATATGACAGTAGCTTGGGATCCAGTATCCACCAGAGCTGATAATTCACACTGGCCCCGTACCTTGACTGGGATGCAAAATCTGACCTCTTTTGCCTCAAGTCTACAGAAAAAGTGTGAGTTGGTGGCTAGCTTGGCGGTCATCTTCTTGATGTTGAATTTCATCGCTGTGTGATCTCACCCTGTATAAGATCTAGTTCAATTGTCTGAGATTGGGAATCTGTGGGAATAAACCTGCACTTGGAAATGTATTTGTAGTAGGGGAGTCTCTTTCTCTCAAGACTCTTTGTATTTTCCTTTGAATCTGAAGACAGTCCTAAGAACCTGTTTATGGGGAGGATACCTCTACAGTCTTTGGATTATCTGGCTCGCATAGTTGGGGTCTTGGAAATTCTCTATATGGCTCGTTCTCCATATCTATACTGTTGGACTCAGTGTCTCTTGGGACCCATTTTTATTTTGAAGGGATTCCCCCATTTGTGGATAAAGAAGATGTCCTTACCTTAATCCTCTGGGGTTTCTTCTCTATCACAGGTGATGACCTTGTTTTGTTTTTCTTCACAGTGAGTTTTTCTTCAGCCTCTGCTACCTACCATCTGTTCCTTGCGTTCTAGCTTGCAGGGGGTGGAAGAGTCACTATCAGGCTGGGAGGTTACATGGGGTTCTTTTTGGGTAAGAATGGAAGCTTCATCAAGGGCTTGGCATCTCCCTTCAACAAGTGCCCCATTCTCAGGAACCTGTTGGTTGTCTGGACTTTCCTCCAGTCATTCTACCCCCCCAAACCCCATTGAATTCTCAGGAGTACGATTGGTCTCAGGGTTGGACTGAGCCCTCATCATGCACCCAATGTCTTTGGCCAATTGCTGGACCTGTCGCTCCTTCAGGTTGCAGTCTTTGCTCATTCCTCTGTTGCTCCCTAGAAGGATAACTATCCCTTCCAGTGAAGTAACTCGGGTATTGAAAATGTCCAACATAATTTTCGCTCATGGTTCTCCTTTCTCCTTGGTGTCAGGATCTAGTGACCTGGAATCAGGGAGAAGGAGGAGGATTGCTTTGAAAATTGGGGTTTGGAGGGTACCTTTTTGAAAAAGGTATGTTTGGAGGTGGCGTGGTACTTCTTTCATGTGAGAAATTTGGAGGGAAATTCCCTGGGGAAGCACTTACCTGATTTGAGCCCCCCTTTGCACCTGGGGAGTGTACCCAAAACCTGAAATGGGCCTTGTACCTTTGTACCTAGGACTGAAGTAAGTGGTAGGAAAACAGATAGGTGTTGCCTGGAAGGTTTTGAATTAATCATAACCATGGGCACAGCTCTGGCAACCCTCCAGACTAATGTTTTTCAGCATGCCAAGCCATTAAAGAAGGGGAAAGAAAATGTGCAAATCAGGCTTGGTCCCACCCCATAAGGGGCAGTCCAGCATGAACTGATAGCTCACATCCCTTCTGCACGAGACCACAAGCATCCCCAGACATGTTCCGGCCTTGTTGGGTTACTTAGCATGCACCAGTGGAGTTGGGCAAGTGCCTGGGTAAGACTAATATGCAGAGATGTGCACGCGTGCCTATATACCAAAATGGCAATGCAGTACCCCAGCCACTGGGGCATGCAGAATACCAGCCAATGGGCCTTGCAAGTCTGGGGGAGCAACATGGAAGGACCATTGGGCATGTGTGGGCTGATGTTCTCCATGAAAAGCGGAAAACAGTTTCCCCCACAACATGGGACACGTTAGGAATGCTCTCTCAGATTCTTGATGAAAGTGAGGGAGCACTCACGTGGCCCTTGGCCTGGCCTCTGTGGCTCCTTTATAATTGGTGGCAGTGTACAGGTCTATCTCCCTTTATGAATGAACTGCCCCAGTTTCATTCCAGAAGTACTAATCGTATAAAAGCACGCCTTATTAATCTGATACTGTAAGTCTATGTGTAAGACTCAGCCTTTAGAAAGAAATCAGGTGCTGGGGAGATAGCTCAACCCTGACCTGGAGTTGGATAATGAATTCAAAGCAGATGGTGTCCGAGGCCATGTCCAAGTAGTCTTTCATTCTTCTGAGGTTAATGAATGAAGTATGCTTGAACCTTCAGATGCATATAGCTATTAAAAACCCTTTCTATGGCAGCACTAGAAATCATCAAGTTCCACATAAAAACAAGGGGCTATTACTAGTAGAATATGTCCATGGTTAACTCTGCACCTTCGGCAATCAAAGCCAGTGCTGGCTCCTTGCCTTTCGCACAGCATTCACAAGCAAACTGACCATTCACTTGCACAACAGATGTAACATGCAATAAAAGCTACAGAAGCACCCCATAACTGGAACAGCACCCTGGTTTGCCTATCAAATAATATTCTCACCTCTCCTACCCTGCCAACCAGCCTCCTAATGATTCGGCCATGGGAATCCCAATTATCTTGTACAACACTTGAATCCTGCACTCCTGGAACGGTGTGGAAATCATTCCTTCCCACCTAAACTAACACAAGTGTACTCCTCTCCGCGACCAAAAACCAACCAGGAACAATTCATGTGTTATTCCCAAGCAGGAAAACAGCTAACACCACATTCTCAGCTTCAACAAACTATTAACTTTCAAGCCAATCAATGTCAGTTCAACAAACAAAAAATGTGCCTAACCGACACTCCATTTTTGAAGCTTGAAACCCTATGATCCTGGCCATTACACAAACTAGATCCAATGACAACTTGAATGTGTTGTTCGGCTCCCTACATCCCATGGACAGAAGATCATTTTTAAAAGCAGACAAACTAGAGAATGGGTTGGGACAGCTCATATTTCCCCGATCTAGGCCAGTGGATCTCTGTAACCACTGTACATATTCCTCATTTGAACACCTACTGATCAGATGCACCCTGAAAACTAAGGCCACCACCACTATACTCTTCATCTATTGCTCCTCTGGATCCAGAAACAACTTTCTAGAAAACTGGCTAGACCTAATGAATGTTACATTAGCTACCTCACAAAACATGGTCATAACAGGTAACTTCAGTCTATGCAGTGAGGTTACCTCTCTCCCAAATGTCCAGAATCAAATGGCTGATCTAGCCATCCAACACCTTGTCAACAGGCACAGGACAACAGTCTTAGACAGGCGGGTGAAATTACAATCCAGAGATCACCCTGCTCAATGTCAAGTGTCAAAGCAGAACCAGACACCACCTCATCTCCTCTGTAGGATATATGTATGGGGCAACAAATAATGCAGGGAGTCCCCCCAATCAAGAGTGCCACACCAATTGAGCAATGACTACAATTCTTAACTAACTCTGCATTTGACTCATATAACACCCCGGTGCTCCCTCACCCCTTTTGCAACAGGAAAGCCAAGAACCAGGCCAGTGTGCTGAAAAAAATATAATTTATTTTCCTTTAATTACTAGACAAAATCCAAATATACACACTGATTATCAAGATTCATGCCACCTTACTTTGTGGCACAAACCATTTCTGCCTGTCAAAACTTCACATTAAACACATGATGAAAACACCATTTCGAGTTTGGTAACGAAAGATCACTGTTTTCATTCAGATCTATATCCCCCCTTGGTCACTTGTAAAGAGAAAAACATTTCTAGCGAATACTTCAGATGATTGGGTCACTCACAAGAATACTGTGATGAATCAACTTCCGGGGCAGAGTGGTCAGGGGGGATTCGAAACCATCTAACAGCTCCACACCTCTAATACACCAGAAGTGATCCAAACAGATTGGAATAACAAACACATTATAAACCTCCTTGTCCAATTTTGGTAACACGGATGGAACAGCAGGCTTTTCTCTGCAAGGTCGTGGATCCTTGGTTAGTTACAACATAACGAAAATACAATTATTACCCAATGATAAAAGGGACTTCCCAGTCAAGGTTGTATAAAAATATCTACTTTATTATTATCACAACAGACAGTTCTAGCAACAATGCGAAATACAGCCCACCCTGTAAAGGAATGCAGAGGACAGACAGTTTCAAAGAAGGAAAGGGGATGCACTCTTGATACTGACAGGAGGGTAGTCGTTATGGTAAATAATCACAACAGTTCAAGGTTACTTGGCTTCAGCACAAAGGGAGGAATGGGTATTAAAATGTATATATGGGTCTTCCAGGAATGTCTAGGGGACAGAACCACAATGTATCTTGTGCTGTAGCTGTTCTTGTTGCTCGAAACGGTCGAGCTGGCTTCAGTGCGCTTTGCAGGCTTCTATGACAGAGTTCAGGTGGGGGTTAGCAATGGGTATCAGGCAGCAATACGGTTCGGTGAGCGAAGCTGGACGAACGACTGCAGGATGGCCTACATGGTGGCTCAAGGTCAGGTATGTTTGTCTCAGTACTGGTCAGCGGTTCTGAAGCACTGGTCGAGACATCTCAGATGTCTTTAAGTGACAGCGGTGTGACAAAAGTCATTGGTGTAGTCAGTTGCAGCTCGAGGAACTTGACTGCCTCAAAGATGTCCTTTAGGGTGGACGTAGGTAGATGCTTGTTGAGGCAATTCTCCCAGCTTCTTCAATGAGCTTGTGTGATCCTTTAAGGAAGACGGACCACAGCGGGGGAGTCTGTTGCAGGCAGCTGACCTGTCCTTGTTTTCGGGTTACGGGATCTTCTGGCACTTCCTACCTATGAAGCTTGCTGCAGGGCACGCAGAGTGGTGGCTGGGTACCAGTTCTCGAGCGGCTGGAGGGTCCTCTGGATTCAGTATCTCCCTCTGTTCCCTGGAGATGTGTAGGGGATCTTGCTTCCCTCTTTGGAGGTCCTGACCTTCCTTCACTAGTGGAAGATGTAAGGCAGACTGTACCTTCATCCAGGGTCAAATGATGAGTTCTTCTTTCTGCCACCAGCAATCTCCTGAATGAATGAGGTCATAACCAGAGTGGTTTACAACAGGAAAGGTAAAGGACTGAAAACATGTGATACCCACCTATCTTCCTGTCCGTTGTGGATCAAAGACTCCCTATGGTTAATGGATCTCCTTCTGGTTCCTGTTAAAGCGACAGACCTCTCTTGAAGCTGTGGCGAGACCAGACTCTCTGGCCCCAGAAAACAACATTCTCATGCCCTATAAATGGGGTCCCCCTGCGGGTGAACTACTGTAAACATACAGTCCCAGACATGATAGCTCACTGTCATAGATACTGACGGCAGGAGCAGGCTTCAGGTTGACAGAGTTGCATATGAATGGTTGTTGGGGTTTCCTGTCTCCTTTGTTAACCTCTGCAGCTAGGCTCCATGTGGGCCTGTTTGAATTACCCTCTAATTGGTATGCACATGGATGCCACCAGCTGCAGGGCCCAACAATAGAGTAGGGTGGATCCATGGAGCCTTTGTTAGCTAATTAGGGTTCCCATGGCATGGGGATGGTTTGGTCCTCCCCGACTGTAGATGCATCATGTACCCCTGGCTGTCATATCTCAACTAAATATGATATGGTGGACTGGGCCTGTAGGCTTTGTCCATCCACAGTACACAGATGTATGCGTTTGTCGTGGTGTGAGCATAGGAAAATGTGTGTGGATAAGCCCCGCACATTTTCCTGAGGTTTGTCTACCATCATTCCATTTAATTAATTATTTATTTATTTTTAAAGGCCAGGCGAGTGCACACCCACCATGTGGATGGTCAAATTCCTCACAAATACCCTAAATGTATGGAAAATCAATGCGACATCCTAGAACAGTGATCCCCAACGTGTAGCTCGGGAGCAACATGTTGCTCACGGCACCCTAAATCGTTGCTCGCCAGTTGCTCTGGGCCATGCTGTGGAGGCCTAGAGGGAGATGCTGAGACCTTGGTTGAGACCTCAGTAGCAGTATAGCCAGGTGTCCTGGACTGTGCGAGAATGTTGGGTAATGAGCCTGCTGCAGTTCCAGTTGTTTTTTTTTTGTAATTGCAAGATTTGAGGTTGTTGCCACTGTGCAAATTATTTTTCAGTAAAGGTCCTTTGTTATTATAGCAGTGTCAGTGTTCAACCCCTGTCATCTTCAGATACTTTACCGAGCTGACAAATGTATTAATGAGCAAAATAATCGAACCATGTGCATGTCCTGGAGAAAATGGTCTTATTCTGTTTCTTTGTACAGATAGTAGGAGCATAATGGAAAAATAAGTGGCATGCATACTCAACGTACCTTTATTAAATAATTTGCATGGACTTGTTTTTGTACAACTATGGTTTGTGTTTGATGCTACCATGCATTACATTTATCGGAAATATTACTTTTAGTGTCACCTATTTTTATTATTACAGTGTCCTAGTGGAAAAATTGTCATTGTTTGATACTCTGCCCATCTGGCACATGGATAACGGGCATATAAGGCAAATGGCTGTTGGGCAGAAAAAAAAGAGGCTCCAAATCCTTCAGAAAAGTGTTTTTATTTTATTCCTATCCATTTTCTCACCAATATAACAGGCCCTATGTGCTTTAAAATGCAGTATTGGCCATTGCATGCCAAACTAATTTATAGGAGGTGACCTCCAAAATCCCAGTTAAGTGATCTTAACGCCCACCATGTAATGACCAGTATTACTCAACCAATATCTATTTAATCATATCTCTACATTAAGTTTGCAACATTTAAAAACATGTGTCATATTTCATCAAATTCACATAGAACAAGTCTAAAATGATAAAGCAGTTTTAACATATTCAAACAAGCTATATAAAAACCTTTTAATTACAATTAATCATATAAAACATAGCTTCCATGCATGTCCACCTTTACGCAAAACTGAGAAACAACGATAAATGAACAGAAAATTAACCAAACCTTAATCGACTCCCATATTGCAGGCACACTGTATGCTTCCGCCTGCACACCTTCGCTATTTATTGAAGGGTGGGTAAATTTAAACTTACCATTAGCATCAGCCTGCTGCATTTTGGGGATCTTATTTCACAGAGTTTTCCTGGACAACTTGTGTGTATCCAAGTGTGCATCTAAAGCTAAAGAGGGCAGTTTATGTATATTTTGGACTTCTGTCTCTCTCCCCATTGGACAAGCTCTTGCTTTAAGTTAAATTAATGTGCCAAATTTAGTTCTATCCCAACCCCCACCCCCATCCAAGTGGATAGTGCCCTATAACACCATTTACCACAAGTATTTCTTTTTACCTGGGGAGGCTGCAATGACACTGAAATTCACTTTATGATTTGCAGAAAATTCCAGATATCCTTTTAAAAAATAACTTCAAACTGAAAACCCCCAATTCAGCTCATAAGGTGCTACTAGGTTTACCTGGATGGCCACCTGCTATTTGGCAGAGGAATTTATTTTATAACCTCTCCAGGACATGACAGTTCAAAACACCCCAGATTTCGCTGCCATAAAAAAAATATGAAACAGACCTTGGCCTTGTATACACCCAGGCACTTGTCCAACCTGAATACCCAAGCTTGAAATAAACATGTAAAAAGCCATTTAAACCTTAATGGTGCCTTTTCAGCTGTCTTCTCGGTTATTGACCCAAACACTGCTATTTGAGAAGAGTAGGCTCTAAGAAAAATGAGACTACCTCATATTAACTTTCATTTAATAACTAGCTACAAGGTTTCACTATTTTCCCAAACACCATCAATTTTGTTTTGATCATATTTAAATTCAAACTAGTCATTTGTGTATACCAGGCCCTGTTGGAGATCTGCCGGGGTTAAGTCCAAAATTGCTGCATCATCGGCATAAAGAAGCATGCTATAAAAAGTACCCTTCAGAGAGCGTGGACTAACTGTGCTAAGAGACGTACTAGAGCCATAATCGGAAAGAAATCCATGAGGGCCAACTGACATCCCAGCTTTTCACCTATACTGGTAAGGAAAACAATGTATAATGCCCCATATTGTATATCGGACAGACACTGCATATCACAGTTGGATAGGATTTAATAAACCATCAGGGACCCCAATATCATTTAAAATATGTCACAATATGTTTCTATCAATCAAATCAAAAGCTGTCTCCAAATATGAAACAAGCAACAACTAATCTCCCTCCCTTAACCTACCATATTTCTCCATGATGGTGCTCCGAGTGACGCAGTGGTCCACTGTACTAAGCCCTGCCCTGACACCCATTTGGTAGGGCTTCAAGATATTTTCACTTTGAGCCCACTCCTCCAGCATGAGCAACAAACATTTGGAAAACATCTTGCTGGCACTATCCAGTAATGAAATTTGCCTTTAACCGTGAGGGGCTGCTGATCAAAGGGATACTCTTCCAATGAGATGGCATAATGACTTTTAGCTATTTGTATATGCCCATTTCAAACTATAAATCTGACCAGCCGTGTACACTCCACTCACTAAATCATGGTGTAATGTTCTTTTGGAGATTCTAAAATCAGAATATGACACCATGGGCATCTCTTACTATGACCTGGACCTCCTAAACTTGGGGAACCTGTTTGCTAATAGCTCTGTTCTGGATAGTTTCAACCAAAAACTCAAACTGACACTTTCCTTTGTGGCCTCTGAACTGTTTAACAGTTTTAAGGGAATATCTTAATTTTTAGGAATCAGTAATTCCTTCCAATGCCTCCTTGTCATGCTTGGGCATCATTAACAAGCACCTCTGGATGATTGACATTTTATTCGTGATGCCTACCCCCTCCATTGGAAAATGAACACAGAAGGATAGTGATCACTCTCTGTTCAATTAGAAGTACAAAACGTTATAACATTCCTGAAGAAAGATCAGTCCACAATAGAGTAATCAATGACTGAGGAACAGTACAGTATTGCTGGTCTTGTATGCTTAGGAATGCACCATTTGCACCCCAGAAAATCCCCAGGCAGAATACCAAAGTACAGCTGAAAATCAGTGCTCCATTTGTGATAGATTTTGCTGTATAAACATTTGCACTAAATTTCTAATATTTAGCTTGAGAATCTAGAGCCCCATATAATGTTTATTTGTTTCTACTATATTTCTGAAAAGCTTGATTGGTACTATCTTTCTAAAAATGTCCACTTAATTTCCTCAACCTTTCCTGTAAACAACCACTTAATGTCAAATGAAGTTAATGGCCTTGCAAATTTCCTTTAATAGAATTGTATGTGGTCTGGATAACTGTTCAGTACCACAAATTAAAACATTCTATTAGCAGTTTTAAGTTTATTACATTTCTAATTTGTGTTTCATCGTAAAATGAATGTTGTTCATCATTGCATTTGCTATGCACATTTTGCTCATTGCGCAGAAAAGGTTGGGGACCCGTGCCCTAGAACATGACATGGCAATTTTATTTGACAGTGTAATTTGTAGATGGGTTAACATGCACTGCACTGTTTATTTCTGACCTCCCTGCGCACTTTTCATTTCTAGCAATGTTTTAGCACAACAAACTTTTAATAACAGACTCTTCTCAACAGATGATGAAACCATTTCCTTTGCCACTATGCGGTATAAAGGTCCCCTTCAATTTGGCATTCCTTACTCGCTCTCTGTAGAGAGCGTGTTCATTTTAATCAGTTATTTTCCCTTAACTTAACCCTAGAGATACCTTTCTGCACAGCACAGACACAGAGATTTAGTTAACAATTGGACCCTCTCTGCTTGATTACAGGGTTCAGGGAATGTTAAACAATTTGGAATTCCCATCTCTGGTAGTTCTTGCTCCATCCATCTGAAATTGCATTTCGGAACACCTTGATATAAATTTACGAATAAGGGTCGCAACCCATATATTTCTAAATTGGTCTGATCATGCCAGTCGCAATGACCTGTGTCTGGCATCGGCACATGGTTGCATGTACGAATGGCCGATCTTTGCGATTTTGGCAGAACGGACTTCAGTTAGAATGTTGACATTTTGCAGACAGGTATCTGGTTCAATAAGCTACCATATTCCTGACTCTCCGAGACTTAACTGGGAAGCTACAATCATATTTTAACTTATAACTCTGATTCCAAAGTCACATTTTGAGGGACTTCCCATCAACAGATAGGGCTGTTTTTGTGCTTTGCTGAATGGTCTGAACCATCTATTTATCTATTATGGATCCCCAGTTTATGAGAAAAATATGATTTTCCATGTAATCCTATGAGACCCATTTAATTACATGCATACTTTTTCACTTATCTAATGTTCCCTTTCGGTTCCCAAAACCTATATGTGGCCATGGCCATCTGGCTTTTGTGGACTTACTGCCTTATCGCGAGTTTGGGGGTAACCCTTAAATGCGGCGGTAACGCTATTACCACCACATTTAACGGTCTGCCAAATCACGGGTTTGTCAGGATTTACCCCCAGCTCTGAGCTGGGGGTAAATTCCCAGCGAATTTGCCAATTTTCAGAGTGATTACCCATCAACAGATAGGACTGTTTCTGTGCTTTGCTGAATGGTCTGCACCATCCATTTATCTATTATGGTTCCCCAGTTTATGAGAAAAATATTAGTTTCCATGTACTCCTATGAGACCCTTCTAATTACATGCATACTTTTTCACTTAATTATGTACACTTTCAGTTCCCAAAACCTACATGGGGCCATGGCCAGCTGGCTTTTGTGGATTTACTGCCTCATTGTGAGTTTGGCAGTAACCCTTAAATGCAGCGGTAATGCTATTACCACCACATTTAGCGGTCTGCTAAATCACGGGTTAGTCAGGATTTACCCCCAGCTGTGAGCTGGGGGTAAATTCCCAGCAAATTTGCCGATTTTCAGAGTGATTACCATGCGGTAATACTGCCGACAGTACTTGCGCCGAAAAATCCCCATTGGGCCCAATGAGGAATGGGGAATTCCTGAATGGGCCCAATGCGGAATTCCTGTTCTGCCAAACCTGTGATCCGGCGCTAAAAGCACCGGGGGATTTGGCGGTAACGCTTAACAATAGCGGTATCCCAGTGGGAATACTGCCAGGATACAGCCCATCTCGTGATGAGTCAATTAGTCTGCAATAAAATCATATAAAAAATGTTAAAGGCTAAGACCTGAGCACATTATTTCTTATATCCTTGAGCAGAGGAGTGTAACTCTGTCCCCTGAATCATGTCACATTCTGTGGCGCCTGTCAACTGTCAGTCAGCCCAGAACTCCACCACAAACTAAATGCAATTTTTAGTATTTTAAGAGTTCTGAAACCATGGGCTGTATCTTTTTTTACTCAGCGGTCATCCTTCTACCCTCATAAACCTCTGACACAAGTAACAAGCTCCATCCACTTCCTGGCTCTGTTAGGCTTCCAATAATTGACTAAATTGGGAGGTGAAGGAGTGTTTGATCTTTGAATCTGAAGGGGAGGGTTTTCTTGGGTGTCCCAGTACAAATAGAATTCAGGTCTTATGGAACGAAATAGTGCTTTGACATTGTTGCATTTTCTTTACACACAAGTCCTTTACCCATATCTCACCCTTACATTATAATCTATATGCACTTTACTCTGGCAATGGAGTTTTATCTTTAGTATGTTCAGTGTTCAGTAAAAAACAGCAGAGTTCACAGATTTTTCCATGGCAGCTCTCTTTTGGCAAAACTGCACTTCAGTGTTTCAGTAATGTAGTGGGGATTAGGCATCAGGCTTTCAGCCTTGTCATTCAAACGCAGGGCACAATCAATATGTTCATTTTTTTAGACCATATTGGGATATTTGGCAGTTGAAAGTTAAATGCTGGCTTTTTTGTCTGACAGTCCACAATGCGCCTCCCATATTCCGGAAACGTTGGACCTACTTAGCCAGCTGCAGTGCATTTGTATCCTGATGCTGAAAATACCCCACTAACCAGTCCCCTGCTCTTTATCTCACTTTGGAACTATGGTGAAAAGGCAGGGGAGAGAGGTTTTTTTAATTTGTTTTCAGTCCAGGCACCAGTTTTATTTCATTCCTTTTGATCGAGAATGGCCATTCTCTTTTAAACATTCAGGAGTGGGTGATTGGGTTTCCATCTCCTATTGGGTTTTCAGGGTATGGAAGGGACCTCCTTCCTGGATTCCCCTCCTTTCTTTTCCTTTTCCTTTTACAGTTTTCATTGTCTTCTTTGGACTCCTCTTCATCCGGTCTCCAGGCTGGAAGGAATTTGAATTAATTTTCTAAAGAGAGGAGCAAAAAGAATTGTTTACAATTCATGTTTAAACACAATATCCCGGAAAACATTGCAGGTAATTGGCGGCAAATTTTCTCTTTTGAAATTTACAATACAGGACACTTTTTCATTTCTGACAAACATTTCAGATTAACTTTTAATTCAATTGCTTACCAGTTATATATTTTAGTTTCCATCTTGGGGTTTTGACTTTGCTTTTCGCTCCTCGGATGGTTCCTCGGCTCTAACATCTGTGGGCTCCTCAATCATTCTTAAAGCCAGTCTTGGTTGACAGCTTTTTAACTGATTGATATGGACCCATTACTCTTGCATCTTTTCTCCTTTAGGGATGCAGATTTTATAGGCAACTGGTGATATTTTAATCTCAAATCTGCCACGCCAAGATGGAATGAATTTCCATTCCTTGGTTTGATTCGTCTGAAAATTATACAGTTAGACCTACCTCATACTCCTTTTTTATAGTTTTCAAGTCATATTATGATTTCATCCCTTCATCTGACATAATAACGTAGAACATCAGGTAAGTTGAAGATATGTTTATTCTTCAAGCCCGAACACCGTAACACCATCTCCTTCCAGCTCCTCCTTTCAAAACCCCCAACGGCCACCCCGAGCGTGGAACACATCAACATTCTATGCTTTAGAACCTTTGATAAAGGCTCGCGGTAGCACGAGCAACTACTACACATCTCCCCCTGTAAACCTCACAAATGACGATTAATTAATATGAACATAAAATAAGGAAATTTGGGAAGTAAGGAAGAAACAGTAATATGCAGTAAGAGACATATATATATATATTGCTAATTATCTACAGTCCAAAATTAATCATCTGCAAATTCTAAAACAAAATCCTTATACTTTGCTGGAATCTTCTTTATTCTGGTCGGGCGATCATTCACCCTGTTGGAGGCTTCCGCTAAGGCAGAGTCCTCACCTATTCCCCTTCCGTGTGGAACCAAGACCGAATAATCTGACACAAACACTGAAGACTCCTCTGCAACCCTTGTTTCCACACCAGTCGGGCCAAGAGCACTTTTATCAGAATCACACTCAGAAGATTCATCCACCCCTTTTGCACAAGGTGCTCCTTCTAATGGCGCAATATCATCACTTCCCAAGGCAGGCACCTCCATACTTCCGTGCCCCACCCGAGTAGCCTGCCCGTGAACAGTCACAGCCCTATCACTCTGTAGCGGAACCACACTCTCAGACGCACACTCTGGACCAATTCCAACTGTAGCACCGCCTCCCTCACAACACTGGTCCTTAGTATCCGCCAGCTTTCCTTTAACAAGGACCAGCCTCCTCAAACTCCATCTGGTACCATCTTGCAGTTTAACATATCCATGACCTACTTTGGTCACAACACATGGCTTCATAAATTTGGATAAACCCTTTGCTACAAATCTTGGATTTTTCACCACTACAAGATCACCTACTTGCACACGCAAGGGTTTCTTTTTGGCAAGCTGAGATTCCCAAAAACGGGATTGTTTAATGCGCACCTTGTCAAGAACTTCCTGCAATTTGATGCAACTTTGTACACCACCCCCAAGAGCGGCCACAGGGAGTTTAGATCCTGGTTTTCTACCCCTCATTAATTCAAACGGAGACACACCAGTAAACGATGAAGGGGTAACCCTATAAGCCTTTAGGGCCTCAGTCACTACACTGCACCACGGCAAACCATTTGCCAGGGCCAACTGCACCGCCCCTTTCACAAACCGGTTCATCCGCTCAACTAATCCATTGGCCTCTGGATTGTACAAAGCCACCCTATGGTGACGAATTCCTAGTTTGGAGAAAAACTCTTGCATGGCGACTGACACAAATTGGGGACCATTATCGGTGACTACTCCAGCAGGAACCCCCTCCCTGTCAAACACTGCTGACAAGAAGTCAATCACTTTTTCAGTGGTGATCGAGGACAAAGCCGTGGCCTCCACCCACCTAGATGTATAATCGACTAACACTACAAAATATCTGAAACCTCCACCCAAAGTGTCCATGGGACCCATAATGTCTACGGCCACCTTTGACCACACGTCTTGCAGCACTTCCACAGGCTGTACGGGTTGGGGCGACGTTGTTCTACTCTTATCACTGACAGAACAAGCCACACAATCCTTAACTACTTTCTCAACCTCCTCATCCATCTTGGGCCACCAATACCCCTCTCTTAGCCTTCTTTTCGTCATAGATCTACCGATGTGCCCTTCATGAGCCAACTCCACCAACTTGGCTTTAAGAGATTTAAGTGGTATTAACCTGGTACCCCTGGCAATGCCCCACGGACCCACAGACAGCTCAGACCATACTTGTCCGAACGATTTGTCCAATTCATCCATGCCAGCACCGGTAGTCAGAGCAGCATTGATGTTGTTCAACATGGGGTCCATTGCACACTCTCTACCCAATTCCTGCTCATTGACAGCCGGAAACACCTTGGCCACCAACACATATTCATCACTCGTCACAGCCTGTGTTGAGTTTTCCACACTTACATCATGGCGGGGAAAACGAGAGAGACCATCTGCAACCATATTTTTAGTGCCAGGTAAATACTCCACCTTGAAATTATACTCACTCATGTCTGCCATCCAGCGCATCACTCTAGAGGATGCCTGGAACAAACCCTTAGATGTCAATACATGCACTAGGGGTTTATGATCGGTGCGTATAGTGTATTCCACTCCCCACAAGAATGTTCTAAAATGTTTGGATGCCCAGATAGCAGCCAAGGCCTCCCTCTCTATGACAGCATATCTACGTTCTGCCTCACTTAGAACCCTAGACGCAAAAGCAATGGGGCGGTACGATCCATCAAAACACTGTTCAAGAACCGCCCCTACCCCATACTCACTAGCATCCACTGTCAAAACCGTCTTCCTAGATGGAGAAAAGGAAGCTAACGATGGAGCCTGGTCCACCTGAGCCTTCAAGCCTTCAAATTCAAGTTGGCACGACTCTGACCACTCAAAACGTACGCCCTTTTTGAGCAACGCTCTCATGGCCACTGTCTTGTCGAAGTACGTGGGAATAAACCTGCTATAATATTCAGCCAATCCCAAAAACGACCGTAATTGGTCTTTACTGGTGGATGGAGATACTTCACATAACGCCTTCACCAATTCAGCCTTGGGATGTATCCCCTCGGCATCCAGTGTGTGTCCTAAATAAGTCACACTCTCCACCCCTATCTTACACTTACTCAGTTTGACCGTCAGACCACTCTTCTCCAAAATGCCCAAAACCCGTAGAATCCTCTCAATATGTTCCTCACGTGACCTGCCCCACACCAAGATATCGTCCTGGAAATACTCCACACCTTCCACTCCACAAAACAACTTTTGCATCACTCGCTGGAAAACAGCGGATGCAGACGCCAAACCAAATGGCATAAGCCGGAAACGAAAAGCTCCAAATGGCGTAATGAACGAAGTAAGAGGTCTTGATTCGGTGTGTAAATCCACCTGGTGATAGGCAGAAGACAAATCTAAGGTGGAGAAACAAGATGCCCCTCCTACAAGTGAAAGCATTTCGTGTATATTCGGTAAGGGATGCCTGTCTATCCAGATGCTTGAATTTAAATCTCTTAGATCAACGCACATCCTCATACCACCATCGGATTTACGTGCCAATACAACCGGGCTAACCACTCTGAAGATTCTACCTCCTCTATTACCCCAGCTTCCATCAGCTTTTTAAGTTCTGTCTGGAGACTTTCACGTGCCATGATGGGTACACGCCTAACTCTGTGCACAACAGGAACAGCACTCCTCTTGAGCACGATCTTGTGTGAGAAACCCCGCAACTTGCCCAGGACAGAGGAGAAAACTGACGGAAACCTCTCTTGGAGAGTATCGGCCGTCAACGCGCTCCCTTCACTCAAACCACCTTCTCTTCCCTTGCTCACACACAAAACAGGGACAGCTTTGCCAGGGCGAACCTCCATCTCCAGGGCAGCCTGCTCATCCCACCCAATAACTGGATCACCCTTACAAGCTATATACAGCTTTCCTCTGGTTTTCCGGCCATGAAACTCAATATCAACCCACTCATATCCCAATACTTTAATCGGAACACGGCCATACGCACAAGGATTAATATCAGACGGATTCAAACTTGACATCTCCTTATGGAACTTAGATTCGTACATCTCAGGGGAAATCATAGTGTAAGGAGAACCCGTGTCAACCAACACACTGAGGGGAACTCCATTCACATTAAGGGTGGCCCACGCACTTTTTCTCGACGGTCCCACACTCAACAGCGCACCTTCTTTTGGAAGCACATCTGCCATAACAGAGGGACTAACATATCCTACAACCGTTACATTACTATCATCTTCTCCAGGGTCCACCATCCGCAGTACTTCCTTCTGTGGAATAGCCTTACACATCCGGGCAAAATGTCCTCTTCCCTTGCATTTTCTGCACACAACGGCAGAAGCAGGACACTCCCTAGCTCCAGCAACATGACCCCTCCAACCACATTTCTTGCAGAAATCTCTGCTATTCGGCGTCACTCTTTGATCCTTGTCCCTGGCCCGATTTTCTTCATTCTTGCGTGGCTGAATCATGTGTACAATTTCCGCCTTTTCCGTCACTTCCTTGACGCTCTTCCTTGACTCCTCCAGGGCGCGAGCTATTTCTATCACTTTCTCCAACGGAGGATCCTTCTCTGTCCATAATCTCTCCCTAACTTTTGAGTCACTAGTCCTCATCATGATCTGGTCACGAATGTATTCTTCTGCCATGCCCGTGAACTTACACGTAGAAATGAGAGTGTGCAGTGCCGTCACATACGAATCAATGTTCTCGCCAGGACCTTGTGCCCTTGAAAAGAAATGATACCTCTCAAGCACAATGTTAGCTCTTTTGCCAAAGCGTGTCTCAAGCTTCTTAAGAGCAGTCTCAAATGCCAAAATCACTGCCTCCCCCCCTTCTCCATCTCCTTCGCCTGAAGACACAGCCAAAACATCCTGGCCAGGAAGGTGCCTGAACACCCTCAAACCCTCCGTACCAAGGCAATTGAGTAGAGTCGCTTCCTTGTCATCATCAGACATTCTGGAACCACCTGACGCTCTCAGGTATACCTTGAAAGTGTCCACCCAAAGCTCCCATGCAATGGGGGGCTCCCCCGGATTGGGGAGGAAGGCTGGGGGAGGGCGAGCATTGCTGTGCTGCATGGTCACTGGAACCGACATAGCCACTGACAGAGGTCAATGGAATGAAACAGGTGAAAATCTCTGCGCACTTCCTTGAATAATAATGTGCGATAACGTACACCTTGTCCTACACGGCAGATTAGTAAGATGAATTACTCCACACCAAACCCCTTAGGCAGAAAATACGTAGAATGGGTTACACAATATGATCAAACAGGCAGGTACTAGTCACTTCCCTCCTCTTTGACAATTGTGGTCAACAGAAATTTGTAGTTCCTTTAACGGCCGCACACAAGGAGTTAATCTTCCTCTCCTTGCAGTTCAATCAGTGCAGACACACCCACCAATGAATAGGAAGCCTCCGGCTCCCTTCCTCATGTAGTGGGCGGAGCCGAACAGCGCGACTTCCGTGGACTCTCAGCGCCTTCCTGGCTATGAAGAGCGCAGGGCTGTGCCCCCTCCCAGGGTCCACCTCTCACCTGCACTAGTCCTCACTCCCTTTTCACTGCACGGCGTAAGCCGCACCCTCCCTCAAGCCGCGCTCGACCTCCTCCGGGAGCGCGGCTCGGCAGGATCCTCTGCGTAGGGACAGCGGCCGCTCAGCCGCATGCACGGCTGCACTCCCTGCCGTGTGCCGCGCTCGACCTCCTCCGGGAGCGCGGCTCGTCCGGTAGTTGAAAGCAAAGGTAGCGCTGGCCCAGCTGACGCCAATCACGCCGGGGACCGCGCTCAACCACGTCCGGGAGCGCAGCCCGGAAAACAGCTGAGGCACCTGATGATGTATACGGCTTGGCAAGGCGCGTGGGTCAGGCTTGAAGATCCTCGTCGCCAGTGTAATAACGTAGAACATCAGGTAAGTTGAAGATATGTTTATTCTTCAAGCCCGAACACCGTAACACCATCTCCTTCCAGCTCCTCCTTTCAAAACCCCCAACCGCCACCCCGAGCGTGGAACACATCAACATTCTATGCTTTAGAACCTTTGATAAAGGCTCGCGGAAGCACGAGCAACTACTACAGTTTTCAAGTCATATTATGATTTCATCCCTTCATCTGACATTCCTCTAAATTGCGTCAGGCATAAGCAAAAGAATGCTGGAGGTGCTTTCTCAGGTTCTCAATGTACTCATGAGTGGTGGACACCTTAATCAGCATCTGCTCCAGAGTTCTATAGAGTAGATGCAAAGGTAATCCCATTTTTCAGCCGATCATAAATTCAAATGGAGACATTTGGTTGCAGAAGATGGTGTAGATCTAAGAGCCATCAAGTCAAGTGGTAATCGAATGTCCCAAATGGGTCCAGAGTCAGCCACAGGCATTTCTAGTATGCTCACAATGATCTTATTGTATCTGTTAACTGCTCCGCTCTATGCCAGGCTGCAAACTATGTGGAGTTTTATTTTTACTCTTAGAATCTCCTACATCTTGGTCATGACCTTGCTGGTAAAATGACTCCCTAGATGCGACTCAATCTTTTGTTAAAGGCCAAAGCGAGAGAAGATGTGGTTGATCATTAGAGTGGCAGCTGTCTCTACCTTAAAATTTAGTACAGGAAAACACTCCACCCACTTGGTAAATAAGCATTTTACCATCTACATTTACTTATTTCCTCTTGAGGAGCGAATCACTGGCCCGATGAAATCAACTTACAAGGCAGTGTCATTCCACTTTTCTGAAGCAGAGCTCGATGTGTGGGGGAACTTGGTAGGAATTAAGCACACACGAGACACCCCTTTAGATATGTATTGTGCTCCTGGTCCATATGTGGCAGTAGGCAACTTCTCGCAAGGTTTTTAATGTCTTGTAAAAAACCCTCTGACTGGCAGTAGCCACGTCATGGGCGTTATTTAACATCAGGCTCTGGAATGAGGTAGGTCCACCCATTGGTCAAATCCAGAGAGTGACCTCCTTACCAAAAAACCGTCTTGGATTTAAAACACCTTGGAAAATGTTGTCAACATCCAGAGATCCTCTTTTCTGCCATAACCCAGTTCTGTTAGAGGAAAACTCATTGGGTCTTCAATATGTTGATAACATTTTCCAATAATCAGATCCTCTTTTTGTGCAGTGATCAAATATGTATCTGGGCCATCTTTACGCCATTGAACAGCTGAGAGTTCACTGTTGGCATGAGTGTGAGACCTGGTCACAGCTGTAACTTGAATTTCTCCCAGCAGTGATTGCGGATCTATGAAGATCTATGAAGTTGCCCCATAGAGCTCCAGTTTTAGTCAGCTGGTCAGCCAGGTCATTCCCAGTCTTACTCCGACTCTCTATTTTGGAATTACCTCTAATCTTTTTCAAATAGATGGCCATCCTATTAGAGGTCACCAGATCATCAATGGCATGGATCAATTGTCTGTATTTTAATGGTTTGTTGCAAGCACAAAACATGCCTCTATTCTTTGCCAGTGATTATCACCAATTATTTGAGTTGGTGGTGTTCTGCAGTGAGGATGGCTTGATGTACAGCCATCAACTCTGCCACCCAAAACAAAACACAACCAAAAAACTCTGCCACCTGACTACTCCATGATGCTATTTTGTAAGCAGCACAGTGTTTGGGGGTATCATTATGTGAAAACAAAAAAATAATATGAGGCTGGGTAGCCCAAAAGGAAATACACCAAACACAGGTTACAAAGGAACATACAAAGGTCTTTATTTTAGGCTATACAGTTACAAAAAGTCAAAGGCAAATCAGATAGCTATCAGCCCTCAGTACAACACAGCGAACTCCAGCGTGGTTCGGTGTGCTCAGTGAGTCGGAATATTAATTGAAACAGTCAGGTTTTTATACAATTTTCAGCCTGCTGTCCAGCCCTACTGTGGGTTAACTGTTCCATAAATACATTACTGATCTAGGGTTTGTGCCAGGTTCGCTTCTAATTTGTTCGTCTATATGTATCTAGTTCATCAACAAGTCAAAATGGCAACAGTGTATTCTCTAGGTTTAACATTAAGCCTTAGGACATAGTTTATACAATGTAGTTAAACAGGCTTTCCCATTCAGTTATTCAAACGACATTGCAGTTAATATATGTTCATAGATCAGTCTCGTTGACACAGGTAATCCATTACACACAGGTCAGCAAAGGACATGGTCTCAGTTCATGACCCTAACAAGTGGCCTGCCGGCAAGTTACATATTAGCTGTACACAGGGGTCATGACGGCTGTTTTCTATTCTGAATGACATCGTCCACCATTTTAACTCACTGGGTGACTTTACAGGGAGAGAGAACCTAAAATGGCGGTTTACATTGATTCTAGGGTCAGGACCTTGCAACACGAATTTCTTCACAAGTAGCTTGTTAGCAGCTTGTCATAGGCCAATATACATATATTCATAGCAATAGAAGGCACAATATAATTTCCAGTTTGACAAACCCTCCTTTTGGCCTATGCCAAGTGCTAAACTACTTCTGATCTCCTTGCAAATAACTCCATACACCCTGAATCGCTGTCGGAAATATCTATTGCCATCAGATCGTTTATTAAAATCTCTTTCAGTACATATTCTTTGGTGGTTTTATCCAGGGCATACACTTTATGTCCTATCGCACCTATCACCTGAGCGCAGCATCCCCCTAGCATCGAACATATACTAGGTAGACATTGGATACAACAACAAAGGAACAACAGAACTCCCAAAATGATCAGCAAGACTGAAAACACCTTCCAACCCCAAGATCGCAAGAAGTCCAGAACCAAGCGCTAAGATCCCAGTTTCCCTCGGGAACATGCACTTCTGAACTAAGGACGTGCAGATTCTGTATTGCCTTGAAGATAGTTGGGAGGAATCTGGTACGAAAACACAGCAAGCGGACCCCACTAATTCACATACTCCACCACGTTCAGCCAGAACGACATCTAATGCCATCCGGTTCTGAAGTGCTACCAATCTGATCGCTTTCTGCTCTAATGTCATGTTATAGAGTATATCTGTGGTCTGGTTGATGGTTCTCTCCAGTACTCTCGCTAGTCTCCTGATGTCTTTGGAATTCGCTACCTGCCCAAAGAATGAAAGGAATGATTTCGCTACATCTCCCAAAACCTGTGCCAGAGTTTCACCATTCTCGTCCCGCCGTGGACGAACCTTTGAAACTTCTACAGTACTTGCTATGAACACCCCAGGTAATAGGATTCCTAGATAACAAGTTCCCTGCCAATCCCTGGATAACCATGGAAAGGCTACATTAACGCAAACGAAATAGACAGGTTCGCCTACATACAAAGGTCTGTCTTCCCCAGTCAAATTTGCAACATTGGGACAACCTTTAAAATCCCCCATTGACCGAGTGCCATTCCTCTGTATGCAGAAAGAAACTGAATTGGGGCTATTGTTAACAGTGTATGAAGGAGGCATGACGTCCTTATTGCCTATCAGAGCCATTTTAAAGGAAATCAAAGACTGGAAAGGATGAGACAATCTATCAGAAGGCCTAATAGAAGCAATGTTGAGCTTACTCCTATTTGCGAAAAGAGAGCATCCCAGGGGAGTCAAAACACGTTTCTCAAAACTATTCAAATTAGTGCCATCAAAGTTCCCAGAGATGCTACCGTTCCAACGGCCAAAGAACAGTGCTCTGAGAAAAGCATAACAAGCAGTTGTCAAAGGTAAAGGGTGAATATACCAACCTAGCCCCTTATCCCCATGTTGCGGTAAATGTGAGCAGACCCAACAGTTGGGCCTATTAAAGATGGCATGTGCAGCGTTCATGATAAGTAGCAAAATATTATTATGATATGTTTGTCTATGCTGGAAATCTCTAGGAGACAAAGTATTCAAATGTACAAAAGATGTAGGAACAGTGGGTACATTTTCAGTCGGCAGCAAAGACTCTAAAGGATGAGTTTCAAAGGCCTAAGACAGTGACTATTAAAAAACCAAATATTATCATAAAAACATAGCAATACGTTTTCGGGGCCCAGGCATTCTGTCCATTGCCCCGGCTGGTCACCCAATCATTTACAAGTCCAATACGAGTGGTGGCGGTAGCAGGCATTGTAGCCTTCGGATGGAAACCCCAATTTTTGTTGCTGGTGACCCCCCGGTCGCGTGACTTCTTAGTCCTTCCACAACCCTAGCCAACAGAATCCCTTTTTCTCAAATTTGGGCAAAAAGCAAGCCCTCGATGACTCTTTTCCTTCTCCGAATGCACAGCCGAACCGTGCCGTAAGTCTATCAGATGCACAGCAAAACAGTGCCATATGCCTTTTTTCTTGGACGCAGATTGTACTTTGCTGTTCCTGGTACTGATTGATCTGGAAACAATGTGTCGTCACTTCCCGTTGGAAGCAACGTATCAGGAGCAAATACAGATGCAGAGCCTGAAGCAACGATTTCTGGAAGCAAAACTTTTGGAGAGTGTGGAGACAAAATGGCGGCTTCCCCAAGCCTCACGGGCTCAGAGAGATTCTCTGACACACTCTCTGTGTTTTTTACTACTTTGGGATCATTGGTTGCAGCGTTAGCGAGGGGTTCTGTTTCTTCTGTAACGTATGGCACTGAGTGAGGAAGTTTCTTCAGATGCGACGCGTGTATCCAGTGATGTCGGCCTGCTACCCGGCTGCAGTCTGGGTGA
The DNA here is from genome assembly GCF_040938575.1 of Ambystoma mexicanum. Classification (NCBI taxonomy): domain Eukaryota; kingdom Metazoa; phylum Chordata; class Amphibia; order Caudata; family Ambystomatidae; genus Ambystoma; species Ambystoma mexicanum. The sequence goes on from NC_090923.1 coordinate 1,249,227,447, forward strand.
CCAGCAGGACTTGGAACGGGCCCTTCCAGCGGGGTGCAAGGCAAATGGATCGCACAAAAGCCTTTACAAGCACCCTATCCCCAGGCTGTATGCTGTGGCCCGGGCCCTCGTATCGCACAGGTAAAGCTTCTCGTACCTGGTGATAAATCAAATACAGGTTTTTAGTTAACTGGCTGCAATAATCTGAAAGTAATACATTTTCGACATTCTTCAAAGCTTTGCATTTAGGAAGATTCCAGATATTGGCAGGTCTCCCCATTACCACCTCAAATGGAGATAGCCCAGTCTTAGTTTGAGGGGTTGTACGCATGGATAAAAAAACAATCGGTAAGGCGTCCGGCCATTTTAGTTTGGTGCCGGCACACTTCTTAGCGAACTTGTTCTTGATGATACCATTGTGTCTTTCCACTAGTCCGGCGCTCTGACCATGTCTGCCTGAATGGAACTGTTTGTCAATTTGTAATGCCGCGCATATCTGCAGAATTACAGCAGTGACAAAATGTGGACCATTGTCCGACCAGATGACTCTTGGCAGCCCGAACCGCGGGAAGTATTCCTTTAACATGGTCTTTGCAGTGGTCATGGCTGTAGCATCTTTGACAGGGAAAGCCTCAACCCACTTACTGAAAGCACAAATGACCACAAGGGCATACTTTAGATTGTTGCATCGTTCCATTTCAATAAAATCAAAGTGGATTACTTCGAATGGGACAGAGGGTGGCCCAAAACGTCCCCTTGGAGTTGATGTCCCCTTTCCCACATTGTGTTGTTGTCATGCCCCGCGTTCCTGCACACGGATGACTAGGGTCATCCGTTTCTATGTGGAAGTTGCCTTGGCGACTATTTCCAAGCCGCGGGACACGCCGCACTACATTTCCCAGCATTTCCCCTTTTTGCGGTCACATGACACGCCGACAACGCGTCTCACGTCCTGGGAAAGAAACACGTACTTAACTCAGATTGTCCATACAACGGGTGCTCCTAAAACTAAGCAGTTAGTTGAAGTGCCCGATTCTCGTTATCCTGTTTTCTAAATCTCCTGGACCCGGCTCTTGCTTAAAGGACTATTCCATCAGTCTCCTCCCTTACCATTTCTGGCGCTAAAACCCTCGACTGTTTTCCCCTTGGTAATCGAACCCCTGGCTTTGTATACGGATTGCTCTCTCCTGCTCCTGTTTGTTGTGACGCTTTCGGATTTGCTTCCTCATCACTGAACTTCCAATTAAGCTTTGTTTATCTCTGGCTACTATCTCCACGGACTTCCTAATTCCCCTTCAATATTCTACGCATTCTGGATTGTTTAATGGTACTTTTCATCTTGTCACAAGACACATCACTCTACGCATCAACGTGACTATATGGACGCTTTCCTGATTCTACTGGTCACTACCTGGATTGCTTACCATCACTTCAGGGTCGCTTTGCTGAATTGAACAAGGGATTTCATTTTGGACATTAGCGGCGCCCTCGTGCCGTTCGGGTTAGGTGAATCTCTGCACTATCTTCTACCAACTGGGACCTTCTTCCTGCATCACCTGGTTTCCGTGGTGTGTTTGGACTCACATAAGGTTGTGGGATATCTTTCTGGCTAAGCAGGTAAGAGAGGGTAATTGTGGGTGGCTGGCTGCTGCATTTTGGGTAACCTTAGTTATCCTATTGAATCATTGTTTTGTTTACTCCCTTAGCTCTGTTGTCGCTGCTCCTGCCTTTTCGCTCAAGCCCCTGGCCTGTTAGTTATTATTAAATTCCTACAGGCTATGCTCTTGGGGGGGAAGTCTTGTTTAGCATCACGCGCAAGGTGTCCCGGAAGAATTCGGTCCGCTGCACGTTCAAGCTACCCCAGAGCGGAAGGGCTTCCCGAGATTGGATGCTGACTGTATCGTTTACACGACTGTATCCTTTTATAAAATTTGTCTAACTGTGATAGATTTAGGAGCCTATTCTATCTTTGCCTGTCGGTCATGGATACCGGAGCTGATCAAATGGCTACTTTGATGCAAGCCTTTGCGGCTTTGCGTACCGACATGGCATCAGCACATGCGACCCTCCATCAGCGCATGGATGTACTACAGAGTTTTGTGCAGCCACTACCACCCGATGAGGAGTTTGATGATGCTGTTGCAGCAGCAGCTCCTCCTACACCCCAAGTTCAACCTCCTGCTTCAGCCCCCATTGTGCTTCCTGGACCTTTTCCCTTGGCCCCTCCGGAACGCTTTTTTGGAGATCCAAAAACATATCGGACCTTCATAAATCAGTGCCGTCTGCATTTTTTGTGTCGGCCACTGGCATTTCCTGATGCTGTTACTAAAGCAGCGTTCCTTCTTTCCCATTTGGGAGGAACAGCAGCGGCTTGGGCTAACCCGTTACTCGAAGCCAACGACCCAGCCTTGTATGATTTTGATACCCTTATTCAATCCATGAATAGAGTATTCGACATGCGTTACAAGGCACAAACTTCCGACCTCGAGTTCCTTGCTATCAGCCAGGGCAAAATGGACCTTTTATCATATCTTGCCCGCTTTAATCAGTTAGCAGCAGAAACTACATGGCCCGAACAGAAGAAAGCAGCCGTCTTCTATAAGGGACTTTCAGAAGAGTTAAAAGACGCTCTATCAGTGGTACCGGCTCTACCGTCCATTTTTCCGGAACTGATAGACTTGGTTTTACAGGTCGATGCTAGGCTACGACAGAGACGTGGCGAACGACGTATCCCTGATCTTCGTCTTCCAGCCAAGTCAGAAACCTCCTCTTCTGCTTCTCCAGGTGAGGTCGAACCGATGCAAATAGGAGCTGTCAGAGGTCCATTAACCAAAGCCGAACGGGAACGGCGTATGGTTAACAATCTATGCTTCTATTGCGGCCAGTCAGGCCACTACATCCGTGTATGCCCTAGGCGACCTGTCAAGACGGCGGGAAACGCCAAAACTCGTCCTTAAGCCGAGCCCTAAGGATGAGTCACCAAACGGATGGCTCGGAACAACGTTCCCCCTCCTCACACATCTACCTGGCTATGTATTTTGTGATCCCTGGTGTGGAGCCTTTCACCAATCCAGTCATGATTGATTCGGGGGCTAACGGCAACTTTATGGATATACAGTTGGCTCGGTGCCATGGGTTAATGGTAGTTCCTAAGGTTAGACCTGAGGAGGTGCATGCTGTAGACGGTTCTGGTCTGGTATCCGGATGGGTAACGGAACAGACAACCCCGCTTTGCATGTCCACCTCAGAAGGCCACACTGAATATATAGTGTTTGACCTTATTTCGGCCCCTCAGTTTGGGATCATTCTTGGTCTCCCCTGGCTTCGGACTCACAACCCTGAAATCGACTGGATCCAACAGACGGTGCGTTTTTCTTCTGTGTTTTGTACCCAACATTGTCTTCAAGACCCAGGTACGACGCCTGTTTCTCCTTGTTTGGCTTTGGTGGCTAATATCCCCTCCATTAATGCCACGCGGAGTGATCCAACGTCCGAACTGCCGACGGTATACAAGGACTTTTCTGATGTCTTTGACAAGTGTAACGCTCACCTGATTCTCGCAGAGGCGCCAGTCTTGACTGGGCGACTACCGTATCTTCAAAGGTGATGTGCAGCACCCGGTTGGCTCTTTGGGCTGGACCTCTGTGCCCTGTATGCCTGACGTGCAGAGTAAGATGTCTGCAGATAGAAAATACGGGGTTAATGAACTGGGGTTATTGGGGTGTCCCTATCTCTTTCCTCTTCTCCTCTCCTGTAGACCCCCACAGGTTAACGCTCTCACCTTAGGTAAGTGAATGCCGAGCTCCCCATCTGCCTCGGGGCAGGGTGCTGTAACCAGTTTCTTCACTGGATAGGTAGCGCAGGCCTCTTGACTCCAGAGGACTGCTGTCCGTCGTTTACTGCACGAACGGTAAGTTTCGAGTAACTCAAATGTCTTTAAAGTCTTTAATAATGATGTCTCTTGTTTTGCAGGGTTCCGGCGATGGCGGATGACAGGCTGAAGTGAGTTGAAGATGGAGCCCGTGTGATGAATAGAAGCGCCTGGAAGCACGTAAGTAAGCGCTTGTTGCCAGCTTCACGATGCGCTCTAACTGTCTTTTTATTTTGCAGGTACAAGTTCGGAGCGGCTGCAGGGTGCCGGGATACCCACTGGGTTAGATGTGGAAAGGAGTAATGGCACGTGAGTATTAAAGTTCCCCAATGTCTTTAAACGCACCTTGTTTTGTTTTTCAGATGCGGGATGCAGCGCTGACGGCCTCCAGAGCGTGCGAAGAGTTGGTAAGCTTTTGTCTTTCAGATGCCGGAATGCAGTGTGAAGACCTCCGGAGCGCACGAAGAGTAGGTAAGCCTTTGCCTTTCAGATGCCGGAATGCTAACCTGTTCTTTCTTGTCTTTATAGGTGTTGCTGAAGACTGGATTCAGGATGGTAAGCCTTTTTCCTTAGGCCCAGGACCGGATGCAGAAGACACGATGAGCGTTCTGCTGCAGAGGGTGCAGAATAACGCAAAGCAAGATTCATCCACCGGGTGTGGTTTAAATAGCCTCCTGTAGTGCTTAGGTGTCGCCTTCCACAGCCACGCCTAAGTAAGAAAAGAGTTCCTGGTAAGAAAAGAGTTCCTGCCTTCCAGAAGAGTTCCAGTGTTCTGAATCTAGGGAGTGGCTCCAGCCCCACCCAACAGGAAAATTAGTTCCAAACAGAAGAGGATCAGAGGCTCAACTGGCAGGCAAGTAAGCAGCATGGTCTGCTGCAGGTAAGTCCACCCAAGCATTATGAGCCCGGCGCTTCCAGCGCTGGGACTGGGCATATTTATGAGCCTGGTGCCACTGGCGCCAGGACTGGGTCCAAAAGGTCCCAATTGGGACTGGTTGGCACTCGGAACCTGGGTTATGGATCTGCTTCCAAGGGAGTTGGGAAAACCCTGACCTTTTGGAAGCAGAGATCATGACAGTACCCCCCCCCACAAGGCCCTTCCCAAACCGGGCTTCTCCGGGGGTTTTGGCTTGTCAGGAAATGTTCGGTGAAATCTTTTGATTAGGCGAGGAGCGTGGACATATTCAGCAGGTTCCCAGGATCTCTCTTGGGGGCCGTAGCCTTTCCAGTCAATTAGGTAGAATAGTTTAGATTTGGAGATCTTGGAGTCCAGAATGCTTTTGACTTCAAACTCGAGTTCTCCATCAACTAGGATAGGTTTTGGAGATTTGGTTAGTCGGGTTTGAGGTTGCACGGGTTTTAATAGAGAGACGTGGAAGACCGGATGTATCTTCATGTGCGGGGGCAATTCCAACTTGACCGCTATTGGATTTACTATGGTAGTGATGGAATAGGGACCAAGGTATCTTGGGTTGAATGTGCGTGGCCCTTTTAGAGATAGATATTTGGTGGATAACCAGACTTGATCCCCTACTTGATAGTGAGGGGCTTCCTTCCGATGTTGATCTGCTCCTTTCTTGTATTGTTCTTTAGCCCTTTGAAGGTGAGAAACAGCTTCCTTAAAGGCTTGGGTGATTGCAGAATGCAGGTAGTCTACTGCTGGTGTTTCAAGATCTTGGAGGGGATCCAACTCCGAGGTTCGAGGGTGACTGCCGTACAAAAGAAAAAACGGGGTTTTCCCAGTTCCCGAATGGACAGAGTTATTGTAGGCATACTCGGCTATCCAAAGGATATCTTTCCAAGTTTTTTCAGTTTGTTGCAGCATGCAGCCTAAATACTGTTCCAGAGTTTGATTGGTCCTCTCGGTTTGTCCGTCGGTCTGAGGGTGGTGACTGGTCGATAGCCTCACATCAATTTGAGCCGACCGACAGCAACTTCGCCAAAAATGAGAAATAAATTGACTACCTCGATCCGAAATTAGAACCGAAGGAAAACCGTGCAGTCGGACGATGTTTTCGAGAAATTCTCGGGCCAGAGTTGCTGCTGTTGGCAAGCCTTTGAGCGGAATGAAATGCGCCATCTTGGAGAATAAGTCCACGATTACTAGAATCGTATTGTATCCGGAGCATGGAGGTAGATCGGTGATGAAGTCCATAGAAAGCGTATGCCAAGGGCGAGGTGGGATGTCAATAGGGCGTAAGAGGCCTGCTGGTCTTTCCTTTTGACTCTTGTTTTGGGCGCATACTCCACAGGACATTATAAAGTCTCTGATATCTTTTTTCCAAGACGGCCACCAGAAGTAGCGCTTGATCTTTTCTGAGGTCTTGGCTATACCGGGATGACCTTCCATTAAAGAGTCGTGATAACAAGAGATTACTTTTTTCTGTAAATCTGTGCTGGGTAGGTATAATCGTTCTTGGAAATACAATAAGTTGTCCTTTACTGCAAAGTCCTTTCCCTGCAGATGCCAATTCTGTATGTCTGCTGGAGTTACAAGTTGCCTGGCTTTATCCTTAACTTCCTCTATGGATTCTGTGGCGATTACACCCAGAATTCTTTGTTCGGGAATGATTGGTACAGGTTTAGGGTTGATCAAGTGTTCTTCCACTCCCATCCGAGAAAGGGCATCGGCTTTACCGTTCTTTGTTCCAGGTCGATAGGTAATTATGAAGTCAAACTCGGCAAAGAATAATGCCCAACGGAGTTGTCTAGAGGATTGGGCTTTTGCGGTTTTCAAATATTGCAGGTTTCGGTGATCCGTAATCACAGTAACGGTGTGTCGGGCCCCCAGCAGATAATGCCGCCAAGCCTTAAAGGCAGACTTGATAGCCAGAAGTTCCTTGTCAGTAATCGTGTAATTGACTTCAGGAGGCGAGAATTTGCGGGACCAAAATGCCACGGGATGCAACTGATTGGTTACCGGGTCCTTTTGTGATAGAACTGCCCCCATGGCAAGGCTTGAAGCATCAGTTTCCACGATGTAGGGGAGTTCGGGGCGAGGGTGTTTTAAGATTGGTGCAGAGATAAATTTAGTCTTCAAATCCTGGAAAGCTTGTTCCGCCTCGGTAGACCATTCAAAACGTTTGTTTTTCTTTAACAAGGCAGTGATGGGCTGGACTATTCGAGAGAACTCGGGGATAAACCTGCGGTAAAAGTTAGCGAAGCCTAACATGCTTTGCACACCTTTTACGGAGGATGGTGATGGCCATTTGAGAACTGCATCGACCTTCTTTGAATCCATACGCACTCCGCCAGGTGATAATATGAATCCCAAGAATTCAACTTCAGTCACGTTGAAAACACATTTTTCCAATTTAGCGAAAAGTTTGTGTTGACGCAATCTTTCGAGGACCATTTTCACGTGTTTCCGATGTTCAGATTCCGATGAAGAATAAACGAGAATGTCGTCGATGTAAACAACAACACACACATCTATGAGCTCTCTGAGGACATCGTTCATAAAATATTGAAAGGCGGCCGGGGCATTGCAAAGTCCGAAGGGCATGACCTGATATTCAAATAGCCCATACTTGGTGCGGAAGGCCGTCTTCCATTCATCGCCCTCTTTTACTCGTACCAAGTGGTAAGCTCCTCTAAGATCCAGCTTTGTGTATATGCATGCTTTTCTGACTTGGTCCAGGAGTTCAGGGATCAAAGGTAACGGATATCTATTCTTAACGGTGATCTGGTTCAGGGAGCGATAATCGATACAAGTCCTAAGGTCTCCTTCCTTTTTTGGAACGAAGAACAAAGCTGAAGAGGCAGGGGACTTGGAAGGACGAATAAACCCATTTGCCAGGTATTGATCCAGGTATTGTCGAAGGTGAAGGTTCTCAGGCTCGGTGAGGGCATAAATTCTACTACAAGGAGGAGTAGATCCAGGTATCAGGTCTATCTGACAGTCATAAGACCTATGAGGAGGTAGAGAGTTAGCCTGCTCCTTCCGGAAAACATCTTGGTATTCTAGGTATTCGGGAGGTAACTGGGGAGTCTCTGAAGAAATTGCTGCCAGTGCAACACCAGGTGGAGGGTGACAAGTAGAGACACATTCTGGAAACTGGACCGTTCTTGCTCGCCAATCGATCAGAGGATTGTGTTTCTCTAACCAAGGTATTCCTAGAATAATCTGGAACTGAGGGGCCTTGATCACATCGAACACGATCTTCTCATGGTGTCCATCTTGACTTACTAGCGTCACCTCTTGAGTGGTATGCGTTACTGGCCCGGAGGCTATCTCCGTACCATCCACCGTAGTAATGACGTCCTTTACAGCCTTGGGACAGAGAGTTAGAATCATCCTCAAAACCATTTCATGATCCACATAATTGCCGATGGCACCGCTGTCGACGTAAGCTTCAATTGCATGTAATCGATCCGGATTATCAGGGCTAATGAGGACCATAGGTATCACGAAATGCGAGGTCACGGAACTGGTTTTCACGCTCGGCAAGAGGACCTCTATTCTTGTCGGGCGAGGTCGTTTCCCTGCTCAGAGTTTGTAACTGTGGTAACTGCAGCTCCTACTGCCTTCTTGGCAGGTTTCACCGGACAGTCTCGAAGAAAGTGCCCTGAGTTTCCGCAATATAGGCATAATTGCAACTGTTTTCTCCTTTCCCGCTCCCTTTGTGTTAGAGGACCTTTCAGACCCCCTATTTGCATGGGTTCCCCGGAGTCTACTCCTTTGGAAGGAGTTGGCGGTTTGGAAAATACTCGGGCATCAAACTTGGAACGATCGGCCTTCCTGTTCTGCAGTCTGTGATCTATTTGAACGACCAAGTCTATATAATCCGAACAGTCTTGTGGGGGATTCACTACTTGGGCTAAAACGTCTTTGAGCTCTCCACGGAGACCTCTATAAAACAGCGTAATCCTTTTGTCCTCAGGCCATTGAGTTTCCACTATTAGTCTATTGAAAGATGCAATATAAGCCAAAAGGTCTTGATTACCCTGTCACAACGAAAGAAGCTCATTGTCCAAGGCCTGCCCCTGTGCATGTCTTGCGAACAGTTTTTCCATACTAAGCTGAAAGGCTTGAAAATCATGGAGAACCGGATCATCTTGATTAACTAGAGGGATCGACCAGTCTGCTGCATTGCCACTAAGGTACGAAAGTACAAAAGCTACTTTAGCTTGATCAGTTGGAAAGGCTGCTGGCCGGCATAAAAAGTGCAACCGGCACTGATTGATAAATACCGCAAACCTCTTTGGGTCACCAGAAAATCGTTCGGGCGGAGCCAGAGGTACATTCCCAGGTAGGTTGATCTGCACTGGATTCATAGAGGATGTTGAAGGAAGATTTGCCCCTGATGCGGGTAGCGGGGTCTGTCCGGCTTGTGACTGTAGCAATTGTCTAGCAAGATCATCTGTTCTCTCCTTGGAAATAATTAGTTCCCTTCTTAGAGCGTTCGTTTCCTGACGAGCTGCATGCACTTCTGCCCTTAGTTCCCCAAGTAACCGGGCTAGGTGGTCAGTATCCGAGGTTTCCATAGCGCCTGGGCGAGAGTTTTGCGGTAGGCTTTGCGTTCTGTAACGCTCACCTGATTCTCGCAGAGGCGCCGGTCTTGACTGGGCGACTACCGTATCTTCAAAGGTGATGTGCAGCACCCGGTTGGCTCTTTGGGCTGGACCTCTGTGCTCTGTATGCCTGACGTGCAGAGTAAGATGTCTGCAGATAGAAAATACGGGGTTAATGAACTGGGGTTATTGGGGTGTCCCTATCTCTTTCCTCTTCTCCTCTCCTGTAGACCCCCACAGGTTAACGCTCTCACCTTAGGTAAGTGAATGCCGAGCTCTCCATCTGCCTCGGGGCAGGGTGCTGTAACCAGTTTCTTCACTGGATAGGTAGCGCAGGCCTCTTGACTCCAGAGGACTGCTGTCCGTCGTTTACTGCACGAACTGTAAGTTTCGAGTAACTCAAATGTCTTTAAAGTCTTTAATAATGATGTCTCTTGTTTTGCAGGGTTCCGGCGATGGCGGATGACAGGCTGAAGTGAGTTGAAGATGGAGCCCGTGTGATGAATAGAAGCGCCTGGAAGCACGTAAGTAAGCGCTTGTTGCCAGCTTCACGATGCGCTCTAACTGTCTTTTTATTTTGCAGGTACAAGTTCGGAGCGGCTGCAGGGTGCCGGGATACCCACTGGGTTAGATGTGGAAAGGAGTAATGGCACGTGAGTATTAAAGTTCCCCAATGTCTTTAAACGCACCTTGTTTTGTCTTTCAGATGCGGGATGCAGCGCTGACGGCCTCCGGAGCGTGCAAAGAGTTGGTAAGCCTTTGCCTTTCAGATGCCGGAATGCTAACCTGTTCTTTCTTGTCTTTATAGGTGTTGCTGAAGACTGGATTCAGGATGGTAAGCCTTTTTCCTTAGGCCCAGGACCGGATGCAGAAGACACGATGAGCGTTCTGCTGCAGAGGGTGCAGAATAACGCAAAGCAAGATTCATCCACCGGGTGTGGTTTAAATAGCCTCCTGTAGTGCTTAGGTGTCTCCTTCCACAGCCACGCCAAAGTAAGAAAAGAGTTCCTGGTAAGAAAAGAGTTCCTGCCTTCCAGAAGAGTTCCAGTGTTCTGAATCTAGGGAGTGGCTCCAGCCCCACCCAACAGGAAAAGTAGTTCCAAACAGAAGAGGATCAGAGGCTCAACTGGCAGGCAAGTAAGCAGCATGGTCTGCTGCAGGTAAGTCCACCCAAGCATTATGAGCCCGGCGCTTCCAGCGCTGGGACTGGGCATATTTATGAGCCTGGTGCCACTGGCGCCAGGACTGGGTCCAAAAGGTCCCAATTGGGACTGGTTGGCACTCGGAACCTGGGTTATGGATCTGCTTCCAAGGGAGTTGGGAAAACCCTGACCTTTTGGAAGCAGAGATCATGACAACAAGGGACTATCAGAGAAACTCCCTCCACACCGTTGTTACGACTGCCCCATCGACTTAGTGCCTGGGGCAGTGGTGCCTCACGGGCGTGTCTACTCCTTAACCGTCCAAGAAGAGGAACATCTAAAGGAATATGTGGACAAAGCATTGCGTCTGGGACATATTCGACCTTCCCGGTCCCCAGCTGCCTCTCCCATATTTTTTGTGCCAAAAAAGGAGGGGGACCTACGCCCTTGCGTAGATTATAGGGCCTTGAACAAGATAACAATAAAAAACCAGTACCCACTACCCCTCATAACGGAACTACTTGACAAAATGACATCTTCCACCATTTATACCAAATTAGATCTCAGAGGGGCATATAATTTGGTTAGAATGCGAAGTGGTGATGAATGGAAAACCGCTTTTAAGACGAAGTTTGGGCTCTACGAATACTGTGTCATGCCCTTTGGGCTTTGTAACGCCCCCGCCACTTTTCAGCACTTCATTAACGACATCTTTGGAGACATGCTGGATTGTTATGTTGTGATCTACTTAGACGACATCCTGATATTTTCGGATTCACTCACTCAACACATCCAGCATGTCCGCTCCGTGCTGCGGCGTTTACGTACTCACTCCCTCTATGCTAAGCTAGAGAAATGTGTGTTCCACGCCGCCTCAGTCGAGTTCCTAGGGTTCCAAATATCAGCAAAAGGGGTGCTCATGTGCACTTCCAAAGTCAAAGCTGTGATGGACTGGCCGGTTCCGGACTCTGTAAAAGCGCTCCAGTCTTTTCTGGGTTTTTCTAATTTTTACAGACGCTTTATTGCCTCCTTCTCTGAAATAGTGGCACCTCTTACTCGTCTCACTAGTCCCAAAGTCCCCTTTGTTTGGGACAATGAAGCCCAGTCGGCCTTTGAGGCATTAAAAAAGGCCTTCACCACCGCTCCTGTTCTGCAACACCCAAACTCCTCTCTCCCTTTTATAGTGGAGGCTGATGCCTCCGCAATAGCGGTGGGGGCCATCCTGTCTCAGACCTGCCCTGCTACGCAGCGGTTGCACCCGGTGGCCTATTTCTCCCGAAAACTGTCCCCGGCTGAACGCAACTATACCGTTATGGAGAGAGAGTTTCTGGCAATTCGAGCGGCTTTCAAGGAGTGGAGGCACCATCTCCTGGGTGCTCGACACACCATAACGGTGTACTCTGACCATCGGAACCTCCAAGCTCTTTCACATGCAAAATGTACGAATGCCCGCCAGATACGTTGGCATTTGTTCTTCACACTATTCGATTTCACGGTTACATATCGCCCTGGCCTTCTACATGGGAAGGCGGATGCCCTATCCCGTGTCGGTACCGATTTTATTACCCAGGACTCGGTGTCGCCTATATTGCCCTCGGGTTCTGTAGTATGTGTCTGTTCGGTCTCCGCCTCACTCCTTGACCGAGTACGACAGTGGACCAAAGATCATGCTTCTTTCCTCAATACTCTGGATGCCCGAATCGTTACGGGTCTTCCTTATGTTCATGGGCTTTTGTATTTACCTGATGACCAAACCAGACGAAAGGCCTTGGAATGGGCACATGATACCCCGTTGGCTGCGCACCCGGGCCAGCTTAAAACCTATGACCTGTTACATCGATGGTGCTGGTGGCCGGGCATGAGGAAAGATTCTGATTCATACGTATCCAAGTGTGCGGTGTGTATTCAATGCAAGAGACAACCTGGGAAACCTTTCGGTCTATTGATGAAGATGCCTCTCCCACCACATCCGTGGCATACGGTTACTCTAGATTTCGTGGTGGAACTCCCCTTGGTCAGGGGGATGTCAACTGTGCTTGTAGTAGTGGATGTTTTCACAAAGATGGCACGGTTTATACCATGTTCTGGTCTACCTACAGTGGCGGCTGCTTACTTAGGGCGGGGGGGCGCCGCCCCCCCCTCCCCACCACAGAAAGAAGAAGAGACAACTCTTTTTGCTGTGCTGGAATTAATTTAATCAATTTTTGCAGAGCGGCAGATTATTTATTTATTAATCTGCCGCTATGTCTGCAGTATGTTGGGCTGCCAGGCCTGCTCCTGCCCAACCTAGAGCAGCGGGGCGCGTCCGGATCTACGTAGACTACGTCCATATTCTACCATGTAGAGTGCGTGGAGCTCTGAGCTCCACGCACTTTACGTATCCCATTCCCACATTTGGGAGGCTGTCGGGGCGGTGGAATGGTGGCCCCTCACTGTCGGTATTCTGCGCAAACAGCGCAGCAGTAGAGGAAACCTGACTCCTGTGCTAGCATTGCAGGCCATGCAGGACCATAGCAACAGGTTGTGTTGGATTGTCATTGGCTGTCTACCAGCCAATGACAATCCGTGTGGGTGGAGTCGGGTGACGGTCATGGGCACACAGTGTGCCTCACCTTCTTCTCGTTCTTTCCATCTGATCCTAGTTGCTTGCTGGTGTGGTGGTCGAGGACTCGTCGTCGCAGTGACCCAGGCCCAGAACCAGGCCCATCCACGGACGGACGTGTGCTGCTGCAGCCCCAGGTAAGTGAGCATATAAATTGTGTTTGTGTTGGCTTCTTAGTTAAGTGAACTCTTAGTCTTCCATGCCGCATTGGCGAAGAAGACTAAGAGTTTCCTTAACCTTAACTAAAACTGAGATGTAGGCTGAGTGTCCCGCAGCCGCCATTAGGTTTCAGTTAAGGAAACGATTAGTCTTCTAAGAAGACAGTTTCCTTAACTAAAACTTAATGGCGGCCGCGGGACACTTGGCCTACCTCTACCTGACTCTCAGTGAGAGATGTATGCTGTGTCCTCCCGAGTAAAAGACACCTATCATGTTGTCGAGGCCTTGAATGTCTTTTAGCGGCTCAGCGGCTGGCCTGGGTCTCTTCCGTGTGCTATACACTGTCATCGAAGTGACCCAGGTAGCAGTAGCAGTGGTATGTCTAATTATAACTATTTAATTTCTGACTGGAGTCTTTTATGGCCTCAAAGCGGGGATTTAAAAAAGCTCCATGTGAGTGTCTGAGTTGAAAGGGTGCGGCTGTGAGGATCCTGCTTTGCTATTTAACATGAGAGACTTTTCCAGTATAACGTGCGCAGCTTTTGGCAAAGCAGTGCATGCGGTTACCATCAGGCGTCCTTCTGGAGATAGGGAATAGTACAAAGGGCTGGAATATTTTTGGAAATGGTAAATTTTCAGGGAGGCGGATTGGGTATGGAGGAATATATCAGTCACTGAAAGCTGCTGGTGTGAGTTTGTGCGAAATGGGAAGGTAGCGGGTTGAAAGTGCATTTGTTCGCTAATGCACTTGGTGAACCCTGACGAATTAAATTGGGGGTAGGTAAAATGAGTATTACACAGTCTTATATTTGAAGAGCAGGTCTTAAAAGGGGCGCCCGCGGGACCTTAAGTGGCGTGCTTACGAAAACTGCCCTGTGTTTCCATGGCATGGTGCATGTAGAATGTTGAGGGATTTGAATGACCAGCAATGCCGGACACATAGGCAGGGTGGTCCTTCCCGAATCCCGCCAAGCAACTCCCGTCGCACCTTTCACGTCGCTGCTGCAGCTATGCGTAAGTGATGCAACCCTGCACTGCCACTGAAGCCCCTAAGAAGTGCACAAAACGCTATCTAATCTGCCCCAGATCCTACATCATCATTGATAATAATAATAATGATGTACCATCTACATAATAGCCAGTATAATTTAATAGAGTTTAGTGTAATAGCCCTACCCGACAGAGGGAAACTTTTGGGAACATATGTTTTTTGCTTATTTGAACTATATCTAATAAGTTCTTGGCAGACATAGCTTGTGGTGTCTGTTGTGCTCGACAGAACGGTCAGAGCCCCTGTTGACTTGAATTTTATTTAGATGAGTTATTCTTCTGTTCTCCATATGCTGTTTTATGATCTTTTGTAGAGGATGTAGTTTGTGAAGGGTTTGCTTACCCCTCCTCCCCTGTCAGCCCCTCTTTCTCACGGCGGGATGAACCCAGATTTTGTTGATGCAGACAAATGGGGGTTCACGGTTTCCTGGGTTAGGGTCGGGACTGGGAGGCGATTGCTCACATCGATTCATTGGAAGACCAGAAATGCAACGCAAGTTTGAGGTTTATTTTTTGATGAAATGGTGTCTTGGTTAGGAAAATGCATTCTATCAACACTTTTGCTCATTTTAAGAAAAATGTGAATCAAATTGCAAAAGTGTTTGTTAAAGCAAAAGCACACTTTTAAGCAGATATATCTGTTTCCAACACATCTTTGAATTATTTAAGTGCTTTTGTTGAGTGCAGCTGCGCCCACCTTATGGGATATTTCAGAGCCAGGTGAAAGAGAACGGGGGTACAAAGGGCTAGGAGGTACAGTACGTGGGTACAGAGAAGGGGGTGTGGGGGCTAGGAGTGGAAGAGGCCTGAAAGGTAGAGGACAGGGGTTATAGAAAAGGGGAGGGCTAGGAATGTAATAGGCCTGAGAAATAGAAGACCGGGGCCACAGAGAACAGGAGGAGTAGGAGGAGTAGAAGTGGCCTTAGAAGTGAGAGGATGAATGCATATGAATGCCAGTAACAGCATGACAAAATGATATTTTTCCATCATTACTGACTATATAATGATGAATTTCTTTATGCATACATCATAGTACCAGCGATTCTTAATACAAGCTGCTGTAAAATACACCATCACACTTGCACACGTAATAATAATGTACCACCATTAGTAGGTAAAACCTAATGCATTTTATGTCATTTTTCGGTGGGTTTTGGACAGTAAATGGCACATTTTGGAGGCCATTTTTCAAAATGTTTTGCGGGGAGAACCCTCCCACACCCTCCTTGGGTGGTGCGGGCTTGCGCGCTGCTTGCACTCGCTCCCAAATTCCACCTGGGAACTTTACGCCCCACCAGCTTTAAAACTCACCAGCCGCCACTGTCTACCTACTGCTCCATTGTTGGCTAAACTTTTCTTCGATCATGTGGTACGTTTCTTCGGTCTTCCTACAATCATGATTTCCGATCGGGGCACCCAGTTTACCTCACGGTTCTGGAGAGCCCTTACCCATTCCTTGGGCATAGATGCACGGCTTTCATCATCATACCACCCACAAACGGACGGACAAACCGAACGCACCAATGGCACCATGGAGCAGTACCTTCGCTGTCTGTGCTTGCAACATCAGACCGACTGGTTGTCTGTTCTGGGAACCGCAGAATTTGCTTATAATAACTCTCGGCACTCTTCAACAGGTTGTTCCCCGTTTTACGCTTTGTATGGTCTACACCCAAGGATTCTTCCGCATGTCCTACCTTCATTGGACCAGATCCCTGCTGCAAAATCTACAAGAGACACATTGGTTGCTATCCGCGATTCGATTATGTCTCATCTACTGGCTGCGCAGTCTCGGACAAAAAAACAAGCGGATAGGCATCGTTCACCTGCCCCCTCTTATGCACCGGGTGATCGTGCCTGGCTCTCGACCAAGCATCTCAACATTCGGGGTAAACGAAAGCTTTTGCCTCGCTATGTAGGTCCTTATACGGTACTGCATTGTCTCAATCCTGTTGCAATCCGTTTGGACATTCCATCTCATTGGCGGATTCACCCTGTTTTCCATGTTTCCCTCCTCCGCCCCTTTGTACCTGGTACCCGTCTCTCTGTTGCTCCCGCTCCCATCGATGTGCAGGGGGAAGACGAATACGAAGTGCATGCTATACTGGACACTCGTCTGCGTCACGGAGTGCGATCTTACCTGATTGACTGGAAAGGCTACGGCCCCGAAGATAGAACTTGGGAACCGGCCTCAAATGTGCATGCACCCCGGCTTTTGCGTGCCTTCTTTTTGGAAAGATTACGTGCCCGCAGGGGTTGTCGCTCTTTGCGGAGGGGTACTGTCATGCCCCGCGTTCCTGCACACGGACGACTAGGGTCATCCGTTTCTATGTGGAAGTTGCCTTGGCGACTATTTCCAAGCCGCAGGACACGCCGCACTACATTTCCCAGCATTTCCCCTTTTTGTGGTCACATGACACGCCGACAACGCGTCTCACGTCCTGGGAAAGAAACACGTACTTAACTCAGATTGTCCATGCAACGGGTGCTCCTAAAACTAAGCAGTTAGTTGAAGTGCCCGATTCTCGTTATCCTGTTTTCTAAATCTCCTGGACCCGGCTCTTGCTTAAAGGACTATTCCATCAGTCTCCTCCCTTACCATTTCTGGCGCTAAAACCCTCGACTGTTTTCCCCTTGGTAATCGAACCCCTGGCTTTGTATACGGATTGCTCTCTCCTGCTCCTGTTTGTTGTGATGCTTTCGGATTTGCTTCCTCATCACTGAACTTCCAATTAAGCTTTGTTTATCTCTGGCTACTATCTCCACGGACTTCCTAATTCCCCTTCAATATTCTACGCATTCTGGATTGTTTAATGGTACTTTTCATCTTGTCACAAGACACACCACTCTACGCATCAACGTGACTATATGGACGCTTTCCTGATTCTACTGGTCACTACCTGGATTGCTTACCATCACTTCAGGGACGCTTTGCTGAATTGAACAAGGGATTTCATTTTGGACATTAGCGGCGCCCTCGTGCCGTTCGGGTTAGGTGAATCTCTGCACTATCTTCTACCAACTGGGACCTTCTTCCTGCATCACCTGGTTTCTGTGGTGTGTTTGGACTCACATAAGGTTGTGGGATATCTTTCTGGCTAAGCAGGTAAGAGAGGGTAATTGTGGGTGGCTGGCTGCTGCATTTTGGGTAACCTTAGTTATCCTATTGAATCATTGTTTTGTTTACTCCCTTAGCTCTGTTGTCGCTGCTCCTGCCTTTTCGCTCAAGCCCCTGGCCTGTTAGTTATTATTAAATTCCTACAGGCTATGCTCTTGGGGGGGAAGTCTTGTTTAGCATCACGCGCAAGGTGTCCCGGAAGAATTCGGTCCGCTGCACGTTCAAGCTACCCCAGAGCGGAAGGGCTTCCCGAGATTGGATGCTGACTGTATCCTTTACACGACTGTATCCTTTTATAAAATTTGTCTAACTGTGACAGTTGTAGGCAAATCATGCAGTTCTGGACATAGCGCTGGGCAATTTTCGAAATCTTGTCATTTGCCCAAACTTTCTCTAACATTTTCGTAACCTGCTGGGCACAAACATGTGTAGGACCGTGTGCCATGACGACCATCATTATGACATAGGCGTCAGGTAGCAGCCATTTCCCTTCGACCGTATCCACCCAACACCCATCATCATCATGTTTCCCCAAGCTTTCAGCCCACCTCTTAGACTCTTCCATTGTGGCATCAGCTTGGATATCCAGTACAGACCCAACACTCTCATCCATTGCATAGGCATCTACAGTCTCCCTTGAAACATACATCTCCGTGAAGAGATCAGTGGCAGTTTGTCTAGCTATCTGATCAGCGAAAGCATTCCCTTTTCCAATATCATCTACAATCTTTCGATGTGCAGCACATTTCACGACCGCTAACTGAGTAGGGAGCACAAGCGCTGAGAGCAGTTGTACTATCAGGGAGCCATGTTGAATCTTGGTGCCATGCGAAGTTAAAAACCCTCTCTCTGACCAAAGTCTCCCAAAGTTGTGAACCACTCCACAGGCATACTGACTATCGGTATATATATTTACTGTAAGCCCTTTGGAAAGTTCACAAGCTCGGGTCAATGCTATAATCTCTGCGGCCTGTGCAGAGTTATGCGTGATTCTCTTGGTCTCCACAACCGTGCTCAATGTGGTGATTGCATAAGCAGCTGTGGATGTACCATCCGGAAGTTTGAAGCAGGAGCCATCACAAAACAGCTCCCCTTGTGCATTATCCAAAGGAGTGTCCTTTAGGTCAACTCTATCCTTTGTTTCTTGTTCGGTAGCATACAGACAATCGTGTGACTCTTCATCACTGCAAGCAGTACCTTGCGGGAAAGGTAGGAGTTCAGCCGGATTAAGAACACAACACCTCTTAATTTGAATGTGAGGAGCAAACAAGATCAATTCATATCTCGTCAACCGTGCGGTAGTGAGGTGTTGCATTTGGGTTTTGTTCAGTAGAACATCTAGAGAGTGAGGCACCATCAGGGTTAGATCATAGCCTAGGACCATTCCCTCACTCTGCTTTACAGACGCAGCAGCAGCAGCGACAGCTCGCAAACATCTTGGCAAAGCGCATACTACAGGATCAAGGGCAGAAGAAAAGTAACCGCATGGCCTATTCTTCCCTCCATGTTCCTGCGTTAATACAGCCAAAGCACATCCATCACATTCATGCACAAACAACACAAAGGCCTTTTCGTAATTTGGTGTTCCCAAAACTGGTGCCGAGCATAATGCAGTCTTGAGCAACTCAAATGATTGTTGGTGTTCCGTGTTCCATAGCAATGGTGAAGAAATGCCCTTTTTTGTCAAGGCCAACATCGGTTTTATCACTAGTGAGAAGTTTGGGATCCATAACCTACAGTAAGAAGCCATACCTATCAAGGCTCTACCTTCCTTCTGTGTATTTGGGACAGACATTCCAGAAATTAACTTTATCCTTTCAGGTGTCAATCTTCTTCCCTCCTTTGACAGGAGATAGCCTAAATAGGCGGCCTCCTGGCAACAATATTGAAACTTTTTAAGCGAAGCTTTGTGACCATGTTTAGCTAGATGAATAAGCAACAACACAGTGCCCTCCTTACAAGCGCTCTCAGAGTCTGCAGCTAAAAGCAAATCATCAACATACTGAAGCAATGTACAAGTAGGGGGCAATTCAAGGGTATCAAGCTGTTCTTTCAAAGCCCTATTATAAATACTAGGACTCTCAGTGTAATCTTGAGGTGCACGAGTAAATGTGAACGAGCGTCCCCCTAAGGTGAACACGAACAAGTATCTACTATCCTTGTGTATAGGAATACTAAAGAAAGCATTCTTCAGATCCACAACACTAAAGTAAGTAGCTGTAGCTGGACTCATATTTAATATTGTCGTTATATCGGGCGCAATTGGAATTTGCAGAGCGACGACTTTATTAATGGCACGCAAATCAATTATGAAACGGAATGGAATTGCATTATCGCCTTTCTTGTACACGGGTAAAATCGGACTATTGCACAAACTACCTGCAATTGCCTCAATCACCCCACGATGCACAAAATCGGAAACAATGAATTTCAAGGCTTGCTCGCCCTCAACTGAAATCTTATACTGTGGAATGCGCAGCAGCTTAATTCCATGTTTCAAAACTATTTTAACAGGCTCAATCTGCAAAACACCGACATCACTGTCGTCAACTGCCACAAACACTCTGGTACATTACTGAATTCAGGCGGCAAAGGTCTAGTGAAGAACTGAGAGACAGAAAGTTGCTGTAGTGAAATCGTCAAACACACTCCATCAGAAGAACAATGAATTACCGCATTTAATTCCTTCAACAGATTTAAGCCCAACAAATTCCCTCCACAATTCGAAGTCAAAAGAAATGGACAGTGGTCCATAAAGGGACCCAAAGAGATAGGTACCGGCGAAGAAACTGGACAGACAACTGGTGTGCCAGAAAACCCTACAGAAACGTTGGTTTGCCCTGAAAGTGGAATGTTTGGAACCCGGGAATGATCAATGGAACACTTCTGTGCTCCAGTGTCTATCAAAAACGAATGTTTCCTATTTCTCACTACCATTTCACCGTAGGGACCTTTCTGATTAACAGGAATAGGTGTAGGTTCCAAACCCTGCTTCGGGCAATCCTAACGAAACAAAATATTATCGAAAGGAATCTCCTCAGATAGATATGCAGCAGAAGGATGATCAAATGTGTTTCTAGTATTCACACTCGAAGTCTGATTGTCCTGTGAAAAAGGTTGCTGGGGATCCTGTGAAAACTGACCTCTACCAGGGCCCCCTACACAACCGGGCGACCTCTGGATCATCTACCCATAATTCCAAATGTGTTATTCGTCCTCTGTCGAAGGACAGGGCATTGTGCACGTCAATCACCCTCCTGGCGACAATAGGCACACTGGTTAATGTTCACAGGACCCAAGGGCACATTCCCTTGTGGAACATACTGACCTCTAATCTGCGAACTACCCCTTCTGGGGCTTCTAACAATTTGTTGTAACAATACTTTAGTCTTTAAATCACCTTTTCTCTTCTCGACTCTATCTTTTTCATTATTGACACGGTTCTCGTAGTACTGAACCATGTGCAGTACTTCTGATTGAGATTTTGCCTGCCAAGCGCTCTCGGAAGACATAATTTGTGACTGGATGTCAGGCAGCAATCCACGTACAAATTTGTCCACAAATAATCTTTTCCCAGACTCTGTGCCTAAGTCTTGTCCACTGAATTCTGAGAATACTTGTTCGAACCAATTAAAGAACTCGGTAGCACCCTCAGACTTCCCTTGGACACAGCCCATAAGCTTGTCCCAAATAATTATCTTTTCAGGAATTATGGTTTTTAATTTCGCAATGATTCTGTCAGGCAAAGTTAGTATCACCTGAGGCGGTCTCTCGCCAGCTGGCCTTTCTCCATCGAGCCTAGTTATGTTAGCCCACGTATCTCCCAACCCATGTATGTCGCCTATAGTTCTAACCTGTTTTCACAAATCTATGGGCAGGAGTACAGGAAACAACAAATCAATGTCGCCTATGGTGAACACTGAGGACTGCAAAACGGACTCTATTTCTTTATAGAACCCTGTCGGATTTTTCCTAATGTCAGGAATAGACTGTCTAATGGTGTTCACTTCCTGCCGTGAAAACGGGACGTGAAAAAACTGTGATACATAATGTGCAGGGATGTTCACAGCGACTATATTATGTGCAGGATCAGCCGCAATCTCAACCTTCGGGACAAATGTCGGAGAAACCTCTCTCATAGGCAACTGAGATGTAGGCAATTCCGAACGCTTACTAAGCAACAAAGCCAAGTCGAGCGCTAAAGCAGTCGAAGAAGTGTCAAGTGAAAAATCTCTCTTATAAATGCTCAATAACTCTGTGGGACAACTAATCTTCCTTTTTACACACTCATCCTGCAGGTACTCTACCATTACCTGTATCACTTTCCTCTGCATTTCTAGCGTATATTGACTGTATGTGTCATATACCTCAACTGGAGTTATTGATATGTCTGAAATCCATCTAATCGCGTCTTTCTTACAAATTCGCGTTTCCTCAGATATCGATTTACGACACGGAAGAAACCGTTTCTGTACATACATACTTTCCCCTTCGTCATCCTCTTTCTGTCACCTTTCCAACTCCTTTCTATACTCAAATATCCTCTCAACATGCTCATTTACTTTCTCCACAGTGTCTCTTGAAAATGCTAAAGTGTTTAAATCTCTTAACCCTTGTGGGAGATCTACATTATTTAATCTTCCCCACATTACACACAAATGAATCCCTAAACCTTCAATGAAAACATTTTTCACAGGAACATTATCCATATTAGAAAGTGTGGCAAAAACATTAGATTGATCATCCCTCTCTATACAATGCTTAGCCCATGCAAACAAATCCCATTTCTGTTCTGTACGAACAGTATTACGAGTAACAACCCTCGACCTCGCACCCTGATCAACTACAAGCGGTACAGGACTACTTGGGAGTGGGGGTGCAGGCAAATTCAATGGAGGTACTATTACCGGTGCAATGGGAAGAGGCGGAGGAGCAGGTGGAGGAACAGGAACAACAGGTTGAGCAGGAAGAGCAGGAATAACAGCAGGAAGAGGTACAGCAGCGGGAAGAGGAACATACGGAGGTGGTGCAGAGGCACCAGGCCTTCGTTCATTTAGCAATTTGTCAATAAACTCATCAGAAACATGAAGCTCTTTAGAAGGATAGATTTTCTGAATACCGAGTGAGAAAGCCCTATCCATTGTTTTGTCGCCTCAGACTGTTTGTCCTGATCATATTGACAACATAGTAGGAGCAGCCATCCACATAAACTGATACACTGGCACATATCTTTTTCATATACCTTGTGCAGGGTAGCTAGGTATGCCTCCATATTCTCTTTTGTTAATGAACTTTCATCCTCAAGACAGTTTTCTTGAGCACAATCAAGCAAGTCTGCCAATCCTTGGGCTAGAGGACTCTTCTTGTTCTGGCCATACCTGACCTCCACAGTACACCTTGCATGTGTATAATCCAGGCCGTAATTCTGGAATTAGGTACATTCCCAGCCTGTATTCGGTCACTTTGTAAGCACTGCAAGGGTTGCTGAGGAGTCTCTACAATGATGTGCTCCCCTGGATAAACAGGCAGTGGGTTTTCAATGCCCATAACTTTGACAGAAGAGTCTTTTCACAATTATTGAATTTCTCCTTCATAGAGGACAAAGTTTTGCTTGCATAAGAGATATCTTTGTTTGACCATTTCGTAATTTTGATACAGTACCGCTATTAGGCAAGTATCTGAAAACCCTGTGTCTAAGAAAAACTCCTTTTTCTTAATGGAGTAAGCCAAACAAGGAGCTGTAGAAAAGTGAGCTAAAGAATCTGTGTAAGACTCTCGAAACCAGGACTTATTGGCCAGCAGAGGGGCTCCCAGGACCCCCATTGTTTTTGCATAATTAAGGTAACTTTGGGTCTCACCCTAAGTTACTAGGGTAATCAAGATGTGGTCCCCTTGCTCACTGCTCTTAGAGAGGCACAGCTCCACCCTACTGATGAGTCCCAACAAGGCCAAAACATGTGTCTGGGGTTACTGTTGGTACTCTTGTTCAGAGGAGAATTGCATGGGAGTTTGATGCTGGACAGCCCCAGGGCAGGATAAAGACTGATATGTTATGGATATTTCTCCTCTGTGAACGAGATAGTGAGCTAAAGAATTTGGGTAAGACTCTCAAAACCGGGACTTATTGGCCGGCAGACGGACTTCCAGGATGCCCATGTTTGTTGCAATTCAGGCTAACATAATTTGTACTCCTCTTCACTTTGATAGGCCGGTTAGTCTGAGGTCAGAGGACCTGGTTCAGGCAATAGATCAGATGGTTTATCTTTGAAGGAAATCATTACCCAGTAAACAGGGAGTGCCCTCTGGAGTCCCAACTATCACTGGGTGTTTCAAACGATGTTGCTATTTATTTGTTTCTTCAACGGAAATGTCTTTCCCATCAACGTTTTTGAGCCATCTGCAAAGAGGTATTAGGGGAATCTAGTGACTCTCCCTCCTTTCTAGATTTAGTCAGTCAAAGCTTCTTTAGCTATGACAGTAGCTTGGGATCCAGTATCCACCAGAGCTGATAATTCACACTGTCCCCATACCTTGACCGGGGTTCAAAATCTGACCTCTTTTGCCTCAAATCTACAGAGAAAGAGTGAGTTGGTGGTCAGCTTGGCGGTCATCTTCTTGATGTTGAATTTCATTGCTGTGTGATCTCACCCTGTTTAAGCTTGAGTTCAAGTGTCTGAGATTGGGAATCTGTGGTAATAAACCTGCACTTAGAAATTATTTTTGTAGTAGAGGATCCACTTTCTCTCCAGACTCTTTGCTCTTCCTTTGAATCTGAAGATAGTCCTAAGAACCTGTTAATGGGGAGGATAGCTCTACAGTTTTTGGATTATCTGGCTCACATAGTTCGAGTCTTGGAGTTTCTCTATATGGTTTGTTCTCCATATCTATACTGTTGGACTCAGTGGGCCTCATTACAGGTATGGAGGTAGCCATGCCGCTAAAAGCAGCATATATTTTTTCCCTGATTCTGCCCAGTACCTTAGAAACAGGCTACCTCTAACTAACTACTTTAAAGGCTCTTTGTCTTTGATCAGCTGGATTTTCTATTGCTTCAGAATATTTAAATCATGTTGCATGTGATCAAAATCATTTTGGAAGTCAATCTCTTTTATGATTAACAAACTATTTTCACGTTTTAGCTCATTAAAGGATGTTTGAAGGCCACAATTTCATTCAGCAAAACACTATTGTGTATGGTCTGGTCATTCAATGTGTGTGTGTCCTGCAGTGCAGATAACTCAAGTTCTCGCTCTACACTAACCTGTTGTTGGGTTTTTACCTAATTTTTGAGTTGCTAAATGAGGTTTTCATATTTGAGCTCAAGAATGGCTTTGCTATAGTTTATCCTCTAACTGCCCAAGTGATTTCTGGGCCATATCAGCTGACTGGTTGACCTGTTTCAGGTCTTCAGCCTGTTTTAACATGCTGGCCCCTTTATTTTGCAATCATTCTTCTATTAAATGGAAATGGAAATACACCTGAGAAATGTGTTCCTCACAGTCATTTTGCATCAAATACAATTGCTCAAAGGCTTTATGTAAAATTCCACCATCATGCCAAATGTCAGTGCTTACTAATGTGACTTCCTGTACCATTCTGACTTGCCAACCCCCAGCCTCCTACTCATGCCAGTCCCCTGAATGAAGAGCTTGGCTAGGAGATGTTTCCTGGCATCTTCTACCTCGATGTCACTTATATTGTTGCCTCCCCACATTAACAGAAAAAAAATGCTGCCACCCGTAAAAGGGCCTTGGGTCTAGGGGACAGCAGGCAGATAATGTCTTTTCTCGCCCATGTTCCAGCCACCTGATTGGCTGAGCAACCTTCCCCGGGTGTGAACTGCTATTGTTTTATAGTTACTTGTAGATTGGGGGTTTTCATAACCGAGAAGAACAAACTGGCCCGATTATGGTTTTTGACTACCGCTGTGACACTTCACTTGTAATAGCCTTTATTGTCTTTGATGTTTACCCCTGATGAATGTTCGGCATTTAACAGCACTGGAACAGAAACATGTCATGGTGGGTATTGATGCACTGCTAAAACGGTGCTAAGGGAAAGTAGGGAGGAATCATTGTAACACTTCAGATGTGCCCTGTTGATTGAACTATCAATCATTAGAGGAAAGTGAAATAATATTCTTGCCTTGCCTTTGTATGTGGATTATGTCACTTGGTTATGGGATGCTCGCACGGAAGTGTGATTTTGTGTGTAGGTGCCAAGTGTGAGGTTGCCCGAAACACATATGTTGAATGTGGGATAATCATTGTTTTCTGTATTCACCTTTTACTTTGTGGTCAACAATTTGTAATGTTTGAAAGTGTTTTGATTAAACCAATCGTTTGAATTTTTAATATAAAATAAAATTTATATTTTTGGCATTTAATGACGGAGTTGTTTTAATTAAATACTGTACACTCAGATTTCTGCTCGAAATCGTTTCAACCAAACCTCTGTTGTTTTAAAAAAAATGAGGAATGTTGCCTGCTTTGTCTAGACCAGAGGGCACTTTGCCAATTTGAATATCTAGCTGATGAATTACTGTGGCACGCCTCCACCAGGACACTCGGGCTAGCCGACACTGGCCTCCTCCACCAAACCAAATACAAGTGAAATGTGGAACACCTACCTCCCTGCCTCAGGAAAAATGGGAAAGTCTTACTGTTTGTGAAGCCTTGCCCGCCTGTGCCCTAATGCCTACCCTGGTGGGCGGCTTCATGCTATGACTTTTTCTGAAATTCTGTACCCTACCCCCTTTTGTCTCAGGTCTGTGGGCTAGACACCCTGCCTTCTTGGTTCATCCACTTTCCCATTTGAAGATTAGCCCGGGATGCCAATCGGACCTTTGGTTAGAGGACAACAGCGGAGCCTACTGCCCTCTCAGATCTACCATCTTCCACGAATTGCAAGCCTCCTTTCCACCCCCAGTACGTGCGCCTTTGGCAGGCCACACTCAGGACTGTACCCTATAGATCTGCGTTGAGTGCAAAGTTTCCTCCTTTAATTCTAAATTCTTTCCATCACCTTCTGCCTCCTTTCCTGGTGCGCCAAAGGGGGTTTCCTTCTGCATGCTTGTGCTGTGCAAAGCACCTAATAAATAAATTCAAATGAAATTGCAATCAGTGTCAGTGCTGCAACAGGGCAATTCTAGGCAGCTGCTCGGGGGTGACACCTGCAGAATGGCACCTGGGGTCCCACTTCTACGGCTAAAAATGTAACTTCTGTCCTCATTGTATCTGAGTGGGGTGGACTACACAAAATGTCCCCTTCGCCTGAACACAGACAAATACCCTGCATGGGCACTAATTGCAATAGGATGTGGCCCTGCGGTGTTAGTGAATTACTTAATTACTCTGTACAGCCCGCATTTCAATCTGAAACCTTTACATGCGCTTCAATACGTGTGTGATTCTTCTGTTATACTGGTTGCTTGCACAAAGCATATGATGTCATGCAGCCATTTTAATGCAGGGTCTGCTTTGGGCTCTATGAGTTTCTGTTGTGGGCCATGTGAGTGTCTGATGAGGGCGATAAGAGACTGCTGGGGGTTATGCGAGGGCATTTTGTATGGTATGGATGCTCTATTGTGGGTTGTTTGATGGCCTGTGCAGGGTGATTGAAGAAGTGGTTGTGTAGTATTTGAGGGCCTCTTGTGGGCTATCAAATGTCGATTGTGGGTTGTGTGAGGTCTGCTGAAGGTGATGTAAGAATGTGTTGTGTTTTGTGTGACAGTGTCTTTTGGGCTATTGGTGGTCTACTGCGGGCTCTGGGCATCAGCCGAGAGTTATGTCAGAGTTTAGGGATTATGCGAGGCCCTGTTGTGGGATGCTGAAGGTCTGTTGTGGGATGTGGCATGGTTTGATGAAGGTGATATACGAGATCATGTGGATTATATGATTATGTATGCATTGCCTACCCATAGTCGCCAGGATAGAATTCAGGTTATTGACTATCACCAATAAATCCTTGGCAGGATTATTTCCAGAATACATAGTTTGCAGACTTAAAAACAAAGTGGAATCTAAAACCCTGCATTCGAATAGTTACAACCTCCTTGAAATGCCCAACGCTTATTTAGTGCTGATAAAAAAAGACTGCTTTTTGGGTTGCTGTTCTTGCTTTGTGGAACTCACTACATCTAGAACTTAGAAGTTGTTCGTCATTAGACTGCTTTAAAAGACAACTTAAAATGCATCTGTTTAAATAATTTGTGTGCAGGTCAGCAGCTTAGCTTATCCTCCCTATGAATTCTTATTCTAGACTTCATCGGTGCCCGTATGCCTCTGGGCCACTTTGGTTCCACCTTACATATAAATAAAGTAAAGCATGTGAGCGCTTCCTGTGGACAATGAAATGCTATATTGATTGTGTGAGGTTTTGTTTAGGGAGATTTAAGAGTCTGGTGTGGGTTATGGTGGGCCTCTTTTGGGCTATGAAAGGTTCATCACATGACTTGATTTTCTCCTCTCTTCCACTCGGCCTTACAGTCTCTGTAAACCCATTTACTCCTCTGACTAGTCTTTGCTTTGCTTCTCTTTCCTACTCCCCTCCACTCCTACCTCCCCTCCTTCCGCATCCACCTTCCTTGGCATGATTTCGCTCTTTCTCTTCTGTGTCCTTTCTTTATATCTCCCCTTTCTCTCTGCCTTTTACACATTTCCTGTCGACATTGCCTTTGCCATTCTTCACAGTTCTTTTTCGTCTAATCTTGACCTATTTCAAGATCCTTCAAGACTCTTTTATCTCTCCTGCAAGCCCCCTCATGTGTAATGTATAATTGTTCATTTACAACACGCTTAATACCAGGAATGGTTTCAAAGCACGAGATTGGGATTCAAACCTGTGTTGCGCTGCTTTGTCTTGTTTTCAAGACAAATGCGTGGCCCCTGAGCTATTCTTCCTCCAAAGGGGCCAGCCATTGGCTGACCCCTGGTCTTCCCTCCCTCTGCTGCACCTTATAGAAGGCGGAATGTACCTGGAAAAAACTGTTCTACACCTGATCCCTCTCTTCTTTCTGTCCATCACTCATCTTACAATGCTTCTTTCCTTGTCATTAAAAAACATTACTTTTCTTCCCTTAGCTCCTGTCTCTTCCACCATGTGGGATGTATTTACAAGCCCTAACAGAAATCCCCTTCACCTCAAAACCGCGTGTCAACATTTCACCCAAAAACAGCTATGTTGTGTTCTGCCTGGCAGAGGTGTGTCAAGCATTGAACACTGCCACTCAAGGAATGTCTGCATATACTTTACTTCATTTAAATCATAGGAAAATAGATCTGCATTCAGAACAGCTCTACATTCTGGCTCTGACTGGCCTATAGGGCAATAGGCCCATGGCCGAACCAAAAAACACAAAATGCTTGGGTGGGCCAGTTTTTTGGTTGTTATTGGCCCACTTTTTTGGCCAATGGGGGCCAGTTTGATGAGTTACTTCACTATGTGGATAATAGTTTTGACCAGTGTTGCTGAATAAATATTCTTTAAAATGCACAATTTGCATCACATTTTACCTTGGGTACTTTTCAAACAATGTCACAAATGGAATAAATTCCCAGTTGCAACTGTGGGCCACTTTTTTGTAGGTGCCCAGGACAATTGTATGCCCCTGTCCGACCCTGTGTACATTTGCTGTTCTGTCTCCTGAAGACTAAAGGTTGCACACTGCATTCAAGACGGCTGGGAAATTGTTTTTCCTTTCATCCGGAATACCATGAAATAGGTGCTGAAAATCAAGACACCCCTGCGTTTACTTTATCTCATCTGAATTGCCAAAAGTTAGGCAATATATCTCAAGAACAGCCTTGTCTGACTGTCCCTTCACATGAGAGACAGGGATCGCACATTGTAACTGACACGGCTTTGCTTTCCTTTGATGTAAACCAATGCACTCAGAAAGAAAAGAATACGGCGTTCTATTTCCATTCTGTGTCAATATCAACAAAACTCTCTGCAGTTTCCCATCTGTGTTCATGTACCAATATTACCTGAAGACCCGCTCAAACAGGATCAATGGGAAAATAATATTATTTGCGAAACCACATTGGAAGCAGGAAATGTAAAGCTTGCACAAGTGTAAATCTGTTATTTGTAAAAATGAAGGAAAAATGACATTTAAAGTCAAATGTTAAATGACAGTTGTTGCTCGCACAGAAATATTATTGTATATGTGGGTGGAGGGCTGCAAAGCCATGCATATTATGTTCTCCCCACCCGACAAGACTTCAATCAACCTGGCTGAGGCCCAGGAATTCTAGTAAAACCAGTTTGGCAGGAAGTCTTGAGTCCCACTTTCGCACCTACAAGTGGATTCATTCTGCAAGGACATGTGCTTGGGCTGACAGTGTGATAATTACTAGTTCTGCTAGACTAGCAAGCAGGACTGTCCAAAAAGACAAAGGGAGTGAGTGTGGCCCAGTGTTTGACCCAGAGGTGTGATTTCCTTCAGCACCCATTGCCAGGATGTCCTTTGTGTAATCTGAGCCAGGAGGAGGCACTTTGGCTGTGGTGGTTTGAAGCACCGCCCTCCCATGTGACCAATCCTCTACATTGACAGAAAATAACTTATCCATTTTAAGACATTTTTCTCAGGACTCTGAATGAGCAAGAATTTGAAATTATGATAGTTTTCTAAGTAATTTTTCGGGGAATAGAAAGAGACCATGTGCAAGTTTTTAGCACATGGTGAACTGAAATGTCCAGGAAAAATTCAGTTCTGGCTGATATTTAAATGGGACTAATATAAAACCCGGGGGAAAGATGTGAAATGTACTTATGAGCATGTGCAATCACTGTCAGAATTTTAGATATGATGTCTTGCATAAAAAGTGCAAAATGGTGCCAAAGGCAGATGCAACATCGCACAGAGTTGGCAATCAGATTTTCCAATTCCCTGTTCCATATGGAATCCGCATATCTGATTCTTATGGCGGTGGCTGGTACAGATTTGAAGTTTTGCTCTATAATTCATTTTTGGTAAAAAGTAGCTTTCTGAGACAAAGAAAGGTCATAAATGCAGACACATAAATGATGTAATTTCCCCTGAACCAATCAGCTCAGCGAAAGGAGGGGACATTGAAAGATTAAAGAATATCGAGGCTTAATACCACATAATAGAAATACGCCAGTCACGGGTACAAAGGCACATGTACACTCTATTTAACAGGCTACTGTCTGGCTCTCAACACCCCGCGATGTGTGCAAGCAGACACCGTGAGATGAGAGAGCGCTGGACATTTCAAAAACACAAGTATTTATAGAGTTTTCCCACAATCCCAGACACATCATCCAGCCCCTCTTTGTGTAACACATTTACCTAGGGTTCATAGCCTTTCCACATAACTAAATTCATATTAAAACATCTTTCAATAGTTGGCTGTTTTCCATCAAACATTCCCCATGTTTTCCAAACATGAGGTACAAAGGTAACAGTCCTTATTTTATTTGCTTATATTGTCTACCATTTGTTCTTAAGTTTAAAGTCAGCTTAGTTTCAAGGAGTGAAAACAAAGATTTCTGCAAAAGCACATGTTCACTATTCATCATTCTGTTTCGCTATTTGAAAGGGGAAGACACTGTTGGTACAGATGGCATCTAAATTACTGATTAGCACGGCTCTTGTTTAGCTCCAAGGTTTCCTTAGTGCAGGACAAATAAACCTGTCATGATGCCTACCCCCGGGCATCCGGATCAAGCCCATCAGCCCCGGGAGCAGGCATCCAGACATTTACAAAAACCCCAGCAGCCCCAGCTAGGGGCTGTCTGGGTTCGGTCCTGGCGCCGTAGGCACCAGGCTCATAATAAAAATCAGTTCTGGCGCCATAGGCACCAGGCTCATAGACATTACTTACCTCATGCAGACCATGCTGCAAATAAATCCAAGCCAACGTGAGGCCTGGATGAGACTATTTTATTACAGGGACTATTTTTTACTCGGGTGTGGTCCTGGGGAACTTCTTTCCTGGGACTACTTTGGAGGCTATTTAAACCACGCCCGAACAGCAGCATATGCCTCGTGTTATTCTGCATCCAGCAGCGTGACTCTCACCGTGCCTGCAGCCAGCATCCAGTCTTCTGCCACGCCCGCGTGCAGGCAGCCAGCATCCAGTCTTCTGCCACGCCCGCCTCGAATCCAGAGCTCCTAGAATAAAGAGATAGAAAAGGACAAGGTTAGAAAACAAACTTATTTCAAATTCCTCACCTGATTCCGGATCCATTTCATCTCCCGACCTGGAAAGTACATCAGTCCTGCACGCGTCGCTTCACCAGCTCCAGCACGGCGCCATACTCACCAGTTCTCACAGCATCTTTCGATCCGGCACTGTCTCCATCATTTCTTCGCCGTACTCCGGCACCTAGGGGCACAAGAATAACAAGGTGAGCCAAGGGAATCAACAAATACCTCTTACCACCATAGACTTACCTGATTTACCACCGGCGGTATTATTCTCCATATCTTCATATACCGCATCTGTAAAGAGGGAGAAAAACAACACGTTAATGCATGCAATAGTTACCGGACAGCGTTGGGTAACACAGACTCTTACCTGAACGCCAGCAGCAGCTACGAGACCTTCTTCTCACGAACTCAGTTGCAACTTAAGGAAGGAAGGGGACAAGAGTGAACATCGGGCGCATTGAACTCTTTGAACTTGATACTTACCAATCCCGCCTGGGACTTCAGAGTCAATGCTTACCGGAACTCTCCCAACGCCTTCAAACCAGTGAAGTAACTGGTATCTACGCGCCCCTTCAAGACACGCAGGATGGAGAGCTCATCTTTTACAAACATAAGGTGAGGTTACTAAGGGGATAACAGAGGTGATTAGTGGGGGAGAGCGAAAACAGTTGGGAGGCCATCACTAAAACCCACAGGTGGCTAAACCCTGTCTACACTTGCAGGAAAATACTTCTTCGGGTCCAGCAGACAAGACTAGGCGGGCCAGTCCAGACAGTCATCTCTGCACTACGCATCACGTTGACGGAGACCGCAGCTGTCCGGGTCCGATCGACACCCCTGTGGGGTCCAGGTGAGCGTAACAAAACCGCCTTAGCAGCTTCAGCATGGTTATGTACGTTGACACAGTACAAAGTTCATTTTGCTCTGCTGGAGCCGAAAACACACATTTTAACATGGGACAGAAAGCAGGAGTTAATCAAAATGGCGGATAACTTAAAATGACAGCGTAGTTAGCCTATTTGAGGTTCATTCCAATGCGATTTACAGTGTGATGCAAATGTGCTTAGGCCAATGTTTACTATCAGGCGGTATTCATGCAAAATATACTTTTACAAACCCTAATTTTAGCCTAAGCCAAGAGCATTACTCAAACATTAGCATCATCCGAAGACCATGTATCACCCTCAGAACATCCTGTATCGCTATCCTCAAAAACATTGATCGCCATTAACTCCTTTATGGTGATGTCCTACATTACCAAGGCATTAGTAACTTTCCAGGCATGTGTGTCTTAGGTTCTAGTTTACCACTGCTTGTGCACAAGTTCCCCCTATCATAGAACAAATGACAGGAAGACACTGTATGCAACAACAGCAAAACAGTACAATGCCAAGGATCACCATTAGAACTGCAAAGATTTTCCAGCCCCAAGATCGTAACAAGTCCCAGAACCATGTGCCAATATCTCAGTTTCCCTCTGGAATGTGTACTTCAGTACTTAAGGTGTGCAGTTTCTTAATTGCCATAAATCTTGTGGGGGTGGAATCGGGTACAAAAACACAACATGCGAATCCCACCATTTTGCACACCCCACCACGCTCAGCTAGAATGATGTCTAGCACCATCCTATTTTGAAGAGCCACTAATCTAATAGTCTTCTGCTCTAGTGTCATGTTGTTATCTTACAAGCTGCTTGACAAGAAGGGCAGATTGCCCTTAATTAATAATGGCAGAAGCTGTCCTTAACAACTGTAGGCAATTAGATCAACAATACACAAAAGACACTCTTACCTTGTCTTCAAATGAACCAGCTGATATTAAGAATCTACCTGACTCCCCCTCACCTCACCTAATATCAGAGGCTTGGAGTGAGGGCGCCAGGGAAACCCTTGAAGGGAAAAAC
This sequence comes from Ambystoma mexicanum, assembly GCF_040938575.1. NCBI lineage: Eukaryota > Metazoa > Chordata > Amphibia > Caudata > Ambystomatidae > Ambystoma > Ambystoma mexicanum. Next base: position 1,249,260,964 of record NC_090923.1, read on the forward strand.
CCTGTAAAGCTGGGTGCGTTGTGAAGTTCTGGGAATGCGCTGCCGGAGCTAGTGAGCGTAGATAGATGGCAGCTTGGAAGGACTATGGAGATTCACGTGTCTGTGGCCTGTACCCCTGACTGTAGGTGTAAACAAGAGAGGTTAGAATATAATATAAAAGGTGTCTATAGGTAAGGAGTCACTTGTGAAGGTGAGAGTACCTTGAGTAGAATCTTTGGGGATTCTATACGAATTGAATGGCTGCTGATGTAGCAGGAGCTCTGTTGAGTGACAGAAGAAGGCAGGGCTTAGCCGATCCTTCAGAAGGTTTGTCCTGAAAAAGCATTAGATAACGTAAGACTGAAACAAAACTGTAATAATAGAACTAGAACAGAATCAATATAGAACCTACCCGGTCGCGGGAAGTGTTGGGACTTCCTATGGGAAGTAAAGTAGTATGCACGATCAAGGAGGATGATGGGAAATGTAGTCCGAGATCGAAGAATAACGGGCTTTCACTAAAACAAACAGGAGAGGTGTTATCTAAGCTAGTGGACCTAAGGCAGATGACAGTGGGACTCTGACCACTTACACCAAAGAAGTACATAAATGTGTTCTACTCGGAACAAGAACAGGAAGGTACTGGCAGGAGGGTTCAGAGCCGAATTAACCGCTAAGAATAGGAAATAGAAGTAATTAAAGTTAGACAGAGACAGGACTGGCTGAACTAACAGGGATATCTTGATGTGAATCTTGTTAACTCACGGACCGTGGCTGACGATAGTCGTAGAAACGCACTTCCTTGTCGGTGTTGATTCTGGAAATACCCTTCCATGAGGATGGGGAGGAGTTACAGTATTCTGATGCTGTCGGAGAGCTGAATCTGCACTTGTGGGTGGTGACGCCATCTTGGTAGGGGAGATCTTTATACAATGCAGATAACGCCAATGCCGCCAGACCGACCAACCCCGAGTAGCACCCATGACACATGTTGTATAGGATGCCAGTGGTTTCATTGATGGTTTTCTCTAAAACCCTTGCCAATTTTCTAATATCTTGGGAGTTTACTATCTGTCCCCAAAATGGCACAAAGGATTTAGCAATGTCACACAGAATCTGTGAGGGAGCGTCACCTAGAAACTTTTGCAGTGGTGGCGACATGTACACCTGGTAACAGTATACCTAAATAACAAGTACCCTCCCAATCTTTTGGCAACCATGGATATGCCTCATGGTCTGAATCGTATCTATTATGGATCCTCATTTTATGAGCAAAATATGATTCTCCATGTAATCCCTTGAGACGCTATTAATTACATGCATACTTTTTCACTAAATTAATAAACCCTTTTGGTTCCCAAAACCTGTATGTAGCCGTGGCCATCTGACTTTTGTTGACAATAAAATCACTTAAGATTCTTTCAAGACTAAGACCTGAGCACATGTTTTCTTCTCTCCTTGAGCAGAGGAGTGTAACTCTGCCTCCTGACTCATGTGACATTCTCTGGTGCCTGTCAACTGTCAGACAGCCCAGAACTCCACCATGGACTGAATTTAATTTAGAATATTTTAAAGAGTTAAGAATCCATGGGTTGTATCTTTGTTTACTCAGTGGTCATACTTCTACTCCCATAAACTTCTGCCAGAGGCACAAAATCCTCCCCCTTCCTGACTCTGCTGGGCTTTAAAGTGTTAACCAAATTGAGAGGTAAAGCAGTGTTTGACCTTTTAATCTGAAGGGGGGTGTTTTTTTGGGTGTCCCAGCACAACCGGTAGTCAGTTCTTATGGTGCTTTTTCATCCCTTAAGTGCCAAGGACGAGCATGCTTGTCCTTTTTGCATAGACTTGCATAATAGCCTGTCACTATTTTAACTTGTTGCATTTCCTTCACAGATGAGGCCTCATTTCTCACAGTATAAATATATATTTTCTCTGCACCATGCCATTAATGTCCACCCTTACATTATAATCTATATTTGAATTATGCTAGCAATGGAGTTTCATCTTTAGAATGTTCATTGTTCAGTAGCAACTACAGAGTTCATCAATATTTCCATGGCAGCTCTCTTTTGGCAAAACTACACTCCAGTGCCTCGTTAATGTAATGGAAATAAAGCATCAAGCTTTTTGGCCATGTCACTCGAACACAGAGCACAATTAACATTTGTATTTTTCTGTAGACCATATTGGGATATTTGGCAGTTGAAAGTTAAATGCTGGCCTTTTTTGTCTGACAGGCCACAGTGTGCATCCCATATCCGTGCCCCTTTGGGCATACTTAGCCAGCTCCAGTGCATTTGTACCCTGGTGCTGAAAATACCCCACATGACCTAGACCCTGCTGCAGAATACCACACCATTGACCACAACAACATGTTCCACTGACTAGAAAATGTCATTAGGATAACGAGAGGCACCCTTGCATGGTTTCGATCCTTCCTCAATCACTGGTGGAGACAAGTAATCATGAACTTCCAATTGCCATCACTCAACCAAATACATCATTGGTAGTCCAAGGAACCACCATCTCCCTGTGCCTCTTCCATGCCTACATATAACTTTTTGTGCACTTCCTGGAAACATTCTCGATCCCTTTTCAGCTTTTGTGACTACCGTCCAGGTCCTGATCCACCTGGAGAAAGGATATACCAGATAATGCAAGATTGGAAGAATCATACTCAAATGTGCCTAAAGGAGTACAAAATGCAGAGCATATGTTCTCTGACACCACAGCCTGGACACTCCCCCCAGTCCTGCATAAACTGTCATAAACCTAGGGGGAGTCTTAGATCATGATTCCTGTAAAACAAAGTGCCTTCTTATGGGTTTGGTAGTATTTCAGGGGTAAATCCTTTGAGAGGCCACCAAACGTATTTACAGTAACCACCATCTGGTCCTGCGGATTTACCATGGGATTACAAGTGGTGTTAGGCAGTGTAAATCTCCATTTTCTGGAGTCCATAGGACTCCATCGAAGATTTTTGTGGAATTATCATTGGTGGAATTACTGAGTGGTAATTCCTCCAATTCATCCAGGAAAAGTGGAGGATTCACCTCCAGCATCATGCTGGAGGTACATCCTCCACTTTTCCTCCAACAATCAGCGGAATTACCACTTGGGAATTCCACTGGTCGTAATTCCACCAAAACTTGTAATTTGGTGGTTTGGGAAAAATTGAGGTATGAAGGTAAAAATGGAAGTCGCTGTTAGTCACATGAAATAAAGACTTACCCGTGGGCACACTTTTTCATGTGCGTACTACACTAGAGTGGTATACTGGAGCACGGGAGTGCTGTGAGTGAGTCAGTTGAAGTGGGGCCACCAGTGCGAGTGTGAGTCACAGCCAGGATGATAGAAACATATCCTATGCTCCTTATATTTAGGTGTGGAGCAAGATAAATATCACTCTAGTGAAGTACGCATATGAAAGATTCTGCCCATGGGCAAGTCTTCATTTCGTATGAGCAACAGCGAATTCTGGTTAATTTCAGTAAGTGGTCATCTCGGACTATCCATGGGTGAACAATGGCCTCTATAAAGGGACAGATGTCTGGATCGTAAAGAAGCATTGACCTTTGAGTTTGTGAATGTAATGGAGTCTGACTACACACCTTCTTTGTTTTTTTGTCGATGTAGGATGCTTCCTCGGCTTTACGCCTTGGATGCAGAGGGAAGACTTAAATTGTTAGAACCTGTAAGGTAACTGCTGGTTTCTTCCTTTGTTGTATCTGAATTAATTATTATGGCATTCATGGCCGCTCAGGAGAGCTGATATGGCCATGTCCGCCCTCCTGAATCGGCATGACAGCCCTGAGGCACCCTGAGGTTCATCCGGGGTGCAAATTCCTTTCATTATTTTTCCTCCAGAGATTTGTGCTGTTTGCACAGCCAACCTCCTGAGGAAAAAGAAAAAAGGGGGGGAGATGGCCGTAGACATATGGAAAAGGGACAACGTCCCTTTTCTATGTCTATTGTGGTGACGAGATGGGAGTAGTGCAGGGACCTGAGCATAGAGATCTGGTCTTGCAGGCAAGTGGCGATGGAGGGAGGAGTTGGGAAAGGCGATAGGGGGATTTTAGGGGGAGAGTGGGGAGTTGCCTCTCCACATTAACAGAAAAAAATGGTGCCACTCGGAAAAGGGTCTTGGCTGGCTGGGACAGCGGGCTGATAATGTATTTTCTCACCCCCTGTTCCAGCCACCTGTTTGGCAGAGCACCCTTCTGCAGGTATGAAGGTCTCAGATAGAGTAGCATTAACTGCTATTGTTTTACAGTTATTTGCAGATTGGGGGTTTTCATAACAGAGAAGAACAAACTGGCCCGAATATGGTTATTTGACTACAGCAATGACACTTCACTCAACATAGCCTTCATTGTCTTTGATGTTTAGCCCTGATGAATATTCAGCATTTAACAGCACTGGGACAGAAACATGTCATGGTCGGTATTGATGTACTGATAAAACGCCGCTAAGCAAAAGTATGGGGGTATCAGGGTAACACTGTTGATTGAACTATCAATCATTACGGGAAAGTGAAATGTTATTCTTGGTTTGCCTTTGTATGTGGATTAAGTCACTTAGTTATGGGATTCTCAAACGCTATTGTGATTTGCTGTGTAGGTGCCACGAGTGGGGTTGCCTGAAACAAAGATATTAAACGGGGGATAGTCATTGTTCTCTGAATTCTCCTTGTATTTCGTGGTGAACAATTTTTAATATTTTAAAGTGTTCTCATTGAACCAATCGTTTGAATTTTTAACATGAGCCTAATAAAAATGTATATTTTGACATTTAATGACTGGGAGTTGTTTTAATTAAATACTCTCCATTCAAATTTCTGCTCGAAATCGTTTCAACCGAACCTCCGTTTGTTGTTTTTGAAAAAATGATGAATGCCACCTGCTATGTCTAGGCCAGCAGGCACTTTGCCAATGTGAATATCTAGCTGGTGAGTTGCAGTGGCACGCCTCCACCAGGACACTCGGGCTAGCCGGCACGCGCCTCCTCCACCAAACCAAATAAAAGTGTAATGTGCAACACCTACCTTCCTGCCTCAGGAAAAATGGGAAAGTCTTACTGTTTGTGAAGCCTTGCCCGTCTGTGCCCTAATGCCTACCCTGGTGGGCGGCTTCATGCTATGACTTTTTCTGAAATTCTGTACCCTACCCCCTTTTGTCTCAGGTCTGTGGGCTAGACACCCTGCCTTCTCGGTTCATCCACTTTCCCATTTGAAGATTAGCCCGGGATGCCAATCGGACCTTTGGTTAGAGGACAACAGCAGAGCCTACTGCCCTCTCAGATCTGCCATCTTCCACGAATTGCAAGCCTCCTTTCCACCCCCAGTACGTGCACCTTTGGCAGGCCACACTCAGGACTGTACCCTATACATCTGCGTTGAGTGCAAAGTTTCCTCCTTTAATTCTAAATTCCTTCCATCACCTTCTGCCTCCTTTCCTAGTGCGCCAAATGGGGTTTCCTTCAGCATGCTTGTGCTGTGCAAAGCACCTAATAAATACATTCAAATGAAATTGCAATCAGTGTCAGTGCTGCAACAGGGCAATTCTAGGCAGCTGCTCAGGGGTGACACCTGCAGAATGGCACCTGGGGTCCCACTTCTACGGCTAAAAATGTAACTTCTGTCCTCATTTTATTTAAGTGGGGTGGACTACACAAAATGTCCCCTTCGCCTGAACACAGACAAATACCCTGCATGGGCACTAATTGCAATAGGATGTGGCCCTGCGGTGTTAGTGAATTACTTAATTACTCTGTACAGCCCGCATTTCAATCTGAAACCTTTACATGCGCTTCAATACGTGTGTGATTCTTTTGTTATACTGGTTGCTTGCACAAAGCATATGATGTCATGCAGCCATTTTAATGCAGGGTCTGCTTTGGGCTCTATGAGTTTCTGTTGTGGGCCATGTGAGTGTCTGATGAGGGCGATGAGAGACTGCTGTGGGTTATGCGAGGGCATTTTGTATGGTATGGATGCTCTGTTGTGGGTTGTTAGATGGCCTGTGCAGGGTGATTGAAGAAGTTGTTGTGTAGTATTCGAGGGCCTCTTGTGGGCTATCAAATGTCGATTGTGGGTTGTGTGCGGTCTGCTGGAGGTGATGTAAGAATGCGTTGTGTATTATGTGACAGTGTCTTTTGGGCTATTGGTGGTCTACTGCGAACTGTGGGCATCAGCCGAGAGTTATATCAGAGTTTAGGGATTATGCGAGGCCCTGTTGTTGGCTGCTGAAGGTCTGTTGTGGTATGTGGCATGGTCTGATGAAGGTGATATACGGGATCATGTGGATTATATGATTATGTATGCATTACTTTCCCATAGTGGCCAGGATAGAATTCAGGTTATTGACTATCGCCTATAAATCCTTGGCAGGACTTTTTCCAGAATACATAGCTAGTAGAATCTAGAACCCTGCGTTCCAATAGTTACACACTCCTGCAAATACCCAAACTAATCTACCGCTGGTAAAAAAAAATAGGGCTTTTTGGTGGCTGCTCCTGCTCTGAGGAACTCCCTGCCTCTTGAACTTAGAAGTTGTTCGTCATTAGACTGCTTTAAAAAATAACAACGCACCTGTTTAGATAGTTTGCGCGCAGGTCAGCACTGTTAGCTTGGCCTCCCTATGAGTTCTTCTTCTAGACTTCTTTGGTGCCCTTATGCCTCCGGGCCACTTTAGTTGTGCCTTAAAGATAAATAAAGTAAAGCATGTGAGCGCTTCCTTTGGACTATGAAGTCCTATATTGACTGTGTGAGGTTTTGTTTAGGGAGATTTAAAAGTCTGTTGTGGGTTATGGTGGAGCGAAAAACAAAGAGGTGATGGCTGGAAGGTTTAGAATGAATCTTAACCACCGGCAATGCTCTGGGCAACCCTCCATACCACCATTCTTCGCCTGGCAAGCCATTACAGAAGGGGAAAGACCATATGAAAATCAGGCTTGGCCACACCCCAAAAGGGGCAGTCCAGCCCGAACTGCTAGGCCACATCCCTTCTGCACGAGACCACAAGCATCCCCAAACATGTTTCGCCCTTGTTGGGGCTCATCAGTGAGGAGTAGCTTGGGTCTCTAGGCCCAGCAGGCACGGGACCCACGTCTGGGCATACCCGCCCCACTCAGAGTGACAAATCAAAAACAAAGAGGTGATGGCTGGAAGGTTTAGAATGAATCTTAACCACTGGCAATGCTCTGGGCAACCCTCCAGACCACCATTCTTCGCCTGCCAAGCCATTACAGAAGGGGAAAGACCATATGCAAATAAGGCTTGGCCCCAGCCCAAAAGGGGCAGTCCATCCCGAACTGCTAGGCCACATCCCTTCTGCACGAGAGCACAAGCATCCCCAAACATGTTTCGCCCTTGTTGGGGCTCATCAGTGAGGAGTAGCTTGGGTCTCTAGGCCCAGCAGGCACGGGCCCCACGTCTGGGCATACCCGTCCCACTCGGGGTGACAAAGCAAAAACAAAGAGGTGATGGCTGGAAGGTTTAGAATGAATTTTAACCACTGGCAATGCTCTGGGCAACCCTCCAGACCACCATTCTTCGCCTGCCAAGCCATTACAGAAGGGGAAAGACCATATGCAAATCAGGCTTGGCCCCACCCCAAAAGGGGCAGTCCAGCCCAAACTGCTAGGCCACATCCCTTCTGCACGAGATCACAAGCATCCCCAAACATGTTTCGCCCTTGTTGGGGCTCATCAGTGAGGAGTAGCTTGGGTCTCTAGGCCCAGCAGGCACGGGACCCATGTCTGGGCATACGCGTCCCACTCGGGGTGACAAAGCAAAAACAAAGAGGTGATGGCTGGAAGGTTTAGAATGAATCTTAACCACTGGCAATGTTCTGGGCAACCTAGAGAGCCAAGCTACTCCTCACTGATGACGCCCAACAAGGCTGAAACATGTCTGGGGATGCTTGTGGTCTCGTGCAGAAGGGATGTGACCTAGCAGTTTGGGCTGGACTGCCCCTTTTGGGGTAGGACCAAGCCTGATTTGCACATGGTTTTTCCCCTTCTGTAATGGCTTGGCAGGCTGAAAAACGATGGTCTGGAGGGTTGCCCAGAGCTCTGCCCGTGGTTATGAGTTATTCAAATCCTTCCAGCCATCACCTTTTCGTTTTGCTAAATCACCCCGAGTGGAACGGGTATGCCCAGACGTGGGCCCCGAGCATGCTGGGGCTAAAGACCCAGGCTACTACTCACTGATGACGCCCAACAAGGCTGAAACATGTCTGGGGATGCTTGTGGTCTCGTGCAGAAGGGATGTGTCCTAGCAGTTTGGGCTGGATTGCCCCTTTTGGGGTAGGACCAAGCCTGATTTGCACATGGTTTTTCCCCTTCTGTAATGGTTTGGCAGGCTGAAAAACAATGGTCTGGAGGGTTGCCCAGAGCTCTGCCCGCGGTTATGATTTATTCAAAACCTTCCAGCCATCACCTTTTCGTTTTGCTAAAGTCACCCCGAGTGGGACGGGTATGCCCAGACGTGGGTGCCGAGCCTGCTGGGTCTAGGGACCCAAGCTACTCCTCAGTGATGATGCCCAACAAGGCTGAAACATGTCTGAGGATGATTGTGGTCTCGTGCAGAAGGGATGTGACCTAGCAGTTCGGGCTGGACTGCCCCTTTTGGGGTAGGACCAAGCCTGATTTGCATATGGTTTTTCACCTTCTGTAATGGCTTGGCAGGCTGAAAAACGATGGTCTGGAGGGTTGCCCAGAGCTCTGCCCGTGGTTATGATTTATTCAAAACCTTCCAGCCATCACCTTTTCGTTTTGCTAAAGTCACCCCGAGTGGAGCCTGCTGGGCCTAGAGACCCAAGCTACTCCTCACTGATGATGCCCAACAAGGCTGAAACATGTCTGGGGATGCTTGTGGTCTCGTGCAGAAGGGATGTGACCTAGCAGTTCGGGCTGGACTGCCCCTTTTGGGGTAGGACTAAGCCTGATTTGCATATGGTTTTTCCCCTTCTGTAATGGCTTGGCAGGCTGAAAAACAATGGTCTGGAGGGTTTCCCAGAGCTCTGCCCGCGGTTATGATTTATTCAAAACTTTCCAGCCATCACCTTTTCGTTTTGCTAAAGTCACCCCGAGTGGGACGGGTATGCCCAGACGTGGGTGCCGAGCCTGCTGGGCCTAGAGACCCAAGCTACTCCTCACTGATGATGCCCAACAAGGCTGAAACATGTCTGGGGATGCTTGTGGTCTCGTGCAGAAGGGATGTGACCTAGCAGTTCGGGCTGGACTGCCCCTTTTGGGGTAGGACCAAGCCTGATTTGCATATGGTTTTTCCCCTTCTGTAATGGCTTGGCAGGCTGAAAAACGATGGTCTGGAGGGTTGCCCAGAGCTGTGCCCGTGGTTATGATTTATTCAAAACCTTCCAGCCATCACCTTTTCGTTTTGCCGTGGGTTATGGTGGGTCTTTTTTGGGCTATGAAAGGTCTACTGTAGACTGGCTTTTGGCATTTCATGGACTCATCTGACCTGGCTGCAATACCAGGTTGCCCAGAGCATTGCCAGTGGTTCAGATGTATTTAAAACCTTCCAGCCATCACTTTTTTGGTTGTTGTGCTACTGCAAGAGCATATACGTTGGTACACCCACTACCTTCTCAAACGACTCCAACTGCTACAGAATAGGACCACCAGAATGATCACAGCTTTGGAAAGCCGTCACTCGCTCCCTGTCAGACAGAAAGTCGAAAGTCAACTGCTGTGTCTGGCCACAATCTGGAATACCTATCGAAATAATTAGAGTAGTGCACCTCCACCAGAATACTCACGTTCGCCAAAACCGGTCTCCTCCACCCGTTGGGAGTTGGTGGGTTATGCGAGGGCTTCTTGTGGGTTATGTGATTGTTTGCTAAGGTGTTTTTAAGAGTATTTTATGAGTTGAGTTAGAAGTGAGTTTGCCTTGTGTGCTTGCTGTGTGAGAGTTTGTTTGGGGGGCATATGATGTGATGTTTATGTGAGTGTGTTCCGTGTGCTATGTGATGGTTTGATGAGGGTGACTTGCGACCCTCTGGCCGAGGAAGTGGCACATGTATTCTTTTTCATTCATCTGGGACTGCTTACCCCTCCTTCATCCATCATGTCTATCCTTCCTGTGAACATCACTGTTCATCATTTTCTAAGCCTTGTACCATTTCCTTTCCTACTATTTATCATCCTCCTGACTCTCCTAACTCTTTCTATGAAGACCATGACTCTCTGCTTTTCGTTCTGCTGCTTTCTACCTCTCCTTTCTTTCTCCTCCGAGAATTCAATCTCCCGCCCTCCCATGTCTCTGGTTCATCGCATGACTTGATTTTCTCCTCTCTTCCACTGAGACTTACAGTCTCTGTAAACCCTATTTACTCCTCTGACTAGTCTTTGCTTTGCTTCTCTTTCCCGCTCCCCTCCACTCCAACTCACCCTTCTTCCGCATCCACCTTCCTTGGCATGATTTCACTCTTTCTTTTCTGTGTCCTTTCTTTATATCTCCCCTTTCTCTCTGCCTTTTACACATTTCCTGTCGACATTGTCTTTGCCATTCTTCACAGTTCTCTTTTGTCTACCCTTGACCTACTTCAAGACTCTTTTTTCTCTCCTGCAAGCCCCCTCATTTATAATTTATAATTGTTCATTTACAACGCGCTTAATACCAGGAGTGGTTTCAAAGCACGAGATTGGGATTCGAACCTGTGTTGCCCCGCGTTCTCTGTTTTCCATGACAAATGTGTTGCCCCTCAGCTATTCCTCCCCAGGGGACAGCCATTTGTTCACCTCTGGTCTTCCCTCCCTCCGCTCCACCTTATGGAAGGCGGAATGTACTTGGAAAAAACTGTTCTCCACCTGATCTCTCTCTTCTTTCCGTCCATCACTCATCTTAGAATGCTTCTCTCCTTGTCGTTAAAAAACATTACTTTTCTTCCCTTAGCTCCTGTCTCTTCCGCCATCCCTGTTGCCTGTTTCAGGTTATACACAGGATGCTCTGCCCCCGGCTTCTGGTCCTTCTATTTTTTCTTTGGTGCCTTCTTCTGAATTTTCTGACTTTTTCATCGCCAAAGTCACTAATCTACACTCCTCTCTACCCCAACTCCCATCAAATCCCCCCTCCTTATCTATACTTGTGCATCTTTCTACCCCCTCTCTCCCTAATTTGTTTACCTCTATTACTGATCCTGACACAGCCCTTTTTCTCACCAGGGCTCACCCCACTGCTTACCTGCTTGGCCCCCTTATCCCCACTCTCTACCCTTCAATCATCCCTTTTCTGGTGTGTCTCATTAATATGATTGTCTTCTGCCTCCTTCCCTTCTTCCTTTAAACGTGCTGTAATCTTTCTCCTCCTAGAAAAGCCCCCCTTAATCTTTCCTCTCTATCTAGCTACCGTCCTATCTCCCTCCTTCCCTTTCTCTCAAAACTTCTTGAGCAGGTACTGTACCCTCAACCCTCAAATCTACTCACACTTTGACCTTCACTCTCTCCTTCCTCCGACTCAAACCGATTTTTGCCCTGTTCACTCCATGGAAACTGCGATTCTCCACATTACTTACTCTCTTCGTTCAGCTTGCCACAATAAATCCTCTTCAATTCTCATCCTTCTTGACCTCTCTGCAGATTTTAACAGTGGATCATCCCACTCTTCTTTCCTCGATTCTCTACACTAGGGCTCTCTATTACTACTTGGTTCCATTCATATCCCTCCAATTGCTCTTTCTCTGTAATATTTCCCCTCCCAAGAATCTTCAACACAGCATTCCCCAAGGTCCAGTGCTGGTCTCCCTTCTCTTTTTTACACTATACCCCTTTTCTCTTTCATTGAATCATTCAAATTTGCCTCTCATTTCCACGCGGACGATTCAGAAATATTATTTTCAATTTCTACTTTCTCTGACTCGCTTCATACTTCTGTTTCATCCTGTCTCTCTGATGACCAGGGTTGGATGTATTTCCACTTTTTCCACCTCAATTCCTCAAAACCAAAATGGTATACTTCCCTCTGGTTTCTCTCTTACCTATTTCTTACCCCTCTATTTTCATTCCACCCTCAGTTTTCCCTTTTTCCACCTCTGCCCATGACCTTGCAGTTATTTTTTACGCTTCTTTCAACTTTGCCTCACACATTTCTCTGGGCCTCATTATAACAGTGGCGGCCACGGTATGAACAGTGCCTGTAAGGCACCGACACCGTTCATACTGGGCTGCCACATTACGAGTTCTGCTTGCGGGTTCCTGACAGCCTGCCAGGTCTTACCTGGTGGGCTGAGCGGCACCTGCGAGCTGAACTCGTGATTGTACCGGCACCGTTATCAACGGTGCAACCATGCTCCCCACCCCCATTCTGCCCTATGGGGCAGAATGGGGATCGGGAGCCCGGCATTACAGCCTCCCGCGAATGGGCAATTACCGGCCCACTCATCTCTTAATGGCCCGGTTATTGCCCAATTGCGGGAGGCGGTGCCAGTTGCAAGCATGGAAGTAGCTGTGCCTGCCATATAGGCATGGCTACCGCAATGCTCTTAATGAGGCCCCTGTACTTGCCGTTTCCTTCTTTCCGATATACGCAAGATACGTCTCTTGCTATTCTTTCATGCTGCTAAATTTCTCTTTAGTTCCTCTATTCTCTTGCGGCTTGATTATTGTTGTGATCTCCTCTTTGGACTTCCTGCTTCTCATCTCACTCCTCTATGCTCTGACTTCCACTCAGCAATGTGTTTCCTTTTTTCATTTCCTCCTTGCTCTTCTATTACTGAGTCTCTTCTCTCCATTTCTCTCCTCCCCTATGATTCTCGTCTTTCTTTCTACGTTCTCTGTATCGTTTTTAAGTATTATTTTGGCTTGGCTCCCCCTTATCTTGCCTCTCTTGTCTCCCTCTATTCACTTTCCCATTCTCTCCGTTCTCAGCACCTTCATCTTCTCTTTTCTCCTCGACCGCCTTGTGCAGCTTCATGCTTTCTTTCCTTCTCTCTACTATCCCCCAAACACTGGAATGCACTACCACCTGACATCCGTGCTTCTCCCGCTCTTCATATATCTCGCTCCAGCCTTAAGCCCCATCTTCTTTCTTCACTTCTCTAAATTTACCCTAGGCTGTTTGTTTTTGGACTCATTTTCTAGCAATTTTGTACCGGATTTTACTCATTGGAAAACACCCTGGCGAAGGCGCTCAATAAATGTCAATAAAATACAAATTTATTGTGTACTATCTGATTATGTCAAAGCTTAAGGCAGACCAGGATGTGATCTGCGGAACATCAAGCAATGACTGGGGTCCCATTACAGTAAATAATGAAACCCAATCATAATAGTTTTTTAAAACACATTTGATATTCATTTAAACACTGTTTTGTTTTTTGTGTGTTTTTCTTTGCAAAGGTGGCTGCAGTCTGGCTTAGCAGTACTTCATGCTCGTGGTGCTTACTGATCAAAATTCAAGGCTTATACACTTCTCTTGCACGTTTTTGTGCCCACTTTGATAAGCTTTTAATTGTTATCAGCAAAGTGTATGCATGGGATGACGGTGCATGCATAGATATCAACAGGTCCCATTCCATCTGGGAGATTAGGGAGTAGGCTAAATTTATATCTCTTAGGTACTCTCCACCTGCCACTCTTTTATCTGTTTCTTGTTGTATGTCCTGTGAGCGCCCTGAGGCCTTTGGGCGAGCAGCGCTATATAAGAAACGTATAGATAGATAGATACATAGATAGAAGTCCAGTCCTGTTATTTGCTTTGCATACTGCCCCACTTGCAGTCCTGGATTTATCATCAGCAAGTCCATGACTACGGGTTCCAGCATGCAAAGCAAACAAAAAACACCACTGAACTAATTTGTCTCCCAAATGGAATGAGGCGTGTTGACTCGAATGTGAATTGGGTGAGGGGAGGGGCTCGGGGTTGAAGGTGGAAGTGGGGATGGGGGCTCAGTGGATACAGCCTTCGGGAGCCTCATCTGCATGAGTTAGCTGCACCAAAGTGGGAAAATTGGAACACTCTCCCCCACCCCCACCGAGGTTGCTCTGCGTCTCTGGGAGGTTTGCTTTGCTTATTAAATTGTTCTTGACAAAGAGTGACAGCCTGTCAGGTAAGAGTCCTCGAGACCCGAGCCATCTCCCAGCTCGTCTCTCTCTGACCTCTGCGAATCGATAAGCTTTTTGCAGCGGAGGCTGCGCGAGACGTTCACACCGTCCGGCCTTTTCACGCGCAATATCTGGATCTGCTTCTTTCCAGTGAACTGGCGCAGCGTGGATGCGATGTCCGTCTCTGCTGCAGTTACTGCACCATATTTCGCCACATACATTTTCCCCCGGGTGCAGACAGAAGCAACCGTAGGCGCGCGCGCTTTGCTCACGCCACCGAGGCATGCACGTCACCAAGGGTACTTGTGAGAGAAGAGGCTTGCAGCTGGACATTAAAAACTCGGAGGCTGAAATGACCTGCTCACTCTCTGCCTTTTTTTAATCAAGCTCATATATTATGACGTCTTTCTTCTGTATTCTATTCCAATTGTAGCAGTGGTGTGTGGCGCCTTTCGGGTCTCCTGTATAAATAATATAATTTATGGCGCCAGCACGGACGTTTTCCTTCATACATTGTTGATGAAATATTCTGCAGTGGACATACGCATGTATCAGAAATCTCACATTTTTTATTTCACCCGTCCATTTGAAATCCTTCACCATGACGTCGTGTGTGAAAGCAAGTTGACCGTGTAGTTATACGGATATAATGTAAAGCGTATTTCCTTCTCTATCATGCTAGCGCGCCAAGTTATGCACACACTTCGGAGATATGAATGTACCCTGTAAGCCGTCTTTTTGAACCTCAGCCGAGCTCACCCATTCATCCTCGAGGGGCCAATAAAACTAGCACCATCGCGTTCGCCATGAAACTTCGCGTTCGCCATGAAACTTGGGAAAGCGTCGCAAAGGCTTGTTTCCCGGGACGATAGCTCGGGGGCAACGTGTTGGCCTTGGAAGCAAGGGACACAAAGCATCACAGGTTCGATTCCTGGGACCGCGCTTAGAAACCTTTCGGTATTTGAGCGCGTTATAAATACGCAACTAAGACACAAAAATAAAAACAATTACGCAACTCGAGAACAAACAATTCGTGTAAAAGCGCCTCGATGCCCGTGGGCTGTGTGAGCGCTTTAAAAATGCAAATAAAAAAAAAACAACGTATACGTTCTTACCCTAAATGAGAAATATAATAATTTTGAAAGTCTTTACTATATGTCCGAAAGAAGAGAGTTAGCTTGGAGGGTAATAGCAGCTTTGCTACTAGAGTTTCTGGGTGCGGGTCCACTTTATGAGGGCACCAGGGCATTCCAAGACTGGGCGCTGTGCGTCCGGGGCGCGGCCAGGGTGCTCTGTGGTGGGCAGGAGAAGCAGAGGAGTGAGGCGGCAATGCCCTGGCAACGAGTCAACATCACCGGGTGGTAAGTTACTCATATTGCTGGACACGGACGGCATCCCTAAACAGTGGCTTAGCTGAAGGCGCCTGAAGTGGAGGCGCGGGAGGGTCCCCCATCAGGTTCGTTATAATAGTAACAGGTAAAGGCGCCTCCTCCCTCGGCGTGACAGCGCTGCTGTCATCGCGAGGAGTCCTCCTGCGCAAAGGGAGTGCTTCCTGCAGTCGGGCGAGAGCGAGGCGTCCCGCGCGCCAGGCTCGCGGACAGGTGTCAGGTGCTCGTAATGACGCGGGTGCCCCGTGCGCTGACGCTGCTGCGCTCAATCAAGCCGACGCACAGGTGCCAGGCGCCCACTCTGCGTAGCCCGCGCGGACAGTCCACTCTTGTTCTTTCCCTCTCCGGATTGGACGCTGCCGCTCAGAGCCCGCACGGGCGTGCTGGGTGCCTGTCTGGCGTGGACGTAACCCGGCTCATCCTGTAGACTGGTCCCCCACGTGGATGCTGCACACAGCAGGCTCCCGGTGCCAGCCCGGCACGGACTTCTCTTCCAGCTGACCCTGCTGACTGGGGCTATGTTCCTTGCTTGGACATACCCCAGCCAATCGTGTAGAATGGCCCCCACGTGGATGCTGCACACATCTTGTGGTCTGAGCCTTGAATGAACATACTCCATCTCAGCCTGTAGGCTAGTCTCCCACGTGGATGCGCTCGGGTTCTCAGTGCCTGTCGGCATGGACACCAGCTGAACCTGCTCGCTGGGGGTCTGTTCCTTGCGTGGACATACCCCAGCTAATCGTGTAGACTGTTCCCCCACGTGGATGCTGCACACAGGCTCCCAGTGCCTGCCCTGCATGGACATCTTGTGGTCTGTGCCTCGCGTGAACATACTCCTTCTCAGCCTGTAGACTAGTCTCCCGCGTGGATGCGCACGGGTTCTCAGTGCCTGCCGGCATGGACATCTCTACCAGCTGATCCTGCACACAGGTGGTCTGTGCCTTGCTTGGACATACCCCAGCTCATCCTGCTCTCCCACGTGGCTGCTGCGCTCAGCCTGCACCCTTATTGGCCTTTGGGTGCCTTTTCCGCGCAGACTTTCCCCTCGGACTTTCTCTAGCGGACGTTTTCCCTGTTCATCCTCTGCCCCACCCCCCTACACCCACCACAGGGGGGGTTGACGTGCACAGCTCCGCACTACGGGACATATTTTACTCTCAAATCGGCTACAATTATATTCTCCCTCTTTCAAATGGAACTTCTTCACAATTTACACTTGACTTAGAAAAGAGTGTTTGTCCTCCCGGCGCCTCCGCACCTCCCTCTCTCGGGGCAAGAGGGCGCCTCCGCGGGGCACCGCATCCTCCTCTGGGAAGGCTTTTCCGCTGCTGTAGTGCAGCTCCTTGCCGCAATTTTGTGTTTTTTTTCCAATCATCCTGGCAGGGACCACGTCTCCTGGAAAAGCCATCTAAGGGAAAAGGGCACCGTTTGAATGTGCCGGGATCGCTGACAGGAAAAGGCAGCGGCCAAGCAACGCGCGGCTGTGTCTGCGCCAGCTATCACCGCCTCCTCCTGCTGCTCCAGCCCGTCTCTCTCCGGGACTTCGGGACCCGCTGCCTGAAGGGAGCTGGCGGCATCTCTGCGCACTCGACTGCAATGCAAGGAACGAGGGAATGGCGTGCTTCGCGCGTTATCGTGAACTTCCAAGCAAGGCCTGAAGAGGATGGCTCTATCACAGCTACCTGCGTCATTGCGCGCGAGGGCACCGCCCAAAAAAGTTACCCTGACCGAGAACTCGGATTACTGACTATCCACGCATCGATTGGACGCTGCGAACTAGCTGCGCATGGCACGTCCTAGACTTTTCACCACAGAGCCCCCAAGTTTGTACTTTCGTGACTGTTGTGGGCCGCCAGCCCTATTAAGACCCACCCACATTGCCATGGCAGAGTGATTGGACAGCCCACTATATCCCAAATTTGAGGCTTGCCTGGACATCCAGAAGAACATGGAGTTCAACCAAGGAACCACCTTGCCGTGGAACCAGAAGAACGCCACAGCAATTGGAAATGCCTCGCTGGAGATCTTAGGGGTCAACAATGACATGTTGATCACCTCGTTCCTGGGTGGGGTCCTGATAGTGATGTGCCTGGTGGGCGTTGGGGGCAACATTTACACCCTGGTGGTCATGAACCTCTCCATGCGTTTCACCGGGTCCATGTACATTTACATTGTCAACCTGGCTCTGGCGGACCTTCTGTATCTGTCCACCATTCCGTTCGTGGTCTGCACCTATTTTGTCAAGGACTGGTACTTCGGCGACATCGGGTGCCGCGTCTTGTTCAGCTTGGACCTCCTGACTATGCATGCCAGCATTTTCATACTGACCATCATGAGCACGGAACGATACCTGGCAGTGGTCAAACCCTTAGATACCATAGGACGGTCCCGTGACTACCGAAGAACGATCACATGCCTGGTTTGGTTGGTATCCTTCCTGCTTGCCCTTCCAACCATGATCTTGATAGATCTTCGGACAAGCCACCAGAACGGGGTGACCAAGCGCATGTGCCACCCAACCTGGCAGATGGAGGCCTACAAGGTCTACCTCACCATCCTCTTTAACACCTGCATCTTAGCCCCTGGGCTGGTGATTTGCTACCTGTACATCAAGTTGGCCAGAACCTACTGGAAGTCCCAGACAGACCTGTTCAATCCCAAGGAGATGAAAAGGTGCCCCCGGCAGAAAGTCCTATATATGATCTTCAGCATCGTTCTGGCCTACTGGGCATGCTTTGTGCCCTTCTGGTTGTGGCAGCTCCTCAGCATCTATTATTACCAGCCTGGCCACCTGACCAGCAAAACCGTAGTGTACATCAACTTCATGGTGACCTGCCTGGCCTACAGCAACAGCTGCATTAACCCCTTCCTGTACACCCTCCTCTCCAAGAACTACAAGGAGTACCTGAGGAACCGTCAGAGGAACACAGGCAACGGACCATCCAACAAGAAGCCGAAGAGGCACTCGTCTAGGAGGTCAGTGTCTTCGGCCAGTCACGCCTACACAGAAACCATCGCCTTTGCTCAGCTTAAGGGGGGCATCGAAGGGGCCACCTTAGTCTAGCAGCTCCTCTACCTTGAGGAATAAGACAACTTCTGGGTTCTTGGAGCACCTGTCTACTTCTTATTTGGGGGTCGAGGGGCCATCGTTTTGAGTGACTTGCATGTGCTCAAGAGAACCAACACGACTCCTAATATCAGAGCTTTTCAACACACGCTAGGAGCCTTTGCCCACAAGGAGGTGGTAGTGCTGTTTCCAGGGGTCCTCCGGGGTTTATGGAATCATCTGCCACAAGCAATTGGATTGCTGAACGTCATGCTTAGTGCGCCCACATAATTTGATGTGACGCGCAGCCGCGCGCCTCCTAAAAATAACCGCTTCTCCTTCCACTACCACTGCTGTCCTGTAAGTAACAGAACATTGCTGACTCGCCAATTTTTTTGTGTGCATGTTTTTGTTGCATCCAGTAGGTTGATGGATTGCAAGATGAGTTCCTAATCTTGCCGCCATGATGGTCCAGACCTTGTTATAATTACTCTGCGATTATAGCTCGCTGACTCGGCACCAGCCATGACGTTTTTCCTCCTTGTATCGGTTTGCAGCTTCGTCAAATCATATCGCACCCGGAGAGCCTGAAAATCCAATAGACTTTCCTATGCCAGCAGCAGACGTTATTCTGCATCACCAGCACCGAAGCATGGCATTGAACAGCCTGGCGGCTAGGTGCCCCCTCTCCTGTGTGTGTAAACACATAGGGGTGCCTTGACTGATGGAATCACACATGCCTTCCCCTGCTTCCCACTCCCTCTGCTCCTTTCAGCAAAGACACGCAGCATTTGACGCGTTTCTGCATTAATTTCTCCACGATGCACTTAGAATTATTTTTGTAACCAAATCTGCAAAACGTATCCCAAAGCCGGCTCTGCAAGAGAAAACGCCGCGAAGAAATATTGAAGCAGCAGCATTATAATAAATCTCTTTCGATGAATGAAATCAGTGTGCATCGCTTTATTGGCCCACTAAGTTTAACAACTTGTTCTAATGTGTTCCCTCTCTTGCAGTCTCCCCATTTATACCCCCTAATCCCCGAGAACATCCTATTCGAGGATGCAAATCCCGGACTGGTGACCAAAGGGTAATCCTGACTGTATTGTCATTGGCTGTGTTCAGAGCAACTTGCAGGCGTTTCTGAGTTGTTACAAAAAGCTTAAGAACGTATCCCCTGCCTCCAATATAAGACTGGCACTTACCTGATAGGTTGAATCTTTTATTTTTTGCCTTTCTTTGCAGAATGTCTGTTTTTGTTGTTGTTGAGGGGATGGCTGAAGCCCGGGGTGGATGCTCGTATCCGTGCAATACTCGCCCATGTGAATGCTTCTGTGCTTGTTTACTGTGCTGTTTGTCTTTGTTATTGTATATGTTGTATCGTTTGCCTAGCGCTCTGAAGCCTATGGGTTACTGCCGCTAGGCCAACAGTTAAACTAAACAAAACCAGCTGGATTGATTCAGTGATCTCAAGCCTCGCACTGGCGCCAGTACTGCAATGTGTTGTGGAACAGCACCCCAGTACCACCTTTCATCTAATTGTTCTGCTATTGGATTTTTGTATAGGGCCTAGATGCCACTGTTATGACCTCAGATCGCTTTAGCTTGTTGGGAGTTTGACACACCATGATCATGAACATACTTGATGAACAGTAGATTGCACTGCACGAGAAGGAATGTATACAATGCTGTGCGTTTCCCATTGCAGGCAAATGGCAATTTTCTGGCATATATGATTAGTGCTGTAACATTATTGACATTTTAGCAGTTTTATGTGTTGGATGTGAATTTCTATGTCAGTGAATATTTGATGGTTGGCATGGGAACCGACTTTGGCGTGCAGCTCCGTCAACTAATGTGGTGACTGGCACTAGAAGGTGGTGCGGCCAGCATGCATAACCTCACCAATTTATTTCTAAGGATGCTCACCTGAAGAAGAAACGGCAAAGAAAGGCGTCTCCAGAGGAATGCATTTATTTTTGAATGCAAGGTCCATGCCTGTGATTCATGGAACTGTGCAAAGTGTATTTTTGCAGAGCAAAGTCAGTGCATAGTCATTTTTGCAGTGCAAAAGGACTTTGCAGTGCAAAAGGACTTTGCACAGACGTTGCACTGGAAAAATACACATTGACTTGTGGCAACCTTTTTTCTGGGAACCTGGCCCGTGGTGCGCAAAAAAATACACTGCAAAGTAACTACTGTGCAAAGTTGCACATTTATGGAGATAGCCTGATCTGTTAACTCTTCTTAGACTTCATTCATGCTTTATTGATTTCTTTTTTATTTTAGGGCTTTTGGAATCATCACATTAACTTCGGTTTATTTCATTTTCATGCAAAGGGTGATTGGTTGTGGAGTGGTCTTGGCGTAATGTCGAAGGGCAGCATTACCGAGCTAGCAGTGGAGAGCGGGTTAAACCCTTCAGAGTAGGGTCCGGAAAACGCCTTTCTGGGCCCCTTGCTTGGCAGTAGATGACCTTCTCTTCTCACTTATAGACGACCATCCCAGGACACCACCCAGAGGCGTAGACAGGGTAGGCCCCAAGCGGGCAAGACACACCAAACTCTGTAAACGCCTACTCAGCAGCGTTGTGGGGGCATTTACAGATGTTAATGCCACTGCAGTGGGCCCAACAACATTATCTTCAGGCCCCACTTGTTAGCCAGTCCTGGCTATGCCCCTGTCACCACCAAAGGCACTGCGGCATTCCAGAAGCACAGAGTCGATCTGCCCAGTTTCCCCTTTCACTCATCAACCACCCTTTTAATACCACACCCCCAGACATGTCTCTTATACCCCTTGTTCTTCTTCAGCACGCATGTGTCCTACATATTCAGATCTCAAGCAGTGGGGGGACCAGATTTTTTAAAAAAAAGGAAAAATCAAGACCGGTTAGAAACATAAAAGTAGGACTAGCATTCTTAATCACATCCAACCCCCTCCCCCACACCTCTGTCACGCCCCCTTCCATGGCATCCCTCCACATGGGATCATGCCTTAAAATAAATATTTCCAGCATGCCTCATATATCTTAACTGCAGGGTTGTAAAATGATACATCACTATGGTGCTTTGAGGAGATTTTGCTTTGATTGTTGTTACAGGCGTTGCTGCCAGTCCCAGTGGTGCAAACAGTAGATACATGTGGTTAGGGACAAAATATTGAAGCTTCAAGGTGACCCTGGGGTTTCTAACAATGGTGATGCTAGAAAAATGTCAGCTTGAATTGTTAGATTACAGCAGCGGCCACCCTCCCTTTCCGAAAAACAGGATATGTATTTTAATTTAAAAAAAACTCTCAGGGCGGGGGGACAGGGGTCCATATTCCGTGACGGTCCCAGCAAAACCGGGACATCTGGTCACCGTTTCATGCAGTCACATGCACCAGTCACACACGTTTGCCCCTCGTGTCTCTGATGTTATCGGCCCCCTCATTCAAAGGTGACCAGTCAGTATATGGCCAGGCATTTGATCATGCTCACTGCATAGCTCAGGTGTGGATACAGGTGTTAATTACTAACTCCCTGTACTAGGGACCTCGTGCAGGGGTGCCCTTCCTAGCCCACACTAAGTAAATCAATTCATTGCTCACCTACAGGCAAATTTCCATAGGAATTCGCCCACTATTCAGACAGACTGTTGAGACTTTAATAACTGGGCGGCTGTGGTGTGAAGTGTTTGCTGATGTAACCAGCTTGTGGTAAACTGGTCCATTGTGCAATGTGCTTCTCGGTGTTGTATGTGATGAGGCTCTGCTCTGAAGCCTCTGCCTCAGGACTTTAATACATGCCTCAAATTCCTGCTCCCGAGACAGTGTGGTGCCAGCATATTCTAAGGGAATGGGCCCCGTGCTGGAAATGAACGAAATGTACTCTGGGAACTGGGTTGGGGGAGTGGTCATGGTGATGAGGCACAGCCCCAGCCCAGGCCAAGCAGGGGCTAACATCTCAAGGAACCGAACCAAGTGGAACTGGGGGCACCTGAAGGAGGGCTGCGTTCTGGAGATTTGCATAAAAAAGAGCATTTTGGGAACGTAAGACTAAACAGGGAATTTTACATTTCAAGTGATAGTAAATCTAGCATGAAACTGACCAAGTAATGCAAAGCGGCCTTTCTGCTGTATTCATCTGTCAAAATAATCACCCTAACTGAAACATGTCTTTAAACCACAAGACATATACACTTATGTGGAGGGTGCTTCACACAAGCTCACGAGAAGCCCCTCTATTAGAGGAGCCCAACTAAAGGGAGGCTGGGCTAGATTAAGGAGTTTGGCTTCCAGGGAACGACAAGGTGCCTTTTGCTGGAGCGCAGCCCGTCTTGTTCCAAATTCCCCCCACCAATGGGCACATTTAAGTGACAGTAGGTCAGATAAATGGACAGCAGCCTCTCCCTGCACAGAGTTCTCCGAGCCTGGAGCCAGACCCAGGGTAATATTAGACCTTCGAGGACCAGTGGTTGGAAGGTGAAGCTGTGCTTCATTGGTGGGTTGGGTTATCGGCAATGGCAGGTGAGGTTGAGGAGGGAGCCTACATGAGGCTCAGGGATGTTCTGTATGGTGTTTTGTGTCAGCTTCTGGAATGGAGCACAAGAGCCAAGAATACACTGTTTTACCAATGCTCACAAGACTGCCCTAATATACCGAATCCCATAACGTGTGCTGGCTGCTGTGCTGAATGTCCTTTTCACAAGGTTAGGGCTAAGGATTTTCTGTAAACCAAAGAACACAAGGAGGCATTAAAAGGAAACCTTCTAACTCCCAATGTTGAATGCTTCCCTCCTGGCAGCAACACAGGAGCTATGCTATAGTTTTCCCAAGATCACAAGGCTGCAATATCTTGAATCCATCCACCCCCAGTGCTGACTGCTTTGCTAATTGCTGCACTCCCCATGGTTGGAGCACGAGAGCTTAGACTGTACTGGTTGCTCTAAATGACAAGACTGCACTTCATAGAATCCACCAACCCATCAATGTGGTTAACTCTTCTTTACTCCCCACGAACTCGCTATTAGGAGCTCACAATGTACTGTTTGCCAAGAGCACAGGCGTGAACATCAATGAATCACTACACTTCGTGTTACTGGAGGGTTTTCCCCACCATGGCTGGAACACTAGGTTGTACTGTAAATAATTCGCCCACACTTCACTACCGATTGCAGTGCTGATTACTTTCCTACCCCTTACCAGAGTTTAAGAGATCAGGCTATATATTGTTTATCCAATATTACAAGGTTGCACTACACACTTCCATTGAAGATAGCATCGATTTCCTCTCCATTGTTGGAATGCCAGTGCTCAAACTAAGCGAGTTGCACAGGATCACACTGCAGCATTGTGATGAATCCCTCCTCCTCCCAGAGCTGATGGCTCTTTTCATCCCAATGGAACATGGAGCTCTGAATATGTATCTTGCCCAAAATCACACAGATGTACTGCGTTCCAGTGCTGATCATGTCCTTTCCTCCTCAACGAACACAAAAGCTCAGAATCTTCAGTGCTTGCTCAAGATCACAAAGCCACACTGTAAATAATCCCATCATCTCTAAATGCAGGTTATATTTCTTTCCTTCATTAATATCCAGTTCCGAATGCACTGTTTGCTGAAGAGCTCTGAATGCACTGTTTGCCGAAGATCACAAGTAGACGATGACCTGCAACATTTAAGGATAACCCACCCATTCCCACACCCCTATTTTGTAACAGGTGTCATGCTAGACTTCTAAAGCAATACCAGGAGACGCTTTTTGTAGTACATTTGTGATAGGAAAGAAGTTGTGTACTCCTGCCTAGCACAACTGTTACTATTAGTAATGGTTTACATCATTGGAAGATTTCTGAATTGAGTCTGTATTGCATCTCAGTTACCTTAGCTACCATCATGTTCCATGTCAACCGCATGTCGTGCTGTTTAATGTTTACAACACTACCAATGAAATACAAACACCTTAAGGAATACATGTTCTTAGCACTCTTATCTGGGTGCAATTTAAGGAATATTTGCATTTACTATGCTATCTAACGTTTCAAAATGTATAAACCCATTGCCATTTGAATGTAAAACAATAGATCGTTTAGAGTCTCCAAGCTGGAAACCACTTGAAATGTGCATTTGTCTCAAAATCGAGACTCCTCTGCCATCCTCCATAAAAATGTTTCAGCCCAGTTCCTTGAAGTGGATAGTTAATGTTCGACGTGCATATTAATGCCAGGATCACTCTCATTTCCATTTGACACGGTTAAGATGTATGCAGACACAAAAAGCTTGTTTTTGTGAATATTCTCCAGTGCAAAACTGAACAAACTCCAGATTTTTGCAGGTGCTGCATTTTGAAATCTACTCATCACGAGTTGGGTGGTAGCCCTTAAATGCGGTGGTAACGGGGTTATTGCCACATTTAAGGGACCACCCAATCATGAGTATGGCGTGTTTACCCCCAACTCAGACCTGGGGGTAAACACACCACAAAAAAGCCGATTTTCGGCACAATTCGCTAATTGCACCAAAAAATTCCCCATTGGGTTCAATGGAAGCAATAGTGAATATGATATGATATGGCATTTATAACACGCCTATACACAAGTGTTTCAAGGCGCGATGAGGCAAGGAGGGACAGAGGGAAGAAAGAAAACGATCCTACTAGGCCAGGTGACACTGAGATTGCACAAGTTCAGGGGAGGGGGGAAGGGGAAAAGTGCAGGGGGAAAGGGGAGGGGGCAGTGCAGTACATAGGATAACAGTAAAATAAATGACAATAAATAAAAGTGCAGCCAGCTGGTGGCAAGTGCAAGGGTAGGTGCAGCAATCAGGTGTGAAGTGATAGTAGGGGCTGTAGGGATACAGGAACAGTCCCCGAGTGCAAGGGTTGCCAATGGGGCAGTGCAGGTGCAGGCGCCCAACCCGCGATCCAGCGGTAATATCATTGGACAGGTGAGCGGTAACGCAAATAAATGTGAGCCGTATCCCAGTCGGGATACCACCCAACTCGTGATGAGGCATGCATTCCCAAAGTACAGACACGCAAAGTCTTTCAGAGCCAGGATTTACTTGGTACACTTGTTTACTTCATTCAACCTAATTCCACAGTAAATGCTGCAGTGACAGTCTATGGATGCAGTTGCACCTGTTCCGTAAAAAGCTTTCCGAGTTGGCCCCCTCTTGTTTCCAGCATATTGCAAATTGGTCTATAATCCGGACCATACTTTATGTTTATTACAAAATTCAGAGATTATCCAAGCCCTTCCTCATAGATTATTAGAGCTAGGAAAGCCCTTGGCAGACAGTACGGATTTAAGAGTACAAAGGGTAAAACAAACAAATATTTTAAAATAAAAGACTGCTCCGGCACAGAGAACACTCTCTGAAAGCATTGCTGCAGGAAGCCCCAGGCTGCTTCGAGTTCGCTGCACTGACGTCAGGCCACACTAGTTTGTGGATCCAGGGCGCACATTTTTTAATTAGTGATCTGTAGCCTTAAGTATCTTTTGTAACAAGAATGTACCAAAAAACACACTCTGAAAAACACGTGAACACTGTAACCATAGGCAACGTATGTACTTATCTGTAACCACCATGCTTGTAACCAGCACCTAGATGCCCACGGGCTAAGTGCGCTTAACAAGTGTTAAAATGAATGAATTGATTAATTAATTAAACAAATAAACAAGTAGGGCACCAACATCAGGCACAGACACTTAGGGGTGCCTCCTTTGTAAGTGAAAGGGTAAGGAAATTGACTCTGCCACAGACCTTGAAGTGTTTAGATCCTTAAGTACTAGGGAGGGTGACGGGAAAAGTGCTATATGCAAGTAAGTGCAAGTGCATTCCTCAGGTGTTCCTCTGATCGCCATTCCTCAGGCTCTGCTAACTTCTACATTCCTGTGCTTGGTGCTCCGTGATTCACCATTCCTTAGTCTCTGCTAGCTTCTGAATTTCTGTGCTAGGTGCCCTTGGATCACTGTTCCATATGGTCTGCTATATTCTGTCTTCCTGGTAGTAGGTTCTCCTTGGATCAGTATTCCTCAAACTTTGCTAGCATCTGCATTCTTGTGATAGGTGCTCTTAGGATCACCGTTGCTTAGGCTCTGCTAGCTTCCAAACTCCTATGCTAGGTGACCTCAGATCATCATTTCTCTGGCTCTGCTAGCTTCTCCATTCCTGCCCTATGTGCTTTTTAGGTCACCTGTGATAAGTGCCCCTTCATATCACTGCTCTTAAGCCTCTGTAAGCTTTGGTATGTACGTGCTAGATGCTCCTGAGATCACTGTTACTTAGGCCCTTCTAGCTTCTGAATTCCTTCGCTAAGTACTCCTCGGATCATTGTTCCTCAGCCTCTGCTATCTTCTGTATTCCTACACTAGACGCTCATTGGATTACTGTTCCCTAAACTCTGCTAGCTTCTGCATTCCTGTACTAGGTTTCCATTAGATTACCTTTCCTGAGGCACTGCTAGATTCTACATGTCTCTGTTAGGTGCTTCTCGGATCACTGTTCCTCAGGCTCTTCTCATTTCTGCAATTCTGTGCTGAGTAATCCTTGTATCACTGTTCTCCAGGCTCTGCTAGTTTCTGCATACCTGTACTAGATGGTCCTCAGATTACTGTACGCCAGGGTCTGATAGCTTTTGAATTCCTGTGCTAGGAGCTCCCAAGATCACCATTCCTTAGGCTTTTCTAGCTTCTGCATGTCTGTGCTAGGTGCTCCTCGGAACACTGTTCCTCAAACTTTGCTTATCTTCTGCATTCCTGTGCTAGGTGCTCCTCGGATCACTGTTCATCAGATTCCGCTAGCTTCTGCATTCAAGCGCTAGGTGCTCCTCAGATCCCCATTCCTTAGGGTCTGGTAGCTTCGGAATTCCTGATATAGGTGCTCCTCAGATCACACTACTGCAGGCCCTGATAGCTTCTGCTTTCCTGTGGTAGGTGCTCCTCAGGCCACCATACCTAAGGCTCTGCTAGCTTCTGCATTCCTGCCACTATACCTAAGACTCTGCTAGCTTTTGTATTCCTGTGCTAAGATCTCCCGAGATCACCATTCCTTAGGCTCTTCTAGCTTCTGCATGTCTGTGCTAGGTGCTCCTCGGATCACTGTTCCTCAGATTCTGCTAGCTTCTACATGCATGTGCTAGGTGCTCCTCAAATCATCATTCCTTAGGCTCTGGTAGCTTCTGAATTCCAGTTATGGGTGCTCCTCAGATCACACTTCTGCAGGCTTTGCTAGCTTCTGCGTTCCTGCGGTCGGTGCTCTTCAGGCCACCATATCTAAGGCTCTGCTAGCTTATGCATTCCTGTGCTGGGTGCCCATTGGATCTCCGGTCCTCGGGTTCTAATAGCTTCTGCATTTCTGTGCTAGGAGCTCCTTGGATCACTATTCCTTAGACTTGTCTAGCTTCTGCATTCATGTGCTAGGTGCTCGCCGGATCACTGTTCCTCAGATTCTGCTAGCTTCTGCATTAATGGTCTAGGTGCTCCTCAGATCACCATCCCTTAGGCTCTGGTAGCTTCTGAATTCGATAGGTGCTCCTCCGAGCACACTTCCACAAGCTTTGCTAGCTTCTGCTTTCCTGTGGTAGGTGCTCAGATCACCATTCCTTAGGCTCTTCTAGCTTCTGCATGTCTGTGCTAGGTGCTCCTCAGATCACTGTTCCTCAGATTCTGCTAGCTTCTGCATGCATGTGCTAGGTTCTCCTAAGATCATCATTCTTTAGGCTCTGGTAGCTTCTCAATTCCAGTGATAGGTGCCCCTCAGATCACACTTCTGCTGTCATGATGCCTACCCCCGGAGCACCAGGCCAGGCCCAGCACCCCCGGGAGCAGGCATCACGCCCCCGGGTAAAAGCCCAGCGGCCCTTTATAGGGGCTCTTTGGACTCTGTCCTGGCGCCGTTGGCGCCAGGCTCATGTTGAACATCAGTCCTGGCGCCATAGGCGCCAGGCTCATAAGGGGAAGTGTTTGGTGCACTTACCTGAAGCAGACCATGCTGCACACTCATCTGATGCAGACCATGCTGCATGAAGAACCAAGCCAAATGAGGCTTAGGAGGGACTATTTTTCTGAAGGAACTATTTTGTTACTTGGGTGGGGCTGTGGAAGAATACTCACCTGGAACTTCTTCCAAGGCTATTTAAGCCACGCCCGGACAGCAACACGTGCTTCGCGTTGTTCTGCATCCCAGCAGCTGAACGCTCACCGTGTCTGCTCCTGCACCTGGACTCCAGCCACGCCCGCCTCGAACTTGGAACACCTGTAAGGGAATAAGAGAAGAGAAAGGTGAAAACCAAGAACTTATTCAACCTTCTTACCTGCATCCGGAATCTTCACGCCAGCATTCCTGAAAGAAGACTTCCATTTAAAAGCACTGCGTTGCTCGCTGCAGCGCCGCGCTTCACTCACCTGTTCCCGAGACGCCGCCCGGCTCCATCACGGCTCTCAGCACCGGTCGCCACATCTCTGCACCTAGGGGAAAGAAGAAGAGACAAAAGGTGAGCAAGGGAACACAAGAGGAAAGCCGAATTGTCAGCCATATTACTTACCGGCTTTTCTTGGTGAGCCATTCCACATCTCGGATCGGCGCCGCATCTTTGGCCGGTACCGCACCCCGGCCCCTAAGGGGAAAGGACAAAAGACATTACTAGGGAATGATAAAGACATTTAGAGGGGTCGCCCTCATCACTAACTCACCTGATTTTACCACCGGCAATTTAACCCCTCAACGCATCGCCTTTGTTCGGCACCTGAAATAAAGGACAGAAAAAACAACATAAAAGGAGGCTCACACTTGAACTTTTGCATCTTCTTACTTACGGCGTATCGCTCAGAAAAGTCAAGTGGATTTGCCAGCGCCATTCTGAAAACCAGTGAAGTAACTGGACGAACGCGCGCCCCTGCACCAGAAGCAGGATGGAGAGTTCATCCTTCCAAACCATAAGAAGGATATTCCTACGGGCCAGACAAGCAAGATTTGGGGGTCCTGTTCAATCGGTGGTCCGAATTCAGCGCATCACGCTTGAAGAGGCCACAGCAACCGAGACCAGCGCCTCCGTGGGAGCCAGGTGAGCGTTACAGAACGAGCTTTACGGAAGCCTTACTACAAATTCCCACCCAGGCGCTATGGAAACTGCTGAGACTGACCAGTTGGCCCAACTACTGGGGGAATTACGGGCCGAAGTACACGCCACTCGTCAAGAGACTAATGCTCTCAGGAGGGAACTGATTGTAACAAAGGAAAGAGCTGATGACCTGGCTAGACAGCTTTTGCAAGGTCAAGCTGGACAAACTCCTTTACCCGGTTCCGGAGGGAACCCCGCTCCTGTGCTTTCCAGTAACCTGGTACAGATTAATCTACCTGGAAACATGCCGCTGGCCCCACCCGAACGCTTTGCTGGGGACCCCAAACGATTCGCCGTATTCATGAATCAGTGTCGTTTGCATTTCCTGTGCAAACCTGGGGCCTTCCCTAATGACCAGACCAAGGTAGCCTTTGTATTGTCATACCTCAGCGGCAGTGCTGCCGATTGGTCAGTTCCACTGGTAACTCAAGATGACCCGATTCTTCGTGATTTTCAAGGATTTCAAGCAAGCATGGGAAGGTTATTTGCTTGTCACTCTCAGGGGCAGGCTCTAGATGACGAACTTCTATCTCTGCGACAGGGCAATCAAGACCTCCTTTCCTACATTGCAACCTTTAATAGACTAATTGTGGAAACTGGGTGGCCAGAGGATAAAAGAATCACGTTATTTTATCGAGGTCTACGCAGAGAACTTAAAGATGTCCTGGCCCAAGTTGTAAATCCGCTCCAAGAATGCTCAGAATATATAGACTTAGTGGTCCAATTGGATCACAGACTGCAAAACAGAAAAACAGATT
Organism: Ambystoma mexicanum; assembly: GCF_040938575.1. Taxonomy (NCBI): domain Eukaryota; kingdom Metazoa; phylum Chordata; class Amphibia; order Caudata; family Ambystomatidae; genus Ambystoma; species Ambystoma mexicanum. Next base: position 1,249,291,304 of record NC_090923.1, read on the forward strand.
GGTCCAAGTTTGAGACCCGATTTGTAAGAGGATTCAATTCAACACTACAGCTAAGTCAACGCCTAGTCTAGAATACTGAATGAAAACCCTTATTGATATACCTTTATGTCCAGTTCATGCGTTCTGGATGACTACCCCTATATAACACCCCTCTCTTGGAATCCTCCTGACCCCACTGAGCCAAGAAGTAGTTCTGTTTTGCAAGTTAAAAGGTTTATTTGATAATTTAAACAATAGATATATATATCAAACTTTATAATAAATTAATAATTGAATAGCACACTTAATCTGATATGATAAAGATTAACAACGGAGAATCTGGCACCAACACGCTTCTCTATAATCAATAAGGAGTTGACATGAAATGGATAAGGTAGCACACAGGTGAATAGGAACAAAAGAAGAAGGTGGTACAGAATGCTTTATGTAAGCTCAGGTGGATGCAATATTCAATGAATGCAGTACAGAAAATACTCAATATGATTTCAACCAAACAATGTAATCACTTTTCTCTGGCTATTCACTCCCCCCCTCTTTATGCAATGCAAGGAAATGGGAGGAAAGCACACAGTTCTCAGAAATGCAATCAATGTAATTCAGTTCAATCCCCCCCAAGCACGCTTAAAGAAAACAGATAGGAGTTTTGAAAACACAGGCAAAAGTGCTTTGATATGTGCTGAAAAATATGCTAAATTGCTTTTAATTCCCTGTAGAGGTTCAGGGTAAGTGGTATCTAGTTAATATTAGCTCAGGCTCACTCTTGCAATGATTCAGGGATAGTTTTTATGAGGCAAAACGATTTTCTGGCAAATGGAAGGCAAGCAGCAGCTGATTTTTACACGTGAAGAAATTTGCAAATCGCGGTAAAATTCGTGAATGCGCCGAGCGCTATTACAGAGGAACTACAAGGACTATCACTATCGTTTTGGGGTCCTAAGAAAGCCTAGGATCTCAGCTTCCAGATGAAAGTTACTGCAAGTCTCTAAGACAAACGGTCGCGGAGATATGAGCGATTTAGTAAAGGTCGTTTTTGGTTTTGCAAATTTTAAACGCAGCACTTTTTCAGTTTTAAAAATGATGGCAGGATAACACAATTGCTAAGCTGCAGTTCTACTTAGATTAAAAATGGATTGAATTATATGATTTTAACTAAGAGATGTGTGCTGAGTTTTGCTGAGTACTCACAAGAGATTTTAAACAGGAAGGCGGCTTTGTCACGATCTGGTCAACAGGTCTGGACTTCGGACGGTCTCTGGGCACAGCGTCTGGTCTCTGGAACTGCTAACATGGGTCTGGGTCAGCTCTACTCTCTCTCTGGGTACAGCACTGCTTCTGGATTCTGGAGATTGAGGGATTTGAAGTCTCTGTTTATCTTGGAGTCTAAGTGTTGGCTCTTTGAAAGTTGATGAGGTAAAGTATGAATTTTCCGGCAGAGCTTCCAGCTGCAAATGGATTTGAAAAGTCCCTATCTGTCCTGTCTCTCTGCTTTTATGTGTTTTTGCAAGTGGGTGTGTATGCAGCATCACTAGACCCTACCCCTCTCCACTTCCATTGGTCAAACTTCCATTTCTCCCTTGATTGGGGGAGCTAAGTTGTGTCAGAGTGATGTCAGCCATTTATGATCTCTTGAAAAACTCCCCTGTCATCTGTGCACCCAAATCTATATATGATCAAAACACATATTTCACAGTTACACAGTTGTTTGAAATTACATACCCATGTCACATATCACATGAGGTATACTCTGTCCCAAATCTGCTGTTTCTAGGAGCTTGCATTCAGAAATGGCACATATTTCACTTTTTAACTGATTTTGCCATTTCTGACATTGACCCCACTTTACATACATGTGCGCAGGGAGTATGGACATTAACTGATGAAGTTTCAGATTTTTAACATGCACACATTTAGAGTAATATCTTATTTTCCGCTAAAACCCCCCTGAACATACCACCGGGTCCTAGCACGTCTTAAAACGTGGGCAGAAAAATCACAAGAATTATGGTGTCATTTATAACATTTTCACATGTCCGTACTATGAGTTATTCATCTTTTTAAAGTTATGTTCTGGCTCCAAAGGGGTGTGGTTTACCCTCAGCACAAGGTTGAATTTCTGGTTTTTCCAGTTCTGCCAAGCCAGCTTGCTCTCACAGGCAGTGCTCCTCCCCTTTCCTTCAGGAGGAAGCCACTTTTTACGACCATTTACGACTCCTGCCATAAACCATCTGCCTGGGTGAAGGGGGTTACATTGTTCAGAGCTCCTGTATTCTGTAGGGGGCTCCCCTTAATTCAATTATCAGAGAGATGGTATATCCTTAGTGTGGCCAGCAAAAGGCAGATAGGCCTGGGAACACAGTTGTGACTCAAGTTTCACTCCTGATGGGGGTAGCTGTCAAGCAAAATCAAGTTCCTTAAGCCAGACTTTCAGCTAACTGTCATGTTTTTTTTTTGTTGCTTTTTAAATTAACTTGCAATTTTACACATGCAGCTAGAATGCTGATTCTAAGTGCAAAACTATGACATTTCAACAGTTACAAAGGCATGTGACACCAAACATAGGTCACTCATTTAATCTAAACATTTTCGATTTTAGTGTCTTTAAATCCAGTGCAACTTAAACTGCTGACTCCATAGCAGTTTTGTTATAAGCATTGTTTTGGGCTCTTCATTTCCCAGATTTTGTAGGCACACAACACTCCATTCTACCAAATGTCTGCTGGTGTCCAGTGAGTTTTTAGATGTGTTGCAATGTTTAAAATAGACATTTTGAGCCTGCCTTCAGAGAAACACAGGGTGGTTTTAAAGCGCTTTGAAGCTAACCGGCGCTACTGTTTTTCCTTTGGCAACCCATTTCCCTCATGGCAACCCGGCCTATCATTCTCGCACTGGTGGGTGGCAAGTGAGGCAACCATTTTGGTGTGCGCACAAACTGCGCAGCTTTCCTGGATTTCGGCGCACATGTGGGTTTTCCGCCATCTTGAATTTTCTAAGCCCACAGCACCAAATGTTGCAGCATGGTAGCTTAAATGTGGGTCAGGACACCCAACAAGCCCCCCCACGCGACTGCACTTTGAATTTGAGTCGATGGGGAGTCGGGTGCACAAGGGTTTTGACCCACGCACCGGTCTGTCCGCATAATCTTCTTCCAATTCTGCAAATGGCACAGCTCAGCATCTTCTTCTCCATCCGGTACTGATCGATCGGTTCTCCTCGCCGGTCCTGATGGGAGTATTGGGCGGTACACAGGGCCCATCGCGTCTCTGCTCCCGGTCTCCGGATCGTCCTCCTTGGCCCGTCTCCAGGTTTTCTTTCTCCTAGGACGACAAAGGAAGAGCGGCAATACCTACTCATAGACGTTTTTCCACCACTGTTGAGATAGTGGGGCAGCATATGCATTTCATCATAACGAAACATTACATTCTTATTTTGGAAAAAAAACAGTATAACTAAGAGACAGTTTCATGCAAATCACAATATTTTAGAGACTAGATGTGGTATGTTTTATGGTTGGAACTGAATTAGTCTGAGACAATACCCGCTAGGATTCCAGAGGATTCCTCCAGTTGTTGCAGAGTGTGCCTGGGATGGCAACATTTCAACTGGTTTATGTGGACCCACTTGTCTTCCCCCTCTGCCGAAGGACCTTTGGGGATGTGGATTTTGTAGGCCACAGGGGAGATCTTGTCGATGATCTCAAAGGGTCCCTTCCATGTAGGCAAAAATTTGCGCTGCTTGGCCTGGTTCCTTTGGAAGTTGTATAGATAGACCCGGTCTCCCACCTGATATTCCTTCGTGGAAGTTTTCAGGTCATAATGGGTCTTCATGCTATCAGCTGATCTTTCTAGATTCCGCTGAGCATAAGCAAAAGCATGTTGGAGGTGTTTCCTTAAATTCTCTACATACTCATGAGTAGTGGAGGCATTTATTAGTGTCTGCTCTTGGGTCCTGTAGAGCAAATGCTGCGGAAGCACCATCTTGCGCCCAGTCATCAACTCAAATGGTGACATTTTGGTTGCAGATGAAGGGGTAGATCTGATGGCCATTAGGACCAGAGGTAATCGGATATCCCAACTTGGCCCAGAATCTGCCACAAACTTTTTTAAGATGCTCACAATGGTTCGGTTATATCTCTCTACTGCCCCAGAAGAAGCTGGTCTATAAGCAATATGCAGCTTTCTCTTGACCCCCAGTATCTCCCACATCTTTGTCATTACTTCACTGGTGAAGTGGCTACCCCTGTCTGACTCAATCCTTTGAGGTAGACCAAAACGGGAAAAGATGTGGTTAATCATCAAGGCAGCTGCAGTTTCTGCCTTGCAATTTGGGGCTGGGAGACATTCCACCCACTTGGTAAACAAGCATGTCACAGTCAACATGTACTTATTCCCCCTAGCCGAGCGAATCACAGGGCCTACAAAGTCGATTTGTAAATCTGACCATGGCAGGGTCATCCCCCGCTTTTGGAGAGGCGCACGGTGCGTGAGGAATGATGGCTGAAATTGTGCACACACAAGACACCCCTTCAAGTATTGGTCGAGGTCCTGCCCCATGTGTGGCCAGTATGCAACCTCTCTTAAGATTTCCAATGTTGTGTGAAACCCCCTGTGACCGGCAGTGGCCGCATCATGGGCGTGACTTAACATCAGGCTTCGGAATGAGGTAGGAACCACCCACTGATCGTGGCCAGCTTTGGATTTCCTTACCAGCAAACCGTCTTGGATTCGGAACATTTTTGGACATTTCATCAACACTCTTAGGTCCTCTTTCGCAATATAATCGGTATCCGTCAGGGGAAAGTTCTCAGGGTCCTCAAGGTGCTGGTAAAATTTACCAATTATTGGATCCCCCTTCTGAGCAGTAATCAAATCAGCATCAGGGGTCTCCTTACTCCATTGTGCAATTGAAAGGTCGTTGTGAGCATTTGTCTGGGACCTAGTGATAGCAGTGACCTGGATTTCCCCCAACAGGGACTCAATCTCAATTAGATCCCCTTGGATGGCCCCGGTTTTGGCCAGCTGATCAGCTAAGTCATTTCCAGTTTTGTCTGGTCCCTTTACTTTGGAATGACCCTTGATCTTTTTCCAATAGATGGTCATCTCATTCGAGGTGACCAGATCATCAATGTTTTGGATCAACTTCCCATGTTTCAAGGGTTTGTTGTTAGCACATAACATGCCTCTGGTTTTCCAATTAACCAGGTGCTCCACGAACCCGTTCCGTACATAATCCGAATCTGTGATTATGACCAGTTCGTGGAGTTGATGCTGGACAGCAGTGAGGATGGCCTGATGCACAGCCATCAATTCTGCCACCTGACTACTTCGGGGACCAATTTTGTATCCAGCGGAGGGTTCTGGGGACTCATTCACCCATGCATTCCCTACGCCGGCCACCAGTTCTTTCTCCCCGTCGTTGTCAACATGGTAAGAGCATCCATCCACATACACAGTGGGCATTCCCTCACACTTGTCTTCTTCAAAGACTTTGTGGGGGGAATTAAGGTATGCCTCCATGTTGCCCTTTATTTTTAGACCTTCGTCCTCGAGACAGTTTTCTCTGGCACAATCATGCAAGTCAGCCAGACCTTGCGCGAGGGGACTCTTCTTGTTTTGGCCATATCTGACCTCCACAGGAAAGCCTTGCATTGACAGAATCCAGGAAGTAATTCGGGAATTACTCACATTTCCGGCCCGGATTCTGTCACTTTGGAGATATTGCAGAGGCTGGTGTGGAGTCTCCACTATGATGTGTTCCCCCTGGATAAACGGGCGGTAATTCTTCAATGCCCACACCGTTGCCAGGAGTGCCTTCTCACAATCGTTGAATTTTTCCTCCACAGAGGATAAAGTTTTGCTCGCATAGGAGATTACTTTATTGACCTTGTCATGCTTTTGGTATAATACTGCCGTCAAGCACGTATTAGAGAACCCCGTCTCCAGGAAGAACTCCTTGTTTCTGACAGGGTAAGCTAGGCAGGGCGCTTGTGAGAGACTTCTTTTGAGTTGTTTTACTGCCTCGGATTGTTCTGGACCCCATTCCCACTTGACCCCCCCCTTCAGGAGATGAATCAGGGGTCTGGTGATCTCTGCGTAGCCCTCAATGAACTTTCTGCTGTAATAAGTCAGTCCAAGGAGGCTCCTTAGTTCCCGCAGAGTTGTGGGGTCTTTCAGTTTCTGAAGTGCTTCCACTTTCTTTTCCTGGGGACAAAGGCCCTGAGGAGTAATCTCATGCCCCAAGAAATTAACACGGGTTCTACACCACTGTGCTTTCTGAAAGGAAAGTTTTGCTCCGGCGGCCCTCAACTGTGTCAGAACATAACGGATCTCCGCTATGTGTTCCTCCACAGATGAACTTTTGATGAGGACATCATCTACATAAGCCAGGTTACCCCTCGCACCCAGGTCGGGCATGGCCTTATGTAGGAAAATGTTGAATTCATTGCCGGAGTCGAGGTATCCGAAGGGAGTCCGGGTCCATGTATACTGCTGGCCCCCAAAGGTAAAAGCCAGCTTGTATTGGTCCTCCCTACTGACCGGCACGGTCCAGTATCCATTGGTCAGGTCTATTGCAGTGAATACCTGTGACCCCTGGATCTGGGCCAGCCCTTGGTCAATGTAGGGCAGAGGCCATCGGGAAGTATGGACCCGTTTGTTGAGCTCCCTGAGGTCGGCGAAGAGTCTCCACTGGCCGTTTGGCTTCAATATTCCCAGCACCGGGTTATTGAAGGTGCTGTGGACTGGACGGATTATTCTCCTGGACTCAAGGTTCTTAATTATTTCAGTAAGGGACTCCATTGATGCGAGAGGCAAGCGATATTGCTTCACAAACACAGGAGTCATGCCAGGGTCCGTGGGGATTGTGGTGGTGTGGATGTCGGTGCGGCCACAGTCATATGAGTCTACCGCAAAGAGATCTTGGAAATCCAAGAAAACTTGTTTCAACTTTTGCTTTTGTTCCAGAGTCACACAGGCATCAGCTAGGTTGACTCTCTCTTCCACCATCTGCCTGAAGCCTGGAAAGGCTTCTGGTTTGGCTATCTCAGCGGCCTCCTCCAGCTGGGTGGAGAAGTCCCTGGTGAGAGTGCTGATTTGGACTGGAGGCTTCAGGTGGGAAAGGCAGCCCTCATGGACCTGGAAAATCACCTCATCCCTCCTGAAGTCACAAGTCACATCTTCCTTACCATAGGGGCAGGAAGTGTACACCAGGAAGTTCCCCCCATGCCGGGTAAAAATCCTGTCTGGTGTTGTGTTGTCATCACTGTCACTGTCAAAGCAGTCCTTGGGGATTGGCCCTAACAGTTCATTTCCAAGATCAATGGAGAAATGTCGGTCATCAACCGCCATTCCAATAATGGTGCCTGCGGCTAGAGTAATACTCTTTAAGTCGCTGTTATCCACCTCTATTGGAATGGTGTCATGTTCTATGTTGACTAATGGAGTTGGGTTTACCCCCAACCCTTGCTGTTGGAGAGAAGCATTTAGATGTATGTAAGCATCAGGGTTTTTCAACTCTTGTCCCCTTTTAACTTTCACTTCCAGGGAGAATTGTCGGGTCCTTTCTGGGATGGTGACTTCCTCTTTGATCTGAATCTCAACTGCATAAGGTAGCAATTGAGCTGACCTAAATGCTTTTTCTGGATCATCAAAGCCCATGGGATTATCCGCTAATCGGGACCAAGCTTTGAAGTTTATTAGGTCCAAACTAATGGCAAAGCGATTGAGAATGTCACTGCCTAAGTAAAAGGCGGCAGGGACGTCTTGCACGACCCAACAATTGTGGACTATGCTCTTGTTGCCAATGGAGATTTTGAGCATACACCTGCTTGGCAGGAGATGTTTGGAATTAGGCGCTTCCAGGTCCATTTCCCATTTGTCTATCAGTTTGAATGTGGGAATGGCTGGATCTTTTGGGAGTTGGCGGAACATGGCTTCGCTGATGAAGCTCTTACCGTTGTTCACACACACTCGAGCGAGAACAGAGTCCTTCCCATCATTTAACTGAACAGGGATGAACAACTGCTCTCCAATCTGCTGAATATCAGCCAGGCTCTGAGCTGATTTCACATCTTTCTGGACTATAGGAGTGGGAGTTTCTGATTGTGGATTAGTATAGAATCTCAGGGTGTTTCCTTCCAGTGTGGAATACCACCTTAAACTGGAAGGAAGGTTGATTTTCAGAAATAGAGAGGACCCTCCATCACCAGTCTGTTGTCCTACTGCTATTACTGTCACGTCTGGAATTTGGCTATTCCGGAAGTGAAATTCGACTTGGTCAGATTTTTGTTCAACCATGTGGCATGTGCCGTTTAAACTAACATGGCTGACACTCTGTTTTAATTTTATTGGTCGGCTAGTCTGGGTCCAGAGGACCTTGTTTACGCAATCTATCAGGGGTGACAACCTTCTCAGGAGGTCATTCCCTAGTAAACAAGGGGTGCCCTCTGGAGTCACAACTATGACCGGGTGTTTCAACTTGTGTCGCCCAATTTTAATGTCCAAGTCTGCAGTCCCCTCAACGAGAATTTCCTTCCCGTCAAAGTTCTGCAGTTGTCCAGGAAGAGAGGTGAGAGGAATTTGGTAATTCTCTCCCCTTCCTGCGTTCAGTTCGTCAAAGGCCCTTCTGGACAGAAGGGTAGCTTGAGATCCAGTGTCCACCAGTGCCAAGATTGTACCCTGCCCCTGTACTTGTACCGGGGCATAATATCTTCCCTCCTTCTCCTCAAGGGGGCACAGATAATGTACATTTTTGGACAACTGGTGGGCTAATTTTCTGGTTTTGGACATCGCTAGCGAAGAGATTTGGGCAGAATTCTGTGGAGAGCCTTGGGAATCTGAAAGAAAAATTTGGCAACTGGAGATCAGAGCCATTGTGGGTTCCCCTGGCTCCGGTTCTGGGCGGCCCCCCCCTTTTTGGAGGCAGTCACCAGGATGGGTTTGAACCAGGGGATTTTCTTGCTGTTGGTTCTGGGATGAGATGGTGGGCGGCGGTAGCTCAGTCTCCACATCTCCCCAGTCTGGATTTGCATCCCTAGGGACCCATTTTTCTTTGGGAGGAGTTCCCCCCTCTCTGAAGGAGAAGATCCTTTTCCCAGGATCCTCTGAGGATCCCTCTCCCTCAAATTGGAAGATCTGTACCTCCTCCTCAAACTGAGTCTGTTTGGGTCTTTTGTTTCTCCTACCCCCCCTCTGCTCCTTGGGTGGCAGACTTTCAGGGGCAAGAGATTTTGTTTCCGGTTCCTGGGTTTCCAGGGGCTGTTTACAAGTGAGGAAGGAAGCTTCCTCCAAGGCTTTACACCCCCCTTCCCTTTGTGCCTCCTCCCTGGGAACCGGTGAGTTATCGGGGTGCTGCCCCCGTCATTGTTCTGGAGCACCAGGTCCAGAGTTGGGTGCGTTCTGCGCCGGCACGCCCATCTGAGGGTTCTGCTGAGCCCTCAGTATGTGACCCAGATCCCGCGCCATGTTTTGAACCTGGCGCTCTAACTGGGAAACCCGCTCAGGCTGATACGGGGCCCTGTTTTCTCCCCTGGGCTGATCCCGGGAAGGGTAGCTGTCCCTCCTCTGGTAATACCCCGGGTTGGGAAGATTTGGGTACCCCTCCACCCTTGGCCTCCCCTCTCCCGGATTCAGTGGTCTGGGCTCAGGGAATTGGGGAAAGAAGGATGGATGGTTTTGGGGCTGAAAGTCGGGTGGATATCTGGGGAAAAAGTTCTGCCCAGGGTTTGGTAAATTTCTGCCCTCCTGTGGGAAGTTTGGAGGGAAGTTCCCTGGGTTTGGTGCTTGGCTGGATCCCCCCCCTTGGGCTGGAGGAGTCCACACATAACCCAGGATGGGTCGATTTCCCTTGTAACGGGGACTTACATAATCAGGAGAGCGAGGGACCCCATTTGTGGGGCTGCCTCCTTGGCTCCCTGTCTGTGACTGACCCGAGGACCTCCTGGGCCTAGCATTATTAGGTGCAGGTAGGTTTTTAGGCCCCCCCATCTCCAAATCCAAAACGGGGGTGACCTTTACCTCTGCCACCTTGGCAGCAGCAGGGGTGCTGTTGGCTTTGGGGTTTTTCTGGGCATTACTTTTGCTATCTACCAGTTTCTGCACCTCATAGATCCGGGTAGCCTGTTCAATGGCCCAGTCTAAAGATCTTTTCTCGTGAAAATCCCTCACGAGCTGGGTCATGATATATTTGGGCAAGGCATGGAAAAACGTATTAATAAATTCTCTGCTATCCGTGCGCACCCTTCTTGTGGTCTGTGCAAAAGCACGCTTTAACTCCTGCACAAATTCTTGTGGGGCCTGATCCTCCCCACATTGCAAATTGTAGGCTGCCTTGCGAGCCTCTTGAGGATTTCTGTGAACAGAAAAATGTTTCAAGATGGCCGCCTTATAGGTGGACCATCTTAAATGATTTTGGTCCTCCAGCCCCGCAAAGAAACTGGAGTATTCCGGGGAGAAGGTCCACTTTACATATTGAATACAGCTTTGGCTGTCCTTCAAATGGAAAGTCTCCATCATTTGTTCAAACAACTCTAAGTGCTCCCAAACAGAATACTTAGCGTTCTTATGGTAAGGCGTGATGACGCTCCTGATCGCCTTAATCTGCTTTAAGGGGTCCTTAAGCAAGGCCCTTTTTGCCTTATTGGCCTTTTTGGTTCGGGTAACCCTTGTCCATTCGTCCTCGGACTCAGAGGCACTGCTCCCAGAGGTTCCCGTCTGTTCTTCCAGGTTTTCCCGGATTCTGCGAGCCTGGGAATGGCTGGCAGACTGTGGGGACCTGGTCTCCTGTGTCCTGCGCAGTTCAGAGGAGTCCTCAGATCCCTCCTTGCTGCCAGGATTTGCTGGGTACCCCCCCCACTGACCTAACTGGGCAGAGGTTTTCAGGATGCCCTTAAGGGGCCTACTCTCCTGGGGTTCCCCACTGAACTGTACTGTACTTGGGTGCCCATACCCGGATGCCCACCCCTCCATTCCTGAGTGGTGCTGGCCTATGAGCCCCATACTTTTAGCTGGATAGTAATCTGCCATCCCTGTGGCCCTGTGCTCATGTGCGCCAGGGAACATGGGGGTGGTAGAGTCCAGGGACTGAGAGGTATGAGGGCCTCTGGTACTAGGGCTCCTGAGGTTATGCTCCAGAGTTTCCCTTTCCCAGCGAACCTCATCTCTATCCGCCGCTGCTCCCTGTTGCAATGCAAGAGCCTGCATTTGTGCCTTCAGTTCCTCAGTTAAGGCCTTACTGGACTCTATCAGTCTCTCCTGCATCGCTACCTGTTGTTGGAGCCTATCATTGTGTTGACAGAGGGCCTCATTTTCCCTCTGTGCTTCCTGGTTGGTCCTGGAGAACTGGGCCAGTCTTTGCTGCAGGAGGGTTACCTCCTGAGCTGTGTCCCTATTGGCCTGCTCCTTTCTTGCTAGAGCATCCTCCACCCTTCTGGTGTGCTCTACCAAGTTCTGGTTTTCTTTTTGGAGATCACCCAGCCCCTGGAGGGCCAGGTGATTTTCTTCAATTTCCTTTTTTAAGTGGCAGACTTCCTGGCCTAAAGTGTCTCTTTCCTGACTACGAGCCTGCATCTGTGTCGCCAGGTCGTCCCTTTGCCTTTGGAAGGCACCGGCTTTCTGGCGCTCCTGATCAAACTCTGCCTGGGTATCCAGGTCTTTCAGGATCAGTTTATTGCTCTCCTCTTTCTCTCTGTCTAGTTGGATTTGCAGGGTGGCTACCTGCTCTGTGCATGCCCTGTTGAAGTCCAGTTGTTGCTCCAGCTTTTTCTGGCTTTGCAGTAGGGAGTCCAAACCTTCTTGGTGTTCCTTCTGCAAGGCCCGAAATCTGGTATCCTGTTCTGACTTTTCCTTTTGCAGCACATCCATATCCTCCTTTATTTTAGTGATGTACTGTCTGGTCTTATTTTCTGACTCCTGGCTTCTGTGCAGCCTTTGCTCAGAAGAGTCCAGATCAGATTGGGCCTTCTCTAACGCCATCTGTTGCCTTTTTGCCAGATCATGGCCTTCAGCACATTTATTCTGTATGGCTCCCATATATAAATATAAATATGCCGCTATCCTAACAATCTTGTCGTGTTCATCTTTGGCCTTAGGAGCCATATATAGTTCACTCAGGGCCACATGTAATGGACCCTGATCTCTCCATAAGTCTTACCCTGTTTCAGTGGCCTGTCGCGTGATGGCCTGCAACCAGGCATCCTGGCCCTGCTCAGCCCATTCACCTCTCACAAATAGTTTATGTAAGAAGTGCTCTCTGGCTATTTTCATATCTACCAAGGTCGTCATTCTAGAGATTGGTCTCTGTCCTGACTTACAGAAGTTTGTATTTTATTTTTGCAGAACAGAACTTTTCTTGGAGTGTCCCTTTTGAGGAATGCTTTACAGCGTAACACAGCGTGGTGATCCGACCGGATATGTGTATCTGGTCAGCTGGCACGCTGTATTAATCTGCACAAGTGATAGATCTAATCCAAACGTCCGGCACGAGCCCCCAATTTGTAAGAGGATTCAATTCAACACTACAGCTAAGTCAACGCCTAGTCTAGAATACTGAATGAAAACCCTTATTGATATACCTTTATGTCCAGTTCATGCGTTCTGGATGACTACCCCTATATAACACCCCTCTCTTGGAATCCTCCTGACCCCACTGAGCCAAGAAGTAGTTCTGTTTTGCAAGTTAAAAGGTTTATTTGATAATTTAAACAATAGATATATATATCAAACTTTATAATAAATTAATAATTGAATAGCACACTTAATCTGATATGATAAAGATTAACAACGGAGAATCTGGCACCAACACGCTTCTCTATAATCAATAAGGAGTTGACATGAAATGGATAAGGTAGCACACAGGTGAATAGGAACAAAAGAAGAAGGTGGTACAGAATGCTTTATGTAAGCTCAGGTGGATGCAATATTCAATGAATGCAGTACAGAAAATACTCAATATGATTTCAACCAAACAATGTAATCACTTTTCTCTGGCTATTCACTCCCCCCCTCTTTATGCAATGCAAGGAAATGGGAGGAAAGCACACAGTTCTCAGAAATGCAATCAATGTAATTCAGTTCAATCCCCCCCAAGCACGCTTAAAGAAAACAGATAGGAGTTTTGAAAACACAGGCAAAAGTGCTTTGATATGTGCTGAAAAATATGCTAAATTGCTTTTAATTCCCTGTAGAGATTCAGGGTGAGTGGTATCTAGTTAATATTAGCTCAGGCTCACTCTTGCAATGATTCAGGGATAGTTTTTATGAGGCAAAACGATTTTCTGGCAAATGGAAGGCAAGCAGCAGCTGATTTTTACACGTGAAGAAATTTGCAAATCGTGGTAAAATTCGCGAATGCGCCGAGCGCTATTACAGAGGAACTACAAGGACTATCACTATCGTTTTGGGGTCCTAAGAAAGCCTAGGATCTCAGCTTCCAGATGAAAGTTACTGCAAGTCTCTAAGACAAACGGTCGCGGAGATATGAGCGATTTAGTAAAGGTCGTTTTTGGTTTTGCAAATTTTAAACGCAGCACTTTTTCAGTTTTAAAAATGATGGCAGGATAACACAATTGCTAAGCTGCAGTTCTACTTAGATTAAAAATGGATTGAATTATATGATTTTAACTAAGAGATGTGTGCTGAGTTTTGCTGAGTACTCACAAGAGATTTTAAACAGGAAGGCGGCTTTGTCACGATCTGGTCAACAGGTCTGGACTTCGGACGGTCTCTGGGCACAGCGTCTGGTCTCTGGAACTGCTAACATGGGTCTGGGTCAGCTCTACTCTCTCTCTGGGTACAGCACTGCTTCTGGATTCTGGAGATTGAGGGATTTGAAGTCTCTGTTTATCTTGGAGTCTAAGTGTTGGCTCTTTGAAAGTTGATGAGGTAAAGTATGAATTTTCCGGCAGAGCTTCCAGCTGCAAATGGATTTGAAAAGTCCCTATCTGTCCTGTCTCTCTGCTTTTATGTGTTTTTGCAAGTGGGTGTGTATGCAGCATCACTAGACCCTACCCCTCTCCACTTCCATTGGTCAAACTTCCATTTCTCCCTTGATTGGGGGAGCTAAGTTGTGTCAGAGTGATGTCAGCCATTTATGATCTCTTGAAAAACTCCCCTGTCATCTGTGCACCCAAATCTATATATGATCAAAACACATATTTCACAGTTACACAGTTGTTTGAAATTACATACCCATGTCACATATCACATGAGGTATACTCTGTCCCAAATCTGCTGTTTCTAGGAGCTTGCATTCAGAAATGGCACATATTTCACTTTTTAACTGATTTTGCCATTTCTGACATTGACCCCACTTTACATACATGTGCGCAGGGAGTATGGACATTAACTGATGAAGTTTCAGATTTTTAACATGCACACATTTAGAGTAATATCTTCTTTTCCGCTAAAACCCCCCTGAACATACCACCGGGTCCTAGCACGTCTTAAAACGTGGGCAGAAAAATCACAAGAATTATGGTGTCATTTATAACATTTTCACATGTCCGTACTATGAGTTATTCATCTTTTTAAAGTTATGTTCTGGCTCCAAAGGGGTGTGGTTTACCCTCAGCACAAGGTTGAATTTCTGGTTTTTCCAGTTCTGCCAAGCCAGCTTGCTCTCACAGGCAGTGCTCCTCCCCTTTCCTTCAGGAGGAAGCCACTTTTTACGACCATTTACGACTCCTGCCATAAACCATCTGCCTGGGTGAAGGGGGTTACATTGTTCAGAGCTCCTGTATTCTGTAGGGGGCTCCCCTTAATTCAATTATCAGAGAGATGGTATATCCTTAGTGTGGCCAGCAAAAGGCAGATAGGCCTGGGAACACAGTTGTGACTCAAGTTTCACTCCTGATGGGGGTAGCTGTCAAGCAAAATCAAGTTCCTTAAGCCAGACTTTCAGCTAACTGTCATGTTTTTTTTTTGTTGCTTTTTAAATTAACTTGCAATTTTACACATGCAGCTAGAATGCTGATTCTAAGTGCAAAACTATGACATTTCAACAGTTACAAAGGCATGTGACACCAAACATAGGTCACTCATTTAATCTAAACATTTTCGATTATAGTGTCTTTAAATCCAGTGCAACTTAAACTGCTGACTCCATAGCAGTTTTGTTATAAGCATTGTTTTGGGCTCTTCATTTCCCAGATTTTGTAGGCACACAACACTCCATTCTACCAAATGTCTGCTGGTGTCCAGTGAGTTTTTAGATGTGTTGCAATGTTTAAAATAGACATTTTGAGCCTGCCTTCAGAGAAACACAGGGTGGTTTTAAAGCGCTTTGAAGCTAACCGGCGCTACTGTTTTTCCTTTGGCAACCCATTTCCCTCATGGCAACCCGGCCTATCATTCTCGCACTGGTGGGTGGCAAGTGAGGCAACCATTTTGGTGTGCGCACAAACTGCGCAGCTTTCCTGGATTTCGGCGCACATGTGGGTTTTCCGCCATCTTGAATTTTCTAAGCCCACAGCACCAAATGTTGCAGCATGGTAGCTTAAACGTGGGTCAGGACACCTAACAGGGTGTTAGTCAAGACCCACGCTAACCTCAAGGGGGCTGAAGCCTCTGAGCCAATGCAAATCGGAGGAGTTAAAGGACCTTTAACTCAAAAGGAACGTGAAAGAAGACGGCAGATGCACTTATGTCTTTATTGTGGATCCTCTGGACACTTTCTACGAGATTGCCCGCAAGGCCGCCCAGGAAGGTGGTAGGAGCCGCTGATAAAATCCATGAAACCTCTGTATCGGGAAACGACCCCGCCCGACAAGCGTAGAGGTCCGCTTGCCGAGCTTGAAAACGAACTCTCAGACCTCGCATTTCACTGTGCCAATGGTCCTCGTAGATCCGGAACAGCCTAAGCGGTTGCATGCAATAAAGGCATACATCGATAGTGGGGCTATAGGAAACTACGTGGATCGTGAATTGGTCTCCAGGATTAACCTCCCCCTGCGTCCTAAAACCAGCAAAGATGTCATCACCACAGTTGATGGAACCGAAATTGCCTCGGGACCGGTAACACATTCCACAGCTGAGGTGACACTTGTAGGTCCGGACCGCCATCGGGAGGCAGTTGTGTTTGATGTAATCAAGGCTCCACAGTTTCAGGTTATTCTCGGAATCCCTTGGTTAGAGACACATAATCCTCGAATTGATTGGCGAGCGAAGAGAATAACCTTTCCGGAGTGTGCACGAACCTGCTACCCAGAAAATCTGAAGATCAGTCTAGCATCAGTAACCTCTGTCTCCATGCAACTACCTCCGGAATACCAAGACTTTCAGGACGTCTTCCAAAAGGAACAGGCCAACACGTTACCTCCTCACAGATCGTACAATTGCCAAATCGATCTGGTGCCCGGTGCACAACCCCCTTGTAGCAGGATTTATGCCCTTACTGAGCCGGAGAATCTGCATTTGAGACAATATTTAGATCAATACCTAGCCAATGGTTTCATTCGCCAATCAAAGTCTCCGGCATCCTCGGCTTTGTTCTTCGTGCCAAAAAAAGAAGGCGACCTTAGAACTTGTATCGATTACCGCGCATTGAACCAGATAACTGTTAAAAATCGTTACCCTCTGCCTTTGATCCCTGAACTCCTTGACCAGGTGAAGGACGCTTGCATATACACCAAGTTAGATCTCCGGGGGGCTTATCATCTGGTACGAGTAAAAGAAGGCGACGAATGGAAAACGGCCTTCTGTACAAAATATGGACTATTCGAATACCAGGTGATGCCTTTCGGGTTGTGTAACGCACCTGCTGCCTTCCAATTCTTCATGAACGATGTCCTTCGGGAACTCATCGATGTCTGTATTGTCGTGTATATCGATGACATTCTGGTGTACTCCTCTTCGGAATCAGATCACAGAAAACATGTCAGGGCCGTCCTTGAGAAATTGCGCCAGCACAAACTGTTTGCAAAGCTGGAAAAATGCGTTTTCCATACCACCGAGGTTGAGTTTCTTGGATTCATCCTGACACCTAAAGGGGTCCGAATGGACTCACGGAAAGTGGATGCCATCCTCAAATGGCCATCACCTAGTTCGGTGAAAGATGTCCAAAGCATGCTTGGTTTTGCCAATTTTTATCGCAGGTTTATCCCGGAATTTTCACGGGTGGTGCAACCCATCACTGCACTCTTGCGGAAGAATAAACGTTTTGAATGGACCGAGGAAGCTGAACAGGCCTTTCAGGAATTAAAAGCTAAATTTACGTCCGCACCTATTTTGAAACACCCGCGTCCTGATCTCCCATATGTAGTCGAAACCGACGCATCCAGCTTAGCCATGGGAGCTGTCCTGTCTCAGAGAGACCCCGAAACCAACCAACTGCACCCCGTAGCATTTTGGTCCAGAAAGTTCTTGCCGCCGGAGATAAATTATGCAATCACCGATAAGGAATTATTAGCCATTAAGTCCGCCTTTAAGGCTTGGCAGCATTATCTTCTTGGCGCCAGGCATACCATTACCGTGATCACTGATCACCGAAATTTACAATGTTTAAAAACTGCCAAGGCTCAGTCTTCACGACAGCTCCGATGGGCTTTATTCTTTGCTGAGTTCGATTTTGTAATCACTTACCGTCCTAGCTGTAAGAATGGCAAAGCGGGCGCGCTATCTCGAATTGGAATGGGAGAAATGGACACAAACTCAGAACCTGTGCCGATAATTCCCAAACAAAGAATCTTGGGGATAACCACTTTACAAACCCTTGAAGACATTCAAGCACGGGTAAAACTATTCCTGGACTCTTCAGCCTTGCAGGATTGGATCAAAAGGGGGTCGGCCTTTTCAATCAACGATGGCTTACCTTACTTCCAAGGATGTTTATTTTTGCCAGAAAAGGAATTGCAAGAACTGGTTATTTCCCGTCATCACGATACTCTGATGGAAGGACATCCTGGCATTGCCAAAACAGAGGAAAAAATTAAACGACAATTCTGGTGGCCGTCCTGGCGAAAGGATATTAAATCTTTCGTGATGTCCTGTGGAGTTTGCGCCCAAAACAAAGGTCAAAAAACAAAACCCGTCGGTCTTCTTCAACCCTTAGACATTACACCAGCACCTTGGCACACCTTGTCACTAGATTTTATCACGGACCTGCCCTCTTGTAATGGATAGAATACTATTCTGGTTGTGGTGGATTTATTTTCCAAGATGGCCCATTTTATTCCGTTGAAAGGATTACCTTCAGCTTTTGTTCTTGCCAAGGAATTCCTCGAAAATATCATCCGTCTGCATGGATTCCCGTCCATACTAATCTCCGATCGGGGAAGCCAGTTTATTTCTCATTTTTGGAAAAAGTGTTGTCAACTGGCACAAATCGACGTAAGACTCTCAACCAGCCACCACCCACAGACCGATGGTCAGACGGAGAGAACGAACCAGACCCTTGAACAATATCTACGATGTATGTTGCACCAATCGGAGGGTAATTAGAAAGATATTTTATGGGTGGCTGAATGTGCATGCAATAACTCGATACACTCTGGAACTGGTCAGAGCCCCTTTTATACCCTATATGGACATCACCCTCGTACTTCAGACTTGGACTCACCTTTGAGCCTCGAAATGCCCGCAGTGGACCATTTGCATTCTACGATTACTCAAGCCTTCAAGGATGCTACTGCACACTTACAACATGCGAAAGGGAAATACAAAAAGAATGCAGATCTGCATCGAAAGGAGGCGCCTCCATACCAAATAGGGGATCAAGTATGGTTGGCTACCAAACACTTATCGCTCAAGGGACCTCAGACTTTTAATCCAAGGTATTTAGGCCCTTACTCGATCAAAGCTATAATTAACCCAGTGGCAGTCAAGCTAGATCTACCAGCTAACATGCGGATTCACCCCGTTTTTCATGTGTCGCTTTTGAAACCAGTGCAACCAGCAACCAGATTAATAAAGCCACCAGAACCAATCCAGATAGATGGGGAGCCTGAATTCGAGGTGAAGAACATTTTGGACTCTAAGATCTCAAAATCAAAACTTTTCTATCTAATTGATTGGAAGGGGTACGGGCCTCAGGAAAGATCTTGGGAACCCAGCGACCACGTACATGCACCTCAGCTAGTAAAAAGGTTCCATCGGAATTTCCCGAACAAACCGAAACCTCCTGGGGAAAAGACCTTGGGGGGGGCCTTGGGGGGGAGTGCTGTCATGATGCCTACCCCTGGAGCACCAGGCCAGGCCCAGCACCCCCGGGAGCAGGCATCACGCCCCCGGGTAAAAGCCCAGCGGCCCTTTATAGGGGCTCTTTGGACTCTGTCCTGGCGCCGTTGGCGCCAGGCTCATGTTGGACATCAGTCCTGGCGCCATAGGCGCCATAGGCGCCAGGCTCATAAGGGGAAGTTTTTGGTGCACTTACCTGAAGCAGACCATGCTGCACACTCACCTGATGCAGAACATGCTGCATGAAGAACCAAGCCAAATGAGGCTTAGGAGGGACTATTTTTCTGAAGGAACTATTTTGTTACTTGGGCGGGGCTGTGGAAGAATACTCACCTGGAACTTCTTCCAAGGCTATTTAAGCCACGCCCGGACAGCCACACGTGCTTCGCGTTGTTCTGCATCCCAGCAGCTGAACGCTCACCGTGTCTGCTCCTGCACCTGGACTCCAGCCACGCCTGCCTGGAACCTGGAACACCTGTAAGGGAATAAGAGAAGAGAAAGGTGAAAACCAAGAACTTATTCAACCTTCTTACCTGCATCCGGAATCTTCACGCCAGCATTCCTGAAGGAAGACTTCCATTTAAAAGCACCGCGTTGCTCGCTGCAGCGCCGCGCTTCACTCACCTGTTCCCGAGACGCCGCCCGGCTCCATCGCGGCTCTCAGCACCGGTCGCCACATCTCTGCACCTAGGGGAGAGAAGAAGAGACAAAAGGTGAGCAAGGGAACACAAGAGGAAAGCCGAATTTTCAGCCATATTACTTACCGGCTTTTCTTGGTGAGCCATTCCACATCTCGGGTCGGCGCCGCATCTTTGGCAGGTACCGCACCCCGGCCCCTAAGGGGAAAGGACAAAAGACATTACTGGGGAATGATAAAGACATTTAGAGGGGTCGCCCTCATCACTAACTCACCTGATTTTACCACCGGCAATTTAACCCCTCAATGCATCGCCTTTGTTCGGCACCTGAAATAAAGGACAGAAAAAACAACATAAAAGGAGGCTCACACTTGAACTTTTGCATCTTCATACTTACGGCGTATCGCTCAGAAAAGTCAAGTGGATTTGCCAGCGCCATTCTGAAAACCAGTGAAGTAACTGGACGAACGCGCGCCCCTGCACCAGAAGCAGGATGGAGAGTTCATCCTTCCAAACCATAAGAAGGATATTCCTACGGGCCAGAGAAGCAAGATTTGGGGGTCCTGTTCAATCGGTGGTCTGAATTCTGCGCATCACGCTTGAAGAGGCCACAGCAACCCAGCCCAGCACCTCTGTGGGAGCCAGGTGAGCGTTACATCTGCAGGCTCTGCTAGCTTCTGCATTCCTGTGGTCGGTGCTCTTCAGGCCACCATGTCTAAGGCTCTGCTAGCTTCTGCATTCCTGTGCTGGGTGCCTATCCGATTTCCGGTCCACGGGTTCTAATAGCTTCTGCATTTCTGTGCTAGTTGTTTCCCAGATCACCATTCCTCGGGCTCTGCTAGCTTCTGCTTGCCTGTGCTAGTTGTTTCTCAGATCACCATTCCTTAGGCTCTACTAGCTTCTGCTTGCCTGTGCTAGGTGCTCTTTTTGCATTTCTGTGTGTTGCACCATCACCCGTGCTACACGTACCTAAAACATGACCCCAGAGATGTTCACTACAGATCTTCCAAACACATGCTTCCAGCACATGTGCCTCACCTCACAATCTCTGTCACGCATGCTCCTGACCAGTGGAGGGCATTCAGCCACAAACGTCTAAAAGTGAGCACGGTGTACCCTACAGCTGGCGACTGAACTAAAATGAAATGCAAAGAATGTTGTTTTTCCATTCAAGCATCATCCACCCTCGTAATATGCCTTTCTTATATGTCCCCATTGTGAGTTCTCTTCACGTGATCAACTCGTATGGGTCGGTGACCTGGCCTGGTCGCATGAGATTGTCCTACACTCACTTCATAGATCATTTCCATGTTCAGGCAGCCATGGGCCTATGGCAGTGTACTGTGGAACGTTCCAATCATGTGACATTGTACATCCTTGCGCCATGGTGTTGCAGTAGCCATGGCGTTAGGCACACGTGACTTTTTGCCAATACTCATTGTTTTCCTTAGATCTCAGAGGGGAACATTGGATACACATCACTAATTCGGAATCCTTAGAATTTTGGCAATAACTACAGTGGTCGAAACCGGCGGGAACTAACGGTACAGTCTAGAGGTGGACTGGATTACAGGGAACTCTGGAGATTTTCCTAGTAGGCCCTCTTTTTAGTGGCTTGCTTTTCTGCTCCTCTTACCCTCACTTCCAGTCACCCCACTCCCTTCTTTTCATCTCTTCGCATACCCCACAACCCTTAGAAGGAAAGAATTTGTTTGAAAGCTTTCTGTTTGTTATTGCTCAATCGCAACACATTTTATGTACGTTTTTGGTTCATTGTAACTACTTTTTAAGCCCTATAGGCACAACTGTAACTATTGGGCAGATTTTTCAAACCTTTTCAGTGCCACATTTGGATCCCAGTCCACCGTGTGTATGATGTTTGCTTGCTGTTCTGAGAATCCCCCATCTGATCCCCCATCGTTGCCTGCATCCTCCTGCCTAACACACCATACCTACACAGTGGGATAAGGTCACCTTTTTTTTTTTAAGTCCCTCTTAGGGGAGTCGAACCTGCGTCGTTCGCGTAATAAACTGCTTCACAGGTGGCTGGGCTTCCTTGCTGAGACATCTTTGCTTCAGTTTATCCGTTTTTCCTGTGTTGGTACCGGCTGCCGCACACTGCATTCAGGTGCTTTGCCGTTCACCTAAATAGGCGCTCTGCTTGGTCCTTGTCAGCACTCCTGTGCCGCTTATTAATTAATTAACGGTTTAGGCATGGGAGGGGGCCGTCGCCGCTTTCGGGCCTTTCTTTTAATTTCTTTGCGAGTATCTTTCGCTTTTTTCGTCAGAGCACCAGATTAAATGTTTACTCATCGCTTTACGCAAATCGTTCGGTGCAGGAACATCAATTCTGGTGACCCAGCTTGCCACACGTCCACGCGGCCAAGTGCATATAGCTTTATTGGTCGCAGTGGCGGCAAGAACAGGCTCTTAATTGCCCTACTTAACATCCGACACTTCGCTTCGAACCTTGGGTTGCGGCCAATTAAGAATAAGTAATGGCAGCAACAGGCGAGAGTGCGCCTGAAAAAATAAAAACATGTGAAAAAACGTGCAGCCCAAGTAGTTTGGCCCAGTATCCTAATAATATATCTCTAGTCTCTATTTATTTATTTATTTTGAACTTGTATCCTGCGCTTAACCCGGAGGCGTCTAGTCGCTGCAATTGCTTAGGAAAGACATGTTTAACATACTTTGGATACATCTTTTTTATTGTATAAGAAACACACCCTTAGCCTTCTATATATTTCTGATACATTTCTATACTCTGGAATTTTGTGAGATGGGCAGCATTCTACTTTTTAATACATTCTTCCGATGGTGGCATTTGATCGTTTCTTAGATTTTTTCCTCAACAATTCCAAAAATGAATAATTTCTAACATTGTTATTTATTCTCGGGACATTTCCTTAATGTAGCAACCATTTAATATGAAAATATAGGCCAGGAGAGCATTTCTATACTGGTGCTACGGCGTTAGCAAGCAGTTCAAAAGACTAGGAGCCTCATTACAAATTTGGTGGAAATTCGGTGATAAATCCACTGAATTAATACCAAATTATGTTCGCGCTACTGCCGCTCAGTTCCGTGGGTTTACCTCAGGATTAAGAGCTGTGGAAGGAAAGGGCAGTGTAAATCCCGATTTTTGGAATCGGTAGGACTCCACTGGGATTTTGGTGGAGTTACCAGAGTGATAGTTCTGCTGCAGTAATTCCCTCGATTAGTTTTACCTCTCCACTTCAAGGTCAAACTCTGACGTAATTCCATTACCATGAAAAAGAGAGGCCTTGGCCGAATTACCACCACTTTTTTACCGCACCGCGGAACTCATAATGTGGCCCTTGATCAGAGAAATGTGTAAACATGAAGCCTGAGTGGTAGGCTACTCCATAGCTTCGATCCTGCACTTTCACATTTTCTTTCGTGGCATGCACTGTTTCTTGAGAAGAGTACTTCTGGGGTGGGGCGGACTACATTGGTTTCCAATTGGAGCCAGTGTATTGCTGTATGGTAAAGGCTCCTTTTGCAGTTCATTGGGCTGGCTGCGATGGAGAAAAGCTTGCAGGAAAGCTAGGATGGATCTAAGGAAGCCTGCTCAAAATCAAGTACTGGCGAAAGTGTGCAGTACCACCTTTGGTCATTCTTATGCTCAGTATGGAATTACCATAAGAAATGATCTCGGACCCAATAACCGGACGGACTCAAAGAACATGGCAAAATACTACTTTATTATTAGTACAATACAGTAGGGAAACCTGTCGAACAACAAATCATAGCCCACACACTCTCAGTCACATTACGGTTACACAAAGGCTTTATAGCTCAATGTGTGTCAGTTATGACATCATCATACGTGGCAAATAACAAAACCTATCAGATGGAGGGGCTGGGTAGAGGAACATATCTACTTATAGTTTACTTAGGTGTTAATACCATGATTGCCTGTTTTGGGGGAGATACGGTATATCCCGCCTCCCTGCACCATTCCTGCACCAGGTAAATGTTGTGTGAGCTAAGGGGGGGGGGGGCATCTCCACTCCTCCGGAACTTATTTGCATTTTCCATTTTATGATAGATGTGCATAAACCCCATATTAAAGCTTGTAGTCTGTAGTCCATTTTGTGTCTTTCATAATGCCATCTTTTTCTAGGCTCTCAGCCCCTCTGCCGAAATGTTCACTCACACTCTCCCAACGCCGCGCACAGCCAGTCCCCGCTACCTCCAACCTCTGCGAGCTCAGTGCGATTCCTGTTCTCACGGAAATGCAGCCATTCATTGTTGCCATTAGCAAGTATCGAATACTAACAAAATGCGTTCATCCTAGAATGTCAGACCAAGGCCTGCTCCAGCCCCAGTGACCGACTCATGCCCTCTCCACCCCCTCCCTGCCAAGCCACGGTCCTCTGAACCCCTGCCCCCTATTCCCTTTGAATGCGTCTGGTCACCAGTCCCTCCCCCTGGACCACCTTAAATTCACCCACCATATACCTAATCCAGAGTGGTCATATATTCTGGTAACCTAAACATCTATCCCCAATGTGTTTGAGAACGTGAGGCCCAGCGACCACAAATCAGAGATCACCCCTTCTGATAAGGCACCTGAAGGAATTACCCCTAACCCATGTCCCTATAAAAACACAGGTTAGAATATACCTATTTCAAATGAACAACCCCTTTGCATGTGATAGTTTATACCAATCATTATTTCTTGCATGCCAAGCCCTGTTATTTAGCTTAGTCAGATACATCATCTCTGAAGAACTTCGCCTGACCTTCGCACTGCAAGGATGAGCCCAGCTGACCATGTGTACTGTGACTGATGGAGAGACAGCAACCAATGGGACCCAGGCTTCCCCTATAGAGCTGGGAATAGTATATGTGCCTAGCCAATCTTTTTTGTTAGACTGTCTCTTATGTATGATGTCATCCATGACAATCAGTGCCTTCTTAATGTGCTGCTCATGTATCTGTTGGCAGAGCGCTCTCGGACAGCAGAGTTCTTATATATATATCATATATATATATATTATACATTTTGGTTCCCTTGCTACTACTCTCTTGGTCTCATTCCCTAGTGGGGTATGTACTTTACTCTGTCTATTGGGACACGTGCATGCTAAGGTGCCAGCCTTCATTTGGTGACCCCTTATGCGCGATAGTCCTCGAGATACTTCCGTACCTGTGGCAAGATCCGGGGCTACCCGTGGAGGGCAATTACTACCTATGGTTGGCAGACACCCTACAAAAGCGTACGGGTCTGTGGGTCGCTGCTTTGCGAAAACCCAACCGCTCGCCGAAGCTGGGCAGGGCCCGATACGGGGAGGCCTCCTCGGGTTACACCGTGAACAGAGGCTCTTGGAAGAACACCGGCACGTGAGTACTAATTGCAAGGGAAAAACAAAGAAGGGCATGTAGTTGGGAGGGTGAATTATAAGGGAAAAAGAACATGCATGGTTGGAGTGTGAGATGAGAATTTGAGAATTTGTATTCTTTTTGTATGTATGGAGAAATAAGTTGAAGAAGAGCAGAGATACGGGAGTCTAGCTCTGAAAGGAGATAGAAGCCGGTGCCAGGTAGCACTGTCCCGACCAGTGCAGAGATTAAAAGAAACAAGAGAATAAATTAGGAGCCTCATATAAGGAGAAGGCTCAATAGTAAATAATAGTTGTTTTAGGTTTTATTTTTTCTTAGTGTTTTGCATTGTGGAGGAAGGCCCAGGAGGGGCATATGTATTGTACATGAAGAATGAGTGAAAGTGGGACCAAGTGAGTATTGGGCAGGGTAAAAAAGGGTGTCCTTAGTGTTTAAATATTTCGTACTGTATAATTATTTGTTGGTTGTGTTTCGTCAAAACGTCTTGCGGGTCATTGTGTTTATGTGTACCACAGAGAGAGAATATTAAAGTGGGGGCTGAAGTAAAATACACATACTCCTGTGTTACCCCCGGGTTCATACAGGTCAACAAATGGGAGAGAAAGGAAGGGAAGCATTTTGATTAAAAATGGGGATGAATACCCCATTGTCTCACATTTGTAAAAACCTCCCCTATATCAATAAAAGATTAAAAAAGTATCATAATGAGTGGTTGGCAGACCATGTTGGTACCCATTTAATTACTAAATACAAGGGGAAGAAGCTCCAAAATAGAAGACAGGTTTTAGACCTGTGGAAGATGTTTGGGGAAGCACCCATCGTACAAAGTAAAGACAAAGACGGGAGTGTGATCGAGAAGGATACGCAACCCGCAGAGGGGTACGCGGACCCAGTATATGTGCCAGGGGAAAGTGTGCCCACGACTCCAGCGGTGGCACAGTCCCCTCCTTATGCCCAACTAACAATACCCTCTGCCCCTACGGGCCCGACAAATAGAGATCTAGGGAGGGTACTAACA
The DNA here is from genome assembly GCF_040938575.1 of Ambystoma mexicanum. NCBI lineage: Eukaryota > Metazoa > Chordata > Amphibia > Caudata > Ambystomatidae > Ambystoma > Ambystoma mexicanum. The sequence continues at coordinate 1,249,317,496 of NC_090923.1, forward strand.
TCTACTCAAGCTGAATTGTCCCGCTTGCGAGCATTATGTGAAACGCCTTTGTCAATACCAGGGGAAGTGCAACCGCCAGAACCACTGCTGGGAGAAATCCTGCCCCTACTAACAGAAGACAAGTGGAAATCGGGGGATTTTCTCTTTATGATAGACAATACACCAATAAAAACGGTGCAGGTAAAAGAGAGGGGAGGCAGACAGCGTGAGTTATGATACTGTGGCTTCAGAAAGGGATGAAGAATGTTGGGGCGATTTGGATGAGGACAAAGGAGGGGGTGCGGGAGGGATTCCACTACCACAAGTACACTGGGCTACCCATTGGATAGCGGAAGAAGCAGCATGGGAGGCGAGGTTAAGGGTTAGGCTTGGGAGGATGGTATTGTCTAAAAAGAAAGGAGTGAAAGTGAGTAGAGAAAAAGTAAGGTCGAAATTACACATGCCACTCATTCATAAGGGAACGGGAAGACCCCATTATGTACCCTGGGCACTAATGGACAAAAACAATCTCCCCAGAGCCCCCCCGCCACTTTCTGGGGAACACAGCAGGGGTCCCACTAGCAATTGGAGATGTTAAAAGTCTTTTGGTAACAGCAGTATTTGATCAGGCAGACTTAGTGTGGGTGAAGGCGGGGTTCCCGGGAGGATCGTTGTGGAACAATATGCATGATGGTGCGTCCTTTAACAATGTATGAGCGCAGGTATGGGATGCATTGCAGGAACTTTCCCTAATACCCCCAATTTACCCTCAATAATGCAATGCACTATGGGGGACTATGAAGGTGCTGCGCAGTACATTCTTTGGTTGCAGGAGATGTGGCGGGCAGAGACGGGCACGGCTTGGGACCATTCCACCTCCCTATTTTACTTTATTATCAAAAGAGGCTTCCCTAAGGAAGCACAGAAGGTGCTTGATAAAATAGCTGTGATAGAAGCCAAGGCCTGGCCAGAAATACAAAGCATCATAGTATACCATTGCAGGAGGATCAAAGAAAGGGAAAAAGAAACGGCACAGCGGAGATTGGCCGAGGAGGCAAAGTTGGTACAGAGCAAGCTAGTGAAGGTCTCAGCAGTTACAGCAACGCCGCCCGCAGAGCAGCCAGGAGAAGAAAGGGAGGTGTCTGTAGAGATACAAGCTAGGATGGCTGCAGCATGGGCAGATAATGGACAGGAACAGTGGAGTGGAGAAGAATGTTACACAGGACCTCAGTGGCAAGGAAGGCCCAGTAGAGGACGAGATAGGTACAGAGGACAGCGGAGAGGAGTAGGAGGATATGTCGCACCAGGACCAAGTTGGGGTGCCCCGGCACAGTGTTGGTCTTGTCGGAGAAGGGAGCATTTCGCAAGACAATGTCAGAGTAGACCCATGGGGAATTATCAGAACAATGCAAGATATGGAAATGAACAACAGTACAGACACCCCCACCCGGGCAGTCCTTATGGTCTGCTGATGAGGAATAATGAAAGTGATGGGCAGTCAGAAAGCAGGCCCCCACCAGGGTACAGCACATTCAGACATCCTCCACACTGTATTCAAAGCCGCCCAACCCAGCAAAACCAAATAACACCAGTGGTCGAAGTGTACGAAAAGAAGTAGTGGAACTATGTTCCCTGCTGACCTGCACCCACTCTCCACAAACCCCATTGCCACAACCCCTCCCACACATAATACCCCCCCCCCAAACATGTGCACCTGCTGTTTAAGGGAATGTTCAGTGCAGTGCACTGAAAGTGAAGATTTCAACTTCTTCTTACACTTTTATTTTAAAAGGAAACCATTCCGGAACAGTTTCTTTTTAAAATAAAAGTATAGGAGCTGTAAAAGGTCATTTAAAAAAGTAGCGGAGACCCGCTCCGACCACTCCTGCTCACTTTGACCACTGAATAACACACACAGATGCAAACAGATTCACCACTTGTGCTAATGTCGCACTATCCCCATTTCAGGGGACACGTGTGCTCAGTGATAATATTTTCACCTGCCCCGGGACAGACACTCACCCCAACTAGGACAGCCCACATAGAGCACTTGCGTGTCCTGTACTATCAACTATCTTACAACCAGATGAGGAGCCGCTGGTAGGGGCAGAGGTAGGGAATAAACAGTTCATCTTTATGGTGGACTCAGGGGTGGAAAAATCATGTTTGCGTGAAGTCAATTTTCCACTCTCTGGCAACAATCTTGAGACGCAAGGTTTATCTGGGTCAATTGTCACGGTTCCATACACATGTCAGTATAGGGGGTAAAACAGTGCGAGCACCCCTATTTTACCATGAAGAGTCTCCCATAAATTTGTAAGGTCCAGATCTGCTGAGCAAGTTGAATATGACCATTGCCTTCACTGAGAGAGGCATAGTATATTCTACCCCAGGGATGTGCACATTTCAAACAATGCTATTGATGAAGACATTAGCAAATGAGACAACGTTGCGAGGAATACCCACAAACGCTGATATGTTTATTATGGAGTATTGGACTCGAGCAGTACCTGAAAAAACACATAAAGAGTGGAAAGTACCTTCCGATTTTGTTTTTCGGCCTGCAGCTACACCTGAAATAATGCCAGGGACAGTGATTACACTTGATTTGCAGGAGGTGCAAGTGTCAGCAAAACATATTGTAGCAATTGGCCTGGACACACATGGCTGAGAATGGAGGACAGTATTGTGTATTGATCCAAGCATTCCACTAAGGACATTGACAGATGAGGATCTGTTCACTGACAGCAACACTGATGGGGAGATTATACTGAAATATGTATGCCTTGTGATGTAATGATTCAGAGAAGAGAAGTAGCAAACCCCCTCATGGCCGCTGTCAGTGCACTGCCACCTTTTTGTGACACAGACTTGTAACACGTGCCACCATATTTGTGGACCACAAATCCCCATGGTGTAGGGTTACTGAAAAAAGTGACCCCAGTGAGAATAAAACTAAAACCAGGTGCAATCCTCCAAAGAGTGAAACAATACCCCTTGTCGCGGGAAGCAGAGGAAGGGATACAAACTACAATGCATGCCTTACTACAGCAGGGCATAATTGTCCCCTCCAACTCCCCATTTAATACTGCGATCTATCCTATCAAAAAAGCAATGGGAGGGGTGTGGCGTATGATCCAGGACCTTCAAACCCTTAATGATATCGTCCAAAAAGAGTTCCCTTTTGTCCCAAATCCGGCATCCATTTTGTGCAGTATTCCAAAAGATGCCACCCATTTTACAGTGGTGGATCTAAAAAATGTTTTTTTCTCTGTACCCCTCGACCCAGGGTCCCAATACCTCACTGCCCTCATGATAGGGGGGAGGCGATATGAACACTGCAGATTGCACCAAGGATAGTGTGAGAGTCAAGTATCTTTAACAGAATACTCCATGAAGATCGTGGCAATATTACGGTACAGAACATGGTCATTCAATACGTGGATGATCTCTTGGAGTGTAGTTGTCACGTTTGTCGTCTTCTTCTGAAGAGATGACAAGTTCTCCCCCTTCCCTCAACTCCTCACCTTCCTCTTTCTGCTTAATCCTTCTGTCCTTGTGTTGTGGAGGCTTCTCTTTTTTCTTGCGAAGATAAGGACGCCCTCGATAGGATGCCACCGTGCCACTAGATAGGGGCAGCGGGGGCACTCCTACCGAGAACGCCTCACAGGGGGAAAAAAGCCGGAAGGCACAAAAAACCCCTGAACGTGGAGGATCCCAGGAGGTGAGTAGCTGAAGATGGCGCGATCCGATGTGCAGGCACCGAATCGGGAAATAGGTGGATCCAAACGGTAGACCAGGATATGGCAAAAGGTGGTTTCAATGCGGAGATACTAAGGAAATCACAGGCAGTCCGGTAGGCAGGCAAAGGGTCTGGCAACAGTTCAAATAGGATATAGGGATATTCACAGGCAGTCCGGTAGGCAGGCAAAGGGTCTGGCAACAGTTCAAATAGGATATAGGGATATTCACAGGCAGTCCGGTAGGCAGGCAAAGGGTCTGGCAACAGTTCAAATAGGATATAGGGATAGAAAAGGGGGAAAAACAACAAGGCAAGAAGAAAAGGAAGGAAAAGAGGGAGAAAAAAGAGGCAGGGCGAGGACGAGACCACGCACTGGGCAGGGTGGAGAATTTACTGCGAGGGAAGGCTGGCAAAGGATATGAAGAAGTCACGAATAAATCACCGGGAGATGGAGCGGCAGCAACACAGGAAGGAACCCGGAAACGTTGCAACGCGTATGCGACCCGGAAGTGAGGGATTAAATACTTCCGGGTCAAGGACGCGTGCAACAACTAGAGCGGTAAAACGGATGACGAGTAGCGGAATGCTACGGCGGACAGAACCGCCAGCGATTCCACTTCCGCCAATCCTGCCGCGGCATGACAGTATGCCCCCTCCTATGGAGACCCCCCCCCCAGTTTTCCCGGATGAGAGCGAAAGAACTTGCGGGCCAACAGTGGAGCATGTACCTGAGAGGCTGGTTCCCAAGAGTTTTCCGACCAGTGATACCCCTTCCACCGTACAAGGTATTCCAACCTTCCCCGGCGGTACCGGGAGTCACAGATTTGGGCTACCTCGAATACCTCCTGGGTCGAAGTAGCAGGCAAGGGGGTTTTCTTCTTTTTGCGAGACCAGATGTCTGCAAGAAAAGGTTTGAGTTGTGAGGCATGAAACACCGGGTGGACTCTTTGAAGACTCTTGGGTAATTTTAGCCGAAAGGCCACCGGGTTGATGACTTGTGTGACTTCGTATGGACCCAGAAATTTAGGGGAGAGTTTGGAAGGGTGTGCCCATCGTGGTAGATATCTTGTGGACAACATGACTTGAGAACCTATTCCCCAGTCAGGCCCCGCTCTGCGATGTTTGTCGGCCTGGACCTTATATCTCATTTGGGCCTTGCTAAGATTGTGTTTAGCCTGTAGGTGGACGTCTCTCAACACGGCGAGAGTGGAGTCGACTGTGGGCAGAGAGGTTGAGACATTAGAGACCGGTAGTATAGCTCGGGGATGGTAGCCATAGTTACAGAAAAAAGGGGTGAAACCGAGAGTAGACTGGAAAGAGTTATTGTAGGAGAACTCAGCCAGGGGTAGTAGAGAAACCCAGTTGTCCTGTTGAAGGTTCACATAACACCGTAGGTACTGTTCTAGTGTGGCATTTAAACGTTCCGTCTGTCCATTTGACTGAGGGTGGAAACCTGATGTTAGAGCTCTCTCTATGCTCAACCGGTTGCAGAGATGTCTCCAGAAACGAGAAGTGTACTGGCTACCTCGATCGGAGATGATCTTCTTTGGTATTCCATGGAGACGAAAAACGTCTTTGATGAGAGTCTCGGCCATGGTTGCTGCTGTTGGTACCCTTGGCAATGGGGAGAAGTGAGCCATCTTTGTGAAGTAATCGATCACTACCATGATGCATGTGCTTCCTTCAGAAGGAGGTAAGTCCACGATGAAATCAGTAGATACCACTTCCCAGGGACTGTCGGGAACCGGAATTGGTCTCAGAAGGCCCAAAGGTTTCAGACGAGAACTCTTGCTGCGAAGACAGGTCACACAGGATTGTACGTAACTGGTCACGTCTTGGCGCATCCCTGGCCAATAAAAGTGCCTCTGTAGAAATTCCAATGTTCCCTTAATACCTCGATGACCTGCCAGCTTGGAGTCGTGACACCATCTTAACGCCATTCTCCGAAATTCCGAAGTAGGTAAGTATAATTTTCCTTTCACAAAGTATAGGCCTTCCTTGACTTCGTAGACGGGGTCTTGTGGGTGACACTCCGACTCAAAACCCCCCTTTGAAGCTTCTTTCACTTGTCTTAAGAAAGCGGATAGAACGCCTATCCTCCTCGTCAAGGGGAACATAAGATCTGGTGTCCTGTCGGATTCATTCCCATAGTCTCCTCTGCGAGACAAGGCATCTGCGACTATATTCTGTGGTCCTGGGATGTAAGTAATGTTGAAATCGAACTGGGCAAAGAAGTGAGCCCAGCGGGCCTGTCTTGTGTTGTAGCACTCAAACTGTCGCAGGACTTGTAGATTTCTGTGATCTGTTCTGATGGAGAACGGGTGTTTACCTCCTTGTAGAAGATGACGCCACTCTAGACAGGCTGATTTCATGGCCAATAACTCGCGCTCTATGACTGAGTAGTTCCTTTGGCTGTCATTCAATGTCTTGGAATAATAAGAGACTGGATGTTCCTCGCCTTGGTGTTCCTGCAAAAGAACTGCCCCCATAGCAGATGAAGATGCATCTGTCTCGATGATGAAAGGCCGGTCTTGGTCTGGCTGCAGAAGGATGGGGGCGGTACAGAAGGCTTCCTTGAGACTGTGGAAGCTATCCTCAGCTTCACTGGACCAAAGGAAAGGTTTGGAGCTCTTCTTAAGTAGTGTGGTGATAGGTACCATTCGGTGGGAAAAGTTGGATATAAATTTCCGGTAAAAGTTTGCCAGACCTAAAAACCTTTGTACCTCCTTGATGGATTTTGGTGAAGGCCATTCCAAAATGGCAGAAACTTTGCGGGGATCCATGGAGACACCCCGACTGGACAATATGAAACCCAAATATGGGATAGATGTTGCAGAAAATATACATTTGTCTATCTTGACTGAGAGGTGATTTTCTCTTAGTCTCTGGAAGACTTCTTTGACATGAGCCACATGTTCCTCAGGAGTTCTGGAATAAACCAGTATGTCATCGAGATAGACGATCGTGGTCTGACACAACAGGTCTGAAAAAAGCCGGTCCATAAAGCGCTGGAACACAGAGGGGGCGTTAACAAGTCCAAAAGGCATCACTTGGTATTCGTACAGCCCATAAGGGGTCCTAAAAGCAGTTTTCCATTCGTCCCCTTGGTGGATCCGAAGGAGATGGTATGCATTCCGAAGGTCCAGCTTTGTGAAGATCGTGGCGCCATGAACCGCTTGAATAATTTCGGTGATAAGTGGCATTGGGTATCTGTCTTTTATGGTCACCTTGTTTAGACCCCTGTAGTCAATACAGGGTCTTAGTTCTTGTGTGTCTTTCTTCGGAATAAAAAACAGGGATGCCCCAGCTGGTGACTTTGAAGGTCTTATAAGTCCGTTGGTCAGATTGTTATCTAAATATTCCCGGAGGAATTGTTTTTCCCTGAGGGATAATGGGAACATTCTACCAAACGGTACCAGTGCATTAGGAACTAGATCCAGACAACAGTCTTCTGGTCTGTGTGGAGGAAGATCACTAGGCGTTTTTTCCGTTACTACCTCTGTATATTCTTGTAGATGGCGTGGAAGACAATGGATGAGTCTGGAGTCGTACACAATGTTAGTTTCTACAGTCTCGAACTTGGGTTCAGGTAGACATTCGGATCTACAATAAGTGGACTGAAAACTGAGTACGTTCTTCGCCCAGTCAATGTGAGGGTTGTGCTTTCGTAGCCAGCCTATCCCTAGTATGATAGGGAAATGGGCTGCTCGGATTATGTCAAACGAGATACTTTCGGTATGTTTTTGGATACATAGTTGTAATTCCTCAGTAGTATGTGTGATCATGCCGGAAATCAGGGGTTCCCCATCCACTCCTTCAACCTTCTGATCCTCCTGTTTGGCCAGACGAGGTATACCCTTTTGCTTAGCCCACAAGGTATCTACGAAGTTGCCTGCAGCACCACAGTCTAATAAAGCCTGAGTTGGGACTTCGGTCCTGCCTACAGTAAGGGTTACTGACAGAACCATCAGCCTAGAATCCTCTAGTAAACCAGACGAGGCTATAGACAGAGATGTATAAGGACTAGAAAAAGCCCCTCGGGAGTGCGTCCCCATACTCACCGAGGGCGCTCGTTTCCCGAACGCCTCGGAGGAACGTTAGGACAGTTCCGTAACAGATGGTCAGAGGCTCCACAATACATGCACATGTTGCCTTCCCGTCGTCTCTTCCGTTCTTCCGGGGTGAGTGGTGCACGAGCAGTACCGATCTGCATCGGTTCTTCCTTTCCCTGGCGTGAAGGTGGTTGAGAGAATGGTATCTGAGTCTCTAAGGGAGGGAGACTGTAGAGTTTGTTCTTCTTTCTTTCTGACCGTCGTTCCGAGAGTCGGAAATCGATCCGAAGAGCGGCCGTGATGAGATCTGAAAATGAGGCTGGACGGTCGATCCGGGCTAGTTCGTCCTTGAGATCCTCTCTCAACCCTCGACGGAAGATGGTATATTGGGCTTGTTCCTGCCAGCCAGCTTCAGCGGCTATCTGTTTGAACGTAGTGATGTAGGAGAGGAGATCGTTATTTCCCTGACGGACATCTAAGAGGTCCTCTGAGGCTAAAAAAGCACTTTCTGTGCGTAGAAATGTTTGTTGCAGCAGGGTCTTGAAGTCATTGTAATTCTGTAGCACGGGATCTGACTGATTTACCAAAGGGGTGGCCCACGCCAGGGCATTACCCGACATATGGGTAATCATGAATCCTACCTTGGTATGATCTGATGTGAAGGTCTGTGGACGGAAGGAAAAATGAAGGTTGCAGGCATCTAGGAACTCCTTGACTCGTTTTGGTGATCCATCGAATTTGCCCGAAACCAGAGGGTACGAAGGTAGGTCGGCAGGGGTTCGTTCCCGTTCATTCATTCTTAACTGTAACGCGGCGTTGGTGGTTTTTAGATTCTGGACCTCCATATTAAGGTTTTGGACTGCGGCTACTAGTTCCTGGACTTGCTGGGGGGTAGCCATCTCAGTTTCTTGTTGGCGTTGCAAACTGTCACGTTTGTCGTCTTCTTCTGAAGAGATGACAAGTTCTCCCCCTTCCCTCAACTCCTCACCTTCCTCTTTCTGCTTAATCCTTCTGTCCTTGTGTTGTGGAGGCTTCTCTTTTTTCTTGCGAAGATAAGGACGCCCTCGATAGGATGCCACCGTGCCACTAGATAGGGGCAGCGGGGGCACTCCTACCGAGAACGCCTCACAGGGGGAAAAAAGCCGGAAGGCACAAAAAACCCCTGAACGTGGAGGATCCCAGGAGGTGAGTAGCTGAAGATGGCGCGATCCGATGTGCAGGCACCGAATCGGGAAATAGGTGGATCCAAACGGTAGACCAGGATATGGCAAAAGGTGGTTTCAATGCGGAGATACTAAGGAAATCACAGGCAGTCCGGTAGGCAGGCAAAGGGTCTGGCAACAGTTCAAATAGGATATAGGGATATTCACAGGCAGTCCGGTAGGCAGGCAAAGGGTCTGGCAACAGTTCAAATAGGATATAGGGATATTCACAGGCAGTCCGGTAGGCAGGCAAAGGGTCTGGCAACAGTTCAAATAGGATATAGGGATAGAAAAGGGGGAAAAACAACAAGGCAAGAAGAAAAGGAAGGAAAAGAGGGAGAAAAAAGAGGCAGGGCGAGGACGAGACCACGCACTGGGCAGGGTGGAGAATTTACTGCGAGGGAAGGCTGGCAAAGGATATGAAGAAGTCACGAATAAATCACCGGGAGATGGAGCGGCAGCAACACAGGAAGGAACCCGGAAACGTTGCAACGCGTATGTGACCCGGAAGTGAGGGATTAAATACTTCCGGGTCAAGGACGCGTGCAACAACTAGAGCGGTAAAACGGATGACGAGTAGCGGAATGCTACGGCGGACAGAACCGCCAGCGATTCCACTTCCGCCAATCCTGCCGCGGCATGACAGTAGTTCAGGAGAAGAACAATGCAGAAAAGATTCCATCACTCTACTGACCCTTTTGGCCCACAAGGGGTACAAGGTAGATAAAAGTAAATTACAGTACTGCCTAGCCGAGGTACTATATCTAGGTCAATTGATTTCAAAAGATGGTACAAGAACAATACCTGACAGAGCAGCAGCAGTGCGCGCCGCGGGAACGCTGCATACTGTAAAAGACATGCAAAAGTGTCTTGGCATATGTAATTATTGCCGTGCATGCATTCTGAATTATGCAGCGTACACAAGGCCGCCATTGAATGGCTTGAAAGAAGCACAGAAGGAAAAGACCCTAATAAAGTGGACACCAGAAATGCACACAGCTTTTACAGCCCTGAAAGAACTCATCAGCACCGCCCCCGTCCTAGCAACCCCTGATTGTGAGCGGGAATATTACTTATTTTTGAATTCCAATGGGACACTCATGACCGCAGTGCTGACACAAAAAACCTTGTTAGGACATAAACCCCTACCATACTACAACAGTACAATTGATTCAGTAATGCAAGGACATTTTGTGTGCGAACAATCTCTCACAGCAGCAGCGTTTGCATTAGAGAAAAGTGCGATGATTATAATGGGTTGCTCCATCACATTGTATGTTGAGCACTCTTTGTTTGCCCTTCTTGAACTATCAAAATCCACACTCATCACCCAAAGAGCATCAGCATATGAGATTATTATCTCCAGCTGAAATCTCCACGCGGTGCGATGTAAGACAGTAAAGCCTGCAACATTTATCACAGAGCCCTGCACAGTACAAGATATGCAGGAACATGACTGTGCCACTTATGAAGGGGAAGGGGATGACATCCCTAAAGCAAGAGAAAATGCTCTAGAGGAGGGAGAAGTATACTTTGTGGACGGGGCAGCTTTAATATGCCCAGAGACAGGTGATAAACGTGTTGGGGCGGCAGTAGTACGATTGGAGAATGGAGAATATGAAATACTTGTACAAAAACATTTACCAATGCACTACACCGCCCAAGCAGCAGAGCAAATTTCCCTAATAGAAGCACTACACACAGCAAAGGAATGCGTGGTAACAATATATTAGGACTCAGCATATGTAACCACCACGGTACATGCTGGTCTATCACGTTGGATGAGGAGGGGGTTCAGGAGAGCAGATGTGTCCCTGGTACAACATGCAGCATTACTTAATGAGTTGATTACAGTGCTAGCAGAACCCTTAGTAGTAGCATTGTTGAATTGCCAAGCACACACAAATAACAACAACAAAATATCACTTGGGAACGCAGCGGCAGAAGCCACAGCCAAACAATCAGCATATTTCCAAAACAATGAAACGACAGAGTGTGTCTTAGAAGAGAAAGCACAACAACCAACAGAGGAAGGATACAATGCCTTACTGATAGCACAACTAATCGACATACAAAAGAGATCACTGCCACAAGAACAAGAATTATGGACAAGAAGAGGGTGCACCCAATCGCCTACTGATATCCTATGGAGACGAGATAGCACAGGAAAGGTAGTGATGCCTGTAGAATTATTAATGATAGCATTTCAACAATTGCATTTCCCTGCCCACACCTCCAAACAACACATTGCTGCTGATATCCAGGAAGATTGGTTTGTACCAAATCTCCAGGACTATCTCGTTGAAGTGTCTATTGAATGTACTACCTGCCAAACATTTAATTCAGGAATGACACTCAGAACAACACCTGGCACGTTGCCACGCCCAGTGGGACCATTTCATGAGCTGCACATTGATTATGCAGACATGGGAGAAAGATGTAATGGAGCCAGCTACTTGATCATGGTGGTCTGTCCTTTTTCGCGCTGGGTGGAAGCAGGACCATGTGACCACCCAGACGTGAAATGCGCAGCAAAGTTCCTGGTCAGGGAAGTATTCCCGCGTTGGGGAATATGTGAGGTCATAAGATCAGACAACGGAACACATTTTGTAAACACTCTTTTTAAAGAAGTAGCAGCATTATTAGGAATAAAACAAAACATTTGCTCAATTTATCACCTGCAAGCTAATGGGATGGTACAAAAAATCAACAGACTTCTTAAAAGCAGATTGTCAAAACTGTATCACACATTGAAAAATAATTGGGTCTACTGCCTGCCTTTGGCCCTCTTTGAGCTGCGCACACAGTGCAGTAAGGATCACCACCTGTCCTCCCATGAAATTGTGACGGGTAGGAGAATGCCAACTCCACTGTCACAAGTGAGACGCATGTCAGATGCACATTGAACAGCAACATTTCTAGGAGAGGAATTCAAAGAATACCTCACTCAATTAACACGAGCACTGAGATGCATTACCAAACAAATAGCACCGCTGTTCACAAGAGAAAAGAAAACAGACACAACAACTGCAGCTCCGGATAGCCCCACAAAACCACTCTTGCCCGGTGAAATGGTTTATGTTTGCAGCTTTGTACGGCGATGGAACTCACCAAGGTTCCATGGGCCATATGAAGTGATCTACTGTACTCCCTTAGCAGTAAAAGTTAAAGGGCGTACATATTTGGTGCACCTGTCATATGTCAGGAAGGCCCACAACAGCGTAGCAGCAGAAACATTGCAGGGAAATGAAAGGGATGTGGCAGTAAAGTGCAAAATGATAAACGTATCACACAGCCTTATAAGAAGTAATATTTAAAGTATGTATATAGAAAAAGACAAGTGGACGTAAATAGAAAACACAATATAATGTGACAATATTTACCTTCTTTGTTTTTGTTTCTGCAGGTGATACAGTGGTGGAAACGACACCTTTAACTAATGGTATACCTCAAATAGATAGTAATAGGAGTAGAATAAGTGCAACAAGGAACTACAGTTATGAATGTGGCTCTATTTTGTAGCAATAACGTTTAATGTTGTGATGAATAATGATTTTCTGGGGAGTGACTTTTTTTAATGAATGATAAAAGCCAAGGAGGGATAGGGGGAAACCTCTTTCAAGAAGGGGGGCACTTGTTATGGGACGGAATAAAGCTAATGTGGAATAATACAATTCTCCCCCATGCTGCTAAAAATACAACCAAAAGAACCTCAGATACAGAAAGTAACGTGTTTAATGACAGTATGAATGTATTTTATCACGACGATGGCTTAGAACAACCAGTCACGTTATCACAGCCCACATCACAACCGAACAGTGTAACTACCTCATGGCTGGCCCAAATGTACAATGTGTTCCCTACAGCTACGCCTCATAACCTGTTAAATATCCTTACTGGCAACAAACAACTGACCCTAGTGGACTGGTAAAATCAAAATAATTCCCTTTGTTCCGCCCTGTGTCGTTCAATGCACAAAAACATTGTTTACCTCAAACAAATGGTGCAGAAGGTCTTTAAGTTTGTAAAAACACCCGGAAACAAAATAGTAGAAACAAAAGGCAAACAAGCTAATATAAATATGATGCATACAATGGGTTGGGTATGGATAAAATGAAAGACATTCGCCATCCAGGGGAATCAAATAAATGGGACTCTGACATGAGTGCCATGGGGCAACAGGCAACAAACGGTAGTTGTTACGTCTGCTCCCTGATACCTCACACCTCAGGGACACCTAAAGTTTTAGTACCTCAAGAAAAGTTTAAGTACCTCAAGAAACTCCCATGTCTAATTCCTCTTGCACTATGTAGGATAAAGGGCACTTTCCAGGCACACACAATACGCATGAAGCTCCTTCCACCTGAATCTATAATTTGTAAAAAAGTAATGCCACCTGCAAAATGTTTAAAAGAAACTTTTTTGGCAATAGAAGGAACAAGATTCACAGAAAACAAATGGCAGCACTCAACATTTATGTGCAAGGCAGAAGGGCTGCGTGGCCTGTCCGACAACAGACTAAAATGGATGAATGACACGTGTGCATAAATATGGACTGAACATGTTTCTAAACTAACGTGGGTTACCGCCTTGGAGAAGCCAATATAGATAAACCATGAACAAAAATATGAAATTTATTTCCATGCAGAAGGAGATGTACCTATGGGTTCTAATACACATTGCAACAGGACTCTTGTAATTGCTGATCTGAAAAAGGAACTGCAGCTCTAATGGATAAAAACTGGTTGTGTGGCAAACAAGCATACCTACACCTCCCGCCTGCATGAAGTGGCGACTGTGCTCTGGCAACCCTACACTCCGCACTGCTAGTGGTCCCTGAGAAACATATAGTAGGGGACACAATGCAACACGAACTATCACAAGCACCCCACCAGGAAGATAAAATATCACCCCTTGCGAACGTGCTGACAGAAAATAAGCTACAAGAACAAGTGTCATGAAAAAAGAGAGCATCCAACTACATCTTTAAAGACTTCTCTGATCTCCTGGTGCAGATTCCTGCAGAGTACAAACTGTTCAATTCAGCTGAGACAATCTTTGCATCACTGATCCCTGGTATCCAGGGCCGCGTAAATGCCAAATGCCAATCGTGCACTGGGAACTCATACAATTGGCAAATGACACTGAAGAGGGGTTCAACATCATCAAGATGGAGTTAAGAGCACTGAGACTAATGACAATGCAGAACAGGTATGTGCTGAACCTGCTCACAGCCATGGAAGGAGGTGTTAGCCGAAAAAACAGGTGCACATGCTGCACGGTCATACCTTCGTCTGACGCTGAATATGGGACACTCTCACATGTCATAAAGGCAGTGCATGATCTAGGAGTACGGATGAAAAAAGAAGGTGGTGTGCAACAAACAGACTGGTTCATCTCCGCATTTGAGTGAGTTCCATCGTGGCTTGGGACTGTGATGAAGATGCTGATCCCTATCATTGTTTTCTTCTTGCTGATCTTTTGTGTGTGCCAGCTAGGTATCCGATGTTGTGCCAAAACGATTTCTAATAGTGCAATGATGATGGTGACGATTGGCAGCCAGAAAGGGACTGACAGAGGATCTCACATCACTAAAGATGCACAAGTACAAACTGGGGAGAGTAATGAGCCCGAATTTTGCATGGTGGCCATATACAATACTGGGGATATAATTGACAACCTTTATCATACGACCACGAAAGAGCCACAAGATTTGGAAAATCACAGGGAGGTGTCGGTGGATTTAGATGGGGATGGAGATTGTATATACATGTCCTGTACCCCTGAAGAGTATGCTCGACGAGGGGAAAGCCTAAGAAATGTTTGCAGAGCGTGGATAGCAATAAAAGGTACCCCAGCTTGGGATGAAGCAGTAAGAGTGGCAGAGGAATGTAGAAGGGATGGAACTAAGTATTAATTACATTAGAAGTAACGAAAGGGGGGAATGTTGGTGGAGAGGCGGTATATCCTGCACCCCTGCACCATTCCCGCACCAGGTAAATGTGTGAGGTAAGGGGGGGCATCTCCACCCCTATGGAACTTATTTTCATTTTCCATTTTATGATAGACGTGCATAAACGCCATGTTAAAGCGTGTAGTCTGTACTCCATTTTGTATCTTTCCTAATGCCATCTTTTTCGAGGCCCTCTGCCCCTCTGCTGAAATGTTCACTCTCCCTCTCCCACCGCTACACACAGCCAGTCCCTGCCCCTCCACCCTCTGCCAGCTCAGCGCGATTCCTGTTCTCACGAAACGCAGCCATTCATTGTTGCCATTAGCAAGAATCGAGTACTGACAAAATGCGTTCATCCTAGAACGTGAGACCAAGACCTGCTCCAGACCCAGTGCCCCATACATCTCTGCTGACTGACTCATGCCCTCTCCACTCCCTCCCTGCCAAGCCACGGTCCTCTGAACCCCTGCCCCCTATTTCCTTTGAACGCGTCTGGTCACCAGTCCCTCCCCCTGGACCGCATTAAATTCACCCACCATATACCTAATCCACAGTGGTCATATATTCTGGTAACACAAACATCTATCCCCAATGTATTTGAGAACCTGAGGCCCCAGAGACCACAAATCAGAGATCGCCTCTTCTGATAAGGCACCTGAAGGAATGACCCCTAACCCATACCCCCACACTGCGGCCCTTGCGGCCCTACACTGGAATGCCCTCCCCACTGCCCTGCGAGCTGAACCTTCTCTGACCACCTTCCGCAAAACCTTGAAAACCACCCTGTTTGCTTGATTCTCTACCGTCTCTCATGTACACCCGCCATATGTATACCTGACCTGTGTACGCCTCTATGCATATTATGTGTTACGCCTATGTACCCAATCTGTAACTTATGCATAATGTAACTAAGTTGTCTGCAAGTAACAGCGCCACAATGCCCTTGGACTGCCTGCGCGCTATACAAATGTAAAAAAATAAAAAATAAATAAATAAAATAAAAATACAGGTTAGAATATACCTATTTCAAATGAACAACCCCCTTTCATGTGATAGTTTATACCTGTTATTATTTCTTGCATGCCAAGCCCTGTTATTTAGCTTAGTCAGACAGCTCTACATCGTCTCTGAAGAACTTCGCCTGACCTTCACCTTGCAAGGGTGAGCCCAGCTGGCCACGTGTACTGTGACTGATGGAGAGACAGCAACCAATGGGACCCAGGCTTCCTCTATGGAGCTGGGAGTAGTATATGTGCCTCGCCAATCTTGTTTGTTAGAACGTCTCTTATCTTTGATGTCATCCATGACGATCGGTGCCTTCTTAATGTGCTGCTCATGTATCTTTTGGCAGAGCGCTCTCGGGCAGCATAGTTCTTTGCTTGCATTTATTTTACTTATATAAATGTTGGTTCCCTTGCAACTACTCTCTTGGTCTCATTCCATAGTGGGGTGTGTACTTTATTCTGTCTATTGGGACGCTTGCATGCTAAGGTGCCAGCCTTCAGCTGCCCCTCATCTTGCAAGCATACCTTGAACCTACCTCTAACTACACACAATACAGATTATAGCAGCATAACAGCAGCGGACTGGCCCCTGCAACAATGTATAGTCACCATTGCATAGGCCCTCATGATTGGTTGGCATTCTCTCAACCATGGACATTCGACTCGTTAGCAGCACATAAGCAAAACAAAACCCTATTGCTGAGAACAGCGTCAAACTTCTGCCCACTTGCCCATTTAGTCTACCATCTCTCATCAGCAAAGTGTTCAGCCAAAGCTTCTTCTTTGTACTTGACCTTGCTGAATGTTCACTTTCCTGGAACTTTAAGGGGAGTTAAGGTACATTATTATCTTCATCTGGGGCTTATGAACAGGCCTTGTTTTCTGGTCTTGCATTACGTGTGAAGAGACCATGATTTTGTCCATCTCGCCTTTCTATTTAGTGCCAGTTGATTCAATAATGTCAGGTGTCATTACCCTCTTCGGCCTCTGGAGACATGGTTGCTCCATCTCACATATGCTTTCTGCATCTTTAATTGTTCAATACTTGGCATTCACATATGATTGCTAATTGACTTAATCTAAGAGAAATATGTCTTGCATATATTGCTTATCCCCGTTGACTCACTTTGTTTCTTGCAGTTGCCTCTTGCTGTGGCATCTTTGATCTCTGGCCAAAAGCTATCCTTTGTTCGTGGGTAAATCCATTTTGCAGCATCTATCAGCTCTGCAACCCAGGTCTTTCTTCTTCAAGCTTTTTACTTACTTTTATTCAGAGCCGACGTCCATCTTTTCAACATACCCGCTTTACCTGCGTTATATTTTCTACTGCAGCAAGCTTCTATGTGACTCATCTACCTTGTGTTTCTGCGTATATACATTTACTACTCTGAAAAGGTGGTGGAGTAACTAGTCACCTGTTGCACAATGAGTTCAACCAATTAATTCCACGTGTTTGCTCCATTTGTTCCTTGAAGAAAGTTTGTAAAGGTTCAAGCTGCGGTTACATGCAGAAATGAGGGGCTAACCCCACCCTACTGACGTCTGAAATAATTGTAACACATGTTCCCTGTACTGAGCGGAAATCTTCTATTTAATGAATTGAATGAATGATATAAGAGGTGATTATCTTGCCTCAGAACAGTTTGTGATTTATTTTCACCGATTACAGACAGAGCATTAGCCTTCTCAGTCAGAGTTCTCAAGACAATTAATGATTTGTTTTTGGTTGTTGCACACAAAACACAAACCTTCTCAATCAGAGTTCAAAAGCAAAAACAACAACAAACACCTAAACAATAGTCTGTGACCAAATAAATGTCTATCAATGCCCAAAACCAATAGTCTGTGACCAAATCAATGTCTATCAATGCCAACACATGTTTCGACCCATACGGGTCCTCTTCAGGGCATGTATATTTGTTGAAACAATCCTTGTCTCATGGCACATTACTCAAGTCAATGATATTCTGATTATCACATTTTTTGAATGCACAACCATTCTATTTTTCAATGAATATGTCACCCACAACGTCATTCACAAGCAGAGAATAAGAGATAGAGGAGGGAAAAAAGAAGAAACAAAACAAAGATCAATATTCGAAATTACGCATTTCCTGGTTAACTACAGTACATCAATGGAAAAAATCCCTCCTAATTTATCACATTCATTTGTTGCCCATTGATTGCCATGTATCCAAAAGTGCTCTCACTCTAATACCTCATTGATTACAGCACATCAATATATTGGGCTCAAACTAATTATTGCTCAATGAAGGAATTATTTGTTCCATTCAATATGTAAACAATACATATGTCCTAGTATGGAGTCTGTCAAATAGCCTAAGTCAAACATAATACATCCTTCAAGAATATCCAAGATTTTGACCTGACCTTTCATTGTCATTTACTGAAGTGATTGCAGCCATGTTATTGTTATATCGATCATTTAGTATGATGGCAGAACCCATATTATTGTTGTCACAATATTTTATTTCCATAGTGTGATACATACAAGTGAATTTAAATGTATTGATAGAATTACCTTGCAGTCCTGATACTGCTTGGCTCATATTAGTCAGTTAATGGACATTATTCCTCTGAAGTTTCCAAATGGTTACTAAACTGATGATCCCCGATAAGTTGCTTGGTTCATCTGAAATCAAAGTATACGCATGTTGAAAAAGGAGAATACTTGGACGCCTTTTAAGGAGATGGCTCATCAATCTTTGCATTCTAAAATTGGATATAAGTTGCTTACCCTGCAGTCAATCCCCCGTATATCTTGTCTATGTTATTGCTCAATGTAATGATGCTGATGCTGTGTGAATGCCTTTTTCCACTGAAGCCCATGCCGTGGGGCATTGATAGACATTGATTTTGTCCCAGACTATTGGTTTTGGGCATGGATAGATATTGATTTGGTCACAGACTATTGTTTGTGTTTGTTGTTGTTTTTGCTTTTGAACTCTGATTGAGAAGGTTTATGTTTTGTGTGCAACAACCAAAACAAATCATTAATTGTCTTGAGAACTCTGACTGAGAAGGCTAATGCTCTGTCTGTAATCGGTGAAAATAAATCACAAGCTGTTCTGAGGCAAGATAATCTCCTCTTATATCATTCATTCAATTCATTAAATAGAAGATTTCAGCGCGGTACTGGGAAATGTGTTACAATTGATACATTTACTACTCATCTGGTTACTGTTTTCTTCTCAATTATATATATGTTTACATTGCTTCTTCAGTTACCTCTTCATTCTTTAAGTATTTTATATCATTTCTGTGCATCATTGTGTCTTCTCATTATGACATCACTTTGCACCTGTGAGATTTCCTTTACAGCTGTTCGATGTTTAGTAGTGTCTGCAAATCGCCTGCTACCACTCAGTTCCAGGGTACATTCGACACGGTTGTCTGAGTGCATATGGTCTCTCTTACACCGGATGCAGTCTTGGAATGATACCTGGTGTCATGCACAGTGAAATCTTGTCGTTCATCCAGTATGGCAGAGGTGAGGGGGCAGGTTCTATCAATGACATACACATATGCTTCTCTACATTCCCCCCTCTGGTTGAGTCCTCGACTACCTCCTCCTTAATTTTCTTCATTTTTCCTCCACAGAATGACTTCTTTGGGATACATATCTTAGTCACCCCCCTCAGGTCATCTGTATTCTTTATGTGTTCATCCACACTTCAGGTCATATGGCAGCACTCCCCATTTGGTTGACAGAAAACACAACTCCCTACATAGTTCTTATGATCCTCGGGGTAAAAAAACTTTGTTTGTGGGGTTCCAGATGACTTTCTCTCTGGTGCTCGCGGGTGGTGTTTTTGGTCTGTGTGTGCTCGTCAGCCACAGCATTCAAATCGATAATTATCTTCATCCCAATCACTTTCTTTGTTGTCTTCTTGCACTGTCCTATGATTATTCTTATAAGACAGAATCCCAGCAACACCAACGCTGGTATTGCTCTAAGTGGTTTGAAGGCATTTGGCAACCAGGTTGTAACCCATGAAAGAAGGGGCGAAAGCCAATCCTCATCCTCGGTCTCATCTACTTCTTCCACCATCTTCGTATGCAGGGTTCATAGCATAGTTATTGCTTCTGTCAGGGTTCCATTTTCTCCATTGTGGGCCGGTACGTATGTACAGCAGGACGGCCCAAACTGTCCCCTTCCATTGATGTAATTAAGTCCAGGACATACCTATTCTGGGGGGCTATGAGCCTGATAGCCCTTAGTTCTTCTCTGATCGCATTAAATCCTTTTATTGTTGTGTTGACCGTTTGTAGCAGCTCCCACCTAGTGATTTGTAATGACTTGTCATTTACTGCACTTTCAATTCCTGGCATGAATATAGCTGTAAATATCTTTCTCTGGTGTGTATCCATTTTAGGAAAGTCTGTGATCTGCAGGTTGCTTTGTGGTACTACTAGGGCTGGTATGTTCATCAGTACTAATGAACAAACGTCTCCTCATTCTGGTGGCAACTTCATATATGTTCTTGATCCACAGGTCCAGTAGTGCTCCATCAGGACTGCTGTTCCTCCTTTCATGCCTGCTATGTCAAAAACCCGGCCACACTTGAGGTTTTCTCCAACTTTTATCATGCCATTATTTCTGAAACATAGGGATGCATTCTCCAGGGGTCACATCTGCAATGGTCCCCCCTCATTATTGACCCACGTTGACCACCATGTGATCTTATGCCGTTGGTCCTTGCATTCTTATTTTGCATTCACCACAACTGCTTCCCATTGTCCTAACAATGGCATTGCCTTGCACATGATCAGTCCACAGCCCAGCCTATCCCTCAGGAGTAAGGAAAGTTCCTTTGATTCGTAATTAACCTCTTTCCCAGCACTCTGGCACTTCTTTCCCTTTCTTATCCTTGCATTGTAACATCCGATTTTCCTCGAATATGATTCCTGCTCCCTTTATTACAGGCTGCTCGTATTTTATTATTGAGTTCATTGTCTCTTGCTTTGCCCTAAACGTCATCTCTTGTCCATAATTGTCTTCCCTTTGGGATGTCGCGTTATTCACCCATACTAGTGATGCTGTCTTGCCTTGGAATTGTCTTCTGGTTAGGCAAACTGCAAGGTGCGTCAGGCAGTGTGCCTTTTTTTACTAGTGCTTCTGTTTCTGTGAGTATTTTAGTTGCTCACATAGCATAGGGGATAAGAGAACATATGTGACAGCTTTCATCTGATGTTCTTCACCTCACTCCCTCCATGTGTTCATACCACATGTTAGTCTTTAAATGGGCTGAATTATCAAGATATGAATTTATATCTTCATTATCTTCCCCAGCATCCCTTTTAAGTCAGACAATTTGTTTAGAAATGTCAGGAAAATATCACTCATGCTTTTGTTGGGGATAAGAATAGATGTCTCATTCTGGGATACTTTATTTGAATTATAAAACAATATGTCACGAAATGTGAAGAGCATAAGAAAATAAAGACAACATGTGAAGCAAAATGTAGTTGTAAGAAGTATTGCCAAGTTATTCAATGTCACATTTTCTCTTTTGGATTAGCTGGCCTTCCTGTTAGCAATGTGTGTCTTATATAATGAAATTGAAAAATTCCCATTTCTAATTCAGTTATTCACTTTTAATCACTTTTCAGAATCTGCACTTTGTTATAACAGAAACTGAATTATGATTGGGATAATAACTCTGCGAATGATGGGACTGTTTTTAGGATTTCAAAAAAAGTACAACATCCATGTTTTGTTGCACTAGAGCTGGATATGTTTTCTAGTATGTATACAAAAACAGCATGCATAAATGTGTGCAACGTTTCAGCCAGGATAAAGTGTGCTATACAATCTCCTTGTCTTATTTTCAATGTATAGTCTGTTTTTAGTTCAACTGAAAAAGTTCTGGAACTGCAGCAAGTCCATTTATTTCCTATTAAACTTAGGGAATGTCAATTTGTTCCAGAATGTTTTTAGTCCACTGGTTCTTTGTTTTTACCCTTGGTAGCTGATCATGCGCAGACCTTTTTCTCTTGCTTCACTGTCAGCAATTGCGGGTGAGGTAGGGGTCTCTTCTTTGTCTCTCCTTTGTAGAGCTTTACGTCATTCAAGTGCAGCCTGGTTCTTCTCCCTTGAAGTTTTGCAGCAGGAGTGCTCCTCTACTCGGTACGGTCCCTAAAAATGGGGCTTGTTCCAAGTACAAGCAAAGCACTTTCTAGTACTTGGTCCTCTGGGTAAAAACTAGGCTGCTTAAGTAAGTTAATAAAATCTGTTGTTTGGCTGTCTTCCTCAATATTCTTTGACCTTTTGCTCCGATTTTTGATATATTGGGAACTAAAAGAAACACTAGCGGTCATATTTGTAAATAGTCATGCATTTCACCCATTAATGTTTTCTCTACACTATGGGCATCAGTTTTTATTTGAGTGGGAGGAGCAAGTGGTACCCTCATACAGCGTCCAGTCACCAACTTATGAGTCGTTAGGTCGTGATCTGAGCCGGTCTGGTTTCTCAGGGCAAACAAAGCAATGGATAGGCAATGTATCCATCCATTCTTCAGAGTGATTTTGATTTTTGCAATCCTTTCTTTGAGAAGTTAGTTTAGCCTCTCACAGACACCAATTGTCTGTGGGTGATAGGCAGAAGGAAAACTTGCTTTTTATGCCTATTGGAAGAACTATCTGTTCAAACAATTCATTTACAAAATGCTGCCCATTATCAGACTGCAGGACTTTGCACACACACCACCTAGGAAACACCTCACACAGCGCATGTGGCATTGGGATGCGTGCATGTACCTGCCTCTATACATCTGTAAAAGGGACATACTACTGCTAGCATGTACCCATAACCATTGCATACTTGTAACATATCCACATAATCTATATGTAGATGCTGAAATGGACCATTGGGTCAAGACATTGCTCCTCGCACTGTTCGCAAGATTTGCCCTGCTGTACATTTCTGGCCCACAATACAATTTACAATAAACTGTGCAACATGTTCTAACAAATTTGGTTTGAATCAGTCTCTGTGATCATTGCACCAAGACTCTCTCTGGTGGTGTGCGCATGGTAGTGAAGCTGCTCCATTGCCACTTTCAAAGTGAAGCTGCTCCAGCGCCGCCTTCAATAATGCTAGAAGCATAACTGGCTTTCCAGTGCTGTCCTGTCTCCATAAAGCCTCAGTGGGAGCTTAAGAACATCCCCGTCCCTTCCAAAAATCCTGCTCTTCCTTGGAGCTCTACGTTTCAGCTCAATTAACTGTACAATGGATAAATATTAAATCTTTCCTGCATTATCACGCATGGTTCTGAACCTTGCTTATCATCTTCTAAATCAAAATCAGATATTTTTCAAAAATATGCTGATCTTTTGGCCTCTACGTCTTCAGCTTTGTTACTGTGAGAACTCATGGCTTCCCCTTTAGTATGGGCTGTGCATTTCACCACGGCGATAGCCAATGGGAGCTTTGGTATATTAATGAGCTTGCACAATAGGGATGCATTATGGACTGGAGTGATGTCTGCGCAGAGGAAACCTCTTCTTTTCCAACATCACATACCTGCGTGTATGGTTGTCCTCACAGTAGTTTGGAGTCTGAATACACTTCCTCATCTTCAAATCTCTGAAGTGTGGCAATGAGCGCCACTAATTCTGCAGCCTGCGCTGAAAAATGTGAAGACAATCTCTCACTCGTCACTACTTAGAATTTACCATTCTTTTTTAACTTCACTATTGCCATCCCAATATGCCTTTCACAGGACATTTGATCCATTTTCAAAGAACCATCAATAAAGAGAACTTCCCCCCCTTCCGAGAACATTTTCTCTAACATGGGGACTATCATCATAGAATTTGGTGTATGCTGTGCAGTCATGTATATAGTCCTCCTTTTCTACTGGCTCTGCTATAAATGTCATTGGATTCATTATTCTATATCTAATAATTGTGATTGCTGGATTTGAAATAATCACTTTGTATCCAGATGCTCTTTGTGTAGTCAATGTACTTTTGGGTTTCTCCAAAATGACAAATAAGGAGTTCTCGACAAATAATGTTATTGAACATCCTATTGTAATACTGGTAGCTTTTTCAATCGCGAAAGCAGCAGCAGGTAACGCTTGTTCGCAAGGATAATGTCCTTTCATTACTGCATCTAAAATCCCACTATAATAGGCTGATGGTTTGTGTCCATGTCCTAATGTCATCTTCTGTGTAAGTACTGCTGTCATTACTTCTCCATTTGAATGTGAGAATAAGTAACACTCTTTATTATAGTCTGGCATTCCTAGCACAGGGGCTGTGCAAATCACCCTTTTCAACTCTTCAAATGCTTCAATAATGTGATCTGCACATGTTATCTTACATTTACCTGCCTGTTCTTCTCTGAGTCCTTTTAAAAGTCGTCAAAATATATGTACTGTAATCAAAAACCAAGGCCCAACAATAATTACAGAGGCCTAGGAACTGTTGCATTTCTCTTACTGTCTCAGGTTTTGGAGCTTTCATGATTGCTTCTGCTCTCTCAGGATTCACTTTTCTCCCCTCTTGAGAGATGAATTGCCCTATGACCAGGACCTCTTCCTGACAATATTGTATTTTTTCTTTGTCTACTTTGTATCATTTTTCTGCTAGTATTGTCACTAGTCAAACTGAGTCTTCCCTGCCTCGTTCCTCTGCCTCACTGCACACTAAAATGTCATCTACATACTGTATTTTTGTGCTCTCGAGTTTTATGTTACCTAGGTCCATCTGAAGGACTCTATTAAAAAATGATGGAGACTTACAGTACCCCTGAGGCAGTCTTGTATGTTTTAGGTACTTGCTTCTATACGAAAATGAAGTCAAGTCCTATGAGTCTTTATGAAGGGGAATTGAAAAGAATGAATTCTTCATATCTATTACTGTAAACTATTTGGCTTTAGCTTGGAGGTTACATAATATTGTAGCAGGGTTTGCAACCAGAGGAAACTGCTTCAACAATATTGTTTAAGGGGCAAAGATCCTGAATAAATATCCACAACCCCACAGTTGATTTCTTCACTGGGTACACAGCCGTGTTGCACAGGGACTCTGATGGCAACACTACCGTGTTGCACAGGACTCTGATGGCAACACTATTCCCAGCTTTATTAAAGCAGAAAGGGTCTCAAATATGTCTTCATCTGCTTCTCTGAACATGGGGTACTGTTTTGAGCATGGGTAAATTGCTCCTGGTTTAAGCTTGATTTTAACTGCTCCTGCTCCACTCAATAGACCCAGATCATATGGACTGCTGGGCATAAAATGCTTGGCACTAAATCTTCCTGGAAAAATGACGGTTTATGTGTTACCAATGCCATTCTCTGTGGTATTTCTCTAGTCTCAATTTTCATCCAATAAGTGAGACATATGAAACATGCTATTTAATCATCTATCAAATCTGTTAGTCTGTAACTGTTACATCCCGCCGTGCACATCATTCCAGAAGACGGGCTTGTTTTTTAAAAGGTACGCGCAGACCTGTTTTCCTTCCTTATGGTGTGCGGCGCTTCATTCCCCCGTTCCTTTTACAATGGAGATTGCGGCAGGGATCGAACAAACTATGAGTACCATGATGCTCCACTGCACTATCATGTGTCCTGCGCCTCCAATCACCATGCTCTGACGTTTTGCTTTCACTTTCGGGTAAAAGCAGTCTTTTCATTCGACTCGCTGCTTCTGATTGAAGTTGCTGGCGCCTTTGAAGTTTCGTCTTCGTCCTTTCTTGGAAATCTGGATTTCTTGACCTTTGCCTGCCTAACGGACTGTCTTGTCTGCTGCTTTGTACTTTACTGCCAGGTTAGTGTACCAGGACCTATATCTTGTTTTCACGGACTGCCTTGCCTCACGATTCTGTACTTCTGCCGCCCGCACGTTAACAGGACCCTTTCCAACCTTCTTTGAGTGATTCACCTAACATTTATCACTGCTATTTCTAGCCTGTAAAAAAGAAGGAAAGTGCCCGTGCATTTCGGATTGCTCTACCTTTTGCAAGCCTTGTTACTGCGGTTGCTTATAAGTTTTCCATTCACACCACACCTGCTTTCTGTCATTACACTGGCCCTAGCTACTAGCCCCGAACAGCACATCTAACAGGATCTCTAACTACCTTTGTGGAACTTACCATCTTGGAATTTACCATCTGGGATTCATTGACATTTCTATCACTTCTGATCTATTGGACATTGGGGACTGCATTTACCTTTCTTCAACAAGTGCACAGGGGGACGCTGCGCAGAGTGTGCACCAACCCGGACCTAGTGCGCTCCTCGTGCCGTTCGGGTTAGAACCCTCACTAACATTCCCGTTTATTATCTTATACTGCCGTTTTTGTTCACCTTGGATTGATCCCAACTCTACTAGTGGTAAGGAGTGTTTCTTTCCTATTCCAACCCATTGTCATAGTTCCTTGAATAGTCTTGACAATGATATTGTCTTTAGGTAGGAAAATCCATCCTCGGTCTGCAATCATAAAACTCATCTCTTCTTCTTTATTTTTACAGCTGGTAAAACCGTGGCGGTGTGTTCTCCCCGCTCTTTTGGGTGATCGGGCTCTTGTACTGTTTTAATCAGTAGAGGGTCATATCATTTTAAAGATCTATACCCTCACAGAGAGGAGGCTCGGTTGGAGGCCCCATCCGAGCTCTTCAATCAAACCCTGTGAATACCAGTCCTGGTCACCTCCTTATCCTCATCCTAGTTGGTGAGTAACAGTAACCTTCCGTACGGCTATTACTGTTTTCCAAGCTCTGCCCTCATCATATGTCCCATGAACAACCACCCGTTCTTGATTTACCTCTTCTGTCTCTAACTCTATGGGAATGACCTGTCCCCATTCATCATCCATAGTTATTTCTGGTCTAAACTAAAATTCATCAAGTATTCTCAATATTTTCCCTGTCAGTCCAGGAAGCCATGTCAAAAAAATATTTACTCCATACACAAATATTTCTGTATTTAAAGGGCCCCCTCATAATGCTTTTTGGCCTGTAAAAGCTAAAAGCTAGTATAAACTCTCTCACATTAACATAATGTATCCCTGGAGTTGAACACACCATAAAAGATATTGGCCCTCATTACGAGCATGGCGGTCTGGGAAGTACGGTACCGGTAAGTATGCCGTTACCGTTCTTCCCAGACCGCCATACTGCGGGCTATGCTCGCGGGAACCGTTTTACCTGCCAGGTTTTTCCTGGCGGGTTTTTCCTGGCAGAGCACGTCGGATGCACCGGCACAACTCTGAATGTGCCGGTGCATTCGACGTCCCCATCCCCATTCATCCCTATGGGGCAGAATGGGGATGGGGAGGCTCTTGATTCTGATACCCCAAAATGGGCAAATACCGGGTCCGCCTAACTCGGCATGACCCGGTTCTTGCCCATTCGTGGGTGCCGGAAAAAATGCAACTCCGACGGTAGCCATGCAATTTTTAACGGCACGGCACAGCTACTGCCAGAGTTGTAATGAGGCCCATTGTCATGTTTAATTTTGTCATCAAGCCAGGCCATAATAGATTAACTGGTGTCTGCAGAGAGTACAATAGTGGCATTGACAAGTCATGTTCACCTTTAAAAAGTGGCAATTTCGTCAGTAAAAGGAACCAAACTTGTGGCCTCAGAGAATCCCTGCGCATTCATGGTGATCCAAGACATTGGACCTCATTAGGAGTTTGGAGGTAACCATGGCGCTGATAGCGCTATGGCTGCCTCCAAACCCTTACCGACTCCGCCCTGGTGAATGAAGCTATTAGCACCCCATTCCAGGGTTGGCGGGGGCGGTAATTCCCCATTCACCAGGGCCCTTCCCCATTCCCATTGAGCGCCCATAGGCTCAATGGGAATGGGGAAGGCGCTAATAACGGTACCGCAAATTGCGGTACCGTTACTAGCTCCAAAGTCCCTTTGCGGGTCCCGTCCTTAACGCCTGGAAAAACCAGGCGTTAAGGGAGGGCCAGCAAAGGGAACTCGTAGTAGGGCGGTAAGGGATTACCAGTACCGGTGCCCTTAGCGGTGCCGGTAATCCCTTACCGCCTACCTCGTAATGAGGCCCATTGGGTATTTTCCCTCTCGAACACAGGAAAGAGTTGCTCCTATATCCACGAGGGATGAAAATGTCTTGCCTCCTACCGTTACAATGACCCTTGGTTCCTCTTGTGGTTCTGGTGTCACAGATAGTACTGAACACATGAAGTCACTCTGTGAACTTTTCTATTATGGATATAAATGCATCCCTGTACACGTAAAATGATTCCCTCCCTATCCTGGGTGTGGATACTTGTGGGGCTCCTGTAATTCACCTTCCATTGTGACACCATCACTTGTTGCACCAGTGTGTACTGTGATTGGCTTGTGTATACTTGTTGTGTCTGCATGGGTGCTTGCTGTGGTTACCCTTGTGGCGACTGTGTTTGCTGTGGGTTCTGCTGCACTTGCTGTGTTTGTGGCGCGCCTGTCTGATGTTGCGTGTGATCTTGGGCATAAAAGTCCTGTGGTTCTGTACTGTACTGAGGAGAATAGCTCATCCCCCTATTATAGCTTGCCAGTTTTGTTGCATGCCTCCTCCTCTACTTCGACATGTTTGGGATATATGCCCTGTTCTCCCACAATTCCAACATAGCTGTGGTTGTCCCCCATTACATCCTCCTGCCCTTTGAGGGTTTTTGAAATTCACCTCGTCCTCTAGGTCCATTCCCCCTACCTTGTGGTCAAACGGTGCACCCACTCCGATCTATAGGCTGCATTACATTGCTTTGCTGACTGTACTTCTTGTGTGGCCATGCCTTCACCACTCGTCAATACTGATCCTTGTATAGCAAACTTCGACAATTTCTTCTGGACTGACTTTGCTTCCTCCTGCTTTCTATTTTCAGCTTTCTTCTTATTTTTCTCTTGCAACAATCGACAATGATGTTAATAATCAACTGTATTTCTGGCCATGGCTTTGCTTGCATCCCTACCTGTTTCTTCACCTGCCATTGCACTGGTTCAGGAAGTCCATGACATAAAATATAAAATAATGCCACTGTTTAATCCCACGGATCTCTCATCTCGAGGCACCAATGTTCCTGAATCTCCTGAAAAAAAAGCAACAGGATCTTCGTCCTCTCCCATTTTCCTTGTCATAATCAGACCCATGTTTGATGTGTCAGTACTCTAAGCGCCCTCCATATGTCTGTAATTATTAAATGGCGCTCCGTCATGTGTTGTGTTCTGTGCTGTTACACTCGCATATCCTGCTCATTTCCAAATGCCATCAGCTCTCTTACCTAGAATAGCTGCCAGTAGGCCTTTAACGTCACCCACTGCTGGCGTCACTCCCGCTGAAATTCTTTCTAACTCATAAACCCGTTTTCTTGCACCCACAGTCAAATTAGGTAATTTACTTTTCAAATGTTCTTTGTCCATTTGTGGCCACGGAATATATTGTTAGCATCCTCCCACTTTCTTTAATAATGGTAATTGTGTAAATCCTGGTCCAAATTCATATCCCCCTTCACGTTGCATCTTCCATGTAGGGCTAGTGTTGCCCATTCATCTTCTTCCTGGCAGCGGCCTTAACTTGCTTACATAAGGCAGGGCCATATCCCCTGCACTAGGCAACTGTGCTGGTGGATGTTCAAAATATGGTATAGGTTCTGTTTTTTTTTCTTTTGGATCTTCTAAATCTGACCCCATTTTACCCCTCGCTCTATGTTTGGATCTATTGAAAAACTGCGTGCGCCTTCTCTTAGCGCTTTCTCATTCTCCTCCCTCGCTTCATCTGACATCATTATACCACAACTGGTAGGGCTATTATCCCTTTCCTCATCATCAAGATCTGGTCTACTTAAGGACAGCGGTCTATGCTCGTCCATTAATCTGTTTTACACTCTATAACCTGTTTCCTTTGGGGGCGATCCTGCAACGTTCCCCATAGCATCCTAATCGCCCTTCTCTCTCATATGTCTATATAGATCCCCAATCATTTTCCCTTTGCCTTCTGCCTCATGTTCATCGGCCCATGTCTGTATTATCGGTATCCCTTGCAGCTCCCTGCAAGGCTGTTGTGATCGTCTCTCTTCTTCCTATCGCTTTCGTGCTTCAATGGGTATCATACTTCTATTAACAAAATTATCTATTTCATCATCTTTTTGTCCCCTACTCCTTCTCATTTCTTCTTCCCTTCTTCTCATCACTCTTTTCTCTTCTTCCTCTCGTCTTCTTTGCAACCTTCTTCTTTCAATCTTTGGGCTCCTATTACTTCACGTTTCTTCTCTTCTATTCTCTCTTTCTCTTTTTTGTGTTCTTCATACCTTCTCCATTCTTCATTTTGTTACCTATCTCTCTCCTTCTCTTCCCTGCATGCCCTTTGTCATTGCTTTTTCTTCTTTTCTCTTTCCTCTCTTTCTTCTCTCTCTTTAACATCATCAATGTCCTTTCCAACTAATTTAACTAGTAACTGTCCTCCCGTCCACTCATTTTGTACTATTGTCATTCCAATTGCTTTGTCTTTCTTTCTTTTCTTTCTCCTGACTTCCTCTTCTATTTCTATCTGTCTATCTCTTCTCTCATTGCGCTCTTTATGTTTGTCGCTTGCAGCCATATATTTAGGTTCTTTATTCTTACTTGCTTCCATGCTATCTTCACTATTATAAGCAGGAGGTGTGTATGTTGGATTAACATACCCTGTCACTGCTTTTAATTCCTTTGGAGGATAGATTCCCTGATTTTCTTCCATTGTGCTATCTTTTTTAGGAGGAGCTGAGGGCGATACATCCTCCTCTTTATGCTGATTGAGCATCCCCTGCTTCTCAGACGGGTCTTTTCTCTCACTCTGATACATCTTCCATAGTTCTAAAACAGCGAACCTTTTCTATATCTTCTTCCCTGCATATGTAACATGTAATTATGTTGTCATGTGTCACAGTACTGTTTTTGATAATGAGCCATATTGAGGCCACAGCATGAGTGTTCTATTAGTTGTGCCTTTTATCCACTCAGCGTGGTACTTTCGGATCTTAGGTGTCTATCTTGGTAATGTCCTGCATAGATGTAAAATTCGACTGTCATCCATAAAGACAAGTCGTTCTTAACTGTCAATACTTACTTATTTTCTGTTTGTTTATTATTTATTTAATCACACTACAACAACCACTTCAGGCCGGCACCATCAATCACTGCCCATTTTCCAAAAACAATTTCTCAAAACAATTTCCAAGCCTATACAACAGCATCCATTGTATGTCTTCATTTATCATTTTTTATCAATTCGTACTATCCTGTTATTATTTTGCATAATTTAAGAATCTTATTTTATTCAATTTTTCCTTAAATACTTCCCTCCTTGGTTTGATTGGCGCTAATCGCTTGCTTTTCTAGAGCCTAATAACTTTGTCAAATTGTATTGCTATTATTCTTATTGGTTTTAAGCTTGCAACCCGATTTTATCACCACTAATACAAAACCTGTCAATTTATTTTTTACATTGATATTTTTTCAAACCCCCGAACACATGGGCACACTTATTCTACGATCGTCTTGTCTTATTCTCCTGATAGACGTATCTCATCTCTATTTTACTCCATTTTGGAGTGTGTCGCGCACCCTTCTTTGGATGTAGCTGCAGAAATCCCTTACATAATATTCCCTTTCAGAGTTTGGTGTGGTCCTTTCTCCCTCCTTGAGGACAAGTATCAAGGTATTTTCTTTTCCCTAATAAATCCTGTTGCGTTACACCTCTCTATATATAAACATTTGCCACTTTTCAATGTTTCTATTTCGAGCCCTTCGGTATCGACTCTACCCCAATCTACCACTTCGCCTTCAGTCCACGGGGTGCCTGCAGGGACCGGACAGGAATTTCTTCAAAGAGCACCTGCCAACCGTGTACTACTGCACTCCACAGAAAACCCTGCAGTCTTCTGGCTAATGGTGGAAGATGTCAAGCATCCAAGAGTCTGGATCTGAACCATCCGCAGCACTACCAAAATGTGCAGTAGCACCTTTGGGCGGTCTTGTGCGCAGAATGGGATTACCATAATGAATGATCTTGGACCCAAATAACCAGGCAGATTCAAAGAATATGGCAAAATACAATTTTATTATCAGCTCAATAAAGTTGGGAAACCTCGTCAACAACAAATTATAACCCACATACTCCCAATTACATTTCAGTTAGACAAAGTCTTTATACCTCGATGTGCGTCAGTTATGACATCCTCCAACGTGGCAAATAATAAAACCTATTGGACGCAGGGATTGGTTAGGGGAACATATCTACTTATAGTTTATGTAGGTGTTAGCAACATGATTGGCTGCCCCTCATCTGGCAAGTATACCTTGAACCTCTCTCTAACTACGTATAATACAGATTATAGCAGCAAAACAACAGCGGATTTGCCCCTGCAACAATATAACCTCTGGTTTTGGCTTATTGCAATTTATTCTACTAGATACACTGGTGCAGTGTCTGAAAGGCATTTGTGGGTGATGGATAGAGTTTTGAAAAGGATCCTTTTACGAATGGGGAGCCAATGGGCTTCCCTTTTAGCTTCGGAGATGTGTTCTCTATTGGAAATGTCGAGTGCTTAGCATAGGCCATTGTTTTGGATTATATACATTTTGTTGATGTTTTGGAGGGAGGTGCCTGCAAAGAGGGGACATACACATCTGCTTCTCTACAACAAGGAGAAAAATAACCTGGGATTGTATGGTTGTATTGGATTCTGGAGGCATGATTTGAGAAAGATCTGTCCAGCATTCAGCTCCTTACACAGAAGTGTGCTTTATTCTGGTCTTAGAGAGTTCAGCCTCCAAAAGGGGAATTATGGGGTTGGTTCATTGGCAAGGCATGATTATGGTCCCTGCATTTGAAAGATTCCTTTATAGAAAAGCAGGGACACCCACACATTTAGGTTTGCCAAACAGCCCAAACATATTTGATTTCTGATGACACACTAAGGCACAGTTAGACTTTTACTTTAATGGAAGGCATATATTACCAGGAGTGTGAATTTTGAGAACAACAGGGCCAGTTTCAGGGCTTTGAGGGACCCTGAATCAAAATATGGCAGAGCATGAGATGCTTCCATGCCCATTCAGGCAAGAGGCTCAGATGTCTTAAAGCCTGTGCAGGCAAGAGCCTGAGATGTCTCCATACCATGAAAGATGGAGCCTGTGATGTCTCCCTGCCCATACAGGCAAGAACTTGAGATGTCATCATACTATGTAGGCTAGAGTCTGAGATGTCTGGATGCCCATGCAGGCAAGAGCCTGAGGTGTCTCTATGCCCGTGTCTTCATGGGTCTAGGAGCCCCTCTGCATATGAAGGTAAGAGACTGAGATATCTCCACGCCCATGCAGGCAAGAGCTTGAGCTTTCGTCATGCCCATGCTGGCAAAAGCCTGAGATGTCTCCATATCATGAAGAATAGAGCCTGAGATATTTCCATGCCCGTGCATTCAAGGGTCTAAGAGTTCTCCTGTTTATGAAGGTAAGAGGCAGATATATCTCCAAGCCCATGCAAGCAAGAGCTTGAGATATCTTCAGACACATGCAGACTGGAGCCAGAGATGTCCCCATGCCCATGCAGCTAAAAAATTGATATATCTTGAGCCCCATGCAGGCTGGAACCTGAGATGACTCCATCCCAATGCAGGCAAGGGCCTGATGTATCATTGCCCATGCAGGCAAAGGCCTGAGCTATCTCCGTGCTCATGCAGGCAAGGACCTGATGTCTCCATGCCCATGAAAGCAACACCCTGAGAAATCTTCAGGCCCATTCAGGCTGAGTTTGTGTGTTGCATAAATTTGACAATGGCGCAGACTACCACTAAAATGGCTAGCATAATAAGTAAGAAAACATGCTAGCATTTGGAGGAGCCCGACAACTCGGTGATTAGGTGCAGCGCTGAACAAGGGAAGCATTCCAGGACCTGTGTGTATCTTATACAAGTACATAGACTTACCCGGCTTCTAAAGATTGCTGCGTTGACTCATATTGATTTAATAAATAACCATACAGCAAGTTGCTGTCTGAGGATATTTGTAGTAGTGACGTAAGTATCCAATCACGTTGTGCATCTGATTTACATATCAAGTACAGGAATATTGAGTCCACTGATTCATGGCATCTTATTTGACGTGTTGTTCCTGTTGTGTTTACGCACTATAGAGGATTAACACATTTCCTCCCATCATCCAATCACTGCAGTTAATGAGGGTCAAAAACCTATTATAGGGGTCATAGTTGTGACGTCACTCCACGTGTGGTTACTGTTGTCGAACATTCAACTGCAAAGACACAATTCTTAAAATGTTTGCACATCAATTGATGAGGGTACTTAGAAGGATTGTCGTTTGTTCATCTGGGGCTGCTAGGCCTGTCTAGTTAGAATCAATAAGCATGCCAGCGGCACTGACAAACTGCTAGTTGTGTTAAGTAGAAATCTGTGGGTAGAATGATGTCACAGAAGCCCAGTGCTTTAGTAAGGGGGATAGCCCACGGGTGACACGTTTGTCTTGTAAGCAAGACAACGCAGCACAAAACAGGTTCAAATCACAATCCAACGCTTGGAAACCAATCTCTAGTATTAAGCGCATTATAAACTAACAATTATAAATATAAATGGGCAGGTACTTGCCGTTCCTCAGTACTTGCACTTCTTTTATTTGGGAAACATAGTACTGGTACATCTCAGCAATAGATTTAATGGAGGACTATCAGCACTTCTCAACAGTAAACAGGTACCTAGGTTTAGTGAATAGCTGCACTTCTGTGTTTCCATTTCAAGCACTGCAGATACCTAAAATCTGGTAATACATACCTACCGGTTCTTCTTGTGTAGCCAAGTGGAAAAGTTGACAGGAGTCTGTTGGGCTCAACTGTCATTACTGTAATGGCGGTCGGGATGTCTTTATCTTATCTAGGCCAGGAGTAGTCCTTTCTGAATGGCCATACCTCACCTCCGCAAAGTCTTTTGTCCTTTCTCTGTTTCCACTGCCTTTCTTCGGAAGCAGTAAAGAGCTTGGAAGTATGCAAGTGTAGGAGCTTTAAAAACTAGACATTGCTAGCTTAATTCTAGAAGCTGCATTTCGTGCATATAGAATAATGTTAAATACTGTGGTATTGTGGGCAATTGCTGGGTGGATGGGTACATGATCCACATATTTTATTTTGTGCCAGTGCCCTGCATCCAGACCTTCTGTGATATTGCTCTGCTGGGAAGTCCTTATCCTTAAGCTGTCCTGTTGTCTATCTTCTTGTTTATATTTTGTGCCATTCTAGCATATCATTAAGTCCTGTGATGAGGCTCTTTGTGAGGAAAGTACATTGTTGTTCTCTGTGGATCAGTGTATGGTCAGCTGATTGTTCATCATCTCTTTAGATCTCCTGTTAAATCGTCCATTTCAAATCACTCAGTCTATGAATCATGCTTGCACAGGGATTGAGCACTGCGGCATGCATCCCTTTGTTCCATGTGAAGCTTCTCTGTGTAGAAATGCGTATGTGTACTTTTCGCTTGGTTAAACTACTATAGATTTGTACACACAAACAATGAATGGCAGTTTGTTAAGGTTCTTTCTTTCCATTTGCATTTAAGGCCTGTGTCTACCGCCATGCTGTTTCAGGGGTGTTGGTATATAACTAATTTGCTACATATGCAATGGACTGCTTTGTCTGTTAATCCTCACTCTTTTGCGTTAGTGACATGTCTACTGGGGGCTGGTCTATGTTTGCTTTTCAGTGCACAATTTCTCTTGGTCATATAGTGTGTATCCACACGTGTAGCCTTTCTTTAAAGATGCTACAAACAGAGCTAAAAGTGTCCATATACTGTTATTTTGTGGGGTTTTGTAGAGCTGAGTGGTAAAAATTCTGATAAGGACCAGCCTTTCCTCTTGAGAGCAGCAGAGCTGTTTTCCTTCAAGGGTGGAATCTGTGTCATTGTGGAATGCCCTTTCTTTGCTTTCCGTACGGAGGGAGCCAGGTCTTCCTCCGTCTTTAGCCTGGAGTATTTGTCTCTCTTTCAAAATCTCTAGTCTTGGAGTAATTGCTAACGTTTCCAGAGGAATTGTTCCTAAGAAAGATTCTGTCTCAGGGATTTCGAATGGAAGGAATCGTTCCCAAGTAATGATATTATTAGCTGTTGGTTCTGTACATATTATTGTGTAGAGAACTCCTTCTTTGTGAAAAATCATCAAATCCAAAAATGTGACCTCTTGGAGGTTGATTTGCCAGAGAATGTTAAGTATGTGTTTAGCTGGTGATCGATACATAAGTGCAGCCCTCTGCTACATGTCCGGTGCTGTCCCACATGATGAGGCAAACATGTATGTGTCACTTCCATGGCACAGTATTGTTTTTGCATGGGTTGGTTTCTAGGTGTATGTTTGTTTCTTCCAAATAATGGAAATATACATTGGCCAATTTGAGAGGTACTGTAGCTCCTGTGGCTTTTCATTCTGTTGGGCTATGGCAGTTTTTTTCATTGGAAATCCTTTTAGTTTAGTGATCTGATTCTGCACCAAGATATAACATGTTCTGGTACCTCCACTTCGGGGTCTCGTTCTTATTATATTTAGCCCATCATTCGCTCTTATTGATTCCATTGATTCTTCCGGAGGGATCCTAATATTAATTGAGTCTCTATCTAGCCTGATCCATAAGCATCTTCTGGAATGGTATAGTAGTCTTCCCCTCTATGAAACTGATGACATGAATTGCACCTTTTATGTAGGACATTGGTGCACAACATGTGGCCCATGGTCCCATTGCGGTCCTTCGGGACATTATTTATGGCCTTCCAAGCCACATGAGTTTTAAGAGGAAATGTTGCCATTCCTAAAGTCAGTCAGTCAGTCACTAAGTCTGTCATGTCAGGTGTGTGAAACCTCAGTGGTCCAGTTATTGTTTTGGTAACATGATACATACAGTTTTACTTCTATTTAAAAACAAACATAATTTCAGTGCCATAATACAAATACATCAAAGAGCTAAAGCCATTAAAAGGCAATGTATCACGTTTTACAGTAAAAAAGTAACAAGAAGTTCGACTTAAAATCCTTGTTTTTGTAAACTCAAATGTGTGCACTGATGCCCTACCACTTGGCCCACTCGACTACCAGGGTGTGGCTCCCATCTGGCGCAACGTAAGACCCTGTCAGGGTAGTCAAGGAGGGTCTCCTTTATTGTGAAGATTTTTTGTGCAACTATTTTTTTCTAACTTGGATTGGAGTATGGATACTCTGTTGAATAATTTGTGCCATGTAGTGACCGGCTAGAAGGCAGACATTTTAAAATATCATAGGAAATGGTGGCAGGACAGTAATGGAAAAATGATACATTCTTCACCTACTGAGAAATTCTATGATACAGATATATTGGAGAACCTGCATACCTTTTTAACTACAAAGCAGAAGGGCCTGAAGTTAGAAAAGCAGTTAAACATTTTGGAATTATGGAGGATGTATGAGAAAAGCGAGAAGGGACATAATGTTGACATTTTGGGGGAAGGGTGGAAAAAGGAGCATGCAGGAATTCTTCTGCACCCCCCATGTGGGTGCTATACTTTATCGCCCACAGAGGGGTACACAGAGCCTGAGTTTGTACCACCATTTTCGCCAGCAGGTACTCCAATGGTTGCAAGATGGACACAGGCAACGCCTCCATCAACTATGATTTCTAAGAACTGGGATTCTGAGGAAAGTGGAAGGGTAACCCCTTCAATGGTTAGGGATGCAGAGAGGTTGAAAATAGAGAGCAGGAAGGGGATAACTCCCCCAACTGCTAGTTTAGCAGATAAATTAAGGTGGGAGGAGCAAGAAAGAGTAAGACGGATAGTTAAAAGATTGGAGCAAGGACTGAAAACAAGAGAGAAAGAAGAGGCTATCCTCTTCCTGCAAGGATAGAGAATAGAATGGGAAGAGTGGTAGAT
The DNA here is from genome assembly GCF_040938575.1 of Ambystoma mexicanum. Taxonomy (NCBI): domain Eukaryota; kingdom Metazoa; phylum Chordata; class Amphibia; order Caudata; family Ambystomatidae; genus Ambystoma; species Ambystoma mexicanum. The sequence goes on from NC_090923.1 coordinate 1,249,355,350, forward strand.
GTGCAAGAATGGGAAAAGATGAAGGAAGCGCTACGGCTAGCAGAGGAAGAGGTGATGTTGTTGCGGTGGCATAGAGATGAAGAGCGGGAGGAAGTGAGAAGACAGGTAATGGGCGTAGAAGAAGGAAGGTGGAGACATGGGTAGGTTCTTGTTAGATTGGACAACTCGGTCATCAGAACAGTTGAGGTAGACATGCACAACAGGTATGCTTCCATGGGTACAGAGGCTGAGATGGGAGGACGCGAGATGGCACCATATGATAGTGCTGATTATGTTTCCTAACCTGTAGAATGGTTAGGGATGTAGCAGTCGGGGTAGACGATGAAGAAGGAGAGGAATGGGATGTTGGGCAAGGAGAGCAGGGCGTAGGCACCCTACCTTCCGCTCCAGTAGACACAAAGCACACAATGGAACTATAGGACACACCAGGATATTCGCATGGCTGTAGTAAGTGGTAGGGGAGTGATGGGGGAAAACCCAGTAAAAACAGGTATAACTCAATTTTTGTTGATCCAAAAGGGTCTTGGAAGGGTGTATTATGTCTTGTGGTCACACATGGACCGGAATAATTTGGTGAAAACCCTTGCTTCGCTCACTGCAGGGGAGGGGAAGTGGATTTATGCATTAGAGAAACACACTTCCGGTGTCATGCTGGCCATAGGGGACATGAAGAGCTTATTCACAACCCTAATGGGGAGAGGTCAGATGAACTTTGGAAGAGGTCGGGGTATCCAGGAGTTCAGTTGGATACAAATACCCATGATGGAGCAGCTTTTAATAATCTTAGGGCACGGGTATAGGGGGGCCTTGTAGATTGTGTACCTCGATACACTTGATATCAATTTGATTTGAGCGAAGACAATGAAATTGGATGGTGATCCTGTCACATACATCCAGTTAATTCAGCAGATGTGGAGGGCAGAAATGGGAGAATCAAGAGACAAAAATGTGGTAACTTTTTACCACATGCTGAAGAAGGGACTTCCGAAAGAAGTCCAGCACGATTTAGATAAAGTAGTAGGGATGGAGTCCAAGAGTTGGCAAAAATTCAGGCACAGACTGCATTTATGCAAGAGAAGACAGGAAAAAGAGAGGGAGAATGTAGAGCAGGAACCAAAAGCAGAGGCTAAGCTCGTTCAAACGAAATTGGCAAAAGTTTGTTTAGAAAGGGCAGTAATTACAAATTGTATGGAGGGGCAGCAGGGGCAACCAGGACAACAACGACACAGTGAACCGGGTATGACGCAGGGCTGGGTGGACAGGTATGTTCCCGGTCCAAAGCGAATAAGAGGATTTCTGAGGGACAGAGGAGGATTTCCATGGGGAAGTGGGTCATTTTGTGGGTTTGGAGGAAGCGGTCCGTGGTTAAATGGGCCAACAGAAAATAATTATGGAGATTTTTATGGGATTCAGTGTTAGTTGTGTGGAAGGTTAGGGCACGTGTCATGGGATTGTCATGAATGGCCACAGTACTTTGAAATGGGAGCTCAACAGAGGCAGGCCCTCACCCTGCCACATGTCCCAGGTCCTGTGCAATTACAGCAGGCACAGGTTTAACAGAACCTAGAAATTGGGGCTGCAAAGACATTTGGGATCCCATCGACCATTCCAGCACAAGCATCAGTGCAGAAAAGGGACAAGAATCCTTTACCCCAAGGAACAGTTGCGCACTACACTGGTGCAGGTGTTATGAGGGGAAATCCTTTTTCCTCTCCCAGGTGCTAATATCTAGGAGGAGTAGGCTATCCCACAGGGATCTCTGATCCCTGGATGTGTCCAGTCCTGTCCATTACCACCGATCCAGATGAGGAACCCCGGATAGGTGTGCAGGTAGGTGACTAAACGTTTTCATTTATGGTTCACGCAGGAGCTTCCACGTCTTGTATTAAATAAGGTGAATTCCCCTTGTCAGGTAAAACACTGAGCACACAGGGATTCTCTGGGGCTGTCCTGTCTGTTCCTTATACTGAAAATCTTCATATCAATGTGGGTACTCAATAATTATCAGCCCCTTTGTTGTATTTTATGGATACCCCAGCAAATCCTTTGGGAAGGGACATCCTGAGTAAATTGCAGATGTTGATTGCCTTCACGGAGGAAGTTATTGTATGTTGAACCCCAGGGTTGTATCCGGTAAGGGAAGCAGCGCGTTTTCAGACCTATTGTAGCGACAGTGCGATTAGGGGGATTCCTGTGTGTACAGCATTGTTTTTCTATGGGGTTATGGTGTTGTTGAGTTGGGTCCCGGGGATCAGAAATCAGGCCTGGTAAGTACATTTGAGTTTTTATTTTGGCCTGATGTGCCAAAGGAAATAACACCAGGCTTCATTGTTACAATTCTCTTAGAGGCATTAATGATTAAGAAGAGCAGGGTGGTTCCTTCAGGCACAGATGAGGAAGACAGAGAATGGCACACAGTTCTGTGCATAGATCCAACCTTAACGCTAAGGGACGTGTCTGATGAGCAATTGTTCAAAGACACCGAAGACACAGGAGAGATGGTCTCTGAAATTGGGATGCCCTCCCATATAGTGATAGAGCAAATGAAGTATCATAGACCATACTCAACATTAAAGATACATTTTGGAAGGTGGATTTGGTAAAAGTGCTGAACCATTTGTGGACCAGCAATCTGCATGATGTGGGGCTGCTAAAAAGTGTTGAAGCAGTGAGGATAACATTGAAAACCGGTGCAATATTATCAAGGGTTAAGCAGCTCCCCATGTCCAAGGAGGCAGACAAAGGGATTTACGAGAAAAAAGTGGACCAAGGCCGTGAGGCCAGCGGTGCGGGCTGCACTCCCAATAACCACAGAGTGGTATAACTGTTTTCAGTCGGTCAATCGGAGGTAATAATTATTCGAATACTTTGTTAATATTTATGAAGAAATAGAGTTTAATTTCCTTAGTGCTCTACAGTTATACATCACTGTTTTAGCAGATGCGTCACATGAGCCCGAATTGGCCTATGCATTTCGGAATCAATATCCTTCCTCAGGGCCAGCTCATGTAATATTAAATGTGTCAAAAACCTATCATCGGTTTCAGTCTAAGGCCCACAATGTACATTATATATATATGTCAGGCATACATCGTATAAATAGCATTCAGAATAGAGGTGCAGCATTAATTAATCATACAGAGAGTATTATGGTAAACAGTAGTTACATTATGAGTAGAACAAAGGCATAAGTAGGCCGTGTGGTGCAATATCATCATGATTAACATTCCGAATGTGGCCAGTGAATATTTACCGCGTCAGTATTTGATCATATCAGCCACCATCATCATCAAGTTAAAGTGTCACATGTGTAGGAATACAAAGCGCATCATTTAGATTATGATGATTGTAATATAAAATCATAAAATATAGCCCATACATACGTGCCGAGTCGTGGAAGTATGAAAAAAGAAGAAAAGAAGAAAAGAAAAAATAAATGAGAAAACATAGGATTTACTAAATTAGCTGATTGTCCGCTAATGTGAGATACTTTAAAACTACTATCAATAAACTAGAGGTACTGACCTTGGTGTGTATCCAGTGTCAGTACTTCTGCTGTAGAATAGCACGGAAAAACTGCTCAGTATGGCTGACTAGCGAGGACTGCAGCGCTAGAAAATGTATACAAGTGCAAGTATCAGGTCTTATGTACGTGCGGTTGGCACAGACGTGTAAGCGATTAAAAAGTGCATAGAGATAGCGTGTAAAATCAACGGACTGCTTACCTAGTAACCACAAGAGTGAATCCTTGAAGGACGCCTTGTAAGCGCGCGAGTCGTGTGCTGAATAACTAGATTCTCCAGCTTGTTTGGAAAGCGTAACCATGGAAACCGCCCAACGCTTCGTTACGGCGGCGGCCATCTTATAACACATATAATTACTGTTGGGTCATGCTAAATGTAATCTTTCCCTGTGTTTCTAGGTCTAGTCTCTATTGCCTCCCCCCAGAGCCTAATGGAATGACTTCTAACTCGAAATGAAAAAATCGAGTAAATAAACGTAAAATTTAGAAAATAATAATGTTTAAAAAATTGGGATTGAATGCTGGCGGCATAGATGTGCTGGTATATTTAAATATATTTAAATTTAAATACCGTCTAGCTATCCTGCTAAAGCGTAATCCATGGTAAGCAGTGATATGTGCTGGAATGTGTAGCAGGCGCTACCATCGTAAAGAAAAGGACGGGGATGTATCCTGATGCGCACGTATGGTATCTGTGAGTAGGCTAGCTACTGCCTGAAAATGAGTGCATCATGCTGTGCCGGACTCTAGGTCTGCCTGATATGGTGAACGGGGGTGTGCTGATCTGGTATTCTACTGCCTGATTGAGAGTTCATAATACAAGGTTGATTTTGAGAAGCTCAAAATCAACCTTGCGTGGTGCACAAAACTGACAGTGTGTTACAAATATCTCCATATCTCCAAAATATATGCAGTCATAATGTCATAGTATGAAAAAATCAAGATGATAGTAAAGGGGAGAAGGCAAGAAAAAACCTTTGCTGGCCACTGGCAAGACATATATGGACTTATGGGATGCAAATACGGTTAACCACCTTGCTACATTGCTAACCACTATATATTCGATTCAAGTGGGTATACATCAGAAGACACATGAAAAAGAATGCTAAAGGAAACAACTGAGGTCTAACTCTTCGTTCATCCCATTAGGTGATTGCGAGTCCAGTCTATCAATCCAATAGGCTTCCTTTTGTGCTCGCCATTTCTTAATATCACGGTTAGGACCTTTGGTAGATATCACCTCAAGTATCAAAAACCTTAATTGGGTGATTGAGTGTCCATTGTCATTGAAGTGTCTGGCAACTGCCGACGTTCTGTTCTTGTTCCTAATGTTCGATTTGTGCTCATTCATCCTAATGCGAACTTTTCGTGATGTTTCTCCTACATAGTATTTACCACAAGGGCATTTGATCGCATAAATAGCATTTTCTGATAGACACGTTGCGTGCTGTTTCAGTTTGATTTTTTCTCCTGTTCGTGGGTGCGTGACTATGTTACCTTTGATAATGTTGTTGCAATTCCCACAACTCATACATGGGTATGTTCCAGGGTGTTTGTCTGGTTTAATCGAGGATGCCCTACCTCTGGTGTTAACCAACATGTTGCGTAAATTGCTGCTTTTCTGATATGCGAAAACCGGAGGAAGTGGGTATAGTTCTTTTGTTCTTTCGTCGCTGGTAAGCACATTCCACCTGTTGTGTATGATAGCTTTGATCTGCCTACTTTGTATGGAGAATTTTGTTACGAACACAAGTTCCGGACTGGCACTTTCGTGTTTTTTGTCAAGTAATTCCTGTCGATTTTGTGTATCTGTTTTAACTCTGGCCGCAGTTAGATCTGTTTCAGGATAACCTCTCAGTTGCATTTTTTCTTGCAGTTTCTGAAGCTGAATTTGACAGTCTTCTGGATCACTCACTATCCTTTTTATACGTAACATCTGTCCATAAGGCAGGTTGCGCAAGGTATTTGGAGGATGGAAGCTCATGCGGTGCAAAAGGTAGTTTCGATCTGTCGGTTTGGTGTAGAGAGTAGTGTTTATCTTGTTGTCTTTGATAATGGTCTGAACATCTAGATAGTGGATATTGGGATCCCCTATCTCAAGTGTAAATTGGATACGATGGTCAATTCCATTTAAATACTCCAAAAACTCTTGGAGTTCATTCTGATTACCTGCCCATATACCGAAAATATCGTCAATGTAACGAACCCATGTCTTGAGGTGACGTTTCCATCTTTGGTTGTTGAGTACATGTGACGTTTCAAATTGGTACATAAAACAATTTGCATATGCAGGTGCCATTGTGGCTCCCATGGCCGTTCCTGATATTTGTGTATAGTATTTACCATTGTACGGGAAGTTTGAATTCTTAGCAATGAAATCAAGAAGAATCATTAGGAATTCCTTATTGGCTCCAATCTCAGCTGTCTGTAGTAGTAGAGCTTCAACTGCCTTCTGTCCAAGGTCATGTGGAATGCTGGTATATAAGATGACCACGTCAATAGTGTATAGAATGTCTTCTGGAGTTAATGTTATTGTTTCTAATATTCTCAAAAAATGAGTGGTATCTTTAACATATGTGGTTGTGGCTTGGATGACTGGCTGAAGAAAAAAATCTATGTATGTCCCCAGTGGTTGCAGAATGCTTTGCGTTGCGGCCACTATGGGCCTTCCAGGTGGGTTATCTAATCTTTTATGTATCTTCGGCAAGGTGTATAAATGGGGTATTACAGGATGTGTGGTCAGTAGGTATGCTTTGGTTTTGATGCTGATCCATTCATCTTCTACTGCTTGTGCAAGAATCTCTTTAAGTTTCTTTTTGGTGCGTGGTGTCGGATCATGCAACAGTAGCTTATACGTATTGACATCTGAAAGTTGTCGTAAACATTCTTCGTGATATTGAGACGTGTCCTGAATCACAATAGCTCCCCCTTTATCAGCTGGTCGAATGGTGATAGTCTCATCTGTAAAGAGAATTTTAATTTGTGACTGTTCGCCCCTATTCGAGTTGTGCCTCTTGGGTCCATGAAATTGTATCTTCTTCAGATCGTTGAGAATCATTTTTTGAAAAATGTCTATTGATGGTACATTAATAAGAGGACAAAAAGTGCTGTGGGGTTTGCGTTTCCATCGGCCCCACACAGTAGTCTACCAAACTCCCACTGCTGTGAAAGTAGAGGGCAATAAGAGTTGGATCCATCTAAAAGACTCTGAAAGGGATACCAACAAGCCTCCACCTGCAAAGGAGCAGGATGAGGCATAGAAGTTAAGTACACCCTAGGGATTCCATGTTCGTTTCAGTGCGAGGGTGGGGTGCGGATGGAGATCTGGAGTTTAAATAGTTTTTGTATAAGAAAAGGAATGTTTATGATTGTAAATTGTGTAACAATTAATGTTTTTGTGTTTACTTTTGGTCCGTGGTTCATTATGTCTGAAGATGACGAATGGAAACCAATTAGAATTATCTAATCTTATGAAGTATGAGGAGACAATGTTAAGAGGGAAAACAATGTTGATAAAGATTCTTTCGATAATGATCATGGTAAGTTAAATCCCATAATGGATGCACATGGTTTCACAGCTGACAACGTATTGTACAGCCATATGATGAAGGTGGGGAGAGTGAGATCCTTAGGATATTTCTACATCTGCTCTCTCATTCGCCATGCTTCTGGCATTCCTACAGTGTGTATTCCAAATGAGATGGATGTAGCATATGCTCTATGTCTACTGCACTTAGCCCTGTGCAGGGTTTGAGGGCAGTTTAAAGGTCAGTCAATTACAGCATCAGTTATACCAAGTGATGAGGACTGTTCAAAGGCTGAGTGGGCAGAGCACAAAAATATTAGGTGTACTCAAATATTAGAATTGATTTTGGAAGGAGCTATTTAAAGAAAAATGATGGGAGCAAAGGGTGAAGAGTTGCAGAGCAGGAGGAATGTGGGGATTCTCAGAAGAAAGGGTGGCACAAATAAACAAAGAGTGTGGGACCAGACAAACCTGTTAAGATATAGACACTTACCCATGTTTCTCTATGTTTTAAGGGCAATGGCATGGTGCCTGTTGGCACAAATGGTAACTGCAGTAACACTCTAAGCATTGGAGATTTGGCCAGAGGTACATATGCCCTTCTCAACAACTTCTGGATCTGTGGAGAGCATGCATACAAGCAGTTGCCTTTAGCCTGGTATTATGTGTGCTGTCTCTCTACCCTTCATGTGCTCGTCCCTGTAATCCCTGAAGAGAATATGATTCTGGCTTATCCAAATCTGTGCTCCCTTTGTCCCCTGTGCCCCTTGCGTCCCCTTCTTCACCACATAAGGACAAATCGGAGACTATTCTTGATGGAGGAAATCCCAGACAATTATTACGAAGGAAAAGGTCCAACTACCTCTCAGCAACATCCTCACAGGCCTTAGCAGACATTCCTGGTCGATATCAGCTGTTTAGCCACACAGACACCTTTTTTTTTACCTCCCTCCTGGCACCTGGCATTCAAGCAGTGGCAATTGCCAAATGGCTCCATGTGGCCAGGTATGAACTCTTACTCTTTGTGAACACTTCAGCATTAGCATTTAGTGCCATTAAGGAAGAATTGTGGGCACTGAGGCTCATAACTTTGCAAAACCAGTACATACTCGACTTATTGATAGCAATGGAGGGCACCGAGGCCAGAGTCCTGATGGTTAAGTATTTTTCCACGTCATTAGAGATTGTATGTGGCCGCATAGATTAGATTAAGGTGCCAGAAGTCTGTGGAATGGAGATGGCTATCTATAGTTCAAGGGAAATAATGGTTAAGCAAACCTTCCTCTATTTGCTGAAATACGGCAGCAAGACCATGTGGAATCATACTTAATGTTAAACGTTTTAGGCCAGTTATTGCTAGCAAAGAATTATGTTTCAATCCTAATGTTTAAACCGTGCCTCATCGTCAGGACCTAATACCACCAATCCCAAAACGAGGTGTGTGTTAAATATGATCTTAAGATAATAATGAAGATAAGCCTTACCAATGAAAATGGAAGAATTGGTGAAAGATGGGATTTCTTTTAAGAGGTTTTGTCCAATCATATTTGGTGGGTGGAGAGTAATAACATGTATCTGGGAGTGTTTTAAATTGTTGCAAAAAGTATATAAACTGCCAACTGATGTTGTATTGTTGAGACTCGGGTTAGTTTGGTCCTGCAAAACCATCTAACCGACACCAAGAACTGTGTACAATTAATATGCTTTATGTACAACCGTGTACTCACTTCTTAAGTGGTGAAAATGTTTTGGCTTAAGGTGATTAAAGGTCCACCCCCACAACCCTCTCAAACATCCCTATCTCTGCAGCAGACCCAGCTCCTCTTTGGGACTAGGGGAAGCGCAGACCTTCAGGGAAGCTGGACGTGCCACTGGAGCCATTCATTCTTTCTGTGATCCAAATTCAAGGCTATAGTTCCTTATAGTACCCACCTGGAAAGTCCTGCAACCAGGTAAAACATAACAACACAGTACTTTTTTTCAAGGTTTGTTTGAGAATCCAAGGGGAGGTGTCACTTGTTCGAGATCTGAAATGTTGCTTTAGTATTAATGCACTCATTCTTGCAATTCGACAACATTGACTGACACAAGTGCACTTGAATATTTTTCAACCAGCTGTTAATATACATTAGCACCCGGCAAGGGGTGTGTACAGCCTCCCATCCAATCAGGAGGCTTTGTACAGGAGTTTTACCAGATGGTAAAGCCCCTGTTAAAAGCCTCCTCGGAAGCGGGAGGCCACCATCTTCCCTGCTGGGACCTAGGTAAGTGCACCCCCAACGCTCTCTGGCATCCCCTAGCCACCACCACTCAACACCCATTTCAAAATCGCTAACCAACCCCCACCCCACTTACCTGGGACTCCCTGTAACTTAGTCCCAAGGGCACTACCCAACCCTGTAATCCCCCCCCATATTAGGGTTTATTGCTTACATTTAATGACTTCCAATTGCATTTGGGGATACCGATAGATCTACTGTTCCTCTGCACAGAAATACATTGCTTTGAAATTAACCCCTTAAGTACCAGGCTATTATGCAAGTCTATGAAAAAAAGGATGAACATCCTCGTCCATGGCACTTATGAGTGTCAGATTGCTCCTCAGCACTTAAGGTGTTAACACACCAGGCCGAGTCCCAAGGATTGCATAGTTGCTGTGTCATACCCAATGTTAAGCAATGGGGAGACTACCTTGAAGGTATTTCTGCTCTCATGGAGGTCAATGCAACAAAATGCCAGTAGTAGCGGAAGTGACACTAGACACCTTGTGATATCACTGGAATTGAAGCTGCATGACATTTAAAATGGCTGAGGCGGCAGGAAGTAATGGTGGGGAAGAATCAAACGACCTAAATGTGCTGCAGATTACTAAAATCAGAAATAGTTACTAAGCAAAAGAATACTGTATTAGATACCAACCATATTTTTACTTGGGTGCTGTCTTGGTATGCCACAGTGGGGTCATGATATGCTACTAGTGCTCCTTGAACAACGGGGAAAAAATGCTTCCACCATCGCAGTGTTGCGCGCCTTCTACCAACGAAGAATGCCGTCTACCAATGAAGAATGCTCCAGTTTCATCAAAGAAACATTCTCATCATAAACAAGCTCCCGCTTTACGATTTAATAACTCTAGTCGCTGATGATCCTTTTAAGTAAGAGAGTTCCACTAAGAGGTTCCACAAGGGAGTGTAACTATGACTGGCTTTAGATGAAGCCTGAGAAAACATAGTGTAAAGTACCAGAAATGTCGTTTAAAGCGTTTCTGACATTTTTGATACTCAACACAAATTCTGAAGGTGGTGCATTCTTCCGAAGTCGGAATGAATGCCCCAATTTCGGTATATAGGTGCCGGTTGCTTGGAAGGGCAATAAACCAAACTAACAATCGGCACTTTCGGTATAGGTCATTTTACATGGCGATTCCTAATGGAAAAAAGTGGCACCCATGTACGGCGCAACTTTGGTGTCATTGTTGTGGAGGAGTGCCATGGGTAGCTATGCTGTGATGTCTGATACAGCCTGCCTCAGCCCTGCAACCCCCCAGCTTTGCTGAGGAACCGCAGGGCAGGGCTTTAATGTTCTGCAATCCTTTCCCTACCCATCATTCCCATTTGTTTGTTTGTTTGTTTGTTTATTAAATTATAAAGCGCACCAAACCCTTAGGTATCTGGACGCATTACAAGAAAGTTTCAAAGTTTGTTACATAGATGATTTCAGTCATTATATACAGGCATCAGGTTTCAGCATGCACAGGTGAATCCTACAGACATTATATACAGGATATTACAGATATTACAGACATTATATACAAAGAATCTTAATAGGTGCCGGCAGGTTAGTACAAACATAGTTTGTATTACCTCACTAGTTAACATAGGAGGATATATGGTTGTGCCGTGATAAGGCATCCAGAGTGCCCAACAATACTTCATGAGTCCTTAGTAAGGAGCCAACTTTTAGTGTCTTTCCTCAGGGAAATGCGAAGCTAGTTCCATAGTGGGGCGGCCAGGATGGGAAAGCTGCTACCTACTGCTTTTTTTAGGTTGAATCTTGGGACTGTCAGGCAGAAGTAATTAGCTGACCGAGTGGGCGGGTTGATGTTTTTTTGCTAATGTTTTCCATTAAATAGAGCGGGGCTGCATTGTTTAGACATGTATGGGTGAGTGAGGCAGTTTTGAATTGAATTCTGTCATTGATGGAGAGCCAGTTAATATTCCGCCTAGCCTCCAAAATGTGTTGTCTCCTCTGTATACTGAGGGCAGTTCTAAGGGCATTATTTTGGAGTGTTTGTAGTTTATTGACAATGTATTTGCTAGCACCTAACTAGGGGGCATTACAATAATCCAGTTTGGAAAGAATTAGAGCTCTCACTAGTGTGATTCCGCTTTCGGTGGAGGGGAATGGTTTACATGCCTGTATCAGCTTACAGGTGTAGGCTGTAGCAGAGACAGTGGCTTTAACTTGTTTACCCGGGCTGAGAATTGAGTCTGGGTAGAAACCTAAGGTTTTTACCTCTTTTGCCACTGTAATGTCAATGCCATCGATGTTGAAGGCTGAGTATTTGCTACTGAGTTTGGAGATGTTGGACGAAACTCCTTGGATTAAGAGCTCCGTCTTCTCATCATTCAACAGAGGCTGTGTTTGCTGAATAATTCATGCCTAATAATTAGATAGATTTTGTTCACTAGGGCCAAGTCGCTATCATAGTCTACAGTGAGCGGGATCAGGATCTGGTGTCATCTGCATAATGAGTGAGGGTGACACCCAGATGGTCATAGTCATCAAACAATGGTTTAGTGAAGACATTGTACATAGTAGGAGATACGCAAGTCACTTGAGGTACCCCACATGTAACCACTATAGGGTCTGCTGAGGCTGAGGGTGAGAACACTCTCATTGACCAATTATTGAGAAATGAATGGATCCATGCTGTAGCTGCTTGAGAGAAGTGGGCTGCAGTAGATAAGTGTTTGCATAGCACTTCATGGTCCACCAAATCAAACGCGGATGATAATTCTGATAAAAGTAGGAGGACAAGTTTCCTGTTGTCTTTAATTAAGTCAATTTGTGTCTTCAGATCTATTGTAAGTGACTTCAATCCAGCAATCCAACTAAGTCAATGCTTAGGATGGGATGCCCAATGGAAGCCCTTTTTTATATATTGCTATGTCAAAGTTCTTTAAATCTGGATGATGAACGCTTGTATAACGCCCCTCTCTTTGAACCCCCCTGACCTCACTGAACCAAGAAGTAGGTTTGTTTTGCAAATTAAAAGATTTATTTGAAGTATTAAACAATATATATATCACACTTTCATGAACAAAATAATATCGGAATAGCACACTTATGAATATGGACGGTAATCAACAATGGGTAATATTACAAAATTGACAATCTCTTTAATCACTTAGGAGTAGGAATAGTAAGAATAAGGTAGCAGTGAATACTTTTATGGTTCAAGGAAATGCAAGATGGAAAGAATGCAACACAGGAATAAACTTGATATGATTTCAACAAAATATAATATGATCACTTTTTCCCCTGTGACTACTCACTCCCCCCCTATGCAATATGAAGAGATGGAAATGAGGGCACACAGGTTTCAGGAATACAATCAAGAATTCAGTTCAATTCCAGTTTCCCCAGCAAGCTTAGAGAGACACAGGAATGGTTTTAAAACACAGGTCAAAATGCTTTTGAATGTGATTGCAATGGATGGGAAAACATTATAAATTGATTTTAATTCACTAAAGAGATTCAGGATGAGTCATAGTTACTTTAGATTGGTTCAGGTCAACACTAGCAATGATTCATGAATGATTATCAAATTGGAAACGAAATTCAGCAGTGGAAAGCAAGAAGCAGCTATTTTTACAAGTGGTGAAATGGAGCTGAATTGCAATTCGCAGCAATTTTTCCGCGTGCGTAAATCACGATTACGGAAAAACTATAATGAATTGGAATGTCGTTTTGGGTTTGTTCGAAAGCTTAGGATGTTAGCTTTACAATGATCGCTTCTAGGGCCTGCGGTTCAAAAGATACAGATGTTTTTGTGAAGGTAGATTTTCAGAAATAAAGTCAAGATTTCAGAATGACAGATGGCGCTTTACAGATTTCGAATCAACAGGATGAACACAGGATTCTATAATGCAGTTCTGGATAGGTTGAAATGAATGGAAGAGGATTACTTTAAACTAAGAGATTGGTTCTGTACAGTTCTAGACTCGATACTAACTCCTAGTCTTGGAATGGAATGAAAATGGGCCCCATCAAGATCTGGTAAAGGGATTGGGCTGCGGTTCTCTCGCCACCGGACAGGTCAGGCACCATGGTCTGCTATCAGCACTGCACAGCGGTCTGCGCGACCTCTTAGACTGGACCAAGCGGGTTCTGGATACAGCTCTGCTTTCTCTGCATCTGGTTTCTAGGACAGGGTTCTTGGCTAGAAGCAAACAGCACAGCCCGGCTGTTGAGAATCAGGTTGCAAAAGATTCTGAGGCCTGCTGAAGAGGATTCAGCTTGTGGATTAGGCCTCTCTGCTTCAAGGTTCTCGAGTTTGGTTCTAGATTTGGTACTAGATATGGAGTCTGGAGTCTGTATTCTAAGTTCTAGTCTCTGGAGTCTTTCGGCAGGGTGCTGTGAAGGAATCAGTTGAGTAGTGGAAAGGTGTGTGTCTCATCTGTCCTAAGCAGTCTCTATTTATGTGTTTCAAAGTGGGTGTGGAGGCTGATTCTACATGCCCAACCCCCCTAAGGATTTTATAGGTTAGAGAATTTCCTGTCGCCTGACTGGAGAAGGGAGTAGTGTGTCATCCTGTGTCATCAGGTGTCATGTTTATGGCTTAAGGAAAGAACACTCCCCTTTGCTTTTACTTAAAAAATCAATTTTTCATAACAAACGTATTTCCAGGGTGCACAACTTGTTCATAATACATATAGACATCACAAATTAATGAAGGCACGTCTCTCTTCAAGTCCCATGTTCCTACGAGCTGGGGTTCAGAAATGACAAGTTATTCACGCTTTTGGTGGGTTTTGCAATATTGGTTCTGCACCAAATTTGATACATGCATGCAGATCCTCCCTGGGCATATTACTGTAAATTCTTATGTTCATAGCAAAAACACTACAGCTGCAATCTTAATAAATCCCGGAGTTTGGTCTCAGAACATCACACAGAGTCCAGCTTAGTCTTAAATTGTGAGTGAATTTGTCATTTTAAGAATCCCAAAGTTTCATATTTTGGTCAGCTTGGTAAAATTTGTTATACACAATTTTGTAAAACATACATTTGCTTTAAATTCAATACACACCTCAGTCTGGTCCACCCCCCAGAGCTGGGTGAGTCAGATGGTCACATGGCCTGCCTTCCTACTAGAGCATTTGTTGACCAGGCACACCCAAATCAGCATATTCTATTCAGTCAAGGAATCTATTGTCTCTTTTTCCTGCCAGCAGGGGAAATCTCCTCCTCTCACAACAGTTCTAATTAACATGTCTATGCGATATCCTCTCCGGTTGGTAGGAAGGACAGGGTGTGAAGGGTTCCCATGGACAGAAGGCCTCTTGAAGGTTTAACTAAATCAGATTGCCTTCTAGTCACTTGCAACTTAGTTCCTTGTAAAAAAAAATACATTTATAAACTCACAATAAGCAACATATCTTTAAGTCAAGTCTTTTTCAACAATGAAATCACTGTGTGGCACTCTATATGGCATTTTGATAGACTTCTATTCTTTGGTATAGTTTGGGTTCAGTTGTTCAGTTTTTCAAAGAATATGGTTTTAAAACGCCGTCTTCTGGTAGTGGTGAGTACCGGTATTGCACCTATTTTTGACAGCTGTCTTTACATCAGTATCTTTAAAATAGGATTTAGCTTGATAGCATATGATTCTTGCTGACATTGTGTTGATGTGGATTCTTGCAGTAGAATAATGTGGAACACCCAACAAGAAGGTTGGATCTTTTTGGTGATTTGTGAGCCATGATTTTAGTACATTTTGACAATCAAGAAAATGAATTCCCAAACAGCTCTGTTTTGCTTTTGGCAATCCGCATTGCTTTTTCCAAGTGGTTTCAGGCTGCTTTGTGGATGGCAAAATGGTGGTTTTAGGCAGCGATCTCCTGTGCTCCCTAAAATAGGCAAAAGTGGATGGCAGCCTATCTTTCAGATTTTTACTGCGCATTTTTGTCTGCTTTTGAGCGAGCAGCATGCTTTCCAGTGGCCATTCTGATGTTTCTGCTGCCAGCAATGCACAGTACTGTTGCAGGGCTTGGATGAGCGGGTTGATGCATCCCTCTTGCGATGGCGTTGATTGTCATTCAATGGAACTCACAAGACTGGGATGTCAGCCTCATCTCTCCGGATTCCAAAATGGCAAAGTCCATCGTCTTTTCCTCCATCAGGGGTGGATCGATCGGTTCTCCTCGCCAGTCCTGATGGGAGCATTGAGCGATACCCCGGGCCCCTGGGATCTTTGCTCCCGGTCCCCGGTCGTCCTCCATGGTCAGTCTCCATGGTTTATCTCTCCTAGGATGACAAAGCAACAAGGCAACAACATATTCATAGACATTTCCCCCACCACCATTAATGTAGTGGGGTGGGTATATACATTTTATAAATCAGGAGACATGTGCATTCTTATTATTGTATTTTATAGACTATTTGTGGAATATTTTAGGATTGGAATTTTATTGATCTGGAGCGGCCCCCTCTGGGGTTCCAGAGGACTCCTCCAGTTGCTGCAGAGTGTGCCTGGGATGGCAACACTTTATCTGATTAATATGGACGCACTTATCTTCCCCCTCTGCCAAACTGCCTTTGGGATGCGGATCTTGTAGGCGACTGGTGAGATCTTGTCTACAATTTCAAAAGGTCCCTTCCAGGTAGGCAGAAATGTACGCTGTTTGGCCTGGTTCCTTTGGAAATTGTATAGATAAATCCGCTCTCCTACATTGTATTCTTTCCTAGTAGTCTTCAAGTCATAATGGGTCTTCATGCTATCGGCTGATCTTTCTAGATTTCGCTGAGCATAGGCAAAGGCATGTTGAAGGTGTTTTCTTAAATGTTCAATATACTCATGAGTTGTGGAGGCATTGATCAATGTCTGCTCTTGGGTCCTGTAAAGCAGATGCTGGGGAAGCACCATCCTGCGTCCAGTCATCAGCTCAAATGGTGACATTTTAGTTGCAGATGAAGGGGTAGATCTGATGGCCATTAGGACAAGAGGTAATCGGATATCCCAACTTGGCCCAGAATCTGCCACAAACTTTTTTAAGATGCTCACAATGGTTTTGTTGTAACATTCTACTGCCCCACTAGAGGCCAACCGGTAAGCAATATGTAGCTTCCTTTTAACCCCAAGTATCTCCCACATCTTTGTCATTATTTTGTTGGTGAAATGGCTACCTCTGTCTGACTCAATCCTTTGGGTTAGTCCAAAACGAGAAAAGATGTAGTTGATCATCAGGGCAGCTGCTGTTTCTGCCTTGTAGTTTGGGGCCGGGAGACATTTCACCCATTTAGTAAACAAGCATGTCACAGTCAAAATGTACTTATTCCCCCTGGAGGAGCGAATCACGGACCCTATAAAGTCAACTTGCAAATCTGACCATGGCAGTGTCATCCCCCTCTTTTGGAGAGGCGCACGGTGTGTGAGGGATGTTGGCTGAAATTGTGCACACACAAGATACCCCTTCAAGGATTGGCCGAGGTCCTGCCCCATGTGTGGCCAGTATGCAACCTCTCTTAAGATTTCAAGTGTTGTATGAATCCCCCTATGACCGGCTGTGGCCGCATCATGGGCGTGACTTAACATCAGGCTTCAGAATGAGGTAGGAACCACCCAATGATCATGGCCAGCTTGGGATTTCCTTACCAACAAACCGTCTTGGATTCTGAACATTTTTGGACATTTCATCAACACTCTGAGGTCCTCTTTCCCTATGTAATCGGTATCAGTCAGGGGAAAGTTCTCAGGGTCCTCAAAGTGTTGGTAAAACTTGCCAATTATTGGATCCCCTTTTTGAGCCGTAATCAAAACAGCATCTGGGGTCTCCTTACTCCATTGTGCAGTTGAGAGATCATTGTGAGCATTTGTCTGGGACCTAGTGATAGCAGGGACCTGGATTTCCCCCAACAGGGACTCGATCTCTATTAGATCCCCTTGGATGGCCCCGGTTTTGGCCAGCTGATCAGCTAAGTCATTACCAGTTTTGTCTGGTCCATCTACTTTGGAATGACCCTTGATCTTTTTCCAGTAAATGGTCATCCCATTCGAGGTGAACAGATCGTCAATATTTTGAATTAACTTCCCATGTTTCAAGGGTTTGTTATTAGCACATAGCATGCCTCTGGTTTTCCAATTAACCAGGTGCTCCATGAACCCATTCCGTACATAATCCGAATCTGTGATTATGAGCAGTTCGTGGAGTTGACGTTGGACAGCAGTGAGGATGGCTTGATGCACAGCCATCAACTCTGCCACTTGACTACTTCGGGGACTAATCTTGTACCCAGCGGAGGGTTCTGGGGACTCATTCACCCATGCATTCCCTACGCCAGCCACAAGTTCTTTTTCCCCGTTGTTGTCAACATGGTAAGAGCATCCATCCACATACACAGTGGGCATTCCCTTCTTCAAAGACTTTGTGTGGGGAATTAAGGTATGCCTCCATGTTGTCCTCGATTTTTAGACTTTCGTCCTCGAGACAGTTTTCTCTGGCACAATCATGCAAGTCAGCCAGACCTTGCGCGGAGGGGACTCTTCTTGTTTTGGCCATATCTGACCTCCACAGGAAAGCCTTGCATTGACAGAATCCAGGAAGTCATTCGGGAATTACTCACATTTCCGGCCCGGATTCTGTCACTTTGGAGATATTGCAGAGGCTGGTGAGGCGTCTCCACTATGATGTGTTCCCCCTGGATAAAAGGGCGGTAATTATTCAATGCCCACACTGTTGCCAGGAGTGCCTTCTCACAATCATTGAATTTTTCCTCCACAGAGGATAAACTTTTACTCGCATAGGAGATTACTTTATTGACCTTGTCATGCTTTTGGTATAATACTGCAATCAAGCATGTATTATAGAACCCTGTCTCCAAGAATAACTCCTTGTTTCTGACAGGGTAAGCTAGGCAAGGCGCTTGTGAGAGGCTTCTTTTGAGTTGTCTTACTGCCTCGACTTGTTCTGGACCCCATTCCCACTTGACCCCCCCTTCAAGAGATGAATCAGGGGTCTGGTGATCTCTGCGTAGCCCTCAATGAACTTTCTGCTGTAATTAGTCAGTCCAAGGAGGCGCCTTAGTTCCTGCTGAGTTGTGGGGTCTTTCAGTTTCTGAAGTGCTTCCACTTTCTTTTCCTGGGGACAGAGACCCTGAGGAGTAATCTCATGCCCCAAGAAATTAACACGGGTTCTACACCACTGTGCTTTCTGAAAGGAAGGTTTTGTTCCGGCAGCCCTCAGCTGGGTCAGAACATAACGGATCTCAGCTATATGTTCCTCCACAGTTGAGCTTTTGATGAGGACATCATCTACATAAGCCAGGTTACCCCACTCACCCAGGTCGGGCATGGCCTTATGTAGGAAAATGTTGAACTCATTACCGGAGTTAGGTATCCAAAGGGAGTCCAGGTCCATGTGTACTGCTGGCCCCCAAGGTAAAAGCCAGCTTGTGTTGGTCCTCCCTACTGACAGGCACAGTCCAGTATCCATTGGTCAGGTCTATTGCAGTGAATACCTGTGACCCCTGGATCTGGGCCAGCCCTTGATCAATGTAGGGAAGAGGCCATCGGGATGTATGGACCCATTTGTTGAGCTCCCTAAGGTCGGCGCAGAGTCTCCACTGGCCGTTTGGCTTCAATATCCCCAGCACCGGATTATTGAAGGTGCTGTGGACTGGACGGATGATCCCGGGGGACTCAAGGTTCTAAATTATTTAAGTAAGGGACTCCATTGATGCGAGAGGCAAGCGATATTGCTTCACAAACACTGGAGTCATGCCCGGGTCCGTGGGAATTGTTGTTGTGTGGATGTCGGTGCGACCACAGTCATATGAGTCTACCGCGAAGAGATCTTGAAAATCCAAGAAAACTTGTTTCAGCGTTTGCTTCTGCTTCAGAGTCACACAGGCATCAGCTAGGTTGACTCTCTCTTCAACCATCTGCCTGAAGCCTGGAAAGACTTCTGGTTGCGCTATCTCAGCGGCCTCCTCCAGCTGGGTGGAGAAGTCCCTGGTCAGAGTGCTGATTTGGACTGGTGGCGTCAGGTGGGAAAGGCAGCCCTCATGGACCTGAAAAATCACCTCATCCCTCCTGAAGCCACAAGTCACATCTTCCTTACCATAAGAGCAGGAAGTGTACACCAGGAAGTTCCTCGCATGCCGGTTAAAGATCGTGTCTGGTGTTGTATTGTCATCACTGTCACTGTCAAAACAGTCCTTGGGGATTGGTCCTAACAGTTCATTTCCTAAATCAGTGGAAACATGCCAGTCATCAACCGCCATTCCAATAATGGTCCCTGCGGCTAGAGTGACACTCTTTTAGTCGCTGTTAACCACCTCTATTGGAATGGTGTCATGTTCTATATTGACTAATGGTGTTGGGTTTACCCCCAACCCTTGCTGTTGGAGAGAAGCATTTAGATGAATATAAGCATCAGGGTTTTTCAATTTTTGTCCTCTTTTAACTTTCACTCCAAGGGAGAATTGTCGGGTCCTTTCTGGGATGGTGACTTCCTCTCCAATTTGCATTTCAAATGCATAAGGTAGCAATTGAGCTGACCTAAATGCTTTCTCTTGGTCATCAAAGCCCATGGGATTATCCGCTAATCGGGACCAAGCTTTGAAGTTTATTAGGTCCAAACTAATGGCAAAGCGATTGAGAATGTCACTGCCTAAGTAAAAGGCGGCAATGACGTCTCACATGACCCAACAATTATGGACTATGCTCTTGTTGCCAATGGAGACTTTGAGCATACACCTGCTTGGCAAGAGATGTTTGGAATTGGGTGTTTCCAGATCCATTTCCCATTTGTCTATCAGTTTGAATGTGGGAATGGCAGGATCTTTTGGGAGTTAGTGGAACATGGCTTCTCTGATGAAGCTCTTACCGTTGTTCACACACACTTGGGCGAGAACAGAGTCCTTCCCTTCATTTAACTGAACAGGGATGAACAACTGTTCTCCAATTTGCTGAACATCAGCCAGGCTCTGAGCTGATTTTACATCTTTCTGGACTATTGGAGTGGGAATGTCTGATTGTGGATTGGTAAAGAATTTCAGAGTGTTTCCTTCCAGTGTGGAATACCACCTTAAACTGGAAGGAAGGTTGATTTTCAGAAATAGAGAGGACCCCCCATCACCAGTCTGTTGTCCTACTGCTATTACTGTCACATCTGGAATTTGGTTGTTCTGGAAGTGAAATTCTACTTGGTCAGATTTTTTTTCAACCATGTGGCATGTGCTCTTTAGACTAACATGGTTGACACTCTGTTTCAATTTTATGGGTCGGCTAGTCTGGGTCCAGAGGACCTTGTTTACGCAATCTATTAGGGGTGAAAACCTTCTCAGGAGGTAATTCCCTAGTAAACAAGGGGTGCCCTCTGGGGTCACTACTATGACCGGGTGTTTCACCTTATGTCACCCAATTTTAATGTCCAAATCCACAGTCCCCTCGATGGGAATTTCCTTCCCGTCAACGTTCTGAAGTTGTCCAGGAAGAGCGGTGAGAGGGATTTGGTAATTATCCCCCCTTCCTGAATTTAGTTCATCAAAGGCCTTTTTGGACAGAAGGGTAGCTTGGGATCCAGTGTCTACCAGTGCCAAAATGGTACCCTGCCCCTGTACTTGTACCGGGCCACAGTATCTTCCCTCCTTCTCCGCAAGGGGGCACAGATAATGCACATTTTTGGACAACTGGTGGGCTAATTTTCTGGTTTTGGACATGGAGAGAGAAGAGATTTGGGCAGAATTCTGTGGAGAGTCTTGGGAATCTGAAAGAAAAAGTTGGCAACTGGAGATAGGAGATGTTTTGGGTTCCCCTGGTTCCGTTTCTGGGCTGCCCCCCCCTTTTTGGAGGCAGTCACCAGGATGGGTTTGAACCAGGGGATTTTGATGTGGTTGGTTCTGGGATGGGTTGATGGGCGGCGCTAGCTCAGTCCCCACATCTACCCAGTCGGGATTTAAATCCCTTGGGACCCATTTTTCTTTGGGAGGAGTTCCCCCATCTCTGAAGGAGAAAATCCTTTTTCCAGGATCCTTTGAGGATCCCTCTCCCTCAAATGGGAAGATCTGTATCTCCTCCACAAAATGGGTCTGTTTGGGTCAGTTGTTTCTCCTCCCCCCCTCTGCTCCTTTGGTGGCAGACCTTCAGTGGTAGGAGATTTTGTTTCCGGTTCCTGGGTTTCCAGGGGCTGTTTACAAGTGGGGAAGGAAGCTTCCTCCAAGCCTTTACACCCCCCTTCTCCTTGTGCCTCCTCCATGGGAACCGGTGGGTTGAGTTTGGGGCATTCTGTGCCGGCATGCTCATCTGAGGATTCTGCTGAGCCCTCAGCATGCGACCCAGATCCTGTGCCATATTTTGGACCTGGCGCTCTAACTGTGAAACCTGCTCAGGCTGATGCAGGGTTCTGTTTTCTCCCCTGGGCTGATCCCGGGAAGGGTAGCTATCCCTTCTCTGGTAGTACCCCGGGTTGGGAAGATTTGGGTACCCCTCCACCCTTGGCCTCCCCTCTCCTGGATTAGGTGGTCTGGGCTCAGGGAAGTGGGGAAAGAAGGATGGATGATTTTGGGGTTGGAAGTTGGGTGGATACCTGGGGAAAAAGTTCTGCCCAGGGTTTGGTGAATTTATGCCCTCCTGTGGGGATGTTAGGAGGGAAGTTCCCTGGGTTAGGTACTTGGTTGGATCCCCCCCTTGGGCTGGAGGAGTCCACACATAACCCAGGATGGGTCGGTTTCCCTTGTAGCGGGGACTTACATAGTCAGGGGAGTGAGGGACCCCATTTGTGGGACTACCTCCTTTGCTCCCTGTCTGGGCCTTCTGGGCTTGGAATTATTCGGTGCAGGCAGGTTTTTAGGCCCCCCAACCCATCTCCAAATCTAAAATGGGGGCAACCTTTGGGGTTTTTCTGAACATTATTTTTATTTTCTATGGGCTTCTGTACCTCATAGATTCGGGTGGCCTGTTCAATGACCCGGTCTAGTGATCTTTTCTCATGAAAATCTCTCACTAGCTGGGTCATGATGTATTTGGGCAAAGCATGGGAAAATCGTGTTAACAAATTGTTTACTGTCCGTGTGCACTCTTTTGGTGGTCTGCGCAAAGGCACGCTTCAACTCCTGCACACATTCTTGTGGGGCCTGATCCTCCCCACATTGCAAATTGTAGGCTGCCTTGCGAGCCTCTTGAGGATTTCTATGAACAGAAAAGTGCTTTAAGATGGCCTCCCTATATGTGGACCATCTTGAATGGTTTTGGTCCTCCAGCCCTGCAAAGAAACTGGAGTATTCTGGGGAGAATGTCCATTTTACGTACTGAGTGCAGCTACTGCTGTCTTTCAAATGGAAAGTCTCCATCATTTGCTAATAGAGCTCCAAGTGTTCCCAAACAGACTACTTGGCGTTCTTGTGTAATAACCCTGGTCCATTCATCCTCTGACTCAGAGGCACTGCTCCCAGCGGTGCCCGTCTGACCCTCCAGGTTTTCCCAGATTCTGCGAGCCCGGGAATGGCTGGCAAAATGTGGGGACCTGGTCTCTTGTGTCCTGGGACGCTCAGAGGAGTCTTCAGATTCCTCCTCGCTGCCAGGATTTCTGGGTACCCCCCCACTGACCTAACTGGGAAGAGGTTTTCAGGATACCCTTAGTGGGCCTACTCTCCCGGGGTTCCCCACTAAATTGCACTGTACTTGGGTGCCCATACCCGGATGCCCGCCCATCCATTCCTGGGAGGTACTGGCCTATGAGCCCCATGCTTCTGACTGGATAGTAATCTGCCATCCCCGTGGCCCTGTGCGCCAGGGGACATGGGGGTGGCAGTGTCCAGGGACTGTGAGAGATGGAGACCTCTGGTACTAGGGCTCCTGAGGTTATGCTCAGGTGTTTACCTTTCCCAGCGAACCTCATCTCTATCAGCCCCTGCTCCCTGTTGCCATGCAAGAGCTTGTGCTTTCAGTTCCTCAATCAAGGTCTTATTAGACTCTATCAGTCTCTCTTGCATGGCTACCTGTTGCTGGAGCCTATCATTGTGCTGACAGAGAGCCTCATTCTCTCTTTGTGCTTCCTGGTTGGTCCTGGAGTACTGGGCCAGTCTTTGCTGTAGGAGGGTTACCTCCTGAGTCCCATCCCTACTGGCCTGCTCCTTTCTTGCCAGAGCATCTTCCACCCTCCTGGTGTGCTCCAACAAGTTTTGATGCTCTTTTTGGAGGTCACCCAGTCCCTGGAGTGCCAGGTGATTTTCCTCCAGCTTCCCTTTTAAGTGACAGACTTCCTGGCCTAAGGTATCCCTTTCCTGAGTAAGAGCCTGCCTCTGTGCCACCAGGTCGTCCCTCTGCCTTTTGAAGGGCACCAGCTTTCTGGCGCTCCTCATCAAACTCATCTTGGGTATCCAGGTTTTTCAAAATCAGTTTATTGCTCTCTGCCTTCACTCTATCTAGGTGGCTTTGCAGGGTGACTACCTGCTCTGTGCATTCCCTATTGAAATCCAGTTGTTGCTCCAGCTTTTTCTGGCTCTGCAATAGGGAGTCCAAACCTTCTTGATACCCCTTCTGCAAGGCCCGAATTCTGGTATCCTAGTCTGCCCTTTCCTGTTGCAGGATACCCATATCCTCTTTGATTTTAATAATATACTGCCTACTTTCATTTTCTGACTCCTGGCTCCTCTGCAGCCTCTGCTCAGAAGAGTCCAGGTCAGATTGGTCCTTCTCTAATGCCATCAGTTGCCTACTTGCCAGGTCTTGGCTTTCAGCACATTTGTCCTGTATGGCTCCCATATATAAATATAAATATGCCGCTATCCTAACAATCTTGTCGTGCTCATCCTTGGCCTTTGGGGCCATATATAGTTCACTCAGGGCCACGTAAGGGACCCTGATCTTTCCAGTTATCTAACCCAGTTGCAGTGATCTGTTGTGTGATTGCCTGCAACCACACATTCTGGTCCTGCTCAGTCCATTCACCTCTCACAAACAACTTATGCAAAAGGTGCTCTCTAGCTATCTTGATGTCTACCAATGTCGCCATTCCGGAAATTGATTTCCTTCCTGACTTACAGAAGTTTGTTATTTTATTTTGCAAAACAGACCGTTTCCTGGGAGCGTTCCTTTTTGACGGGTGCTTTTACAGCGTAACACAGAGTGGTAGCCCAACAGGATTTATGTATCCTATTAGTTAGCACACTGTATTAAGCTGCACAAGTCGTAGATCTAATCCAGAATCCCCGGCTACCGAGCCCCCAATCTGTAAATCCAGGAAATCCAACTAAGTCAATGCTTAGGATGCCCAATGGAAGCCCTTTTTTATATATTGCTATATCAAAGTTCTTTAAATCTGCATGATGAACCTTTGTGTAACGCCCCTCTCTTTGAATCCCCCTGACCTCACGAGCCAAGAAGTAGGTTTGTTTTGCAAATTAAAAGATTTATTTGAAGTATTAAACAATATATATATCACACTTTTATGAACAAAATATTATCGGAATAGCACACTTATGAATATGGACGGTAATCAACAATGGGTAATATTAGAAAATTGACAATCTCTTTAATCACTTAGGAGTAAGAATAGTAAGGATAAGGTAGCAGCGAATACTTTTATGGTTCAAGGAAATGCAAGATGGAAAGAATGCAACACAGGAATAAACTTGATATGATTTCAACAAAAGATAATATGATCACTTTTTCCCCTGTGACTACTCACTCCCCTCTGTGCAATATGAAGAGAAGGAAATGAGGGCACACAGGTTTCAGGAATACAATCAAGAATGCAGTTCAATTCCAGTTTCCCCAGCAAGCCTAGAGAGACACAGGAATGATTTTAAAACACAGGTCAAAATGCTTTTGAATGTGATTGTAATGGATGGGAAAATATGCTAAATTGATTTTAATTCACTAAAGAGATTCAGGATGAGTGATAGTTACTTTAGAACGGTTCAGGTCAACACTAGCAATGATTCATGAATGATTATCAAATTGGAAACGAAATTCAGCAGTGGAAAGCAAGAAGCAGCTATTTTTACAAGTGGTGAGATGGAGCTAAATTCCAATTCGCGATTATGGAAAAACTATAATGAATTGGAATGTCGTTTTGGGTTTGTTCGAAAGCTTAGGATCTTAGCTTTACAATGATCGCTTCTAGGACGTGCGGTTCAAAAGATACAGATGTTTTTGTGAAGGTAGATTTTCAGAAATAAAGTCAAGATTTCAGAATGACAGATGGCACTTTACAAATTTGGAATCAACAGGATGAACACAGGATTCTATAATGCAGTTCTGGATAGGTTGAAATGAATGGAAGAGGATTACTTTAAACTAAGAGATTGGTTCTGTACAGTTCTAGACTAGATACTCACTTCTAGTTTTGGAATGGAATGGAAATGGGCCCCGTCAAGATCTGGTTAAAGGATTGGGCTGCGGTTCTCTCGCCACCAAGACAGGTCAGGCACCCTGGTCTACGTTCAGCACTGCACGGCGGTCTGTGCGGCCTCTTAGACTGGATCAAGCGGGTTCTGGATACAGCTCTGCTTTCTCTGGATCTGGGTTCTAACACAGGGTTCTTGGCTAGAAGCAAACAGCACAGCCCGGCTGTTGAGAATCAGGTTGCAAAAGATTCTGAGGCCTGCTGAAGAGGATTCACCTTGTGGATTAGGCCTCCCTGCTTCAAGGTTCTAGAGTTTGGTTCTAGAGGTGTTTCCATATCTGGCTTCTGGATTCTAAGTTCTGGTCTCTGGAGTCTTTCGGCAGGGTGCTGTGCAGGAATCAGTTGAGTAGTGGAAAGGTGTGTGTCTCATCTGTCCTAAGCAGTCTCTATTTATGTGTTTCCAAAGTGGGTGTGGAGGCTGATTCTACATGCCCAACCGCCTAAGGATTTGAAAGGTTAGAGAATTTCCTGTCGCCTGACTGGAGAAGGGAGTAGTGTGTCATCCTGTGTCATCAGGTGTCATGTTTATGGCTTAAGGAAAGAACACTCCCATTTGCTTTTACTTAGAAAATCAATTTTTCATAACAAACATATTTCCAAGGTGCACAACTTGTTCATAATACATACATACATCACAAATTAATGAAGGCACATCTCTGTTCAAGTCCCATGTTCCTACGAGCTTGGGTTCAGAAATGACAACTTATTTGTGCTTTTGGTGGGTTTCGGAATATTGGTTCTGCACCAAATTTGATACATGCATGCAGATCCTCCCTGGGCATATTACTGTAAATTCTTATGTTCATAGCAAAAACACTACAGCTGCAATCTTAATAAATCCCGGAGTTTGGTCTCAGAACATCACACGGCGTCCAGCTTAGTGTTAAATTGTGAGTGAATTTGTCATTTTAAGAATCCCAAAGTTTCATATTTTGGTCAGCTTGGTAAAATTTGTTATACGCAATTTTATAAAACATACGTTTGCTTTCAATTCAATACACACCTCAGTCTGGTCCGCCTCCCAGAGCTGGGTGAGTCAGATGGTCACATGGCGTGCCTTCCTGCTAGAGCAGTTGTTGACCAGGCATATTCTATTCAGTCAAGGAATCTATTGTCTCTTTTTTCCTGTCTGCACGGGAAATCTCCTCCTCCTCCAACAGTTCTAATTAACATGTCCATGCGATATCCTCTCCTGTTGGTAGAAAGGACAAGGTGTGAAGGGTTCCCATGGACAGAAGGCCTCTTGAAGTTTTAACTAAATCAGATTGCCTTCTAGTCAATTGCAACTTAGTTCCTTGTAAAAAAAATACATTTATAAACTCACAATAAGCAACATATCTTTAAATCAAATCTTTTTCAACAATGAAATCGCTGTGTGGCCCTCTATATGGCATTTTGATAGTATTCTCTTCTTTGGTATAGTTTGGGTTCAGTTGTACAGTTTTCAAAGAATATGGTTTTAAAACACCAGCTTCTTGTAGTGGTGAGTACCGGTATTGCACCCATTTTTGACAGCTGTCTTTACATCAGTATCTTTAAAATGGGATTTAGCTTGATAGCATATGATTCTTGCTGACATTCTGTTGATGTGGATTCTTGCAGTAGAATAATGTGGAACACTGTCAGGCTCCCGAAGATCCTCCCCACACTCCTCCTCACCTGTTTCCTCTAAGGAACTGTCCAATGCTTCTGATGTCTTCTTTTGTCGCAGTTTCCTCTGTCCTGTTGATTTCTTATCTTTCTTTTGATGAAGATAAGGACGTGCTCCCTCAGAGGCCACCTTGACTGGGAGTGGTAAACCAGATTAGGTGAACCCCAGGGAGCAAGACCCAAAGTTTCAGGGAAAAAGCCTCCTGGCTGAAAAAACCCTGTTTGATGGCGTAAGATTGTTGAATCCGGATAATGTCCTTCGATGTAGACTTATCTTGGTGAGCCGGATCATGTAGGTACGCTGCACTCTGGGTATTGTAGTTCCTGAAGGAATGGGAAAACAGCTGGCAATACTCTGTAACTGCTTGTTTGGATAAGCAGAAAGGAACTCTGGATACCGTAGTTCCAATTGAGCGTGGCTTCACAAGAACAATAGCACAAGAAGTTGGCGGTTGTTCAATACAGGGAAGTAGAAGGTAAGTGTAGTACGGTAGAGTAAGAGGTAAGGAAAAAAAGAAGCATGTAAAACAAGACTAATCAGTAGGAAGGTTGGAGGCAGAAGCAGAGACGCCTACGGAAGAGAGAAATACCGACTCCAGTGGCGCCACAACGAGGCTAAGCCTCGCTTATCCACGCCACTACATCCGCCGGCAGGCGGATCTGCCGGCAGCCCTTACGAAGGCCATACAAAGGCCTGTTGAGAGCCTGTCTGGCCTCACTTCGTCGCCCCATCCAAGGGAAGAGGGCAGGAGCCCTTTCCCCATCGTCGGAAACCGCAACAGCTGGTAAGCTGCAACGAAGGCCTGCCTGGCCTGTCCTACTTCCTGCCTGACCCCCGCATGCCGGGCGCATCGCGGCGCCACAACGAGGCTAAGCCTCGCTTATCCACGCCACTACATCCGCCGGCAGGCGGATCTGCCGGCGGCCCTTACGAAGGCCATACAAAGGCCTGTTGAGAGCCTGTTCGGAGCCACAGGGGCCAGGAACTCTGCCCTTACCGCTCCAGCCGCAGCAGCACACCACGGAGGAGGGGTAGGAGCACTAGCCTCCTGAGCCGAGGAGCATCTCCAGCTACACACGGTTCGGCCGTGCGTCAGATCACCCTGCCTCACCGATTTCCCTCAAGGGCGAGGGTTGCCATCATATCTCAGTCAGGTATGGCCATCGTGCATATTTATTGATTTCCAGCTGCTCGTCGATCTCTGAAGCGCAACGCTTCTTGAGAATCGACTGACTCCGTCAGACTCTTCCGCCTGGCCCAGCAATGGCGGGCGCATCGCGGCACCAGAGCGAGGCTCTGGCCGCACGAATCAGCTGTTGACCTCCCCTTTCATATTTATCCCCTTCCGCCGGCAGGCGGGAATGCCGGCCTCTCAACAAAGGCCCGCACTAAGGCCCCTGTTTGCCCCCTGTTCGCCTCCGGAGCCTTGGAGCCAGTGTCTACTCGGCCCTTTAATCCATTGTGAGTAGAGGGGATACCCTCAGTCTACACTATTGTGCTTTCTGGTATGTCTTCTGCTACTCCGCAATCACAAACATTTAAACTCGGTTTTTCTTCACCCTCGATAACTGTTTGCTACATACACTTATGCCTCCAACTCTGCTGCCTCTTTGCGTTACTGCCACCTCTCAATAGTACAGTCACTTTCTGCCCCTAATGCTGTATGCCTCATGACTGCTACTGGCTGTGCCCTTTGGTCGCCTACGGACCACTGCAATTGTGTTGTGCCTTATGGTCGCTAACTGACCACTGCAATTGTGTTGTGCCTTATGGTTGCTAACTGACCACTGCAATTGTGTTGTGCCTTATGGTTGCTAACTGACCACTGCAATTGTGTTGTGCCTTATGGTCGCTAACTGACCACTGCAATTGTGTTGTGCCTTTGGTCACTAACTGACCACTGCAATTGTGTTGTGCCTTTGGTCACTAACTGACCACTGCAATTGTGTTGTGCCTTATGGTCGCTAACTGACCACTGCAATTGTGTTGTGCCTTATGGTCGCTAACTGACCACTGCAATT
This sequence comes from Ambystoma mexicanum, assembly GCF_040938575.1. Taxonomy (NCBI): domain Eukaryota; kingdom Metazoa; phylum Chordata; class Amphibia; order Caudata; family Ambystomatidae; genus Ambystoma; species Ambystoma mexicanum. Next base: position 1,249,384,706 of record NC_090923.1, read on the forward strand.
GTGTTGTGCCTTATGGTCGCTAACTGACCACTGCAACTGTGTTGTGCCCCTGGTCACTAACAGACTAGTGTTATTGTGTAAATGTCATATGGTCGCCCTCGCATTCCTTACCAGACCACGCGCGCTTAGACTCTACTAGGTCAACATGCCCCCCACCAACAGTCTAACTACTGCAAACTCACCACTGTACTCTTTCAGTACCCTACTTACCAGACTGCTGCCTACCCTTCTCATCCTTATACTGCACCCTGGCTGCACTGCACTATACCATACCACCACCTCTATCTACCACTTTTACTTGCATCACACCTCAACTATGCCATCCCACGCTCACCACACCAACCCTTATCTTAACAACCCAGCCCTCTGGATCCAGCACTTCGCCACCAGACCTTTACCTAACCTACCCTGCTCTATCTCCTTGAGAAATGCTAGACTTGGCTCGCGTCTTACCCACGCTTCTCATCATTTAGCTCACCGCATCAAACTGCCTCTCCCTTTGTCACCACCTACACTTTCACCTAATCTACCACCATCTTCCAATTCCCCTAACTTAAACAATATCAAAGGCGCGCTAATCAACGCCAGATCACTCCCGGCTCATGCCCTAGAAGTAGCTGACTTGATCCTCAACCTTGACCTCGACTTTATAGCAATCACTGAAACCTGGCTCCACCCAGCTTCAGGTCCTCTTCTCTTCCTCGCTATCCCTCCTGACTACAACATTATCAGACATGACCGTAATTCCATCCAATCTAAAGGAGGTGGCATCGCCATCATCCACAAAAACGCTCTGAACTTCCACCTCTCAGCCACACATCACTCCTCCACTCTGGAAGCTCTGACAGCTAAACTAGCTCTCACACCCAACCATTCTATCACCTTCCATCTACTCTACCGGCCACCCGGCCCACTATCCACCTTCGCGGAGGACCTCTCCAACATCTTCACACACAACACCAAAGCTATCTCCCAGGTCATGATACTGGGGGATTTCAATTTAGGCCTCCACGACCCCAAGGACACTGCTGCTTCGTCTATTGACAACATCCTCACTAATGCTGGATTCACTCAGTTCCTAAACCAACCTACCCACAACAAGGGCAGAACCCTTGACTGGCTAGCCGCCCTCAACTGTCCCATCAACATCACCTCTAACCAACAGTGCGCCTGGACAGACCACAACTTAATTACATTCAATATTGAGTCCAAACCTATCAGCCTCCCTCACAACATTGCCCCGGCTATGGCCACCCGTAACAAACGCAACATTACCTGCGATAGACTCCTCCCCCTCCTCCTTCCAGCTCTCAATGTTCGAGATCCCTCATGCTCTGACCCTACGGCCCTGGTCGACACATTCAACCGGGCCATGCTTACAGCCTTAGACACCATTGCACCCTCGAAACTGAGAAAATCTAAACCTCGAGCCCACCTAAACTCTTGGTTTACACCCCATCTCAGAGCACTACGCAAAGAAAAACGAATTGCAGAATCCCACTGGAGAAGCAATCACTCTCTAGCTAACAAATCACGCGTACTCCTGGCCACCCTTAACTACAAGGAAGCTATATTCCAGGCAAAAAAAGACACATATAACAAACGCATCGAGCAAGCCAAATCTAACACCAAAGAATTATTTAAAATCCTAAAAGAACTTGAAACTCCTGTTACTCCACCTGACACATGTACTAAAGATAGCACCTGGTGTTCCAAAATCCAAGAAGCTCTCTTAGGTAAGATTGCCACTCTCCAAATTAAAATCAACAACAAACAATCTAGCCTTCAATCCAACCCTCTACAGATCCCTATACCTACCATAAACCTCTCTATCACAGACTCTCTGACTCCTTTTAGCTTCTCTCCACTCTCCATTCTCGAAGTGGAAAAGATTATCACTAGCCTTAAACCGTCCAATTGTCAGGGTGACCTTTGTCCTGCACCTATTATTAAGGAAGCTGCTCACGACCTAGCACCATTCATCACTACGCTCATCAACTCCTCCTTTAGCTCTGGGATTGTACCGGACAATCTTAAGGATGCATGGGTCATCCCGCTTCTGAAAAAACCTACCCTGGATCCCAGCATACCCACAAACTACAGACCAATTACCACTGTACCTTTTTTACTAAAAATCCTTGACCGCGCGGCCTACCTACAAATTCAGGAATACCTTGAATCAAATAAACTTCTGGGACTCAGGCAATCAGGCTTCCGGCCTCGCCATGGCACTGAGACCGCCCTTATTGATTTAAAAACGCAGATCGAAGATCTCAAAGACAAAGGCAAACTGGCGTTATTACTTCTCCTGGACCTCTCTGCTGCTTTTGATCTTGTCAATCACAAAATTCTCTGCCATCACCTCAAATCAGCCGCACACTTCTCAGAAAATGCCGCCACTTGGATCAGATCCTTCCTGGATAATAGATCAATGCGCGTGTTCTCCCCACTTGCGGCCGCACCACCCGCTCCGGTCTCTTGTGGTGTGCCTCAAGGGTCCTGTGTCTCGCCCACGTTATATAACGTGTTTACCAAACCCCTTTTTGATATTTTGGACCATTTGGGCGTCACGTATACCAATTACGCTGACGACACACAGATACTAATCCCCATCACAGGAGACTACACAACTGACTCCCTTGCCATCAACGCCATCTACCAGGTCATCCAAGCGTGGATGGCCCAACACGGCCTCTGCCTAAATGATGAAAAGACAGAGCTCCTCATTCTTGGTTCACCACAAAAACTCACTAAACTTGAGCCTGCCTTCAAGTCTTTCACCATTGATGGGAACACCATCCCGATTGCTAAGGACACGAAAACCCTAGGGATTTACATCGACTCAACCCTATCCTTGACTAGACAATCCAACGCAGTCTCATCTGCAGCAGCGCATACTTGCAAGCTCATCACCGCCTGTCGCCCGTTCCTAACCACTGCCAACTGCGTAACCTTGGCCAGGACCCTTGTACTATCCAAGGTCGACTACTGTAATGCCCTCTATCTAGGTACTAATCTCCGCAACTTAAACAAGCTACAAATTGTCCAAAACAATGCGATCAGAGCGGCCCTTAACATTCCTAGGCGCCAGCATATATCTGACACCAGGCGCAACCTGCACTGGCTCTCTATCCCACATCGCATCTCCTTGAAGTCCTTGGCTCTCACACACAAATGCCTCCACAACCAAGCCCCTCGCTACCTGGCAAACAGATTCTCTTTCCACAATTCCACCAGACCTCGCAGAGCGGCCCAAGCCAACTGCCTTGACATCCCGCGTTTTAATCTCCAAAGATCTGGTGGAACCAGCTTCCCCATCCTGGCAGCCAAACTTTGGAACTCACTCCCCAATGACCTTAGAGCAGAACCTTCCTTCCTGAAATTCAAATACCTTACCAAAGCTTGGCTATCCGCCCAAGACTGCTAACACCAGCTTACTGCCCTACTTGCACTTTGACCTACTCTGCATCCCTTATTAACTATCCTGTAAATCACTGCCTTATCGATATTCGTTTGAATGTATATTTTGTAAATTTTGTAAATCTTCCTGTAATAATCCTGTAATACTCTGTCACATTGCCTTGTCATGCTTTCATCTTGTTGTAACTAAGTTAAGCGCCCGGTTGCCCCTGGGCCTGGTGCGCTATAGAAATAAATAAAATACAAAATACAAATACAGTAGAAAAAGAGAGGTAAGGTGAGCATACGCCGAAGCAAAGAAAAGAAAACACGTAGGCTAGCGTACGCCGCTAAGTAAGAATGAATTAATAATGGCGTCATGAACCGCGGGAGACCAGTATGGCAGAGCAGAACCGTTAAAAAAAAAGAAAGATAAGGAACTCTGACGATGGCAGTACGGAGGCAGTAGAAGGGAGCGAGCGAAAAGGCAAAAGAGAAAGTAAGAATGAGAGACGTGGAAAAAGGGAATAGAAGGAATAATACCACAGTACCTTAGGGAAGGCAGAGTCACCTGAGTGCAGGAAACCGTGCAGAACGAGAAGGGTACTACACGGGAAGAAGTATATAGCGGAGCGCTGTACTGCTAAGAAACTCGCTGGAACAATACAGAAACTCTGAGTGGGAACCATAGACGATACACCGCAAGGATTGTATCCTATTCACCGATAAACATTCAGTGGCCATCTTGGAAATAGGCTAGAATGATAGAATGGAACACAGGACCACCATGTTAGGAGTACTTCCATTTCTGCCAGAACTTCCAGTGCCGCAGCATGGCAGTATGCCCCCTTCTGTGCCTGGTCCCGCCTGGCTTGCCAGGGTACCTTCTGTAAAACTGCTGCAGAAGACGGGGAGCGTGAATATATCTCCTGGGTTCCCATGATCTCTCCGAATCGGGATAACCCTTCCAGTGCACCAAATATTGTAGAGTGCCCTTGTGGTATCTAGAGTCGATCAGCTTGGATACCTCGTACTCTTCAGGCTCTGCAGGTTTGGGAACAGGTCTTTTCTGAATGACCCTTTTGAAGGGATCTTCAACGTAGGCCTTCAAAAGGGAAACATAAAACACGGGGTGGATTCTTCGCATATTCTTGGGTAGTAACAGTCTGTAAGTAACGGGATTGATCTTGGAGAGTATAGTAAATGGACCCAGATATCGGGGAGAGAATTTGACCAGGTGAGTCCAACGTGGAAGATAATGGGTGGATAACCACACCTTCATACCTGCTTTCCACTCTGGATTGTAGCTGCCTTTTCCATCAGCATATCTTTTGTAGTCTTTCCGGGTTTCCTCCAAAGTGGTTAAAGCCTCTTTGTGTGTCCTGTCAATCTCGCTCAGGGCACACAGCGGGTATCTTGGAGGCCGTCTGGTCTATCATGGGAAGGAAACGGGGATGAATCCCATAAGTGCACTTGAAGGGACTCATTCCTATAGCATTCTGGAAAGTGTTGTTATTGTAGGCGAATTCGGCCATAGGAAGCAGACCTGCCCAGGTGTCTTGTCTTTTGTTACAGAAGCAACGTAGATATTGTCCGAGATTGGCATTGAGGCGTTCGCTCTGACCGTTGGTCTGTGGGTGATAGCCGGATGATAATGCTCTGTGAATTCCTAACTGTTCGCAGAGGGCAGACCAAAAACGGGAGGTAAATTGGGAACCTCTATCGGTGATGATAGAACCAGGAAGGCCATGGAGTCGGACTATGTCTCATAAGAAGACCACAGATGTCTCCAAAGCAGAAGGGACCCCAGGTAAGGCTGAAAAATGTGCCAGCTTGGAGTATGAATCTACCGTTACCATGATAACAGTCTTCCCTTCGGAAAGGGGAAGATCGACTATGAAGTCCATTGACACCTGTTCCCAAGGTTTAGAGGGCAAACCCCCTTGTTGCAGCAATCCCAGTGGTTTCTGTCGAGAAATCTTGTGAGGAGCACAGATGGAACAGGCGGATACATAGATGTACATCTCGACACATAGATGGCCACCAAAAATTTCGGGATAGTAGTTCAAAAGTGGCCTTTTCTCCCTTGTGTCCCGTCAAGGGTAAGTCGTGACAGAACTGTAAAGCTTGGATACGTAAGAAGGCAGATATAGTGCTGATCTGTGAAAGAGAAGCCCGTCGCTCTGCGTGAGATCATAGCGTCGTATTTCAACCGGTTTGAGCCCCGACACGGCTTCTTTGACTTCATTTAGAAACACATTACATATAGCCAGAATTCTTTCTTCGGGTATGAGGTGTTCAGTTGTTCGTGGCAGGTCTATTTCTTTTGCCCAACAGCGAGACAAGGCATCAGCAACAATGTTCTATGAACCAGGGATATAGGTAATAGTGAAGTCGAATCCAGAAAAATAGTATGCCCACCTGGCATGTCTGGCATTCCGACACTCCATCTGTTTGAGCACCTTCAAATTTCGATGGACGGTGCGTACCACAAAGGGATTCGTAGCCCCTTGGAGCAGATTTCTCCACTCTTCGAAAACTAATTTGATGCCTAACAACTCTCATTCTAGCACAGAGTAGTTATTTTCGCTTGTTGTCAATGTTCTGGAATAATAGGCGACAGAGTGTTCAACTCCGGCTTTGTCTTCTTGTAGCAGAACCGCTCCTACCGCACTATCTGAAGCGTCAGCTTCCAAAAAAAAGGCTTAGATTGGTCTGGCTGCATCAATATTGGAGCTGTGGTAAACAACTCCTTAAGACACTGAAAGGCTTTTTGCGCTTCTGGAGTCCAAGAGAATCTCACGTTCTTCTTTAACAAAGATGATAAAGGCAATACCACTTTAGAAAATCCGGGTATAAAACGACGGTAAAAGTTCGCTAGACCGAGAAACTTTTGGACCTCTTTTACCGATCTTAGCTCTGGCCATTGAAGTATTGCCTCAACCTTACCCAGATCCATACGAATACCTTCAGCGAAGAGTATGTACCCAAGGTAAGACACCTCGGTAGCTTCAAAAATACATTTCTCGGGCTTGGCATACAGTTTGTTGGCTTTCAGTCTCCGAAGGACCTCCTTCATGTGAATGCGATGGCTTTGTAGGCCAGAAGAAAAAACCAAGATGTCATCCAGATAGATAACTACGGAGATATACAGCATGTCAGAGAATATTTTGTCGATGAACCTCTGGAAGATAGCCGGAGCGTTCACGAACCCAAACGGCATCACTCGATATTCATAGAGACCCAGTGGTGTCCGGAAAGCGGTCTTCCATTCGTCACCTTCTTTGATCCTGAGCAGATGATAAGCCCCTCTCAAATCGAGTTTAGAGAAGATACAGGCATTCCGTACGGCCTCCAGAATGTCACGTATTAGGGGCATGGGATACCTATCTCGGAAAGTGATGTCGTTGAGACCTCTGTAGTCAATGCAGGGGCGTAACTCTTCAGTTCCTTTCTTGGACAAAAAATAATGAAGCCCCACCAGATGAGTTAGACGTCTTTATGAGTCCATTCTTTAGATTGACTTCGAGACAGTCTTTAAGTACAGCCTTCTCACGCTGGGACAGAGGAAACATCCTGCCAAACGGAAGTGGTACATCTTCCTTACGATTTATAGCGCAGTCTTTGAGACAGTGAGGTGGAAGGAGTCGGGGAATGACATCTTCGAATACTTCAGAGAAGGTTTGATACTGGGCCGGAATCACGGAGATGGATGGATTGGGAAGCTCAATCAAGCAACCTGCGTGGAACTCTCTCTTAGGATTCTGCATGCAATTCTGACCACAAAAATCAGAGTCAAAGCTAAGTCTATTAGCTCTCCAGTCTATGCTGGGTTTATGAAGACGAAGCCACGTGATTCCGAGAATAACAGGGAAATGAGCAGCCCTTATTACATCAAAGATGATCTTCTCAGCGTGACCCTCCATCATGATTAGAATGGGAACAGTCTCTATTTCTATGTGACCTGAGGACAAAGATCTACCGTCGACTCCTTCAACCGGTATGGCTTGATTCTTCCGCACCAGAGGGATACCATGCTCCGTAGCCCTTGTAACGTCCATAAAGTTGCCTGCGGCCCCACAGTCCAACATGGCATACACCGTAATGGGTGTTCCTCCTGATGTGGATAAAGTGATCTGGAATGCCATTAAGCGAGTGTCCCCTTGGGTACCGACTCTGCTGCAACTGCAAGGGTTTGAACTTGTCTCCCCATTGCTTCCCTTGCCAAAGTACGGGGTTGATCATTTCCCTGACGACGTGGGGGTACCTCTGGGCAGTCTCGCAGAAGATGTTTGGAGGAACCGCAGTATCTACAGAGATTCAGCTCTCTCCGTCTCCTTCTCTCTTCAGTGGTCAAAGGACCCCTTGTAGCCCCTATCTGCATGGGCTCCTCAGTGTTAGGTCTCTCCTTAGCGGTTATCGGAATGTTGAGTGGAGGTGGAAATCCATGATTCTTCCGTTTCTCAGATCTTCTTTCTGTAAATCGGAATTCTATCTGTAAGGAGAGTGTCACTAATTCCTGGAAAGAACTTGGTCGAGCTATTCGGGCCAACTCATCCTTTATCTCCTCCTGCAATCCCCTTCTGAAAATGGTTTGTTGAGCTGTGTCAGGCCACCCAGCATTCTGTGCCAATCTTTGGAATTGGGAGACATAAGTCTGCACATCCTGGTTACCTTGCCTTATGTCCAGAATGGCCTCAAAGGTTGAATATTGAACCTCTGGTCTTTCAAATCTCTCCTTGAAACTCTGGAGGAATTGGTTATAATTGCCCATCAATGGATCATTTCCTTTGACCAATGGTGTCGCCCATGCCAATGCTCTACCAGTCAGATTTGACACTAAGAACCCCACGCAAGCTCTTTCAGTTTCGAAAGCCTTGGGTCTGAAAGAAGTGTAGACTGAACAGGCATCTAGGAATTCTTTCAAAAGTCTTGGGTTACCGTCATATTTACCATACGTAAATGGCATAACTGGTAAGCCACCCTTACCCTCTTCACTGGCAGTGACCTGTTGACAAAGTGCAGCATTTTCGGCGTAGACCGCCTGCATCTCTACTCGAAGACCTTGGATGGCGTTACATAACTCTTGGTACTGTTCAAGTGAAGCCATTTTGATTTCTTGGCGTTGTATTCTGTCAGGCTACCGAAGATCCTCCCCACACTACTTCTCACCTGTTTCCTCTAAGGAACTGTCCAATGCTTCTGATGTCTTCTTTCGTCGCGGTTTCCTCTGTCCTGTTGATTTCTTGTCTTTCTTTTGATGAAGATAAGGACGTGCTCCCTCGGAGGCCACCTTGACTGGGAGTGGTAAACCAGATTAGGTGAACCCCAGGGAGCAAGACCCAAAGTTTCAGGGAAAAAGCCTCCTGGCTGAAAAAACCCTGTTTGATGGCGTAAGATTGTTGAATCCGGATAATGTCCTTCGATGTAGACTTATCTTGGTGAGCCGGATCATGTAGGTACGCTGCACTCTGGGTATTGTAGTTCCTGAAGGAACGGGAAGACAGCTGGCAATACTCTGTAACTGCTTGTTTGGATAAGCAGAAAGGAACTCTGGATACCGTAGTTCCAACTGAGCGTGACTTCACAAGAACAATAGCACAAGAAGTTGGCGGTTGTTCAATGCAGGGAAATAGAAGGTAAGTGTAGTATGGTAGAGTAAGAGGTAAGGAAAAAAAGAAGCATGTAAAACAAGACTAATCAGTAGGAAGGTTGGAGGCAGAAGCAGAGACGCCTACGGAAGAGAGAAATACTGACTCCAGTAGAAAAAGAGAGGTAAGGCGAGTATACGCCGAAGCAAAGAAAAGAAAACACGTAGGCTAGCGTACGCCGCTAAGTAAGAATTACTGAATAATGGCGTCATGAACCGCGGGAGACCCGTATGGCAGAGCAGCACCGTTAAAAAAAAAGAAAGATAAGGAACTCTGACGATGGCAGTACGGAGGCAGTAGAAGGGAGCGAGAGAAAAGGCAAAAGAGAAAGTAAGAATGAGAGACGTGGAAAAAGGGAATAGAAGGAATAATATGACAGTACCTTAGGGAAGGCAGAGTCACCTGAGTGCAGGAAACCATGCAGAACGAGAAGGGGACTACAGGGGAAGAAGTATATAGCGGAGCGCTGTACTGCTAAGAAAGTCGCTGGAACAACACAGAAACTCTGAGTGGGAACCATAGACGATACAATGCAAGGATTGTATCCTATTCACCATAGATAAACATTCGGTGGCCATCTTGGAAATAGGCTAGAATGATGGAATGGAACACAGGACCACCATGTTAGGAGTACTTCCATTTCTGCCAGCACTTCCAGGGCCGGAGCATGACAAACACCCAACAAGAAGGTTGGATCTTTTTGGTGATTTGTGAGCCATGATTTTAGCACATTTTGACAATCAAGAAAATGAATTCCCAAACAGCTCTGTATTGATTTTGGCAATCAGAATTGCTTTTTCCAAGTGGTTTCAGGCTGCGTTGTGGATGGCCCAATGGTGGTTTTAGGCAGTGATCTCCTGTGCTCCCTAAGATCGGCAAAAGTGGATGGCAGCCTATCTTTCAGATTTTTACTGCGCATTTTTGGGTGGTTTTGAGCGAGCAGCATGATTTCCAGTGGCCATTCTGATGTTTCTGCTGCCAGCAATGCACAGTACTGTTGCAGGGCTTGGATGAGTGGGCTGATGCATCCCACACTATCAGGGCTGTTTCTGTGCCATGTTGTGGTCAAAAGCCAGATTGCCGAAGCCCTAGGAGATTGTTATTCTCCAAATAAGCTTGTATCTGGAAGTAGACTGCTTTGTCTATTATCTTATGTAAAAATGGGACAATAGTTATCGGTCTGAAGTTAGTTGGGATAGATGGGTCCAGGGAGTTTTTTTTAAAAAAGAGGCATGACCCAGGCATCCTTTAAGTTGGTAGGGACGTTACATGATAGAAATGAGGCATTCATTAGTTTGGTAATGAAGATAGCCAGGTCTCTAGCTGCTTCTATAATAATCTGGGCTGGGCAAATATCACCCTGACACCTTGTTGGTTTAAGCAAAGCAATGATATTTACCACCTCTTGGGTATTGACTTGGGCAAATTTGAAGCACGGAAAAGGTGTAAGGGTAAGATCTTGAACTCTTTGATGGAATCCTGTTGTAGACAGAGTCAGATTTTTTTCTGCAATCTTTCTTTGGAGGAGGGAAATTTTGTTGGAGAGTGCATTCTGGATGTTGGAACACCATGCTTGATCCTTAATGCATGTGTCCACAGGAGGAACAGGGGCGTCCAGTTCTCTAAGGATCAAAAAAAGTTTTCTGGTACTTGAACTAGATTTATTGATTCTGTCGTTGTAGGTCTGTCTTTTAGTTAGTAGTATTTCCGCTTTGTATTTAGCAGAAATGTTCAACAAGTTGCATTTGTTATCCTTAGTAGGTAGGTTTTTCCATTGGACTTCCATTTTCCTTTTTTCAGCTCTCAAGGCTTTTAGCTGAGGAGTAAACCATGAGTTCAAGTGGGCTCTAGGTTTGCCTTTGCGCAATTTGAGCGGGGCAATGGTGTCTAGGGCTTGTGTGATAGTGGAGTTGTATAGGTCCACTAAGGTAGCTGGGCCAGAAGTATTCGGCAACGGGTTAAGGACCGGCAGCAGATATGGCATTAATCTGTCTACTGTGATGTTCCGTTTGTTCCTCGTGAGGAGGGTTGGTGCTGTTAGCTTACTCTTAAGCAGTGGTCTATTGGCTTGTATAGTGAAGGATACTAGCTTATGGTCAGTCCATGTCTGAGGTTCGATCAAGGTGATCATTGATATTGATATTGATATTTTATTTCTATCACGCTCTTACACAAGTGTTTCAGAGCTCGACAAGGCAAGGGAGGGGAACAGGGGAGAACAAAACAAGGATCTTACTAGGCCCAGTGACATTGAGAATGCGCAAGTGCATGGGAGAGGGGGAGGGGAAAAGTGCATGGAAGGGAGGAGAAGTGGAAAGTGCGGAGCAAAGGAGAAACAGATAAATAATATTAAATAAATGAATAATAAAGGCAACAAACAGTGCTAGTGCAGCCAGCAATTCGCAAGTGCTGGTTTAAGGCAGCAGACAGGGTAGGACTGATAAGTGAAGGAAGAAAAGACCCTAGTGCAAGGGGTGGCCCGGAGGCAGTGCGGGAGGGTGGCAGGATGAACAGGTACCTGGGCCCGGAGGGCAGAGGGTGGCCAGGTGCACGGTGCCAAGAGAGAACAGATCAGCAGAGGAGAGAGGGAGCGAAGGCAGAAGCAAAGAGAAAGGTCTTGAGGTGCTTCCAGAACCGGAGATGGTTCTCCTCAAGTTTTAGAGTGGCAGGGAGGCTGTTCCAGAGGGAGGCCCCAGCTGAAAAAAAAAAAGATCTACCGCCAGCTTGTTTCTTTGAAAAGCGACTGACCCTGAGGGAGATAGAGGTAGAGGAGCAAAGAGCTTGATAGGGGCAGTATTTGTGGAGGAATAGATGAAGGTATTTTGGACCCAGACCCCAGAAAGCCTTGTGGACAATGCAGAGGGTTTTGAATTTAATCCTTGCATCCACTAGGAGCCAATGGAGAGATTTCAGAGCTGGAGAGATACGATTCCAGGGCTAGAGGCCAAGGACATGTCTTGCAGTCATGTTCTGTATTAGGGTGGAGAGTACAGGCAGGTAGATTTAGAAAGGGGCTGTTGCAATAGTCCAAAATAGAGAGAACCAGAGCTTGGGAGACCATGAGCTTCTGGGGGAAGGAGGGGAAAGGCAGAGTACCTCTGAGAAGGTCAATAGGAAGTTTGACTTTTTAGAGCCATCAGCGATGTGGGCGGAGAAGGAAAGTGTGGAGTTAAAGATGACCTGAGGTTATTAGCCTCGCAGGTGGGGTAGGAGGAGGGCCAAGGGAGGCCAGGCAATGGTGTGAGGGGAAAGGATGCTGAAGGTGTGCCAATGAGGAGGATCTCTGTCTTATTGGCATTCAGACAAAGATCATTGGCGGCACACAAATCTTGAATGGCAGTTAGGCAATCAGAGATAAGAGAGGGAGAGGAGGTGGCCGAGGGCAGCCTGAAAATGAGTTGAGTGTCATCAGCGTAGCACTGGAAATTTGAGCAGAAAATCGCAATGCAGTGGTCCAGAGTTGCCAGGTATTGGTTGAAAAGCCAGGGCAAGAAGTTAGACACATGCGGAACACCACAGGTAGAGAGGAAGATAGATGATAGGAAGGACCCAAGTTGGATCTGGGAGAGATCATAGAGGAAACAGGTCAGCCAGGCCAGAGCCTGATCAGTGATACCCATGTTATCACAAAGATGGTTGAGCAGGATGGTATGGTTGAATGTGTAGAAGGCAGAAGAGAGATCGAGCAGAATGAGGACAGAGGGAATGTTGGAGCAGATCTTCACAGATGTTCAGGAGAGCAGTTTCTGTGATTCTGGTAGCTCTGAAGCCAAACTGGTGGTCATGGAGACAGCCAACAGAATTGGAGTGAAGGTTAAGCTGAGAGATGGACAATTTTTCCAGGAGTTTGCCCAGAAAGGGAGTAATGGAATTTGGTGATAGTTAGCCGGATAAGAAAGATCAGCTGTGGGTTTCTTGAGAAGAGGATGCACAAAGGAATGCTTCAGAGGGGAGCTGATGGATCTTGAGGCAAAGGAGTGGTTGCAAAAATCAGCAAGGGCCTGAGCGAGGGTGTCAATGTGGTCCTTGATTGTCTCGCAATTGAGATCAGCCACCCAGTCTAAGGTTCTACCATTCTCATGGGTAGGCTGCTTGACTCTTTGTGTGAGGCCATATTAGGTAAGGGTGTTCGAGAGCGCCTATGCGTGTTGGTCTTTAGGATCATTGAGACCAAGGTTGGAGTCACCTAGCAAAAGTATTTGCGAGCTGGGTTTTGTGTTGGTGGATATTATGGTAGTCATGTCTTCCTCAAAGGAGCCGATGGGGCCTGCAGGCCTATAAATTAAGTGCGCCATAACTGTACGTGAATCAGAGATGAGTAGTTTGACAGAGAGTAGTTCGCAAAGGTGATGCAGATACTTTCAACCCTAGATTTGACTTAGCGATAAAAGCAATGCCACCCCCTCTAGAAGCTTCTCTGTCTGCTCTCAAAATAGTGTAATTCTCAGGTATGGCTAGTAGAAGCAAGGGGCCAGATGCTGCATGGAGCCAGGTCTCCGTAATAGCTAAGAAGTCTAAATTATCCACGATGATCACGTCAGCTATGTCGACAGCATGGGCTACCAGAGATCTCACATTAATTAGGGCACCTTTGATGGGTGTAATATCCATATTCAGCGAGTTAGTAACTGTTATGAGTAAACATAGGGGCTGGCCCAGCTCATGGTCCATTTGGCAGCATTGGCGTCATCTTTCAGGTGTTCGAGTCACCTCTCCCAAGATGGCGTCCGTTACGTATCTTAGAGTTCCAGTGGTGCCGACTGCCTCCAGACAGGATTCTTCTCCTTACCCGGAAGAGGTATTTCTTCCCTCTGATTCTTGTCAGCAGTGCGTTGCTACTGTTTTTGGCAGCCAGGCTTTGTAAGTCCGGCTCCTCTAGTATTCTAGATTAGCTTTAAGATATTTCAATTCACTCTCACTGTTTGAACTCTTCCGCGTTTCTTTTAGAAATCAGAACCCTATCGTAGCAACACTTTCCGTTTCTACAATCTATGCAACACTACAAAACGTCTCTGCAAGCTTTCCAAGAGTAGGTGTACTTCCTTTCCTCATTCTACCCATTTACCCGTAACAACCCATTTGTTCTTTGAAACTGACACCCATTCTCTCCAGCAGGCACAATTCCTTCGCGAAATAAACAAGACCACACCTCCTGTCACGTCTCGTCCATTCGATAGGGAAACAGCTACGAACATTACGATCATTACCGAATTCCACTCGGGTAGGTCAAACGCAAGATAAATAGCACTCTAGCTCCCCTTCTGTCTTTTGCTTTCATTTCAATAATAAATAGTGAATCTTCCTGCAGTTTCTTCCCGTACCATTCAGAAGAAAGCCCCGCCTTCTTCCCATTCATCCACTGAGAGTCTGCCTTGGTTCCAGAGGTAATTACAAGCCAAAAAGAGTGTAACCTTTTTTCAATAGTCTCTTTCTAAATTTTTGTCTCTCTTCACACAGACACCATTAGGATACAATGGCAACTTCAGGAGGTCAGAGCACTTTTTGCGACATTCATCAGGAGCTGAAACATCTACCAGACGCTCTCCAACCACCAAAGGTTTTTTCCCCCAAGAGGGTTTCCCTGGCATTTTCACACTGTGCCTTATCTTAGGCGAGGTGAGAGAGTGCTAGGTGGACTTTCCTGTCATTATTATACATCCGAAGATCAGGTCAGTGTAACAGCCGTCTGTTAATTGTTAACTGTGATTGTGAGGTCATTTCTCTCGGCGGTGACTCTATGTGCTGTGATATAAAAAGGTACTATCACCAATCCTTCTAATCAGAGGAGTAACAGATAGCAACGCCTAAAAAAGAATAGTTGTAGTAATAAGAGTGTTAAAGTGCATTGATTGACAACACAGTCACAGTTGCAGCTGATAGACGAGCTATAAGCAGACATGGAGCAACAGGTACAACAGTTGCTGGCAGCAGTACAGTCGCTGTCAGCACAAGTCCAACAACTTAAACAAGAGAATTTACTTTTAAGACAACAAACAAGTTGTGTCGCACAGAGCTCGGAGGTACCTCCAGGTCCTCTACCCTCTGGTTGATTTGATGGGAATCCACATTCTTGTAAAAGTGTTTTTGGATTTATGTACCTTGCAATTTGCATTTAAAGCAGCCTTCTTCCCCACGGATAGAGACAAAGTAGGACACATGATTGCACAAAAGATGGGAGCAGCCCTGGCATGGGTGACTCCTCTCGTCACTAGTAATAACCCCATACTAGATTCTTATCCAGCATTTTGTAATAGCATAAAAAGCATGTTCGGTAGACAAGAAGTCACCATAGCCGCACAAGAACGTTTAATGCATATTAAGCAAGGAAGTCAGGACATCCTGACCTACATAACTAAATTTAAAATAATGGCTGCAGATACCGCTTGGGCAGATGATGCCCTGATGATAATCTTTAGACGCAGGCTTTCAGAAGAAATGAAAGATGAAGTCTCTAAAGTCCCACATCCGCACAATATGGCTGAATTTGTGACATTAGCAATGCAAATAGACTATCGGCTACAAGAAAGGCACTGTGAGAGAAAGAAAGGCAGGAACCTTAGATTTGTTCCTCAAAACTTATCCACCCCATCAAAACCTGATTCTACTGAAAAACCTATGTAATTAGGGAGCACCCGGGGTCCTCTCTCAGTAGAGGAACGTAGCAGAAGAAAGTATTTAGGACTTTGCATGTACTGTGGAGCGTCCACACATACAGTCAAAGAATGCCCAATAGCTCCTCCTCGGAAGACGGGAAATGCCAACACCTGGCCGTAAAGGGAACGACGGTGCAGAGTTCACGATCTACAGCCAGGTCTCTACAAGACTCACACCCTTATCTACGAATTCCCCCTTGTAAAAAAAATATGGTCGTTCTGGCAGTTTCACTGGCGTGGAACAATGTAAGATTAGAAAATGTACCAGCATTGATCGATAGTGGTGCAGCAGGGATCTTTATCGATGAAATCTGATCCAGGAGTCACAATATCCATAGGACCCAAAAAAAAATAGCGATTCCAGTGGAGAGCGTAGACGGTAGTCCTCTCACTTCCGGTCCCATCAAGGAACAGACCCGTTCTGTAGTCATGACGGTCACTGCCCATCAAGAAACCCTAGAACTGGACATCATTAAGACAGCACATTACCCTATCATCTTAGGTCTTCCTTGGTTGAGAGTACACAACCTGTACATTAACTGGGCCGCTGGATCACTATTCTTGGGATCAGAATACTGCATTCAACATTGTCATAGAGGTGATTTGGTTTTATTGTCTAATACTTCTCATAATGAAGAATATAATCCACCCAGTACAGTTCTCAATCAAGTCTCGGCTCTACCAATAGAATATCTCCAATATCAGTCAGTTTTCACTAAAGCCGAATACTCTGAGCTTCCACCTCATCGTAGAGATGATTTTGCCATAGATTTACTGCCCGACAGTCCTCTTCCATTTGGTTGCATGTATATTCTGTCCGCCAAAGAGAAAGAGGTACTAAAGGAATATTTACATGCTCATCTAAAAAACAGTTTGATCACTGAATCTACATCACCCGCAGATGCCTCTCCTTTTTTTATTCCAAAAAAGAGCACTACAGAATTACGCCCCTGTATTGATTTTAGAGGGTTAAACAAGATCACTATACCCGATAAATATCCCATGCCATTCATCCCCGATATATTAGAGGCGGTCAGGAACGCAAAAATTTTCACTAAACTTGATCTGCGTGGAGCATGCCACCTCATTTGCATCAAAGCAGGTGATGATTGGAAGACAGCTTTTAGGACACCATTTGGACACTTCCAATACCGGGTGATGCCTTTTGGATTGGCTAATGCACCAGCAGTATTCCAGAGATTCATGGATCACATCTTTGCTGACATAGCTGTACATTGTGTGATAGTCTACTTAGACGACATTTTTGTTTTTTCCTCAACTCAAAGAGAACATATTTTTCATGTTAAGGAGATTTTGCATCATCTCAAACAAAATCACCTTTGCGGTAAGATTGAAAAATGTGAATTCCATAAAGACAGTGTGGCATATTTAGGTTACATCCTCTCTCATCGAGGTATCTCTATGGACCCGGCAAAGGTATCTGCCATCATAGACTGGCCCACTCCACGAAAACAGTCAAGGACATTCAGAGATTCCTGGGCTTTGCCAATTTTTATAGGCGATCAATTCCACATTTTTCAGCACTTACACAACCATTAACACACCTTTTAAAGAAGGGTATCAATTATTCATGGACCACTGAAACGCAAAGATCCTATGATGAGCTAAAAGCACTCTTCACTAAAGCTCCCATATTAGGAGTACCAGACCAACAACATCAGTTTATAGTTTAATCTGATGCATCTGATGACGCTTTGGGGGCCGTTCTCCTACAACCAGATGCCAGAAACATTGAGTGACCCGTAGCATACCTTTCTAAGACCCTTTCTCCGGCTGAACTTAATTACACCGGGTTGGAGAAAGAACTGCTCGCTATTAAACGTGCTTTCGAAGAATGGCGACATTTATTGTTGGGAGCATGTTATCGTATAGAAGTCAGAATAGACCACCATAATCTACGCACACTACAGTATGCTCAACATGCAATAGCAGACAAGCCATGTGGGCTCATTTCTTTTCTCCCTTTAGGGTATTATTCACCTTCATTCCGGGAAAGAGCAATTTGAAGGCTGATACTCTTTCTAGAAGAGATCCATTAGAACGTTGTCCATTTAAGACAGAACCCATGTTCCCGAAGGCAGTTTTTGTACCTGTAGTCCATCACTTTTTACAAAAGGTAGAGGCCCAGACAAAAGCTTTGGAATCTTCACAGCCTGACATCCTCCTTAAATATGGCTTGACAAGGAGTGGAGGATTGCTCTTTAAGGAGGAAAGAGTATATATTCCGGATGACGACCTCCTCAAGGAGGTTTTGAGGCTGTGTCACGATTTTAAAGCAGCTGGTCACAGAGGAGTCACAAGTACTTTGGAACTGATACAAAGACATTTCTGGTGGCCCACTATTAGACAGGATGTTCAGGAATACATAGCTTCCTGTTCCATCAGTCTACAGACTAAAACACCTCGAACTTCCCCTTTAGGAGAGTTGGTGCGAATGCAAATACCATCTAAGCCTTGGCAAGTTATATCTACAGACTTTATAGTAGGCCTACCGGAGTCAGAAGGGTGCACCACAATAATGGTTACAATTGATTCATTAACTAAGATGGCTCATTTAATTCCCCTGTCTTCCATTCCATCGGCTTCTCAAATGGCAAGGATTTTCCTAGACCGTATTTATTCCCATCACGGATTACCAGAAACCATCATTTCGGATTGGGGGTCACAATATACCTCAAATTACTGGAAACACCTGTGCAACTTCTTAGGTATTTCCCGGGCCTCAAGTTCTGGTTATCACCCACAAACCAATGGCCAGACAGAACGTTTAAACCAGACATTGGAGGCCTATTTGAGATGTTATGTATCAGCAACCCAAGACAACTGGAAGAGTCATCTATCTCTGGTGGAATTCCCTATAATAACACAGCACATTCTGCCATTCGAGCTAGCCCTTTTTTTTTGTACTTATGGTTTTCATCTCTCTGTCTTTCCCAATCAACCTCTTCAATCCACTCCCTGTCCAGATGTTGATTTTCTTATTAATGTCATTCATCAAGATCATCGGAAAGCCAGAGATGCCTTGCTGGAAGCACAAATCCGGAGTAAAAAGTTTGTGGATAGGCACCAAACTCCAGCTCCCCCTATACACATTGGGCACAAGGTATGGCTGACTAATGAATTCCTCCCTAGAAGACAGGTACCATCCAAGCTGTCTCCTAAATGTTTTGGTCCCTTCCCAGTTCTAGCCACGAAAGGACCTGCTGCTTTTGAACTACAGCTTCTTTATTCATGGTGGCGTATTCACCCAACCTTTCATGTCGCCCAACTGAAATTGGACGTTCAGAACCATTTCCTCCTTGGCTCGGTAGGCTCGCCTCTGCCAGTTAAGACCGATTCTGGACCAGAGTATGATGTGGCTGCGATTTGCGATTCCAGATATCAGAGAGGGGTCCTCCAATATCTAGTTGAATGGAAAGGTTATTCCCAGGCTGAACGTTCTTGGGAACCGGCTTCTGCAGTGTATGCCCCAAGTCCGGTTCGCTCATTTCACTGGTTTCATCCGGGTAAGCCTGGCTTTGCCCCGGTCAGAGGGGGCATACTTTTCTGAGTAAACATAGGGGCTGGCTTCGCTCATGGTCCGTTTGGCAGCATTGGCGTCATTTTTTGGGTGTTGGAGTCACCTCTCCCAAGATGGCGTCCATTACGAATCTTAGCATTCCAGTGTTGCCGTCTGCCTCCACACACAAGAACACTTATTGGGGTCCACCTTTTCAGTGTGGAGACTGATCCTTATTTTGGTACCATTTAATGGGTGACCTCAGAGGATAGGTTTCACAGAAGATTCCTCATAATGTATGGGGGCTCCTGTCCTTAGGCATGGGGTGCATGGGGCTGTTGCCCATTTCAGAGACAATTGTGTTGTTTGGGGCCACATTTCAGTGAGGAACTATTTTTTCTTTTTATTCGACCTTCATAAGAAGTGTGTGGTCCCCGAATTATAAATCACCCAGTGATTCTTCAAGAGTGAGGTTTTCGTAGGAAATGTTTTTAAAAAGCAACAAACTTCGTCCATAGTGCAGAGTTATATGGTGTTGTTCACAGGGTAATCCCGGGTTGGTTTTTGGGATATCCTTAGTTAAAAAATGGTCGACCGGTTTCGATGAATTTAATTTATCATCTTCTTCAGGACCTCGATTTTGGCTTGTCTCTATGAGATCAGGGGTATGGGAGGGGCATAGACACCATCATCCCTTTTACCAAAGAGAAATCAAACCGAAATGGGTTTTAGATCTTGGGGTCACAGTGATTCTTGAAGTTTTATTCTATAGTACTTTCTATTGATTTTACACAATTAAATTGATATGCTAAAAAATTTTTTAACAGTCATTTGGCTATTTGGGCTAAAGTGGACATAGAAGGCAGCTGGTAATTACCTTATATATATAGACGCTGACAGCCGGGTCTTTTTTGTATCATGCGTGCCTCCAGTCCTGCAAGACATTAACAAGGCGTATTTTAGAAGACAAAAAAGCCTGCATGAGACTTCGTGGTGCTGTATCATAAGTGAGTCGTAATACGATTATAGGGATGTCAGGCACCGTCTGTTTTGGGGTTGACAGACGGAGCGCTGGTGTGCGCTCATATCTCTGTATTTGCTTCCATTCGCACGTGCAGCTGTTGGTGTGGCGGTTCGCGGCACAGTGCGGGGAAACCATTTGTTCTAAGGAACGCCACTTTCTTGTGAAGAGGGGCCATCCCAGTCACATGCGCGTAGACCATATGGGAATACATCTGCCCACATTCATGCGTGGTGAACAAGTCTACATATCTGTCCATAGGGCGTTGATATGCGCCCGAATGCTTGTAAAGATACCGGTCGCGTGTGCGGCTGCTATCCCAATAGCAGTTCGCGTTCATGCGCGAGGGATCTTAATTCTAAAAGGGCCATGAGTGTCGACGCATGAATCGCGTTCGACTAGGAGATCACTCACCGTGTGTCACGAATGCTTGCTGGTGTCTGTGAGACGCCAGAGGAGTTGTTCTGTTTTAGCAACCGTTGCCCGGCAACAGCGGCATTTATACGTTGGCCATTTTCGCTGTTGATGATCCTCGTTTTTGGGGGCCATTTTAGAGTGACTAGAGTTACATTTAGGGGATATACATTTTTGAAAAGGCGGTTTTGTGGCGGGCTGCAAAGATAGCTGGTGCAGCAGCCTTATTTTCTTTTAACTCCTGTATTCATTACGGCAATCCTTTTTAAGACACAGTGGTCTCGTTCCCTTATTTGGTTTTTGAAAAAGGGGAAAAGGCAAAGATAATTTGTTATTCTAAGTAGTGTCCATATTTTATTTATACCACCTACACATGTATTCGCCTTCTGTCCTCATCACGGGTGCTGGGCAGGGGACTTGGGCGTAATTGCGATTCCTTATTTGGGTAGCTTGGTGATTGTGTTATGTGTAAGGAGGGGAGCGCGCGGGGCGGGGCCTCAGCACCACTTGACTGCGGAGAGGAGGTTCCACATATGTAGGGGGTGTACATTATCATTTTTTTATCATCATTTTTCAGGTGTATCCCCAGTAGACGAAATCCCATGTGGAGTTTCTTGTCATGCTTCTTCATCTCTTTTTTGAACAATATCTTCATTTCATTAGAGCAAGGCTGTTCCACTGGATTTCTTCATTGAGTCCATTTTTCTCTGTATTGAGTCTGAAAATCCAGAGTTGTTCTCGTTTCAGGAGCATCTTTCCAAAATCCCCGCCCCTTCTGGGTGGGGTTAATTTTTCCAAGATGGTCCATGTGAAGTCTTCTTAACCTTTTTTCACGAAATGGTTCACAAGGGGGGCTGTCAATTTTTTTGTACGAATACATGATTTGTGTTCAATAAGTCTTGTTTTTACTTCTCTCGTTGTCATGCCTACGTATCGTAGGGTACATGGGCACGTGATGAGGTAAATTACCCCTTTGGATTTGCAATTGGTGAAACTCCTCTGTTGCCATGGTGTATGCCATCCGATCTCGATGGATTTGCTATATGTAGTTTGGGCGTACATTGAGCACCCTCCACATGGTGTGTGTCCCGTTGGTTTGATGGCTCCCCAGATTGTGTTCTCCGACTCATTGTTGCTTGGTTCTCTCATAGTGTGGACCAGACTATCCCTTAGGTTTCTGCGTCTTTTGATGGCAAAGGACGGTAGAGCCAAGGAGCTGGAGCCTGTGTTTAGGATGGGCCAAAGTTTTTTTATTTCTTTTTTGATGCGGTTGAACATGGGGGAATAACTCATTACTGCTGTTATTTCTTCTCTTTTTTCATCTTTTTTGTGCTGTTGGAGAGTAATTTCTCTCGGTATATTTCTTGCCCTTTTGCATGTGTCAGTAATGATTCTATTCGGATAGCCTATTTTTTTCAGTTGTTTCTTGAGATCTCCATATTGTTCTTTGAAGTCTTCCAATCTTGTACATGTCCTGCGATATCGGAGAAATTGTCCAAATGGGAGGTTGTCCCTCAGGGCTTTTGGGTGATAGCTGTTGTATTGTAGTGATGAATTCCTATCAGTGTCTTTTTTATAGACCCGTGCCAACAGTTCATTTCCTTGGTTTGTGATATGGAGGTCCAGGAAGTGTGTCTCTGTCCTGTTGGCCTCAATGGTGAATCTCAGGTGTGCATTACAGTTGTTCAGCCACTGGTGGAAGGCTGTGAGTTCTTGTTCAGTCCCTTCAAATATCATGAGGACATCGTCGATGTACCTTTTCCAGACTTTTATTGTGTCCCGATAGGGGTTTGTGTCTTCATATACAAATTCCTTTTCAAAATGTTCAACATAGAGATTCGCCAAACTAGGCACAAAGGTTGCGCCCATTTCTGTCCCGGAAATCTGCTGAAAGAATACGTTTTCCAGAATGAAAAAGTTTCTAGTTAGGGCTATTCTAGCAAGTTCTGTGATGAAGCCCACATGTCCTGGGGTTAGACTCTGGTCATTAATCAGGGTTCTTCTTACCATTTCCACTGTCTCCTGCTGGGGAATACTGGTATAGAGTGCCTCGATGTCCATTGTTACTAGCCATTGGTTGGTTCCATCAAAAGGGAGAGCAGTGAGCAGATTTAGTATGGCCGTTGAATCTTTTACATAGGATGTCATCTTGGGGATCCTGTCACGTAGGAATCTGTCTACATGTTGGGACAGGGGTTCCAAGATCGAGTTGATTCCTGATACTATGGGTCTTCCAGGTATGGGGGTTATCCCCTTATGCACCTTTGGTAGTGCGTAAAACGCGGGCAGCCTTGGATGTGTTGGTGTGAGGAAAGCAGCTTCTTTTTCGTTAATGTGTTCCTCATTGAGTGCCTCCACCACGATAGGTGCAATCAATCTTCGTAGAGATGGAGTAGGATCACAGGGAAGAATTCTGTAACTGGTCTGATCTTGTACCAGAGTTTTGACCATCTGTTGGTAATTATGTATGTCCATTAGGACCGTGGCTCCTCCCTTATCTGCTGGCTTGATTATTATTGTATCATCATTGGCCAATGTTTTTAAGGCTTCTGCTTCTGCTTTACTGTAATTGTTGTGTACGAATTAGTGTTCTTTTTCTATTTTTTCCACTTTTTTGATGAGTGCTTGTTCAAAAGTGTTACACTCTGAGGTGTTGCTTTCAGTAGGCGGAAAAAATTGTGAGGCCGGATGGAGGTCCGTAAATTTCCCAGTTTCTTTTTCCATGGTGTCTTGAAAGAATTGTTTCAATCTTATTTTTCTGATCAGTTGCTTTATTTCGATTCTTGTTTGGAATGAGTCATATCGAGCAGTTGGTACAAAAGAGAGTCCTTTTTCTAGAACTTTTCTTTCTGCTTCTGTGAGTATATGTGATGACAAGTTTATGACTAGGGAAAGTTCGGTTGTTGGAATCCTTTGCCGCGGATGCGGGTTGTCATTGGGGAAAAGGGTTGCCACCGTGGTCTCCCTCGTTGGTTCCCTTGTTGGCCTAAAAAACGGACATTGTTGGTGCCTCGCCCTTGTCCCCGGTTGTCCCGGGGTTGGCCTGTTGTGGTTGATTGATGTTGTTGTGCCCTGAGGTCGTCATCTGAGCTCATACTAGAGTTGTTAGAGGAACCCGATCTGTTGCCTCTAAACTGTCTTCCACCCACTTGTTGGCTTTGTAGGAAAGCATTTTTCCTCGCTAGTTTCGCCTCTTCAGTGAAGTAGTTTTCCGTCGTATATGGATAGACTTTCTCGTGTGAGAAGGCTGACAGATCCTTTTTGAGTTTGTTGATCTTCCTTGTGAGATTTAGTTCATGGAATTCCTTCAATGATGTCTCAAGCGCTGCTAATTTAGTATTGTAAATCCCTAGTGCGATATTGGCTTTGCTGGTATCTAATTTGGTTTGAATGTCCTTCATTAGTTTTTCTGAGACTGTCTTGGCTGTATTAATGATGAGAATTAGCCAATCTCTTGTACATTTGTTAGCTATAAAGGACCAGTCTTTTCTAAATTGCAGGTCGTCTAGGAAGATTCTCGGTTCTATATGTATGATGAGCCCACTGGGTGCTGCATGGGCTCTTAGATATTCTACCATTAGTGCTCCATGCAATTCTGTTCGTATTAGTTTTTCCTTAGGGCTTCAATTTCATTCCATTTGTCGTTGTTTGTCAGGGCTTGTATTGTTGCATTTGTTCCAAGTAGGGAGGGGTTCGCTAGAACGCCTTCCAAAAGATCTTCTGCAAATGTCAGGTAGTTATTTTATGCCCTTTTTTCGTTATTTGATGGTTTTTGTAAAATATGTCTTTTTTAGCCAAAATTTCCAGACTGTTCCTTCTTGTTGTGGGTTACTTTTTGACCGGAGGGGTACTCCAGATCCGTTGTTATTTTAATACTTCCCAGCAGTCAAGTGGCTGCACAAAGATATACTGGATCACATTCAGGGAGGCGTTGAATTAGGCTTCAAAGTTTTTCCCGAAGTGTTATTCGAAACAATGTTTTAACACACAAGAACACTTATTGGGGTCCACCTTTTCAGTGTGGAGACTGATCCTTATTTTGCTACCATTTAATGGGTGACCTCAGAGGATAGGTTTCACAGAAGATTCCTCATAATGTATGGGGGCTCCTGTCCTTAGGCATGGGGTGCATGGGGCTGTTACCCATTTCAGAGAAAATTGTGTTGTTTCATAAGAACTTGGGGCCACATTTCAGTGAGGAACTATTTTTTCTTTTTATTCGACCTTCATAAGAAGTGTGTGGTCCCCGAATTATAAATCACTCGGTGATTCTTCAAGAGTGAGGTTTTCGTAGGAATTTTTTTTTAAAAGCAACGAACTTCGTCCATAGTGCAGAGTTATATGGTGTTGTTCACAGGGTATCCCGGGCTGGTTTTTGGGATATCCTTAGTTAAAAAATGGTCGACCGGTTTCGATGAATTTAATTGATCATCTTCTTCAGGACCTCGATTTTGGCTTGTCTCTATGAGATCAGGGGTATGGGAGGGGCATAGACACCATCATCCCTTTTACCTAAGAGAAATCAAACCGAAATGGGTTTTAGATCTTGGGGTCACAGTGATTCTTGAAGTTTTATTCTATAGTACTTTCTATTGATTTTACACAATTAAATTTATATGCTCAAAAAACTTTTAACAGTCATTTGGCTATTTGGGCTAAAGTGGACATAGAAGGCAGCTGGTAATTACCTTATATATATAGACGCTGACAGCCGGGTCTTTTTTGTATCATGCGTGTCTCCAGTCCTGCAAGACATTAACAAGGCGTATTTTAGAAGACAAAAAAAGCCTGCATGAGACCTCGTGGTGCTGTATCATAAGTGAGTCGTAATACGATTATAGGGATGTTTGGCACCGTCTGTTTTGGGGTTGACAGACGGAGCGCTGGTGTGCGCTCATATCTCTGTATTTGCTTCCATTTGCACGTGTAGCTGTTGGTGTGGCGGTTCGCGGCACAGTGCGGGGAAACCATTTGTTCTAAGGAACGCCACTTTCTTGTGAAGAGGGGCCATCCCAGTCACATGCACGTAGGCCATATGGGAATACATCTGCCCACATTCATGAGCGGTGAACAAGTCTACATATCTGTCCATAGAGCGTTGATATGCGCCCGAATGCTTGTAAAGATACCGATCGCGTGCGCGGCTGCTATCCCAATAACAGTTTGCGGTCGTGCGCGAGGGATCTTAATTCTAAAAGGGCCATGAGTGTCGACGCATGAATCGCGTTCGACTAGGAGATCTCTCACTGTGTGTCACGAATGCTTGCTGGTGTCTGTGAGACGCCGGAGGAGTTGTTCTGTTTTAGCAACCGTTGCCCGGCAACGGCGGCATTTATACGTTGGCCGTTTTCGCTGTTGATGATCCTCGTTTTTGGGGGCCATCTTAGAGTGACTAGAGTTACATTTAGGGGATATACATTTTTGCATAGGCGGTTTCGTGGCGGGCTGCAAAGATAGCTGGTGCAGCAGCCTTATTTTCTTTTAACTCCTGTATTCATTACGGCAATCCTTTTTAAGACACAGTGGTCTCGTTCCCTTATTTGGTTTTTGAAAAAGGGGAAAAGGCAAAGATAATTTGTTATTCTAAGTAGTTTCCATATATTATTTATACCACCTACATATGTATTTGCCTTCTGTCTTCATCACAGGTGCTGGGCAGGGGACTTGGGCGTAATTGCGATTCCTTATTTGGGTAGCTTGGTGATTGTGTTATGTTTAAGGGGGAGGGCGCGTGGGGCGGGGCCTCACCACCACTTGACTGTGGAGAGGAGGTTCCACATATGTAGGGGGTGTACATTATCATTTTTTTATCATCATTTTTCAGATGTATCCCCAGTAGACGAAATCCCATGTGGATTTTCTTGTCATGCTTCTTCATCTCTTTTTTTAACAATATCTTCATTTCATTAGAGCCAGGCTGTTCCACTGGATTTCTTCACTAAGTCCATTTTTCTCTGTATTGAGTCTGAAAATCTAGAGTTGTTCTCATTTCAGGAGCATCTTTCCAAAATCCCCACCCCTTCTGGGAGGGGTTAATTTTTCCAAGATGGTCCATGTGAAGTCTTCTTGTTTGTGACCTTTTTTCACGAAATGGTTCACAAGTGGGGCTGTCCATTTTTTTGTACAAATACATGATTTGTGTTCAATAAGTCTTGTTTTTACTTCTCTCGTTGTCATGCCTACAAATCGTAGGGTACATGGGCACGTGATGAGGTAAATTACACCTTTGGATTTGCAATTGGTGAAACTCCTCTGTTGCCATGGTGCATGCCATCCGATCTCGATGGATTTGCTACGTGTAGTTTGGGCGCACATTGAGCACCCTCCACATGGTGTGCGTCCCGTTGGTTTGATGGCTCCTCAGATTGTGTTCTCCGACTCTTTGTTGCTTGGTTCTCTCATAGTGTGGACCAGACTATCCCTGAGGTTTCTGCGTCTTTTGATGGCAAAGGACGGTAGAGCCAAGGAGCTGGAGCCTGTGTTTAGGATGGGCCAAAGTTTTTTATTTCTTTTTTTATGCGGTTGAACATGGGGGAATAACTCATTACTGCTGTTATTTCTTCTCTTTTTTCATCTTTTTTGTGTTGTTGGAGAGTAATTTCTCTCGGTATATTTCTTGCACTTTTGCATGTGTCATTAATGATTCTTTTCGGATAGCCTCTTTTTTTCAGTTGTTTCTTGAGAGCTCCAGATTGTTCTTTGAAGTCTTCCAATCTTGTACATGTCCTGCGATATCGGAGAAATTGTCCAAATGGGAGGTTGTCCCTCAGGGCTTTTGGGTGATAGCTGTTGCATTGTAGTAATGAATTCCTATCGGTGTCTTTTTTATAGACCCGTGCCAACAGTTCATTTCCTTGGTTTGTGATATGGAGGTCCAGGAAGTGTGTGTCTGTCCTGTTGGCCCCAATGGTGAATCTCAGGTGTGCATTACAGTTCTTCAGCCACTGGTGGAAGGCTGTGAGTTCTTGTTCAGTCCCTTCAAATATCATGAGGACATCGTCGATGTACCTTTTCCAGACTTTTATTTTGTCCCGATAGGGGTTTGTGTCTTCATATACGAATTCCTTTTCAAAATGTTCAACATAGAGATTTGCCAAGCTAGGCGCAAAGGTTGCGCCCATTGCTGTCCCGGAAATCTGCTGAAAGAATACATTTTCCAGAATGAAAAAGTTTTTAGTTAGGGCTATTCTAGCAAGTTCTGTGATGAAGCCCACATGTCCTGGGGTTAGACTCTGGTCATTAATCAGGGTTCTTCTTACCATTTCCACTGTCTCCTGCTGGGGAATACTGGTATAGAGTGCCTCGATGTCCATTGATACTAGCCATTGGTTGGTTCCATCAAAAGGGAGAGCAGTGAGCAGATTTAGTATGGCCGTTGAATCTTTTACATAGGATGTCATCTTGGGAATCCTGTCACGTAGGAATCTGTCTACATATTGGGACAGGGGTTCCAAGATCGAGTTGATTCCTGATACTATGGGTCTTCCAGGTATGGGGGATATCCCTTTATGCACCTTTGGTAGTGCGTAAAACGCTGGCAGCCTTGGATGTGTTGGTGTGAGGAAAGCAGCTTCTTTTTCGTTAATGTGTTCCTCATTGAGTGCCTCCTCCACGTTAGGTGCAATCAATCTTCGTAGAGATGGAGTAGGATCACAGGGAAGAATTCTGTAACTGGTCTGATCTTGTACCAGAGTGTTGACCATCTGACGGTAATTATGTATGTCCATTAGGACCGTGGCTCCTCCCTTATCTGCTGGCTTGATTATTATTGTATCATCATTGGCCAATGTTTTTAAGGCCTCTGCTTCTACTTTACTGTAATTGTTGAGTACGAATTTGTGTTCTTTTTCTATTGTTTCCACTTTTTTGATGAGTGCTTGTTCAAAAGTGTTACACTCTGAGGTGTTGCTTTCAGTAGGCGGAAAAAATTGTGAGGCCGGATGGAGGTCCGTAAATTTCCCAGTTTCTTTTTCTATGGTGTCTTGAAAGAATTGTTTCAATCTTATTTTTCTGATCAGTTGCTTTATTTCGATTCTTGTTTGGAATGGGTCATATCGAGCAGTTGGTACAGAAGAGAGTCCTTTATATAGAATTTTTCTTTCTGCTTCTGTGAGTATATGTGATGACAAGTTCATGACTAGGGAAAGTTCGGTTGTTGGAATCCTTTGCTGCGGCTGCGGGTTGTCATTGGGGAAAAGGGTTGCCACCGTATTCTCCCTCGTTGGTTCCCTTGTTGGCCTAAAAAACAGACATTGTTGGTGCCTCGCCCTTGTCCCCGGTTGTTCCGGGGTTGGCCTGTTGTGGTTGATTGATGTTGTTGTGCCCTGAGGTCGTCATCTGAGCTCATACTAAAGTTGTTAGAGGAACCCGATCTGTTGCCTCTAAACTGTCTTCCACCCACTTGTTGGCTTTGTAGGAAAGCATTTTTCCTCGCTTGTTTCGCCTCTTCAGTGAAGTAGTTTTCCGTCGTATAGGGGTAGACTTTCTCGTGTGAGAAGGCTGACAGATCCTTTTTGAGTTTGTTGATCTTCCTTGTGAGATTTAGTTCATGTAATTCCTTCAATGATGTGTAACACTCACCTGATTCCCACGGAGGCGCGGGTCTTGGCAGGAAGGTGTCTGTAACACGAAACGTGATGTGCAGGATTCGGTTGGCTTCTGGGGTCGAACCTTTCCGCACTGTGTGTCGGACTCGAAGGGTGAGGTTTCTGCAGGTGAAATAATATGGGGGTTAAAGGTCTGGGTTGTGAATGTCCCTATCTCTCTCCTCTCAGCCTGACTGTTGAGCCCCCCCTCCCAGGTCAACGTGCTCACCTTAGATAGGTGAATGCTGGGCTCTCCATCTGCGTCTAGTGCAGGGTGCCGTTGCCAGTTCCTTCACTGGTGAAACGTTGGCCTCCTGACTTCAGAGGATGGGTACCGTCGTTGTCTGCACGACCGGTAAGTTTCTGGACACCTTTACTCTTTATAGTCTTTTTATGCGTGGCGGAGAAGCGCCTGGAATTGCGTAAGTATGGCAAGCGCTCTTACTGTCTCTTTCTTTGTCTTTGCAGGCGACGATGCAGAATGAAGAAATCCGGAATTCGCCGCGTGCCGGTAAGTGTAACACTGCTGTTTATCTTTGCAGGTGAAGATGCAGCGTGAAGAATCCGGAATGCACAGCGTGCCGGTAAGTAGAATAATGCTGTTTATCTTTGCAGGTGAAGATGCAGCGTGAAGAAGCCGGAATGCACAGCGTGCCAGTAAGTATGATAATGCTGTTTATCTTTGCAGGCGAAGATGCAGCGTGAAGAAGCCGGAATGCACAGCGTGCCAGTAAGTATGATAATGCTGTTTATCTTTGCAGGCGAAGGTGCAGCGTAAGACACGGCCGCTGCCGATGGATCAGGTAAGTAAACACTGCGTGTTAAAGTTCGTTCTGCTAACCTGTTGTTTCGGGTCTTTTGCAGGTGCTGATGTTGATCGGGTACAGGAATGGTAAGTATAATTCTTGCAGGTTCAGGATCGAAAGAAGAAAGGCTGGAACAGACTCGGTGAGCGTTCTGCTGCAGATGCAGAATAACGCGAAGCACATTTCATCAATCGGGTGTGGTTTAAATAGCCTAGGAGTGATGAGGCGTCTCCTTCCACGGCCCGCCTAGGTAAGAAAAGAGTTCCTGCTTCCAGAAGAATTCCAGTGCTGTATCCAGGGAGTGGAGCTGCCCCACCCAGGTAAGAAAGTAGTCCCAGTTCACCGAGGACTTCTAAGAGTCTGGTAAGTAAGCAGCATGGTCTGCCACAGGTAAGTCCACCCAAGCACCTTCACACCAATGATGAGCCCGGCGCTTCCAGTGCCGGGACCGATGCTTCTGATGAGCCTGGTGCCACCGGCGCCAGGACAAGGTCCAAAAGGTCCCTGTGGGGACCGGCTGGTGCCTAGGATCAGGGTTAGGGGCCTGCTTCCAAGGACGTTGGGCTGGTCCTGACTCCTTGGAAGCAGTGATCATGACAGTATCCCCCCTCAAGGCCCCTCCTAAGTGTGTCTTTCCCGGGGGCTTTGGCTTGTCGGGGTGATTCAGATGGAATCTCTTGACCAGACGAGGTGCGTGGACATGTTCTGAGGGTTCCCAAGACCTTTCCTGGGGACCATATCCTTTCCAATCAACCAGATAGTATAATTTAGACCTGGAAATTTTGGAGTCTAGGATGTTCTTCACTTCGAATTCGAGTTCTCCGTCTACCAAAACGGGTTCTGGGAGTTTAGTCAATCGGGTTTCTGGTTGTACTGGTTTTAATAAGGAGACATGGAATACTGGATGTATTTTCATATGCGTAGGTAATTCCAATTTGACAGCCACCGGATTAATTATGGCAGATATGAGGTAGGGCCCAAGGTATCTCGGGATGAAAGTGCGGGGTCCTTTTAAAGGCAGGTGCTTAGTGGATAGCCAGACTTGATCTCCTACAGCGTAGTGAGGGGCCTCTTTACGGTGCCGATCGGCTGCCTTTTTGAATTGAGCTTTAGCTCTTTGCAGATGGGCAGTGGCTTCCTCAAAGGCACAGGTGATCTCCGAATGCAAGCGATGCACAGCAGGTGCTTCAATTTCTTGGGGAGGATCCAGGTTGGAGGTTCTAGGATGGTGTCCATATAATAGGAAAAAAGGAGTCTTCCCGGTTCCAGAATGAGCCGAATTGTTGTAAGCGTATTCAGCGATCCAAAGAATATCCTTCCAGGGTTTTTCTGTTTGTGGGAGCATGCAGCGTAGATATTGTTCTAATGTCTGGTTTGTCCTTTCGGTTTGTCCGTCAGTTTGGGGATGGTGACTGGTCGAAAGTCTTACATCAACTTGGGCTAGACGACAGCAACTGCGCCAGAAGTGGGAGATGAATTGACTTCCCCTATCGGAGACTAAAACCGAAGGAAAACCGTGTAAGCGGACAATGTTTGCCAAGAATTCCCGGGCCAATACTGAGGCTGAAGGCAGACCCTTCAAGGGTATGAAGTGAGTCATTTTCGAGAATAGATCCACGACTACTAAGATGGTAGTATATCCCAAGCATGGAGGTAAGTCCGTGATAAAATCCATGGACCGGGTATGCCATGGACAGGGAGGAATGTCAAGTGGCTGTAATAGGCCGGCTGGTTTTTGCTTTTGACTTTTATTCTGGGCACACACACCGCAGGAGATTACAAATTCTCTAATATCCCTTTTCCACGATGGCCACCAGAAATGTCTTTTAATCTTTTCCATGGTTTTGGTAATGCCAGGGTGCCCCTCCATTAGAGAATCATGATAACCGGAGATTACTTGTTTTTGTAGTTTCTCACAGGGCAAGTGCAATCGTCCTCGGAAATATGGTAGGTCTTGATCTACTGAGAATTCTTTTCCCTTTAATTGCCAGTCCTGCAAATCGGTCGGAGTTAGGAGCGATTTCACCGTGGTCTTGATGTCTTCAAAAGATTGAGTGCTGACCAAACCCAAAATCCTTTGTTCTGGGATTATGGGTATTGGATCTGGATTGATCAAATGTTCATCTACTCCCATCCGGGAGAGGGCATCCGCCTTTCCGTTCTTACTACCTGGTCGATAAGTAATTATAAAGTCAAATTCTGCTAGGAACAGAGCCCAGCGAAGCTGTCTGGAAGACTGAGCTTTGGCTGTCTTTAGATATTGTAAATTGCGGTGGTCAGTCATTACGGTGACTGTGTGTCTGGCTCCAAGAAGATAATGCCGCCAGGCTTTAAAGGCCGATCTGATGGCCAAAAGTTCCTTGTCAGTAATTGAATAGTTGATCTCAGGAGGCGAAAACTTGCGGGACCAGAAGGCAACCGGATGTAGTTGGTTGGTGACCGAATCTCTTTGTGATAACACTGCTCCCATAGCAAGACTAGAAGCATCCGTTTCCATGATGTAAGGAAGTTCTGGGCGAGGATGTTTTAAAACAGGTGCAGAAATGAATTTAGCTTTTAAGTCTTGAAAAGCTTGTTCCGCTTCAGAAGACCACTCAAAACGTTTGTTCTTTTTCAACAGAGCGGTGATG
Source organism: Ambystoma mexicanum (assembly GCF_040938575.1). NCBI lineage: Eukaryota > Metazoa > Chordata > Amphibia > Caudata > Ambystomatidae > Ambystoma > Ambystoma mexicanum. Next base: position 1,249,417,385 of record NC_090923.1, read on the forward strand.
GGCTGGACTATCCGGGAAAATTCAGGAATGAATCTGCGGTAAAAGTTAGCGAATCCTAACATGCTTTGAGCTCCTTTTACAGAGGTTGGTGATGGCCACTTGATAATTGCATCAACTTTCTTTGAATCCATATGGACTCCGTTAGGTGACAATATGAATCCCAGGAACTCGACTTCCGTTGCGTTGAAAACGCATTTCTCAAGCTTAGCAAAAAGACTATGTTGACGCAATCTCTTGAGAACCTTTTTAACGTGTCTCTGATGTTCTTCTTCAGATGAGGAATATACGAGGATGTCGTCAATGTAGACAACTACACACACGTCAATGAGCTCTCTAAGGACATTGTTCATAAAATATTGGAAAGCAGCAGGAGCATTACACAGTCCAAAGGGCATCACTTGATATTCGAATAGCCCGTACTTGGTGCGGAAGGCCGTTTTCCATTCATCACCCTCTTTGATCCGTACCAAGTGGTAGGCTCCTCTGAGATCCAGCTTTGTGTATATACATGCATCTTTGACTTTGTCCAGGAGTTCAGGGATCAAAGGTAACGGGTATCTGTTTTTAACAGTGATCTGATTCAGGGCGCGGTAATCTATGCAAGTCCTAAGGTCTCCTTCCTTTTTCGGAACGAAGAACAAAGCCGATGAAGCTGGAGATTTTGAAGGACGGATAAACCCGTTAGCTAGGTATTGGTCCAGGTACTGTCTGAGGTGAAGGTTCTCTGGCTCGGTGAGGGCATAGATCCTGCTGCCAGGAGGAGTTGTTCCAGGTATCAGATCTATTTGACAGTTGTAAGACCTATGAGGAGGTAGAGTGTTAGCTTGATCCTCCTGGAAGACTTCTTGGAACTCCTGGTATTCGGGAGGCAATTTGAGAATCTCCTCAGAAGAGATCGACGCTAATGAAACATCAGGTCGAGGATAACAAGTGGTAGAACACTCTGGAAACTGAACCGTCTTTGCTCGCCAATCAATCTGAGGATTGTGCTTCTCTAACCAAGGGATTCCCAGAATGATCTGGAACTGAGGGGCCTTGATTACATCGAACACTATTCTCTCCCGGTGTCCATTGTGACTCAACAACGTCACTTCTTGGGTGGCATGCGTTACTGGTCCGGAGGCTATCTCCGTGCCATCCACAGTAGTGATGACGTCTTTTACTGCCTTAGGGACAAGGGGTAGATTCATCCTTGATACCATTTCACGGTCCACATAGTTACCGATTGCTCCGCTGTCAATGTAAGCTTCAATTGCATGCAAACGATCCGGACGTTCAGGACTAATGAGGACCATGGGTATCACGAAATGCGAGGTCACAGGACAGATCTTAACGCTCGGCAAGAGGACCTCTACTCTTGTCGGGCGAGGTCGTTTCCCTGCTCAGAATTTGTGGTACAGGTATCCGCGGCTCCTACAGTCTTCTTAGCTGGTTTCACGGGACAGTCCCGAAGAAAGTGTCCTGAATTACCGCAATAGAGGCATAATTGCAGCTGCCTTCTTCTTTCCCGCTCTTTCTGGGTTAAAGGTCCTCTCATGCCCCCTATTTGCATGGGTTCCACAGTGTCAGCTCCCTTATTCGAGGTCTGTGGTTTAGAAAACACTCGGGTATCAAATCTGGAACGATCTGCCTTCCTGTTCTGTAGTCTATGGTCCAGTTGGACAACTAAGTCAATATAGTCCGAACATTATTGTGGAGGATTCACAACTTGCGCTAGCACATCCTTGAGCTCCCCACGCAGGCCTCTGTAGAAAAGCGTTATTCTCTTGTCCTCGGGCCATTGTGTTTCCACTATGAGTCTATTGAAAGAGGCTATATAAGTCAAGAGGTCTTGGTTACCCTGTCGTAATGAGAGAAGTTCATTGTCCAAGGCCTGCCCTTGTGCATGTCTTGCGAACAGTTTCTCCATGCTGGACTGGAAGGCTTGAAAATCGTGTAAAACCGGGTCATCCTGGGTGACTAAAGGGATCGACCAATCTGCAGCGCTGCCACTGAGATAAGAAAGCACGAAAGCCACCTTGGCCTGGTCTGTTGGGAATGCAGCTGGTCGACATAAGAAGTGCAGGCGGCACTGGTTGATGAACACTGCGAATTTCTTTGGATCACCAGCAAAGCGTTCGGGCGGAGCCAAGGGCACATTACCGGGCAGATTGATTTGCACTGGATTTGAAGCTGATGCAGAAGGATAACTCCCTCCTGGAACGGGCAAAGGTGTCTGTCCTGCCTGCGTTTGTAACAACTGCCTAGCAAGGTCCTCTGTTCGCTCCTTAGAAATTATCAGTTCTCTTCTTAGAGAGCCAGTTTCCTGGCGAGCTGCATGTACTTCTGCTCTTAATTCCCCAAGCAACTGGGCTAGTTGATCAGTATCTGAGGTTTCCATTGCGCCTGGGTAGGAGTTTTGTGGTGGGCTTCGCGTTCTGTAACGCTCACCTGATTCCCACGGAGGCGCGGGTCTTGGCAGGAAGGTGTCTGTAACACGAAACGTGATGTGCAGGATTCGGTTGGCTTCTGGGGTCGAACCTCTCCGCACTGTGTGTCGGACTCGAAGGGTGAGGTTTCTGCAGGTGAAATAATATGGGGGTTAAAGGTCTGGGTTGTGAATGTCCCTATCTCTCTCCTCTAAGCCTGACTGTTGACCCCCCCTCCCAGGTCAACGTGCTCACCTTAGATAGGTGAATGCTGGGCTCTCCATCTGCGTCTAGTGCAGGGTGCCGTTGCCAGTTCCTTCACTGGTAAAACGTTGGCCTCTTGACTTCAGAGGATGGGTACCGTCGTTGTCTGCACGACCGGTAAGTTTCTGGACACCTTTCTTTGTCTTTGCAGGCGACGATGCAGAATGAAGAAATCCGGAATTCGCCGCGTGCCGGTAAGTGTAACACTGCTGTTTATCTTTGCAGGTGAAGACGCAGCGTGAAGAATCCGGAATGCACAGCGTGCCGGTAAGTAGAATAATGCTGTTTATCTTTGCAGGTGAAGATGCAGCGTGAAGAAGCCGGAATGCACAGCGTGCCAGTAAATATGATAATGCTGTTTATCTTTGCAGGCGAAGATGCAGCGTGAAGAAGCCGGAATGCACAGCGTGCCAGTAAGTATGATAATGCTGTTTATCTTTGCAGGCGAAGGTGCAGCGTAAGACACGGCCGCTGCCGATGGATCAGGTAAGTAAACACTGCGTGTTAAAGTTCGTTCTGCTAACCTGTTGTTTCGGGTCTTTTGCAGGTGCTGATGTTGATCGGGTACAGGAATGGTAAGTATAATTCTTGCAGGTTCAGGATCGAAAGAAGAAAGGCTGGAACAGACTCGGTGAGCGTTCTGCTGCAGATGCAGAATAACGCGAAGCACATTTCATCAATCGGGTGTGGTTTAAATAGCCTAGGAGTGATGAGGCATCTCCTTCCACGGCCCCGCCTAGGTAAGAAAAGAGTTCCTGCTTCCAGAAGAGTTCCAGTGCTGTATCCAGGGAGTGGAGCTGCCCCACCCAGGTAAGAAAGTAGTCCCAGTTCACCGAGGACTTCTAAGAGTCTGGTAAGTAAGCAGCATGGTCTGCCACAGGTAAGTCCACCCAAGCACTTAAATCTGCTCACTGCTCTCCCTTTTGATGGAACCAACCAATGGCTAGTAACAATGGACATCGAGGCACTCTATACCACTATTCCCCTGCAGGAGACAGTGGAAATGGTAAGAAGAACTCTGATTAATGACCAGAGTCTAACCCCAGGACATGTGGGCTTCATCACAGAACTTGCTAGAATAGCCCTAACTAGAAACTTTTTCATTCTGGAAAACGTATTCTTTCAGCAGATTTCCGGGACAGCAATGGGCGCAACCTTTGCGCCTAGCTTGGCGAATCTCTATGTTGAACATTTTGAAAAGGAATTCGTATATGAAGACACAAACCCCTATCGGGACAAAATAAAAGTCTGGAAAAGGTACATCGACGATGTCCTCATGATATTTGAAGGGACTGAACAAGAACTCACAGCCTTCCACCAGTGGCTGAACAACTGTAATGCACACCTGAGATTCACCATTGAGGCCAACAGGACAGAGACACACTTCCTGGAGCTCCATATCACAAACCAAGGAAATGGACTGTTGGCACGGGTCTATAAAAAAGACACCGATAGGAATTCATTACTACAATACAACAGCTATCACCCAAAAGCCCTGAGGGACAACCTCCCATTTGGACAATTTCTCCGATATCGCAGGACATGTACAAGATTGGAAGACTTCAAAGAACAATCTGGAGCTCTCAAGAAACAACTGAAAAAAAGAGGCTATCCAAAAAGAATCATTAATGACACTTGCAAAAGGGCAAGAAATATACCGAGAGAAATTACTCTCCAACAACACAAAAAAGATGAAAAAAGAGAAGAAATAACAGCAGTAATAAGTTATTCCCCCATGTTCAACCGCATCAAAAAAGAAATGAAAAAACTTTGGCCCATCCTAAACACAGGCTCCAGCTCCTTGGCTCTACTGTCCTTTGCCATCAAAAGACGCAGAAACCTAAGGGATAGTCTGGTCCACACTATGAGAGAACCAAGCAACAATGAGTCGGAGAACACAATCTGGGGAGCCATCAAACCAACGGGACACACACCATGTGGAGGGTGCTCAATGTGCGCCCAAACTACACGTAGCAAATCCATCATGATCGGATGGCATACACCATGGCAACAGAGGAGTTTCACCAATTGCAAATCCAAAGGGGTAATTTACCTCATCACGTGCCCATGTACCCTACGATACGTAGGCATGACAACGAGAGAAGTAAAAACAAGACTTATTGAACACAAATCATGTATTCGTACAAAAAAATTGACAGCCCCCATTGTGAACCATTTCGTGAAAAAAGGTCACAAACAAGAAGACTTCACATGGACCATCTTGGAAAAATTAACCCCACCCAGAAGGGGCGGGGATTTTGGAAAGATGCTCCTGAAACGACAACAACTCTGGATTTTCAGACTCAATACAGAGAAAAATGGACTTAATGAAGAAATCCAGTGGAACAGCCTGGCTCTAATGAAATGAAGATATTGTTCAAAAAAGAGATGAAGAAGCATGACAAGAAACTCCACATGGGATTTCGTCTACTGGGGATACACCTGAAAAATGATGATAAAAAAATGATAATGTACACCCCCTACATATGTGGAACCTCCTCTCCGCAGTCAAGTGGTGCTGAGGCCCCGCCCCGCGCGCCCCCCCTTACACATAACACAATCACCAAGCTACCCAAATAAGGAATCGCAATTACGCCCAAGTCCCCTGCCCAGCACCCGTGATGAAGACAGAAGGCGAATACATATGTAGGTGGTATAAATAAAATATGGACACTACTTAGAATAACAAATTATCTTTGCCTTTTCCCCTTTTTCAAAAACCAAATAAGGGAACGAGACCACTGTGTCTTAAAAAGGATTGCCGTAATGAATACAGGAGTTAAAAGAAAATAAGGCTGCTGCACCAGCTATCTTTGCAGCCCGCCACAAAACCGCCTATGCAAAAATGTATATCCCCTAAATGTAACTCTCTAAGATGGCCCCCAAAAACGAGGATCATCAACAGCGAAAACGGCCAACGTATAAATGCCGCCGTTGCCGGGCAACGGTTGCTAAAACAGAACAACTCCTCCGGCTTCTCACAGACACCAGCAAGCATTCGTGACACACGGTGAGTGATCTCCTAGTCGAACGCAATTCATGCGTCGACACTCATGGCCCTTTTAGAATTAAGATCCCTCGCGCACGACCGCAAACTGTTATTGGGATAGCAGCCGCGCACGTTGATCGGTATCTTTACAAGCATTCGGGCTCATATCAACGCTCTATGGACAGATATGTAGACTTGTTCACCGCGCATGAATGTGGGCAGATGTATTCCCATATGGCCTACGCGCATGTGACTGGGATGGCCCCTCTTCACAAGAAAGTGGCGTTCCTTAGAACAAATGGTTTCCCCGCACTGTGCCGCGAACCGCAACACCAACAGCTGCACGTGCGAATGGAAGCAAATACAGAGATATGAGCGCACACCAGTGCTCCGTCTGTCAACCTCAAAACAGACGGTGCCAGACATCCCTATAATCGTATTACAACTCACTTATGATACAGCACCACGAGGGCTCATGCAGGCTTTTTTGTCTTCTAAAATACGCCTTGTTAATGTCTTGCAGGACCTGGAGACACACATGATACAAAAAAGACCCGGCTGTCAGCGTCTATATATATAAGGTAATTACCAGCTGCCTTCTATGTCCACTTTAGCCCAAATAGCTAAATGACTGCTAAAAAATGTTTTAGCATATCAATTTCATTGTGTAAAATCAATAGAAAGTACTATAGAATAAAACTTCAAGAATCACTGTGGCCCCAAGATCTAAAACCCATTTCGGTTTGATTTCTCTTAGATAAAAGGGATGATGGTGTCTATGCCCCTCCCATACCCCTGATCTCATAGAGACAAGCCAAAATCGAGGTCCTGAAGAAGATGATCAATTAAATTCATCGAAACCGGTCGACCATTTTTTAACTAAGGATATCCCAAAAACCAACCCGGGATACCCTGTGAACAACACCATATAACTCTGCACTATGGACGAAGTTCGTTGCTTTTAAAAAAATTTCCTACGAAAACCTCACTCTTGAAGAATCACCGGGTGATTTATAATTCGGGGACCACACACTTCTTATGAAGGTCGAATAAAAAGAAAAAATAGTTCCTCACTGAAATGTGGCCCCAAGTTCTTATGAAACAACACAATTGTCTCTGAAATGGGCAACAGCCCCATGCACCCCATGCCTAAGGACAGGAGCCCCCATACATTATGAGGAATCTTCTGTGAAACCTATCCTCTGAGGTCACCCATTAAATGGTACCAAAATAAGGATCAGTCTCCACACTGAAAAGGTGGACCCCAATAAGTGTTCTTGTGTGTTAAAACATTGTTTCGAATAACACTTCGGGAAAAACTTTGAAGCCTAATTCAACGCCTCCCTGAATGTGATCCAGCCGTCTGCCTCCAGACAGGATTCTCCTACTTACCCGGAAGATTCCTGTCAGCAGCGCGTTGCTACTGCTCTCGGCAGCCACGCTTTGTAAGTCCGGCTCCTCTAGTATTCTAGATTAGCTTTACGATATTTCAATTCACTCCCACTGTTTAAACTCTTCCGTGTTTCTTTTAGAAATCAGAACCCTATCCTAGCAACACTTTCCATTTCTACAACCCATGCAACACTATGAAACGTCTCTGCATGCTTTCCAAGAGTAGGTGTACTTCCTTTCCTCGTTCTACCCATTTACCCGTAACACCCCACTTGTTCTTTGAAACTGACTCCCATTCTCTCCATCAGACACAATTTCCTTTGCGAAACAAACAAGACCACACCTCCTGTCACGTCTAATGCATTCCATAGGGAAACAGCTACGTACATTTCGATTATTACCGAATTCCAGTGGGGTAGGTCAAAGGCAAGATAAATAGCACTCTAGCTCCCCTTCGGTCTTTTGCTTTCATTTCGATAATAAATAGTGAATCTTCCTGCAGTTTCTTCCTGTACCATTCAGAAGAAAGCCCCGCCTTCTTCCCATTCATCCACTGAGAGTCTGCCTCGGTTCAAGAGGTAATTACGAGCCAAAAGAGTGTAACCTTTTTTCAATCTTCCCTTTCTAAATTGTTGTCTCTCTTCACACAGACACCATTAGGATACAATGGTAACTTCAGGATGTCGGAGCACTTTTTGCGACATTCATCAGGCGCTGAAACATCTACCAGACGCTCTCCAACCACCAAAGGTTTTTTCCCCCAAGAGGGTTTCCCTGGCATTTTCACGCCGAGCCTTATTTTAGGCGAGGTGAGGGAGTGCTAGGTGGACTTTCCTGTCATCATTATACATCCGAAGATCAGATCAGTGTAACAGCCGTCTGTTAATTGTTAACTGTGATTGTGAGGTCATTTCTCTGTGTGTTGACTCTATGTGCTGTGATAGAAAAGGTGCTATTGCCAATCCTTCTTATCAGAAGAGTAACAGTAACAACGTTTCTCTGACTAGTTCTGTTTTTCTTTGTATGGGTAGTCTTCGTTGGGGGATTATTAAGTGCAGGTCTTGGTTTAGTAATCAGGCAGGTTAGAGGCCAGTGAGTTTTGGTAAGTCTTGAGCAAAGCCTGATATTTCTTGCTCCAGTAGCGCATGGAATGTTCGGTGCTGGTCTAGTGGCGGAGCTATTGGATCTTTGGATAGGAGATAGGGATCCTTCTGATCCATTAGAAGTGACAGCATCTATCTTATGAGGTTTGCTTTCTCGTTTTAACTCTGGTAGGAAGGTTGTAGGTCTAATGGATGTCGGGTGGGGGAAAACACTTAAGGTGAGGTAAGAATAATGTTGGCTTAATACATAGTGGCAGTGGAGTGGGAGTAGACATGGTGGAGAAATGACACTCAGAGTAAATGGCGTTTCCAACTGTACCAGAGGACCTAACAACGAGTAGAAAAGGCAGCAGTAGTAACGGGAGACACATGAAAGCATACATATTATGAATGGAATGGTCAACTGACTCTGAAGGAAATGTAGACAAGGTGTGACAAGAAGAGTAGCGTGGCTACTATGCTGCAGGATGAACTCAGGTGAACAAGGGAATATGACCTCAAATATGCTTAGCAACAAGTCAGGACCTTAGGGTAAGTGATTGCTAGGCTAACATAATAACAACGTATCTTAATACAATATCCTAAAAATATAAGTCCAGCTATGGCAAAGGTCCTATCAAAATAATTACTAGGTTAACATATTTGCACCTAGTCAAAATCCCCAGCAACCTATTACGGACCTTGAGTAGCTACTAGTATGTCAGGATACATTTCTATAGTTGGCCATACAGTTAACAAGAGTAATCAGGTAAGGCAATAACATTGAGCTATTTCCCTGCTGAAGGACAAACATCTGAACTCATGAATCAAAGCACATTATACATACATGAATAGGTTTGAGCGAGCAGTTAGTAACAACACTATCTGTAGAAGGGCAGTGCAATTATGAAAAAAACTCACAGGGCAGCAGTATGTAGGTCGAGGTAGAGGCAGTAATTTCCGTTAAGGACTAGACTGAAAGTCTCAAATGTTCAAGGGGTCCATTGCAGCATGACATCGTGTACGAATATTTCAGCCAATCACTGCCTGGTAAAAAATTGTAGCGAGCAGTCTAGTGTGACAGTATTGGAACCATGATTTAGTTCATAGCATTAAATGTTTGAAGGCTGGGAGATAGGCAGCAGCTTCAGACAAGACAGAAACTGTGTGTGCTTACCTCCAGCTAGAGAGACAGACAGCATTTGCACTCTCTTGGGACACGGCAGCACAGCCCCAGTGCGGTCAAAGCTTTTCTTTGGCCTTCTTCACCTGGCCGGCTTCCACCTGAAAGGCACAGTGGATTGGAAGCTTTAGGTGCTTGGTTGCTAGGTGACCACACAAGCAGCCTCGTTGGGGCACTGTGTGCCACCGGCCATTTTAGAACCAAGCGACCGTGAGGGAAAGCGGGCCGTAGCAGGAATGAAATGCATAAAAATGGCTAAAAAGGGCTCTGATCTGATAGGGGCTAGGGTGCCCACACACACATGGAGCTCACCGTTCCAATGGAGGTGAAATGGATGATGATGTTGCGTAGTACATACGCATTGTGTGCATGCGCGAGCCTCGTTCTGAGCCGCGCATGTGCGTTGTTAATAAAGGAGGTCCCGATGGCAGTTGCAGCTGGGACCCTGTACCAGCAACACGCGTCCCGTGTGTGTTCCTGTATGCATGCATGCGAGCGTGTGTGTGCCTGCGGGGGGCCTCGGGGTCACACGCCACCTCTAACACTGGCGATAGGAACGGCGACGCTGGGGAAAGCGACATTGCTCCGACTGCTGCTGAGTCGGACATAGTGCGTTCTTTCCCCATGCGGTCGTGAACCTACGCACGTGGCCGGCGGCAATCTTGGGACACACACGGATCACAGCAGTTGCGGCCCACATGGGTGCTTGTGCGCCGGCTGTGTTCCAGGTCATCCTTAGATAATTTTTGGACACTCCATGGCCCTTTTGTGATAAGGGCCGTGGCTCATCATTATGAAAAGAAGATAAGGCTGAAGGTGCCTCCTCCACCTGCTGCAGGCCCACCACACATCCATCCAAAGCTTTTGGGGCCTGGACTCCTGAAGGTCAATGTAGGCAATCCAGGGCTGACCCGCCGGCAATACCCTCAACCCAGTCACCACCATGGGTGAGGAGGAGGGAGAAGAGGGAGCCCCAGCGCCAATTCCACACAGGTTGCACAGTACCTTGGCGCCCATGCCTGAATTCGACACCACAGGCCCACCATCCAAGCTGGGGCAGAAGTGGCTACTCTGGGAGAAGAAGCTAGAGATGTTCTTCAGGGCCTCATGAGAGACGGATGATGATGCGAAGGTGGCCACGATGGTATACTCAGCTGGCACGGATGTCCACAGGATTTATGACTCACTGAATCTTCAGGTGGTCACATATGATGCGGTGAAACAGGCCCTCCAAGACCACTTCCTCCACATGGCGAATGTTGATTTCGACAGATTTGTGATGTGTGCAGAGAAGCAGCAAGGGGAGGAGTCCTTGGACCAGTTCTGTGCATGGCTGAGACACCTCGCAAGCACCTGCAGATGGGTGAATGAGGAGGAGATGGTGAGGAACCAGCTGATTCAGGGGTGCAGCTCAGGAAAGCTGAGGAGGCAGGTGCTTAGGGGGCCAGGTGTGATGCTGCCGCAAATCCTTGACACTGGGAGAGCGTATGAACTGGCGGAGTCCAGAGTTGTGAAAATGGACACACCAATGCACCCAGGAAAGTGTGAGGATGCTTTCGCCATCGGGCGCTCTGCCTCAGATAGGGCACGATGGGCCCCAAGAAGAGTAGACAGTCCTTCTGCGCCCGGAAACCCCCAGTCGTGTCCGTACTGTGGATATGACTTGCCACATGCTGGGGAATGCCCTGCAAAGACAAGAGTCTGCGGACGGTGTGGCACACCAGGACACTACGCGAGAGTGTGCAGGGCCTCAACTCCAGTGGCGGTGTCGAGGGGGCCAGCAAGGTCAGTCGGGGACAATGCCTGGCGCATGAGGGGTGTGTCGTCAATCGAGCAGGGCGTGCAAGATCTGGACATCACCGAGGAGGAAGAAGAGGAGGAGGAAATCTTTTTCATCTTGAGCATAGCCATCAGGTCAAGGCAGAGCAGGCAGCCGACGTGCATGGTGAACATTGGCAATGTGCCCACCCCAGTCATGATAGATACAGGGCATCGGTCTGTGTGCTGGCTGCTAAACACTATGAGGCCCTCCCGGGCCCTCCCCAATTGGAGGAGTCCAAAGCCTGGATTTACTCCTTTGGAGGGGATACGCCGCTGCCGACTCAGGGAGTCTTTGTAGCCCCGGTGTCACATGGGCTGAACAAGATCAAGGCGAGATTCTTTGTGACGAGTGTGAGCCAGCACTCCCTATTGAGTTGTGATGCTTCTGAAGCCCTCAACATCATGCACTTCACTCTGGCGGTGTACCACACAGACATTGATCGCCTGTTGCAACGGTTCGAAAGCATCTTTCAAGGGGTAGGGAAGCTGAAGGGTGACCCCATCAGACTCCACATTGACGGGTCCGTAAGGCCGACGGCCCTCAAGCATCGAAGAATCCCGTTCCACCTGAGGGCGCAGGTGGAGAAAGAGCTTCAGTCACTCATCGATTTGGACATTATCGAGAGGGTAGAGGGCCCTACTCCGTGGGTCTCACCCATAGAGCTGGCACCAAAGCCCAAGCGCCCAGGGGCTCTCCACATCTGCGTGAACATGAGACTGACAAATGCCGCCATTAAGAGGGAGCGTCACCTGACACCCATGCTGGACGATATGGTGGGCGAGCTGCAAGGAGCAAAAGTCTTCTCCAAGCTTGATCTGAGGTCGGGGTACCACCAGCTTGAACTCCACCCGGAGTCGCGGTACATTACCACCTTTACGACCCATGAAGGGCTATATCAGTTTAAAAGACTTTGTTTTGGTGTCTCGTCAGCGGCGGAGGTCTTCCAGGACGTCATCCGGGGAGCCCTGGCAGGACTCAAAGGAGTCATAAACATGTCGGTTGACATCCTGGTCTCTGCACAGTCAGAGTCTGAACACCTGAAGAGACTGGAACGTGCCTTGGAGAGACTAAAAAGCTTGGGGCTGTCCCTGCACAGAAAGAAATGTGAGTTCCTCAAGGACCGGATAGAGTTCTTCGCCTTCATATTCCATGCGGGGGGCATATCGCCCGACCCAGAGAAGGCGAGAGACATTCGTGAGGCGGCCCGCCCGAGTCACCGGCAGAGATAAGAAGCTTCCTCGGCATGGTGAACTATTGTGGACGGTTCATCCGCGACCTGGCGTCACTGTCACAGCCTTTGCGGGCCCTGACGAGGAACGATGTCGCATGGGCATGGATGTCGAAGGAACAAAAGGTGTTTGCCGAGATCAAGAACGCTCTCTCGGGCCAGGAAACCATGGCGTACTTTAGCCCGGATAGGGAGTCCGAGATAGTTGTGGATGCCAGCACAGTGGGGTTGGGTGCGGTGCTCATGCAAGCAGACTCTCATGGGCTCATGCGTCCAATCGCATATGCCAGAAAGGCGCTCACGGATACAGAAAAACAGTACTCCCAGATCGGGCGGGAAGACCTGGCCATCCTGTGGCCCTGCAAGCACTTCCGGATCTACATTTTGGGTAAACCGGTTGTTGTGATAACAGACCACAAGCCGCTGATTCCAATCATGGCGGGTACCTCCTCTAAGCCACTGCCACGCATCGAGAGGAGGATGCTGTCGCTGATAGAATATGGGGTCAAGCTGCAGTATCGCCCGGGCACCCATAACCCCGCGAACTACCTGTTCAGACATCCAGGGGCCGGGCGCCCCTGTGACACAGCCGAGGTGGTGGACTGCATCAAGATGATGCACAACGTTGTGGAGGCTGCCCTGCCAGTGGCCCTGGCGCACTAGAAGATTGCGGACGCTTCGAATGAAGATATGATGTTTCTGATCATTAAGGAGGCCATGGACAGCGGGGAATGGAGAGAGGTGCTCACTAACAATGCCAGGAGGGAGACCGGGGCCCAAAGAGATCTCCAAGCGCTGTGGAAAGTGTGCAACGAGCTCTCGGTTGCGGAGGACGGCCTTCTGTTGAGAGGGTGCCAAATCGTCATCCCACGAGCCTTGGTGATGAAAGTGCTGCAGCTGGCCCACAAGGGGCACCAGGGAACCGCGAAGACAAAGGCACGCCTAAGACTGAAGGTGTGGTTCCCGGACCTGGAGAAAAGGGTGGACGAGTTTGTGCGCTCATGCGTACCATGCCAAGCAGCCAGTCCGGTGAAAAGAGGTCCACTGATTAGAGCAATGGAAAGAAGTGAACAGCCGTGGGGGATGGTGCACGCCGACTTCGGATCCACAGGCCAAGGACTGTACTTTCTCGCAGTGGTTGACCAATGGTCACGGTATCCCGAGGTGGAGCTGGTAGAGTCAACGGCCAGCGGCCACACCATCCTGACACTGGAGAAGATGTTTGCGACCCACGGGTTCCCCACTGAACTTTGTTCGGACAACGGACCGCCATTCCAGGGGCAGCAATTCGACAGGTACTGTGAGGAAAGAGGGATCACCCACCGGAAGGTCACCCCACTATGGCCCAGGGCAAATGGTGAGGCCGAGCGCTTCATGCGGACACTCAATAAGGTCTTCCGAATCTCGTTGGATGGGGGAGGGGAATTACGCCAAAATCTCTTTGAATTTCTGCGAGAGTACCGCACGACCCCACATCAGTCTACCGGGGTCGCGCCGGCCAAGGCCCTATTCAATTGGTGCCCCAGAGGATTGCTGCCGGAAGCGGAGGGGCACTGCCCGGGGTAGATTGACAATAACCGTGTACGCGTAGAGCGTGAGGTCAAGAACGAGAGGGAAAGCGCCCGCAGGAACCTGCCCGAGAAGACGATCGTGGTAAGTGACACTGTTCTGGTCCGGAACAGAAGGCCGGAGGGAAAGCTGTCACTCCCGTACGAGGCCCAGCCACTAGGGGTGACCCATGTCAAGGGGTCCATGGTCACGGCGGCCAATGCGAGAGGAACCATCACACAGAACGTCTCGTTCTTCAAGCGGATCGAGGCATCATCACCCCCGGTGCCGCCGGAGGCGTCCTCTCCAGGACCTGGACCTGGACCACCACCACCGAGGGACCAAGACCTCCAGAGGTCCCAGGGACACCAAGACCACCTCGAGAGGAGTCCAGAAGGTACACGAGCCGTGAAGGTCGACAGCACCTGCAGAGGTTCCAGGACTTTATCATGGACCCAGTCTCCTAGGAGGTCGAGAACTGTTCCGGTGTTCCCAGGTCGGGTGTGTTCTTTGTTAGTGTTGGACTTGTTAATTGTTTGGGGAAAAAGGAGGGATGTTGCGTAGTGCATACGCATTGTGCGCATGCGTGCGCCTCGTTCTGGGCCGCGCATGCACGTTGTTAATACAGGAGGTCGCGACGGCAGTTGCAGCTAGGACCGCGTACCAACAACATGCGTCCCTTGTGTGTTCCTGTATCCATGCCTGCGAGCGTGTGTGTGCATGTGGGTGGCCTGGGGGTCACACGCCACCTCTAACAGATGAGAAGGGGAAACGTGGCGTCGGTTGTGTGGAAGGTCGTGGAATGTTGCAGCTAGATGCTCCTGTGTCAGCTGGGAATGAGAGAAGGGGCACCTGTCCTCTTCACTTCCATGTCTGCAATGAAGCACAGACAAGGCCTTTTTCTCTGGCCTTCCTGCACTGGCCGGCTTCCGACCTGCTGGCACAGTGGATTGGAAGCTTAAGGTACTTGGTTGCTAGGTGACCACACAAGCAGCCTCGTTGTGGCACTGTGTGCCGCCGGCCATTTTAGAATCAAGCAGCCGCGGGGGGAAAGCGGGCTGAAGCAGGAATGAAATGCAGAAAAAGTGCTAAAAAGGTCTCTGATCTGATAGGGGTTAGGGTGCCCACACCCACATGGAGCTCACCGCTTGAAGGTGAGGTGGATGATGAGAAGGGGAAACTTGGCGTCGGTTATGCGCCAGGTCTTAGAATGCTGCAGCTAGACGCTCCTGCGTCAGCCAGGCATGAGAGAAGGGTCTCCTGCCCCCTTCACTTCTGTAGCAGCAGTGTCGGAATGGGGCCATCACTGTAAAAGGAATGGTTCGGTCAAAATTTTGTATTGTCCCTACGGGTCGGCCATGTGTTTTTAAGCCTAAGTCGCAAGATTTTAGAAACATTTCCTATGGACCTTACCCGGGTTTTCGTCCATTAAACGCACGCGAAAACAGGCACCAGGGCGCTGCCATTTTGTGATAACCCTATCATTTGCCGCATCGCCCTGGCTGACCTGCTTTTGTGGCACTAAATCATATCCCCCGCCCCTGAACGTGACATTATCAAAACATTCATATTCCCCGCCTCTCTCCATGACGTTACTGTGCTGCGTAGGCAAACGCGCCCAGTCGTCTTCTACGCGACTTCACACAGAACCCGGAAACCAACACAGATCAACTCACAACACAACGCGCCACAATTCGGAATATGAAACTGTACTTTAAAATCAAAAAGCAACAGGGTACATTTGGTAAAGTACATTTATTTGACATTAAATGTTTATAGAATATTCATCAATTTGCATATTAAATCGGAATGTGATTTTTTTTCTTTTCTCTCGAGCCGCAAATCCGTAAAAGTTTATCGTGAGTCACGCGCTGTTCCTTTATGGTACACAGGGTGTTGGTTTTCGTTAAAAGAAGCACTTTGGTTGCACGGTGAAACACAAGGCTGTTCCATCAACTAGGCACTAGGCCAGCATAAAGGTTGATATGTTGCTTCTAGCCGCTAGTACCGCGTAAGGGCATATGGGCCCTTGGCGATCGTCCCATAAGATCGTCAAAGTGGTGCAGTTGGTTACGAAAAGCTGCAGCCGGCGGTTGAAAAAACAATCTGCCGGGGTCTGAAACTGGTGGCAGTAGCAGTAGGGTAGGATATACCTGGTTTGAAAACATAAAAATTATAAATAGTCTCGTCAGCCGATCTTTATTACTATTATTCATTTTATTCATTACGGCCGATCAGAAACTATTTGCTTGCAAGGATAGTGCAATGGAGAATGTTTGGCTCTAAAATCAATGTGAAAACTAACGAAATAAATCGAGGTTAACACACAATGAGAAACAACTGTCTACATGCGTGTGGAATGTGGACCTGCATGCCCATGTGCCCGGTACAAAGACGATCCCACAAACATTTTACTTGCTCTTCGTTCATTCATTCATCCATTCATTAATTCTTCATTCCGGTATAATAGCGTCTAAAGAGTTACTTACATTATATTTGCAATTTCCATTGTGTCTCTGCGTAATGCAGTCCGTAAATTCCACTGTGCTTGTGACAACGATTTTTCGTATACTAAACTAATATGACACTCGGTCTAGTTTCCGAATTTTCTGCCTTATCGTCTCTTACGTTATTGCCCACCTCCTTCAAATGAAGTCCTTTCGGCATGGTCCCTGTCTCTCAAGGTCAAAAAAACAATAGAACCTTATACTGCCAGTGCGAGTTGTGGGCCTCTTCAGGCCACGAGCTGAAAATCAAAGTCGCTGACCTTCACTCGAAATGAGCATACATTCTTACTTTGCAACATCCCGTAGTAAAGCCATCTGTGAGAACTTGAATTTTCGAATCCATCTATGTACTGGGCCTCAATGTGCAAATGCGAACTGGCTTCTCTCCCATCTGCAATGGCTCGCTTGGCGCGTTCTAAGGCCCCCAATTTTGTCCTTGTTGTCCGTGAGCTTTGCAGCCCTAGAGAACCATAACTATGGGGATATTGACTTTTTGGGGGAAGGTCAGGGAAAGTATAAAGTACCCGAGGAGTTCAGTTGAAAGTGAGATTTATTGTTTGTTTGTTTTATTATTTGGAATATGCAAGCCTCCCCTTGGTTAACAGTGCGCAGCATTTACATGAGATTGTGAAGCTTAGTAACATCACCAAAAATATATACATACACATATTGGCAAGGTCAGCGATATGAGGTGAATAGAGAGAGAAGTCAAAGATGACACCCAGGTTGTTCACCACCCAGGATGGTGAAGGTAGGGTTTAAGGTTTGCATACTTTGTATGTACACTGTACAATAACAGTTTTTTACAAACAGACAATCAGATTATAATGATTTAAACCGGGATTTGTACTTCTCAACAAGTTCTTCTTTGGGTGGACATGGCACAGTGGCAATGTTTGGTGGCAATGTATCAGTGCTCTGCACAGAAACGCTCAAAATTCCATATCTGTGCTTCTCGAGTATAGCAACAATAAGGCTTTAACAAAGTTGAACTCCATTTCCTCATAGATTGGTTTGATCACCCATTGCTTACTTCTTTTTGCAAAGGCCGTAGTGTAGCAACGCATCCCTACATTACCTGTAGTTCTAGATTGTTCACGGCACAAATTCTCGTTATGGGCCAAGACTGCAAGTAGAGTCCTATATTTCATGTCCTGCATGCTGAAATGCAAGTGCTTTGGCCTGTAATTTAGGCACATATTGTGGAACACTTCCAAACCTCCTGTGTGACAGAATTCTGTCAGCCCCCTCAAATCTCTTGATAGAGTTTTATCGAAAACAATCTACTCAATGGCTTTGTGTCTGGGCGAAGATGGAACCAACCACTTCTTCTTCCGTGCCTCCTCTGGGGACAAAGGGCCATGTTCACATTGGTGGAAATGTAGGTTTTCTGTCTAGCCGTGAACGTTTGTACAGTGGTGCATCAGTGACTGCCATTTTTCAAGTAGGATTTCCACTGACCCTTCACAAGTTTTGGAGCTCCACCAAAGATGGTTGCTGATAGACTGGGACCACTGTGAAATACTTTCCAAACTTTTCTTTTTCCCTGCAGCCGAGATTTTCTTATTGATTGATTTAGCAAAATGCCATACATCAAATTGATGTTAAATATGTGGGAACTGCTCTCTCATCGTCTTGGCAATTGAAACGTGTCAGTCCGTGGCCATGCGATCGATGTGCATTCCCCTCGATTGTAGATATTACACTGATTTTATAAATCCTAGTTTCTCCATGGCCACTGAGGATTTACATTGGGACACCTGCACGACCACCGAACTCACAATTTTCTTACTGTCCATGTCCTGAAAGTGGTATGTGCAGTACTTGGCAGAAAATCCAGGGCTGTCGCACTGTCCATCGGCGGCTAGCCTGAATCGTTTGCCTTCGAATGTACTTGTTAGAGACAATTGTTCAATTTTCCAAGCATCACTAATGGCCGGAAATAGATAATCATGTTGGTATCTGTAGTACTGCGTTTTCGAAATGAAATGGAGTCCCACAAACTGAAAGAAAGACTTTAACTTTCTGAAACTGGAGCCACTAAAAAGTGATGCAGCTGCACACAGTAGATTGCCTGCTGGCAGTTTCCCCAGCATCGGTTGTGAAGACCATGAGAACGTATGATTTAATCTACAGGCGGCATGCATTGTGAGGTTACTGCCTTGTTTTTGACGAGTCACATGAATCAATGGCTTCCGACATACTTTTCCTCTGACGGAATGCCCACATTTCAGCATACTTATAATATCCATCAAACAACTGTCTAATACTATGTATTTGCCCTCTTTCATTAGACTGTCATCCGGCATCGCACTTGTTTCGGACTGCATCGTTGAGGACATATCAGCAACATTGAAAGAAATATCGCCGATATCAGGTTCTGATGCGTCGGTGAATGCTGCTGCTGGTTAATTCTCTGTCATTTCAACATTGATGGGAGAACACAACATTGTCGACAGCTTTTTGGGTGGCATTTTTTTGGCGGGTGTAGATTGTGTGAATTGATCTGCGACTACTTCAGAGCTATCTTCAATACATTCAGTATCATCTTCTTGTGGTGTTGCAGTCACACTATAGCAATGGTCCATTAAAACTTTACTGGATTCTCCGGACACATTAATTTCATGTTCTGGCCATTGGACATGAGCATCTCTAGTCTCAACACGCGGCGTCCGAATTAATAGTTCCTCCATAGTGTAAATGGTCTGGCAAGCAACATCTCTCATTCGCTTCACTGTCTGTGTATGTATAGTTCGTACACCCACGGGTAACTAGAAGACAGATTGGAAAAGGGATGTTCAGTTTAAATACAAGATAAAGTATAGTACAATTGACTGGAAAAAAACATAAAATAGTCCCCAGCACAAAAACATTTCTAAAGTTATGAACTGATTGTAACTAACCTTATTTTTGTTTCTTTTCTTTGCAACTTTTGTGACTCGACCTTCAACATCTGCATGCTGTAGCTCCAATTCGTTTCCGCATCTCTTCCCTTCCAGTATGGTTTTCAATATTGTAAACATACACACACTTGGGGTCGACGGCACAGGTACATATAAAGAGATAACCACAAATGATGCTTTGTCTAAAAGAATCAAGGAATATTCAAATATGATCAGATTTAATCGACTTATTTCTCTGATTTATTTACATCTGCATCATCTAAATGGGATGTTGTGATTGTAGTGGAAGCTCCATCGTCTCCCTGAAACACAGTACTTGCGTTAATAGGGAAGAAAGTATAGCAAATGGAATCACGTTATATGATCACGCTCGATGGAGCTGTCAGTATCCATACCTCGTGCTGCTGAAGAATATCTAGGGATGTTGTAAATGTAGTGCGCACTTCCGAAAGCTGTTGCGCCGATTCGTATCCGCATGGTCCCGCTTCCACTTCCCCTGGAATTACTTGAATGTCAGGCTCTGCATCAAGTGCGGGGGTTGACGCTTCAACAACTGCCTGAAACATAGTATTTGCATTACTAAGGATTACAATATTGAAAACATAACACACACTTGGGGTCGACCGCACAGGTACATATCAATGGCTAACCACGAATGAAACATGGTGTAGAACAAATGACCAGTGTTCCAGTCCTGATGATCACGGTCGATGGAGCTGTCAGTATCCATACCTCGTGCTGCTGAAGAACATCTAGGGCTGTTGTCAATGTGGTGGACGCTTCAGCATCTCCCTGAAAGACAGTACTTGCATTAGTATGGATAACACTAATTATAACTGAAAACAAACACCAGGGGACGACAACTAAGGTGCATATCAATTGGAA
The DNA here is from genome assembly GCF_040938575.1 of Ambystoma mexicanum. Classification (NCBI taxonomy): domain Eukaryota; kingdom Metazoa; phylum Chordata; class Amphibia; order Caudata; family Ambystomatidae; genus Ambystoma; species Ambystoma mexicanum. Next base: position 1,249,437,596 of record NC_090923.1, read on the forward strand.
AGCACTAAACAAACAATTGGTAAAATAAGCACACGATACATAAAAACTATTACTTGACATGCATAAAACAAGTCTGTAGCGGAATAGCCAAGTAAGATTACCTGATACGCGCTAGAAGTGGTTGATAACTGCGAGCACGTCACAGAGGTAGAATGTTCTTGCTTCAGATTCAAGGGATAGTCAAGCAGTTGTAAAGGTAAATTATTGTTTGATAATGAAATGCCAATATTTGAAATTGCCATGTAAGGAGACAGAATACTTGAGTAATGCATTTGAAAATGCGCAATATAGCACAGTTCACTGTGCCCATATATAGATTTCGTTTGTGGGTTATGAAATCTAAAAATAATATATTGATAAATGTCATTATTCAAAAAGCTATACACTCATATCAATGTCGAAAGTATTACAAATTGGAAAAAACACCTAAAATATCAATGAATCCATTCGGCTACCTACACACTACCGCAAGGCCTAAAGCTAAAAACGGACACTTGACTCACCACTGGCGGAATGTGGACGAATAGAGTGGGAATGGCGTTTGCGAGCAATTTTCGTGTCGTTCGCCGTTTATTCTTCTTTGTTACCCAAGATGTGGCGTACATGTTCGAGGGAAAGTGCCGGCTGCAGATGCGGTATCGATCACCCCTCTTGTCCTCAAAGACTTGTTGGATTCTACTTTCAAGCTCATGCAGTGGATATCCGCAATGTCTGACAAATTCTCTTATTCGATCAACAGTTTTCGGGAATACATGCATTGTAGTGCCTTCCGATTTAGCATGGGTCTTCGAAGGGCAACCGCTAATCGAACAGGCAGGCATTGTTGAAAATTTTGAAAAGTCAATATCGACATTATTGAACATTCTTGATGAATAAAGAGGGGGGCGTGGCCTGCGCGCATGCTGTGAAGACAGGCTCCTGCGGAGCTCCGTCCGTGATCCTTCCATATGACAAGAATATCGCTGTAATGGGTCGGTAATCCAGGAACGGACCGGACGGAACGGAAGGGGAACCACTTCCCAAAACTCGTCCTGATTCCCGGTCCGAATCGGAGAAGCAAAGTCAGAAAACAGGAAGCCCAAAGTCAAGCCCCTGGGGCCCGCAAGATGGCAGCGCCCGTTGCGGGCCAAGAAGAGATGCGACCAAGTGCGACGTACTGCAGGGCGAGACGCGCGCCTGCACTGAGGCTGCTGGGGCTGACTGATTGCGCTCCAGCTCCGCCTCAACACTGGTGACTGTGTGGAGGAGCGGCAAAGTCCAGGACTGCACCCCCCGGGCCTACGGAGCGATTGCGGCTGCCGGAGGCGGAGCTGACCGGGGCCTCGGGACTCCAGCTGCATCGGTGTCCCCCGCTAGAAGGACCGAGGCAGAAGCGGAGAAGTTCACCCCACGGAGCAGAAGCGGGCCGAGAGGAGCGTGGCTGGCGCAGCAGGTGAGGAGGAGGGAGCGGGACCTGCCTGATAGACCCGTGAGAGGGAGTTCGTGCTAGACAGCGGCCCCCGGAAGCTCGGGGTAATCACCCACGGTTCCTCCATCGAAGCTCCTAGAAAAGCAGCGGAGAATAAGCCCCTGGGGACTAATCCTACAGAAGGCCAGGAACACCGAACCCCACCAGCAGCCCACTGACAACATAGGTGGGGGACCCCCGCCGGTCCACCCCTTCAAATCCAAAATAAGCTCCTGAGGGAACGCCATCTTGGACCTGAATCTTTGAAACTCCCAGGACTAAACTCACTGGCCGAGAGTCTGCAGACTGGCCCTTGGGAAGCTCCTTGCTAGACACAGTGGCAAAGGTGGGGTTGAGACCCTGAAACTAGCGGGCAGCAAGGGCCTACGCCCGGCCGGATCGACAGTCCGAACAACAGCGACAGTACCCCACCCAACTGCCCGGGAAGCGAGAGAGGGTTGTTTGTGAAACCGCATCTGGGCCGCCAGATACGGAACTGCTAAGGGCTACTTGACATCTAAAACACATTAGCGAATAAAAGGGGCCGCTAGGCCAACCTGCACATTGTGCAGAAACGAACCCACAGCCTCAAAAACAAGAGATGTCTCCCCCCAAGGGCAAGCTGAAATTGGTCACGATGGATTCCTTCACGCCAGTTAGACCCCAGAGACAGTCACAACAAGATCCAGAACCTGTCGACGAACTGCCCCAACAAGGGGAGGATCTCAAACATGCGCAAGTCCTACAAGCAATAGCTGCCCTCATTACATCACTCGAAGGAAGACTGGAAGAGGTGAAATCGGACATACAGCTCATGCATCAGGACGCCTGCAACCTAACTGAAAGGGTCACGGTGGCAGAGACTACTCTCCAGGAAAACGTAGAGGACACCAGAGACCTGAAGAAGACGGTCCAGGATCTGGAACAGAAAGTGGTTAGGCTGGAGGCCCGCTCTGAGGAGGCCGAAGGGCGAGCCGCCGAAATAATATTCGCATACTAGGGGTCCCTGAGGACTTGGAGGGCCCAGACCCGACAGACTTCATTGAAACACTGTTGCTACAGGAAATTGGACCGGGTAACCTCTCCCAAGGGTTCTTCGTGGAAAGGGCCCATGGATCCCTTCAGAAACGTCCTCTGCCCGGATCCCATCCACGCCCAATTATAGCCAAGATCTTAAATTTCCGAGATCGAGAAACCGTATTGAGATATTCCAGAGAAGGTGGGGAGATAAAGAGGAAAGATTCAACAATAGTTATATACCCCGACTATACCCCTGCAGTGCAACGTGCAAGGAACTCCTTTATCCCAATAAAAACCCGGCTAAGGAAACTTAACTTAAAATAAATGCTGCTCTACCCATCACGCCTCAAGGTTCTCTATAACGGAAAAGCGATATTCCTAGAGACTCCAGCCGCGGCCAACATGTGGCTTGAACATAACAACCTGGCAGATGATGGAACAGGACTATCAAAGTCAGATCAGGGCTGAATAGGAACCTGCCAGAAAGAGAAGGAAACGGGTACTCCCCACATAATGACTGACCCCAGCCAAGCACAATCCAATGCAAGTCTTCTGTAAAGTAAGCTATACCGGACGAGAGATCAAAGGACCACACGAGCGAAGTTAGGCAACCCACCCCACAGAAAACTGTGTGAGCAGTCTGCTCACACACAACCTGATCCGGAAGGCCAGGAGCGGCCTGGAAGGCTCGGGACCCCCTGAGAGTTGCAAGTTGGGAGCAACTGCTAGGGACTGTTCAACTTGTTTTGTTTGTTTTCCCCATTCAAGGCAATGGGAGTTACTCAAGTTACAGAATCTCCTAAGAGTGAAACGAAAGATGCTGAAGAAGGTGGACGGGAGGGGAGATGGCAGGGATCAGGTGAACCTGCAGAAGACACTGGTAGGTGCCGGACTGATTCAGAGACAATTCGATTGATTCGACATGGCATCTAATGCTAAAATAAAGATAATGGGGGTCATTACGACCCAGGCAGTAAGTACGCCAACTTTACCACCATGGTGTAAACTATGTTTACACCATGGTGGATGGCGGATTTACCGCCCCATTCCAAGGTGAGTGGGGCGGTAAATCCCCATTTCCCATTTTATCCTTCCCCATTCCCATTTTTGCCCCATAGGGCATAATTGGAGTGGGGAAGGCGCTAATTACGCCACCGTAAATTACGGTGGCGTAATTAGCACCAAGGCGGTTTAGCGCCATGGATTTTAACGGCTGCTAAAAGCAGCCGTTAAAATCGGAATCAGGCGTTAAGGGTTAACGACGGCGTTAACCCTTAACGCCTGAGTTGTAATGAGGCCCAATGACTTGGAATGTGAGGGGCTTGGGAACCTACTTACGCCGAAACAGAATCAAGTCCTACTTGAACAGAAAAAGAGTGCAAATAGCGCTGCTGCAGGAGACACACTGCACGGTGGACTCCCTGGCTAGACTGGGGGAACATTGGGGGGACAGGGCGTGGGCACTACCTACTCTAAATACGCAAGAGGTGTGTACACTTGAATCCATCCCCAACTCCCATTCCACTTAATCAGGTCTGAGACAGACCCTGAGGGCAGGTTTTTAATTCTCTGGGGCCGATTGGAACAGGAAGAAATATGCATAGTAAACTCTTACCTCCCCAATACTAACATTGCAGCACACTTGAACTCTATGTATGCTAAAATCGCACCTTACAGACATGGTATTTTTTTCTGGGGGGGAGACTTTAATTGTGTCCATGATGCAAACCTTGACAGGTCCCTGTCCCACCCGAAAGGACCCTCAGCGGCAACCACAGCCTTGTCCTTATTATCAGATAGATTGAACCTAGCCGACATTTGGAGAGAGCGTCATCCTGACTCTCTGGGGTACTCATACTTCTCCTCCCCTCATGATCTTCACACGAGGATAGACTACATCTTCATAGGCAAAGAACACCTGTCACAAATAGAAGAAGCACAACATTTGGGAAGAACCATTTCTGACCACTCGCCGCTCTTAATAGAATGGAATCAAACTGGCCCCAGACCCCCTATCCCTATGTGGAGAATGCTGATAGACGCCCTAAGTGACCCGGTGTTCAGGGACGAACTGCATGAATTTATAGATAGTTTTATTGAGAGGAACACAGGGAGCGTTACCCACCTGAGCACGATGTGGGACGCTCTTAAAGTAGTGGCGAGGGGAGAAATCATCGCAAAAGCAGGGGGCATCAGGAAACAATTGAGGGGTGAATTAGATCAGTGGGAACGACAGGTTGAGCAACTCGAAGCTACCCCGGTGAACACTCACCAAAGAGAAGATAACCTTAAGGAACTTAGAGTTAAATGTGCCCTGGCATGGGAAAGACTAGCCAAATTTGATTATGCCACCAAAACAAACAGAACGCACAGAGAAGCCGATAGACCTAGCAGAATGCTGGCCTGGTTATGTAGGAAAGAACACCCCAAACACACGATCACCATGATACAGACTGAAGAAGGTAAGGTAGTACAGACACAGCAAGATATAAACGAAACCTTCAAGGGCTTTAACGAAAACCTTTACTCTCACAGGGATCAGGTTCCCCGAGAGCAAATCATAGACACCCTGGAGGAAATCGGGCTCCCCAAAATGACCCCTGAACAGGCTGAAGCTCTTGACGCAGATATCACAGCGGAGGATATAACAGAGGCAATCAAGTCACTGGCCACCGCTAAGACCCCCGGGAGTGACGGACTGCCCACTGAGTTTTATAAGGCATATGAGACCTCCCTAACACCCTTGTTACATGAGGTTTTCCAGGAGGCACATGAGAGAGGGATACTTCCTGACAGCATGAGGGAGACCCTGTTAATTCCAATTATCAAGCCTAATAAGCCTGCCGACAAATGTGACTCCTACCGCCCAATAGCCATGCTTAATTACGATGTAAAAATATTGACCACGGTATTAGCAGATAGACTGGCCAAAATCATAGGGCATGTAGTGCACGAGGATCAGTGTGGCTTCATACCAGGCCGGAACAGGACCATGAACCTACGTAGAGTACAACAGGTTATTTATCAGACGGAGGCTAATACGGAGACATATGGGTTTCGGCTTTGGCCCAGGGTTCATTAGATGGATCAAGATACTTTATACCAAACCTACGGCCAGAGTAAAAACAGGAAAATACATATCAGAGGCCTGGGACATATATAGGGGCACTAGGCAGGGATGCCCGTTCTCCCCCATGCTTTACGTACTAGGACTGGAACCCATTGCTATATACTTCCGAAGACAATTCTTTGACGCTGGGATACGGCTGGGGGGTATTGACCATATTATCTCTCTTTACGCAGACAACGTACTACTGTACGTCAGGGACCCACAAAACAACGTGCCCACGATGTTAGACGTCTTGGACAACTTTGCAAGGTTTTCTGTTATGCAATTCAGTAGGGCGAAGTCCTGCCTATTCCCCCTGGCAGGCCTCAAGGGGAAAGACATAACAAAACTTCCTGCGGTAGGAATACAGTGGGAGCTGACCTCATTCAAGTATTTAGGGATACACATAATGCATACCCCTACATTAATGCATGAGCACAATACGAAGACTGCGATCCCGGCCCTGAGAAAATCCATGCAATTCTGGGCGAAACTCCCCCTATCCATGATGGGAAGAGCTGCCATAATTAAAATGATTGTCCTTCCCAGATTCTTGTACGGGTTCCAGAATATACTTTTTTACATCAATGCGCCTTTTTTCCACCTGCTAGAAAGGTTAACCCGGGATTTCTTGTAGGGGTCATGGAGACGCAAAATAGCATTTTCCACCCTGATGCTACCGTACACCCAAGGGGGAATCCAACCCCCAAACTTTGAAAAGTACTACCTGGCAGCACAGCTTAGTTTTGTCATCAAATGGCTAGTAGATGAAGCCACATCTGAGACCCCCCTGCTGCAGACCCTAGTATCCCCGTTGCATATGAAAAAACTCATCTGGGCCCCCTCCCACCTGATGCGAAGTGCCCCTTTCATGGCCATCCTGGGACAAATAATATGGCGCAGGACAGTAACCCTTACCTGCACTAAGCGCCACTACTCCCCGGACATACCACTACTCTCGGACCTATGCGGCTCTGTCGCAGATCTGCACCACCTCAGACACTGGGAAAGGAATGGGATATACTCATGGGGCGACCTGTTTGTGGATGGGGCTTTTAAAGATTTTGAAACACTTCAGGAAGTAGATGGAGTCCATACGGGCCAGTTCATGTGGTATCAGAAGATGAGAACCACAGCACGAACCAAGTGGACGTCATGGCCGGAAGAACCGGAATCAAACCCCCTGATTACACTACTTTATGCCCTGGGTGAAGGTTGGAAGCCGGTGTCCCAGATCTACGGCCACCTAAGTGACATCCCCAACCGACAGAGTGCCGTTTTGAGAGGCAAATGGGAAGCGGACATGGGCCGGGAATTGTCAGATGGAGAATGGGAGAGGGCCTTGACATTTCCCAAGTCTGTCTCCAGGAACCACAGATTCAGACAATTACAACTCAACCAACTACACCGAACATACTTAACCCCATCCAGGCTGGCAAAAATCAATAATATGTCGCCCTCCAATTGCACATGGTGTGGACAGAATAATGCGGACTTGATCCACGTGTTCTGGAAGTGCATTAAGACACAATCCTTGTGGACCGCCATACAGCAGACAAGCGATAATCTGGGGGTGACTAGATAGAAATGGACCCCGGAGGAATGCCTATTGGGCACATACACTAGACCGGCCAAACTCAAGCACCTCACCAGACTAATGGACATTATGTGTATATTGGCAAAGAGGACTATGGCAATGTCTTGGAAGAAAACGGCCGGGCCCCAACAGAAAAGCTGGCACTCTGAGCTGAAACGCTGGGTACGAGCAGAAACAACGGCTTGGGAGGACAGTGTAGACAGATCCACAGATGACTCTAGTATCACCCCGGAGGCCTGGAAAGAACTCACAGACTCCCTGTTTTACCCCTCAGATGACAAGCCTGCATGAACTGGTATGAATCCACTGAAAACAGACCCATGAACTGAGTTGGCAAGACCTGTGACCATTTTGCTGCTACCTCACTGGGCTCTCACAGGCATGGTCCCTCCCCTTGCCCCTCTCCAGACTATCTGGACCCCCCCCCCTGCTCCACCAAGCAGCATTAGCTCAACAGGAAAAACACTGGGAGATAGTTAATGTTGTAATGTTAATTTGTTAAATGTTTTATTCTGAAATGCTCATTACCCTCGAAATACGGACATACTTGGTGTCCTGTAAATGTACTAAATAATAAATGCCAATAAACAAATTTGAAAATAAATCTTGATGAATAAAAATGTGATACAAAAGTAAATGAACCATACAATGTTCAATGCAAAGTTTGTTTTACTAGCCGGAACTATACCAGTTCATCATGTGCGGCTTAGTGTTTGCATAAATTGCAGAAATTTGTAAATGATGTGACTAAACTCTGAACATGTGACTCGTCCCTTGGATGTTCTGTCTTGCACGAGAAGGAAAGATGTTTACATTATAGACTGGACCGCCGAAGGATGCAATTCGATAACAATTGACACAGATGAAAATAAATAGATCTATCGATAGCATACCAATTGAAACTCAAGTCAATAGCAATGAGCCAAATGAACATAGCACTATTGGGTACTCTAATCGCAAATAGATAGAAATTTAAAAATGACCGAAATATGACTAGGATACATGGCCTTACCTTGACCAACAAACAGTTGTATTTAGCAGGCAGAGCAGTATGTTGCAGGAGAACAGGTAGATGGCCACAGGTAGCACACTGACGAGTTTTCTCGAAGCGGTCACAGATGGCACAACGACGAGCAGATTAGCATAGATCTCAGTGCTTCTCAGGTAGAACGTTCAGGAGTTGACTTGCAAAGCACAAAGATGTTCTCATGAGACATATCAAGTGGTTTATAAAGTATTAGAAACAGGGGTGTGTTTGTGAATGAATGACGTGTGAATGTCGTGGTATTATGTGGTTTGCAGGGGGGCCGCCTGCCTCAGGGGAGGCCTGCCTGCAGACACGGGGTCTGAGGAGGCCATTTGAGCGATTGCTCCTTTGGCGTGGGATACCTTTTGAAGTGTACATGGTGTTTGGCTCCTTGGCCATTATCGCCCCTGGCAGCGCTCATGCACGGGTGCGAAATGCCTTTGATAGGGGCGGGGGGGTGGATGGATGGGCCGTTGGGCGTGCAGACAAGTCACAGGAAGACTGCAGAATGGAGACACACTTATGTGGATTGCAAGGGGGCGGCCTGCCTCAGGGGAGGCCTGCCTGCAGACACGGGGTCTGAGGAGGCCATGTGAGCGATTGCCCCTTTGGCATGGGATACCTTTTGAAGTGTACATGGTGTTTGGCACCTTGGTCGTTATCGCCCCTGACAGCACACCATGGCAGCGCTTAAGCACGGGTGTGAAATGCCTTTGATAGGGGAGGGGGGGTGGATGGATGGGCTGGTGGGCATGCAGACAAGGCACAGGAAGACTGCTGAATGGAGACACACTTATGTGGATTGCAGTGGGGCGTCCTGCCTCAGGGGAGGCCTGCCTGCAGACACGGGGTCTAAGGAGGCCATGTGAGCGATTGCCCCTTTGGCGTGGGATACCTTTTGAAGTGTACATGGTGTTTGGCACCTTGGCCGTTATCGCCCCTGACAGCACACCATGGCAGCACTCATGCACAGGTGCGAAATGCCTTTGATAGGGCAGAGGGGGTGGATGGATGGGCCGGTGGGCGTGCAGACAAGGCACAGGAAGACTGCTGAATGGCGACACACTTATGTGGATTGCAGGGGGGTGGCCTGCCTGCAGACACAGGGTCTGAGGAGGCCATGTGAGCGATTGCCCCTTTGGCGTGTGATACCTTTTGAAGTGTACATGGTGTATGGCACCTTGGCCGTTATCGCCCCTGACAGCACACCATGGCAGCGCTCATCCACGGGTGCAAAATGCCTTTGATAGGGGGGGTGGATGGATGGGCCGGTGGGCGTGCAGGCAAGTGTGTGGGAGCGAGGGGCCATCAGGCCCCTCTCATCCTTTACTTCTCAGTAGAAACTCGGACCAAGTGCCTCCAGTAGTGGGTTCGCCCCTTGCCCTTATGTGATGTTAACTTTAGTTGACATTCGCGTAGATGGGACCACTGAGCAGGTCACGCGGAATCCATTTTTGTACCCCCTTTCGACTCCAACTTGGTGACCAGGCCTCACTGCGATAGACCAGCACGCAGAGCACATGGCCCCCACCCTCGTTCCAACTCTGACTGGGAAACCCCGGAGGTATTTACAACAGCTAATAAATGTAACACATCAATCTTCCTCTGAGATCACTGTCCTGCATGTGAACCAGCCTGAGCTAAGCACATAGCTCGTTCATCTCCACAAACGTGTCCTTGCCCACGCACCCTCGCCAGTGGAAACTTACTTCCATTCTGACCCTGTGTCCCTGCAAGGTATTCTCTTCATATGCCAGACCACTGACCACGCCATGATGCCCACCTAGCAGATCCTCAACTAACATTAGACCCCTACCACAGTATATCGTTGCCTATCAATAACAAATGACACATACCGGAGATTCTTGTGAGCACAGACCCACACTTCAACCAGTGTGTTAATTGATAGTATAGATATATGTGTGACTTTTATAGAGACATAACCTACTGAAAGACTTTGAACAAGTGTTATTTAGTGCATGCATTATTGAGAATATATTATGTTAGCTTAGATAGTGATCACCCCGCTTCACAGCGACCTGACCTTCACCCATTCAGAGCACAGATGTCTGACGTCCATCCTTGAATGGGGACACACTTCATTCATTTAAAAAATCAAAACAACCGTTGTTGAAATATATGTGGTGTTTTATTTTGTATCTTATTTTGATGGCACAAAAATACAAGACTTTACACATTGTACAGGTCAGGTTGCAGCACAGCGAGGGAAAATCCCCTGTACTGACCGCTGTCACTCGGGAAAGTTTCTCTTATGACACGAACGGCACAGGCGGGTATTAGTCTTCGAACGCGGTGTCCAAGCCTCCCCTGAAGCCACCATGTAAAGGAACGATAGGCCACGAGCCGGTACCACCTGTGAAAAAGAATGATACAAACTGTTTTTAAATGAACAAGATAAGTTTATTAAAGGTTTGTTGTCAATGACAATTCTTGTATCTAATGGCATTCTGCTTGGACAAATGCTATCTGGAGACTGCACACTATTGAACGACTTTCATGCGTTAACATGATATGTATATGTAATTGTGGATATAGTAGAACACCATGATATGGGAGTGGCATCACAAGCAGAGTATACTTACTCGTTACTCGGATTACGAAGACGAACAGTTGTGCGAAGTTCGTGCATAAGCACCATCATTATCCTCAACACGGACCGTGTGAGGCAGGCTGCCCTGAAGTCTGGCAGCTTGGTGATGCATTGCGGTCGTGGCTCGCCTTCCGAGATGTAGGCCACGCATCCAGAGTTTTCACAGCAGCAGCAGTTCTCCTCCTCGGTTGGCATCAGCTCGCACCGATTGCATGTGCACCAGGTGGAAACACCGTCCATGCGACTAGGTCCAGTGTATTCATCCGTTGATTCGTCCTGCCAACTGCCATCCGAAGCCCCATCGTTTTCGCGTGTTTCCCTTTCCAGTAGTTCCTCCTCGGTATACTCGGGCTCGTACATGTAGGGCATTATTGTAGACATTGTGTGGTAAACAAACTAAAATAATTTATAGCGATGGTACAGGTGTTCACACGGGCTGCAAGCGGCAAAGGTAGCTGACCAGAGCACAGAAACGAGTCACAGAATACTCAAAGTAACACAGAGAGAGGAATGGAATCGAAAATCTGCTGCTGTGTGTTGTGAAACGGTCTGTTTATACTTATTGAGTAAAGAGGCTTTCTGCCGTTTCCATGGTGACACGTCATTAGCTGAAGCACAGCGATTGTTGACACGAGATGTGCTTTGGCGTTGTGAAATGGGCGGTACGCGTCTGCTGATGACAGGCTCAGGGGCGGGGATATGATTTAGTGCCGCAAAAGCAGATCAGCCGGAGCGATGGGGCAAGAGATAGGATTATCACAAAATGGCAGCGCCCTGGTGCCTGTTTTCGCGTGCGTTTAATGGACGAAAACTCGGGTAAGGTCCATAGGAAATTTTTCGAAAATCATGTGATTTAGGCTTAAAAACACATGGCCGACTCATAGGGACAATAAAAACTTTGGACCGAACCATTCCTTTAAAAGCATGCTTTATACATGCTGGGCACACTATTGCAAATGTACATCTTACACTTTCATTCTCAAAAATGCTGCTTAATTGTTGTACCCGTTTATTTGTGTTTTATCATGTTCTCGGCAGTAGTTTCGTTAAATTGCAATGAACTTGCTATTTAACTAAACTGCTGCTGAGACTTGCAATACCAAGCCCACTTCAGAATTAGCGTGGTGTCTGGGCGTCAGGAAAAGGCGCAGGCAAGCATACTGTTTAACGTGCTCAATGCGCCTGGTACAGAATCGGGCCCTCAGTGTGCCGTGCTGATCCAGGGCCCTCTTCATATGAAAAGAAATTAAGAAAGACTTTAAAGTCCAGTTAAACACTATGGGCCTCATTACGACTCAGGCGGTAAGGGTTTTACGGCGGCGTAAACAGCGCCGACCCTTACCGCCTGATTCCGAGGTCCCTTAGCGCCATGGAGGTTTTAACACCTGCTTTTAGCAGGTGTTAAAATCCATGGCGCTAAGGGACCTTGATGTTAATTACGCCACCGTAATTTACGGTGGCGTAATTAACGCCTTCCCCACTCCCATTATGCCCTATGGGGCAAAATGGGAATGGGGAAGGGAAAATGGGAAAATGGGGATTTACCGCCCCGCCAAGGTTGGAAAGGGGCGGTAAATCCGCCAACCACCATGGCGTAAACGCAGTTTACGCCATGGTGGTAAAGTCACGGCCCAGGCGGTAACTTACCGCCTGGGTCGTAATGAGGCCCTATGTGCTGACTACTGATTCTAAGATACATTCCAAGGCAATTTTACACAGGGGGACAGTGCCCCTGGTACCTCATTCAACTCACTTTAAACCATGAATTGTATTGGCTAATGCCTGCAAGTGGTACAATGAGCGGGGCGTGTGCTGCTGCTTTAGGACACATCAACAGTTCAAATATGTGTTATTTAAAGAAAAACATTTCAAAATTAAGTGTATGCTTTTTTACATGGTTTTGTTGAATCACAAGTGAATGTCCACTATTATACTGACTAGAGTATCAACACAGGCTGTACGTTTCCTGATAGAAAGGGAGGGCCTTGCTTGTTTATCAAGGGTTTTAAGAGGTGCCTAAGGGTCCTGAAGGAAGGACATGTGTACCAAGTAGTTGGAGTCAAATCCCAAACCCCTACCGTAATTGTGATTGACAAACAAGAGAAGCAATGTAGTTCATGGCATGTTGCATCTTGGGCTCCAAAGTGGTGTTATTATCCCCTGCACAGAAATGCAGTGCTTTGTATTGAAATGGGGCTCAGAATGATGCTTGGCACTAAAGGTGTTAACTCTCTAGGCTTGGTAATAGGGATTGCTAAGGCGTTGTGTCATTTCTCATGTTAAGCAATGTGAGAATTGTGATGACGACCTTGCCTCTCTAGTAGGCAGGCCAGCTAGAAGCTGTGATGGACAGATTACCTTGGGAGATGCAATGTAGTCATGGGAGTATACTTAAGACTGAGAGACATCCAGAAGGAGAGAGGGTTCATGTTCGGACATGCTGCCTCTCACTCTTCTGAAGCCCCAGACAGAGAGTCTTCAGGTAAGGGTGCAACACTGAAAAACCCTGGAATAGGATTCTCCCTTGTCTCTGTTTCTATCATCTTGTCTTGAGAAATAATTCAAAGACAGTGCCCACAGTCAAAGCCTCTGGAGTATAGAGGAGCAGTTACATGCCTCTGTAGAAAATCCTGCCCTCCTATCGCCTATATGTTGGAAACCTGAGATTGTACCATGATTAACACCAGCTGTTGTGACCATACCACGGCGAGTACTTGAAAGAAGGTACCCACTGAGAAAACCCTACCAAATGTATCCATGAAGAGATGACAATTTTAGGGAGGATCTACCTGAAGACATATGAAAAAGAGTGAAAGAGAAGCCAGTGACGTCACAAGAGACGAGCGTGACGCCCTGAGGATACTGGCTGAAGAGCATGCATTGATCTTACAGAAACTGATGACGAAGTTAAAAATTGAGAAACTTTCATATGCGAAAAGAAGATTGCAGTTGTGTGCGAAGCACTGCAGAAAATGCAAGCCGTTCAAAAACTGTACAGATGCTGTAACGCAAGTAGACTAAGTGATCATAGAAACTGGCTATGCATAGTGAATAGACTGCAGGTGAAGCGCTGCCATTATATAGAAACTGGACATTGATGTCATGAATTTAGTAAGCCAGGACCCATGGAGAGGAAAGGCTGAGAACTGTGTCCCAGCAAGAATAAAGCTAAGATTGTGAAATGAATGGAGAGGCTGTTTGGCCTGGTATCAAAGCTGATCCAGGCAAGACTGGTTATCTATTCTTGGAGGTAGTGAACATGTGAAGCTGAATCATCTCTTGTTAAGGTGCAAAGAAAGAACCCCAAGCGTGCCAAGTTTTATTGATTTAAGACATTTAAATGCTGCAAAATGGACCAAACCGTGGTCTCCAGTCACGTGAGCCAAGATTGGAAATAGAGTTGAGCGTGGAGTCCTAGAACAACGATAGTGCATGCTCGCACTACCATATATTTCCAGGGACAAGAATACTTTGCGAGGCCAAGTTCAAAAACAATCTTCATGGCAGAAGGCATGGGTGATGAGAGATGTTGGGCTAATTGGGTGGGGAGGAAATGTCAAGTCCACCTCCTGGCACCTGGGTCTGAACTTAAGTGCTGCTAAGTGAACCGAATGTTCCAGACATGGCACGAGCGTGCCAACCAATTATAGAAGTCTGTATAACCAATGATATACTGTGTACTTAATAGTGTTGAAGATTACATGTTTTAGCGGTAGTCATAAATTCTCCACCTAACAGTAGATAACCAATCACAACCCCACCCCTTATAGAAAGTATACTTAGATGTTCCTCTTGAACGTATTACAATACCTCTTAGGTTTTTCTTATTGTGCCATGTAGTATGATGTCACGTCTGACCAATTTTTTGTATAAAAGGTTGTTTTTATGAGAAATGCATTGAGAGCTCGAGCGAACGTCCATTGATGTCCATTGTAACTCCCTGTTTTATATAATTGTTAATAAAACAGCAAAGGTCGTGCGCCAGGCTACCTTAGCCATCTTCCTGAGTTGGTTCCATTATTTGGTGTCAGAGTTATTCTGCATCCCCATCCATTGCATGCACGATTCCCAAAGGGCCATATGCTCAGGAGGTTTTCAGGGATCTGGTGTCTGGGCACATGCCTGAGACTGACAAGAGAACAGGTCCCTTCCCGAACCAGAATCTAATCACATGCACAAGGCAAGGTTAGAGCCAACAAGCACTAGTAATGCCCCAATTGATTCATGTGAGAGTGGAATAGGCTATTTAAGCTAAATAGCCACACACACAACCAGTGTCACCTTGTAGCCATCAATGGAAGTTGCGATATCAAGAATGTCAACCTGTGCCACAAAAGAAGATTGCAGTTGTGTGCGAAGCACTGCAGAAAATGCAAGCCGTTCAAAAACTGTACAGATGCTGTAACGCAAGTAGACTAAGTGATCATAGAAACTGGCTATGCATAGTGAATAGACTGCAGGTGAAGCGCTGCCATTATATAGAAACTGGACATTGATGTCATGAATTTAGTAAGCCAGGACCCATGGAGAGGAAAGGCTGAGAACTGTGTCCCAGCAAGAATAAAGCTAAGATTGTGAAATGAATGGAGAGGCTGTTTGGCCTGGTATCAAAGCTGATCCAGGCAAGACTGGTTATCTATTCTTGGAGGTAGTGAACATGTGAAGCTGAATCATCTCTTGTTAAGGTGCAAAGAAAGAACCCCAAGCGTGCCAAGTTTTATTGATTTAAGACATTTAAATGCTGCAAAATGGACCAAACCGTGGTCTCCAGTCACGTGAGCCAAGATTGGAAATAGAGTTGAGCGTGGAGTCCTAGAACAACGATAGTGCATGCTCGCACTACCATATATTTCCAGGGACAAGAATACTTTGCGAGGCCAAGTTCAAAAACAATCTTCATGGCAGAAGGCATGGGTGATGAGAGATGTTGGGCTAATTGGGTGGGGAGGAAATGTCAAGTCCACCTCCTGGCACCTGGGTCTGAACTTAAGTGCTGCTAAGTGAACCGAATGTTCCAGACATGGCACGAGCGTGCCAACCAATTATAGAAGTCTGTATAACCAATGATATACTGTGTACTTAATAGTGTTGAAGATTACATGTTTTAGCGGTAGTCATAAATTCTCCACCTAACAGTAGATAACCAATCACAACCCCACCCCTTATAGAAAGTATACTTAGATGTTCCTCTTGAACGTATTACAATACCTCTTAGGTTTTTCTTATTGTGCCATGTAGTATGATGTCACGTCTGACCAATTTTTTGTATAAAAGGTTGTTTTTATGAGAAATGCATTGAGAGCTCGAGCGAACGTCCATTGATGTCCATTGTAACTCCCTGTTTTATATAATTGTTAATAAAACAGCAAAGGTCGTGCGCCAGGCTACCTTAGCCATCTTCCTGAGTTGGTTCCATTATTTGGTGTCAGAGTTATTCTGCATCCCCATCCATTGCATGCACGATTCCCAAAGGGCCATATGCTCAGGAGGTTTTCAGGGATCTGGTGTCTGGGCACATGCCTGAGACTGACAAGAGAACAGGTCCCTTCCCGAACCAGAATCTAATCACATGCACAAGGCAAGGTTAGAGCCAACAAGCACTAGTAATGCCCCAATTGATTCATGTGAGAGTGGAATAGGCTATTTAAGCTAAATAGCCACACACACAACCAGTGTCACCTTGTAGCCATCAATGGAAGTTGCGATATCAAGAATGTCAACCTGTGCCACACTGACCCCACTAAGGGTGAAATGGGCACGCAGTTGGAAGTTGAATCCTTGAGAGTTGTCAGCGCTCCGTTGCTAAAGCTGTGTATTAAGTAGTGCTGCCCTGTAAGCCAATGGTCCTCATTATAGGTTTGGTGGTATTTCAGCGGTAAATCTGCTGTGATACCACAAATCTGTATTACAATTACTGCTACACGGTCCAACGTTATTACCGCTGGATTATAAAAGTGGTAGGCGGTGCTAGTCCTCATTAATTGGTGTCCGGGACTTCATGGGGGATTTCCCGCTGCAGTAATTCCACCATCGGCAATTCCACTGAAATTTGGCAGAAAGTCTGTGCATTACCCTCCAACTTTCCAACAAACGTATATAGTTGGGTGGTGCGGTGATGTGGCGGTATACAGTAATACCATCTAATTTTAACTGCACTACCCAACTTGTTATGAGGCCACATGACTATTCCCGATGGAGTAGAAAGACAGCATTTCTGCTAATTTGCATAATCCTAGTGCTCTGATCTGGAGGTGCACTTCCTGGGACTGCTGCTACTGGGGGGGGCGGAGGGTTCGGTGGGGCGGGGTGGAGGTGTTTTGTGTGTGTGTGAGTGTGCGTGCATGAGTCTTTAGCTTGAATTGCCTATTCTACTCTCACATGACAGGTAGAAGGCTTTTTTCTTGTCATTTTCTTTAAACCCACATTACAATTGATGGTAAATCATAAACCAATCAGTTAGTAAAGCAAAATATTGCCCTTGTACCAATGAAATGCCTTCCATGAAGAGCTTTGCTTCTTTGAATGTTAAAAGAACTGTAAAGTGATTTCAAATAAATGGTCATGTCTAGTAGATGGAATTGTGCGGTCTTTGTATAGCCAGATGTTCAAATAACGTCTCCAAAAACGCACTGGTAATAGTTCAGGATACAATACACGTGTGTGTTACTAACATAAGTATGCCCGAAAATGAGGGGCAGAAAAGACATCTGAATGAATCTACCAGACGGTTCAATTCTCCCTGTATCAGCAATATAAATAAACTCTGTTGAAGACTCATCTATGCTTTCTGATTTCTGCATAGCTTAACACACACAAACAAATGATCCCAGGTAAAAAACAAAATCAATGATGGCACTTTACCTTACAGTATACATCTTACACAATATTTGGTGTGCACCTTATGTTGGGCCTAATTCACAGAAGCGTTTTATAATAATAATAATTGTTATAATTATTACTGTCTTTATTGAGCGCTGACTTATCTTCGGGAAGCAACGGAGTGCTTCACAGAGGTATACACCAATACAGATGCATAACGGAGCACTTTACATAGGTGTTCAACATTACAGATGCACAACAGGGTGCTTTTCAGTTGTAACAACAGAACAGATATGCAGGAGGGGGGTAGGATACAGAGGGGGACAAAGGAGGGGTACCGCTGTACCGGGTGGCAGGGTGTAAAAGGTTGGGCGGCATCTAGTGAGTCTAGCGAGTCAGGTGGTGTAAGGGGCGACGTGATGGCTTAGGTGTTGAGGATGAGAGACTCCTTGTGGGTCTTGAGTTCTTTTCTGAATTCTAGAAGCATGGGGGCGACTCTGATTCAGATGGGGAGGAGATTCCATAGTCTTGGGGCGTAGGCAGAGAAGGCTTGTATCTTTTTTGCACCAGTGGATTTCAAGTTTGCACGTGTCCTGGCTTCTGGTGGTGCACTGTCTGCTGCAGATGCAGAATTTCTCTGCGAGGTAGTTCGATGACTTGAGGGCGACTCCCTTATAGATGATGCAAGAATACTTGAAGGTGATTCATGCATGCAGTGGTAGCCATTGAAGGTTGATGAGGGCTGGGGTGATGTAATCATATCTGTGTAGACCGTTGATGAGGCATGTTTAGCCACATGTAGAACACTTCTCATAGGCACAAGAGAGGATGGAGGGAGGCCTTTGAGGAGTGTATTGAATCATCCAGGTGGGATAGGACCAGTGCTTCAACAGTGGATGTAAAGCTGTCCAGGGGGAAGAAGGGCTTGACTTTTCACAGGGGGCAGAGCTGATACCAAGCTGTCTGAGTTTTCTTAGCTATGTGTGTCTTGAAGTAGAGGTGTTTGTCGATGAGGAACCCAAGGGACTTGGAGCAGGAGGTAAGCTTGAGTGTGAAGCCCACAGGGTTCATGGTTGATAGCTAGGATTTGCATGTCTTGGGTGGTCTGTGTTGTTGGTGAGGAGCAGGAAATCGGTCTTGGAGGAGTTGAGCTTCAAGTATGCACTGGACATCCAAGACTGGATCAGTGTTAGGCAGGTTTTGAACCTATGGAGTCGATCTTGAGGTATAGCTGTGTGTCGTCTACGTATTGGTGGAAGTGGATGTTGTGTGGGGCTTGGAGGGCTATCACCAGCTCCATGTGTAGATTGAAGATCAATAGGGAGAGGATGGAACCCTGTGGGACTCCACAGGTGATGGGCAACAATGGTGATCTAGAGGAATACACCTGAACAAACTGCTTGTGGTTGGTGAGGTCGGACTGGAACCAGCGCAGGACAAGGTTGCTGGTTCCCATGTGTGAGTGTAGGGTGTCTGTAAGTGCCTGGTGCTCTACTGTGTCGAATGTGTCTGAGAGGTCGAGTCTAACCAGGAGGCAGGGATGGCCGTCAAGAATGTTGAGTGCATTATTAACCACCTGTATGGTTGATGTCTCCGTGCTGCATCTGGTCTGAATCCAGATTGGTAGGTTTGGAGGAGATTGTTGGTGTCGATGTGTTGCTGCAGTTATGCGGCTACCTCCTTCTCAATGATTTTACCTAGAAAGGGAAGATGGGTGATGGAGCGATAGTTGCCTAGTTTGTTGTGCAGAATGTACACAATGGTCCAGAATGGGCTTCTTTAGTAGAGGGAGGATTTGTCCTGTTTTTAGGGTTGATGGGAATTTGCCTTGAGTTAGGGAGCTGTTGATAATCTCCATGTAGGGAAGGTGAGCTTCTGCAGGGAGGGTCTTGAGGATGGATGCTGGGAGGATGTCATCTGTATACAATGTGGCTTTGAGGATGGCCAGGGTTTCTACCAGGCCCTCTGTTGAAAGTGTCTTGAATGTTGTGCAGGGTGTGAAGATTTCGCAAGGAGGGATGTGAGGAGGGTTTGTGGATGCAGAGCTGGCATCTATGTGCTTGCAAATCTCGCTGATTTTGTCATTGAAGAAGGTGTTGATGGCAGTGGATTTTTCAATCGAGTGTGGTATGACAGGCTTGGTAGCGGGTTGATGCACTGCTTGACCGCTTTGAAGAGGGCTCTGCTTTTGTTTCCGGCTTCTGCTATGGTATTCTGATAGGTGGCCTTGGCTGTGTTGATGAGTTGCCGGAAGGTTGCTCGGAGTTCCTTGAGAAGCGCCAGGTCGGATGCAGTCCTGGTGCAGCACCAGGTTTTCTCTTGTTTCCAGGTGACTCTTTTGCTGAGGTTGAGTTCTTGTGTGTACCAGGGTTCTGACGGTTTTGGTTTGCAGGTGCATTGTTTCATAGGCATGTATTGGCCAAAGGAGGCCGAGATGGTGGTGTTGAGTGCTTCCAGTGGAGAGTCACAGATAGGTTGGGGGTGTTTTGTCCATGCAAGGTGTAGGTTTTGGAGGTCTTCTGTGAGGGCTTCCATTGGGAAGTTCTCAAAGGACCTGAAGGTTTGTCTGCTGGGTTTCTGCTGGGAGTGCTTGACTGGGGCGGTGTGCAGGATGTTGAAAGGCATGGCTAGGTGGTCAATCCAGTAAAGCGGGAGAGGAGAGCTGTAGTGTAGGGAATACAGTGCTGTGATGATTAGGTTGAGGATGTTACCTTTCTCATGTGTTAGGTCTTTCATGTGTTGTGTGAGGTTGAAGGTGTCAAGAAGGCTAAGGAGAGCTTTCTTCATCAGTTTGGTGGCCTTGTTGTTGACTGCAAGGTTGAATTGTCATAGAAAGATGTTCTATGCATTCTATGCTCAGTGTAAACAATGGATTCAGCTAAAATCTAGCATTATGGTGCACTATCAAAAGCTCAGATGAAAAAATATACTGGAGCACAAACTTGGCCATCAAATTTCTTGTACAAGGACAATACCATATATTTTTTTATCCTATCCCAGCAGATTGGATAATAATAATGTGGTCATATGAATAGTGCTGTATACACCAATCTTCCACTTTCTAAGTGCTGTGATAATTGGTGTCCCAATCATTACCATATACCACGGCACAAATATTGACCTTCAAATTTCTTGTACAAGGCCTATACCATCCTTTTTATATCCTATCACAGGAGATTGGATAATAATAATGTGGTCATATGAATAGTGCTGTATACACCAATCTTCCACTTTCTAAGTGCTGTGATAATTGGTGTCCCAATCATTACCATATACCACGGCACAAATATTGACCTTCAAATTTCTTGTACAAGGCCTATACCATCCTTTTTATATCCTATCACAGGAGATTGGATAATAATAATGTGTTCATATGAATAGTGCTGCATACACCAATATTCCATTTTCTAAGCGCTGTGATAATTGGTGTCCCCATTATTACCCACTCGTGGTACTCAGTTTATCAGCCTCAGGATTATGAATGGCTGAGTGGGACCCAACCAGGGTGTGGAGCCCATCTCTCATGTCAAGGCACGCACGTTAGCTGGAGTTCTCCGCCCGCCATTTCATGTAATGTACCAGAGAATTCGTCATGTCCGACAGAGTGTCCGTGCCAGCAGACTGTCCATTAGAATCCACGCACTCGGTACATAGGCATCTTCAGTTCAGTGCCGCAGAATATGTCCGTTTAAAATACTGAGCACATCGAGGATAAGTTTAAAAAAAAAACGCGTTTCACTTTATAACAGAGCCTAATTATGACGGAATGAATCCCGTTGCAACCGTCACTTCCTGCTGCTCATTCGGGCTCAGAGAGCTTATGCTTTTGATGCCCAAACAGGTGTTTTATTGATTAAGTACTCCATGCTTTTGCTTTATTTACTTCTGTAATTCCAAACACAAAATCTGTGCTCTTGCATGGCCACTATTTTCCAAATAGAAATGTAAACATTGTGCCAAAAATGTCTCAAACAAACAATGCATCTCTGATAATATCTTGTCATTTGCCCCCACGCCTCTGCACTCCACCCACCACTTCTGCACTTCTTTACTCATTCCTTGTGAATGGTCACATCTCGGCACTTAAGCCAGGGCCTTGGACTGGGCGCACTTGCCCCTCCCCCCCCTCCTTTTCATTCCATGTCTGGCACTTAGGTTACCTAGAATGTACTGGGCCTGGTCTGCCAGGCTTAGGACAGTTGTTTTTTGTTTCTGTTTGTCCTTCTCCCCACCAACACCGCTTAGTGCCTTACCATCTGTCACGCACTTGCACTATTTGAAACTGCGTTGGCCAAAGATTGTATGTTCTTCTCCCTCTCCTCTCCCTCCTTCCTTTAGTCTAATCCCTGTACTTGTAGTGTGGCCATCGGGCCAAGTTGACTCGTCATTTTTGCAAGATCAATTTCCAGGCCTAAGAATGACTGTATTCCCCTCTTCCCGTCCCGCCTTGAAGTGCTTTGATGTATTTCTCCTGTGTATAGGCGCTTGTCAGATAAACTCCTACTTTCTCCCAACTTCACCCCTGTTCCCCGTCTTTCTTTAATTCCTTCCTGCTCACCTGGGGGTATCTCTTCCGGTTCTGCTTCAAATCTCCTTCTCCAGACCGCTTGCTCTCTTGTCTGATGATAAGACCTACCCCGAGAGGAAGCCACCCTGCCTCTCTAACTCGGGGCAAAGGGGGCCCACGAACCGGGGTAGACCGGTGTAGGGGAAAAAGCCGAGCAGGCACAAAAAACCCCTTGTTGCAGGTCTTGTAGTAGAGCTTGGCAGGACCACTGGGCAGGGCAAAGGCAGGAGGACCTACTTCAGAAAGCAGAGCGGCTAAGCAAAGAGGAGAGCCAGCAGGGAACCGGGCACAGAGAGAGTGCCCGGGGAAAAAACACACGCTAGCCAAGACGAGGGAGAGGAAGAACGAGAAGGACGTGGGAGGCAATGAGGAGTGGAAGGAGAAGGTATGAGAAGGGAAGAGAAGCAAAGGGAGAGAACGGTGGCAGCAGCCACGGAACGGAAAACTGCAGCGTACCAACCCGGAGCCTGACGCGAAGGTTGCAACGCGCGGGCTTCCGGGTTGGATGACGTTAAATGGGCTCCGCAGAGGAGGGGCGGAAGACTAGACCGCTACATGCGGACGCCGGCAGCGTGACGGCCGAATCAATGCCCGCCCCATCGCCAGCGTCTCCACAGCCGCCAACGGCGGCCGAGCGTGACAGTATGCCCCCCTCCAGAGCCGATCCCCCCGGGCTTACCCGGATGAGCCCGGTGAAAACTCCTGACTAGTCCGGGTGCATGAATATAGGAATTAGGCTCCCAGGAGTCCTCGGAACTGGGGTAGTTCTTCCAGGAAACCAGGTATTCCAACCTGCCCCTGAGATATCTGGAATCACGGATGGCCGATACTTCGTATTCTTCGGGCAGGGATTTGGCATAACTAGACAGCCCTGTAGCCTTCTTAACTGAAATGTGGGGATCAACAGGACAGAGGAGGGAGGAGTGAAAGACCGGGTGTACCCGGTGCATGGACTTGGGAAGCTGTAATTTATAAGCAACTGGATTGATCTTCTTGATGATCTTATAAGGCCCTACAAATCGAGGGGTCAATTTGGTCGAATGCACCCATCTAGGCAAGAATCTGGTTGATAACCAAACCCGATCACCCTCCTTCCAATCCGGGCAGGGCAAGCGAGCCCTATCAGAAAAAACCTTATACTTGTGCCTAGCGGCCGCCAAACTCCGTTAAGCGGTAGAATGTGCGGCCGTTACATGATCCAAGGTAGATTCAATAGTGGGTAAATTAGAGGGTGAGGAAAAAACAGGAAGTATACTACGAGGGTGAAACCCATAAGAACAGAAAAAAGGGCTAAGACCCGTCGCCGAATGTACTGCGTTATTGTATGCGAATTCTGCTGTGGGCAGAAGGCTAACCCAATTGTCCTGATTCTTGTTGATGTAACACCTAAGGTATTGCTCGAGGGAGGCGTTAAGTCGCTCCGTCTGACCATTGGTCTGGGGGTGGAAGCCAGATGATAAAGCCCTTTCTATCCCTAGTCGGTGGCATAGGGCTCCCCAAAATCGAGATGTATATTGACTACCCCTGTCAGAGATGATTTTATCGGGAAGACCATGGAGTCTGAATATGTCCCTAAGAAAAACTTCTGCCATCTGAGCGGCAGACGGTATTCCTTGTAGTGCAGAAAAATGTGCCAGTTTAGTAAATGTGTCTATGATAACCATAAGACAGGTCGAACCCTGGGATAAGGGCAGGTCTACAATGAAGTCCGTAGAAAACTAAGACCACGGTCTGTTGGGTAATTCTGGTTGCGTCAATAAACCATATGGTTTTGCGGGTTGTGTTCTTATTCCGTGCGCACACCATACATGTTCTACAGTGATGTCTCACATCCTGGGAGAGCGATGGCCAAAAGAATGAGCGAGAGATCAACTCTGTAGTTCCTTTAACTCCTCTATGTCCAGCGGTCACATGGTTATGGCCCCAGACCAGGACCTTCCGCTGTAGGGTTTTGGAGGGAACATACAAATGCTGTCCCACAAGCAAAAGTCCTTCCGACCAACGGACCTGTGGACGTAGATTCCCAGGTACTGAGGTGACTAAGTCCGGTCTGGTTACCATCTTGATTTCTTGCAGGAAGGAAGAAACTAATCCCACAATCCGGCTTCGGGGAAACAGAGGGTTACAGACTGGAGGTGTGAGGTACTCGGAAGACTGACTTCTGGATAAAGCATCGGCCAGACTATTCTGAGTGCCTGGTATGTACGTTATAGTGAAATCATACTGGCTAAAGAAATGTGCCCAACGGGCCTGCCTTGAGTTGACACAATCCATACTTCTGAGTACCTTCAGGTTCTTATGGTCAGTACGTAATACGAAAGGATGGGTCCCGCCTTGTAGTAGGTGTCTCCATTCTTCACAAGCGACCTTGAGAGCCAAAAGTTCTTTTTCTATTACAGAGTAATTCCGTTGGCTTGTTGAAAGAGTTTTAGAAAGATAGGCTAACGGATGTTCCTTGCCATCCTTAAATTGAAGGAGAACAGCTCCCAAGGCGTTGGCCGAGGCGTCGGCCTCAACTATGAAGGGCTGATCCTGATCCGGTTGAGACAGAATCGGCGCTGAGCAGAATCTTTTCTTCAGATCCATAAAGGCTTGGTTGGCCGATTCCGACCAAAGAAAGGGCTTGGCATCCTTCTTCAGTAGGGCGGTTATGGGAAGCACTATCTGTGAGAAGTGATTGATAAATTTTCTATAGAAATTGGCTAACCCCAGAAACCGTTGGACGTCCTTTAGGGATGCAGGAACTGGCCAGTCCAAGATGGCAGATACCTTCATCGGATCCATAGAGATTCCTTTCTGAGAGAGGATGTATCCTAAGTATGGAATAGAGGGCTGGTAGAAGAGGCATTTCTCAAGCTTGACCAATAGCTGTTGCGACCGTAAACGCTGGAATACTGTCTGAAGATGACACACGTGTTCAGAGTCGGTCTTCGAGAACACCAAGATGTCATCCAAATAAACTATGACACTGCAATACAACAGATCGGAAAACAGGCGATCCATAAAGCGTTGGAATATGGCGGGTGCGTTTACTAGGCCGAACGGCATCACCCGATACTCAAAAAGGCCAAACGGGGTCCGAAAGGCAGTCTTCCATTCATCCCCATGTCTAATTCGTAGGAGATGATAAGCACTACGTAGGTCCAACTTAGAAAATATTGTGGAACCCTGGACTGCTTCCAGAATGTCTGCTATCAAGGGCATGGGGTAACGGTCTCGAACCGTGACCTTGTTCAGGCCACGATAATCAATACAGGGCCTTAGCTCCGAAGAATCCTTCTTAGGTATGAAGAAGAGAGAAGCACCGGCCGGGGATTTGGAAGGTCGAATAAGGCCATTAACTAAATGGGAATCCAAATATTTGCGAAGGGCCCTCTTTTCCATAAGAGACAAGGAGAACATGCGACTGAATGGCACCAGGGCTTCAGGCAGCAACTCGATGGCACAGTCTTCCGGCCGATGTGGGGGTAGCTCCAAAACCGAGTTGTCTTTGAAGAGGTCCGAGAATTCGGTCAATTCCGGAGGGACCTTACAAATCTCGTTTACCCCTTCTTGTAGAGGAGTAAGGACCTGTACCGGCTCTTCTGAGGGATGGAGTCCACAATTGTGTTTACAAAATGAGGAAGTGAAGGCCAAAGTGTTCTGTGTCCAATCTAGGAGCGGATTATGCATCCTCAACCAGGGGATTCCAAGAATTACTGGGAAATGCGCTGCTCGGATTAAGTCAAACTGTAGCTGTTCCGAATGGTGGAAGATGCGAACCGTCATGGTTTCTGTGGAGTGGGTGATAGGACCCGACGAAAGCGGGGAACCATCGACTCCTTCAACCTTCTGGACTTCCTCCCTTTGTACAAGAGGGAGCCCTTGTTTGTGTGCCCACATAGTATCCATAAACACTCCTGCAGCGCCACAATCCAACAGGGCCATGGTGGTAAGGACCTCCGTCGAGGTAGTCAATTGGATGGGAACTGCCATGAGACGTGAGTCCAGCGTGGTTGGGTGAGGAGCCACCGTCACTGTAAGATAGGGACTAATAGTCCGACCTCGGTCACTCGTCCCTTTTAGTTCCGAGGTCGTTCGTTTCCCGACCGTCTCGGCGGTACTTCGGGACAATTTCGAAGCAGGTGGGAATCCGAGCCACAGTACATACAAAGCCCCAATTCTCTACGGCATCTTCTCTCTTCGGATGACAATGGAGTTCTGGCTGACCCGACTTGCATAGGTTCTTCCTTGTTGCTGGGGTGAGCTAGAGAAGGTAAGGAATGGGTACCTTGAGGAAGGAAGACAGGGGACTTATGCTTCTTTCTTTCTGCCTTGCGTTCGCTCAAACGATACTCAATCTGGGTGACTATGGAGAACAAATCCGACAGGGTTGTGGGACGAGCTATTCTTGCCAGTTCGTCTTTTATCTCCTCCTTCAGTCCACGACGGAATACAGTATACTGGGCCTGTTCTGGCCATCCTGCGGTGGAAGCCAAGCGCTTAAAGGTGGATATATACGTCAACAGGTCGCTGGAACCCTGTTGAACGTCCAATAGCTCTTCTGCTGCCATATGAGTAATCTCAGCTTGTTCAAAGGTCTGACGCAATAAGGTCACAAAACCACCGTAATTATTAATCACAGGATCATTGTTTGACACCAAGGGAGTGACCCATGCTAATGCGTTCCCTGTCATGTTGGATACCATAAACCCCACCTTGGTGTGATCAGTTGAAAACAAACTTGGTCTGAAGGTGAAATACATAGAACATGCTTCCAGAAATTCTTTGAGGCGCTTCGGGGTCCCATCAAACTTGCCAGTAGACAAAGCCATGGGAGGCAATTCGTGATCCCTGGGTTCTCGAGAAGTGATCAACTGTCTCAATGCTAGATTGTCAGCCTTAACGTTCTGTAATTCGACGTTCAAGGCCTGGACTGCAGCCACTAACTCTTGTACTTGTTCAGGGGTGGCCATAGTTGCTTCCTGGCGTTGCAATCTGTCAGATAAACTCCTACTTTCTCCCAACTTCACCCCTGTTCCCCGTCTTTCTTTAATTCCTTCCTGCTCACCTGGGGGTATCTCTTCCGGTTCTGCTCCAAATCTCCTTCTCCAGACCGCTTGCTCTCTTGTCTGATGATAAGACCTACCCCGAGAGGAAGCCACCCTGCCCCTCTAACTCGGGGCAAAGGGGGCCCCCGAACCGGGGTAGACCGGTGTAGGGGAAAAAGCCGAGCAGGCACAAAAAACCCCTTGTTGCAGGTCTTGTAGTAGAGCTTGGCAGGACCACTGGGCAGGGCAAAGGCAGGAGGACCTACTTCAGAAAGCAGAGCGGCTAAGCAAAGAGGAGAGCCAGCAGGGAACCGGGCACAGAGAGAATGCACGGGGAAAAAACACACGCTAGCCAAGACGAGGGAGAGGAAGAACGAGAAGGACGTGGGAGGCAATGAGGAGTGGAAGGAGAAGGTATGAGAAGGGAAGAGAAGCAAAGGGAGAGAACGGTGGCAGCAGCCACGGAACGGAAAACTGCAGCGTACCAACCCGGAGCCTGACGCGAAGGTTGCAACGCGCGGGCTTCCGGGTTGGATGACGTTAAATGGGCTCCGCAGAGGAGGGGCGGAAGACTAGACCGCTACATGCGGACGCCGGCAGCGTGACGGCCGAATCAATGGCCGCCCCATCGCCAGCGTCTCCACAGCCGCCAACGGCGGCCGAGCGTGACAGCGCTCTATAAATAAACAATTACAATGTATGGAGCGCTTTGATACAAAGCGCTTTAAATAGAACCTACGTGCATACATTATTATTACCCAATTGAAATTGGTGCTCACTTTATCGATCTTGGAAGGATGAGAGGCTGAGTCGATGTTGCGTGAGCTCAACCCGCTGAGCTATTTTACCCACTATACTGCATTAGCAACTAATTTATACTCGCTTGCACTTCACTATCTTGTCCTTGACAGACATGTCATTGTTCTATTGCAGAGCTGATCTTCCAACCCCCAGCATTTGCGATCCCATCGTCTTTTCCCAGGAGGGCTTCAGCTGAGATATCATCCGCCCTCGTGTCCTTGTCGCTCTCCCTGGTCCCCCCGGGAATTTAATTGCATTTTGTTATCACTGCAACCATCCCGCCTCGCTCTTGTGCAGAATGATTATTTTACTTACCGCTGCTGTATGGAAGGGATTAGACTAACTACTCTTTCTAAGTAACACTGGCCTGCTCTCTAAACCCGATGACAAGATTTCAGGCGAAAAGCTGCCGCTCCCGTGACCTGATGGATCGCGCAATCTGGCACGATTGTTTCCAGTAAACCTAGGGGTAGATTTGCAGGAAAGCCTGATTTCCTGATAATATATATATGTTTACTTGAGTGTATAACTTCCCTCAGTGGAATCTGAAAAGATGTCACTTTAGAAAAGTGAATAGAACATTAGAACATATAAACTGTGCACTTCGTATAACTATTATAGTGTGAGTGCTGGCATTTACTGCAGCTGGCTGAAGTCACAAGCAGGTGTGGACTGAGGCCCTGTAATAATGTTCAAAGTGGCTGCATATTACACATTTTCAGCAAGCCCAACCCCTTTCCTTTGAGAACATTTGGAAATAAAAAAGGCAACCACATAAAAGAAGCCCAGGGAGCAGAGGCCTACCAGGAAATCTCCAGAGTTCCCTATAGGCCAGTCCACTCCTGGTCAGAAGCATGAAGCCTGCTCACCCTGGATAATCTTGACTGTATAGTGGGTCATGATTCGGGTGCATTAGCAAATCTATGCATGCCTCCAGTACTAGAATGGCAGGGGTGGTTCAATCGAAAATAGAGGAGGGATGAGGGAGATGTCAGTTGCGGCCTACGGCAGGGACCCTTCTAGAGTGTAGCACACGCTATGCACTAACTGAGGCCCACACAAGTACTCTGGTCGCAACTCCTTTTATAATCAGAACTGAGGCTTCCTGCCTCTACAACGTCACTTCCCCTCTCATGTTGCGTCCCTAGCCACGCCTCTCACATAACGATGTGGAGGTTACGATGTGACAACGTTCTTTTAACCGAATAGTCAAACATATGAACCCATTTCCGCAATGAGGCTTACTGGCTTAGCCTTAGCTCGCACAGGCCTGCCTGCCTGCCTGCGCGCTCCTGTTCTGGACTGTCATGTGAGTGTTTGCAGAGTGCTTCTCTTCCTCCGTACTCCGAGTCTTACCCATCTCCCATGTACGAGTACTCCAAATCCTCTCTGCACCCACCATCAGTCACTTCGCCTCGAAACATATAAAATGCGACACATTTCTGGTGATCTAAAGTCCTTCTTTGTTTGCTGCGGTGATCATAGTGCCCTTTACTCGTGTGACTGTAAGGGGCTCTGGCGCAAACCTGGTGTCTTCTTTCCTCCTTTGGGTCTGCCGTACCACTACTTAATCACCTTCCTCCAGGTTGTTTTGTTGATCAACCCTTCATTCGTCGGCCGCTTTTTTTCATTTTGTGTTTCTCCTCTGCATCTCTGGGTCAGATCTCCTGGTCCTCTGGTGTGGACCCCCTCCAGGGGCCCTGGTGGCAGCCGTGTTCGCAGCTATCGACCGAAGAGGGGATCAGCTGGGCACTCACCGGTAGTACTGTGAGGCGTGTGACGGTAGTCCTTTAGGAGCTGGTGCAATATCTGCTCAAAACGTGAGATAGGTGGGCAAAATGCAGCACTCTCTTGAGGTTTCCCATAAAGGGCCCAACTATGGCATTGGCTTGAAGCCAGAGGGGCATGTTTCTTTGGTGTTTGACGCACATATATTGGGCGAAGTTCGCAAAGTCTACACTGGTGAAGGAGCGGCCCATTATCTGACTTGATCACTTGTGGGACGCCATATGCCATGAGGATGCAGTCCAAGACCGGAATGACCCTGGTCGCCACTGCACCTCCAGATATCTTGAGTATTCATCAATTATGACCAGTGCATAGGTGCCGTCACAGAGGGGTCCAAATAAGTCAATGGCCAGCTCCTTCCATATCCCCCATGGTAGTGGGGACATCAGCAGGGGTTTGGTGAGAGGGGGCGTTGCCATCACACGACAAAGGTTGCAATTCTTCAGGGTGTCTTACACTTGCTTTGCTTGTCCAACTCAGGGAACCAGAGCTTCTTCTGTGGTAATTCTTTTGTGGACACGACCCCTCAGTGTCCCTCGTGAGCCAGGTCTATGACATGCTGGCATAGTGATTTAGGCAGCACAACTTTGCACCCCTTCATGATAATCTGGTCTTCAGTGGTAGTGAGCACGTCTTCTATCAGTACCATGGCTTTGATGTTGACCTGTGACATCTCGTCAAGGTGTTTGGCATGTTTCTTGGCATGTTTCATCTTTCCCTGGTCAACACACAGTGAGATGATTGCTAGCACTGGGTGGCCCGCTGACTCTTGTTGAAGAGTTCTCCATGCCACCGGGAATGGTTTCATCTGGTGGATGACGTATTGTAGATACGCATCTGCAATTGAGTGTTCTGGGTGTGAGGGTCCTGTTGGGTGGTGTGAGCGGTAATCTGCCAGGTTTTTTTCTGTCCTGGGCCTGTTCTGTATGGTGAATTTAACATCTTGGAGACAGAGTCCCCATCTTTCAGTGCGCAGTGGCATTCGGTCCTGAGGATTTCCGTAGATGGTGAGAATCGATTGTTGGTCTGTTATTATTGTTAAGGCCTTTACTGAGAGAAACAGGTGGAAATGTTCACAGGGCCAGACCACTGCCAAGCTCTCCTTTTCGGCTTGCGAGTATTTCGGTTCTGTGGCCGTTAGGCTGCAGCTGGCGTATGAGATGACCTTCTTGATGTGTGGGGACCGAGGATCGTATTGTGCTAGTAAGTCCCACTGGGCTGGCGTCTACTGTCACTTTGTGTCTTTGGCTGAACTGAAATAGGCCATACTCATTGCCACTGTGATTCGGGCTCGGATGTCCTTGAAACCGGCTTCATATTCTGGCGTCCAGACGTCTTGATTGGTTTTAGTTAGTTCTCGTAGTGGGGCACTTACTGGTGCAAAGTTCTCAAGGTAGCGGGAACAATAACTGCCCAGGCTCATAAATGACCTGATGTCTGATGCTTTCACAGTGCGCGGGGCTTCTTGTAGTGCTGTGACTTTGTCGGGGTGCATGCCTTGGCCTCAGAATATGTGGCCAAAGAATTTAAGGGTCTTTTTGCCAAATTCACACGTGTCCTTGTTAAGGGTTATATGGGCTGCTTCCAATGCTGCACAGACCTTGTATAGTGTGTTGTAATTTCCTGGGAAATGTTTTCAAATACCAGGAAATCACCACTGTAATTTAAACAGCCCTGGACAGGTTTATTACTTGATGAATTTCTTCCTGGAAGATTTCGGCCGCTGAGCAGATGCCAAAATGTAGTTGCTTGTAGCGTTAGAGCCTTATGTGAGTCACAAAGGTGGTGATGTACCGAGATTCCTGGGCTAGCTCCAGCTGGTGGTATCCCTTGTTAAGGTCTAATTTTGTGAATAGGGTCGCTCCATTGAGGAGACAGATCATGTCTGTTATTCTGAGGGCCCAGTGATGTTCCAGCTATATGGCTATGTTTGGGCGTTGCATGTCCACGCATAAGCAGATGGCTCCTTCCGCTGATCTTTTTGGGACTGGCACAATTGGGGAGATCCATGGGGTGGGCCCCACTACTGGCTCAATGATGTTGAGATCAAGCAGGTGTCTAATTTCCTCCTCCACCTGCTTTTGTTTATTGATTGGGATGCCCCTGTAGTGTTGGGCCACAGGCTTGACTGCTGGATGGATAGGCAGTCCTACCTTACAGTTTCTCAGTTTGCCCAAGCCTTTGAAGAGGATTGGAAATGCTATTGTGACGTCTCCATATGGGGCAAGAAATGTGTGGGCCATCATGCGGTACAATATGTAGACAAGTCCCATCTGTATGTCTATTCTAAAGCTCAAGATGCATCCGCTGGTGGCTTCAGTGGAGATTACATGCAGCTGGATGCGGGCCGTGTATGACTTGTGAGCGCACACTGTCGTAAAAGTCCCTTTGCATGGTAGGGGCTTGTTGGAGAAATAAGGGAATATGTCCACTAGTGACGGTCTCAGTTCTGGTGGGTGCGGGAGTCGGTTGAATGTCTCTTCGCTCATGATGTTGACCGTCACTCCTGTGTTGATTAGGAACTCCGTCGGTGTGTAGTGTACTTGGAGGATCATCATGGAGCTGTGTTATTTCACTTTCTCATTTCCCAGCACCCATAGGTAGCTTCATTTCCTCTGACTATCTTGGGAAAATGACCACTCACTGCCTGATGGAGAGTGAACTTCTACATATCGTACACTTCGCTGTGGCCTTACGTGCCTCTTCTGTCTTGAGACCTGTGAGATCACCAGGACGGTTTTCTGTCTGCTTCCCCTTTGGCGGTATCGCCTATACTCAAGGCTGGGCTTACTGTCACCTGGACGGTAGTTAGGCTGTCGCCTGCTGCCCCTCTGGGAGCTGTCATGATTCGCTGGGCAAGGGGTGTTTCTACAGACAGCCCTGAAGAGGTCATCACCGCCACAAGCTGCACATTTCTGCCCCAAGGTGGGGCACACGCCTTTGTGTGGGAACTCATAACCACACATGAAGCATGTTGGTGTGGTTGCTTTTTTCAGGCGGTGATGGTTTCAGCTTCTTGACTGTCTCTTGGTCGCTGGGGTTCGAGGATATCTTCACCCCACCCATGTGAACCACCTGATGGGATACCGCCGAGTCAGTGCTTGCCATGGGCAGAATCTCATTGAGGGACCTATGTTTCTGGAGTAGTCTCTTTTGGAACTCCGGGGACTCGCATCTGACAATGACTTGGGAGCGGAGTGCCTCCTCATTTGAAAAGCGGTGGAAGCAGTGGTCGAAGTGAGCAGGAGCGGTTGGGAGCGGTGCTCCTCTACTTTTTTAAATTAAGTTTTACAGCTCCTATACTTTTATTTTTAAAAAGAACTGTTCCGCAACGGTTTCGTTTTAAAATAACAGTGTAGGAAGAAGTTGAAACTTGCACTTTCAGTGCACTGCACTAAACATTCCCTTAAAGAGCAGGCAAATGTGTATGGGGGTTTGTATTGTGTGTGGGAGGGGACAGGTCAATGGGGTTTGTGAGGAGCTGGGCAGGTCAGCAGGGAACATAGTTCCACTACTTCTTTTCTTACACTTCGACCACTGGGTGGAAGGTGCAGTGTTTGATGCATATGCAAAGTCTCACAACTTTGTTATCTAGGGCCTCACCCCTCTCCTGCATGGTGGTGTGAAAGATGTGTCTTTCATAGTCCACATTGGTGTGTGGGGAAAATATGTGGCAAGGGCTTCCTAAAGTTCTTGAAAGGTTGCTTTTTCTGCATCGACACGCTCATACAGTATGTCCCTTACTGCCGCCCCCACTGCCAGGGTCAAGATGTTCTTCTTATGTCTGTCACCCATGAGGCCCATTGCCCCCATACATACTGTAAAATCCTTCATCCATCAGACCCACCGGGGTCCAAGGGTTCCTGTGTCATTGAGGCCAAAAGCTGGGGGTAATTGCCATGAGGAGCTGTCACCCTGCATGTTCTGGAATACATCAGAGAGGCGGGCCGATACTTTGGCCGGGATATCCTCTGCGGACATGTTGGCTCAGTTGCTGGCTTCCTATGTGAAGCTGGAGATCCCTCTTTGTCCTGTGCACCCTCCTCACCTCTGAACCCTGTGGTTGTGGGAGCAACTGCTACTGGATGTTTGCTGGGAGCCCCTGGTCACGTGAGGCCTGGCATCGCCATGGTGAGCATGAGGTCTTGGGCCTTCCTGGCCTGTCGCGTCTCTTGCATGCTCCTGTGCGTCCAGAGTGGGTGG
Organism: Ambystoma mexicanum; assembly: GCF_040938575.1. NCBI lineage: Eukaryota > Metazoa > Chordata > Amphibia > Caudata > Ambystomatidae > Ambystoma > Ambystoma mexicanum. Next base: position 1,249,471,615 of record NC_090923.1, read on the forward strand.
GGGTCTGACAGCATGGGAAAACCCTCTGCGTCACTGCTGCTGCCCGGGCAGGATAATGTTTATGTTTGCAGCTGCTCAAGCGGCCACATGGGGAGGGTCGATGCACCTCCCGTGGTCAGGGAATGCTGCCCCTTCCTTTCCTGGTTGGGCACTGGCAGCGCTGCAGGCCACACCTGTGGGAGAGCGAGAAGGTGTGTGCGACTCCACACACCCCGCCGGGTCCGGAACAACCTCGTCTCCATTGTCAGTTCCGGCCCACGGCAGGGATAGTTTGTAGTGTGCACAAGCTATGCAATAACGGAAGCCGCACATGCACATTTATTCTCCACTGCTTTAATATCATAACTGAGGCTTCCTGCATCTACAACTTCACTTCCCCTCTCATGCCCCCTCCCTAGCCCTGCCTCGCACATTACGATGTGGAGGTTACTACGTGACAGGATGGAGAGTGGAGAAGCAGTGAGAAAGGAGTAGGGAGCTGACCAATGAGGAGTACACATGATAATATCATAACATGTGCAATGTGCCTGGGAAGGAGAGGAAGTAGCAGTGAAGTGCGGGGAGTAGGGATGAAGAACAAAGACATATGGGAGAAGAGGGGAGAGTGAGGAGTGAGACGGAGGAATGATGAGTGAGAGTGAGTGAGAGTGAGCAGTAGAAATCAGAAAGCACCAAAATGGTAGGGTATATGACGCTTCAGCATCTATGAATGACATTTTCAGGGTCTTCCTCTCTGTCTCTCTGTCTTTCATTGCTCAGTATCACTCTCTCTTCTAGCTCTCCTTTGTTATCTCTTTTTCCCTCTTACCCTTCTCTCCTCTACTCTTCTCTCTATCCCACTCTTGCTCTCCTTTCGGCAATGTTCAGAATCCCTTTCCTGTGTCCCTGTTTCTTTGTCCTTTCTCTATGTCTCTCATCCCTCTCTCTCTCATGCATTTTCCCTGTGTTCCATCTTTTCACTCTGTACTTCCTGTAAAATCCGGCCTCCTAGTCTGCAAGAAACGGTAATCCTCCAAGAGATGGTAATCCTCCAGCCTGGTTTTTGATGGATTTTTATTATTATTATTATGTAGAGAGCACTCGCGTGCCCTTGAAAGAGATTCTTAGCATTGGGAGAAATTAACAAGAGGAGGCGTGGTTAGCACACACAGAAAGAAAAACAACAATTAGGAACAACAAAAATTGTCAGAGGGGGCATCTATGCTAGACAGATGGCTGAAACAGAAACCAGTGAGATACCGGAAACATGTTCAAACATAAGAAAGGCATGGGCCTTGACATAACCCTAATTGATATACATGGGAGTCCTCAACCACCTTAAGGGAGTCACCCAGACCACAGTCCTGCCCCGTGACAGTAAACACAGGCCTGGCTCCAGAAACTTTCATCTTAGTGGACAAGGTTTGTCAGGGGGCCCAACTTCCATTGGGTGTTGAAGTAGGAGTAGCCTGAAGACAGCACTGGCTTTGCTCCAGATTTTCCTTCCTGGATCCCTAAAAATCCATTTGCAGCCTTAAATTGGTTTAGTCTGCCGGACTGCTTTAAAAGGTGCAGAAGCCTGGATTAAAAGCCAGGTTGTTAGTACTAGGGGCGAGACACTTACCCGCAAGACTACTTGAATGTCTGATCAGGATGCTTGTGAAATTGCTTCCTATGATTGTACACAGTGGTAGATTTAAGACAAAGGGCTCCATGGTCAAGACTGACAGAGGGCCGTGGATAGGTGGGGCATTGGGGTGGAATTTAGGATGGGAGGAGTGAATGGCTGTCACGAGTGCGACAAATGTTGCATGTTTTTTAAGTGGTCTTTTCTACTTTTGGAGTTGTGTTTTTAGGGGTATATTTGTGGCTGCACACAGTCTGGCCACCTCACAAGGCTTTGCTGGCATAAAGTGATAAGCCCACAGTCACTCATTTTGTTCAAGTTAGAGATCTGGTCTCCCCTTCCATCTGCTCATCCCATCCAAAATCACTTGTTCTCCTGTACCCCTTCCAAATTGTCTGATCTGCTCTTCTATCCACCCCTCTGTTTCCTTCAATACTTTGATCGTCCATTCATTACTCACTTCAGCTTCCACCTGCTCCCCCCTTCTACATAAGAAAAACTAATGCCAAAGCATGGACACTTAAAGCTATATACTGCAGACCTCTCAACAGAAGCCTGAGAGGTAAATCACAAGTAATCGTGCCCTAAGAAGAAATGTTATACACCTTTTTATTAAACTAATATGATTTAAATGAGCTATGCAAACAGTACAAACTCAAAGCAAAAGAGAAGCAAGACAAACAAAGATGTGGCAACATCAGTCTACTAATCTTCCTTTCCCATCTGCTCACCCCTTTTGACTCCATCCACTACCCCTTCACCTATCACCCCACAGCCACCTTCCACATTTCATCCATCAATTCTCGCAGTGGTACATTGGGATCCATACAAAACGCAGTGCGCCATTGGCACCCGTGGGGGCCAGTACCCAGCTCTACAATTCGTTTAGCCAACATCACTGGGCCCTCGAAGTCTAATGTAAGGATTGTGCCTGCAACCAACTCGGGGAGCACTACAGTTTGGAAAATGAAGTCAGTGGGTACCCTCCACTCGTAATCTGAGGGACCGCTCGTGCAAGCATACTGATGCCATAAATAAGCATGTCCAGAATGACAGGAATACCGCTCACTGCCACTTCACTTGCCACAGCATGTATTACCAGCATTGCTTATAAGGAGCACATGCCAGGTATGGCACAGACAATCCCGCTGTCTTTGAACAAGATCATCATGTTCAGTTTGCTAAGCAGGTCCGTACGGAGCAAGTTGACAGGAGAGCTCTCCGAGCGGAGGGGGGCACGTACAACCTTCCCTCCCACCTTGACGTCTAGGTCTTTTGAGTAAGGAACTGTTAAAACAGCCCCAGAGAATCCCTGCATTCGAGAGTGTTTCCTGATAGCGGGAAGTTACCTTCACTAATGCATGACTTCTTCACTCCGAGTACAACATGAAGATGAATTGTTTATTCCCTATCTCTGCCCCACCAGTGGATGCTCTTCTGGTTGTAAGGTCATTGACAGGAGGGGACATGCAAGTGCTCTCTGTGGGCTGTCCTAGTCGGGGCACGTGTCTGTTCGGGGAACGAGAAAGGGTTTCCTCCTACCACTGTTGCTCCTTGATATGGGGCTGCTGCTCCGTTTGGTGCAGTTACGATTTGGGTTCTGTTCTGCGCAGCCTGTTGGTTGAAGCAGCGGTAATGGCTGGGGATTTGGGGAGGAAATTGTGTATAGAACTGGTGAATCTCGTACGGAATTGATGACATTCTCTCAGCGGGCCTTTGGGGGCAACGTGGGTGGGGATACCCATACCGTTGTTGCTTGTAGTTATAATTTCCTCCCTGCCTGCTGTGACATTCTCTCAAAAAGTCCCCACCTTCCACATGACCAGCACAGCCCTTGTCCACCACCCCTTGGTCCTTGTCCTCTAAATCCCCCTCCTCTTTGTCCTTGGAACCCACCTCGTTCTTGCTGCTGCCCTCCTTGCCCCTGGGCCCCCGAAAAGTGTTGGTTTCCTTCTCACTGTCCTTGTCCGTTGTCAGCCCACACTGCTGCCATCCTCGCCTGGGTTGCAATGGAGACACACCCTTCCTGTTCCATCTGTTCTGGGGGTGCACTGTGGATACTGCTGCTACCTTCACTAGTTTATTTGGAACTAGTTTTGCTACCTTTGCCTGCCGCCTCTGAACAGTTTCTTTCTGCCACTCTTTGATCCTCCTACACTGGTGTACTATGATACTTTGAATATCAGGCCACCCTTTTGCTTACACCCCAGCTATCTTATCGAGCACTTTCTGCACTTCCTTGGGTAGCCCTCTTTTCACAATAAAATAAAACAAAGACGTTGATTGATCCCAGGTGCTGCCCGTTTCTGCTCTCCACATCTCTTGAAACCTGAGAATATACTGTGCAGCGTCTTCCTCATCCCCCATTGTGCATTGTATTATTGATTGTGTCATGAATCAGCGATATTGACCCTTCTGGTCTGCCTGGTCCCTCAGTCAATAGTCACTACTCCGTTCACCTTCAACATGGCCGACGCCATGTCTTCAGTGCGGTCTAGTCGTCTGTGTGGATCTCATGCTCCCTTGAAAACAGACACGCCCCGCACCTCCGAGCGTCTCAATGCTTTGCTTGCCTGCGCCTCGCCCGGCAAGTTGTGTTCTAGTACCAAGCCCCCTTTCCTTCATGAATCCTGGTAACCATCATCCATCCTTCCTGGTCCCCCCTTACTATTCCTTTTGCGTGCTTTATTCGGGGCTGTTGTTACCCTGGTCTTCCTTATCCTGGTTCTGTCCTGGACCCTTCCTGGAACCTTGAACGTACCCGAGCCCCGGCACCGCCGACCGGGAGTCACTGACCTGGGCGCTCACCGAAGCCCAGCAGACTGGATTCAGAAGATTCTAGAGCTTACCTTTATAAGGCACGCTCGTCCAGGAAAAAGAAACCTGCGAACTCAAAGAAGAAATCCACAAGAAGCAAACAGGTGAGTCATGAATCCGACGCCTCGGATTCTGACGGTTTGATACACCAACAGACTACAACTGTTTCCGCCATGGAGGCAGCCGTTCAAGACCTAATGAGAGGTATGCAGGAACTCACTACTGAAGTGCAGAATCTTAAGGCTGAAAATGCTGCCTTAAAACAGCTTGTTTTATTCAGGGACTCAGCATATCAGAAAAGTGCACCGGTAGGAGGCATTGTGGACAAGTATGATGGGAATCCAAAAACCTTGCGTTCCTTCCTGGACTCTTGCTTGGTTCATTTCACCTTTAAACCATACTACTTCTCTACCCCCAGAGCTAAGGTGGGGTTCATGATCTCACATCTATCCAGCAACGCACTGGCCTGGGCTACTCCTTTAGTCTCCGCTGGGGATTCGGTTCTTGATAATTATGAGGAATTTGTTTCTGCCCTCAAGGATATGTTGACATATGTTACCCATTTCAAACAATTGGCTAAGGATGCTAACTGGACCCCAGAAGCCTGTTTCACCTTGTTCAGACGCGGATTAAGTGAAGAAGTCAAGGATGAATTAGCCAGAGTAGCCCGCCCAGCCTCCTATCAGGCCCTCTTAGATCTGTCCTTGCAGAAAGATTTCAGGATGCAAGAGAGAAAAGCAGAGAAGAAGAAGAAGACACAGAACCTACCACCCAAACCTCTGCCTGAATATTAACAGTCCCAGGGAACAGGAAACCTCACTCCAAGGTCAATCTGAACCTGAACCCATGCAGCTTGGGCAATTGAGAGGCCCCATCTCTACCCAGGAAAGAACACGAAGGATCAATAGCAGTCTTTGCATGTACTGTGCATCGGAAAAACATTTAGTGCGTAATTGCCCGATTGCCCCTCCACGACGCTCGGCAAACGCCAGCTCCCTATCCTGAACGGAGCCCAGTTTCGGGAAAAGGAATCCTGCTCCGACATTTCACCTTCACAAGACTGTCCTTTAAGCAGTACCTTGGTGCTACTCCAAGTAAACCTTTCAACACACAACAAAGAAATACATTTTATACTAGCCCTGGTGGATTGCGGTGCCATGGGTCTTTTTTTGGATGACGAATGGGCACAGAGACATCATATTCCATGAGAGGCCAAGGAAGTCTTCCAGGCAGTGGACGGAATCGACGGGAAACCCTTATCCTCCAGTCCCATAACTCAACGAATTTCTGATCTTATGCTCTCTATTTACAATCACCAAGAAATATTGCGTTTTGACATAATCAGAGCAGCTCACTATCCCATAGTGCTTAGCATGCTATGGTTGCGGAAACATAATCCGTATATCAACTGGGCAGCTGGATCCTTGTTCTTGGGTTCCGAGTTCTGTCTCACTCATTGTCTATCCGGGGAACTCAAACAGTCCGCCGGAGTGAAGCCTCCTCAACCACAACACCTCACGGTCTCTGCTATCACCCAGGTACCCAAGGTCAATTTTCAGATGTATTTTCTTCTGCCATTGTTCAATCACTCCCTCCTCATTGTCCTGAAGATTGTGCAATTGACACAGAAGAGAATGCAGTTATTCCATTTGGAAGGATGTTTATTCTGTCAGAACCTGAGAAAGTTGCCTTGCGAGAGTATCGAGACACCAACCTCTCCAATGGAACCATTCGTCCATCCAAGTCCCCAGCCGGAGCATCTCTATTTTTTGTACCAAAAAAGGATACTAAGGAACTCTGTCCATGCCTGGACTACCGGGGTTTGCATAAATGTACCTTGAAAGACAGATACCCCTTGCCACTCATTTCGTACATCCTGGAGGCCCTACGTGGAGCCGTGATCCTCACTGAACTAGATTTAAGAGGGGCTTACCATCTGATTCGCATAAAGTAGGGCGATGAATGGAAGACGGCCTTTCGGAACCCCTTTGGTCACTATGAATATCTGAGGATGCCATTCGGCTTCGCAAATGCTCCTGCCGTATTCCAGCGCTTCATGGATCAGGTTCTTTCTGACATGTTGTTTCTTTTCGTCATCGTCTACTTAGATGATATCTTGATTTATACACAAGACCTGGCCTTGCATCAGAAACACGTCTCTATGGTCCTACAATGATTGCACGAACACCATCTGTTGGCCAAACCCAAGAAGTGTATTTTCCATGTATCCACAGTCAAATACTTAGGGTTTGTATTAGGTCCTCAAGGGGTAGCCATGGATCCATCTAAAGTGGAAGCAATCTTTTCTTGGCCAGCCCCAACCACAGTGAAACAGGTGCAGTCATTCCTAGAGCTTGCTAATTTCTACAGGAAATTCATCCCTTGGTTCTCAGCTATCGTTTAACCCATCGTCCGTCTGCTAAAGAAAGATACTCTCTTCCAATGGACTGCCAGCCAAGAAACTGCCTTTCAGAAACTCAAACATCTGTTTACTAGCAAACCCATCCTGGCTCAACCAGACACTACCAAACCCTTCCTGGTAGAAACTGATGCTTCTGAACATGCTATCGGGCAGTCCTTAAGCAAGAAACCGAAGACAGATTGCAACACCCAATTGCTCATTTATCGCGAACATTACAGCCTAGCGAAACTCATTACTCAGTCCTGGAGAAAGAACTACTCGCCATCAGACAAGCCTTCACAGATTGGCTTCACCTCCTTTTGGGCGCAAAATATCCAGTCATGGTAAGGACCGACCATCAGAATCTCCAGGTTTTACAGGCCATGGAATGCTGAAACAGTTGCCAGGCAAGATGGGCCTACTTTTTTGCCCAATATCAATTCAGTATTCAACCCATTCCTGGTCCATCCAATGTAATAGCAGATGCTCTCTCCCTAAGATCAGATTACATAAAAGAGGATGTACCACTCCTTCTCAAGATGTTTCCCGACAAGGTGTTCATAGCAAAGGCTAACTCACTCTTAGAAATGATACGTGAAGAGACTGCAACATCGGACATTTGGAAGGAGTATATTTCAGACAATCCCTGGACTCTCTCAATCAAGGATGGATACCTCTTTAAGGACAGGTGTTTGGGGATTCCTACCCAGAAAATCCAATCCAAGATTATGAGTCTCTGTCATGACATGTTTCATTCCGGGCACCGTGGCATCACAGCCACTTATTAGACAATCAAAAGAAACTTCTGGTGGCCTCAGTTGCGCTCTGACATACGCGCTTATATACAAGCCTGTTCAGTCTGCAACCAGAACAAGATCGACAACAGGAAGCCAATAGGTTTGCTTCATCAACCAGAATTACCATCTCGACCCTGGGAAATCATTGCCACAGACTTTATTGTGGACCTTCCTCCCTCTAGAGGATTTACCACCATAATGGTCACAATAGACCTCTTTCCCACATGGCTCATTTTACCCCTTTAACCTACCTTCAGCACCCGAGATGGCAGGGATTTTTGTCACTCACATATTCTGGTTGCATGGACTACCCTCCAAAATCATCTCTGATTGCGGACCACAATATGTTTCCAGGTTCTGGAAGCATCTTTGTCGACAATTGGGTATTCAACGTGCATTGTCATCAGGTTACCATCCACAAACAAATGGAATTACAGAGAGAGTAAACCAAACCCTGGAACAGTATCTACGTTGTTTTGTATCTAAAGTACAAGATGACTGGCCGCTCCTGATTCCTGTAGCTGAATTTGCCTACAATAATTCAGATCATTCCACGACAAGGATCAGTCCATTTTTGTGTAACCAAGGGTTCCACCCTTCAGTATTACCCACACTCTTGCCACCACCCACATTGACTCCTTCAGTAGATGCTTGGATTGCTCAACTAATCTCCATTCACAAGCAAGTTAAGGAACATCTAGAAAAGGCCAGGATGGACATAAAGAGGTTTGCGGATACCAAGAGGCGTCCCGGGCCTTCTTACACTGTCGGAGATAAAGTTTGGCTCTAATCGCGTTATCTACCCAGATATCTGAGACCCAACAAGTTGGCCCCTCATTTCTACAGACCCTTCACAGTAATAGAGATTATCAAAACCCAGTCGTTTTTCGACTCCAATTACCCACCACTTGGAAGAAGATCCACCCTGTTTTTCATACATCACTGCTGAAACCCTTCCACCAGTCAACCAAGCTAAGTCCTCGACCTCCTCCACTCCTTGTTGACAGTAAAATCAAGTTTGAAGTGTCCCGGATCTGTGATTCCAGATACAGAAGAGGCCGTCTCCAATATTTGGTGGAATGGAAGGGCTATCCACCTAGTGAACGAACTTGGGAACCAGTCTCCAATATGAATGCACCATGCCTATTGCAACGTTTTCATCAGGCTCATCCAGGCAAGCCAGGTGGACTGGAGTTTAGGAGGAGGCATGCTGTCATGAATCGGCGATATCGACCCTTCTGGTCTGCCTGGACCCTCAGTCAATAGCCAGTGCTCCGTTCAACTTCAACATGGCGACGCCATGTCTTCGGTGCGGTCTAGTCATCTGTGTGGATCTCATGCTCCCTTGAAAACAGACATGCCCCCGCGCCCTCCACGCGTCTCAGCGCTTTGCTTGCCTGTGCCGCCCCGGCAAGTTGTGTTCTAGTAGCAAGCCCCCTTTCATTCGCAAATCCTGGTAACCATCATCCATCCTTCCTGGTCCCCCCTTCCTATTCCTTTCGTGTGCTCTATTCGGGACCTTGTTACCCTGGTCTTCCTTATCCTGGTTCCGTCCTGGACCCTTCCTGGAACATTGAACATACCTGAGCCCCGGCTCTGCTGACCAGGAGTCACTGACCTGCACGCTCACTGAAGCCCAGCAGACTGGATTCAGAAGATTGTAGAGCTTACCTTTATAAGGCACGCTCGTCCAGGAAAAAGAAACCCGCGAACTCAAAGAAGAAATCCACAAGAAGCAAACAGGTGAGTCACGAATCCGAGGACTCGGATTCTGACAGATTGTATGTCTGGGGTGTCAGGGAATGTGCATCGCGGCGTTCTAATCTTGATAAATGATGCTCCATTATGGGCATCGTTACTTAGCGTTACTCCCGGGTACCCAGCTTTAATCCACACATTTTCTGCCTGATCTCCCACTGCTGCTGAAATCAAGTTCTTAATGTCCCCTATGGCTAGGAAAGAATAGAACCATTTCCCCACCCCCGCTGTGAGTTGTGGGAGTGCCTTAAGGAGATTATTTTCATCCATTTGTGTCAAGTATACATAGTGGGGGTGCCTGCTCCCTTGTGCATCAGTGGCATTTGTATTTTTAGCTTCCGTTTCTTGCTCTTAATTGCACTTCCCTATTTTCCGTGCTAGTGCTATCCTGCTGAACCTTTCATCTGTCCCATAAACTCTCTACACTCGGCTTAGTCAGTGGTGCTTGCTCGGCCCATCCCTCTGTATCTTCTTCAGTGTCATTGAAGCCACATTTTCATACCTCAAACTGTCTGTCTCTCTGTCCCGCTCTACAATTACTGTCCTTATGGGTGCACTGTCTATTCTGAACAGGAAGTCGCTGGACTTCCATTCGTCCCCGGGGGGCTGTGAGAGCGGCTCCTGTGGGCAACATTTGAACCTCTGCCATTCTTGCGGCTTCACAGGCTGTCCTTAACCTCACCAATTATGTGTATGCCAAGGCTAAAGTTACCTCTAGGTCTCTCGCACATACTCCATTGTGGGTTGACACTTTGGGGAGTGCGACATACGGTGGGGCTGTACTTGGGGCGGCCATTATAGAACCCCCTGACACATAGGTTGGGTTGGTGTACGCTTCCGCCGACCGTGTGGCTACCGGGTATATCCTCTTTTTCATCTGCCTTTTTCCCCATGCTTCCTCTGTATTCAACTTTTTGTCACTATCAGGTGTTGCCCCCCCCTTCAGCTGGGCCCTCTGTTTCTTTGAACATTCTCCAGAGGTCCAATGTTTCCCGTCTACTCTGTAATTGTCTACTCTTATGCTTTGCGGTCAAGTAGGTGGACATATGTTCCAGGGCACATCTGTCAAATGATCCCCATTCAGGCCAGGAGTGGGGCATTCCCTCCCCTTTAGTCTCAGTCACCCATTAGTTTAAATACTTTCTGATTTTCTCACAATACAGGGGTAGGGCATTACATGTATGGTCAAGAGGTGTGTCTGTCCCCATGATTGCATTCAGTGAGTATCTTGTGTCAGGGCTATGCTTGTACAGCTGTACCAAAATTAAAGCAGAGGTACCTCCAGTATCAGTTAAAATGTATGACCCTAAATAGTGTCTCTATTACGAGTAACTGCTGTGAATTCACTTTTCCCCCCTCCCTTGTTCCCCCTAGAGCTTCTTCATTCACTCCCTGCATTCTCCCCTGATGCGCTTGCACATGTCACACACGCCCCGCCTAGACCTCCTCCATAAACATAAAAATCACTAACAAAATAAACTAAAATAACAAACTAAAATAACAACCACTACTGCTCCTGATCTCTCGAATTATACATAGCTCCTATATTTCTTCTTGTATTTATCTTTTGCACTGGTCGGGACAGTGCAACGTGGCGCCAACCTCTCTCCTTACTCTGGGTGGCTCCCGTATTCCTTATCCTTAATATACATAAAAAAATAGAAGAACAAAAATGGCCATAACAATCAGCAAACCAAAATACACTCTCACTTTCATTCACCGCGTGTTCACATGTTTCACACTGCTCCACACCACCAACCCTACTTTGTTATCCCTTGCAGGCTATACTCACATGTTCACGTTTTTCGGAAAGCCTCAGTTCATGAGGGGATCCACAACATGCCTGGGCTTCTCCCTGGGGCCATACCCTGCTTCAACGAGCAGGCGGGAATTCTGCAAAGACAGCACCGGCAACGGCCACTCTTCGTACATGTTTTGGGGTTGGTCACCGTAGGTGGGCACGGCCCTTCCAGAGAGGCCCCCCGAATACCGCTGCAGGTACGGGGACGATGGAATCACGTCGTAGGGGTCACCAAATGAAGGCAAGTCCCTTTTTACGCACACACCAGAATAAAGACAACCCACTAGGGAAATAGGCAAGGAGATTGTGTTGCAAGGATAACAAGGTTTAATCGTACAGAATACAAATATCAGCAAAGGTCTCTGCTGCTCAAGAGTGATCTGACCAATCCTGCTACAAACAAGGGCTTAAAAACCCAAAATAAATCATTACATACAGTACTAATTGGTGCCACTGATTGGATGCACCTTACAAATGGGCCTGCTCCATAGGGTATGCCCGTCTGTAATTGGTTAGTTCTTTCCAATCAATCAGGATCCACGTGGGTCAGTTGGGCTTATCCTCGCGGTAAAGGTCAGGGTACACATTACTACATTGTTTAATTCTAAACTAAACATGCTAAGCCTGGTTACTATATCATTGTGACAGGCACCTGGGCGGCACAGGAAATGGTGCCAAGGGCGAAGCAAGGATAAAATACAGTCACGCTGAACCACATATTCAGGGTTTTGTTGATACCGCAGTTTCCCCACTCAAGGTCTCCACCCGGGGTTTTGATATATAATTTATCCCTCCCTGTAACTCGTATTACCAGAGATGTGTTTTCATGCTTGAGGAAATACAGCCATGCATGCTTAGATCTTCTGTGGATCCTTGATTTGTGTTGGAACAGGGGGGTTGTCTGCTTATTGGGGAAGGCAAAGGTGAGGTGGATGGGTCAGTGGTGAAGGGCTGGCTCCAGAATGGCTGGGAGGGGGTTAAATGCCTACTGGCAGTTTAGTGGAGATGAATAGGTGCAGTGTGGAGCCTGGTGTTGTTTCACGCTCTTGCAGGGCATATTCCTTTGGAAGATACTAAATATTTGCAACACTGGAGGCACGCATGGGAAGTGAACTTCCGTGGGAGCAGGGCTCTGCAGATCCATTCCGTTCTACTGAGATTGGGCCTAGTGAGCTGTGTTCATGAACAGCACAATTATGCAAGCTCCTACTGTTGTGGGCCTATTACAAAATGGAGTTGTGTGCTATGTGTTTTATAGTGCCACGCATTCACTGTAGGTGCCACAGCACCTCTACATGGTGTTTAACAGTGCGGATCACTCCCCCTTATACATTACATCACCTCATATGGTGTTCACCTTACCTGAAAGCGTGTAGAGGGGTGGGATAGGCTCATTTCTATCCCAACACATTTTCTCTGTCCATGGCAGCCATTGCAGTGGAGCAGAAGGTGCAGGACGTTAAGTTTGGGTGCATTTGGCGAGAGACGAGGCTTCCACAGGTATGTTGGGATGGAGTAGGAGAAAAAGGGCAGGGCAGGTGGAAATAGTGAAGGGGCAGAGAAAGTGGGGAGTGAGGCAGGAAGGACTTGCATGCAGGAGAGAAGACGGCAGCCTCCAGCCGTAGAAAAAAGAAATCCACTTTTTGGATTGTTTTTGGATTACCTCTATCTTGTTTGTAAGTTTCATATTTTTTTGGCTTTATTTAGGATTTATTTTGGGTTTTTCATAAGCAAGAATTATTTTGTCTTAAATTGGAAGATTTATTGTGGATTATTAACAACTTGTTTCCCAGTAGAAAGCAATCCAGTAACATCATTTACCAGCCATGCATTGTTATTGGATGTATTTGGAATTTCTTTACAAGCAAGGATTATTTTGTTTTAAATAGGAAGGTTTATTGTGGATTGCTAACAACTTGTTTCCCACTAAAAACAGTCCAGTAACTGGATTTACTTGGATTTAAATGTTGGGGAAACATTGCCAACCTATAGTTTCAACAATCTTTAGGGATTTAATGTTGGGGAAAAAACATTTGGTTGAATTTATTTTAGATGTTATTGGTGCAACTAACTATCTCTTGTTCGAATAATGGATTTAGACTACATAAAGTCATGCTGTTTTGCCATTCCTTTATAACTAATTTACATATTTACCCAGTGTGCTGAAAAAAACCAATACAACCTCAAAAATTCAGGTATTGTAGACTAGCATTTTGCTGAACCCCTATTATGCTTACATCACTTAAGGCTGATTTTCATGTAAATAGCAGGAACTATTTCTCTCCATCTCTGTGGTTTTCCGCAAGTTATATTTAGAAGGACAATCCCTCCTTGCAGAGTGTACAGAGATGTAATTCTGGAAAATGCAGTCCACTTTTATGACCTCCTGTGGTATTCACCTATATTTGCTGTACACATTTTCCCTTCCGCAAATTGCATGTAATAAACTACTGACTCTGTAGCAACGGAAACCAAGCCTCATTACGAGTTTGGTAGTATCTGTGCAGTAAATCCGCCTAGATACCACCAAACTGAATTACCATTACCGCCACTTTGTTCAGCAGAATTTCCGCCAAATTACAAGTGCTGGTGGTTGTGTCATTCCACGTTTTTTCTTTGGACACAATGGGGCTTTTTTGGCGGAATTACTTGTCATTTGGTGTGGTGGTAAAGTTGGCGGTAACAGAGTTTACTTTACCACTTACCACCAAACTTGTAATGAAGCTGTATGTGTAGTCCTGTTTGAGTTATACAATATTTTTACAATACCTCAATTGAAACAGAGACTACATTAAGAACATCAATTACAATGATTTTTCTTTTTCTACCTCTGTCAACTTTTGTGTAATTATAAAAAATATTCACACATGCAATTTTGATTAATTTATAACTTTCACGTAGAAAACAATCCTTGTGCTAGGTGAAGGTGACAATATGGCCCTTTGCAACGTGCATGTATATTGGATGGGATTACACCAAAATAATTACTAGCCCATTTCCTTCGAATAACTCAAGATATTTAATCGCTGATCTGGCTAAATGACTTTTTGGGGGTGATTGCTGTCAGCCCAGCTTGTCTTAGGGTTCTTGTAACTAAATACAGGTGGTACACATGCTCTTTCCAAGATTTGCTGTGGATGATGATGAGCGTATGCCCTTTAGGAACGTGCATATGAAATGGGTGGGATTACACCAGAATAAATCTAAGTCCAAATAACCGGACAGACTCAAGAAGATGGCCGGTTACTCTTTTATTAACAATCATCTAAAACAGGGAGTTTACAACGAACATCAACGGATGTGCACTCAGTCTCTAAATGATCGCCACAAAAAGTAAAATTCTTATACTCAATTATGCATCAGAGTGATGTCATACTACGTGGCAATAGTGAAAAACCTATCAAGGTTCGGGATTGGTTAAGTGAAACATCTAGATATACAATTGTTTAGGAGCTAGGTTTGTTATTGGCTGTCCTTTATCAGGTGGACAATTTATGCCTACCTCTTAAAACATGTCATTTCATAAATATTAGGTGCACAGTTTCTCATTGGTGTTACAAGCTATAAGGTCCTTCGTTATACAGACTAATACAATTGGTTGGCATTCTTGTGCCATGTCTGGAACATTCAGCTCATTTAGCAGCACGTAAGCCCAGACACAGGTGCAGGGAGATAGGACATGAAGCTACCTCACCGCCCAATTAGCCCTGCATCTCTCATGTCCCATGCATTCTGCCATGAAAGTGTCTTTGTACTTGGCTTTGTAGAGTATTCTCATCTTTTGGGATGCACAGGAGTGAGGGCACTCGCTATCGTGTCTAGAACTCTAAGTTCAAGCTCTATTTCTATCGTTGTCTCACTTGACAGGAGACCATGATCTGCTCCGTTTTGAGGTTTTTAAATGCTCTAAATGAATTAAAACTTGCCATCCTTTGTGTTCTTTCTTGCACCTTAACGTGAGAAGATTCATCCTCCGCACACTCGTTCTTCTTCAGAGTAGATAGCTCACCTCGAGTTCTAAGATCTTGACTTCAGGCCAGGCAGCCTCGCCACACAATTCCATGAGCCTGCTATTCTGCTGTGACACAGCTTTGCATTCTGCCTTCATGGTTTCTGGCTCATTTATTTCATGATAACAATGACCAGTTTCTGTACAATGGCGTCTTCACGTACATTCTATTTACTACTCTTTGCTATTCTCTATCATGACTTGATCTACCTTGCGCTTCAGCGTCTGTACATTTATTGAACATCTGTTTTCTGCAGCACTTTGTAAACGTGTAATCTTCTTTTCCACGTTGATTAGTTTACTCAATCTTTTACTTCCTAATTTGTCATTTAGGATCCATACATTGTCTTCATTCAGTATCTCGGGATGTCGTGCACAGTTTCTTATGATGTCATCAGTTCATGTGCTTAGCTCTTTCTCATATTTCTTCCGGAGTTCCCCTGTACATTGTAATCACTTCTGGGGTACATTTGATAGGGTTTCCTCAATGGGTATATTCTTCCAAATACTTGCAATATTGATACAATAGCTGGTGTCAGGCAAGGCACAGTCTCATGTCTCCAATGCAGGAGAGGTAGGGGGCGGGATCTCCTGCAGATGAATACAGCTGCTCCTCTACAAAGGTAATGCTGTTCCTATGTCTCAACTAAAGGTGCCCAGCACAACCATCCATGTGGCAAATCTGTATGCAAAATCACAAGATTTCTCAAACCTCAACGCCTGGCCCTGCATTATATTATTAATACCTATAGTCAAACCTCCACTAGGTCTACCAACCTGTCACTTAGTGGCCAGTCTATTAAAACACACACATCCATCTAGAGCAAAAGTGAAAGCAAGCCACATTTCCTGTAACGTAAAAATATCAGTTGCGATCAGATTGGCCAGACCAGCTTTCATATGTATAAAGTGCAAATTAACCCTAGTATTCCAGGAAAATAGTGTGAGTGGACTTTGCTTACTCTGCTTTGATATTCAATTGGTGACTGTAACATTTTGTGCTTAGGGTCGACATACCCACTCACCTGCTGTGGGACACCCCTGAGAACATCTGGTGCCCCTTTTTCTGCTTCTACCAACCCTTGCCACAGCAGTGATTCTAAAGCGCTTTTTTTCAAATGGTTCTACAATGTTAGCAATATAAGGGGAACCCCTCCTCGAATATCCCATTTTTTTAAAACAAGGCGCCATGATAAAATCAGCAGTCATTTTGCTATACAAATCTAAATAGGACCAATTTAAGCTTGAGTCGGAGTCCGGCAAAACCACTCTTGCAATATCTTCTGACATGATCCCCCTCAACTGTGGAAAAATATGCAAGAGCTACAGAAGTTCCTGTCTATTTAGAAACAAACTTTCATACATCGGAAATAAATCTGTGATAGTTATCTTCAAGTTGTCCAGATCAGGAGGGATCTTATCTTTTTTGCCAGGAAAGGGATGTATACACTGTTCTCATGTCTTTGACAGCCTCCGATTTTTGTGAGGTCACTCAATTGCAATATCCGCTCACATTTGAGCTGGCACAGTAGGGCTCAGCTCAGGGATCTCCTATACACACATGGCATCAGAGTCATCTACCTGAGAATCCTCCCTCTCCACTCAGACTGCAGGGTTTACCCTCACCCAGTTATCTAAAGTTCCACCCACAGTGCCAACTTTTGGGTCCCACTACTTCTTCCACCTTTTTTCGCATGTTTAACATCTATTAAATCATAGTGGCTTTCCGCTGTGACATATGTATATTGTGGGGTTGCAGTTTCTGCAAAGGCACCTGAATTCTTCCTGTAAGAAGCCTGTCTTTGGAACTTCCTTTATTTCTGGCGGCAAACTCTCACTGGCTTTTTCCTTCGCTGCCTCTTCTTGCATGCAATATAAAAGGACTCCTGAGTGCCTTGACTCCCAGTCTGATTTTGTGCCTGTTCTAGAATCCCAGGTTGAAATGACAATGCCCCTTTCTTGGCCCAAAGGGTCAGGGCTATTCGGGACAATGATTGGGGATTCAAGAGCAATAGCCATGCAGGGCTGGTCTGAGGATTGGGCATCATCCTCCTCCCTCTCTTCGACCCAACTATCAACTAAAGTTGAGGAGTGAATCACTGTCTTTCTCCAGAGCTGATTCAATAGATTTAAGAAGAGAAAATAGTTTCATTTGTAGCCTTTCAGGAGCTCTGCACATGTGGCTAATACCACTTTCTAGAGGGTATAGTTTTCTGCCAACTCTGATGATATCCTACTCTCATCCGAAGCCATCCCACTGAGCCCATCAATTGATGAGTTGTTACTCTGATCCACCAGTCTTTCCAAGTCCAGAGAGGCAGATAGGCAGGACCCAATTACATTCAGGTGAGGAGATGGCCTGGGAGACAGTGCTTCCTTGTCTCTGACCTCTCAAGTCTCCCTTTGAAAGCTGTAACAAATGTTTAAAAGAGAACTATTGTCTATGGGAGGTCGTGACTTCACTGAGATGTCTTGATTACGGATGATAGACTCCTGCTCTGCAGCCGTTTGTGTGCTCCTTTCTTCATCATCGAGGTAGATAAGAATATCCAAGTTAGTTTATTAGTAGGGTGCCTTGCCCTCATGTGCAACAGTAAGCTCTATACTGTCAGCTACTAGGTTTACATGCCTCCACTCACAGGAAAAGCTGAGGACAACAACTCCAGAAAGGGTACAGGTACTGGCACTTCAAAGTACAACAATGCACAATAAACTGTATGTTTCCCTGATGATGTACTGGTATATGCTGTCCTCCTCCCTCACAACCTCTCTTCACCCGGGGCTACAATCATGGGGCCTCATTACGAGGCGGGTGGAATGGGTTTAACGGCGCCGGTAATGGTGCCGTCAACGTTAATCCCATTCCGCCCTATTACGAGGTTCCCTTGCGGCACTTGCTCTGGACATCTGGTCAGACCAGATGTCCTTTGCGGGTCCCGTGAGGGGACCGGGGAGCTAACAACGAGCCTGTTATTAACGGGCCCATTGTTATCTCCTCCCCATTCCCATTAAGCCCTATGGGGGCTGAAATGGGGATGGTCCGGGTTCCCTGAATGGGGAAATACCGGGCCCTCCAAGGTCGGAATGGCCCGGTATTCCCCCATTCAGGGAACCCAGACCCGGACCCGAGTTTGGAGGCAGCCATACCCTTATTAAGTAATGAGGCCCATGGTGTCCATCTCCTTTGCTTCTTGACGGCCGCCAGCTGCCGCAACACGGGAACTCGGTTACTCTCGCTTTCCAGAGGTGAGAGGAAAGGACCTACCAACGACACACAAAACACAAACACGTCAAGCTGCACTGCCTCTGAGTCCAGAACTGCAAGCAGCCTAATACAACCAACTAGGGTGCTTGTCGTCAGTTGGGAAGTCCAAAGTAATAGTCTGTCCTCCGTCCAAACTAAGCTGCTCTGACCCTACCATTAATACTAAACAACTTAAGTCTATGAAAATGACTCCCTTCTCATGAGGTTGATTTCTCAGCAAGTCACGATCAATACAGAATCTTTCGATCATTCTTGGCTATCTCTCATACCAGTTTGTTCAGTTCTCTTAGGTGACTTTACCAATCCCCTTGGTTCCTCTTCCCCTGGCTTTTCAAGTTCCTCTGTACAGGCGTTCCTTTTCCTTGATGTTCTTTCCCTCTGTCCTTCTCATATAAACTTGAAAATCTCTCTCTCTCTCTCTCCAATACCCAACTGATATCTTGAGTTTTATAAACGATCATATCCTTAGTACAGTTCTTAATCCTCTTCTCACTTGGTTCTTCACTGGGACGAGCATGATGAACCCAGTAATGATTCTCACTCTGCTTGATACTTTGGGTCTTAATGAGACAATTATGAGTATGACAAGTATTGATTATACTCACTACCCCCCGGGGTCTCCTGTTCTTTCCGATGTCTTTGTGGTCTTGGGACTGTATCACCAGGTCATTAGTCTGTCTCATAGACTTTTCTCCTTGGATCAGGATGGCATCTCTCGTGGTCTCTCTATCTCTCCCTCTCTCCCTCGCTACCTGACACCCTCCGTAGTGTCACTTGTGTTTGGCTTCACTGACTTGGAAGGGTTTCCCAAATCACTCTCTCAGCTTGATAGTCCGGATGTCTCTTTTCCATGAGCCATATTACTTTGGTTGGCTTTCCAGAGCTTCCCTTCTCTGTGGTGAATCTCAGGCACTGATAAGCATCTTCCTTTCCTTGTTGGAAGCCGTATGGCCTTCTCTTATCCTCTCTTGTTGCTGCCACCGCAGCATTTAGTTTCCTGGGTTTCACTCCATCCGGAGTCTCCTCCTCCGATAATTATGATGCTCTGTGGGGCTCACCCTGCATAGCATTGTAGTCCTTCTTTTGTTTTGGACTAGTGCTCATTATTGCTCCATTGGTGGGCAATTATGTCAGCAAGGGATCTAGAAGCAACCAGGGGAAGAAACAGTGGGGATCAGATCACCTATTGTCATCTAATGGTGTGTGGACCTAGGTGTTAGATAGGAGTCATTGCATGAAGAGGAAGGTCTTGAGTTCTTTCCTGAAGAGTAGAAGCGAGGGGATGAGTCTGATGTTGATGGGAAAGAGGTTCCAGGGGCATAGACAGAGAAGACCTGTCTCCTGTTTTTTTCTTTCTTGCACCATTGTAGTTCAAATCTGCACATGTCCACATCAATAATATCACAAACACATCAGAATCACCTCCCATCCATATCACACTTAATCCGAAACCACACCCTCATCGCAATCACATCGCAACACAACCATACTGTATCCACATTGTATTCACATCAAAACCTGTGAGCACCTATATTGCATAAAATGCTAGGCCTCAGGGCCAGAACACTGAACCTGGCTGTGCCGCCTGGTGATTTATTTAATTGGAGGGGTATGAATATTTCCCATAAATATGCCAGAGAGACCGAGTGTAATAACGGAGCCCCAACGAAACAAAGCAAGTTTCAGGGGAACAGGACCCACCCCAAAACGTTTTGAATAATGGGTTAAAATGGTGCATTATGCAGCAAAATGGGATAAAATACAAGATAGTTTGCAATTGGTTTTGTAGAATAACTCAAATCAAAAAATGAAATAGATGCAAGTCACCAATAGTGCACAGCAGCAATTCTCAACCTCTCAACCCATTTCATGATGCCTTTACCCACAATGTATGCCTGGATAAAAACAATTTCATGCTGGCTGTACAGATACATTTTCATGCTGGCTGCACCTATGTATGCCAGTATTCCCATGTAAGAGCTGTAAGAAAATACTTGTTTACTTTCGCATAATGCTAGTAAGGATACTGTAGGGAAACATGTCCACGCTAGCTCAGTCAATATATGGCAATATCCACACCTAATACAGCCCCCCTGTTGGCTTTGGGCCTCATTACGACCCTGGCGGTAAGGGGTTTACGCCAGCGTTAGCTGCGCCGACCCCTTACCGCCAATTACGAGGTCCCTTAGCGCCATGGAGCTTTTAACACCCGCTTTTAGCGGGTGTTAAAATCCATGGCGCTAAGGGACCATGGAGTTAATTACGCCACCGTAATTTACGGTGGCGTAATTAACGCCTTCCCCACTCCCATTATGCCCTATGGGGCAAAAATGGGAATGGGGAAGGGTAAATGGGGATTGGGGACTTACCGCCCCGCCAACCTCGGAATGGGGCGGTAAGTCCGCCAACCACCATGGCGTAAACGTAGTTTACGCCATGGTGGTAAAGTCACGGCCGAGGCGGTAACTTACCGCCTGGGTCGTAATGAGGCTGCCTTTAAAAAAGCTATGCCACAGTGAGAAACCATGTCCAGACTGGCTGCACAAAGTAGGCTCATCTAGACATGTGATAACCCTAATCATCAGGCCCGGCTGACGATGTAAGATGTATGGGGGTCCATTTCAACATGATGGTCAAGGAACCCCTTGCTAAGAGTGGAAAACAGTCTGGGGCGCCAGAGGGGTGTATACATTATAATGGAGACAAAGAAATACAGCAGGGTTTAATAGCCCTCGATCATCATGAGACGGCCAGCCAGAGGGAGCTGTAACACTAAATGGGCCTCATTCCGAGTCCGGCGCTAATGGAAAAACGATGGCGGTAAAGTAATTCCGCCATCCTTTTCCGCCGTGGACTATTCCGACCCTTCACACCGTAATTACCGCCGCCGTAAAGTACGACGGCGTAAATAGCGAACCAGTGTCGCGCGCCCGAGACACCACGTCGGAAATAACGCAAAGGCGTAAACCAGTGCTGATCCCAAGTAAAGCGGACACGGTAAAAACGGCCTCCACAAGGGCGCAAAGTACCTTAACGCCATGGCGTAATTACCGGCATCGCAAATACAGCCCCCACCACAGAGGATACACAGGAGGAGAAGGAGGCAGAGACAGGCCCAGCATGCCCTACCGGTGCAGCCACCATTACCATGCCGTCAGCCCCCAATTCCACGCATCAGACCCACCCCCTTCAACCTCACACCAGAGCAGATACACACCCTGTACCGGCTTGACCGGGACACAATAACCACCATAGTGGCCCTGATACATAACAACATAGTGAGCCTAATAGAAATCAGCACTGCCATCCCCCCTCTACTAAAGGTAGTGTCTGTGCTCCACTTCCTTGCCACAGGGACCTACCAGCATACAGTGGGGCACATGCATGGCATTTCACAGCCCATAGTTTCCCGGATACTCAACCAAGTGCTCGATGCCCTCCTCAAGCACAGAAGGGACTACATATGCCTCCCCCGGACTCCCCAGGAGACATATGATACCAAAGCTGCCTTCCATGCACTTGCAGGCATGCCAAATTGCATAGGTGCCATCGACTGCACCCACGTAGAATTGGTGGTTCCCCATGCCATGGAGGTGCCGTATCGCAACCGCAAGCAATATCACTCCATCAACGTCCAGATGGTGTGTAATGCCAATAAAGCCATCACACAATGCAATGCCCGATACCCCGGATCAACTCATGACTCCTTGGTCCTGCGCAACTCATGGAGCGACATGCTGAACGACGTACCTGGCTGCTTGGTGAGTAACCAGAATGGGCCATGGCAGTCCATTGGGGCTGTGAGTAGGCTGTCAGCATACTCCACCCGGGTGGTAAAGGGTGGGGTAGAGAGATGCATAAGGGTGGGACAGTCAATGCCATTGTACGATGTAATGGGGTGACTGTATCCTGGGACATGTGTGCATGGCCAGTGAACACCTGCTGCAATATCAGATTAGCCCAATTCTCCACCATGATTGCACGAACACTTACCTTCATTCCACTCTCATGCAGGTGATGCTGGCTACCCATTGAAGCCGTGGCTCATGACCCCGGTCCGCAACCCACAAAACAGGCACCAGGAGGACTACAATAGATCTCATACCCGTACACGGGTGGTGATAGAGCAGACCTTCGGCCTTTTGAAGGCACGATTTCGTTGCCTCAGCCGGTCAGGTGGGGCCCTCATCTACAGCCACGAGAAGGTGGCCAAGATCACCATGGCATGTGCAATGCTGCACAACATGTGCATCCATCGGAACGTGCCACTGCCCCCTGACGTGGGTCTGCTACCACCAGAGGAGGAGGAGGAGGAGGAGGAGGAGGAGGAAGGAATGGCAGGACAGCATCACGGGGCCGATGCACAGGAGGGACGTCACGTGCGACAAGCATTGATTGACCAATATTTCTGAGTCACAAGTCAGCTGAGGGGGTGAGGATGACAGGACATTGGGCACTGGGTGTGGGGATACATGTACTACATGCACTGTGAGACATTAAACATTAAAAGACACATGCACAATGATCAATGTCCACTCTGTTTTCCAGGATACACCAAACTGTGTATTGTATAATCATGTGAAAACGTGTACAAATAATCCTCCACCCTCACCCCCCTCCCCCCCAACTCCCACGCACACCCTCACCCCCCTCCCCCCCAACTCCCACGCACACCCTCACCCCCTCCCCCCCAACTCCCACGCACACCCTCACCCCCCTCACCCTCCCCCACAACAGCCCCACAATGGTCCCATCAATACTACATAGGCCACATGTGTGTGGCTTCATAGTCAATGGGCACGCCCCGAGCATGAGGAATCATTTTCGCATTGTGCGTTGTGACCTGCGGACCGGGCTGGTCTGCGTGGAGGAGCACTGGGAGGATGGTTCCTCCTGCTGGGGCTGAGGTCTGGGGGTTGCTGCCTCCAGGGCATCAGCAATCTTGCCGAGCACCTCACAGAGCCGGTTTGTGGATGTAGTGATGACCTCGCCCAGAGCCTGCAGGTCATTGTGATGCACCAACCCTGATTCCCGGTTGTCCCGGAGAAACTCCTCAATCATGGCCGTGAGGTTCTGGGAGTGCACAGCTTCTGCGGCCGATGTGGGGGATGTGCCTGCAGGCCTCTCAGGTGTTTCGGCAGGGGAAGTGGGCTGATGTGAGACAGGTGTTACCCCTTCGCCTGTGAGACCTGGGCCATCATTCGACCCGGAGTCGCTGTGTGCAACCTGGCTGTATGATGGTGACTCAGGGCTGTAGACGTTGGTCTCCTCCACGTTGACCACGGAATAGGATGTGGGGCTGTCTGGCACACTAAGGAGGCACATGGCAGCATTCTCCCCTGTCATGCTGGATTCCTCAGGGTGCAGCATGGGGCATGTTTCCGGCGGAAGTGCAGCCATGTCCAGGTGCGCGGGTGGGGGTTGTGTACCCTCCATGGGGGTTGCTGGAGCAGGTGGTGTAGTATGGGCCTTATGTCTGCCAGCAGGTATGCGCTGTACCCTGCCCCTGTCCCGGGAGGTACTTGGCCGGGAGCCTTCCTGCTCCTCACTTTCATGACCGCTACCTGTGGGGGGCAAGAGAGAGACAGCATGATCAATGATCTGGGGGTCATCATGACTTCAAGCCTATGGTAACACATTGGGAGAGCAGCGTCTTGGTGATATTTTGGTCGGTGAGTGAACTTGGCTTGGATGGTAAAAGCATACTGTTGGCGGGGTCAATCATGTTGGCGGAGTACTGTGGTGAGTGACATTGACCAGCTTTCTGTGTGGCATGGCCAATATGGGTGTCAGCCTTGCACCTGACATCATCCTGGGTCCCACTTGTTACGACATGGTTGCAGGGGGGGGGGGCTACGAAGCAAACATGATGTGACTCTTTGGCCGGCCCTTTCCGGTGAATTACATTAGGGATGCATGTACTGTTTGGACTCATGACACTCACCTGCATCAGCGGATGAGGGATCACCGCAATCCATTTCGCCCACACCTTCGATGGCTTCTGTGCCCATCATCTCCGCACATGTTTCCTCCCAGGGCATCATTTTAATGGGTGAGCCTGGGTCTCCTCCTGTCTCCAGGGCCTGCTGACGGTTTGCTGACATGATGGCCCGCACCCTGAGACGGAGGTCATCCCAGCGTTTGCGGCAATGCGTTGTGCTGCGGGGGGTGTTCCCAACGGCGCTCACCCTCTGTGCGACCAACTCCCATATCTCCTTCTTTCTGAGGATGGTGGGCCTACGCATGTCGCTGCAGAATACGATATCTGCATGTTCATGCAGAGTGTCGACCAGGACCTGTAACTCATCCTGGGTGAATTTTTCTTTTCGGATGCGCGCAGCGCCCTTTTTCAGAACTTTAGGCATGATGATCTTCTCTGTTGTATATTTGGTCGATCTGTGTCCTGTATGGAGTCCTGTATGTCCTGTATGGAAAGGATTGCAATGGATTGTGATTTTAAATATGGCCGCCGTGATGCTTCCCGTTCCTGTGCGATGACGTTATTTCCGTTTCCGGTATTTAACGGTGGCCGTAATTTACGGTTAGCGGAAATTACGGTCTCCGCTAATTACGGATTCCATCGAAGGCGATGGTGTTAATTACGTCTAGGTTTATGGCGGTAAGGGGTTTGACGGGACCTTTTGCGCTATGCCGCAAGGGAGTTTACCGCCATGGCGGAATACTCGTGCACGCGAAGTTGTAATATGATGGAAATAGCGCCTTCCGACCACATCGTACATGGTATTTACGCCATGGCGGTAATTACTGTTACTTACCGCCGGACTCGGAATGAGGCCCAATGTCCACTGAAAAGCTACACATACTTATTTGGCAGCAATTGGCTGATGTGAAGGAACCTATGTTAAAGGGCAATGAGGTAATAAGAACACTTCTCTATTCCCCAAGGGAAGTGATGGCCAGAAGTGCTCCAGCATACGCAACTTGAAAGGCAAGCGCTGCAAAGTGCACATTTAGAGCACCAGGACGAGAGCAATATAGAAAAGAATGTATTTCTGTGTCATAAGACTGCCGACTAGCAACATGGGGCATGTAAAGGTTTAAAAGCCCTGACGCTGTCGCTGCTTAACATATTTGCTTAATCATATCCCATGCAAGAGTAAGAAATAGCTGCACCAAAATGCCAGTGGCTGAAACAAAATGCCAGTCTAGCAATGCAAAAACATTTATCTTGCTTCCTTTATCATAGATTGCCCGTAGAAAATGTGAAAAGTATACATTACAATTGACCAACCTGATGAATATATCTAAATCCTTCTAAAAAGTAAGGTGAGCGTAAAAAAATGCCCTCTAATGTTTGAAAATGCACTTTCAAGATTTCAAAATAAATAAATTATCCTTTGTCATAATTGTTGTTGACACAGTGAACATTGGAGCTGACTGGGCTATATTTGGGCTGCTTTCATTGCCCTGTTGGGCTACACTTAGGTTTCCTCTAAAATAAATGGACTCCATAAATGGGGACTAACACGCCTTAGCACCACTTGTAATCCTGTGGTAAACCCACAAGACCAAGTGGTATTAACGATAATTACGTTTGGCAGTGTTCTGGTGGATTTACCACCAGAATGCCCTCCTTGTAACTCGTAATGATGCCCTTTGTGCCTTCCAAGCTGGACTTAAGTAATAGTATCTACTCGTGACTCTGCAAAACTCATTGTGATTTGTAGAGGGCCCAAAAAATGAGACAGCCAGACTTGTGTTAATGCTTCAAAAGTCTGAGCATGCATCGTCTGCGTTGCTGTCTTTTTATTGGGTGCTTCTTGCTAGTCGTGTTACCTGAGCACTCCCACCAGGTGACTTAGATCACAACATACCCTCTCTCTTGTTGCACACAGGTACAGGTAGTCTTGACTGGGAGAGGAAGGCTTCTTTGCACTGGCATCCATGAACAAGAATGAGCTTCCAGGTTCTGTCAGAGCAAAGAGAACCGACAACAAGGCTAAACGCCTAACGCAAAAGCGCCATGATGCCCTTGGGGGAACATTTGTGCTCTATAAAACCACCTCGGAAATACAACGCTGCCAGAGTATTACTCCATTTCTTATTGTGCTGTCCAATGGGCCATGCACTGCCGATATTGTCTGGGCACTACTCAAATGCCTAGATGCTGCCCAGTGACACAAAGAACTGTCAAGAGCACCAGGCCTCATTAAATATGCTAGTGTGCACCCCAATCTTACGGATGCCAACCTCATGAATAGCATCTCCCTAATAGCGTTGACAGAACCCTGATGGTATTGGCAGACAATGCCATCCGTCTGCTGCTAATCAGAATTCTGTCAATATCCTTAGGTGGCTGGCAGCCTGCCTAGAACTAAATCTGAAATCATTTAACTATATGAAAGAAAGTTTTGGATCTCAATCTTTGAATAGTGGACTTGGTATATTTCTCTCTCTTAATCATGTTTTAATTTGGCATTGTCCACTTTTTACCTTTACTATTATTGAGCCTGTATTTCTTAATTCTATTTTATCTTAATTTTATTTTATCTAGATGTAATGTTGATGCTGATTATGGAATGCGTATTCTAAGTTAAAATGAAACTGTTTCTCTTTTGTTTTCTTTTTTGTATAATGTAATGTATTGAAAAGTTGATCATTCAACTATATCAATAAAACATTTTTAAAAAAGTTGGTAGGTGAAGCCGGAAAGGCTCTTGGGTCAGTCACCCAGGGAGGCAGCTCTATCACCCCCATCTTAAGCAGACTTGGAAAAAAGGCAGGCGAGGGAAGAAAGAGGCTGCCCCATTCTCAGGCACGTGGCCCTGCACAGAGCATCATGAACATGATGTATTTCATTTGTGTCAAGCGCCTTACAGATCCATATGGGCATATCCAGTAATCAGCAATGGACAGCTTAAGCAAACTGAAGCTTTACATATACACTTACTCTACATATATATTTACAACACAGAATCTCCACTCTTGTACCACCCACTTACCACCTTCTCATGCCCCGCACCAGATTCTACTATTCTATTTCTTCTCATATATTACACTATTTTATTCTCAATTTCTGTTAAGCAAACTAAGGTCCTACTGTTCCTGGGTGGTTCTAAATGTACCTTAAGTATCACCCTTCTGATCATTTGTACTGTAAATAGCTGGTAAGGGTTGTGGACGTACCTTCCTGGCTCCAGGAGAACCCCTGTGGGCACAGCTCAAACCTTGTGCATATGCTAATCCCTTACAGGCCCTCCCTACTGATGGAAGGGCAGCCTTTAACATCTGGATGAATGAAGCAGACCTCCTTTTGCCCTGGTTTCATCATTTAGCTGTTGCACAAAGCTTTGTAAGGAATTTGGGCAGAGATCGTTACCTGCGCGCATTTTCATATGGATTTGAAATTGATATTCTAATTTTGGTATTTTGGCCTTTGCTAGCCTCCCCTAAATTGCTGCATTGTTGCATAGGTGCTTGAAAATCGAATCTACCTGCTTTTAGTTCTCTGCTAGCATTGCCTAAATTGCCGCGTTTGTGCATATCTGTTGGAAAGCCTTGCCTAAATTGATGCATTTTTGTATATCTGTTTGACAATTGAATCTAGCTGCTTTTGTTCTCTGCTAGCCTTGCCTAAATTGCTGCATTTTTGCATATCGGTTTGAAAATAAAATCTAGCTGCTTTTGTTCTCTGCTAGCCTTGCCTAAATTGCTGTATTTTAGCATATCTGTTGGAAAATCGAATCTAGCTGCTTTTGTTCTCTGCTAGCCTTGCTTAAATTGCTGCATTTTGCATCTGTTGTAATTTTGTTCACCTGACTCCCCCTTTTCTCACTCATGTCGGGATACTACAACTTGCTCTTAACTTAAGCCCTTCTCCTGGGGCTCCTGGCTTACTGGACGTCTGTATAATCTCCCCTGTATTAGCTGCTAGGCCACCTAATACATTTCTCTTGCACAGTGCAGTTCCTCATCCTGACCTTCCCAACCCCCCTGTATTCATGGTGCTCTCTACCTCTGCTGTCTACTCTAACTGTTACACTATCATCTATCTTACCTCTCTCTGGAAGACTCGAAGGAAGACGTTTAAGAAAGCACTCCTGGCCTCCAACCCAGTCCTCTCCATTGCTGATACCTATGACAATGCTTCCTGTAGAAAGACTATCACTGACATCCTCTTCACTGTCCCTTCTCCTGACCTATGGACTCCCCATATGGTCTCTATCCCATCCCCTTTTTCCTCCTCGCCCATTAATGGCAGAACCAGGTGGGAGGATCTCTTGACATACTTCTCATCATCTAGGTGCATCATTAATGTTTACCAAAATGGCACTATCATCGCCCAGGGCTCTCAGTAACTTCCTCCTTCTGGATAGGCGCCTCCCGTCTCTCATTAACTTACTCTCCTCTCCAGCCACTCCTTAAACTGCCACCTCTCTGGCCTCCCTGCCCCGTCCAATATGTGTACCATGTCCCTGCACCCCACCTCGGAAGATCTTTAAAGGTGGCAACCAGCTTGACATAGCTACCCTCAATTTTCACTCTGCTGTTAAACACTTCTCTGACATCTGTCCCCTCCCTGAAGACTTTGACCTCTATGTCCTTGCTGTCAAGAGACGTAGTTCAATGCCAGCTTTGTCACTGCTTTTGACACTCTACTTCCTGAGGGCTACAAGATCCTCTCCAAGCCTAGGACTTACTGGTCTAGAGGTGGAGTGACCCTTGTCTTCTCTGAATGGGTTCCTGCTACTTTCATTACCACTCAATCTTACTCTTCCTTTGAATGCCTTGTCTGTAGGCTGGGTGTCTCTCCTACCCTCTCCCTCACCCTTGCCACTATCTATAGGCCCCCTGGACCTACCACCCTTTTCCTCTCTGAAAAGACTGCCCTCTCCTCCTCTCTCCTGACCTCCTCTCCTAAACATCTCTTCCTGAGTGACTTTAACATTCATCTAGACTCTCCGGATGAGGCCAATTTACTTTTCTGCGACCTCTGTGACTCTCTTTCTCTCACTATCTGTCCCTCCGGCCCTCCCCACGCTGCTGGACACACCTTGGATGCACTCATGTTTGCAGACATCCCTTTCTCCAACCCTCTAAATACCCCTCTCTCGTGGTCTGGCCACTCTCTCCTCTCCTCCCATCTGGAGCTCCCTGGCCCCAGGTGATGACTCTGCCCATGCTGCTAGTCTCCTTCTCTGTCATTCGACCGATAAAGCGTGTGTCAGTCGCTGCATTTGCTGCCACCTTCATTCCTCCTTCCACCCCTGCTCCTGACTCTGATACTGACTCAGCACTTGCTAACCTCCATCTATACATCTACAATACTCTGGACATCCTTGCCCCTGTCATGAGTATCTGCATGAAGCCTGCAGCTCTTGGTATGATTCCGACTTAGCCACTCTGAAACGCAAATGCAGATTTGCTCAGCGGAAATGGCAGGCTTCAAGCACATCCTCTGACAAACTGGCCTGCCACTTGCTCCAAGGGCAACATCGACTCTCCATCCACTCTAAGAAGTGGGCTCATGTCCGAGCCCACATTTCTGGGGTAACTAATAACCCGGCTGAACTTTTCAAAATCTGCAATGAAATTGCCAACCCTACTGGAGTCCCCTCTTCTCCTCTTCCCCCCCACGCCCTCTACACTGGACTGGCCTCCCAGTTCTCCACCAAAACTCAGGACATCCTGTCCTCACTCTCCTCTAGTCAAACTTTCTTGCCTCTCTTGGCTCCCCTCTCACCCTCCCCCACACTCACCTCCTCCTCTCCCATTGAACTGGATGAGATCTCTAGAGTAGTCTGCTCTATGAAAGTATCCTCCAAACAGGTGCTCCCCTGCTTTTCCTGAATTATCAGGGACAACATCTCTTCTCTTGCCCCTGATTTGGCTGACTTCTGTAATCATCCCTTTGCCACTGTCTCTTTCCCAAAACCCCTCAAGCACTCCCTTGCACACCCTCTCCTAAAAAAGCCATCTTCTGACCCTTCCTGCTCGGCTAACCATCACCCCTTTTTCCTTTCCTGAGAAAACTCCTGGAGAAGCTGGTCATCTCCCAACTGACCCACCACACCAAATCTTCTGGCTGTCTCCGCGACCACCAGTCTGGCTTCAGAACATCCAGAGGCACGGAAACTGCTCTCATAAACACCTGTGAAGACTAGCTCTCAAATCTTGACTCCAACTCTCCCTCTGTTCTGATCCTTTTCAATCTTTCCTCTGCCTTTGACACAGTCAATCATGCCAGCTTTATAAATAGTCTCTGTGATACCCTAGGCATCACAGACTGGGCACTGGCCTGGCTGACCTCCTTCCTTTCTAACCGACCTTCCGAAATGCAACTGGCCCCTTTCCTCTCTGCCACCGCACTCTCTACCTGCTGCGTCCCTCAGGGCTCTACCCTATCGCTGTGGCTTTTAAATATCTACATTGCCCCCCTGGCCCACATGATCGCCACCTTCTCCCCTCACTTCCAGTTTAATGGTGATGAGACACAGCTCTCCTTTAAGTTTCCCTCCCCTACCATCTCTTCTACCCCTCTTATACCTGACTTCCTGACTGCTATTGAGGCATGGTGCTCTGCTAATGATCTCTGCCGTCATGCCAGTAAAACAGAGATCCTTCTCATTGGAACACCTTCTCCCTGCTTCCCGCCCACCCTCTGGCCACCCTCGTTGGACCCTTTCCCCCCACCCTCTTGTGAGGCCAAAAACCTTGAAGACACCAAAAGTGGCAGACGGGGAGCCATGACCTTACCCTCCCAGCATCACACCCTAGCAATGGCAAGCTGCAAATAGCCTGTGGTTGATTTCAAATTAAAACCCTGAGGGGAAATGTTGTGCTCACTGATCCTTTATTTTCATGTGCTCTATTGCAGCTGTCACTCACTGTGAGGAGCAGCTGCGGCACTAGTCTCCGTCTGTTGGGAACGGAGGCGTGTTTCCAGAAGTCCCATTCACAAGGGTCCAAAAACACTGCTACTGGGCACTGGGTATACAACTCACCATATGTCGGGCCTGCAGCCAAACAGCCTGCTCGCCCATTGCTGCGCATTTGCAAAGGTTGTATGGAACAAGTTAGCAATGTGAAAGACTCTGATTGCTTGCATTTAAAGATTCAGTAAACAGACTTATTCATCTTTTCAAACAAGGCTGTACAAGTTTAACTCTAACTGCCGGACCATTGCCACTAGTTATCATCCAGCGAGACTGGCTATGGCAAGACAACTACTGGCCTGCCCCCTTTGGCCGTTTCCTCGAACAAAGCAGTCTGTATGCAATCTAGGCTTTGGACTGGAGTCAAATCTTTCTAGCCCACATGGATTAGCCCGCTCACCAGCAGTTGTTTTCTTCAATTGAGATGCCTGACAAGATGTTTGGACTATTTCGCTTTTCCGGCAAAGGTTCAATTGATGTCTTTGGCCATTTGGCCAGTTTAGACTATTGTTTCTCAGACTTCCTAAAAAAAGCTTGAATAAAACTTCAGCATTGTTAGAATGCGTTGGCCAGAATAATCTTCTGCTTAAATCATGGCAACCACTCGCTTTGGAGCTGCGTGACTTACATTGGCGTGTAGGAGCAAAGCTCTCTGTGTGGTTCAAAAGGCTGATTATCACGAAGGACCGACCATCTTTTCTCCGGCAGCGTTTAAGCAGTGATAGAAGTGTACCATAAAAGTAGTGGGACTATTGGCCTCATTCCGAGTACGGCGCTAACCAATGGCGCTATTAACGCCTTGGTTGACGCCGTACCCGGACCGGCAGCGCCTTGGTGGATGGCGGAATTACCGCCCCATTCCAAGGTTGGTGGGGCGGTAATTCCCCAATCCCCATTTACCCTTCCCCATTCCCATTCTTGCCCCATAGGGCATAATGGGAGTGGGGAAGGCGTTAATTACGCCACCGTGAATTACGGTGGCGTAATTAACATCAAGGTCCCTTAGCGCCATGGTTTTTAACACCTGCTAAAAGCAGGTGTTAAAACCTCCATGGCGCAAAGGGAACTCGGAGTATGGCGGTAAGGGATTACCGCCACCGCTCTCGTTAGCGGTGGCCGCTATCCCTTACTGCCATACTCGGAATGAGGCCCTATGACTCTGGTGGGGTACAGAGTTGGAAGGAAGGGAGCAACGTGCAACACATGTTTCAAGGGATCTGCGTGAAGTGACCACGGCAACAAAATGTTCATACGTTTCCGATGCGAACATGCAGCCGATCACTATACTTTGGAGTATATTGAGCGGGACGTTGCGGTGGACACCCCCGCAGCCCCTTCTCGAAGGTACTTTTGTGCTGACTCCGAAAGGCCGTTCCCGGGTCTAGAATCAAGGTTCCAGATGGTTCCCATCAAAGACAATGTCCAACAAAGGCAGTCTCAGCGAGTTTCAATAGTGCCAATGCACAATGCTACATTTCTTGAACCTTGGTTGAGGTCCGCTTCTCAGAACCCTTCACAGTCATAGCTTGTCTCATTTTCTGTGTCTGGGCCGGGCCTCTCCCCATGAATAGCGAGACAGACTCTGGTGTTCGATGTGGCACTTGTTTCCTCAGGAGTCTCTGAGTCTCTTGTTTGTGAACAGTGGGCCTCATTACGACCCTGGCGGTAAGGGGTTAACGCCAGCGTTAGCTGCGCCGACCCCTTACCGCCAATTACGAGTTCCCCTAGCGCCATGGTGCTTTTAACACCTGCTTTTAGCGGGTGTTAAAATCCATGGCGCTAAGGGACCATGGAGTTAATTACGCCACCGTAATTTACGGTGGCGTAATTAACGCCTTCCCCACTCCCAAAAATGGGAATGGGGAAGGGTAAATGGGGATTGGGGACTTACCGCCCCGCCAAGGTCGGAATGGGGCGGTAAGTCCGCCAACCACCATGGCGTAAACATAGTTTACGCCATGGTGGTAAAGTCACGGCCCAGGCGGTAATTTACCGCCTGGGTCGTAATGAGGCCCAGTGTCTTTTACAGGGTTACCCAACTCCAGGCTTCGAAGGCCAGCAACTTGTCGGATTTTCACGAAACCCGTCATTGACATTCATTACATACATTTGCATACACTGATTCTAAATGTATGCACATTTTTTCTCATGAATATTACTGGGGGATATCCTGAAAACCCATTAAGATTCCGGCTCTGGAGTTGAACCACCCTGGTCTGGTACCACCTTCTGACCAGGCAACAAAGGTAGGTATTCTCCGATGTGTCTCTATTTTCTGGTAGTATGTTCATTCCCCCATACATGTGTGCTTACTAAAAGGCACTAGGTTTTGTTCTGGCGGGCCTTTCAACTGCCACCCTGGACTGAGTTACAGTCCTCTTCTATTTACTGTGAATTTTAGGTTATAGTCTTGGGAATATAGCGCCTTACTCATTTCACCACCTTTAAGGGCATACATGGCTTTATTATGAGTTCACCCGTGCCAAAGGGTTTTGGGTGAAATTCTGTATCATCGGGAGAATCGTACATTTTTTAACCACTTTCACAAGGTATTCCAAAGACGAATTCATATATTATTTTATGAATGAGGTGAATTGATTTGAGTTTGATCCTAACACACATTTAAATGACAGGCTTAGATTGTGGACCTCATTACAAGTTTGCCGCTGCAGTAAAAAAGTGGTAATAATTCCCTTACCGCCCTTTTTCCTGCACCGCCAAACTACAAGTTTGTTGGTGGGGTGCCTGATTTACCTCCAGATCTGGAGTTAAGTCAGGCACCCCACAGGCAAAAAGAAGCCCTTATTACTGGCAATCCCCCATGGTGCCCGATGGGACTACATGGAATGGGGATTTACTGTTATTCCCGCCACTGTTATTACCATTTTGTTGGTATCCCACCAGATTTACTGGCGGGGTACCACCTACCCTATAATGAGGCCCATTGGTTCTTTGTATACGAATACTCCTCAGCAAGCAACCTTAGAGGTGGTTAAAAGCCCTCTAGCCCTTAATACAAACACAGAGGCCCTCATTACGACCCTGCCGGTCTGGGAACACCCAAAACATCTAAAAGAAAACCTACCTTATAGCCAACTTCTCAGAGTCAAAAGAATTACTTCAGAAGCTGACAAACTACAAGAAGAATATACCATCATGAAATCTAGATTCAAAGACAGAAGTTTTCCTACAGATTCTATTGACAAAGCTATTTTAAGAACGGAACAACAGAGTCGGGAGGACCTTCTAGATCCAAAGATCAAAAATGAAAAAACAGGACTTATCCACTCATTAAATACTCCAGCCAAAGTTTTCAGATAAAGAGGATAATTCACAAAAACTGGGACATCATCAAAACAGACCCCCAACTCAACAATCTCTTTCCGGAACCACCAATGCTAGCGAATAAGAGGGGGAAGAATTTTCGCGACAGACTTATCAAAGCAGAAAAACAGAAAATTACCAAACAAACTGTGTTGAACACGTTTGAACTGCCAGCATTGCTCCAACATAATAAAGGGTGATCACATTCGACATGGAAACACCGGAAAAAAGATCCACTGAAACAATTTGCGACCTGTGACTCCAAAATTGTGATTTATGCCTTACGCTGCCCTTGCGGGAAATATTATGTTGGAAAAACTATCAGAAAAGCCAAGGAGAGATGGACGGAGCACAAATCCAACATCGTCACTAAGAATATAAAATCACCAGTATATAGGCACTTTAGAGACCATTAACACACAGTAGCACAAATGAGAATGGTAATTCTAGAGGTTATACACCCACTCCCTAGAGGAGGAGATTTACAGAAATTACTATCCCAGAGAGAACTGTTCTGGATACACTGCCTTGACTCTCTTTCCCCCTAGGCATGAATGAGGATTATTACCTGGGTCCTTACCTATGAAATACACCTAACTGATTTTGATAAACACGGGTTTGGTACTTGTAAAGGATGTATTTGTCTAGTCACATTTTTCCTTGATCAATGACTACCTGACAATTATTGCTATTTCCTTTGTCATTCATATGGCTCATCCACTGTTTTTACTTTGTTGTTTCCTGATTGGATATACTGCTGAGCATAATCTATGGGTTAATAGATTGTAAGTCCCTATGGTGACAGGGACTTCTGGATACTACAACTTGTGACTACTCCTAAGTTCTACTCATAACCACTACACCTTTGGACCAATTCTGACTGATACAGATTCTTTCTCAATTTTAATAAATGACTGTATATTCTCATACATAACTATTTATTACTTCTATTTTTATTCTATCTGTTATTACAGTCTATCTGCTATTTCACTAATACTTTTTTATCCTCCCTTTTAAATAAATAATAGTATTTTAATACATTATTTATTTATTTATTCTTCTTATTCTAGTTACATTCCTTCTGGAAAATTATATACGGAACTTATTCCTTTCCTGTGGGTTATTTCTTGCAGTTATCTGATTATTTCTTGCATTGCATCTCCGGACTTTTGTATTTGTTTTTTCGCCCCTGCACTTCACAGACCCGCGGGGGGCCCTTATAGGCTGACTTACTCACTGACCTTGACCTTCTCGTTAGTCCTTTGTCTCACAGGACTTCTCAACTTACCCACTTGTAGTTCTTATATTGATGGAACTGTATGTTTACAGTCTACCGCGCATGCACGGAGGTGACGTCATAGCCGTGACGATTGACAGCAGTTGCCACACGCGTGCACGCGCAGCAATCTGCCGTCAACGCTCTGACATATCTCTATTGCGGAAGTATAAAACAGGGACTGTTCATGAAGGCAACACATCCTGATTGCGGGATGCGCGCCACCATGACTCCCTCTCTCTGACCTGTTGAAATGTAAGTAATAGATAGCCGTGGGTCGGCTTTGCTCTAACTCTCGGTTCCAATCCGTACTTATATTATTTTTTCCTATCTTTCTTACTCTATCTTTCAGCTCAATCACCAGAAGGAGTACTTCCAGTATTCTCCCTTTATTTCGGGGTCCACCACAGTGCATCACTTTCTGACTAAATTGGAAGTGTTCATTTGAATACTTTTTCTCTTCCATATGATCTTTCGCTATATAGGACATTTTGTCTTACCATTTAATACTCTCTCTGATTTATAGCCCTAATCTATACCAGTGATTGGACTGACTACCACAGATACATGCGGATGCACCATTTCGAATTATTTCTTCAAAATACTCTCACCTGTGGTAAGCGATTTACTTATCCGACAATCTTATCCTGAGTTAGGTTTAGTACATGAGGGCATGACCACCCGTACTTTTCTCGACTTGATTGCTGCAAAAGGGTTTTGATAATTACTATTTTTTCAGATGAATTAAGTATAACAAGTTCTCTCACAACTGTCTAAACCAATGTTGGAAATTAAGTAATGGAAGTGAAGATTACAAAACAATGGGCCTCATTACACGGAAGGCGGTAAGGCTTTACCGGTACCGGTAAGGGCAACGGTACCGGTAAACCCTTACCGTCTTACTACGAGTTCCCTTTGCGGGACCCGACCTTAACGGCTGGTCCTACCAGCCGTTAAAGTAGGGTGCCGCAAAGGGACCTCGGTGCTAATTACGGTACCGCAATTTGCAGTGCCGTAATTAGCTCCTTCCCCATTCCCATTATGCCTTATGGGGGCAAAAATGGGAATGGGGAAGTTCCTTGGTGAATGGGGAATTACCGCCCCCGCTCACCTTGGAGTAGGGCGGTAATTCCGCCATCCACCAAGGCGGACATGGTAAAATATGGAATGGGGATGAGGATGCCCTTGATTCCGGCACCTGAAAATGGGCAATTACCGGGTCCGCCTAACTCGGCATGACCCGGTTCTTGCCCATTCACGGGTGCCAGAAAAAATGCTACTCCGGCGGCAGCCATGCCTGTTATACAGGCACGGCTACCACCAAGGTTGTAAAAAGCCCCAGAGTATATTTAAGAAGTCTTTGTTCACTGGTGCACTGAATTTATGCTTACCATTAATTGTTTTCAATTTTAGGACACATTTTATGACCAAGTAGAGGGTCCCGCTATGGGGGCCACAGCAGTCCCCAGTATAGGGAATTTGTATTCAGAAAGCTTTCAGACAAAGATAGTAAATAAAGCCCTTTTTGGCTAACGTGGGTCTCTGGAAGCGCTACATAGATTAAATGTTTGGGCCTCATTAAAAATCAGGTGGTAAGGGTTTAACGGCACCAGTAAAGGTGCCGGCGCCGTCAACCCCGTACCGCCTGATTACGATTTTTACCAGACGTACAGAGCAGGGGCAAGAGGGAGCAAACAACGGGCTGCTCGTAATCGGCCCGTTGTTTGCTCCCTCTCCCATTCCTATTCAGCCCTATGGGGCCTGAAATGGGAAAGGGGAAGGTCAGGGCCTGGGTTCCTGAAGGGAGGAATTACCAGGCCCTCTGAACTTGGAATGGCCCAGTAATTCCCCATTCTGGGAACCCGGACCTGATTTTGGCGGCAGCCATGCGCCCAATAGTGGCATGGCCACTGCAAAACTCATAATGACGGCCTTTGTAATTTGGGACTGAAGTAGAGACACTGGGCCTCATTACAACTCTGGCGCCAGAGTTGCATTTTTTCCGGTACCCGCGAATGGGCAAGAACCGGGTCATGCCGAGCTTGGCGGACCCACTTCTTGCCCATTTGCGGGTGCCGGAATCAAGAGCCTCCCGATCCCCATTCTGCCCTATAGGGCTGAATGGGGATGGGGAGGTCGGATGCACCAGCACATACAGAGTTGTGCCGGTGCATCCGGTGTGCTCTGCTCGTGGGTGGCGTTACACCCACCAGGAAAAACCTAGCGGGTGAAACGGCCCCCGCGAGCAGAGCACGTAGTATGGTGGTCCGGGAACTACGGTACCGGCATGCTTACCAGTAGCGTACTTCCCGGACCGCCATACTTGTAATGAGGCCCACACAGTTTCTGAATTTATAAACTTTCAATACTCAAGGATAGACATTTGAAGTTTACATCCACCATCAAAAGCAAACAGCTAGATTTCGTAGATATCACTATTTACCACAGTGATGGATCGCTCCAAATAAAACCGTACCAAAAACTGACAAAACACAATGGGCCTCATTATGACTCTGGCAGTAGCCATGCCGGTAAATACCGGCGCGGCTGCCGCCGGAGTCATTTTCTTTCCAGCGCCTGGGAATGGGGAACTAGCTGGGCATTACAGCCATGGTGGTCCCTCCGGCCAGGCGCTGTTGAATCCGTCAAGGTCTGCGAGCGGGTGCCGTTCCGCCTGCCAGGTCGGACCTGACGTGCTGAAAGGCACGCGCTCGCAGAACTCGTAGTTTGCCAGTCTGGAGACAACCGTACCGGCAAGCTTACCGGCACCGTTGTTTCCAGACCGGCAAACTCATAATGACTGTTAATGTGTTGTTACATACTAGTATCCATCACTCGAAGCACATTAAGGAGAAACTGGGCCTCATTACGAGGTTGGAGGTAGCCATGCCCTTAATCAGGGCATGGCTAGCCGCAAACTCGGGTCCGGCTCCGGGTCCCGCGAAAGGGGAATTACCGGGCCATTTCGACCTTGGAGGGCCCGGTAATTTCCCTTTCACGGGACACGGAGCCGGTATGTCCCCATTCCCATTTGACACCCCATAGGCTCAAGGGGAATGGGGAGGATGGTAACAAACTCGTAATGTTGCGGCATGGCAACAACGGCGCCAGTAGAACTACAGGAGCCGTTGTTGCCTTACCGCAATGGTCATAATGAAGCTCACTTTTTTTTATGCCTTAGACAAAATAGAACCAAGAAAAAGATTTATAAACACGAAACTTATATCCTCATGAAGATACTGGTCAAGAGGGAATAAGGAACAACCGTTGAAAAGAAATGCCAAAAGAGCAATAGACAAGCGTTGCTGGAATATAAAACAGGAGAACGAGAGAACACCAAAGATAGAGTGGCCTGTGTCATGACATATACTTCTTTGTCATACAAAATAAAACAATGGGCCTCATTACGAGGTAGGAGGTAGCCAATGGCGCTATTAGCGCCATGGCTACCTCCTTACCACATTCCGGGTCCGTGTTCCCGGAATAGGGACTTACCGGGTCATTCCGACCTTGGAGGACCCAGTAAGTCCCCATTCCGGGAACCATTCCCCATTCCCATTCAAGCCCCCATAGAGCTCAATGGGAATGGGGATGGAGCTAATAACGGGCCCGCTATTAGCGGGCCCGTTATTAGCTCTGAAGTCCCTTAACGGGTCCCTTCCATAACACCTGGTAAAACCAGGCGTTAAGGAAGGGACCCGCTAAGGGACCTCGGAATAGGGTGGTAAGGGATTACCGGCACCGGTGTCCTTACCGGTGCCGGTAATCCCTTACCGCCCACCTCGTAGTGAGGCCAAATGCATTAAGAAAAATTGAAAAATCCTCAACATGGGAATATCAGGTTTTGAACAACCCATTTTTGCTTTCAAAAAGAGTACCAGTATTAGAAATAGAGTTATGGGACATACATTGACCAATAAAAAAAACAAAGGCTGGTACAAATCTATTACTAAAGCCGGGGGATTGCCAGAAGTTACAAGACATTATCTGTGTGGAAAATGGATCCTGTGCAAACAAACCACTCAAACAAAATAAATTGACCTGGGTTTAACAAAACCATCGTTTCTCAAACATGTCACAAATTATCTTTCGAAAATAGTAATCTGTTTTATAATTTGCCCTTGTGGTCTAAAATATTTCGTAAAAACAGAAAGGAATGTAAAGATCAGAATGATTGGACACAACAGCTGTATTAGTAAGAAGATCATAGCAGACGATGGCTTTAAGTGGGTAGCGCTCAGCAACTGAATGGTGACAAAAAAAATAAGAATAAAGAAATCCTGTTAAGGTTGGAACAATAATTTATGTTTAGATCGCAAAGCGACAAATTTGGATTAAATAAGAAAATACAATTGGAAACCTCATGATAAAAGTAGAGTTCATGATATTCAAAATACTCTCATGAAAAATGGTACAAAAGATTCAGGGGGTCATTACGATTTGGGCGGTAAGGGGTTAACGGCACCGCTAATGGTGCCGGTGTCGTTAACCCCTTACCGCCCTATTACGAGTCTGCTCGCGGGACCCGCAAAGGGCGCCTGGTAAAACCAGGCACCCTTAGTGGGTCCTGCTAGCAGACCAGGGAGCCAACAACGGTCCCGTTATTAACGGGCCCCTTGTTAGCTCCCTCCCCATTCCCATTGAGCCGTATGGGGGCTCGAATGGGAATGGAGATGTACCGGGTCCGGGTTCCTCGAATGAGGAATTACCGGGTCCTCCAAGGTTGGAATGGCCCAGTAAGTCCTCATTTGAGGAACTCGGACCTGGTACCCGGTAAGGAGGCAACCATGCCGCAAATTGCGACATGTTTACCTCCAACCTCGTAATGACCCCCTCAGTCCTAAAATACTAGTAACCAACAAACTGATTGCCTCTAGGATAGGGTAATTATTTGTATTGTGCTATGGGACCTTTTAAAATCAAGTGGACTGGTAAATTATCATCATCAAAGTCATACATAGATGCAAATATTAATGAAGTTATTCAATTGTTTTAGGAACATTCAAGCCTCTCTATTGTGAATGAACTACATTTTACATAATTGCTAGTAGAGTTGGGAAACAGAAACGAGATTTACAATATTTCCAGGGAATGTTGTACAAAATATATAGTTTTGATATACTAGCAACATATTAATTATAGTTTCTAGGTACTGGCATTTTTGCAAGCTGCTATTTCATTTCTTTGGAGTGCAGTTTTCAATTAAGTACAATTCCCATAACCCCGAGAACGTGTCCACTGATGTTCTATGCTTATATCAGGCAAATGCAATTTTGGCTGCGGTTTTGTCCATGGAGATTGCATTTCATATCAAGCTGGCATAATAAAATAAGACAAGATAACACTTTTTACAAATTCAGAGATGTAAGCAGAACAGCTTCTGATTTAAAACATTAGTTCTGAATTGAAGTGCCGTTTACCTGTTTTGCAACCGTTTCCATGCAAAGTGGGCATAGTTTAATAAGAAAGAAAAGAGAATTTCCAGAAAAGAAAGTTTGGGGTTTCAGACTTCTGCCTTGAGTTCACTACAAGAGATAAGTGTGAGGCGTCAGAAATGAGAGGCGGACACAAAGTTGTAATGTTTTCAACATTAGACATCATTATTAAAATAAAAGGGTTAGATAAAGGCCTCTCTGTCCTTATCCTAAATAGAGTTTCCCTACCTAGGAATCTAAAACTAAAGATCAGTATGTGTTGCGTCGTCAACATTTTGTAAACTGTCCTTGGGCCTCATTACGACCTCGGCGGTAGCCATGCCGCTATTGGCGGCATGGCTGCTGCCGAAATCGCGTCCGGGTTCCCAGAAGGAGGAATTACCGGGCCATTCCGAGTTCGGAGGGCCCGGTAATTCCTCCCTCCAAGGACCCGGACCTTCCCCATTCCCATTTCAGCCCCCATAGGGCTGAATGGGAATGGGAGAGTGAGCAAACAACAGTGAGCAAACAACTGGCTGATTACGTGTGGCCCGTTGTTTGTTCCCTCTTCCCCTCGCGGGACCCGGTAAGCATGCCTGGTTTGACCACGGTTTGACCAGGCATGCTTACCGTGTCCCGCGAGGGGACCTCGTAATGTGGCGGAACGGGTTTAACGGGTCTGCATCCTTTTGTGGCATCCGTTAACCCGTTCCGCCAGGGTCGTAATGAGGCCCCTTGTGTCAAAAATTTACTAATCTGAGCCTAACATCAGAAATGAACAACTAAGATTGTAAGGAAATCTCTTTGACTTAGGCTTGGCAAAAAGTGTTCCAAAGCAAAACAAATAGAGACATCAAAAAAAGTAGTATTTTCCAGGGAGAAATCCTTGGGTCCAGAGGGTGGTTCCCTTGCCCTGGAATTTTCAGGTAGGATGGTAAAAAGTGTCTCTTACAAACAATAGTACCTCAAGAATAGCACAAGTGTCTTTTTCAAACAACGTTTTAAGGATGGCAAAAGTGTCTCTTTCAATCAACAACTTCTTAACGATGATAAAAAGTGTCTCTTTTAAGCAACAGCTTCTTTGATTCATTTTACCTGGTTCAGGAAGTTTCAATGCAACCAATATGTCCACCACTCAGCAGCTCTTTCTAGGTTTCTTTGCTCTGAGTTCAT
This sequence comes from Ambystoma mexicanum, assembly GCF_040938575.1. Classification (NCBI taxonomy): domain Eukaryota; kingdom Metazoa; phylum Chordata; class Amphibia; order Caudata; family Ambystomatidae; genus Ambystoma; species Ambystoma mexicanum. The sequence continues at coordinate 1,249,514,152 of NC_090923.1, forward strand.
AAACCAAAGGGGTCTTATTCACTATGAGATATTGCATATAGGGTTGTCTTATAAACCTCTTTGATATTTTAATGGACCTCCTGTCACCTCTTTAGGTCTCCGCCTATACCCTTCCACCAGGTATTTCGATTTTAACAGGAAAAGGTCTGTGTTCAGTGTCACAACTTTCACTTGCCTGTGTTCTTAAGGTCTCTGGTATACTTGTTTTACCATGTGTTTTGTGAAAGTAAGTATGTTTCTTTCTCTGACTTTAGTGGACTTCCTGGTATACTCCTCTGCCAGGAGTCCTGTAGTAGGTTTATCAGAGCCCCTGGTACTCTCCTGCCAGGTATATCCCCACAAACATATCATACTTATTTGACGCCAACTGGCCTGGTGTTTTGACTGCCAGGACTTCCTTTGATCTGGTTTTTAGATTCCCTGGTATACTCTCCAACAAAGTATCTTTCCACAATATCTTATTCCTCTTTGTATTTCAAACACATTGGGCCTCATTCCGAGGCTGGCGCTATCCATGGAGTAAATAGCACCATGGTAAGCAACTATGGAGCTATTTACTCCATGGAAATCCGGCATGGTGAATGGAGTAATTACCGGTCCATTCCAAGGTTGGAGGGACCGGTAATTCCCCATTCACCATACCGGTTCCCCATCCCCATTCCTGCCCCCATAGGGCTCAATGGGAATGGGGAAGGAGTAAATTACGGCACCGTAAATTACGGTGCCGTAATTTACTCCAAGGTCCCTTTGCGGGTTGGATTTTTAATGCCTGCTAAAAGCAGGCGTAAAATTGCCAACCCGCAAAAGGGAACTCGGAATATGGTGGTAAGTGTTAACGGTCACCGTTGCCATTAACGGTGACCGTTAACCCTTACCTCCAGCCTCGGAATGAGGCCCATTGTCTGGTATGCTCCCTTGCTAGGAATCCTCCTCTGGGGTTCTGCAGATCCCAAGGTGTGCTTCTCTGCTAGGTATCTTCCCCTCAAGTGCTCACTGCATGATGTGCTTCTTTCACCAGGATGTCTTCTCTGAGTTTTCTGTCCTCTGCTATAGCAGAGTTGTATTCCTTCATTGTATCTATACTTCTTTGGCTTGGGGCACTATGTTTTCCAACTTTCCCCACATTGACATCTCATATATGGAGACATGTTCAAGTTCTGTCTTTTAACGTCTTCATTAGTATTCATTTGCTTGTGGCAATATTTACTCCAACGTTCCCCATGCTGACATCTCACACTTGGAGACCTGTGCAAATTCTGCCTTTGTATTCTACTTGGTCGATATTCAAAACAAGTTCTTAATTGCTCACATGCGTGTTGGTATGCCCGCGGACCAGTGATGACTCCACAGGAGTGACCACATAAGATAAGCAGTATTTGACCATGAGTGGAATAGTCTGTCATTATTTGATAAATTGAGGTTGGAATTAAGCAAATTGAGATAAAATGTCCAATTGAGTTATATTTTTTGTATCCAGATTGCTGTTCCAATTGATGGTTTAGTGAGTTTGTATTCACTTACTCCTTATATGTAGGGTGAATACATGTTGCACATTGTCTCAGTATGTATTGTACTTAATGAAGTCTGTTTGAGAATGCTCAGGAATTTCATTAATTTATTATTCCATAGGGAGTTTTTTTGAAAAACAGTCATGAGAAAATTCATTCCAAGACTAAGAGAAGATAAAATTGGAACATTAGGAATAAGAATCCGGAAGGCGGCATAGTTTACATAAATGAGAAATTAGTTCATTCCTTTGTAGAACTGATAAGGATTTTTTGGCTGATTTGTGTAGAACTAGAAGCAATAAATACTGATTTCAAGCAATGCAACATTGTTAGAAGAATGATAGCGAGGCACTTCCCTGAAGAAAGTCCAGCATTGTTAAGCAGTTGGGACTGAAACACACAAGTATAAGGAGGAAGAGGATCTTAGCATGTATTACTGCGCTTCATCATAGTAGCAAGATAAAAGTTAAATTTCATAGGGCCTCATCACAAGTAGTGCGGAATGGGTTTAATGGTGCCGGTAATGGTGCCGGCACTGTTAAACCCTTTCCGCACTATTATGAATTTCCCTCGCGGGACAAGCTCTGGACCTCTGGTTTTTCCAGACGTCCATAGCGGGTCCCGCCAGGGGACTAGGGAGCTAACAACGGGCCCGTAATTTACGGGCCCGTTATTAGCTCCCTCCCCATTGAGCCATATGGGGGCTCGAATAGGAATGGGGAAGGATCGGGCCCGGGTTCCCTGAAGGAGGAAATGGCCCGGTATTTCCCCATTCAGGGAACCCGGACCCGGATACGATTTTGGAGGCAGCCATCCCCTTATTAAGGGCATGGCTACCTCCAAAGTCATAATGAGGCCCATAATTTTCTTTAGGACATTTTTGTGTATTAGACTGGTGCCAGCATTTTCATGAGAATTGTGTATTATAATTTTGACTTTTTGGGATGAATTTTGTATTTGTGAGGCCTATTACATGAATTGTGATTATTGTGAAATTATATTATGCTTTATACTTGTGCATTGAATTATAGATTTGTATATTTTTTTTCATGAATGGTATGCTTTAGTTTATTCAACAAACTGTAATAGAATAATTAGGTAGTTTCATGAGTTTTTTGAGGAAAGTTTAGATTAAATGTAAAAAAAGGTATTAATTAGCAGATAATGGAATTTAGCGCACAAGTGGCGCAGGCGTCTGGCGCACAGAGAGCGCGTGCGGCAGTCTGCAACAGCCGCGTGCGCCAAAAACCCATTTTAGCGCACAGCGTATTCATGGATACTTACATCCATAACCAGCCGTGGCGCACAGTGGCGCAGCGACCCTGCAACAGCACCAGTTACACCCCCAACTCCGCCCTGTGCGCCAAAAACATTGCACAAATCCCCTACATGACGCAAAGGCCAGTGGACCAGCATACAGCCCCCAACCACAAATACGCATGTAAAACTCCCCACGCACCCCTCGCAATACGTGTACCCCGCTCGTGCCAGTAAAAACACAGGTAAAATTCCCTGCGCACCCCTCGGAATATGCGTAACCCGCTCGTGCTAGCGAAAACGTGTGTAAAAATCCCCGCGCACCCCTCGGAATATGCGTGCCCCTCTCGCGCTAGCGAAAATGTGTGTAAAACTCCCTGCGCACCCCTCAGAATATGCGTACCCCGCTCACGCTAGTGAAATCGCATGTGAAAGTCCACACGCACCCCCGGAATACACGTACCCTGCTCGCGCCAGCAAAATCGCGTGTGAAAGTCCATGCGCACCCCCGGAATACGCGTACCCTGCTCGCGCCAGCGAAATCACGTGTGAAAGTCCACGTGCACCCACGGAATACGCATACCCTGCTCGCGCTAGCAAAAACACGTGTAAAACTCCCCATGCACCCCTCGGGACACGCGTACCCCGCTGTGTCAGGTAAAATGTGTGGAAAAAGTCCACCCTGTGGTGTGGTCTGCCTGCAGGCCATGGACTGGGGTGATGGGCTGCCTGCGGGGCATGCCCAGGGGTGATGGGCTGCCTACGGGCCATGGTATGGGGTGATGGGCTGCCTGTGGGCCATGGACTGGGGTGATGGGCTGCCTGTGGGCCATGGACTGGGGTTATGGGCTGCCTGCGGGCCATGGACTGGGGTGATGGGCTGCCTGTGGGCCATGGACTGGGGTGATGGGCTGCCTGTGGGGCATGCCTAGGGGTGAAGGGGTGCCTGTGGGCCATGGACTGGGCTGATGGACTGCCAGCGGGCCATGGACTGGGGTGATGGGCTGCCAGCGGGCCATGGACTGGGCTGATGGGCTGCCCGTGCCAGGGGTGATGGGCTGCCTGCGGGCCATGGGAAGGGTGGATGGGCTGCCTGCGCGTATTCCAGGGGTGCGTGTGGACTTTCACATGCGTTTTCGCTAGCGCGAGTGGGGTACGCATATTCTGAGGGGAGCGCGTGGAGTTTTACACGCGTTTTCGCTAGCACGAGCGGGGTACACGTATCCCGAGGGGTACGTGGGGAGTTTTACATGCGTTTCCGCTAGCGCGAGCGGGGTACGTGTATTCCGGGGGTGTGCGTGGACTTTAACATGCTATTTAGCTAGCGCGAGTGGGGTATGTGCCCCCCAGTCCCCATGCCCTGCAGGCAGCCCATCGCCCCAGTCCAGGGCCCGCAGGCAGCCCATCACCCCAGTCCATGGCCCGCAGGCAGCCCATCACCCCTGGGCATGCCCCACAGGCAGCCCATCACCCCAGTCCATGGCCCACAGGCAGGCCACATGGCACCATGCACTCGGGAGCACCGACACATGCCCCCCTACCCCCATTGACGGGCACCTGCCAGCAGGCCCCGACACATGGCCCACCAAACAACATGTCCTAACAAAACAGACCCATGGCCCTAATGCCAACCCAAATCCCCCTCCCCCCAGTACAAGCATGCAACCATCCACTGCACCCACTCCCAAATTACCCATGCCATGAAAGTCTTAAAAGAACCACCATGCCCATGCATAAATGCACAACAGAGCCACACAGTGGCAACACATGACTGAGGCAATGTACATTGAGACATGCACATAACCAATGATAGTACACAACACCAATCATGAAGTTCGAATAAATGTATTAAAAACATAATAAAATAACATAAAGAAAATCAAACTTGCAAATTAATAAATAATGAAAGCTATTACCAAAATACAAAATCCAATAAAAAACAAAAATCCCCGGCATGAAAAAAGAAAAGTGGTCCATCGCCAATGTCAACATGAATTAAATAATCAAACAAAAAGAAAACCATTGATCCAGGGGAAATGTTAAAAAAGAAAGTATGTACAAATCTCAAACTATATACAATCCAATTCCAAAGGGTCCATGATCCCCAAACCAAATGAAACCTACAAAAAAGACCTATGAATAAAAAACTATATACATTAAGTGGAGCAAAGTCCATGAACTCCAAATAAAAAGAAAAAACAAAGGAAACCTAACCCTAAATAACTATGTGCAAAGGCGGCGGGCAAGTCCAACTGCTCACTTGTTGATGTTCCGGGCAAGGGCATCATCGAACTCCACGTCGATGTTCCGGAGGTGGGCCTCTTCCCTGGCCTCGAGGTCTCGCAGGGATGCAGCCATGGCCTCCTACAATTGCCTGCGAGTTGCCTCGAGGCACTCAGCCCGCCTCAATGCCCTGCGCATGTAGTTCTCCGCCCTGACCACAGTGAGTCGTGCCTCCTCCGCCCGCCGCCGCTCTGCATCTATTTGCTGGCCCAACCGCTGCCACACGGAAAACACTCCCAATCCAGGGTCCTCCTGCCCTCTGGCCGATGCCTGCCCCTCTGATGTTGTTGGCCCTGAGCCATTATCGCTCCCACCATGAGCCTGCTGCTGCCGTGCATGTGCCCTGCTTGTCGATGCCTGCACGTCCGCCTCTAGCTGGGGTCCAGTTGATGGGGTGACCACCCCTGCTGGACCTCCGACTCCCGACTGTGGCAGGGATGTGTCCTCCACCAGCCTGGACGCTCGGTCAGGGGCAGCTCCACAGGGTGCCCAGGTGATACTTGGGCAGCAAGATGGCACGGAGGACGACTGGCGCATAGGGGATTCAGTTGAGGAGGGGGTCGCTAGAAGATCCAGGACACGGAGGAACCCAGCACCGCAGGGACGTCATTTAGGGGTCGCCATTTTTGTAATGCAAGCTCCTGGGCTGTTGCCAGCACCATGTGGCTCTTTACTTATGGAGTGGCTGGCTTTCTTGTTCAGGCCTCTTAAAAAAAAAGAAGAAAAATAAGAACAGGAGTGCCACAATCTAACACTTTCAGCACTGACCCTTAATAAGAAAGAATAGGAATACCAAATAATGTGTCTTTCTGGAATTCTATACAATAATTGCAAGACTCATTAAAGGTTTATTTCAGGCACACTTCAGGGGGTGAGTCACTGATTTAGTCTGTTCTTAAACGCCTCAACTCAGCCTTTCATCCTTCTGAGGTCGATAAATGAGTACCAACACAGGTTGGGTGATATTGGGTGTATATTTCTTCTATCTAAACCGCTTAAGCGTAAGTGCTATATAATAACACATCATTATCATTTGGTCATGGACGTCTGCTTGCACTCACAGTAATTTGGTAATATGGGCCTATACACACTGATCTTAACAATACATATGGCGATCCATTCTTGTATGAAATGTACATCACATTATAGTGATATCGTAACCATATTGTTTGTAGTGTACAATCCTATGTGATGCTGCTTCCTGTTTTGTCAATGGGTGAAGGGTTGTGTTCCATCGCTTCCCGCGATATCACTTCGGGGTGGGGTCAAATGACATCACTTCCTGTGATGTCATCAGGGGGTCAAGGGTCATGTGATGTCACTTCCGCTACCCCTGGCATTTTGGTGAAATGACGTCCCTGCAGCACCGGTGACCTGTCCTAGTAGGCTGACGCGGCCAATGAGGTATTCGAAATGACATGTATTGTCCACACGAGAACTCTGCACGTCATCCCAAATACCACGTTGATGCATCACCACCCCAGCCAGAACAGGCTCAATCCGGTCACGGATTGCCACGTCCCCAGGGAGAGGAAGGCCAGTTGTTGTTTTTCGTGAATCCCCTCCCTGAAAATGGGTCTGGACGAAGGCATCCCTGCTGGTGTGGGATGATGCAGTCACAGGATCGGGGACAGGATTACACACAGGCACCTCCACGCCGGCCTGTGCTGCCTCCTGTCCCTGCCCCTGGACTGCACCACTAGCACCAGTGGAATCCCCTCTCCAGGCCCCATGCGTGGGTCTTCCACGGCCTCCTCCTCAACCAAACCCCCCACCAACCTGGATGACTCTGTGCCATCTTCCTCCATAGGCCCCTGTGGGGGCTCAGCTGCCCCTACTGCCGAGGAGTCCACCTCCAACCTCCGCCTCTTGGACCCTCCCTTGGCAGCTGTGGCCATGGACGCGGCACCAGACTCCTCACTCCCGAAAGAGATGACAACGTGGGAGGAGAGCTGGGCCTTGCGTCTCCGGCTGGTGGTGGGATCCCTGCCTCTGTGCTCCACAGCACGGTCTCCGCCCTCTTCATCAGTCGACGCTGCAGACAGAGAGAGACAGAACTCAGGCATCAGGGCACTGTACAATGGTTGGATACACATGTGACAGTTGCACATGAGTGGCAGTGTCAAACTTCACAGATGGTATCACACCCCGCAACACTCATAACATTTGAACCCACACACATGCACAAAAGGACAGGAATCGTGCAGCAGGCAGCAGCATCCATACACACACACCAGCATGAACATCCAAAGCTTGGCATGACGTCACAAGCAACATGGGGAGTGCCGAACACATGCACACACGCCAACAGACAGACATGCATCTGTACACCTCACCACCTGTCACAGTGCAATCATCGCAACTATGTCACATCTTCCAATCGGGTTCCTACATGTCTGTGTCACATGCATCCATGGTGTATCACTTCGCACACATGTGAAACACACACACGCACATGTATGCCGTGCACATACATGAAGGTGGAACCAGCATCCATGTCACACCCAACCATGCCATAGTACATACCCAGAAATACTAACATGTGTGCATCTACACATGCAGTTGTGCATCATGCTTTGGAACACATACACCATTGATGTGCATCACACATGACAGGACTCACATGCAGCACAGTCATGTCCCTGCACATACACATCCATACATGGACCTTTTCAGACATATCTCCAAGCTGCACACTCCTGGCACACCTCAACATGCACTGCGTCCAATAAGTATGCATGGACACTTACCGCTCGACTCCGGACCGGCCTCCCTCTCGTGGACCTGGCGGTGAAGCGCTGGGTTAATGCATTCCAGGACCCTCATGTCGTCGGTGGTAAGGTGGACCCGGCGCCTCACTGCATCCGCTGCTTCCAATAGGCGCCGGGCCTTCCTGAGGGTCCTGGACCTGATGTCCTCCCAGCGCTTACAGACGTGTTGTATGTCGTGGGATGCCACCCCCTCCACGTTGATGGCAACCATGATGTCCAACCAGATCCTCTCCTGTCCATCCTTGTCGGCGCATCTTCTTCCATAGAGGGCATCATAATGCCCCAGGACTTGCTCCACCAGGATGCCAACCTCTCCTGCTGAGAAGCTGGCAGCCCTCTGCCTCTCTGGCTGGGGGCTGCCAGTGGTGTCTGATGGTGTTTCCCCCGACATGGCAACCCCCTAAGCAGGTGTGGGTGGGCAACTGGGTCCTGGAGCTGGGATGTGGAGCAATGGAACTTCAGTTGGGAGTCTTCTGTTCCAGCAGGGGTGGTCACAGCAACTGGACCCCTGCAGATGGCTCAAGTGCAGGCACCAAATGGCAGGGCACGTGGCCAGCAGGCAGGCAGCAGCAGATGGCAGGTGGGAGTCTGCTAGGGGCTGTGGGGGGCAGGAAAATAGCATTTTGGGCAGGAGCGTGGTCTTCCGTGTGTTGCCGCGTGGCCAGCTTAATACAGAGTGATTTGGCACGTGAAAAAAACAGCACGTCAGCGTGTAATTCGAGGAAAGGCCCTTAGCGTATAAGCGCGTATGTGACGTAACACGCGCGGGCCTTTCCCTTGTCACAGGTGCATAGTGATTCAGCACGTGAAAAAATAGCACGTCTGCGTGTTAATGCATGTAATTCGAGGAAAGGGCCTAAGCGCGTAAGTGACGTGACGTGCGCGGGCGTTTCCCTCAGCACAGGTTAAAGGTGAGTAGGTCCAGGCTGTTCGCTGTATGTGCCTTTCGTGTAGACCGATGTGTCTGTTGCTACTTCTGTTTGTTTCATGCGCCATCACAACTTCACAGCGGATCAAGGACGTACCTTTTTTATTTTTTTTATTTGTTTGGCTGAGTTTATTCAACCTTTCAAATTTTTCAATTCATTTTTACAGTACTGCATAAAAAAAAGAAAAATAATTCATAATTGATGCATTCATATTTACAATAAAACTTTACATGATTCATATAACCCTATTTACATTCTATCAATGTGTAACTTTACATCTTACAAAATGTTGTCTTAATTATCAATTTTAGTCTGGAAATAAACCAATTAGGAAATGGACAATCGCTTTCCTCACAGCACATTTTGTGGTGGAGAAGAGACATCGCCATATGTCCTTGTGACTGGTCAGTGCATAGATATGTAAGGTATTCGAAAAGAATAGATTTCTCTGTGACTCCAAGTCGGGGCAAGACACTATGATATGCTCCAGTGTCTTTTTCTGCTGTTTATTTTTACAATAACGGCAGAAATTTTCCTCAGTTGATATTTGTTTCCTTCTAGCCAGAATATCATTTGTAGGCCATAAATTTAACTTGAATCTTAAGTATTTATTTCTTAAATATGGCGATGGAAATTTGACCAGACAGTTTGATATTTGGCAATGCCTCTTATGTCCAAATAATGCAGTAGAGAAATCTTTATATGTAATACACTTGTCTGTGTTCACAATCCAATTGTATTGGTGCAATTTCTTTTTGGCTTGCGTTGGATTCTCAATCAACAGTTGCACACTAATACGTGCGTCTGATAGAATTTTATACACTTCTAGACGCCATTGTTGTGAAAAAGAATGTTTAGAAATCAGCAAATAATGTGCTACTATCCCCAAGATGTTGGTCAAGTGCAGACTCAATAAACATTTGCGGAAAAAGGCGCATCTTTGCCATATGACATAGTTTGCTAATGATGACAAGCCCAATTCGTATCGCAGAATAGGCATTGGTGTACATATTGGTAATCTTAAAACCTTTTTCCAAAATCTGGCTTCCAGCACGTGCCATTTTGGTTGTTGAATGTTTAGTAGTGTTTCCATACCATATACCAAAGATGGCACAACTTTTTGTTCATAGAAAGCCAGAATATGTTTATATGAGAATTTTCCATACTTATAAATCATCAATTTTGCTTGGGAGATTAGCATTGTTAATTTACAATCAAGAATATTAAAGTGTTTCACATATGACATAGTGTCTTGAACATGTATACCCAGATACTTGTAATTAGATACTATAAGCAACGCCTTTTGATGAATGTACCAGTTATATTTATAATTCCGATTTACTGACTTTTTTTTACAGATTAATATCTGTGTCTTTTCCTGATTAACAGATAGGGAATTCACATCGGTATAATGTGCCAAGCCATCCAATAATGTTTGCAGTCCTATGGGGGTCCGCGACAGGAGGACCAAATCATCCGCATAAAATAACCACGGTATGGTCTGAGTTCCTAATCTAGGAGAGTCAGCTGCAATGGATAGAAGTGTTTCGCCAATGTCAAGTATAAAAAATATGAAAAGGGTGGACGCCAAGATGCATCCCTGTTTTAACCCGCATTCTGTTCTAATGGGGGCAGTTAGAAGTCCCTCTGTGTTCAAACGCACTTGCAACTGCGTATCCAAGTGCAGATGTATTATCAATGCGATTAAGGAAGGCTGACAACCATATCGATGGAGTTTTTTATATAACAGATGGCGATCAAGTGAATCGAAGGCCATCTTGAAGCCCACAAAGGCCATGTATAGAACTTGATCTTCCTTTGCACATTGTGTTTTCAGCATATTTGAGGCCATGATATTTGGGATTGTGCCCAAACCTGTCACAAACCCAGACTGTAAAGGATCTTGATTAAAGGTTTTCTGAATCCAGATGTTGAATTCCCGCAAAATGATCCGGCCAAATATCTTGCTTGGTGCATCCAGCAGAGAGATAGGACGATAATTTGCCGGATTATTGCGATCTCCTTTTTTATAAATGGGTATAATAATTGCACATTTCCATGACTGAGGAATCTTCTGTGTGACATTGATGTTGTTGAACATGTCAAACAATATGTTGGCCCATACTTCTGAATGTTGTTTTAACAAATAATTTGACAGCCCATCAGGCCCTGGGGCTCTCGATCTACTGGCTTTGTTTATGAAATATAAGATGTCATCTCTGTCAAAATGGAGATGAAACATCCCAATTTGTTCAACGCCAGTGATGGTGTTTAAGTCTCCCTCTTGTTTGTATATTTTAGTAAAGTACTGAGCCCACATTTGTTCATTTATGCAATTTAGCTGTAAAGCTATTTGATTTCCCGCTGTGGATAAATTTATCAGGGACCAGATTTGACTGGTGTTTTTACTGCTTAAAGTGCGCAGCATGTTAGCTCCATCTATCTGATATAAAGAGGATTTCCTTGCTCTCATCCAGTTTTTGTATTTCAACTGGATTTGCTTTAAGACCTTCAGTCGGGAAACCAGTGGAAGAAGAGCTGCCTGGGGTTTTTCTTGTCTGACTTGTGTTTTTTTGTCTTTGACTTCCTTACTAAAGCAATGTATGTGGGGCTTTTGCCTCTGTGTTTGTGTTGTGGAAGAGGATTGGAACTTCTGCATCGCATCTGGATAAATTACTTCCTCCAGATCTCCGTTGATATTAGATTGTACAAGCAGCGCAGCATAATGGTCTCCAAATGCCTCAAGTGAGTTCATATTCCAGGTGGGTAGGGTTTACACTTAAATTTCCCTTCAGGTAATCAGATGGTGCTTTGTTTATGGAGTTCGGGACTGACCATTTCATGGACAGCATGTTGTGATCGCTCAAATTGTTCTGAAACACTTGAAACAAAATAATTTGTGCCATAATGTTTTCTTCAACATAGATATATTCTATTATCCTAGCACTATTACCTCTCTGCCATGTGGCTCTCGGGGGATTATCAGAGGGGAGGGAGCCATTCAAAACTAGAAAGTTTCTTGATTTGGCCAATTTTAACCATTTCGACAAACGCGTGCTCTGGTGATTACTTTGTTGAGAAAGGCAGTGAAGGTTAAAATCACCCACAATTATAGTGTAGCAGATGTCTGGATCAAGCACAATCATATCCAAGAGAAAAACAAGGTCTTCCAAAAATTTTCAGCAGAAATGGCCTCAGGATTCCAATACAAGTTGAGTAAGGCAAATGACTTTAGATTATATTGCGCCCTGATTAACTGTGTAAATGGATTCGTTGAGGCCCAAAGTTCAATTTTGTTAAGGGAGCTCTGTTTAGTAGCAATCAGTAGCCCAGAAGTGGGCCTCCCCCGTGCTCCTTTGTTAGCAGGAATTACCTGAAGGTCAAAGCCATTCCACACTGGAGGCTCTATGAGCCACGTTTCTTGAAGTAATATTATGTCATATGCTGAGAGCTGTGATGGATTGTTTAGAAGCTGCTTGAACCCTCGGGAATTCCAGCTTACTAGTGAGATGAGCCGATCTTTCTGCAGTAAACTCTAATGACAATTACCTTGTTGTTTGCATGCACACTCTACAATTCTGGCTCGATTTTCATTCACACAGATTCGAGATTTATCAGAGTTTGAGGGGGCCAGATGTACTTTCAGCTGTGGCTGAGTCATCTCCTCTTTCTCAAGTATAAACCACAAATCAAGCAAATTCGCCTTTTGTGACCACATTAGATTCCAAATAACTTTTGAATTCATCCACACTCTTACTTCTGTCCCATCTCCCTTAGGAAGAAATTTGACTTGTTCAATGTCGATTGATTTAACATCATCCAGAGCAGGAATCTCCGACATGATCTCTAGGACTGATTTGCGATTCAGGATATATTGCGTGGCAGGACGCGGGCAGCACTTTATTGTTAACCAAAAGCGAGCAAGTTGTTTTATCTTCAGAGCATTTTGATTTTGATCTTTGTCTGGGGCAATAAGATTCTTCATTATCTGACGTGGTTCCTGTGGTCTACTTTGTAGTACTTCTGCAATGGTGGAACTTATAATCTGTTTAATTTCAAAGTGTGGTATACCAGACCCTACACTTGTCTGGACATTATCTGACTGTAGGAATTTATTAGCCGATTCCCGGGTTCCCTCTCCCGTATCTCTAATAGAGGCAGAGCCCATAGACAAACTTGCTTTCTCACTGTCTTTGTCAATGATTTGGGGTGGAGTTTTTTTGATTCCAAGCAAGGTAGGAACAGGACCATGCTTTAAGGTTGGGGCTTGAGATGGTTGTGTTGCTAAATAGTCATCAACTGCCCTTCAAATCTCTCTTAGATGGATATCATTATTCAAATTAGAGAGAGGAGTTTTATGGATCGGAGTCATCAAAGCCTCATTATCAACGCTTGTAGCCCTTTTAGTCATTTCCGCACCTGCATTAGAAGAGGAGGCCGCTTCGATTAGATCCTCGAGCGGTTTATAAGATGGTATTGATGCTGATTCATTTTTTTGTATGGTGCCTTTTTTTATGGGCTATTTGAGTATGGGACTGATATTTTTTTGATATTGCTTTATCTTTTTCTTTGAGTGCTGGACAAGAAAGGATTTTAACAAACTGTTTTGTCTGAGATGTTACATTAGATTTGACATTTTTAAGGTTTTTTGTTTTCTTTCCTGTAATGAAGGTGACTTTTTTCATGATCTTAGGCCTCTCCACTTTTGATTTGGTTACAAGAAACATGGGGTATAATGGTTTGGACACAGATTGACTTTGCACCTGGATGATTTGTCATTCATACTGCCTTCACTCTGTTCTATATTTTCAAGGCACTTATCTCCATTCACCCCTTGCGTTGCATCAGTCAACTCATTATGATTTTTGGGAAGTGAGAGACAGCAGATTTATTAGGGAGTTGTATTGGGGCATGTTCAAGGTCATTCACGGTTTGTGTAGCTTCAGTGAGGAAAGATTTCGGGTTCAGGTCAGAGACAACTTTTATAGTTCTTTCCTGAGTCCCCTCTGTCTTTAACATCACTGACTGCTGCCACGACATAATTCGGTCAATTTGTTTATCTTGGACAATGATTTTGCGTTCCATTGACTCGATTAATTTGCCCATTGATTGTATTGCTAAATTCATCGAACTCAAGGTAATCCCCATCAGATTATTTATTGGTTGTACTGGTGGGGTTGATGCCTTGGAGATATTTTGGGACCTACTCCTTGGCGTTGGCACCGCGAAGGAGATGTCAGATTCTGCAGACAGTGAGGAACTCGAATAGAGTACTGGGGAAGCAGAAAGGTTGTCATGTAGAGTTCGAGAGGATGGGCAAGATTCATTCAGGTCAATATTGGCTATTAGGGGAGTTACCAGCTCAGGGGCTGGAACTCCAAGAGGCTCTTTTGAAGAAGATATTGGGGCAGTCATAACATTACATAGTAATACACTATCCGATAAGGAGGCATTAAGTTCAAACGTGCTTACAGGACCCTGAGCATACTGGGTCACATCCAATGCAATATCCCGCTTCCTGGTCGCCATAGATGGTGTCTTTGTTACTTCTTTCGCTGTATTTGTAGTTGCCTCTTTCTTACCATAGACTATCACAGTTCGCGGTGCCAAGGAGATGGCTCTCTGCAGGGTAGGTGTGTCCTTACTATATACTGGTGAAAAAGGTTGCGGGAGGGTTGCATAAAACGGCCGAATATCCATATGTCTTCCAGAACTCTCGATTGTTTTCAAACAAGGTTTAATAGGTTTAGGAAATGGTGTAGAAACACTCCATGAACGTTTTTTTAATTGTGGAGGGGTCATAAACCCAGAGGTGGTTTCCCATAGAGTGGCTATTTGTCCCCCAGGTGGCATGCCCGAAGTTAACGTGAACATATCTTCTTTTACAAGTGCTGGGGCCAAGATATTTATCCAAAAATGGGTTCACTTCCCTCAATAAATACTGCCACCCTCTTACTAACCGCGACAAGCGCAGAAAAGCGGCCAAGTCTGTGAAATTCACAGGTAGACAAGCAGCATGCAATGGCCAAGCGATAGTTGTACGGTACTTCGTTAAAGTCACCCACTCAGGGACAAATGTTGGCAGAGGTCTATACAAAGATCTGTGCAGCTCAAAGGCCTAAAGACCCAGAGTCACTGCACAGACTACGAATGAGCCCCCTATGCGCGGAGACAGATTTCTTAACAACCAGCTAACTAAGGTCACTAAAGTTACTGGCTTGAGGTTACTGTCCCGGCGCCGGGAGTTAATAGAGAGAGAGAGTAGAGGTGGAAAAGCTCGTTTCACATTGATTGTGCCAGTGGCATTCACGTTTACTAGCTGAGTTGCAGTACAATCCCGCAATCAATAGCCGCAAGAGCAAACGGCTAATAGCACACAGTCCTTTAAGCGCAAGGGTAAGCGTAAGGGTAAGCACTAAGGAGCACCAAGGAGGCAATGTGGAGCTTCCCCTAGTGGCTGAATAGTGGCTGTATAGTGGCTGTATAAGCCCTTTTGGCCGTCCTGGCACAGCACACAACAGATTCAGCAGAGTCAGCAAGAGCAAAGTAACGTACCGCTATGTGCCGTTGTACAGCTGTCGTCACAACTGCCAGTGACAGCAGTCAGGCAAACCGGACAAAGAGAAGATTACCTCCAAGATCCACGGGACCCATCACAGTAGCAAAGGCCACAAGTCTGAGCGGCCCAGCCCGTCCAATTACCTGCTGTCAGGAGGCCAGCTCCCAGCGTTTTCAGCCGCGTTCATCAACAGCGTTCACAGACGTTCAGCGTCTCTGGCATCTGGAGGCCGGTTTCCAGCTTCAGGCTTCCAGCCGCATTCGGCAAAGAGTATTTACAGTGTCTCGTACGCCTCGGTACTGAGAGTTAGAGAAAAGGACCCAAGGGTCACAGAGTCAAGCCGCACTGCCACCGACAACAACCGCATACACAGGCAACAGCCGCTTCCGACTCTCTCAGAGTAGCAGAGATTGGACATATCTCTTCTTTTGGCGGGGGTATTGGCTACGCGTGTTTTTCATTACCACGCTAGTCAGACGGTGAGTCGCGCATGCTATTTTTCGCACTGCAGGTCCCCCTGTGCATCGCATACCCGTTTTCGAGGTCATAGTAGCCTGCGTGTCCCACACATATGTGTTTTTCGTGTCCCTGGGTGCCACCGCGCATGCGGGAGGTTAATTCCACACAAGTGGGCTACCGGGGGTTGCGTGCATGGTTTTACTGCAGTTTTGGATGACCTGTCACGTTATCACCAGGGTCACACACAGCCTTGCAGGTGCACAGGGGTGCTGTTAACATCTTGTATCCCACCCCCTTCACCCCAATTGCCCAGGACAATTGTCGTGTACACCTCCCATTGGCACTACTACATCTCTGCCGGCACTACTACATCTGTGCCATGGTTGAGAGGCCACGAAAGGTGAGGGGCGCCTTAGCTGGGCATACTCCATGTGACGGGCGTGGTCAGGGACGTGGCCGGGGTGACCAGGGAGTAGGGGGACTCCAGGGTGTCCAGGGGGGCTGCAGAGGGGGAAGAGGCAGGGGTGCGCCACTTTGGCACAATGTTGTGCCACGTGTTGATGCAGTCATGCCACCACCCCCTGTGGTTCCGGGAGATGCAGCTCTTACATCTGGCACTGGCGCCCATGTTACCCGGCAGTCTGTTTCATCGACAGCCACAGGACCAAGGGTAGTGGTAGCTGCAGGTGCAGCTGTGGACACCACCACCCAGGCTCAGGGTTGGCCAGCACATGCTGCGTTGGCACCTGAAGAGTCCCAGGATGATTTCCAGGAGGTCAGGAGGCACACGCTAAGTGCACACAGGGCTGGCCTGACCGAGGCACATGTCCCTGGGGCAGTATTGTCATCTTCTGCCCGAGCAGCCGGGTGTTGGCAAGTGCATGGGCAGATGCAGCCGACACCACCCCAGCTGTGAGTCTACCATCCAGGACAGTCCCGTTCCATGACCTTGGCACAGCAGATGTTGCTGCGCAGGGTCCAGTCAAGGGCACCCAGCAGCCACTGACACAAGTCAGGGCTTCTGTCCTTGTTCCACCTGCCACTCCCTCGGTTCAATCCACCAGCGCCACTGCCCCTACTGGTCAGGGCGGCATTTGCCAGTCAGGGTCCGCATCACTGCCCAAGAGGAGGAAGATTGCATCTGCACAAGAGGCTGGGACCCCACACACGGCTCCGGCCTCCGGCACGTCGAGGAAGAAGCCTTTCTACAAGCAGGAACTGGACTTCCTTGTGGACTACTTGTCGGGACACGACTGTGATTTGCTAGTGGGCCCGAATTGTCACACTACGGCTGCCCAGCGTTTGTCCCACTGGAAGCATGTTGCGTAGGGTGTCAGTGCATTCGGACAGGAGGTGCGCACAGCTCAGGACTACAAAAAGCGTTGGGATGACCTCCGATGCTGTGCTAAACTGAAGCGTGCCTTCAATTATGCCATGACTCAGGTGACTGGCGGTGGGTCACCACCTGAGGAGGAAGATCTCACTTCGCACGAGTTGATCGTTGCGGAGTTCATACCGGCAGAATTGTACGAAGGAGTGGGAGAGATGCTGGACTTTGATGCCCCGTCCAGTGAGTGTTGTCGCGTGTTTGTCCAGACCATGTGTGGTTTGCTTGTGTTAAGTGTTGTGTCTTTGACAGCCACTACATGCTATGTGTACATGGTTCTCATGTGCGAGTCATGCAATGCTTCACTGATACATGCCTGCTGTGCAGCATGCTGGACATGTAGAGCAGACAGGGACTGTCCTCATCACCACACTTGCACCCTACTCACATGCTAGTCACCCGGCTGCACCTCCAGTCCATGTTACAGCTCACTGGCCTTTCTGCATGTAGCCTGGGGTGTCTTTCCACTCAGCACTGGGACTATGTCATCGCATGACTGACATGCATGTGTGTTCTGCCTGCATACGGGTACTACGCGTAGGCATGCTCCCTTGACCCTCTACCCCCCTGCACCTCAATTTCACCATGGCACTGGTGGCTATAATGTTGGACTACTGCAATGGCCTGTTCAACGCTCCTGTGTGCATGTACACTTGCCCCTGCCAACCTGCCAGACACATACAGTGGGGTACATCTTTTGTCCTTGATGCAGGGTGTCTCACTCGGACTGTTCAGATGGCAGATGCTACGCAGGGATATGAGTGCCCATTCATGCTCCATGTGCATTCCATGCATGCCCCTATGTGTCCTTGGCAGGATGAACATTGTAGTACGTGTCCAGGATGACATACATTTAATGGCATTTGATCATCCATTCCATGCCCACTCTGGCTCAGTCCTGCATCACGCACATTTTTAGGGTGTCACAGTCTGTGTGGTGCACAGGTCTCCCCCAGTTTCAGGCCCCCTGACTCTGTTCAACTGGTGTAGTGCCTTCTGCACAAATGGGTGTACTACTGAGGGTTCATCATGTGTCCTGCTTACTGTCCCATTCTCATCTGCTGTGTTGTCAGTTGACTCAGATGATGCAATTGACGCTAGTCAACACTGTCTGCCAATACACAGTTCTCTGGTCAACTTTTCGCTGCCATGCAATGCCTCCCTGTATTTTCACTAAGGGGGGGGTTGCCTGTAGCCATGCAACCCGTTGCATGCACATTGCACGTGATGCCTGAACTTGCCCTGACACTGCCTTCATGTTTATTGATTGACATCATAATGTACTTGTAGATAGTCGGTGACATACACATGTTCTGCACTGCACCAACCCACTTCTGAGCCATGTTACACCGTTCTACATGCCTATTCACTGCTGCAATGTCAAAGTGACCTGGCATTTATGGTCAGATTGTCATCCCTTCACTGTCATGAAAGCCACGGGCACAGGTGCATCCTGTGACACATGTACTCAGTATTGGAACACCTTAGTGGGTGTTTAGCAAAGTTTATTGTTAAATCTGGTGCCTATAACAACTAGTATAGGCCGCTGATTGATTGTAGCCTGCCAATCGGGTTGTAATGACTGTGGAGCTGCCTTCATGTGTGTATGTGTACACTTTCAAATACTTAGAAGCAAGCAGCGTTGTAGCTGCTTGCTTTGCTGTATAGGTTGCTGTTCATAATCACCATACGGGTGTATATGGACACGGGTGTTCTTGAACACTTTCACATGTACATATGCAAGCAGCTTCAACGTTGTGTAGTGCAACATTGCAGCTACTCACTCATGTGTTTGTGAAGGTGTTCATTTACACATGTGTTCTCTCCAGCTTTTTGGTTGAATGACTAAAATGTAGTTGATTAACGTTAATGCTGCTGCAATTTCAGCATTGCGCCCGTTATGTTCTACTGGCACAATCCTGAAGGTGCACTGTGGTGCAGTATGTGTACACCCAGGCCCACTTAGCTAATCTGCAGCAGCCTGCCCGTGATGATTTGACACACTGAATAATGGTTTAGGGCACAATCAATGCACAATGTGCTCAATCAGGCCCTGAGAGGTGTTCTGGAGGCTTCATGGCCGGCAGCTCGGACCGTACTGTGCGTTATGGTCCCTCATGCCTGGTTGCAGGCCCTCGCTTTGCTCGTGAAATTCACTATGTCTACATGGCCCATGAGGCCCGGTACGGGCCGAGCTGCAGATGGATGAGGCTAGATTGGTGATGATGGTTTAGTAATGCATGTGTACATGCATATTACGTGTGTCATTGTGTGTTTGGATTCACTTGCAGCTGTGGCCGTTTTGCAGTTCAGACATGCTTATGGTATGTGCCATCTCTTTGTTGCCATCTGTCTTTTCTGCCAGTGACATGTACCTGACAGAGGTGGTGTGTGATGGAGGTGATATACTGCATTCTGTACATGTGTAGGCTTTGCTATTTTGACACATCCATTTCTGATTTTGTGATGTGTTTGCATATCAATGCCACTGGATGCATGCCGTATTTTCATTTGTGTGTGACATGTCTGCTTCATGTGTTGGCTGGCAATGTGATGTCTATGTGTGTGCGGGTTATGTGCTTCTGACATGTGTACTCATGTTTGTTTTTTGCACATTGCAGATGATGACGCAATGGAGCCAGAGGATGGTGATGTCATTCCAGACACAGGGTTGCTATCACATCAGCAACCCGGCACAAGTGGGAGTCATGGGGTGGTGGGCCACGAGAACCCACTTGTGCTCCAGACCATTTTGTCTAGGGCTGGCAATGAGTCTAGCACGGATGATCACTCAGACGACAATGTTGAGTTGGATACGCATCATGTCCATTCGTCGATGGTGAGTGATTCTGATGCGGACGCTCTTCTGTCCGCGACACCTGCACTGAGGGGCCAGACGGTGTTGGAACCTCCGCCTTTGGTGGATCGGGACGCACGGTCACACTCCACACAAGTTGATGTGTCTGGGGCATCACGTCAATGGAGGGATGTAGTCCTGCAGCTGCGGGCGGTGCCAACCCAGTGAGGGCCACGGCTCCTTCGGGCCCGTGGGTGTCAAGCCCGGCAACGCGGTGGTCGTGCGCAACCGTGGTATACTGAGTAGGAGCGATCCATGTGTGCCAATTCAGAACACAGGGGGCATCAATTGATAAGATCACTCAGAGCATGGAACGTGTGGCCCAATCGTGCTCCCCCTGCCAGGCAGGTGGAGCTCCAGTAGCGGGCAGCACAGTCCACGGCCCACTCACTCAGGCTGGGCATGGCGGCCTCAGACAGGGCACGCCGGGCTGAAATGGTGTCTCTGCATCAAGCACTTGCTGCTCACGCAGAGGCACACAGGGAGCCCCTGAGGGATGACCATCGATCCCTCAGATCTACTCTGGGTGTGCTCTTGATGTCCAAGAGGCAGCGGACAGAGGAGAGGTTGGAGCAGCTTGAGAATACCATCTCGGCTGAGCTACGTGCATGCCGGGAAGTGCTCCAGATGTCATGTCAGGCCATGGAGGAAGAACTCTGTGTTACACGTGCTACCTTGCAAGAGGAAGCACGCATATCATGTGAGGTTCTGCATGCTGACCTACGTGTCATCGTCGCACAGAACCAGGCTCACCAGTCCCGCAGACTTGCTGCCGACGAGGGGCAAGCTGTGCGTAGGAGTGGTCAGGATACTGTGCCACATCCACCTTTTGAGTCAGAGGGTGAGGAGGACGACGACTTATCTCCCACACAGGTCGGGCCGTGCAGGTGTTGAGCCCATGGAGGTTTTTTTTATCTCAACATCATCGCATGTGAGTGTTGAGGTGCACCATGTACCTCCCCCTCCTGGCTGCCTCCCCCCCGGTTGTATGTGGCCATTTTTTATTTTTATAGTTAGTTTAATTAGTTAATATAGTTTAAAATTGTTTGTCTATTTTACATTCATGTGACGGTGTGGTGCTTTGTGGCTTTTGAAGCATCCACTGTCTGTTCCAGCTTGGCCCTTCAAGCTTGTCTCGTGGATGTGTTTGCGGCTTGGGGGCCTGACTCACATATGCCCCTCCTGCTTCCCCTATCCATGGGCTCGCAAGGATGGTTCGGTGTTACAACCATTTACACAAGGGCATTGGACTTTCGTCAGATCTGTGGCCTGTCTGCTGCTGTACTACTTGTGTGAACACCCCTAGTGGGGATTATGGATGTTTTCTCCATGGCATGTCTGCAATCAATTTTGGTGAGTACTTTTTTGAACTGTCCATTTATTGATGTTGATTGTGAAGTATGTTCTTTTCTTGCCTGTATATTTGCTTGATACACTTCATGCTGTAGACAATAGCCTGCACCCTTTGACACTCCAGACTACCTTTCCCAGCAGACACTGGGCCAAGAACTACAGAAACCTGGCCACGTTGGGTGGTGCACACATGCGCATGCGTGTGCAAGGAGAAGCATGGGGCTTGTGCTCAGGTGTCCAACAGAAGCAGACGTGTTTCCAAGAGCTCCAAGCAAGGTGAGCAGCACAAGGGGCCACGCCCCACCCGACCTTCCTCCAGTCCCCTCGCACATGCAAGCTGAGTAGCGCCAGTGCTGGTGAATTTAGCCAGGCGTTGGGGGAGATGCGCACAGTACAGATAAACCGCGCTGAGGAGCAAATGCCAGGAAGCTTTCACAGTTGTCAGGGGCATACGCAGGGGGCGTCAGCCATATCCTCAAGTCCCCCCGGATCCATGGAAGCTAAGTTATTAGCGCAGTAGCGTTCCTAGCCACAACCTAATACAGCACAAGGGGGGGAGGCACCCAGTGACGCACAAACTCGAGTGCAGTGCATATCATTAGCATATGCAATTAGCCATGTGCGCTGCATATAGAAAGCCGCGGGTGGCAGACCGCTACTTGTACTGAAGTCGCACCTCACCACATGCGTCTAGCAGCACATCCAAGGCACATTCTATGATGTGTGATTCTTAACACATGGTCTTCCGTTTAACGTGGGGCCACGTGCAGCTACCTTACCGCATTAACAGTGTATTAACCTTCACAAGGGCCAGCAAAACTATACAGACAAGGCAGCAGACAAGAGTGCTTGCTTGGGGAGGAGTCACTAAGTTCAAGACATGAATGGTGTTATGTGTGTGTGGGAAAAACACACACAGAATAGTAACTCATGCTCTCTTTGCAGCATTGAACGGCTCCTTTTACCGGACCTGAGAGTGGGCAGGCAGGAGGCCAGCACTCACCCCAGAGATGAGTCTCTCTTTTGCTTGACTTTGAGCCATATTGTGCAATGTGCATGAAGTACATGGTTTCTCTTATTGAGTATGTGTAATTGTCAATAGTTGTATTTTGAATTTTCACTACTTTCCCTTGCCCATCCACCTCCCCTCTCCTGAGCCTCTTTCTGGTTATCCTAAATACTGATGCCTATTCAACCAACGGATCCCTAACCCTCTTTCCCTGCCGGGGTCTTGGAGGCCTGTGTAAGTTTTACCTTGCAGGTGCCCAGACCGCGGAGGGGGTGGTTGGTTCGTGCCACTCCTGCGGCTGGAGACTGGAGCTGTGACAGTACCCATCAGTTGTTGCATCCTCATTGATTATTGTGTACTGAAATTGCTACCCATCCTGTTGAACCATTGTTCAGCTGTACTACCTTGGAATGTATTCTATCATTCTGCTTGGACATGTGCTTGGCCATATTCAGCGACTTCAAGTCATCTACTGGAGACTCTTCCAGGGTTTTTTGGTGCCTACAGACTTTTTCCCTGGTTCGGAGGTTTGGCTCCTTGGAGTTCACGCGATTTGGTATTTTTACCAGTCAAGGTGGCCTCTCAGGGGCTGGACTCTATTTACATGAAAGGTAGAACAAGGAAACCAAGGGGTAGGGGGATTGTGAAGCCAGGTAGACTATAAGGAAGATGCCAATGGAACCCAGACACAGTTCTTCTGAAGGTAATGGTGATGAGTAAATGAGGGAGGGCCTTTTGTTGTCGGACAGTACGCTTGGGCTACAGTGTTTGGGCACTCTCTGACATTGTCATTGTGGGGTACTATGTACATGATGTGTTCTGCGGGTCAATGGCTGTTCCTGTGTTGTGTTTACTTTTCAGGTGTCAGGGGATTGTTGTGGTTTGTCATACTGGGGTGTACACATAGCCAATGTTCACATGTGATGTGTACAGGACACTGAGGGTCACTTGATTTCACATGCATGTATTGAGTGCATGTCCCTACTGACACACACACTTACACAATGCTCCACCACACATTCAACCACCCTTCCATGCCCACACGTACACACAGATGGCCTTCTCTGGCATGCTATGTCCCTGCAGAGCATGAACACTTACCATTTGGGGATCGTGTACCTGCATCAGTAGGTTATTTTTGTTGCTTGTCCTTTTTATATGATGCTCAGGTGTATCCCAAACAAAATGGCTGATCACTGTGCTCTGTGCTGAGCTGTGTTGCAGGAGACACACACAGCACACAGGTTAGGGATTTGCGGATTTGGTTTGGCCAATGTGCATGCCAACAGGCATTCTGTCTTTTGTTGATGGTACCGCTGGTGGCATGCATTTGTGTGTGACTTTGTATGTGTGGGAGGTTGTTGATCAGTCATTTCATCTGATTCCATGTCAGGTGTGATTGTCTCAGGCCTATTTCCATTTATCACGTGTCACTTTGTATGTAATTGGTCATGTTTTGTGCTTTTGTTTTCCTCTTTTGCTGTTGCATGCCATATCATAGTGAGGCCAACAAGGGTGATGTGGGTTGGGAGGGTTTGGGTAACATCGCAGTGATTGTCATGGCCTGTTTTGCATGGAGTGGTGTGATACACACCTTGCATGTGTTCCTTTTGGTCACACAGGATTGGTTATGTTTAAGTAACTAGGATTGCACACAATGTGGCACTTGGGTGGCAACATTCTCAGGTGGCAAGGTTGTGACAGTTGACTGTCTCTTTGTCATCATTGATTGTCACCTGGTATGTGCCGGGCCTGTGTGCACTCCACAAGGGTGGGAGTTTAGGTGAAAAATGTGGCCACAAGCGGGGTCCGGCTGCCTCGCCACGTGCCCTTTCCCCTCCCATGAGCAGCGCCTGTGCCTGTGGTTGGGGATTTGGGGGCACCACCATGGCCACCAGTATGCCCCGCGGTGTTGCAACATTGTGCAGGACACATGCTGCCACAATGATCCTGCACACTACTGGGGGTGCATATAGTAGCTGGCCGCCCGAGCGGTCAAGGGATCGAAAGCGTGACTTGAGCACTCCAAATGTGCACTCCACTATGCCCCTGTTTGCAATATGGGCAGCGTTGTATCTTACCTGGGGTGGTGTGGTGGGGTTCCGTATTGGCATCATCATGTGGTTGCTCAGAGGGTAGGCACTGTCCCCTGGGGAGGTCATAATGGTTGTGATTAGTTAGGTTTGTCTTTGTGTGACATGCATGCATGTGCACAGACATTTGTACTCACTAATGAGCCATGTGTCGCCATGCTTCCCAGCTTCCAGGTCCCGGCTCAGGGCAGACATTCTGTATATGAAACTGTCATGGGTAGACCCAGGTTAGTTTGCATAGACAGAGGTGATGATTCCATGGGCATTGCATACAACCTGTACGTTGATGGAATGCCAGTGCTTGCGGTTTCGATAGATGTGCTCAGTGGCCCTAGGTGGACATAGGGCCACATGGGTGCAATCTATGGCACCAAGCACTTTGGGGAAGTGTGTCACCCTGTAAAAGGCCTGGACCAGGGCCTGCCTTTCTGCAGGTGTTCTGGGCATGTATATGTGCCTGCGGACTGAGGGGAGCGCAGTCATGATTGCCAACACCTGGTTTAGGCAGCGTGACTGCGTGACCTGTGAGACACCCCTAACTATGGCAGTTGTCTGCTGAAATGACCCAGTGGCCAAAAAATGCAGGACATTGAGCACCTTTTCCAAGGGGCTCAGTGCTTGGGAGCACAAGGTGGTGGGTGATGCAAGGTCATCCTCCCACTCCCTGACCAGGTCTAGGATGATATGGGGTGGAAACCTGTACCTGCCATACACCTGGTCATCAGGCATCCCAAAAAGGCTGGTCCTGGGCAAAATAATACAGGCCTGGCTATTCTCCTCCTCCTGCGGTGTCCCACGATCAGTGCTGCGAGAAATGGGACATTCATCGTAGCTGTATATACGTGTTTGTTGTTTGAGCGCACTTTTATACTGCACGGGGACGCTTCCGCCTGCCTTCATGTGGCGGACGTGTTTACGCCTGTGCGTGTCTTTTGGTGTGCGCAGGTTTCCCCTACTCGATTCCATGAATACGTGTTGTTCGCGTGCGTGTGGGCGTTCCGTGTATTTCCCAGCAGTCCTTCCCTAGTTACGCCTTCTTTTTCACGCGTTATTCCCCATTCCGCGTGTTCCGCCCACTTTTTGGTGTGTGCGCTACACATTGCGTGCTTTCGGAGTGCGCGTCGTGCACGGCGTTCGGGATGTTGCAGTGACGTGCGCGCCCGTGTGCGCCACACGTGGATTTGGCGCACATCCCGGGGAAAACATGCGCAGGGCCTTCCATGAATCGCACGTGTGCGCATGCGCTTACTTTTTCATGCTTGTGCCAGCTTGCGCCACGAATTTCGGCACACATTTGTTAAATGAATCGGCCCCTAAAACTCATCATTTTATTGTATCCTTGTATTTTTTTGTATAACACATGACAATTCAGTTAGTGCAACTTTTTTGTCAGTAACGGAATTACAACCAATTTTAGTGCACTGCCGAATTCCCTAAATTTGAGGATTTACTGCATCAGAGTTGCAGCTCACAGGAAATTGTCCAAAATCCCCTGTGACACCGAATACGGGGAATAACTTTGCTGTTACTCCATTCATCAACCTGTTGTAAATTTGACGGACCAAGAGGTGGTAATAATTAATGAGTTTGGTGGAAATTCCTTTGGAATTACCACCAAACCCGTAATGAAGGCCATAGAGCCCCAACTCGATCCACCTTTCTGATCCTGGTGCTATGGAGTCCACTCGCTTAACCACCTTTAGGAGAAGTAGCATTCGACTATATACACCCTCTTTGGGGATATAACTTTCTACGCGCTACACCACATTTAACCCATACACAGTGTGAATGCAAGGCCCTGTACGCTCACACCAGAAAAAATACAGCTCGCTAGCGAAAAAGGCCCAGCAAAGAATTCTGCTACCGCCGAACGTTCTGATCTCCATAGGCATGAACTGAACATTATAAGCACAAACAACATCACTGGTGATGTAATTACATATAGTACAATTAAACATAGGGCCTGCTCCATATGGGATGGCAGGCCATTGGTCTGTCTTCATCTGTCCATCTTCGTCCACATGGGCGTGACTGGGCTCGTCATCCGCAGTGAAGCTGACCTAACAATGAATTAGCTAATCTGCAAAAACAATTTTATTCTATCATTGTAACAATGCACCTGGCAGATACAGGGACAGGCTTGGGGGGAGAGCCGAGGTCACACTAACTTACATGCTTCACTTGCTTCCAGACAGATCAGCAACTCCCAAGATCCTCCATCTTAGTTGTAGGCTATCATTTGATGCCACCCTGCACCTCGCTACACAATTCATGTGACCTATTTCTGAAGGCACGATAGCCTTGCCTTATGATCTTAGTGATCGATCAAGGGGTGCAAACATTTTATGGTCGGTGGTCTGGGTTTGGATGGTACTGTGGCATGCGGGGGTTATAGGATGATAGTATGGTGAAGCTGCTTTTCTTATGTGAGGATCGTTGGGGGCCTTGCTATCTGTTCCGTGGGATGGTACTGCCAAGAGGCACTCTGCTCCCTTCTCATGACCTTGTAGGGTGCATTCATTCTAGGGCGCAAGGGCCTGTAACTTCTGGGACAATGGAGGGTTTTATGGATCTCTGAAACTTGGCCAGGGTGGGAGTGGTGTCTGCGCTCATGCAAGGGATCTAATACTAACACACCTAATGATGTTCACTGTGCTTGGACATAAATTCTAAGATGGCTGCCATTCGCCAAGATGGCGTTCACACCCACATCTACCATATAGCTAATAATGTGTGATTGTGCTCCCTCCTGTATGTGCACCTCCCTCCCCCCTGCTCCCTGATGTGCTCTCTTAGCGTTTATTCCACATTCGGTATCGCCTAGGGGTGGGAAGACCCTCCCTTCTTACCAACAAGAGCCTGACTCATTTCACCTCCTCCACTCTCAGTGTCTGTTTGGCCCCTTCCAGTCTCTTGGCCTAGGTTCCCAGCAAGCCTGCCATGCCTGGACTCTTAACCTGGCCTCTCTAATATTGTGGTTCAGTGGGTACAGCAAACTCCCTCAAGCTCTCCCTGCCCCAAGTAGACCATCAAAGTATGACCAACACAGCTCCTGCACTCCTCCTCCTCTTCGTCCTGCTCCTCTCACAGTTTCACTACTCTCACTCCATAAGGTTTGCCCCATCCCAACAAAGTCCTGAGTAAATTCATGGGGCCTCATTACGACCCTAGCGGTACGGGGTAAACGGAGCCATAAAAGGTGCCGGTGCCGTTTACCCCGTACCGCCTCATTATGAGGTCCCGCGAGGTCAAACCAGGCGTGCTTACCGGGTCCCGCGAGGGGAAGAGAGAGCAAACAACGGGCCAACTCGTAATGGCCCGTTGTTTGCTCCCTCTCCCATTCCCATGCAGCCCTATGGGGACTGAAATGGGAATGGGGAAGGACCGGGTCCGGGTCCTTGGAGGGAGGAATTACTGGGCCTTCCGAACTCGGAATGGCCCGGTAATTCCTCATTCTGAGGACCCCGACCCGGACGCGATTTCAGCGGCAGCCATGCCGCCAATAGCGGCATGGCTACCGCCGAGGACGTAATGAGGCCCATTGTATTCAAACCATGGGGAATGCCAGTTTTCTTAATTGAACACTTAACACATGTATTCCGAAAGTAGGCTCCCCAAATGAAAGAGTTGAGAAGAATAAGTGAACTAATTGTGAAAATGTGAACCCACACTTTGTAGATGGGTGGGCTATTTAGACTGCATATGGGACAGTGGTATGCAGATGAAGAAAATGACGCAAAATGCTTTTTTCTGATTCGTTGCGTGGATTCCTCTGTGTGGTGGATCTTGGGAGAGAGGTTGGTGTGACATTGGTGGCTAGTACTTGGTTGTGTATTTCGCTGTTCTGCGTTCTTGAGTATCTGCCTGTTGGGCTCAAGATGCGCTCAAATGATCCCTGGAAGTATGACAACCATTATCTCAGGGTGGGGTTTGATTTGTCCATTGGTAAATTAATATTCCGCCCTTTGCCTGAGTTTGAAACACTCCACCTGACGTTTCTCGTTCTAACATAGTACAATAACAAACAACAGCCCACTGATTCTAAGTATGTAATCATTATTTGGTCCCAGGTGATCTGCTGAGGGGAATTCTCAAATAAACTAGTTGTGTAAGACTCCCGAGGTTGGTGAGGACGCTGACGTAAACATAGCTTGTGTTTTCATTTCTTCATTACGACACGTATTGTTGCGCTTCTTCATTACGACACGTATTGTTGCGCTCTTGTGACGTGAACGTGCTGCAGGTCTCTCTGTTCATCCTGAATTCTCATAACGAATCAATGTAGACTCCGCCCACCTCCCCAGCTAAGTGGTTAACTGAATTTTTTTAAACATTCTGAGCCTGCCCTCTTTCATCCTTCGACGTAATAGGTGGCCAATCATCTAGAAACTCTGTGACCTCGGAAGCCAGGGCATTAACTAGCAAAGGCTTTTTCCTCTAAACTTTGAATAGTACTTCATCAATGGCAACAAAGGAATTGCCAAATGATTCCAATGCATGCCTCCGTGTAATTGACGGTTCTCCCAAACGTGTGGAAATAGTACATTGATTTACATGCTGCAATCCTTCACTACAGTATAGACCAAGTATTCAGGTTAGCGCATTCCTGACATTAAGGAGAAGGTGTACACATTCGTTATCCTTTTTGAAAGTGTCACCAGTGTAGTGCAGCTCTTCTCTGGAATATTCTGTACTCTGGTGTCTCTCTATTCATAGATGTGTGAAACAACAGCACTCAGTGATTGCAACCAAAGGGGTTGCCATACAATGAGAATACACCCTGAGACAGGGCTTTAGAATTAGGGGGTGTAGGTTTTTTTGATAGGTATCATTTTACAAAATTACTGATTTTGCAACGACGCTAAATTGCAAAGTTACCCTCTTTTCATGTTTTTTGACTGCCCCATTTATTTAGTGGGAGAAATTTCACACCAAGGGCCTGATTTACACATATGATTTCCATGGGACTTTCCCAATTGAAAATATTTTTTTTGTTGTAAATCAGGCCTCAAGCGTCGTTGAGGCTAAAAATGATCGCACAAATGTATGTGAAGTAGTTGACAAAAATACAGCGGTAACAAGAATAGAGAAGCATAACTCCATTTGCAGAGTGTATTACTTGACATTTAGAGGAAAATGTAAAGCGCATTGCCGCATTTGTGAATTGTATTGCTGGCTACTGGGCATCTCGAGGGAAACCAAATGAGCCTTCATGACGTTTATTCAGCTCGTGTGATGCAGGTGGAAGCCAATGTCCATCTATTCACACAACACACGCAAGTCTGAGATCAGACGAGTACTCCTTCACTGACGCCCTTCGTCATTGGGCCTCATTACGCGGTAGGCGCTAAGGGATTACCGGCACTGGTAAGGGCACCGGTGCCGGTAATCCCTTACCACCCTATTCCGAGGTCCCTTTGCGGGTCCCTTCCTCAATGGACGGGACCCGTTAAGGGACTTCATAGCTAATAACGGGCCCGCTAATAGCGGGCCCGTTATTAGCTCCATCCCATTGAGCCCTATGGGGGCTCAAATGGGAATGGGGAATGGTTCCCGGAATGGGGACTTACCGGGTCCTCCAAGGTCGGAATAACCCGGTAAGTCCCTATTCCGGGAACACGGACCCGGAATGCGGTAAGGGGGTAGCCATGGCGCTAATAGCACCATGGTTACCTCCTACCGCGTAATGAGGCCCATTGTCTCTCTCTCCTGGGAGGTTTGCATTTTTGTTGTTGGCCTGGTACTGCAACTCCACGAGCCTGTAGGACCTCTAAGGTAAGTGGAATGACTTGCCTCATAGGTTATGTTGCACAGAAGATCACAGAAATACCCTCTTCATGTTAAAATGCCCATCTGGGAACATGTGGTTAATAGGGTGGACAAGAAGTGGTGTGAAACACACCACAAAGTAGGGGTGCGTCACTCGGGCGGTGTGTTGACCTGTACGTGCTTGCCACCTAGGCGTGTAGTTCCTGGGGGCTGTGAAAGCCATGCCTGCAGCATCAGCACAAGGCAGCGGTAACCAAGAGCATGCCTATTTTGAAATATGTGTTTATTTGAACTAATAACTTACTTTTATTGATTTTATGAAACTCCAAATTATACTATAAACTATTATATAGTGCAATATATACTATATTTGGTATGCAGTGATTTTAACAAATGAAGTTACAGAGAATGCTGTAATAACGAAGATTTTTTAAAAAAAAATGTATATGGAGTAGGGTAAGGGGTTAAAACCGGTAGGGACGGGGTCAAGGTGGGTTTAAAAACATAGGGAAACGAGCGGTTTGGTGGGTAATAAAACTAAAATAATAACAACAACAAAAAATACAAATTTGATATTTTTCGTTATAACATTTTTGTTATTACAGCATTCTATGTAATTTAATTCGTTGAAACCACATGGAAACCTATATTTTATACTAAATACTATACTATAGCATAGCCTATTCCTCTTCTCAAATAGAAAGCCGCCTGAACCACTAGCTCGATATTGCAGAGGCAGGGGAAGTCATTGAGGCAGAGAAAGTTTCAATGATAACTGAAGCCTCTCAGTCTGTCCGTTCATTCTGGGGTGGTTCCCCAATGGCAAGGACTTATGAATTCTGAGTTACTTACTCCATTCCGACCAGCACGTGGAGGTATATTAAACACCCCTGTCAGATATAATGGTAGAAGGAAGTCCAATTAAACCGAATATATCATGGGAACACATTAGTCATCTCTGCTGCCTAAGGAATTTTCTTCAAAGAGGAATAATTAGCAAGTTTAGTGAACAAGTCCACAGTCACCATAATAGTACTGTGGCTCTTCTAAGGGGGTAAAGCCATGATAAAGTCTGTGTGTATCATCTGCAAGGTCCTCATGGTATTGGAAGTTGGTGCAGTTTGCCAATGGGTCGTGTAGAAGGGTTCTTGGATTATTGCCAATGTGCCAGGAAGAAACGTAATCGTGGACGTCCTGCTGGACTGATGGCCACCAAAAGTGTCTCTCAAAGGTTTCCATAGTTGTCGAGATTCCCCTATGCCCCGCTGGTAAACTCTCAAGGGACATGGTAAGAACTCTTTGTTGTAGCTTGCATGTTGAGATAAACAACCTCTTTCTTGAAACTGGAGGATATCATTTTCCTGTAAGCTCCACTTTTGAAGTACGCCTTTAATTGTTATGTTATGTTATTTTGATTTGTATCGTGCACTGCTACCACCCAGGGGCAGTCTCCAGGCACTTTGCCGGGACAATACTTCTGCAGGGCGAGTTTGACATTTTGCTGGAAGGAGGAAACTATGCAAATCAAGGTCTTGCCTGCTAAAAGCTTTTCCTCTTGTACATTAGGTTCAGCAATCTCCAGATATCTTTGGGACCAATAAGCAACAGTGTTGGCACTACCGGGTATAGATTGTATAGGAAAAAATCATACCATTTAAACCTGTCGTGCTTGTCGGCTGTTCTTACATTCAAAATGTTGGAGCACTTGGAACAGAGAGGGTTTCTTCACTGCTTGTTCCTGGACATATTAGAACTAGAATGTTGCACCTGGACTACATAGACTTGTTTCAGGACTGCCCCACTGACAATATCTGAGGGATTGGACACCAATGGCTAAGAGGTATCAGGTTGGCACAAAATGGGTGCAGTAGGGAAAGCTAGTTCCAAGTTATAGAAGGCAGTGTCAGCTTATTCATCCCAATGAAAAGGGATCCTTTTCTTAGTAGATGAGTCGGAGGGCAGACGAGCAGAGAGAACTGTGGTATTAAATTATGATGAAAATTGGCCAGCCCTATGAACCGTTGAATGCATTTAACCGAACTTGACTGACATTTTTCGTGGGGTTCATAGCAACTCCCTGCTTGGATAGAATGAATCCCAAGTAAGGCAGAGAAGGCAGATTCAGCAAGAATATCTCTGGCTTTGCCAATAGCTAATGCTCACATGGGCATTGTAGTACTTCACAGAAATGTTCAGTGTAGTCCTAAGAGTTTTTGGATTAGATTAAGATATCGCTGAAATACACCAAAACTGAATGCAGTAGTAAGTCAGAGATGAAGTGGTCCATCAATGAAACACAGCTGGGGTATTTGTGAGAATAAAGCGAATCATGCTATATTCGTAGTATCCAAATGGCATCCGATATGCAGTTTTCCATTCATTACCCACCTTTATTCTGATTAAATGATATGCTTTACGAAGACCTGGCTTTATGAGCTATTGGGCTCCCAGTACGACTTTGAGAATATCGCTATCAGTGGTAAGGGATACACAACATTTATTGTGATTTCATTTAGGCTTCTGAAGAAAAGGCAGTGGTGTCTTAGCGCTGCAGTGTCTTGCCTTGGGACAAAGAACCGGGATGACACCGTAATGACTTAGTTTTGTTTGCAAATACTTCTTATGGGCTCCATTTCTGGAGGAGAAATCATGTACATCCATCCAAAGGAGACTGAGGTGTTGTGTGAAAGATTAATAGACAATCACCTGGATGCGGATGTGGCAATTTTCTTATTTCATGGTCATGAGGAGACATCAAGAACATCTGTATACACGGGTAGTACTTCAGTAAGGTTGGCCATGTTGTTGTGGGGTAACCGATGTCAAAACAAACTCTCTGGCTATGAGGTCTTCAGTATAGTTTCTAGGAAGGCAATGACTGGCAAGTGCTCGGATCCTGAGTAAAGCTGTCCAATTGGCGTAAGGGTTATACCTTTTTAGCCACAGAAGCCACAGAATGATAACAACAATGGGTGGCCTGTATGAAGTCAAATGTGATCATTTTTCAGTGTTTGGCGATGATCACTGTACATAAGCAGATTGTTCAGACACAGGACTGGAACTAAAAGGTTGGCCATCCACCCCTTCTACTGGTTGAGCCACCATCCGTGCTTCACTGGGTATTTTGTGTTCATCTAGTATGGAAGCCCTCCTGTGTCGATGCATACTCTCACCTTCTAGTACTATTCACCTCCTGCTTATTTACCGCCCCCTTTGTCCCATAGGTCGCTTTGGGCTAGACTTTGCTGATCTCGCTGCCGACCTTAATTTGCAGTACTCCAGTCTGGTGATACTAGGTGATTTTAACTTACATTTTAATCTACCCAGATCAGAAGAACTCAACTCCTTCTTTGATAGCCTTTCTGATCTTCATTTTTGCCAACTGATCCAAGCACCCACCCACCTTCATGGTAATATCCTTGACCTGATATTCGTAAAGGATACTTTGCGGTCCCCGGACCAATTGAACCAGTGACCTGGTCTGACCATCACCTGGTCACATGCTCACTTCAGTCAGTTCCCCCCCTTGCAAGAGTCTACCCTCTAAGACGCATCTCCTCTCCTGGCGCTCGGTTGATCCTAAGGCACTTAGTGCCTTGATAGCTTCCAATTGTATCTCCCTGCGACCCCTTTCACTTGCCGCACTCTCTCAGTCACTGACGACTGCCGCCAATCATCATGCTCAATTGAAACTTACTCAAGGCCGAAGATTACCGTCTCAGCCCTGGTTTACTGATCTACTAAAAAATGATTGTCTCCAACTCAGACAAGCCGAACGCAAATGGCGGATTAACTATGATCCAGCGCTTAGAGACCTTTACAAGATCAATCTCTCAACCTACTTAGCCAGTGTTAAACTTGCCAAATCAACGTTTTTTGCCCAGAAACTTGAAAATGCTTTACTCAAGCCGAAAACTCTATTCTCTATTGTTCATTCTCTTGCTTCCTCAGAGTCGCTGACCTCTATGGTTAAGCCATCTCAAAAATTATGTAATGACCTTGCATCCTTTTTCACCACAAAAATTGATGTGATTAGATCTAACATTGCTAAATCCCTGACGACACTGCCCCCTGATACCATCGACTTTGTGCCTCCCCGCCCTACCGATTAGTCTCCCAGCTGGTCGACCTTCCCTCTGTTTAGTGAGGGAGAAGTCATGGCAGCCATATCCAAGATTAAATCCTCCTCCCCTGAAGATGCCATCCCTGCGATCATTATGAAAACGATCGCCCCCGACATTCTAGCTGAAATTACTGCGGCTATTAACAACTCCTGCCAAACTGGACTGGTCCCCCCAGAATTCAAATCTGCCAGGGTTATCCCCCTCCTCAAGAAGCCTTCTCTTGATCCCACCGTCCCTGCCAATTTCCGTCCAATCTCTCTTCTTCCATTCTTGGCTAAACTTTTGGAATCTCTGGTCTCACCTTTTCTGTCCTCCTTCTTGGAATCCTCTAATATTTTTGACCATGCACAGGCTGGCTTTAGACCTGGTAGAGGGACGGAAAGTGTGCTTGTCTCCGTACAAGATGATATGTCCAGACTGGTCGATGCGGGCAGAGTAGGGGCTCTGATCCTGCTGGATTTATCTGCCGCATTCGACACGGTAGACCATTCTATCCTTCTATCCCGTCTCGCACAGATTGGGATCTCCGGTTCTGTTCTCGCTTGGTTCACTTCTTTTCTTTCTGACCGCACCCAGACTCTCGCCATGCCTCCCTTTCTTTCTGCCCCTTGTGCCCTTACTTGTGGTGTCCCCCAGGGATCCTCTCTCTCCGATCCTGTTCAACATTTATATCTGGGCACTGGTCTGCCTTACCCGCTCCTACGGACTTAATTGTTATTCCTATGCGGATGACACCCAGATCCTGATCCGGCTTGATCAGGATCAATCTGAGGTCTCAGCCCGTCTTCATGATTGCCTTAAGTCAGTCGGTATTTGGATGGACCAAAATTGGCTCAAACTTAATGGTGACAAAACGGAAGTAATGCTTGTTGGTTGCCCTCCCAACCCATCATTATGGACTACCGCTTTTTGGCCCACATCGTTAGGTCCACTACCCTGTCCTGTGAACAAGGTAAAGAATTTGGGGGTTATCCTCTCTGCCACCCTTTCCATGTCAAACCAGGTCTCGGCTGTCTGTCAGTCCGCACATCACCAGATCAGGGTACTAAAGAAGGTGCTACCTATGATCCCAGAAACCATGCAACCCCCGGTGGTGGCGGCACTGGTTCTCTCACGGCTGGACTATTGTAACTCCTTGTACTTATCCCAGCCGACGGGTCTGTTACAACGCCTCCAACGTATGCAAAATCTGGCAGCCAGACTGGCTACTGTTTCCCCCTATGGCGCCCACATCTCACCGGTACTTCACCGCCTCCACTGGCTCCCGGTGGTACAGCGAGTTAAGTTTAAGTCACTATGCATCGTCCACCGGGCAATTCATGGCTTAGGAGCGGAATTCCTCTAAGCTAAATTTTCCCGATATATCCCGGATCGTAACCTTCGCTCCTCTACAACCAACCTACTTAAGGTTCCCAGGTTCAATCGGGAAAGACATGGCGGTAGAGCCTTTTCTATTACCGCAGCCAAGCTTTGGAACACTCTGCCATTATCACTTAAATCCTCAGCTAACCATCTGGCTTTCAGGAAAGCTCTGAAGACCACCCTGTTCTAACGTTCTGCCCTTATTGTGTTCCCTGAGCTCGCAGCTTCCTTACCAGCGCCATGATGCCTCTGGGCGACCGTGCGCTTTACAAATATATATAACATAACATAACATAAGCCCAGCTATGGTCCATATACATTCTGGCTGTCACGTAGGTCATTGGTCTGCAGACAGTCAATAGCATTTCATTGAAGTGTGGCATGCAATACTAATAGTGAAACACCAGAAACGTCATCAGAAAACTTGGTATAAGAGAGAGAACATTTTTTTTATTTATTTCGGAAATACAATCCATTAAAATACAACATAAACCACATTTCTTTTTGTATTTTTTTTAATATAAACTACACCCATATCTAACTCAATGAATGGTAAAATATAGCATACAATAATAAGGTACGTTAGAAACATCATAACGAAAACAGTACACACCTTCACCTACCACCATTAACCACCTCTAAGGCATTCTCAATAAAATGGGTTGTATCAGTTAAAAACTTCACATCATCACAATTCATGATCAAATGCATAGCATCCCTTCTTGTCCATAGTTGATTTTTAATAAGGGCAGGTCTTTGCCACTGCTTCCTTAATATAATAAAAAATGTACAATACAATTAAAAAAATGCCATAAATCTTCTCCTTGCCCCGTGCTGCAAGGACAGACCTTTTCCCAGGCCAGCCAGGGAGTTCTTGATCTCAAAAGAAAGCACCTTTAATTTCATCAACAGAACGAGTCTTCGGGTTTCGGGGGACTTGATCTTAAGTACAACAGGGACTGCTTCCACTCGTCTAGGTGTTGGAGAGCAATATTTCAGCGAGCTTAGCTTTGTACTTCTCTCATAGAGAGCATTCAATTCTAATTCTACAGCTCTCTCTTTGAGTAAAAAATCTGGGCTGGCTGCGTGATAAGTCACCGAATGCCACAGCATCCTTCCGCTTCCATTCATTCATTAAGCGAATTCCATGATTATACCAACGCCTGGTACCTTTACTAGAGTTGAACATGGAACCTCCCTGAGCCAGCGTTACCTTAGAGATTAGTGGGGCATTTAATTGCGCATTCAGAAGAAATTCTAAACACCTCCTCTGACTTTATAAAGATAAACGGACTATCCCTAACTCATTTCTTAAAGCAGCCCCGGGAGTTCTAGTGGGCAAGCCTGTACTCCTCTGTAATCCAGAGTCCAACATTATATCTAGGCCCCCACAAGGGGCTGCACCCCAGATCTCCGCTCCATAAAGAAATGCTGCATTGAATTTCGAGCCGAGAAGCTGCAGGCACTTATCTAAGCATTTCATGCCAAAATTATAATAAAATCGCGGTAGTCCCTTTAAACACATAGACGCTTGCTTACACACCACCTTCATATGATTACTCCAACTACCACTTTTAGAGAATAGGAGGCCCAAATAGTTGTAATCATTTACCACCTCTAAGGGCTTATTATTCACTTGCCATTTGAAAGAAGGTTTCCCTTTGCTGAACAATAGTATTTTGGTTTTGGCCAAATTCAACTGAAGACCAAGGCCCACACAATATTTGTAAGCATATTCCATGTTCTGCCGTAAACTGCTTGGAGTAAGATCTATCAGGACCGTATCATCTGCATTTGAGAGGGCAATGATTTTCACACCCTTTTCTGCGAGGGGGGTATTAAGCTCTGAGTTACTGCATGGGGATTAACATCATGGAGAAAGAGAGCAAGCAGCAAAGGGGCCAAAGGGCAACCTTGCCTTACCCCTGTGTTAGTTGAAAACTCACCAGAGTAATTGTGGTTTGCCGCACATGTAACCGTTGCTGATGTATTTCCATGAAGTAGCATAATTAGCTGGAGAAGGCTTGGCAGAACGCCGATCCCTCTGAGCTGTGCCCACAAAAGGTTTTGGTCTACAAAATAAAAAGCCCTTTTAAGCTCCAGAAAGGGGACATAAAGACAACACTTCCTTCTACCAAAATATTTCTCCACCAACATATTTAATATAAAACATTGGCCAATTGTGGAGAAACCCCTACATAAAACCGCTTTGTGCATCTGTGATAATCAAGTTATCCGGTATCCACTTTTCCAAACACTGAGCCAGGCACCCTGCAAATAACTGTGGGTATAAGGGGACTCATCTGATTTACTGGATCCTCAGTCCCCTTTTAGCAGCGGAGGTCGCCGTTTCCTGAATGCTGTGGGAGTGGTATGGGACAGCCAAATACAAAGAGATATTTAGTGCTGCAATACATGCACGAACCCTAAATGCATCTTTGGTGTCAGATCTGTTTATGACACAGGTCCCTTGGTGAACCATATTTGTCCTGGTTGAGCATCGTCTGAACAATCAGGGGTTGGATATGGAGGCACTGGGGAACTCTTAGAGAGGGGTGTACAGTTCCTCTTCTTTGTAAGTGGAAACCCAGTGGCATGACCATAGTTATTTGTTCCGTTAAAGAGCCTAGTCTGGGGACTCATGCCAACTCGTTCTTCTTTCATCATTTAAGCCACTATGAAGCAATGAAACTGAGCTTTTTCTGGCCACTCAGTTTCATCTGCCAATTGTTTAAAAGGAGTAACGTGGCAAAGAAGATCCGAAGTTCAATGCGTGAAGTCAAGTAAAGACTCTTGGGCAGTGTATGTCAGCTCTTGTCGGTGGAACACTGTTTTAGGGCAATCTAGAAAGTCTGGTAGTTATGCAAAACAGGATCTACGGAGGTCACCAATTGAGTAGCCCAAATCAGGGCACTCCTGCACAGATTAGTTACCTGGAATCCCACCTTAACATGGTATTTGGCATATTGGTGTGGTCTAAAAGGAAAGTCACAAAAGGTTTCTGAGCTGTTCAGCTGTGCCATCAAATGTTCCAATAATCAAGCCCCTGGAGGGATGTTCAAGGACCAAGGTGTCTCAATTAGCAATGGCTTGTTGGAGAATAATATTTTCATTCCGTAGATTTTAATTACATAGTAAGAGTCTGGATTGTCCTTATCAATTCCTGAACCTGGTCCATACTTTCCGAAATCAGGTGGCATTTCATCTGTCAGCAATTTTTCCCACGTGTGAAGGCATCTGGGTTTGTGATTTGAAGGAACTGGCGATTTCTCCTGGAAACCACTGCTCCCCAAGGCAGCTTAACAGCTGGAAGGCTGGTGAACCCCTAAGGAACAACCCTCTGAGTCAAAACAAAACCTAATGAGGGGAAAACCTCTGCTGGATCTCAGGCGATTTTAGGGTGAGATTAATAAGAACAAATGTTTGCTGGGTTGCTGTGATAAACAGCTGGAAGTTGGATAATGGCAGACTAGCTGAGTAGTTCAAGATACTTGGGAGGTTGGGAACCCAGGCCAAGACAGGAGGACAGAGATCCCTAGTAGACAGCAGGGAAGTCAGTAGATAATAGAGACTTCTAACCGTGAGGATGAAGGGAGAGGGCTTCACAGGAGAACAAAGAATTAGCAGAGTGGGGTAAACGCAAGGAGCTCACGGAACAGGGGAACTGGAAACATCAGGCAATGGAGTGGTCATACCTGGAAGTTGTAAGGCAGCAATCAGGGGTCACAGATATGAAGTCTAGTGGTAATGCAGCTCCACGATGCTGGAACCAGAAGTCGGTCATGTCGGAAGTGGCCACTACAGTACTGTGGCCCAAGTGGGTGGTCATCTTGCAGTGGGAACTGCCCAGTGCAGTTCTATGGTGAACTCCATCAGGGCACTGCTGAGTGCCAGTGATGCCACACAGATGGCAGATTGTCAGTATGATGATGAATGACACATCCTCTGGCACTGCATCCCCAAGCTCAAGGTGGCATCTGGCCCCACTGACCTCACCACAGTGGGTTCTGAGGGACATCGTCACATTTCTTCTTCTCTTCCTTGGAACCTTCTCCAGGAGCCTCAAAGGAGTATCTGCTCAAATATCATGTATTCACCTGTTTCCCTGCTGGCTGGTGAACTACTGAGAGGTATGTGGCTGAAAGGCCAGAAATCATTGCATCACTTGACCATCATGTTGTTAGTGGTGTTGGGAGAAAGATCATAACATTCTCCTACAGCAAAACTTCTTAGTGTGCGTCATCTGTCATATAGCCTCTTCTTTCTTTTTGGCTGATCTTTAAATGTTGTTGAGCCAGGGACCATATAAACCATAGCCTTTCATTTGAGGCTTGAATAAACTCACTAGCCTCTTCCTTTGCTCCCTTCGGTCCTTCCCAGCCTTCCCTTAAAAGGGCCAAGCACATCTCTTCCCTTTCCTCCACAGAAAGCAGAATATCCCGATAAGATTTGTAGCATTGCCCAAGGGTAGCAGCTCATCCATGTTCCTGGCATCTTCTTCAACAATCCTCCTTAGAAAACTATTCCAAGTTTGATGAAAGCACTGAACACGGCCATGAGTTTGGGGCTGGTAAATAGAAGTGTGCAGTGCATACATGTTTAGCATGCTCTTGCAGTCTGCCATTACCTTAGACATGAAGGGAGTTCCTTGATCTGTAGGGTTATCATTGGAAAGTTTCCAGGGAATGAGGTATTTCAAGATAATCTTACAATTGTTTGTTTACATATGAATGCCCTAGGGTATATTGTTGCATAGTCCATGTTGATCCGAATGTATTGATTCCCTGCCTTGAAGGGACTTTGTGACCCAATGGCATTCAACCCAATACATACAAATCATACATCAATAATAGGGAGTGATAGCCGGAATGTCTCACTAACATCTACTCAAGAGGTCTTCTGACATAGGGGGTTGTAGGCATTACTGCTCAATTCCATAGTGTACCCCTGGCCAGAAGAATCAGCTTAGAACATGAGACTGAGTTGTATCCACCCTTTGGTGCCCTACTGAGAGTTGAGAGTGTGCTAATTGCAGGATCATCTTTCTGCAATTCACTGGTACCAGCAACATATATTATGTTCGGCTCCCTGCACTTGAACATTTTTTGCTAACGCAATAGAGTCCCCCCTCTTCAAGGAAAGGCTCCTTCCTAACAGGTAGGTCCAAACACACACTTGCCTCCCCACCCAAACTGAGACTGGGTGATTGGTTTCCCCCTCTTTCTTCCCATGGTTGCGGGTAGGTCCCTTGCTTCACAATGACCACCCCTCCCCCATTGTTAGCTCTCCACTCCCTTATATCTCATCTTCCCTCATCATGTCCTTCCCCCCTATGATATTTGTATTTTTTTGTATTTATTTATTTGTAGTGCGCACCTTGCCCCGGGGCATCTGGGTGCATGTTTAAGAAAACAGTTATAGGTTACAGGAAATAGATAAAATTTACATTTACAGATATTTACATAATGAGGAAGGCAGCAGGTCAAAATATACAGTGTATACAGTCAAAACAGTGAACAGTTGGTATGGGTGAGAAAGCAATAGTAGAATTAATGAGAGGCGGATGAGGCATCCTGTTCATGTAACCACCATTTAGTTTTAGTTTTGAAGTAATGAAAGAAAGGAATGTTTCTGAGAGCATTGGGAAGGGAGTTCCAAAGCTTGGCGGCGAGGACTGGGAAGCTTGACCCCCCTGCTGTTCGTAGCTTGAAGCTAGGAATAGTCAGTGTGTGGGCCTGCTCAGATCTCAGGGGTCTGGTTGCTATATGTTGTGTGAAACGTGAGGATAGGTAGGCAGGGGCTGCGTTGTTCTGTGCCTTGTGGGTGAGACTGAGTACTTTGAGGGATATACGGTGCGTGATGGGTAGCCAATGTAGGTTACGTCTGGTGTTGGAGATATGGGAGCGCCTGGGTATGTTAAGAGCTGCCCTTATGGCGTTATTCTGCATGACCTGGAGTTTGTCAAGATTTCTGTGACTGGTTCCTAGGTAGAGGGCGTTGCAATAATCTATCTTGGACATGATGAGGGTTCTGGCGAGAATCAGACAAGTATTTCAAAAAGCGGTTTGGTAAACACGTTATAGAGAGAGGGAGATACACAAGAACCTTGTGGGACTCCGCACGGGACATGGGCCGGGTCAGCTGCGGCTAGAGAGGAGAAAACTCTCATAGTTCTGTTAGATAGGAATGAGCTGATCCAAGATGTGGCTGCGTCTGAAAAGTGGGCAGCATTCTTGAGATGGTGGCAGAGGATTTGATGATCGACCAAATCAAAAGCTGCTGAAAGATCGAGGAGGAGCAGGAGTGCCTGCTTGCCCTTGTCTTTGAGAACCTCGATTTGGGTTTTCAAGTCAATTAAGGCTGTCTCAGTGCCGTGTCTAGGACGGAATCCAGATTGTCTGAGCCCTAGTAGGTTGTTGGTTTCAAGGTAATCCTGGATTTGGATATAGGCTGCTCGATCAAGAATTTTGAGGAGGTAAGGCACCGTGGTAATAGGTGTGTAGTTAGACGGATCAGTGGGATCAAGATTAGGTTTTTTGATTAGGGGGATGACCCAGGCATCCTTGAGGTTGTTGGGTACGGTGCCCGATTCGAAGGAGGCATTAATGAATGGGGTAATGAAAGGGGCGAGATCATGTGCAGCATCCTTAATGACCGGTGCAGGACATTCATCACCATGGCAGTTGGAAGGTTTGAGCTTCGCAATGATGTTCTCAACTTCCATGGTGGTGAGTGGTGAGAAGCGGAAAGGTTTGAATGAATGTTTGGGTGAGGCAATTTTGTAGGAGGGGGGAATACCAGTTGAATCCGAGAGATGGTTTTTTTTACTGTTAATTTTGGCTTGGAGCAAGGCAATTTTGTCAAGCAGAGCCTTTTGTATGTTAGAGCACCATTCAGCGTCAGGTGTGCATGTAACAAGTGGGCAACTGGGGACTCGAGTTCCTTGAGGATCTTGAAGAGTTCCCTAGTATTAGATTGGGCTTGAATGATCCTCTTATTATAAACTTCCTTTTTTGCAGCTAGTATGGCTTCTTTGCATGTAATGGAGGTTAAGGTAAGGTTATTTTTGTTCGCTAGAGAGGGTAAACATTTCCAGTGAGCCTCAGCTTTTCTTTTCTCTTTACGTAGGTCGCGTAGGTGCGGAGTGAACCATGAATTGAGGTGGGGCCGCGGTTTTTGTTTGCGCAATTTGAGGGGGCGATGGCGTTGAGGGCTTTTAACAAAATGCGGTTATAAGTATCTACCAATACAGTGGGGTCCGTGCAGGTGGAGGACACCTGATTAAGTAGAGGGAGGATAAGAGGGAGAAGTTTCCCAGCCGTGATATCCTTTTTGTTGCGTGTGTAAGTGGGAGGGGCAAGGTTCGGTTTATCTGTAGTTGGACTAGCATTAATAGAAAATGATATTTTGTGGTGATGAGACCACGCACAGAGGTAACGTTGAGTGCACAGTTCATGTCTGCAATCCAGTCAACAGTGCGGCCCTTGATATGGGTGGGCTCGCTGACATGTTGGGTAAGGCCGAAGTCATCTAGGACACTTTCTAGGTTAGTGGCTTTAGTATCATTTGCATCCTGGCAGCCTAGATTGAGGTCTCCCAGTATCACAATTTGAGAATTAGGCTTGGTGCTAGTGGCTAAGATCAATGATATGTCCTCTATGAAGGAGGAGGTAGGGCCAGGAGGCCTGTATATGAGGTGCACAGTGGCTGTGTGATTAGGTGAGATTGGCAATTTAATAGACAGTATTTCTGCTGATGGTAGTTGGAGGCTGTTAATGGCTCTGAGGTTAAGTGAGCTCTTAAATATGAAAGCTAGTCATCCCCCCTTAGTTTGGTTGTTGTCCCTATCACATCTGATGATGGTATAGTTTTCCGGGATAGCCAAGGTCAAGGTGGGGCCAGAGGCCGCATGCAACTAGGTTTCTGTGATTGCTAGAAAGTCGAGGTTTTCAGAGACAATGAAGTCAGCAATATCTAAGGCATGGGCGGGGATGGATCATGCGTTGATGAGTGCACCTTTGAGTTTAGAGGGAGTGGTGGCATTATGAGCAGGAAGGGGAGTGTCGGTTTTTGAATCCAGATGGGCTGTGGTTTTGTTAACACTAGAGTTGGACATTTTGTGAATCGCAGGAATGATCGTGTGGTAGGACCAATGATGACATCTGGAGGCTAACCTTTGGTTTCTGACTGAAGAGGTACATGGTAGACTAGATTGGGTTGGTGCGGTCGATATATTGTTGTGGTGTAGTGTGGGACAAATGGCCATGGAATGTGCCCGAGAAGGAGTGGGTTGAGGACTTGGCACAAGGTTCAATAAGCCTAGGGTTGACACAGTGTGTTGACTGGCTAGGGTAACTGTTTTATTGAATGTTGTAGTTTGGTGGTGCGGTAGTTGGTGCAACCGTGAAGCGAGTCTGGAATAATGATATATTAAGTGCTCCATTGCTTCCCGAACCTAGGTCTGCAATCAATAACTACCCTAATAATAATAATAGTAAAAGAGTAGAATGCCTTTCTCTAAAAAGTAAGACCCCGTGGATCTGAGCACATCCTCCTGGGTAATGGCTTAATGAAACGGGGCCCGCAAGACAGGTGTGTCCAAATTCCTCCTGTGGCATACTGCAGAGGGTTTCTTCAATTGAGGGGAAAAGTTCTGGCTGAGATTGCCCAGTGGAGTCTGGTGGTTTTAACTGTTCCTCAGGAGGTCTAGGCCTCATCGCGCAGATCCAAACTTGTCCTCTCCTGTCTCCTTTTCCTCTAATCCCATCACTTTGTATGCTTCCATCTGGATGGAAAATCTTCAGTATGCTGTGCCACACTATCCCCTCTTACACCATGATTAAAAAGAAGGACTTTAACA
Source organism: Ambystoma mexicanum (assembly GCF_040938575.1). Lineage (NCBI taxonomy): Eukaryota > Metazoa > Chordata > Amphibia > Caudata > Ambystomatidae > Ambystoma > Ambystoma mexicanum. Next base: position 1,249,558,732 of record NC_090923.1, read on the forward strand.
ATAAATCTGTAATCCTGGTTAATTACTCCAGCACCCAAACCAATTCTGTGTCTTACAGCTTGGCTAGACTGGGGGACTGGGGGTATCCCCGAGGCCCATGGAGATCAGGGCTCAAAATTTCAAAGCAATGACTGCTTGGTTGATACTAAACACATTGATAAACAAGTCAAGGACTGCTGAGACATGGATTGCTCTCATAGGTACCCTCGCCATCCTTCTGCTACATACCACATGCACATTTGGGTGGACTCTGACACAGACTTTGTGCTTCCTACTTCTGACACCATCTGTGACAAAGTAGTTGGGTGGGAGCTACAAAGAAGCTGACACAAAGGCAGGTTTCAGAAACAGAAGAGTGTTTATTCGTATCACCACAAGAACTCAGGAATAGTAAAATAATGCAGTCAACAAAGACCCTAAAGAAAGTCTCATACAACAGTTCCGGTAATTGGGTCCAACCACCCCTTCTTGTGTGTCTGATTGATAATCCTGGTCTTTGTCTTCAGGTTGCAGGATTGAGGGGTCCTGAACCCTTGTCAATTCATAAGCATCATCATGTTTATTTTGGATATGCATGAAAAATACATAAAAACAGTACACAATACATGAATATCTAGGAATTAAAACTCCGTAAAACATACATTCATGAGAAGAAAAAAAAACAGTTAATAATAACATCTAAAAAGGATTATAAGTACAGTTCATTAGGTGGTGTGTGTTAGATCATTTCAAGGCAATATACTCAACAAACATTTCCTTTGGTGCAATGTTATTTTCAGAAATGAGAGTAGGGACCAGCCCATGCGTGGAGAATTCACCCACAACAAATATGTTAATGCAGACCTGTACTGCACAAAACCCAGTTCCTGCAATAAGGGTCGTATGAGCCGTCTTCTGGCCGGTGCATAAATACGGTAAAAAAAGATCAAGTGAGCTATATCCTTGTAGAGAGCATTGCAGTCCGGACAAGATCGGTCCTTTCCCCCCCCTGGACCATGCTGCACCCACGGCCCTTAGGTGGATGCAGTTAAACCTTGCCCTGAATATGAGCAGATGATCTGCAGGGAATTCTACCCAGAGCCAATAGCGCTGAACGCCCAGATGCATTATGGTCATCAGGCCACGATTCTTAGCTTTCGCAATTTCTGAACTTTCTCTGTCTAGTTTGACAGATTCGCACAGACATACTGTCCATCGATTTATCACTCTCCGGGAGAATGTACTGCTGGGAGGGTGCAGGTGAATGGTATTGATGCCCCTCAACTGTATCTTAATATTGAGCAGCCATGGAATCTTATCTCCCATATCCATATCTAACAGAAAAATTATCAGTTCATGCGTTAAAGTGGCTTTATCATTACCCCATAACCCAAGCCAATGTAATACTGGTTGCAGAGAGAACATATCCTCAATTGGTGCGCAGCCCAGCTCCACGTGTACTCCAAAATTTGGAGCCGAGGTAGGCAACCCCAGCAAGTTCTTAAAATATTGGTTCTCCAGAGTCTGGACCGCACCAACTTTCGAGTGACCCTACAATTTCATCCGTAATCTAGCCACCGATGCCGCTTTACCCTTATATAACAGCAGCAACGGGGCGATAGGTTTGGCTTTAAACATAGACATAGCCATTGAGACCCTGCACAAGGCCTGCTTGAACTTCAATGCCTGTTCAGATATGTGACCCCTGGCATCAACATTTGCGGAGAATCTGACCCCTAACTAGTCACAAAAATAGACCCTGGGGTTAACAGTGTTCCTGCAATACATAGGGCCTCATTACAAGACAGCCGGTCCGGAAACAACAGTGGTGGTAAATCCGCCACCACCGTTGTTTCCGGACCGGCTGATTCCGAGTCCTGCAGGTGGGAGGTGTCACTCCCGCCAGGTCTGACCTGGCGGGAGTAACACCACCCGCCTGCAGGTGGACATGGAACCACTGGCTCTGTCATAGACGGAACCAGTGTTTCCATGTTCCCCATCCCCATGGAGACCTATGGGACACCATGGGAATGGAGATTTACAGAATTCCGCCTCTGGAATTACCGGGTCACTGGGGTTGTAATGCCCCGGTGATTCTGGCAATCACGGAGGTGGAATGGTATTACGGGTTTGGCGGCAGCCTGCTGGTTTTTCCGGCACGGCTACCACCTGACTTGTAATGAGGCTCATAGTCTTGAAATTGATCCTCCTTCTCCCCTTCTAACAAGCCATCACTGCTGATTTTGCTGCGTTTACTACCAGGTCTAGCCCTTCCATAAAAGTGCCATACTCCGAGATGAGTGCCTGTAGAGTTCTTGGTGTGCAGGCCATCAGGACAGAGTCGTCCGCATATACTGGAACTGGTAGCGACTGAACCGCTATTTTTGGAACATCAGGAGAAGCCTTTAGGAGATGGTTATGGAGTCCATTTATATATAGTCAAAAGAGCACGGGTGCCAACACACATCCCTGGTGAACCCCCAGTTCAACTGGAAAGGAGCCTGTGCATTTCCCATAAACACCACCCCTGACACATGCTTGCGTGGAACCATGCAACCTGGCCAACAAGTTTACTAAAGGCCCTGGACAATTCATGGACCTGAGCATATCCCACAACTTGGTACAATTAACTTTGTCAAATGCCGAGAGAATGCGCCGTTATCAGGTAGAGGTTGAGTACCTGCTTATCTGTGCCCAATCCGGCCTAAAACCTAGCTGGACTGGTGAAAGGATTCCACTACTCGTAATCCAATGCTCCAGTTGGGCCAGAATGGCACGACCTAGTATTTTAAATAGGGAGTCCAAGAGAGATATGTGTCTATATGAAGCAGGAGAAACCCAAGGACCATTTTTATAAATTGGTTGAATAACTGCCATAAGCCACGACAGGCTCATCCGCACACATTGTGTTAAACCCTTGGGTCAGTACGGGAGCCCACAAGTCTGGGGCCATGACAAATAAATCAGCCGGCACTTTGTCCGGGCCTGGAGCATGGTTACAGCGCTGTCAGCTGATTGGCTTCCTAATTTCATCCACCGTGAAGACAATAATTGCCTCGGTGCCCATCCCCTCACTGCGTTCCATGCCAGCCATACACGCTGGTCCTTCTCCGTCAGCCATGTGCATTGCACTGTAAAGGCTTGAGAAATGGACCACCCAGGCCTTCTCTGAGACATTACTGACCAGGGTGTCCATGTTATATTGGTAGTATGGGCCATACTGGGCAATCTCCCAGAACAATTTAGAGTCATTGTTCTTGCCAGCTACCACCCAGGCTTCCCATGCCTCTTCCTTAATTACCTGTTTTGTATTTGCCAGGGATTTCTTTTAGTGGGATCTAGCCCCTAAAATGGCGGTGTTGGTTGTTCCCATAGTCCCTAATTCTAGCAAAAGATGTTTCCTAGCTCTCGAGCAGACAGAGTCAAACCACTCCACTTATTTTCCCACCTTGTTTGCCTGGTTCACTCGAGAACAGCTGCGAAAGTTGGGTCAACAGCCTTCCAAACTCCTCCGATATATTTATACTTTCTGTATTCCCCGACAGCATATTCTGGACGGTTGGGTCAGCAGCCTTCCAAACTCCTCCGATATATTTATACTTTCTGTATTCCCCGACAGCATATTCTCGAGGTCCAATGGACTTGATAATACTGCCCTTCTCAGTAGTTCCGCCGTCTTATCCTCCTTCCATTTAAGTCTGCGCCGCAAGGTGTCCAGGGATACCTCCAAGACCACCAAATCCCCTGCCAGCATCTCAAAACGGCTGCCCACTTTTCCGATGCGGCTACCTCCTGGATCAGCTCATTCCTTGCCAGCAGATATATGAGAGTGTTCTCATCTCTTGCTGCAGCTGATCCAGCACATGTTCCTTGCGGTGTACCACAAGGCTCGTGCGTAGCTCCCACGCTCTGTAACGTCTTTACAAAACCACTCTTTGATATTCTTGACCATCTGGGTGTCACCTACACAAATTATGCAGATGACACCCAGATACTCATCCCTATCACTGGTGACTACGTAACTGACGCCAAAGCTCTTAATGAAGTTTACACCGTCATCCAGGCGTGGATGGCCCACCACGGTCTCTGCCTAAACGATGAGAAAACTGAGCTACTCATCCTAGGCTCCCACTCCAAACTTGCTAAACTTGACAACAAATATGACACATTCAATATTGATGGCAACATCATTAAAGTCACCAACGTCACTAAAACACTCGGAATCTATTTAGATTCCACCCTCTCGCTCACCAGACAAACCAATTCAGTAGTTTCAGCATCTGCTTACACATGCAAACTAATTACTGCTTGCCGTCCCTTCCTAACTATGGACAACTGTCTGATCCTTGCCGGAACCCTCATTTTATCTAAAATTGACTACTGCAATGCCCTCTACCTTGGAACGAGTCAAAGAAACATCGACAAACTTCAAGTTACCCAGAATAACGCCATTAGGGCTGCTCTTAACACACCTAGGCGCGCCCACATCTCATCCACTAGACGTAATTTACGATGGCTCTCTATCACACAGCGTATTGCTGCCAAGACCCTTATTCTAAGCTACAAAGCACAGAACAACGCAGCACCAGCCTACTTGTCAGAGCGCTTTACACAACACACAGCCCACAGACCTCTAAGATCCGCACATGCACACACGCTCATTATTCCTAGCTTTAAGCTTCAGACGGCCAGAGGCGCGAGCTTCCCGGTCCTGGCAGCAAAGCTCTGGAACTCTCTACCTAATGGTCTCAGGAATGTCCCCTCCCTCCATTCCTTCAAACAGAGAACTAAACAATGGCTTTATGAGCAGGATGAAGATTTGGCCACCCCCTGGTAAACATACATCGTATGATCTGCGACCTCGATCCCCTTTGTATATACTGTGACAACCTGTAAAATCCTGTTTTTCTCTCTTTGTATAGTTGTACCGTTCTTGTATGCTTATTTATTATGCAAATTGTAAGTGCCTTCTGTAATCTTCACAAACATGCGCCCTGATGCCCCTGGGCAGGCTGCGCAATATAAATAAATAAATACAAATACAATACAAATACACTCGGTTCAACCTATCCACCCTGGGTGTTGACTTAATCTCTAATTTAATGGGGCAGTCATTTTGTCGGTAATGTCCCCACACAACCGCCCATTTGTTGACTGGAGTCCCCATTCAAGCAAATAATGCCAAAGATGCATCCCTTCTGCACAACGCCTGGCATCCATCATAACTGCGGGGAGAAATTCCTGCCACGGTATCTTTGGTGCTATCAAATAGGTTATCTTCAGGGCCGGTCCCCAATTTTGCATTAAAATCTCCTCGCAGAACTACACACACATTGCTTGCCCACAATGGACCTGGCAAAGAGTTCCTCAAGGACTAGAGCCAGCCCACCCAGGCAGTTTTCCCCACACTGTTTGTGTGGGCTGTTATAACAACGTATAACTAGGAGGTCCGTCTGGCCCGGTCTAAGCATTTTAACAACCAGTATGAATTGCACGGGGATTGTCATAATCACCTGTGTACTCTCTAAATGGGTTTTAACCAGTATACACAGCCCGCCATAACTTCTCCCTTGTCTGTTTCTCTCCGCCATCCACTGATATGAGACAAAACCATCAACATTGATCTCATCCTGTGACCATGTTTCCTGAAACAATATAAGATCTGCCTCATTCAGTACAATCTGTGTCTCTGCGCGGGCCAACCTTGTTCTAATTCTGGCCCCATTCCATGACAGTAGACAGGTTGTCCCCCTCATCCAGGATCACCACTTTAGGAGGTGTGGGGGCATAACAACACCCAGTGCCACCTCCTTAAACTGTTCATGGTAGTGGTAGTGGTAGAGCTAGTGGTAGCTTTACATTTTACCATGATTGATATCCTGCTAGACCCCAGCCACACAGTAGGTCAACTTTATCACTCCTGAGGTCACCTTAATTTAACTCCAGGTAAGGAGGGAGGAATAGAGTGAGACTAATAATCAATTCAGAAGTACTTAAGAGAAAATCCTTTTAATACATTTAATATATTTTAGCAAAAACATTAAGAAAGTAAATCATAATGAACTAAAATTGATGGTGAATATAAAAATAGTGTTAAGAAAGAATAATAATGGGATAAAATCGATAGGAATAATTAGAAGGAAAAAAAAGATCATCGGCCAAGCAATTCATCAGTTAGATTGCAAAACAGTTCTATCGAATTGCCAACCTAGTTTAACGGTAACTGTTTAAGTTCTTCTGTGTTAAATTCCTCTATAACTGTGCAGGGATCAGCACAACAAAGGGCTCAGTCTCAAATCTTAGATCCACAGGAATTTGTCCCAGTCCCAGATCACAATACCCGATTAGCCACCAGCCAGCCACACTGAGAGAGAGCACGCTCGCAGCTCTCAGTAGCCTCCCCAGTGGCAAATTAAGCAGAGTGTTGATAACCGTTGAGGTCACAGCAGTTACAGGACACCTAAATGAGGACACCACGCGATGCCTGTCCCCTTCACTTCCTCTGTTTCTGGGTTGAAGTTTTGCATGGTGCGTTGAATATGTTTCACAGTCAGTCACAGACCGGGAAGCAGGGAGTGCCCGACAGCTTAAGGAGCTCCGGTAGGCCGTCTCTCCCCCCTGCCCTAAAAACCTTCTAAAAACAAATAACCACAAACATTAATAAAATGCTGATGATGATTAACATGCAGTCCAAAAAAAGTTCATCAAATGTAAGAGGGAAAACATTGATTTTTCGATTTTCCAAATGAGTATGCCTCGAGGAACGCCTGACGGGGCTGCCGAGTCCAACTCCCCGCCCTACGCCAAATTAATAAGCTTTGAGAGTGTCTCCCACTTGGAGGCAGTATCTAGCCCCCCAGAAATGTTACGCTGAGAGCATGACTATTAAACTGCTTACCACTTGCCACTTGCTTCTTTTGCACATACTACAATCCACAGACCACAGTCCACAGGGCCCCACAGGAGAGCACAACTCGCAGCCCAGGGTTTACCAAGAATAATTCAGACAGTCAAATCCTCATATGCCCCCGCACAGGTTGATATATTAGGTTTCCTAGTCCCCGGGCAGTCAGGGTTCTTTGCAACTAGGCGCAAAGAGGCAGGCAGACCTCGAGAGAGCAGCAAGCATTAACCCATCACAGCCCGGGTATTAATAATTATGCAAAATTCCTGCTGTAACGCTGTCAGACAGAAGCAGGAGAGAGTAACGGTATAACCGGGGTGGTAATGAGAGCACTGACAGCACCTGCAGTAATGTGGAGGTAAGAAATAAAACGAACAAACAGTAGGCTGCCACTCCGGGAACCAGGAGGGTTTAACGATATTGTTAGCAAGATGTTCTGATTCCATGTGATACGCACACCGCCTCTCCGCCCCACAGTTCACAGTCCTGCATGGACTGCAGGGACTTTCGTTTGCCGTCCTTCGGCGCAAGGGTGATTTGTGAATTAATGCAAACGCCAGGCAGGTGTGTGAACTCAGCCCCAATTGATATTGATGATAGGCCATCTGTGTTCGGTGCACTCCAAGTTTCAACAATTCATCAGGTCTCCTCCAGTAGGTCAAGACACTGGGTGAATCTTTCCATTACTGACACACTCTCTGAAGCTTTTGGGTTGGACCCTAAGCTGCTCCTTGTTATCTGACTACCTCCCTACTCTAGGGTCCCAGTTCCTGAGATATTTTCTTGCTGACCCCCACTGGTGTAAGTTCCCAGCCCTTCAGTAAGATTGACCCCATCTCAAACCTCCTCATACCTTCTCTAGTTTCTGCATTGGACAACCTTTTTCGATATAACCTCTTTGCTTTCTCTTTATATAAACAGTACCTGTTCGCCTTCTATCCCCTCAAGTAGTGGCATCTTCCCCTGAAGCTTTTTACTCTCCACCTCAGTCATTAAGGACTTCACCCTCCTTCTCCCTCCTAGGTGGTTGGTCTCCTGATGGTTTAGTTATGCCTCCTCTTACTCCCCACAACTCTCTCTTCCTTTGATGGTCCATCTCCTCCACTACTCAATTTGGTAACTTTCTCCTCTTGGAGCCTATGATTAACTCTCTCTACCTTCCTTTGATGATCCTCCTCCTGTACCCCCAACAACTCTCTTTCCCATACAACATATTCCTCTTCCTCCAACCTCCTTCAGCTCTCTGATCCTGTTCCCCTCTCAGTACTTACTGTTCCGACTGAACAGCTGCTTTTTATTGTAGGATTTCCCTTCCTCTTGAACTGGTACTTACTGAAAGTGAGGGCACCTGTGTATTGTGGGATGTGCTGTTTTGTGATTGGGACATGGGTGGGTGGTCACGTAGCCTGGAAGTCAGCTTGCCTCACTTCATATAAAGGTCTTTTGCCATCTAGGGTTCCAGAAGGGCTAGGGACATATGTGAAGTCTCCCTCCCTTTCCCTAGAATCCCTGCTGTCATTGCCTTAGTTAGCCTCCTTTTCTCCACACCACTTGTGAGGCTGGTGGAATTGGTTTTGTTTGTTTATTTGCGTGTGCCTTCTGCAGGAATCACTTCCTTATTGTAAGAGCAGAAATTGGTGACCTCTGGCTTCCGCAAGCTCCACGAGTATAAATCAGATCAGGAAATCGTTCCTCCGGCTGAGAGAAAAAATGCATTTTCAGGGAATGATTCTTGAAAGGGAGAGGCTTGCTTTCCTACGCTAGATGTTTGAGTCTGGCTAGGGAACTTGAATGGCTCTCTAAGTGTATTCATCTTTTAGGAAGGACTATCGATTTAAACGTTAGGGCCATTTCCCTCTCCCTCCACTAGTCATTGATAGTGGTTGCGGTGGTGGGGGGTGTTAGGCACTTCTGACTATCTCCTTGGTGGTCCTGCATATTAGCATAAGCAAGTGCTTGGACTCCCTTGTCACTACTCGTTTGGTGGTTCTGCATATGATAGAAGCAGTGGGGGTAGACTTGTCAATGTGACTATCGCCTGGGAGTTCCTAGAATGGCTGAAATCTTTCCTCATCTACAGAACCGTTCACACCAAACACTAAAAACATCACCTCTGGCGTACCACAAGGATCAAGCCTCTTCCCACTTCTCTTCAATATTCACATGGCCCCAGTATTGAAGCTCATACAAACTCATGGAATTACGTCATACAACTATGCGGATGACACCCAGCTTATTTTCAAGATGACTATCAACAATGATCCTGACAAGACCATCAATATATAACTCACCGATATAAACACATGGATGCCAAATAACAATCTTAAACTAAACACAACTAAAATGGAAATAATGACAACCCCTTGAGGTGATAACCTAACACAAACATTCCTCTCCTTGCTCCCAAATATGGGAACTCAGGTGAAAATCCTCAATAGTGATGATTAAAAACCTGGGAATACTCATGGACAACGGTCTCACCCTGAAACCACAGGTCAATGCAATAGCAAAAAGAAATTCTACCATCTTCGACTAATAAGAGGGATCCTGCCTCACCTCAAGTTCCCACATAAAACCCTCATTAGCATTTTCCTGGTATTAGCAAGACTACACTACGCCAATAGTCTCTACCTAGGAACGCTCAAACACCTTACCAAAAAACTGCAATGCATCCAAAATACAGTGGTAGGAATACTGCTAAGACTGGATAGAAGAGAGCATATTACCCCAGCCCTGAGAAGTCTACACTGGCTATCATTCAGGAAACTACCCAATGTTAAACCCCTCTGCAATACACAAAGATATGTACACAGGCAAGGAGACAAATTCCTCCAAGCAAAAATCACTTGATGCAAACCCAGAAGGACTAAGACTGTCCTCCACATAGAAACAACATAAACTCGGAGGAACCACCTTTTCCATTCTCATAGCCAAACTATGAACTCGATTCCGAAGGAAATCTGGACAATGGAACAACACCTAACCTTCAGGAAACAGCTATAAACCTGGTTATTCAACTTGGCGGGATAAACAACAAGTTCCAGACAATGATCTACCTATGGGTAAACCACTTCAGTCGCATACAATACCCAAACTACACCTAGAATCTGCACGCATATGCTAAAGTTAACACCCCACAAAAGAAAATAATAGCATAGCTAAACAATATCCAGTGGCCACCAAAAACCTATTAACAATCTCCTTTTTCTATCACCCTCCTCAACTACACACCTACTGTCTACACCCAGATGACTACCAACCCGCCCCACTAAAGCACCCAAACCCCTCTTCACTCTCAAACCAACTCACATATCTAGATAGCCTCCATCATCCCAACAACACTGGATGCTGCCCTTTTGGAAACAAACATCCAGTGTACCAAAAAAGCACACCCAGGAAGCACACACACACAGATGACAGTTACTCCTTGTTCTGCACGAACCAACTGATGAGCACAGTGCCTGCCTTATCCCTCTATTAACCCCTAACAAACAGAACCAACTTTACCTTACAGAGCCATGACAGCGCATGGAGACCATATAAATGGCTAAAATGGCAGTAGTGTAATGTAAAGTATTTATCACTTATGTTGTAATGTCATGCTTCAATGATAGCAATTACATCATAGATTTCATTCCATAGCCTGGAAAAGTAGATTATGCTTCCTTTGCGATTCCCAGACAGGAATAAGTCACAGAGATCAGTGGAACTTACTATCAACTGAAGGCCAGCTGCGGCAATGGCCTTCCGTCAAAGGACTGCCACTGCACCACAATGAAAAAGGAGGTGTCGCGCAGATTCAATAGCAGCGTCACCTCAAAACCGGCAAAGTCTATGGGGCCTTTCCACCTTATGCCAGTGCCCTGTTGTTTCAAATGATTTGACAGCGTTAAACTTAACGCGTAGATAGACCCATAGTAGATGGTTACCAATGAAATTCTGTATACACTTTTGGGTGGATTGTCTTTCCAATATGTATGGGAAAAAACATTCTGCTGTTTGTTTGGATGCTAAATCAGTTCTCATCTGATCATGGCTATAAGTGTCCAACAGAGTCCTCATAGTTCGTCTAAATTGGCTGAAGGTCCTTGCCATGGGGTCCATTCTGAGTTTCCCAAACCATAAGTCAGATAGATATTTAAGTGCACCAAGTGAGGAGTCTTTCATATAGGCAAGTTTTGTAGAGAAGACTTCATTCAGAAGGCCCATGAGAGTATTACTCGCAGCATGGGCAAGCTTCCAGTAGAAGGTCAAACTCATCAACATTACTCATCTGCCTATAGGTGTAAGGCCAAATTCCAAACAGAGCATTTCTAGTGATACATTGGGCCTCATTACACGTTGTGCGCTAAAAACCGCAAATTAGCGGCATGGCGCTATTAACGTGTCTGCCCTCGCAAGAGGGCGCTAATGGCGTACCATTACGAGTACGCGGACACGAGCATAGCGCCATGCCGTTAATGACCCTACCGCCATGCCGCTAAAGTCCCCAAAAAGTCATTTACCGCCTTCCGCGAAAGTGCAGATAGCACCTCCGCCCTCGCGTCATTAGCGGTCACCGCTATTAGCGGTGACTGTTAAATTGCGGAACCGGAAATAGCGCCATCGCACAGGAACGGGAAAGAGCACAGCGGCCATCTTTAAAAACACAATCCATTGCCATCCTCTGCACCCTGGACCTGTTTTGAGTTGGGAGCTGTGCAAATTCATCTGGGACACCTGCATCATGCCCAAGGCTTTGAAGAAAACCAGTGACAGGCAGCGCAAGGAAAAATATACCAATGAGGAATTGGTCATGTTAACACAGACCCTTGCAGAGCATGCGGAGGTAGTCTTTGCAAATGACATGCGCCGGCCAACCTGTGCGCGAATGCAAGAAGAGGTGGGACGACCTCAGGCTGCGGGTGAGGGGCATCCTGGCTGAGAACCACCGCATTCCCAGTGCTGGTGGAGATGGCTCACCAATCCGGATGAAGGAATGGGAGGAGACATGCGCAAACATGATTGCCGTTGAATCCATTGAGGGAGTGGGCAGCATGGAGATCGGCGCGGCTACCACTTCAGATGGAGGTGAGTGTACACATGACAGGATGCGGTGTGAATGTACTGTTACCCCCATATTTCAGCACAGACTCCTCTCATGCATGGACACACATCCACACATGCATCCATCCCTCACCATGTCAGTGTCAGACCCAAACACACACACATGCACACATCACCAGAGACAAGTCCCAAACACAACCATGCATGGATGAGGCACTGAACTGGCACATCACCTGCATCCACAACCACTGAGTCCCAATGGCCACAACTGCATCATTCATGTAATCTTCATTAAGTAAATTGAATCGCAACCAATGCCATCCCCCTTCTCGTCCCTGACAGGCTCACATACAGATGGGGAGGATGCCGCTGATGCATCAAAGGCACCAGCTACATGCAAGAGGCCAAGGGCACAGGAGCCGGAGGATACCCCAACAACATCTAGGGGCAAGGGGGGAAGGGCACACCTGACGAGTAGGAAACATTGTCATAGTGCCACTTCCAGGGCAGTAGTAGCTGCACCACCAACTGCGGCCCCACCACCGGAGGTGAACCCACTGGCACCAATGCCAGCCACCGAGGGCCCACCATCAGCTGTGGCTAGCTCCGCTGGTGAGGCAGCCGCCACTGCCCCCCTATCCGATCCAGAGGACACCCTAGGCCAGCACATGGAGATGCACACCCCAAGCCCCCCTGGAAACCCAGCGCCTGTGCCATTCCAGACCCCTGGGTCTGATGGGACTGTTGAGGACACCAACCCTGCAATCATGTCCCCCATGTTACCATCACCTGCTGCAGTGGATGCATCGGAGGGCACAGCATCCAGTGCACGGTCACCCAGCACTGCCCCCCAACTCACCACCATCCTGCAGCGCCAAAACAAGCTGACTGTGCTGGTTGGCCAGCATGTTGAGGAGGCTGCCAATCTCAGAGAGAACATTGTCGAGACGGCGAGGCACTGCACTGAGCGGATGGACGCCAACACCGACAGGCTATGCAATGAGATAGCGAGGCTCAAGGAGGTCCTTGTCCGCATGGCTGACACTATGGACCGCCACTTTTCCCAACAAGGCAGTCTGCCCCGTCCTCATCTTCCGGGTCGAGACAAACAAGCCCCCTCTGGCGCTCATCGTGCACCACCAGGCGCACGTCTGGCAACCCTCAAGATCCTTTCAAGGACAATGGAAAATAGGGGGTTGATGGAGATTCCTCTGTATGCATTGTCCAGGGAAAACATGGCAGACACATGAGGGACTGTTGTGGGGGGTGGTGGGAAGGGTGTTATGGGTCTGTTGTGGGGGGAGGGGTGGGAAGGGTGTTATGGGCCTGTTGTGGGGGGTGGTGGGAAGGGTGTTATGGGTCTGTTGTGGGGGGTGGTGGGAAGGGTGTTATGGGTCTGTTGTGGGGGTGGATGGGTGTTATGGGTCTGTTGTGGGGGGGTTGGGAAGGGTGGTGGGATGTTTTGGGGCTTGCACTTCTACACCTTTATGTCACTCAATACACTGGTTTCTGATCAAAACACAGGCTTGGACATCTTCATTGTGTGTGTGTACTTTATTGGCGACAGGGTCCATTGCGTGCTTCAAAACATACACCAGTGCATTACCCCCCATATCCATGTGACAGTACGAAAACATGTTCCTCAGAATATTTGGTTGATCAGATGCTGTCTCACAGCACGTCCCTCCTGGCCATCCCCTCTTGCAACACCTGCATCCCCTTCACCTCCGTCCTCATCACCATCATCATCATCCTCATCAGGTGCTTCTATTTCAACGTCAGGGGGCAGTGGCACATTCCGTCTGATACACATATTGTTCAGCATGACACATGCCATGGTGATCTTGCCCACTTTCTCATGTCCATACAGGAGAGCACCACCAGACCTGCTAATGCACCTCAAACGTGACTTCAAAAGTCCAAAAGTCTGCTCGATCACGATGCGGGTACGGGTATGTGCACGATTGTATTCCTCCTCGTGCCTGTTCTGTGGGTTCCATACAGGTGTGAGGAGCCAGGTCTTCAGGGGATAGCCCGCATCACCTGTATGGGGGAATGTACGGGGTCCTGTTACTGTTCACCTCAAGATCGGCCTGTTCACATCACACAAATTGACATTGCATTGTGATTCAAGTACTAAATTGACAGCATACATGCAGATGGTCTGTGTGACAGCAACGTGCAAGGGGGAGGTCGACCCTGCAAGTAGAAATGCCACATTAATGCCTCCAACAGTAATTGACATGTCCTGGGTGAGGCCAGGTCTTAGGTGTCCCTGGCCCAGCCAAATTTGGTACCACACTGCTAGTGTACTGACATCCTGACACCGATGTTGCCATGCCGTGAAGCATCACTTCAGTGGTGCCATAGGTGTGTGGTTCAGTGCTATGTCTAGGGGTGATCCCTTTGCATACATTCAAGGGCGCATTGCTGGATTGATGTTGTGCTGCACTGATTCTGTATTACTGTCTTGACGCCATGTTGCTGATTTGTGTAATATGTGGCGTGGCATGATGTGCAATGTGGATGGATGTGTAATATTTTGCAACCTGCATTGTTCTCAATGTTGTGCAACTTCGAATTGCATGTGGGTTCTTCTCAAGTACATCGTGGCCTTCCCTGAAGGACATTGGCGTACATCTGTATTTCCATTTTCCCTGCGGACGCCAGTCAACACCCAGTTGGAGTATGTATCTCCCCCCCCCCAATTACACCCAGTTGGAGTATGTATCTCTCCCCCCCCATTCACACCCAGTTGGAGTATGTATCTCCCCCCCCATTCACACCCAGTTGGAGTATGTATCTCTCCCCCCCCAAATCACGTTGCCATGTGCTTGCCCTGCTACTCACCAAGTAGCCACGAACGTTGTCCAGTGTGTCGCTCCATGTAGCGTGGGATAGTTGAGTTCCGCAGAACCATGGAATCATGTGTCGATCCTGGAAATCTGGCACAGCAGTGTGTGATTATCTTGTTGGCGTCACATACCATTTGGACATTGATAGAGTGGAATTGCTTCCTGTTTCGGTACACTACTTCATTGTGATGTGGGACCACCAATTCCACATGGGTACAGTCGATGGCCCCAATGCACCTTGGAATGCCTGCCAGTGAATAGAAGCCAACTTTTGTGTTTGCAATCACCTGGGCAGTCTGTGGCATGGATATGTGTTCAGGTGCATGCTTCAGGAGTGCATCGAGTACCTGGTTCAGCGTGCGTGAGAATACTGGTTGTGAGATGCCATGCATCTGTCCCACTGTATGCTGATAGGTGCCTGTGGCCAGGAAGTGGAGCACACTCACCACCTTCAGTAGCGGGGGGATGGCAGTTCTGATGTCTATGAGGCTCACAATGTCGTTGTGGATCATGTCCACGATGCTGGTGATGGTAACCCTGTCCAGACGGTACAGGGTGTGTATCTGCTCAGGGGTCAGGTTGAAAGGACTGGCTCTGATCCTGGGTATTGGTGGGTGCCTCTGTGGTATGATTAGGTGCCGTTGTGGTGCTTGCTGTGCCTGTCTTGCCCTCCTCCTCCTCCTCCTCCTGCGTCTCCTTTGTGCTGCCTGTTGTTGTAGCAGCTGCGCTGCAATGAGGTCCTCCAGGCCATGTAATGCTGCCAGTATTGGAACCATCTTGGTGTGGGAAGGGGTGTGGGAAGGGGTGTGGTGCGCTCCTTTTGAGCTGCCACAGTCTCCATTGCCTCCACCTGTGCTGATTTGGTCCACCTGTGGCAGGTGGGAACACTGCTCATTTCCCTTAACGGGTGGTCCGCGATGCCGGTATTCGCGCCATGGCGGTAAGGGGTTTGGGGGGATTTACCATGCCGCTATTAGCATGTGCACTGGCCTTGTGATGCTGTGCTAATAGCGGCATAGCGTAATTAACGGGATGGGGGGTCGCGCGCACGCGGCCTGCCCGCTATTAGTGGCACCGTAATTAGCGGTGCCGCTAATAGCGGTGTGCCGGGTCGTGATCCACATGGGGATTTAACGTTACCGGTAGCACATTACCGGTAACGTTAAATCCCTACCGCCATCCGTGTAATGAGGCCCATAGAGTGGTAATCGTAGTGGCTGCTTGAGTATCACTGACTCCATTCTGGCAATGGTTTCTGTTGACCCAGATGCCCATGCCTTAGCGGCATAACAGATAATCGGTGCTATCTTCATTGAGTACAACTTGATGACAGATCTCACTGAATAGCCTCCTCCCCTGTATACAAGTGAGCGAATGGCCCCTGATATTTGGGCACTATGAATTGTTAACGTATTCAAATGTGAGACACACAATTGTTTTGAGTCAATCACGATGCCCAAATAGGTATATTTGCTCACCACTTCAATTGGGGCACCTTTAGCAGCATGTTGAGGAGGCTGCCAATCTCAGAGAGAACATTGTCGAGACGGCGAGGCACTGCACTGAGCGGATGGACGCCAACACCGACAGGCTATGCAATGAGATAGCGAGGCTCAAGGAGGTCCTTGTCCGCATGGCTGACACTATGGACCGCCACTTTTCCCAACAAGGCAGTCTGCCCCGTCCTCATCTTCCGGGTCGAGACAAACAAGCCCCCTCTGGCGCTCATCGCGCACCACCAGGCGCACGTCTGGCAACCCTCAAGATCCTTTCAAGGACAATGGAAAATAGGGGGTTGATGGAGATTCCTCTGTATGCATTGTCCAGGGAAAACATGGCAGACACATGAGGGACTGTTGTGGGGGGTGGTGGGAAGGGTGTTATGGGTCTGTTGTGGGGGGAGGGATGGGAAGGGTGTTATGGGCCTGTTGTGGGGGGTGGTGGGAAGGGTGTTATGGGTCTGTTGTGGGGGGTGGTGGGAAGGGTGTTATGGGTCTGTTGTGGGGGTGGATGGGTGTTATGGGTCTGTTGTGGGGGGGTTGGGAAGGGTGGTGGGATGTTTTGGGGCTTGCACTTCTACACCTTTATGTCACTCAATACACTGGTTTCTGATCAAAACACAGGCTTGGACATCTTCATTGTGTGTGTGTACTTTATTGGCGACAGGGTCCATTGCGTGCTTCAAAACATACACCAGTGCATTACCCCCCATATCCATGTGACAGTACGAAAACATGTTCCTCAGAATATTTGGTTGATCAGATGCTGTCTCACAGCACGTCCCTCCTGGCCATCCCCTCTTGCAACACCTGCATCCCCTTCACCTCCGTCCTCATCACCATCATCATCATCCTCATCAGGTGCTTCTATTTCAACGTCAGGGGGCAGTGGCACATTCCGTCTGATACACATATTGTGCAGCATGACACATGCCATGGTGATCTTGCCCACTTTCTCATGTCCATACAGGAGAGCACCACCAGACCTGCTAATGCACCTCAAACGTGACTTCAAAAGTCCAAAAGTCTGCTCGATCACGATGCGGGTACGGGTATGTGCACGATTGTATTCCTCCTCGTGCCTGTTCTGTGGGTTCCATACAGGTGTGAGGAGCCAGGTCTTCAGGGGATAGCCCGCATCACCTGTATGGGGGAATGTACGGGGTCCTGTTACTGTTCACCTCAAGATCGGCCTGTTCACATCACACAAATTGACATTGCATTGTGATTCAAGTACTAAATTGACAGCATACATGCAGATGGTCTGTGTGACAGCAACGTGCAAGGGGGAGGTCGACCCTGCAAGTAGAAATGCCACATTAATGCCTCCAACAGTAATTGACATGTCCTGGGTGAGGCCAGGTCTTAGGTGTCCCTGGCCCAGCCAAATTTGGTACCACACTGCTAGTGTACTGACATCCTGACACCGATGTTGCCATGCCGTGAAGCATCACTTCAGTGGTGCCATAGGTGTGTGGTTCAGTGCTATGTCTAGGGGTGATCCCTTTGCATACATTCAAGGGTGCATTGCTGGATTGATGTTGTGCTGCACTGATTCTGTATTACTGTCTTGACGCCATGTTGCTGATTTGTGTAATATGTGGCGTGGCATGATGTGCAATGTGGATGGATGTGTAATATTTTGCAACCTGCATTGTTCTCAATGTTGTGCAACTTCGAATTGCATGTGGGTTCTTCTCAAGTACATCGTGGCCTTCCCTGAAGGACATTGGCGTACATCTGTATTTCCATTTTCCCTGCGGACGCCAGTCAACACCCAGTTGGAGTATGTATCCCCCCCCCCCTCAATTACACCCAGTTGGAGTATGTATCTCTCCCCCCCCCATTCACACCCAGTTGGAGTATGCATCTCCCCCCCATTCACACCCAGTTGGAGTATGTATCTCCCCCCCCCCAAATCACGTTGCCATGTGCTTGCCCTGCTACTCACCAAGTAGCCACGAACGTTGTCCAGTGTGTCGCTCCATGTAGCGTGGGATAGTTGAGTTCCGCAGAACCATGGAATCATGTGTCGATCCTGGAAATCTGGCACAGCAGTGTGTGATTATCTTGTTGGCGTCACATACCATTTGGACATTGATAGAGTGGAATTGCTTCCTGTTTCGGTACACTACTTCATTGTGATGTGGGACCACCAATTCCACATGGGTACAGTCGATGGCCCCAATGCAACTTGGAATGCCTGCCAGTGAATAGAAGCCAACTTTTGTGTTTGCAATCTCCTGGGCAGTCTGTGGCATGGATATGTGTTCAGGTGCATGCTTCAGGAGTGCATCGAGTACCTGGTTCAGCGTGCGTGAGAATACTGGTTGTGAGATGCCATGCATCTGTCCCACTGTATGCTGATAGGTGCCTGTGGCCAGGAAGTGGAGCACACTCACCACCTTCAGTAGCGGGGGGATGGCAGTTCTGATGTCTATGAGGCTCACAATGTCGTCGTGGATCATGTCCACGATGCTGGTGATGGTAACCCTGTCCAGACGGTACAGGGTGTGTATCTGCTCAGGGGTCAGGTTGAAAGGACTGGCTCTGATCCTGGGTATTGGTGGGTGCCTCTGTGGTATGATTAGGTGCCGTTGTGGTGCTTGCTGTGCCTGTCTTGCCCTCCTCCTCCTCCTCCTCCTGCGTCTCCTTTGTGCTGCCTGTTGTTGTAGCAGCTGCGCTGCAATGAGGTCCTCCAGGCCATGTAATGCTGCCAGTATTGGAACCATCTTGGTGTGGGAAGGGGTGTGGGAAGGGGTGTGGTGCGCTCCTTTTGAGCTGCCACAGTCTCCATTGCCTCCACCTGTGCTGATTTGGTCCACCTGTGGCAGGTGGGAACACTGCTCATTTCCCTTAACGGGTGGTCCGCGATGCCGGTATTCGCGCCATGGCGGTAAGGGGTTTGGGGGGATTTACCATGCCGCTATTAGCATGTGCACTGGCCTTGTGATGCTGTGCTAATAGCGGCATAGCGTAATTAACGGGATGGGGGGTCGCGCGCACGCGGCCTGCCCGCTATTAGTGGCACCGTAATTAGCGGTGCCGCTAATAGCGGTGTGCCGGGTCGTGATCCACATGGGGATTTAACGTTACCGGTAGCACATTACCGGTAGCGTTAAATCCCTACCGCCATCCGTGTAATGAGGCCCATAGAGTGGTAATCGTAGTGGCTGCTTGAGTATCACTGACTCCATTCTGGCAATGGTTTCTGTTGACCCAGATGCCCATGCCTTAGCGGCATAACAGATAATCGGTGCTATCTTCATTGAGTACAACTTGATGACAGATCTCACTGAATAGCCTCCTCCCCTGTATACAAGTGAGCGAATGGCCCCTGATATTTGGGCACTATGAATTGTTAACGTATTCAAATGTGAGACACACAATTGTTTTGAGTCAATCACGATGCCCAAATAGGTATATTTGCTCACCACTTCAATTGGGGCACCTTTAGCTTGCATGTTGAAAGTGCCACTTTTTTGTGTGGTGGCTTAAACACCATGATTTTAGTTTTTCTGGTGTTTATTCTTAGCGAGTTAGCTACAGAGAAGGACAAGAGGTTGTCGAGAGCAGGTTGTAGGCCATAGGGTGTAAGATCCAGGATGACAATGTCGTCGGCATAGCTAAGCCATTGGACCTTGTGATTGCCCAGGCATGGTGGTATACATCTGGTATCAGTTAGGGTAGGGCCCATATCAGATAGCTACAAATTAAAAAGCAAAGCAGGTAATGTACAGCTCTGTTTAAGGCCCAATTTTGTATTGATCCAGCTGGATGTGCTGTCATTACTCTAAAATTGCACTTTAACACGTGTCTCTTCGTGGAGTTGCATGATCATTTTCAGTAGGCCCGGGGGAAGCCCACAACTTTTAAATTTCCCCCATAGCTTTCCCCGATCAGCAGTGTCGAAGGCGGCACTGTAGTCGACGAATGCAGGATAGATGGATCGTCTCCGGATCTTCCAGGCCTGTTGAGTAATGTTAATGAGGGCTCGTATGTTAACTGACGTGGAGCACGTCTTACGAAACCCAGTTTGATTCCATGGGATTATGTCAGACTGGTCTGCCAAAGTTGTTAGTTCCTACAACAATATTTTTGCTAATATCTTGGAAGGAACATCACGAATGGCCAGGAGTCGATATGTTTGTGGATTCGTATGTGGGCCCTTATTTACAGGACCCAGGGCACTATTATGCCAGTACTGGGGAAACAGTTGGGTAGATGCTATGCAGGAGAACAGGTGGTGTAAAACGTAGGACCACAGATCAATGTTGGATTTTATCAAAAGATTGCGCAAACCATCTGGGCCACGGGCCCATGATGACTTGCTCTGACTAATCAATCTAGATACGTCTTGTATGCTGTTCTTGTAGACCCACTTTCCACACTATAGAGGAGGAAACAATTGAGCCAACTTAGTACCACCAAGCGTATCATTGATATAGGCGATGTAGTTAGCCTCAGGCACACTGTCAATTACTGAGAAGCAGGACTTATTCTCATTATTAACAATCCGCCAGAATTTTCTATAGTCGTTTGTTTGGACACTCCAGACTTTATTTAGTCCATGAAATACAGAGAACACCCCAATTAGTTCAACTCCAGTGACTGGATCAAACAATGCTGTGGTGGTTCATTTTTGATTATTATTTCCATATTTCTTGGCTTGGTAGATGACTCGCCTTTTTTAAGTGTATGACAAGCTGCCGGAACACTTAACACCACAGATTCAGCTGAGACAACCATGGTAGTGGCAGGGGTGTCCTGGGGTGATGGCAACGGCAGCGGGGGTAGATGTAAAGTCTGCAGTTGGTTCACATTGACCCCTATTTCTGTTAACTGCGATACTTGCGCCCATTGTAGCAGTTCCACGGACTTACTAAAGTGTATTTGAGCTCCTGTGTTGTTGAGCGGGACAACATTTCTTCGGTGTTAGAGAATAATGTTGTGAGCAGGTTCTCAAGAGTGTCAAACATGGCAGTGGAATTAATGCTGCTAGTGCTAGGTGTGCCACGTGGTTGGTTCGTTAATGACACAGAAAGGTTAGAAGTGGTAATGAAACCATCTTGATGTGGCCCAGGTTTGCAAAATAAGGCTGGAAACGGATGGGTCATGTTGATTGATAAGTTCAAATCTTGCAAAGCCGTAGTGGGGTGAATCTCCACATGAATCTCCACTTTGCTACCAGTGACTGCTGCCAGCAAAGGACATGGTTTTGCATCAACTGACCAAGACACCTGAGTGGGGATGTCAGAGTGGGGTAAGGGATGCACACCCACTTCTTTTGTCTTGTGGTCAGTGCAGCTTTCCCAAATGTCAATATTGGTAAAGACACCTGGTTTGACATCCAGTATGACATTGGCATGTGTGGTGCTTAGCTTCGGCTGCGGATCAGTAGTCCCTAATAGTGCTACAGTTATGTTTTCAATTAATTTAGTTCCCAGGCAAGGCACTGTGTTAGTCAGTTCAGCCATCCACTGCGAACTGAAGTCAGTGGCAGTTCTCGCAGAGAGTTCAACAGGCGGTATAGCAGAAGGTAAGTCACATGTTGTTGTATCAGTGAATCAGTATTACTCTGATATTCAGCCGGAAAGCCCTCAATCGTAGAGCCGAGCAAAAAGGTTTTGCCAGGGCAAGAATCTGGTGAACTTTTGTGGGGGACAGATTTTCTAGTTAGTCCAGCTGTCAGAAATAGGGGGTATGTTGAAGATGACAAGTCGTCTGACAAACTAGGCTTGGTGAAAATAGACTGACCCTCCCGTGCAGTGTCGCTAGTTTTAATCTCAGTCACCAGATCTGCATTAGCTAGATTGGCCGTACGAGGAAGGAGCAGTAGCTTAGCAGCAGTTGCACGGCATGTCCTCATCGTTGAGTGTACAACGGCTACTCCTTCGGTACGCTTTGCGGGCTGGACGGCAAGCGGCCCAGAAGCCTTACACTTCATTGTGCTTTTCCTTCATTGATGTGTAACAAAGTATGACAAAGTTTAGGGGAGCAGTTTTACTGTGTATAATAAGGCCAGCAGCAGCGTTGCTGCGTTGCTCCCAATGTAAAACCTTTGGCGGAAGCGCAGAGGCACGGAAGCACAAACACCAAGATACTCGGCAACTCTACCTTTAGTCCCTGGGCTCATGACTAGGGGTTAGAGGGGATAGAGGAATAGAGGAAAGGACCTCTCAATGTGCACGTAGGAGGATCGCTCTCCAAACTCACGGCCGCTTCCAACAATATGAACAACACCTCTAGCGTGTAGTGTCACACAATTTGTGTCACACAGTTTGCTACGTATTTTGATGATTTGCCTGTACACTTGCATTATATAACAAAAATAACCACCATTTGCAAGATGTTGGCATCATATTCTAAGTTATTCTTGCCATTAGAAAACCATTGCCTTTATAGGCCCAAGTATTCATGCCATTTTCCAGATGTGAACATCATATACTCTGGTGCACTTATCATATGCCAGGTCATACCATTATATACAGATTTACCCACACCATTTGATAGATTTTTAAAAATAATGTCCCCTAGTTTATATACATACTTGAGCTCCAACAACTCTGAGAGTGTTCATAATGTCAAATGTGGCTTTGATTTAAGCAATAATCCCAGGAAGGGGGGGCATTACTGAGTCAGCTAATGCCCCTCCAGCGAGGGGATTATAGCTATTAGTACCCTGGCCCATTGGAATGGGGTACTAAAAGCAATTTTCTTGGTTGCGCTTTTCACACGAAGGGAAAAGAAATAAAAAATTGCCACCAAGGGCCGGAGAACATAGTCCGTTCTTCCTTTCCATGGCATCTATTGAAAATAGTTAAAAAAAGTAAACAAAATGGCCACCAATGGAAAAGGAGAAGGTAGTCCCTTCTCCCTTTCCATGGCGGCTATTCAAAAAAAAGAAAAAAATGTAAACCAAAAAAATGACCACCATGGAAAGGAGAAGGGACTGCATAGTCCCTTCTTCCCTTCCATGACGCTGTGTCGTGGATCGGGAGCGGACGTGATAGAAACAGAAGTGTTTCCAGTGCGTCCGCTTCTGACAACGAGCCAAAAAAGAGGTAAGTTTAGGGAAGGGGTGGCGGGAAATCTGTGGAGGGGGAGTGGTAAGGGTAGTGGGGAGGGGAACACTTACTTGATTCCCTGGTGAGGGGAGATGGCAGCCTCCAGCCCCGAGGAGGCTCAGGACTTCAGGATTACCGTCTGGTAACGCTCGCGTTCTGAGCCTCCCCATTGACTGGGTGGTCGCCACACCCTCCTCGCCTGGCACTAATTAACAATAACATCACAAATGAAGATAAATCACAGCATAGCCACTTTGAAGAGCCATCATTCATGGCATGAACAACTTGTAGAGACATCTCAAATGGAAGTCATGACACGACTCACTACGCTGGCACATTATTGTGAAAAATGCAGGAATTTAGCAAGCGCTTGGGTTAATGGAAGTGGTTTAAAATGCATGGGGTCTCATTACGAGTTTTGTGGTAGCCATGCCGTTTCTAGCGGCATGGCTACCCCCAAACTCGGGTCCGGGTGTGGCAAAAGGGGACTTACCGGGCCATTCCGACCTTGGAGGGCCCGGGAATTCCCTTTCGCGGGACCCGGACCCGGTACGTTCCCATTCCCATTTGAGCCCCCATAGGGCTCAATGGGAATGGGGAGGATGCTAACGTTGTTAGCATCCTGTACTGCTAGCGGGTCCCGCTCTGCACGTCTGGTCTGGCCAGGTGTCCAGAGCAGGACCCGCTGCAGACCACGTAATGTGGCGACCCGGAATGAACGGTGCCGGTCCCTTACCGGCACGGTTCATTTTGTGGCCGCCAGCCTCGTAATGAGGTCTGTGGTGTTGATGAAACAGGCATTTAGGGGATTATTGAGTTACCTTCTAGTGCGGAACACATGTTGACCTTGTTAGTTGTCATTTTAACCTAGGAACTATAGAGTTCCTATGGAGTGGGGTAAAGATACTGACACTTAGGCAAATGTTTATTTTGATTTTATGAGTGTTTTCTTAACAGATTTATATTTAATTACTCAACTAGGGCACCTTGTTTTAAGTGACTCGTAAATAGAAACAATATATGATAGACAATTGTGCTGCCTGGATATTTCTTTTGAGCGCAAGGAGAGTATCAGAGATTTATTTTAAACATAATTTCATGTAACCTCTGGAGGCAAAGAGGATATCTGAAAAGCTGTAGTTGTAGCTATATTCCCACAATTTTAAGACTATTGGATTACTCCACCCTTTGTTTAATAGACAGCACAGGAATTTCTGAATGTAGTCACCTCAGCCATAAAAGATAGCACTGCAAATTGTTTGGCAGCCCCATTGTACCTATTGGGCCTGGAGGATAGCATGGCTTTGTCCTGGAAGCAAAACAGCAAAGAGCAACACAGGTTCGAATCCCAGACCCCTGCTTAGAGACTGGTCTCCGCTTATAAAAGGTTCATTCATTCTCAGAGCCCCGGCTCAAGGGTATCAGATAATAATGTCTCTATATATATGGTAGCCGTACATAATGTTGCCGGGAAAAGTTTGTGATGACATTACATCGGTGACCATATATATATATATATAGGGATAGGGACAGGGGGGGCGGGTTGCAGGGGTGTCTCCCGCTCCACTCCATGTAATAATGTCTCTGCAAAAAACAGGCATTTTTCAACACATTTTTTGCATGCCGACATTTTTGCGGGGACATTATCACATGGAACCAATTTACAGCCCGCTGGGCAGAGCCCCATTTTGCCTGGGCCCATCTAAAGCCCTGATGCCTGCCTAGTTTGCATCGTGCCATGCTAAAGCTCTTTTTGCCCGTCTGAGCAATAAGAGAAACCCACAGATGCGAGATATCGTAGGTATTCCTTGGTGACGATGATTGACAGGAAACATTATTTTACACAAAAGGGAAACTATTTGTATATTTCAAACAGAACGAATGTGTCTATCTTTTACATGGCCCTGTGTGTGAGGATAAGGGTTCGGGGCGAGGCCTGGGGACTGATGGTGTTAGAAGCACTACGAAAGGGTGCATGGTACCTAAGGCAGATTGTGCAGTTGCACTGCAACTCACTACCAAAGAAGGTGGCCCTGCTACAGAGGTCCAAGGGTGGGTATGGGCGGGGTTATGCTTTGGGTTGTAGCCCCAGATAGAAGCTCATAGACAACAACCAAAAGGCTAGCTAGCCCCGAGCCCCGACAGTCGTGACATTAGCGTAACCACGGATCTTTCACAAACCTAGCAACACCCCTGCCCTGCTAGGACATTACGCAAAAAATTAGATGATGCATTCGTGCAGCAGAGACTCACCAGAACAGGGCACAGCCCAGGCAACGTGAGCATTAAGAAAAGCTAACCATTCTTCCACAAATCATTCTGAATGGATATTCACTGGGTGTTGGAGATAGCATTGACCAGGGAGAGAGAAAAGAAAAGCAAGCACGGCCAGGATGCTAAAAAAAAGCCCACAAAAGCAAACAGCTTGATTCATGGAGCAGTCTCTGGCCGTGTTCCTTGCCAAGTCGCGTATCTGTGCCTTTCCAAAGGGAATCATGTCCTATCTTCACCCCAAAGCCTCACAATGCAAGAAACACCCATTTTATTGTGTTGTTATTTGTAAAGCACCAAAGATAAGCATGACCAAAGGCATTAGACCACTGGCAAGACAAACAAACAAATAACAGTAACATAACAACACGTGGCCGAAAAGAAACATCCAGAGAAATTAACAGGGATATGCATTCAAATAGGAGAGTCTTCAAAACACGCTTGAAGCAATCTAGAGAGACACAGCCCCTCAGATCAGGAGGTAAAGCATTCCAGAATTTTGGTGCAGAGGGATGAAATGCACCCTGACTAACCAAGGTTAATTTAGATCTTGGCACGTACAGGAGATGGGTAACATTCAATATCAATGTTCTGCGAGAAGGCATCTAGGCCATCCTTTTATGGAGATAGGCTGGGCTTTTGCCATAGAGACACATGTGTGTCAGGGAGAGAACACAGAAGGTGATCCTAGCATCCATTGGCAGCCAATGCAGCGCTATCCCGGCCTCAGAGATGTGTTCTATCCTACCCATACCTTCAACCACACGCACATCGCTGTTTTAAATAACCTGAAGTGTGGCTATTTCTCATTTCCCTAGTACTGGGAGCAGGCTACCGCAGTAGTCTAGTTTGGCCCCTACAATGGCTCTAGCAAAGGTAGCACAGTTTTAATGTGTCAGAGCTAGCATTCTCAATCCTGACATCATTTACTGACTTTTTGGCCTGGATAATGGCGGACTTATAAGTCTTTGCTGTCTGATTAGATATTTCTCTGTTCTCAGAAGAATGGGATTTAAGCCACGTATCATAGGCTTTGCGTTTGGCTACCATCAATTCATGAATTTCAGGGGAGTACCAGGCTTAAGAGTTATTTTTAAAGACATGCCGAGATTTTAGAGGGGCAACCTGGTGCTCTGCTTAAGGCACAGTCTCTTGATAAACATCAGCGAGCTCATCAGCAGTCTCATTATTGACTAAACTGTGCAAAAGAGATGCCACAAAGGGAGCAATAGCATCAGGAGTTAACTTCTGCATGTTTCTGGATGTAATCGTAATTCTTTCGAGCTTAGTCTTCTTTAGCTGAATGGTCGATGCCATGTTAAAATGGATAAAACTGTGATCGACCATGGACATAAGATTGGTTCTACTTTATTGATAAGGACATTGTGACTAGTAAGCCAGTCCAGGGTCTTCCCTTTGATATGTGTTGGATCAAAAACATGGTTTGTAAATGCCAGGTCATTTAAGGAGGACTGAACCGCAGTCGCAGTGGGGTTGGAACCATCAGAAAGCCATAGATTAAAATCCCCCAGGACCACTAATTTAGATATGGGTTTAAGCAATGGGATTAGCATGACACAAAATTGACCTTGGAATTCAGGCATAAAAGAGGGTGGACGAGATAAGAGTACAAGGTTGAGTGTAGTATTATGGTCTGTTAAAACTTTAGCGTGAAGGATGACACAGCCTGGTGGGCCTTAGATATCCACCCCATAAACCATCAAGGATGTCTTATATATCAGTGCCACACCACCCCCTTTACCCAGCTTCCAGTCCACTCTGATAATATAACCTGAAGGAACAGCTAAGCATAAGGATGGGCCAGCCGCGTCATGTTGCAAAGATTGAATCTATGAGTATGGGGAGAAATTCAAATAGTCAAGATGATGATCACCTAAAATATAATTACATATTCAGCCTGGTCCCACTCTGAACCACAAGGACATTCTTTAAAGATGCGTATTCAAGTATCAAAAACTTTCTGTGGTGGAGCTCTAGACCTTGGGTGAATTAGGACAAGCTATTTGCAGGTCCCCACTCTGGTGGTATGAGACTACCACACAAAGAACTGTATCTCCTGTAACATTGTATATCGGAGATGGAAATTGCGAGATCAAAGCGTAGACTGGCTTTTGCTTGAAATGAGAGCCAAAAATGTCATACATAAATGGGAACTGCTGTACGGTGAGAAAAGCTAGAAAAGCAAACACCCAATCACAAACCCACACTCAAAAGCTGGACAGAGGCAGACCAACTCCTACAAGTATATCCATACATACACCACGACGCCTCCATCTGGAACAACTGTAAACTGAAAATATGAAAACAAATATTTATGTGGAGCGACTGGGCAATATTTGATATCAACATTATTAGGGATATATGGCATAATGGCGAAATTATATCTCTCAATAACTTGTAAAGAAAATACGCATTTCCAGATAATCAAAAATGGAAGTTCCAGATAAGTACATACTGCATAGAGAAAGCCATGAGATTCAACAAAACACTGGTGAAACGCCCCTGATTGCACAATTCATAAAAATCTGGAAAGGAATCAAACACACAATATCTAAGATGTAAAATAGGCTTCTGACACTTGCCAAACATGACAAAGTGGCTAAAGGTCTCAAGAGGAAATGGGAAAAGCTACTGCAAGAAACCTTTGAAGACCAACAATGGGACACAATACTGGACAACTCTATAAAAAGACTAACAGAAGCCAGAACAGGTTTCTCACAAATCAAGATAAAACATTAATGGCACTGGTCCCTGTGCAAGATGCATAAACCAGGACTATGTGAAGAGAGTGGTTGCTGGCGATGCAACAGCACGAATGCAAGCATAGTACACATCCTTTGGTCATGTACCAAACTACAGGAATACTGGGATCAAGTGCTGAGACACATAGACACAGTCAATGGAACAACAACAGAGAGAGAAGCAAGAGCTATATTACTACATGACTCACAAGACCGACCGATCTCGACCACACTGGAAAGGATGGCAAGTGATAGAATTAGCAACAGCTAAGGCTTCCATTTCACAGAAACTGGAGAAAAAAAGCACACGTTAAAGTAACAGACTTCATTGGACATGCTGTCCAAACTAGCATCCTATGCACAAGATATATATCAACTACAAGGTGAGATGCAAACATTCTAAGAAATCTGGAATTACTTCCTAGGGTCCAGGGACAATATCAGAGGCTTGTAGCGAAAAAGCTGTGCCCCACAATGAAATATCCAATGCACGTGTCCTACGACGATTTGTAATACCTTTTCATGAGCTAGGTTTTGGTTTAAAGTTTTGGTTATAAAATTACTGCACAAACAAAGTAGACACACATAGAGCCAATGAGAAGAAGAACGACCAACCCCTCAGGGTAAAATGAGCCCAGAGTAGCAAAATAGACACAGTAATCTAGGTGAAGCTCAGAAACAGTGGCATGATGGGCTAAAAGAAGGACGAGAAGAGTAGCAGAGTAGACAATGAGCGACAACGTCCCCGGATGACTCGGGGCCAGCTATACTGAATTTACAGAGCTCGTGAACAATCAATTGCATGCACCCTATCGGTGTATCAATGTTTTTGTTTCTTTTTTTGCTGGATTTGTAAACAATGTAAATGTAAGAATATGCTCATAAAGAATGAATTACAAAAACACCCATTTCCAGGTACTCAAGGGGAACAGGAGGGAGGAAAGAGGAAATAGACAAATTGCTCTACGCAACACACTAACCTTTTCATATATTTTCCGTACAAAGCTCACACAGCTGTACTGGTAAGGTTCTGCATGCAAAGGGCTGCCCCGCTACGCTGACCTGTACCTAAGGGTTCGCACATAATGAACGCAACCCCATTTCCTCAGGGAAGTCGCTTAGACCCAGTTCCTATAGCAGTCTTCTGGGAATGCTTATGGACCTGTTCCTCGCCAGTGGCGTCCAGGTCATCCATGGAGGTATAACAGGTGAGCCACATAATAGAATGACTGGCTCATGAATGATTGCTTCCCAGGGTGGCATGGACACCACAGATGGATCCATGGAGGATTTGGGTGTTATGTTGGGGCAACCTAGGTTAGACATATAGGCAAGTTGTGTTCTGGCCAACACACTTAGGCAGAATGTAGTGCGTCAACGGAATGCAATGAATAAACTAGCCACTAGATTGACAAATAAACAGTCATAGCTCAAGGCCTTGAGGAGCGCAAATCGAGGGTGGCCCGTTATTCCCACAGCTTCTAGTGGGGGATTTGACTTAGGTCTGGGAGAGCTCAGGTTCCTGTTCAGGTGATCACTCCAAGACTGATACCCTTAGCCCCAAAATAGCAGCTTTCAGTGTACCCCCCAGAGGTTTATCGTGTTTATCAATCAATGCCAATTACACTTTAAGGGCCTCATTTCACGTAGTGCAGTAAGGGTTTACCGGTACCGGTAAGGGCACCGGTACCGGTAAACCCTTACTACGAGGTCCCTTTGCAGGTTGGAACTTTAACGCCTGCTGTTTAGCAGGCGTTAAAAACCAACCCGCAAAGGGACCAGGGTGCTAATTACGGTACCGCAATTTGCGGCACCGTAATTAACTCTTTAGAATTCTGAAGGAATTAGAGTCCCCAGCCGCCCCCATTGACACCTGTACCCCTGACACCGAATGGTGCGCCAACATACAAAAAGCATTACTCAACAAAATCATGACACTCCAAGCTAAAATTAACACAAAAAAAACCCATCTCCGCGACTCAGCAGGGAACCCCCAACCCTCCAACATCTCATCCCCCATTCATCCATTCAAACTTTTTAGCTTCTCACTGCTTACCACTAGGGAATTGGAAAATATCATCAAGAAGCTAAAACCTTCTAACTGTCAAGGCGACACCTGCCCAGCACCAATCATAAAGGAAGCAGCACCTGAGCTCGCTCCCTTTATAACATCCTTCATCAACTCCTCTTTTAAATCTGGCATAGTACCAAATAACCTCAAGGATGCTTGGGTAATCCCCTTAATCAAAAAACCTAACTTAGACCCTAATAATCCCACCAACTATAGGCCCATCACCACGGTACCTTACCTCCTAAAAATCCTGGACCGTGCTGCATATCTCCAAATTCAAGATTATCTTGACAAAAATAACTTATTAGGACTCAGGCAATCTGGTTTCCGACCGAGACACGCCACTGAGACAGCTCTATTAGATCTAAAAACACAAATTGAGGATCTAAAAGACAAGGGCAAACAAGCGCTCCTACTCCTCTTAGATCTATCCGCCGCCTTCGAAATTGGTGGACCACCAAATCCTTTGCCAGCATCTTAAAACGGCCGCTCACTTCTCTGATGCAGCCACCTCTTGGATAAGCTCATTCCTTGCCAACAGATCCATGAGAGTCTTCTCACCGCTTGCCGCTGCTGACCCAGCGCATGTCCCTTGCGGAGTCCAACAAGGCTCATATGTATCACCTACGCTCTACAATGTCTTTACTAAAGCACTCCTTGATATTCTTGACCATCTGGGTGTCACCTACACAAATTATGCGGATGACACCCATATACTCATCCCTATCACTGGTGACTATGTAACTGATGTCAAAGCTCTTAATGCAGTCTACTCCGTCATCCAGGCGTGGATGGTCCACCACGGTCTCTGCCTAAATGATGAGAAAACTGAGCTACTCATCCTAGGTTCTCAATCCAAACTTGCAAAACTTGACACCAAATATGATGCCTTCATCATTGATGGTAACATTATCAAGGTCACTAAGGTCACTAAAACACTTGGTATTTATCTAGACTCGACCCTCTCTCTCACTAGACAAACCAACTCAGTAGTTTCAGCATCTGCGCACACGTGCAAACTAATCACTGCTTGCCGCCCCTTCCTATCTATGGACAATTGCTTGATCCTTGCCAGAACTCTCATCTTATCCAAAATTGATTACTGCAATGCCCTTTACCTGGGAACTAGTCAAAAAAACATTGACAAACTTCAGGTAACCCAGAATAACGCCATCAGGGCTGCTCTTAATATACCTAGGCGCTCCCACATCTCCTCCACTAGACGCAATTTACGATGGCTCCCCATCTCACGGCGCATTTCCCTCAAAACACTGGTTCTTAGTCATAAAGCACAGAACAACGCTGCACCGGCCTACCTGTCAGAGCGCTTCACACAACACACAGCCCACAGACCCCTAAGATCGCACAAGCTAATACACTCATCATTCCTAGCTTCAAGCTCCAGACTGCCAGAGGCTCGAGCTTCCCAGTCCTGGCAGCTAAGCTCTGGAACTCACTTCCCAATGATCTCAGGAATGTCCCCTCCCTTCAATCCTTCAAAAATAGAGCAAAACAATGGCTTTATGAGCAAGACGAAGCTTCAGCCTCCTTTTTGTAAACACTCACTGCATGCTGTACCAATCCTATCACTTCTGTATATATTGGGACGACTATCTACCTTGTAAATATTTGTATATTTCTTTGCCCTATGTATATTTATATTTTGTAATATGTAACTGCCTTCCTGTAACTGCCTTTCTGTAACTTCTCATTGTAACCCTTCCAAACATGCGCCCTGATGCCCGTGGGCAGGCTGCGCAATATAAATAAACAAATACAAATACAAATACAAATACAAATTAGCGCCTTCCCCATTCCCATAGAGCCCTATGGGGCAAAAATGGGAATGGGGAAGGGCAATGGGGAAGGGGGAATTACCACCCCGCCAGCCTTGGAATAGGGCGGTAATTCCCCTTTCCTCCAAGGCGGTGCCAGTATTTTACCGGCATGGACCAAGGTGCTAATAGCACCTTGGTCCTCCGCCTACCGTGTAATGAGGCCCTAAGTGTAGGCTACAGGCCTTCCCAAAAGACTCCACAAAGGTAAACTTTGCTCTCTCCTACGTGGATTTGAATGCACCAAATGGGTCTGTGTCATTGGTTACTATGGACTATCCTATACTAACTGATTTTGCAGGGCTTAAGGGAAAGTTAGATAATTGTTTTCTAGGAAAGCAAGTCATAGACAAAACATTTATTTTTATTTTTAATACATTTTATTGACTTTTTTTAAATATGAATAATCAAATGACGTGAACGTCGTAGTGCTTGCAACAAAGATGTCCATAATAAAAAGAGTAACAACATACATTATAAATGCATACTAAGGAGATATGTAAGCGAAAAACCAAAACGTGGAAATATACAGTATACATACTACACCATATGATAGGACAGTAGTCATATGATAAGTACAAAATTAGCAATACAAAAGATAATACCAATACCGCATTTAGTGTGCAATATTATAAAATGCATCGACAGTATGTACTGCATCAATAAAGATAAAAGAAGGACTAGTGGGGGAAGAGGAAGAACAAAGGACAAACAAGATACACTATGAAAGTAAGGAGGGTGGGGGGAAGCCTTATGAATTTGTTTGGAAGCAACCAGGTGCAAAAGCCACAATTAGAGTTAGGTTCAACCAGTATTGAATCAGGTATAGATTGTCACAAGAAGTTCATGAGCAATGTGCAGACATATTATGGAAGGTTAGATAATTAGTAAAGTGGATCCATTTGGCATTAACTTTAGCTGAGACATTAAGACGTCTGGCCATATAATGTTCAAGTC
Organism: Ambystoma mexicanum; assembly: GCF_040938575.1. Taxonomy (NCBI): domain Eukaryota; kingdom Metazoa; phylum Chordata; class Amphibia; order Caudata; family Ambystomatidae; genus Ambystoma; species Ambystoma mexicanum. The sequence goes on from NC_090923.1 coordinate 1,249,591,978, forward strand.
TTTGTAAATGACATCTGTTATTCCACCAACCTTTAACAGAGACATTTTGAAATTGTTTCCAATTTGCAGTAATTAGCTTGATAGCAATGGCAATTAAAAGGTCATACACAATGAATGAGGGATAAAGTACATCATTACTAAAAGCGATACTGCCCAGTAAAATACTTGAAAGGGATGATGGGACATTAGTTTTAAAAATCTTATTCAAGAGTTTCCAAATGTATTGCCAAATTCCATAAACATACAAATACTCCAAAAACATGTTTTTATAGGAACCATGATAATTCTTATAAGACCAACATTTCCCATATGTTCCAAGCTGAGTATTTTGAACCTTCATTGGAATAAGGAATGCTGTATGTAAAAAGAAAAAGAGGTTTTGTGTGATTTTGGCTGAGGTAGATGTGATTTTTGCGTTGGACCACGCCAATAACTACGTTTTCTCATTGAACACCTCTGTGCAATCCAATTACCAAAGCGTTTGAGAGGCCCATTTTATATTACAAGGTCTGATATGTAACAATAGATTGTAAAATCTAGCCACTTTATCCTTGGGATTTATGGCTAAATGTTGTATTTGTGTGGGATCAGGTATAAGTGCATTTTTTTAGATAATGATCACATTTGTCTATGCAAGCATTAACTAGAGTATTGTAGAAATTAAAATCAGATTAGAGTAAAGAGAAATTATCTCTACAATCATGGAAGCATCTAATATTGTTACCTAGAAACACTTGAAGAATAAACCTGATACCCTAGTTCAACCAGAGATCCGATACAGATTTCTACCATTCACAGTAGTAGATTTATTATGCCATATATAAGGTGTGAACCCAGGAGATGGAGACCTAGAAAAGGGAAAAAAGAAAGCCTTAACGGCAGAAGTGGATTCTTTAATAGGGCTTGAAGACAGAACCATAATTATATAATAGATGAAACATATTAATTGGGGATACCATTTCTTTTTCCAGATCAAACCAGTTAGGAACATCATCATATCCAAACAAGAACGAGTTTGCTTGAGAAAGACTGCACGATGATAACATTTAAAATCTTGCAAGTGAAGAACTCCATTTCCATATGGATCCTTGAGTTTGCTAATGGCCATTCTCCTATGCTTCCACATACTCCATAGGTAGTTAATCAGGACTGAGTTGTCGGATGTAAAAAAGGAGGCGGGATGATGAACAGGGAGCATTTGTAAATAATAATAATTGGAGACAGCATCACCTTCGTTGTCTCCAAGCGCCCCTACCATGACAAGTATAAAGGCAACCAGGTGGAAGCTCGCTCTTGAAGCCTACTGAGAAGGGCATTCATATTAAGTTTAACAGTGCTGTAAACCGATGAGGTGAGGCAAGATATTTAAAGGAATTATCACACCATTTGAAACCAAAAGAGTCAATCTCATGTTTGAAACAAAATTAATGAAGTGGTAACATTTCAGATTTATCTTTATTGAGTTTATACCCTGATCCAGAAAAACAGGTTTCCAATACAGCTAAAATATCTGGAAGATGTGCTTTAGGATTTTTTTTTAAGAGTATAGGATATCATCGGCGAAGCACCAATCTTCATCTCATTCTTGCCAGTAATACCTGGTGTATGTATTTCACTCCTAATAAGTTCCAACAAGGGTTCAAGATAAAGGACATGTACAATAGGAGACATAGGGCAGCCCTGTCTAGTTCCTCTTTTGAGAGGAAGAAATTATGAGGATTGTCCGTTGATGAAAATAGATGATTTGGGGCTGAATAAAAAAGTTTGACAAGTGATATAAAACCTTAACCACACCCACGCCATTGTAAAGCATGAAAGAGATACTTCCACTGAACTCGAACAAAAGACTTTTCGCCTTCTAAGGCAATTGCTGCATAACCATCTCTATCTTTTTTTCATTTAGAATCAGGTACATAGCATCAAACAGTATTCTAGCATTGGAAGAAATATTCCTTCCTTTAACAAACCCAACTTTATCAGGTTTGATCATTTTGGGAAGGAATAATTCAATTCTGTTATTGAGGACTTTCGCAAATATCTTAGATTCAATGTTAATTAGGGAGATAGGCCTATAATTCTTTGGAAGATCTACATTCTTCTGTGATTTAGGAAAGAGAGTAGAAAGTGCCTCAGCAAATGTGCCAGAAGAAAAACCTCTACTAGCAAAACATGTAAAAAGTGCTTCTTGCATAGGGGCAAAGTCTTAGAGAAGCGACTTAAGAACTCAATAGACAGACTACCTGGGTCCAGGGCCTTCTCTTTCTGTAAATCTGTAATGGCCTGGGCAATTTCATCAGTATTTATTTTATCAAGCCACCAAGGACACGTTTCGAGTAGGAGTCTCTGCTGATTTTTCCAAAAAAGGACTTAAGATCAGCAGATGAAGTAACTGAATCAAAAGAGAACAAGTTAGCATACAATTTCTTAAAGACTTCATTGGTCTCTCCCGAATTCGTTACAGCACCAGCACCATCATTTTTGATGTGGGAAATGTAAGTCTAATCTTTGTTAGGTTTAAGGTAAGAGGCAACGGCTCTACTGGCCATGTTGGATGTTTGGTAAATCTTAGATGTATATTTTAGCATCACACCAGACGCGTTTTCAGTTAATTTCTTATTGATTTGGAAATGTAGGAACAGAACTCTTCAATTACCCGACTCAGAAGGGGTTTGATAATATTGCTTCTCTGCAAGGGAACGCTGAAGAAATAATGCATCTAGTTCTTTTTATGATCTTTCCTCTGCTTAACTACATATGCAATGGCATGACACCGTAAAGCAGCCTTGAAAGCATCCCAATTATTAACTGTACAAGTGTATTTATCCTGGTTGTTACAGAAAAGCTGCTGTTGGAAAGCAAAGAGGGATTGTGCAAACTCCCTATCTTGGAGTAAGACGTTGTTGAATATCCATCTAGAAGAATGCTTTACAATATGCACTAAGGGGCATGGTCCAAAATTATAATATTCACAATTGATGAGTCAATTATAGACCCAGATAAGGTCTTAGCTACACAAATGTAGTCCAAGCGTAAGAGTGTGTCATGGGGTAGGGAATGAAAAGTAAAGTGAGAGTCTGTAGGGTGAGATAACCGTCAAGTGTCAACCGGTCCAATCTCTGACATGTAAAGGATTTATGGGATTTTGAACTTTTAAAGACACATTTAGATCTCCTATCCATGAAGGGGTCAATAACCTGATTGAAACCACCACATACAATGAGATTAGAGAGATTGGACAGTAAAACAACCTGTCTGATGGTGTCCCAAAATACAGGGTCAGGGTTAGTTGGACCATAGATGTTCATGATGGATATAATGTCAGATTCTAGTTGTCACGGAATTCCCCCTTTCTCACCTGGGAGCGATCCTTGCAGGATTTCTTGGGCGGTGTCTTCTTACGCACAGAACTGGTCTTGTATAAGCCCGCGCAAGCCTCTTCTGGCTCTACCTTGCGTTCAGAGCTCCAGGATTCAGACACTCCGGGATCCAGGAATGAAGAAGATGAGCACACAGCACACGAGTCCAGGAAACAAGGAAGAAGGAAGAGGGTAAGGGGAATGGAATTAGGAGGTCCAGGAACAAGGATAACAGTGTAGCGAACTACGGAGCACACGTCTAGTCGCTGCTTGCAGTAGCATTGAGACGCGCGGGCCCGCGGGGGCGCAGCCTATTTGTAAATACGCTACGTCTGACGTAAAGACAAGGAAGATGTTGCACGTTAGACGGCCATGTTGGGAGTATCAAGGAGTGCAAGCCTCGTTGTGACAAGGACCATGAGGTCCAAAAGGGGGCGTGTTCTGTGGATCATGACACTAGTTGTAATTGGCCCAAACATAACATCAACATAAAGCATTTAGATATCATTTTATTGGGCAGATTCGTATTACTTAATATTGCAACACCATTTTTTCCCCAATGGCTAAACTGGGAACAACATCTTGGACCCAAAACGATTTAAGATTCATAGACTTGGGCATGGATAAATGAGTTTCCTGAATACAAGCTACTGTGGGATTGAATTTCTTCAAGTGGGAGATTATTTTATTTCTTTTGTTTGTATTATTGATACCTTTAATATTCCATGACACACACTTAAACACCATTATAGGAAATCAGAAGTGACCAATAAAAAGAGATAAACACATATGAGAATATTATGCAATAGTGCCAGTGAGTAGTCCACACAGTGGAAATACGAAATAGTGACATGAAATTGCTGATGATACACCAAACCAAAAAGGTGCGAGACACAAAATGGAAGAGTGCATGACGAATAAGAGAGTTTGTAAAACTTGACATATAGATTGCGTAAGTTTGGAAAAGGTAATAATGAATAAAGGTACTATGTTGTATACAATACAAGAAAAGGAAATAACCAAAAAAGTCAAGTTTACAAACAGTGAGAAAGAAAACAAACTAGTTGACACCAGACGCGTCAGGAACTGACCCAGGGGGAAGACCGGTACCAAACCGCCATTCTCACCCATGGATATGCATGTTTAAACAAAAAACCACAATACCCAAAACAAAACATATAAGGATTTAATAGCGAACATAGGTACACTGTTAATTTTTAGAGATCTTATGAATGCTTTAAGGTCAGTAGGATCATCAAAAACCAAAGTTCTACCATTAATGGTAACCTTAAACGAGCACTGGTGGAAAAGGTCATAGCGGGCATTGAGTTGTTTCAAAACTGGGTGATAATAAAGGAACTCCTTACTGCATTGTACTTTTTTCTTCGCCACATTATGAGAAATTTAAATTCTGTTACTGTGTCACAACAGACTGATTCTTTCCTTGGTTTTGGTAATAATTAGTTGTAGTTGAGAGTACTCCAGACTAAAGAAGATCATAGTATGTGGCACTAATTGTGGTGACTGATGGCCTGCCTTAGGGCCAATACCTTGTGCCCGTTGAATATTGAGAAGAACATTGGTGGGATTTGGAGCAATGCAGGTAGGATATTTTTTAAGATTGAGTTAGCATTGCTCCCCTTACAGCCCTCAGGAAGGCCAGAAACACAAAGGTTGTTACGCCTGCCTCTGTTTGTGAATTCTTTGCTATGTTTTTGCAGATCTTTAACAGCCTTTTCCAAATGTAGAACTCTGGGTGATATATCGTTCACTGTCCTTAATCTGTTTTGCATTTCACCCCTTCTATTTTCAAATGAGCTCCATCTGTTATTGTAGTTTCTGGTTTGTGGCATCAATAAATGGCTTAAGATACCTTATTTCCTGGAGAAGCACCTCATTGCCAACATCTGAGGTCACCAACGGGGAAGGAGGCTCATTTTCTGGCTTTTTATGAGGGATAGAGGGGGCCAAGGCTTGTGAGTCTTTATTAACAGAGGCAGCCCTCTGACCACTTCTCCCAAAAGGCATATTTGATGATAAAATAAGCTACAATATGTGCAAGCAAGAGCGTGTAAATGGATAGGGAAATGCAGCAGCAGTCAAGATCAGTCAGGAAGGTGTGAGGGCATGATGAAGCAGACACAGACAAGAGATATATTTTTGGCTATAAACTTTTATTAAAAGGAAAATGGGGCTGGAAAAAGGCCCACCTTGCCCTGTTCTAAGTGAGATTTTCCATTCCTAACTCAAACTAAGTTCAGTCTACGTCAGTAAGTCCAAAACAAATGTTCTGTCTGTGTCCAAATATACTCTTGCCTTTACATATTACTTGGATCAAAATGCACATGGGTTGAGTCCCAAAATGATAAGTGTTCAATAAATGTTCCACTGGCTCTTCACAGCTCGTGGCTTGAGAAGGGATTCCATTCCCCAAGCTTTCAAGTACTTCAAAATGACAAATACTGTGTGCGCCCCAGCTCCTTTTGTCCAACACAAGATTCTTGACTTTCCTCAAGACAGCGTATTCAAAGGTTCTCACAACACCTCCAACTCACAAGCAGCGGGTGCATCTTAGCCCCTCTTGTCTGGCAAAGTTCTAAAACAATTCACAAAGAAGATGTTCCTCACTTGGAAACTGGTGTATTCTCCTGCCAGATTACCCAAGAGTTCATCATTTCAAACAAAACAAAACTGTTCCTCTTCTGACTAGAGGAAAACTTGGCATACTCTCCTGCGAGGTATCAGAGTTCTTTTAATCCAGAAATCACAGGGTTTCTTCTTCAATGGGAACCTGGTACACTCCTCTGCCATCTTACCAATTCTCTATTGATCTGGGCAATGCTTGTTTGGTTACTTGTGCCCAGTTTTAGCTTGCTCTTGACAGTATTTGTACTCTCTTGGCAACACTTGCTCTCTCATGGCTCATGGCAACACTTGCACTCCCTAGACTCTTGGCAACACTTGCTCTATCTTGGCCCTTGGCAGTGCAGTGCACTCCCTTGACTCTTGGCAACACTTACTCTCTCTTGGTGTCATGCATGCTGGACGTGGTCCTACCTCCTACGCTCGTAGAACAGCTAGACCGTTCTATTCCAAATGGCGGTTGTTCGATACGTTGCCGGGAAAACGGCGTTTGCACTTTTCACGTCGCTAACCTCACGTGTATTCTGCTTCGTCACGTGAACTACGGCATTACGTATTTAAGCAGCGTGGAAACTTCACTCGCTGCTTCTGATCGAATCATTTGGCGTTGTGTAGCTGAACCTCCGATCTGCATCCTTGCAGGTTACTACAGCTACTTTTTGGGCCTTCTATAGCGTGTTTTCCGCCACACGCTGATTCCTGGAGCTGTTTGGTTGCGTGTAAATCCACACGCGCACGTTGTCTTCAAATGCGGCTGGCCTGGGCTGCGTGAATCCTGTTCGCGTGCCAATCCACACGGGCACGCTATCTTCAAGCACGGCTGGCGTGGACTGCGTGAATCCTGCTCGCGTGTAAATCCACACGCGCACGCTATCTCCAAGCACGGCTGGCCTGGACTGTGTGAATCCTGCTCGCGTGTAAATCCACACGCGCACGTTGTCTTCAAACGCGGCTGGCCTGGACTGCGTGAATCCTGCTCGCGTGTCAATCCACACGCGCACGTTGTCTTCAAACGCGGCTGGCCTGGACTGCGTGAATCCTGCTCGCGTGTCAATCCACACGCGCACGTTGTCTTCAAACGCGGCTGTCCTGGGCTGCGTGAATCCTGTTCGCGTGTAAATCCACACGCATACTTTGTCTTCAAGCGCTGCTGGCCTGGACTGCGTGAATCCTGCTCGCGTGCAAAATCCACACGCGACGTTGTCTTCAAACGCGGCTGTCCTGGGCTGCGTGAATCCTGTTCACGTGTAAATCCACACGCATATGTTGTCTTCAAGCGCTGCTGGCCTGGACTGCGTGAATCCTGCTCGCGTGTAAATCCACACGCACACTTTGTCTTCAAGCGCTGTTGGCCTGGACTGCGTGAATCCTAATCGCGTGTAAATCCACACGCACACGCTATTTTCTTCGCGGCTATACAGAACCGCGTGTACTTTGTTTATACCATAAAAAGGGCGCTATTTCCAACTCCTGCACCTGTGATATCAACAGGGGGATTGATTCATTTCTATACTTTACTCTACGTGGGAAGGAAGCTTTTCAAGGATTATTGGAAGGTGACAGTGAACAGTACTTTGGACGCTATCCTGTGGTGCATTCAACCCGGTATCTAGCGTGAGCCTCGTTCCGTTCGGGATAAGTCTCCCTTACTAATCTTCCCTTCCTTGTCGTTTGTTCTACCTTGGATTTCCTCAAGAGACTCTGCTGGATTCTTCTGCCCTAGACTTAAGGTCAGTGTGTGCATTCATGTCATTTTCTGTTCCATCATACTCAGGTTGGGGCAGTTATTTATGATACTTTATTTTGTTCTAGGCTGACTTCCTATACCTTACCCACGCCCTTTCCAGTGATCCATCGCTCTGCCTGTTTTACCAGTCAGAGAGTTGTATCATTTGGAAGGTCTTAACTTGACTTCACAACTATCAAATCGTGTGAACAGGGATCCGGAAGACCCTACCACCTGTATCCTTTTGAGTACCGTATCCTTTTCAGTTAATACTTTGGTGCTCTCTGACAGAATCAGAAGCCATGGAGGGTACGGATCCTTTAGCTGTTTTGACTCAGTTGATCAGCGATTTGAGAAATGAAATGGTTACGGCACAGGACAGGTTACGGCACCGTATGGACGTTATGCAAGACGCCATGCACGGTAGTCCTCAGGGAGCACAGGTTCCAATGGCCACTGCATCTGGATCTGGGACTATGACACCCCCACAGGAAACTATTAATGTGGTTATGCCCACTCAGTTTCCCTTGGTCCCTCCGGAACGGTTCACTGGTGATCCCAAAACCTATAGAACCTTTGTTAATCAGTGCCAACTCCATTTTCTTTGCCGTCCTACATCTTTTCCTGACCTAACCACAAAAGCAGCATTCGTGCTTTCCCATTTAGGGGGCACAGCTGCTGCTTGGGCTAACCCTTTGTTGGAAACAAATAGCCCTTTGTTGTACGACTGTGACGATCTCTTGGCTGCTATGAGTAAAGTCTTTGACATGTGTTATGCTACTCAAGCCATGGATCTGGAGTTACTTAATCTACAACAAGGCAATCAACCTCTTTTGCCTTATATTGCCCGGTTCAATCAACTAACAGCCGAAACTCAATGGCCTGACGGCAAGAAAACGGCTGTTTTCTACAAGGGTCTTTCAGAAGAACTGAAAGATGCCTTATCTACAGTTCCGGTGGTTCCTACGGGATTCACAGAGTTGCTCGATTTGGTTCTACAAATCGATGCCCGAAGGAATGCTCGGAAAGGAGAGAAAAAGCCCTTCATACAAGCCTCGGGGCGTTCAGAGACACCGGCAGTCCTCTCGAACGACCCCGAACCCATGCAGATTGGCGCCGTGAGAGGCCGGTTGTCCAATGCAGAATGAGAGAACCGAAGAAAGAACCATTTATGTATGTATTGCGGTTCATCCGAGCATTTATTGGCGACATGTCCTAAAAAACCCATCAAGCGTTCGGGAAACGCCAAAACTCGACAATAGCAGGAGTCCCTATGTCGAGTGTTTCATCGGACTCCAGTACCATTCCTAATCACGCACCCGTAATAGTTGAGGTGACGTTACGTTGTGATGAACGAGAATTGGTTTCCAAGGCCATGGTTGATTCCGGAGCCACCAACAATTACATAGACATCACATATGCCAAGAACTGTTCCATACCCCTTGTAAACAAAAACAAACCTGAAACGGTTAATACCGTGGACGGATCTGTTTTGACTTCTGGTATGGTAACCCAGGAGACGGTATCTGTTCAGATGACATTATCGAATAATCATTCGGAAGAAATCGTCTTCGATGTCATAGCTGCTCCGCAGTACGAAATCATACTTGGTCTTGCATGGTTAACCCTTCATAATCCCGCCGTTGACTGGGTTTCGGGATTGCTCCAGTATCCTTCGATTCATTGCAATGAACATTGCTTTACCAGTCAGGAGGTGTCAAACAAGCAACACATATTGGCCTCTATGGGGGGTGCTTCAACTATCAGCGTGGTACGTCAAAGCGACACTACCATACCATGCAAATACGCTGAGTATGCTGATGTCTTTGATAAAGGCCAGGCAGAACAATTGCCTCCCCATCGACAGTACGACTGTCCTATTGAATTGATTCCTGGTGCCAAAATCCCTACAGGTCATTTATATTCACTGACCCCAAAAGAAGATGTTGTGTTGAAAGAATACATTGACAAAGCTTTAGCGATGGGTTTCATACGGCCATCACAATCACCTGCTGCGTCTCCTCTATTCTTTGTTCCGAAGAAAGAGGGAGATCTAAGGCCTTGCATTGATTACAGGGCACTTAACGACATCACCATAAAAAACCAATATCCTTTACCACTGATAAACGTTCTATTGGATCAATTAGGTACTTCCAGTTACTTCACCAAATTGGACTTGCGAGGAGCATACAATTTAGTTCGCATTCGTGAAGGCGACGAATGGAAGACCGCTTTCAAGACACGGTATGGTCTTTACGAGTATTTGGTGATGCCTTTTGGTCTGTGCAACGCTCCCGCCACTTTTCAATTCTTCATGAATGATATATTCAGGGACATAATGGACCAGTTTGTGGTGATTTATCTGGATGACATTCTGATCTATTCATCATCTTTTTCGGAACACGTCAAACACGTTTCTACAGTCCTACAAAGACTCAGGGAGAACCTTCTTTATGTGAAAGCCGAGAAATGCGTCTTTCATTCACAGGAAGTGGAATTCCTGGGTTATGACATTACCAATCTAGGTGCTCGAATGAGCCGTTCCAAGGTGAAGGCCATATTGAATTGGCCTATTCCGCACAATGTCAAGTCATTACAGTCTTTCTTAGGCTTTGCGAATTTTTATCGCAGATTTATTCATTCCTTCTCCAAAACAGTAGCTCCTTTGACGGCTTTAACTAGTTCCAAAGTTCCTTTCTGTTGGAACCAAAATGCCCAAGCATCATTCGAAAAGTTGAAGGAAGCATTTACCACTCCACCCGTGCTTCAACATCCAGATCGCCAGTTTATCGTTGAAGCGGATGCATCCAGTGTCGCTACTGGAGCGGTACTCTCACAAGTTTGCACAGAAACCAAGGAGGAGCACCCAGTGGCTTTCTTCTCTCGCAAACTTACCCCATATGAACGAAATTACACCGTCACTGAGCGGGAATTGCTGGCTATCAAGGATGCCTTCCGAGAATGGCGTCATCATCTTCTTGGGGCCAAACATCAGGTGTTGGTGTACTCTGACCATAGAAATCTTCAAGCATTCAAATCTATGAAATGCCTTACGGCCCGACAGGCCAGATGGCATGTCTTTTTTGCCCAATACGATTTCCAGGTCACATATCGTCCTGCCCGAGAACACGTTAAGTCGGACGCGTTGTCTCGTATGAGTGAAGAGGCGAAGGAAGAAGCACAAGTACAAAATCAGTTGTTGGCAGATCATGTAATATGTAGTTGTTCTGTTCAACCATCCTTAAAAACCGAAGTACAAGAGTGGGTGAAAAAACATCCACAAGTTATCCAGGATATGAATCTGGACGTACATAACGGTTTACCATTCACACAAGGAGTGCTCTACCTACCGACGTCTTCAACGCGGAATAAAGCCCTCAAGTGGAATCATGATTCCTTGATCGCAGCCCATCCTGGACGGAAGAAAACACTAGAGCTGCTCAAAAGATGGTGCTGGTGGCCATCCATGTCAAAAGATGTCATAGATCATGTGTCAACTTGTTCTGTATGCATATAATGTAAAAACACTCCTGGTAAACCAGTGGGCTTACTCCAGTCCCTACCTGTCCCTAACAAACCATGGGACATGATATCTATGGACTTTGTGGTAGAACTCCCACCAAACCAGGAGTACGATACCATATGGGTTGTAGTGAATTATTTCACTAAATTGGCTCTTTATATTCCCTGTATTGGTTTACCAACCGCTGCTGTTCTGGCTGACCTATTCATCCAACATATATTTCGTTTCTTTGGTCTACCGTCAGTAATCATTACGGACAGGGGCTCACAGTTTGCGTCACGCTTTTGGAGAGCACTAACATCTGCATTACTGATTGATGATAGAATGTCCAGTGCTTATCACCCTCAAACTGATGGACAGACCGAAAGAGTCAACTGCACTATGGAACAATATCTGCGGTGTCTGTGTCTGCAGTACCAATCGGATTGGCTCACGGTCCTGCCGGCAGCAGAATTCGCCTATAACAACTCCTATCATAGTGCCATAGGCACTTCACCGTTCTATGCGCTTTATGGACAACACCCCCGATCAATACCTTTGGATTCCAGCTTGTCTTTGGATACTCCTGCCGCAGGCCGTACTTTTCGTGATCTGAAGAAATTACAGAGAAAAGTGAAGCAGCAATTGGAGCAGGCTAAAAGACGCGATAAGTTCTATGCCGATGCTCATAGAGTACCCGCACCTGTCTACAAGGCTGGTATGAAAGTATGGCTATCCACTAAGAACTTGAGAATTCCAGGCAAAAAGAAATTATTGCCTAAATACATTGGTCCGTATGTAGTGCTCCAAGTAATTAATCCGGCTGCTGTCCGTCTGGCTTTGCCACAACGATGGCGAGTGCATCCCGTATTCCACGTGTCACTCATTAAGCCATGTTCTGAAGCTACTAGATTGCCTGTACGGCCTGTTGCTATTTCTGTGCGGGGTTCAGATGAATACGAGGTACAGGACATACTGGATATGAGACTACGTTCTGGTAGGCCGTTTTATCTGGTGGACTGGAAGGGCTACGGTCCCGAAGATAGGTCCTGGGAACCTCTTTCTAATATTCATGCTCCTGCTTTATTGAAGCGTTTTCACACGAGAAGGGGAGAGGTTGCCCCTTTGGGGGATGGCACTGTCATGCATGCTGGACGTGGTCCTACCTCCTACGCTCGTAGAACAGCTAGACCGTTCTATTCCAAATGGCGGTTGTTCGATACGTTGCCGGGAAAACGACGTTTGCACTTTTCACGTCGCTAACCTCACGTGTATTCTGCTTCGTCACGTGAACTACGGCATTACGTATTTAAGCAGCATGGAAACTTCACTCGCTGCTTCTGATCGAATCATTTGGCGTTGTGTAGCTGAACCTCCGATCTGCATCCTTGCAGGTTACTACAGCTACTTTTTGGGCCTTCTATAGCGTGTTTTCCGCCACACGCTGATTCCTGGAGCTGTTTGGTTGTGTGTAAATCCACACGCGCACGTTGCCTTCAAACGCGGCTGGCCTGGGCTGCGTGAATCCTGTTCGCGTGCCAATCCACACGGGCACGCTATCTCCAAGCACGGCTGGCCTGGACTGCGTGAATCCTGCTCGCGTGTAAATCCACACGCGCACGTTGTCTTCAAACGCGGCTGGCCTGGACTGCGTGAATCCTGCTCGCGTGTCAATCCACACGCGCACGTTGTCTTCAAACGCGGCTGGCCTGGACTGCGTGAATCCTGCTCGCGTGTCAATCCACACGCGCACGTTGTCTTCAAACGCGGCTGTCCTGGGCTGCGTGAATCCTGTTCGCGTGTAAATCCACACGCATACTTTGTCTTCAAGCGCTGCTGGCCTGGACTGCGTGAATCCTGCTCGCGTGCAAAATCCACACGCGCACGTTGTCTTCAAACGCGGCTGTCCTGGGCTGCGTGAATCCTGTTCGCGTGTAAATCCACACGCATATGTTGTCTTCAAGCGCTGCTGGCCTGGACTGCGTGAATCCTGCTCGAGTGTAAATCCACACGCACACTTTGTCTTCAAGCGCTGTTGGCCTGGACTGCGTGAATCCTAATCGCGTGTAAATCCACACGCACACGCTATTTTCTTCGCGGCTGTACAGAACCGCGTGTACTTTGTTTATACCATAAAAAGGGCGCTATTTCCAACTCCTGCACCTGTGATATCAACAGGGGGATTGATTCATTTCTATACTTTACTCTACGTGGGAAGGAAGCTTTTCAAGGATTATTGGAAGGTGACAGTGAACAGTACTTTGGACGCTATCCTGTGGTGCATTCAACCCGGTATCTAGCGTGAGCCTCGTTCCGTTCGGGATAAGTCTCCCTTACTAATCTTCCCTTCCTTGTCGTTTGTTCTACCTTGGATTTCCTCAAGAGACTCTGCTGGATTCTTCTGCCCTAGACTTAAGGTCAGTGTGTGCATTCATGTCATTTTCTGTTCCATCATACTCAGGTTGGGGCAGTTATTTATGATACTTTATTTTGTTCTAGGCTGACTTCCTATACCTTACCCACGCCCTTTCCAGTGATCCATCGCTCTGCCTGTTTTACCAGTCAGAGAGTTGTATCATTTGGAAGGTCTTAACTTGACTTCACAACTATCAAATCGTGTGAACAGGGATCCGGAAGACCCTACCACCTGTATCCTTTTGAGTACCGTATCCTTTTCAGTTAATACTTTGGTGCTCTCTGACACTTGGCCTTGGTAATGCTTGTACTCTCTTGACTCCTGGCAACACTTGTTCTCTCTTGGCCCTTGGCAATGCTTGAACTCTCTTGACTCTTGGCAACACTTGTTCTCTTTTGGCCCTTGGCATTGTTTGCTCTCTCTTGTCACTCGCTTTCTTCAAACCCATTGGGTAAGTTGCATCTCTGTGTTCCGCTTGGTGTTCATCGGACTTCGACATGCGTAGCTCCTCCCATCCAGGCACCCAGCCTCTCTCAGGTCGGCGTTGCTTCTGCCATGCTGGATTCGAGGCACCTTGGCTCCTGAACATCCCTGGTTCAATCCAGCCAACGGGGACAACTCAACAGTTTTCACTGTCTCAGCCTTTGGGTGCGCAAGCTCTGCAACAGGGACAATGTGCAGCACAGACCCTCTCAGGACCCTTGGTGCTACCGGCGTCCTCTGGCCCTTCCATCCCTTCATAGAACTGCTACTCCGCTTCTCCTGCTCATTCCCGTTCTTTTCAGTCTGCACCCGAGAGGGATATTTATACCACACAGTCTTTCTCATGTGTAGGAAATCTCCACTCATTAGCTGATTAGCACAATCTTGGCACTCGGTATTCATGTTCTTCGTCTCAGTACCAAAGTGGTGTTTGATCATCATCTTCTTCCCAGTACCAAAGTGGTGTGAGTGCCTATGGTTGTCAATGGCAAAACAGGGAAAGGACTTACAATACCTCATGAAGGCTTGTGGAACTGAAGGGACATCATGGAAGGGAAAAGGGGAATACTGCATCTCATCTTCGGGCACCCCATCTCCTCTCCCCAGGTCCCCGGCCCCTAGGAAGTCGCCCTCGCAAATCCATCCCCAGGGTCAGGATCCGGCAACTTCGGCCTTTCCTTAGCCAAGGGGTGGAGGATATTATAGGGAAAGGAGTGCAGATGCCTTCAGTTTCCTCACAAAGTTCAAGCAGATAATGAGGGAAATAAAGTAGCTGCAATAAATCACAATTAATATTTATAAATCCATTACCACTTGGAGAAAGAAAGAATTTGCTCTCCTAGAAAATCTTATTTGCGTACCAGATGGCACAATCCATAAAATAGAGAAGGCCCAGTCCAGCTCAACGCGCACCGTTGCGTCACACTGCCAGTCTGTTCTTCTCGCAGGAAATGGGCTGTGGCAACAGCCCCAGTTGCTGCGCCTTCAAGGACCATTGGAATCCACTTCAGAATGCTGCTGCGACATGAAACTCGGTCTGGAGCAGGAGCCAACCACCAAAGGTAAGCGGGACATGTCTGGGGTTGAAAAATTCATAATTAGGGCATAACGGTATCATAATATTGTAGTGATGGGTGGGAGAAGAGCGCTTAGTCTTCATTGGCCACAAGCCATGTCCCCAGACAACACATTTCTAAGCTTAAGGCAATGGTCACAAGATCTGCTGACTTTTATTAGCACTTCTAATTGATTGGTAGTTGAAATGAACTAGCTTGAGGAAAAGAGGACATCCTTATTCTACAGGGACCAGAGCAGAGAATTGAAATCTGGAATCTGGTGTCGGAAGCGGCTGCAACGTCAGTTGCAGCACAGCTTGAAGTGTTTCTCCTGCCTGTTGGGTTCTTTCCTCTAATTGGCCCATCATCTGTGTTGCTCCACGCTGCTTAGTTCCTGTTCCTGTTGCCCGCGGTGGAAAGACTTTGCTCCATTGGCTTCGTCGGCTGGCTGCAACAATTTTCAACATCCCATTGCCGAGCGGGCGTGCAGTTTTCTCGGTTCCCTGTTTTCTCCGGTGGTGAGCTGGTACCACAACTGATACCGGGGCCTGTCCCGGTAGGGCTAAAGTTCTGCCTGGATATGCCTGATCTGCAAGTATTGTCTTGTGTTGTCTAGCAGAGTATGTCACTCTGCTTTTCCTCCTTTGCGGTGTCTGGTCCCACAGTGACTGTTCCCTCCTGTGTCAGTTGTTTGCACCTAGTTCTCCTACGCTATAAAAATCACCAAAAATCGTTAAACTCCTTAATCAATGCTTTTTATGCCTTGACATTGCCTAATTTGATATCCTGACCCCAAATTCAATGGCTGCGTTGTCATCTCCTGAGGAGGACCGCCTGTCTGAAGTACTGGCCTTAAGTACTCGCAGAAGGCATAGAATTTGCCACCTAATATCAATTGCGTCCTTGAAAAGGCCACTGACATGCCTAAAATGTGTTCAGATATGGCTCAACTATTGAATACACCCATAGCCTCTGGGGCTATTAATCTGGAAAATCTTTTAAAAAGTAATGGTGTAGCCTTGATCTCGACCTCTACCGCAACACCTCCCCGGGAGGAAGCGTGTACCAAGTCTAACTCTGCTTTTCCCCTACACTTTCTGACTGGTCTAGAACGAAATAGTACATCTGGGTCTTGGAGGCAGTCCAGGGATTCTATCATCAAAGAGCTAAACAGATGTGACACTTCCTATGACTTTGATGCATGGCTGGCCTCTCTAGATTAATTTGTTAAAAGATATTATGTCCAGAATACTGAAAAATGCAGCCAAACGGCTCCTTTTGACCCACCTGTGGCACTCCTGATCACTGTCAAAGCGAACTACTCCTGCCAAACAGTTTCGCCACCTAAGAATATTGATAATGATTCTCAAACTACATGGGATTCGCCAACCTGCCTAATTTCTGAGCCAAGGTCATCTCTTGCACTACCATTGACTCTGACCACTTCAAGAAATTTGCGATCACAGATCGATAATGCTGTATCTCCTGCAGATGTCGACTCCCTTGTTAAACTTCACCCGGATGGCTCCTCTGGACCCATGAACCCTAGACCTAAATCAGCCAACTTGCAGAGACTTCTCTCAAGAAAAACTCATATGACAATGCCCATGGATGGATATATTAAAGATCTGGTGCTGGATCATAGGAATGTTCTCATTATGAATGTAGTGAAACCTTCTGGGAGGGAACCACGAGAAGCCTTACGGAAAAAAGTACTTGCATGGCTTCACGCAAGATCTGGGCCAGGGGTAGTTCAATGCTCTGATCTAAAGTTCCTATGCAAAATAGAACTCAATGATAGGTGTTCTCAGAGGAACAGGGACTGTGTGCTGGTGGGGTGTGGAAATAGTAACCTGCCCCACTTTCTAAACATGTGTAAATATCTGCCCATGTGCTTAATTTAGGACTAGTAGCCTGACACTTAAAGGGTAATTCATGGAATTAATGTGTGCTGAAAAGGGGAGCGCAAGCGGGAAAATCACAGCGCACGCGTGCTAAAGCCGTGCACACAGCCATTTGTCGATTCATGGAAAGCGCTGCGCGTGTTTTTCCCGGGATGTGCGCCAAATCCGTGGGTGGCGCACTCGGGTGCACACGTCACTAAACACTGTGCGCGATGCGCACAGCGAAAGCGCACAACGTGTAGCGCACACAACAAAAGGGGGCGGAACATGGGGCGGAACACACAGAATGGGCAACAACAGGTGAAAATGTGGGCGTTACGGGGGAAGTACCACAGCTAAATCCACGCAACGCCCACACGTGCGCTAACAACACGTATTCATGGAATTGAACAGGGGAAACCCGCACGCCACAAAAGACGCGCTAATCCGGAAACATGTATGCCAGCAGGAAGCAAGCGTAACCAGCCCCGCGCAGCATAAAAGTGTGCGCAAAGAATAAAGAAGCTCATACGCTATGATGAATATACCGTTCCTCGCAGCAGTGGTCGTGGGTCACCGCAGGAGGAGGAGGATAGCCAGGCCCTGCATTTTTTTACCCAGGACCAGACTTTTTGGGATGCCTGATGACCAGGTCTATGGGAGGTACAGGTTTCCACCACAAATAATCCTAGAACTGGTTGCTGAGTGGGAGGATGACCTCACATCACCCACCCTGTGCTCCCAAGCACTGAGTCCCTTGGAAAAGGTGCTCAATGTACTGCATTTCTTGGCTACTGGGTCATTTGAGCGGACAAGTGCCATAGTTGGGGGTGTTTCACAGGCCACGCAGTCACGCTGCCTACACCAGGTGTTGGCGATCATGACTGCACGCCCCTCAGTCCGCAGGCACATATACATGCCCAGAAAACCTGCAGAAAGGCAGGCCATGGTCCAGGACCTTTACGAGGTGGCACACTTCCCCAAAGTGCTAGGTGCCATTGATTGCACCCATGTAGCTCTACGCCCTCCCAGGGCCACTGAGCACATCTATCGAAACCGCGAGCACTGGCATTCCATCAACGTGCAGGTTGTATGTGATGCCAACGGAATCATCACCTCAGTATATGGCAACTATCCAGGGTCCAGCCATGACAGTTTCATATTCAATATCACCCCTAAACCGGGACCTGGAAGCTGGGAGGCCTGGCGACACATGGCTCATTGGTGAGTACAAATGCCTCTGCACATGCATGCATGTCAGACACTGAGAAATGGGAAAACCCAACTAATGATAACCATTATCACCTCCCCAGGTGACAGTGCCTACACTCTGAGCACCTACATGGTGACGCCAATACGGAACCCCACCACACCACCCGAGGTAAGATACAACACAGCCCATATTACAACCCGGGGCATAGAGGAGCGCACATTTGGAGTGCTCAAGTCACGTTTCGCTCCCTTGACCGCTCTGGTGGCCAGCTGCTGTATGCGCCCCCAGGATTGTGCAGGATCATAGTGGCAGCATGTGTCCTGCACAACGTTGCAACCTGGCGGGGCGTGCCGGTGGACATGGTGGTGCCCCCACATCCCCAACCACATGCACGGCTGATATGCATGGTAGGGGAAAGGGCACATGCATGGCAGCAGCAGGCTCAAGGTGGGAGCGATGATGGCTCGGGGCCATCAACATCACAGGGGCAGGAATTGGCCGGAGGGCAGGAGGACCCTGGATTGGGAGTGTCTTCCATGTGGCAGCGGTTGGGCCAGCGGATAGATACGGAGTGGCGGTGGGCAGAGGAGGCACGGCTCACTATGGTCAGGGCAGAGAACTCCATGCTGATGGACAATTCCCATGGATCAATGGTTTTATTATTTTTTGCATTATTTTTTCATATTGACATTGGCAATGGACCACTTTTCTTTTTTCATTCTGTGGAATTTTTTTTATCATTGGATTTTCATTACTTTTTGTTAGTATCTGTGTATGTTGTTTGATTTACTTTATGTAATTTCATTGGGTTTTTAATACATTAATTCTGAGTTCATGATTGGTGTTGTGTACTATCATTGGTTTTGTGCATGTCTCAATTAACATTGCCTCAGTCATGTGTTGCCACTGTATGGCTCTGTTGTGCATTTATGCATGGGCATGGTGGTTCTTTTAAGAGTGTCATGCATGGGTCATTTGGGAGTGGGTGCTGTGGGTGGTTGCATGCTTGTACTGGGGGCAAGGGGGATTTGGGTTGGCATTAGGGTCATGGGTCTGTTTTGTTAGGACACGTTGTTTGGTGGGCCATGTGTCGGGGCCTGCTGGCAGGTGGCCCTCAATTGGAGGGGATGTGGGGGGACATGAGCCAGGGCCTGCTGGCAGGTGGCCCTCAATGGGGGCGGGTGGGGGGACATGAGTCAGGGCCTGCTGGCAGGTGCCCGTCAATGTGGGTTGGACATGAGTTAGGGCTCCCTGAGGGGGGGCACACCCGGGAGGGCAAACACTGCCAGATCGCATGTGAAACTCCCCGTGCACCCCCGAAATACACGTGCCCTGCTCGCGCCAGCCCTATCGCGTGTGAAACTCCACATGCACCCCCAAATACACGTACCCCGCTTGCGCCAAGCCTGTCGCGTGTAAAACTCCACACGCACCCCCGAAATACATGTACCCTGCTCGTGCCTGCCCTATCACGTGTGAAACTCCACGCGCACCCCTGAAATACACGTACCCTGCTTGCGCCAGGCCTATCGCCTTTGAAACTCCCCACACACCCCCGAAATACATGTACCCACTCGAGCCAGCCCTGTCACGTGTCAAATCCCTGCATACCCCCGGAATACGCGCAGGCAGCCCATCCACCCTGGCCATGCCCCACAGGCAGCCCATCCACCCTCCCCATGCCCCACAGGCAGCCCATCCACCCTGTGTATGCCCCACAGGCAGCCCACACCACAGGGGGGACTTTTTCCACGCTATTCACGTGGCGCGAGCTGGGTACATGGATTCCGAGGGTGCGCCTGGAGTTTTACACGCGATTTCGCTAGCGCGCGCGGGGTGCGTGGATTCCGAGGGTGCGCCTGGAGTTTTACACGTGATTTCGCTAGCACGAACGGGCTACTTGTATTCCGGGGGTGCACGGGGAGTTTTACACACGATTTCAATGTACGAGCGGGGTACCCGTATTCCGAGTGGGTGCGCAAGTACATTTTCACGCGTTTCAGCTGGGGAGCGGGGTACTCGAAGTATTTTCACACGATTACAATGTAGCGGCCCTGTGAGCTGGTCCAGGGTTAGCGCGGCCCTTTGCGCCGTATTGGGGATTTCAATGGCTTTTCCTTGCGCAAGGGGCATTCTTGGGGGCCTAACTGGCGCTGCGGGATGTTCGCTGCGCCATGGCTCAAAATGGCTTGGGAAATCCATGAATATGCGGTGCGCCAGAATGCTATTTAGCGCACATGGCTGGCGCACGCTGGTGCATGCTCCCTCTCTGCGCTGCTCGCGTGCGCTGCCTCTGCGCTGAAATCTATGAATTACCCCCTTAATCTTTAACTGGAAACTCTACATTGATAATTTTTGGTTTTTACCTTCATCCAGACTGATTTGTTCCTTTGTCTCCTTTTTCTTTTGTATTTTGTGTTATTTATGTAAGTTGTTGTTTGTAATTGTTGTTTTCTTTGTAGCGCTCTGAGGCCTGCGGGCATGTAGCGCTTTATAAGAATTCAAAATAAATAATAAATAAATAAAGGATCTTTTAGTTTAGGCGGTAAGTCCAACTGTGTCCAAACATAGAGTTGGTAGTACAGTTAGATGACAGGTTAATAGAATGACAGGTTAGTAGAATGACTCAATTATGGAAGCAGGGGTGAGTTCAAGCCTTTGGTGATCTGCCCAGGAGTACAAGAAATACCCATGTCAGAAAACTAAATTGCCTGGCAATTCAGAAAGCTAACTCACCACAGAACGGACGGGTCTTACAAGGTTTCCCAAAATAAAAACACACTTCACTCTCCCAGTGATCCTGACTCAGGGCAACAATACGGGAACTTCAGGAATTGCCTACAGAGATTGTGTTGACATGGGAAACTATACAACTCTTGGGTTCGCAGTCACTCACTGAGTAAGTTCCCAAAACAAAGAGACGCCTGAAATTGGCTTCACTGTAGATTGCTCTATTCTGTCCATTGGGCTGTGGTCTCCCCTGAACCAAACCAGGAACATTGATTTGTCAATATGGGCACCAAGAACATAAGCAATTTGATCTGATCAATGCACTGCATTACAAGAACATACTCAGTTTGCCCTAGCCGATTACCCACAACCCAAAGATTGACTTAACAGAGAGAACACTGATCTTTGACAAGTGTTTTGCTATCAGTTACCCATGGAAGCCAGGATATCCGATCTGAAGACATTGCCTTATTACACAAGACACAGCATTAAATTTAGGTTTGCCAAGGTACCATGACTTCCAGGATGTGTTTAGAAAGGATATGGCAAACACTCTGCACAGGATGTACAATTGCCAGATTTATTTGATCCCTGCAGGTACGTTTTTGCCCTTTTTGAGCCATAAACCAAACACCTCAGTGAATATCTGGGCTAGTATCTAATGAATACATTAATTTGGACATCAGAAGAAGAAGACCTGCAGACATGCATCGATTACGGCTCTTGAAACGAAACCAAAATCCTCTCAATTGACTATGGGGTTCATATTGTCTCAGAATCAGCCAGGTGCCAATGAAATACATCCAGTGGCATATTGGTCGCTGAAATTCTCTTCCACAGAAATTTCATGACGGACAAATAACTTATTTCCATTAAGGCGGCATTTAAGGAATGGCCTGGCAGTTGGCATGGATGCTATTTCTATCTGGGTAGGACTTTCTGATTTCCTACCAACCTGCAGTACACAACACAAAGGCAGATACCCTGTATAAGCTAGGAATGGGGGACAGCAGTCAGACGTGAATGGGCCCCATTGGTTTTGCCATCACCAAGATTCATGGAGCACTTCAAGGGATCTGGATAGAACATGGTAAGATTTTGAAGGAGGTCCGAGCCAGTTTCACATCATACGATCTGGAACAGTGGGTGCTGGCTAAGCCCAAACGGGTGATTATACAGGAGCTGCCCTATCATCATGGGAAACTATATTTGGTCACCCAAACTCTGCAGCAAAACGCTATCAGAGAACACCACAATACCCAGCTGACAGGACAACCTGCATATAAGAAAAAAACCTCAGATGATACAGCATCATTTTTGGTGGCCCATTATTGTATTTGATGCAATGCTTCATGTTAACTCTTGCAACATATTTGCGAGGTATAGGTCTTCCTGGCAACCACCCCTGGGACTGTTGAAACTCTTGCCTAAATGCCCACAACCACGGCACGCTATCTCACTCAACTTCATCATTGACTCACCAGGTAGCCAATGGTACACAGCAATATTGGTGAAAATAGGCTACCTTACTGAAGGGTCTTCCCTCTGCAGCCACTCCAGCTAATATCTTTCTGCAAAACATTGTACCGCTGCATGGAGCCCCTACAGTTACAGTATCCAAACATGGAAGCCAGTTTTGATTACACTTCGAGACGGCTTTTTGGACTACCTTGGGAAGAGACATTCATCTGTCCACAAGTTAATGCCTGCAAACTGACAGACAGATGAAAAGGGCGAACCAGTCTATAGAGCAGTCCTTGAGATGCACTGATTGAAGATACATGATAGCTGGGCGGAGGTTCTTTTGAGAGCAGAATATTCCTACAACAGCACTCCCAAAACTTCTCTGTGTTTTATTCCATTGTGCTGCCTTTGTTGGTACCATTCTATGGTTACAAGTTCAGTCAACCACTTACTGAAACAATTCCCAGCAGTCCAAAGGCATGACAACGCCAGGTCTTGTAGCAGGCCCAAACTACTACCAACCTGGCTAGGGCAGCCTATAATCACCAAACAGACTAACATCTAAGGCCTTTGATTTCAGTTACATCAGGAGGCGAGTTTTGGATATTCACCAAACACCTTTGGCAAAAGGGTTCTGCAAGCTCCTCCCTAGATTTTTAGGCCCCTAAAAGATGACTGCTGTGATTAACCCTGTCTCTTCTAAGCAACCGCTCCCAGATACTTGGTAAATACATCGGTTTTCCATGCATCCTTGCTAAAAACCTGTTCATTTCCAACATAGGAAATCTTAAACACCTGCTCTGCCTGAAATCATTGAAGGGTAGCCAGAATATGAAGTAAAGGCCACATTAGATTCTAGGAAAGCCTCCCATAATGACCACACTTCCAGGAAGAAAAGTCACTGGGAACCAGAGAACTTCAATCGTTATTTATTTATTTATTTATTTGCATTTATTAAGTGCGCTAAACCCGGGGGTATCAAGGTGCTTTTTACAGTGTTACAGAATGAAACATAAAAGGTCAATTTCTTAGTGTTGATCAGTCAGCTTAGTTGTTAAATAGTAAGGTCTTGAGGTGTTTCCTGATGGTCCAGTAGGATTGTTCAGATCTGAGATGAGGGGAGAGCATTCCAGTTCTTAGCAGCCAAAACCGGGAAGCTAGAGCCCCCTGATTTAATTCTTCTGAATCTTGGAACAGACAGTAGGTTTGAGTATGCTAGGTGTATAGGTCTGTTTGAGTGGGATCTGGAGAATTTTCGTGACAGATACTTGGGTGCAGATTTGGAGAGACACTTGTGCGTGAGAGCTAGTGACTTGAAGTTGATACGCTCTTGGATAGGGAGCCAATGAGCATATTTCCATATTTCTGAGATGTGGCCATGCTTGGATATGTTGAGAGCTGCTCCGTGGGCATTGTTCTGAATAGTATGGCATTTTTTAATGTTGATAGCGGCGGTCCCAGCAAAAAGGGCATTACTGTAGTCTAACCTGTATCCTATAAGTGCTCTGGCGATGGAGATGGAATTTTCAGCGGTCAGAAATGGTCTGCAAGCATTGATTCATTTAGAGGTGTGGCCAGCAGATGAGGAGATAGCATTGGCATGTCTAGTGAGAGAGAGGGTGGAGTCCAGGTGAACATCCACGTTTTCACACTGCTGGAGACTTGGATGCATACACCCTCGATGGCAAAGGGATTGTAAGCAGGGCAGAGTTTCCTGAGCGTGGAGTATGATCCAACCAAAAAAATCTATGTCTTTTCATCATTAAGACAGAGATGGTGGGAGGCCATCCAAGTCTGGATGGTATGGTAGATGGAGCAGAGATTGTGAGAGTCAGTGTCGTAATCCCCAGTGAGGGGGAGCAGGATCTGCCTTTCGTCTGCGTAGTTTGTATAGGTGATTCCTTTGCCATCAAGCAGGTTGAATGGCGGCTTGGTACATTTTATTGTAAAGTGTTGGGGATACACAGGAGCCTTGCGGGACGCCACACATGACTGGGGCTGGTGATGCTGCTGCACTGGTTGAGAACACCCTCATGGCTCTCTCGCAGAGGAAGGAAGCTATTCAGGCGATTGCATCTGCTGTGAAATGTGCTGCTGAGACCAAATGTTGGCATAAGGTTTGGTGATCCACCAGATGAAAAGATGCAGACAAGTCAAGTAGCAAGAGGAGTGTTGACTTGCCGGGATCCTTGATGTTGTCAAGTTAAATCTTTAAGTCCAGTAAGGCCGATTCAGTGCTGTGGCCTGGACGGAAGCCAGATTGACATAGTCCCAGTAGATTGTGTAATTCAAAGAAGCTTTAGATCTGGAGATATGCAGCCCTATCTGGGACTTTTTGCAAGAAGTGGATGGTAGTAATGGGCCAGTAATTGGTGGGGGTATTCGGATCTAGGGTCATCTTTTTTAGAAGCAGAAGGACCCAGGCGTTCTTGGGGTTGGAGGGCACTGTGTTAGAGGTGAAAGAGGAGTTGATGAGGGGTGTTATTAAGGGTGACACATCTTCGATGCAGTCCTTGATGACAGTGGCTGGACAGATATTACCCTTGCAGCAGCATGGTTTAAGACCTTGGATGATTAGTGTGGTGTCTAGATTCGAGATGGGTTTAAAGCTGAACGGTGGTACATAAGGCTGGAGGGCCAGAGTTCCTTTAGTGGCCGTTGCAGGAGTCCCTATGGTGTTTTTTTGACGATAATTTTCTTTTGGAGGGTGTTGATTTTGTGAAATAGGGCGTTTTGAATATTACAACACCAAGTACTATCCTGGGGGCAGTTGGGGACAGAGGACAGAGGAGTCAGATTTGTGCAAGAATGGAAAGAGTTCTCTTGAACTGGACTTAGCTTTCTCAATCCTGGAGTTGTAAACAGTTTGTATCTGCATAATGATTGTTTTTTGTAGGCTTTGTCTGCCAGGGTGAAGTTAGCTTTATTCTGCTCGGTGGGGTGGTAGTCCCACTTGTCTACTGC
This sequence comes from Ambystoma mexicanum, assembly GCF_040938575.1. Lineage (NCBI taxonomy): Eukaryota > Metazoa > Chordata > Amphibia > Caudata > Ambystomatidae > Ambystoma > Ambystoma mexicanum. Next base: position 1,249,617,413 of record NC_090923.1, read on the forward strand.
CTGATGTTTGAGGAAGAGCATAGTTTTGAGTTCAGGGGAAAACCAGGAATTGTGATACAGGATCATTTTCGATTTTCCCTGTGTAAGGGAAGCAACCATATTGATAGCACGAGTGAGAATGGTGTTATACGTATCGACAAAAATGGTGGAGTCAGATCGCCACTCGGGACATGGACTAGCTCATCCAGCAATGGTAGGATGCAAGATCAAGTCATGTTTTTTGAGCTTCAGGTCACTGAGGGGGAGAGTCGAGCGGGTGGGCTTTGGGAAGAGAGTTTGTGATAGGTAGTGAAAAGGGATAATATTGTGGTCGGTCCATGGGTTAGGGGTGATTGGCAGTGACTGTAGTGTTGCAGTTCAGGTCAGCTATCCATTCCAGGATTCAGCCTTTGGTATGTGTAGGGTGCAGTATGCACTGTACAAAGCCAAGTTCAGTGAGTGAGTTAGCAAGGGCTTGCGCACTTGCGTCATCAGGGTCATTGAGACCAAGGTTAAGGTCACCCATGGGCATTATTTTTGGAGGTAGGTTGGTCTCAGAGAGAAGATGGAGGATATCCTCATTGAAGGTCACAGTAGTAGTAGGTGAAGTGTTGAATTTGATGGTCAGGAGCTCGCAGATTGGGAGGAGACGGTATCTATTTGTCTGAGTGGGAGAGAATATTTGGCCCATCAGAAGAAAGAAGAGACAAGTAAGACTTTGTAATGAGCCTGAGAATAGAAGATAAGAGAAGATTGTGACTCACATAAAACTGTGGGAAACACTGCATCACTGCAGCACCTTTTGGGAACTCTATACAGTAGCGGACACCAACTAGTTGTAACAAAACTAAGCACCAAACACAAGATAAACTTTGGACATTTGGATAATACTAGAAAAAGGCCAGGGGATTCCGAGTGGGTTGACTTGGAACTAGTGAAATTGAATAGGCAGGACATAAATGCTCTGAATTCAGGGACTTTGAGACATTTGGAAATATATTTACATGTACCTATAAGGTTCTCGTGTGAGGCAACTCCAGATCCTTCCCACGACCTGGAAGGCACCATTGGACAATAGCATCAAATGAGTATGCGGGGCATGAGGGAAACAGGAGAGAGGGAAGAGGAAATAGACACATTCCGCACACACCAGATGGACCTTTCCTATATTTCCTGTACGGAACACCAGGTTGACTGGAGAAGGTCTGTCCCTCTACATTCCTACTTTCCCACAGGGATGTCCCTGGGTGCCTTTTCCCATTGCAGTCATCTAGCAATCCTCAGGGGGAGTGGGGGTTGAAATGTTCCCCACCTGTGGTGCCCAGGTAGCCCTGGACAGTATGGCGGGTAAGCTTTGTCACAGGCAATGACTCACATTACGGAACTCATTGCATCACGCAGCAGCTAGTTGCCATTGATTGGCAGGTCCTTTGCTATTTTCTTTAACCTCAGTATAATGCAACACAAATGTGGAGAATAATATCAATGTTTGAAGTAGCAAGAGAAAAAACTCGTAAAAGGAGCATTCAACAATTGTATCCTCAACTTGCAGACTGGCACTACCATATCAAAAATGGCCAATCCTATCATATATATTTCACTGCTATCTGCTCTTTCTGCATCATGGAGCAGCTGATTGGCAGCAAGGCCTCTCTATATAGTGCTGCAGGAGCGCTGACAGAGCTTTCTCGAGCCCGATTTAACAATGAAGGTGGGGATGCTGAAAAATAGAAACAGCACAAGGACAGTGACAATACATCGGATTGTCCTCTTCTTTGGTGAGACAGAATCATGGATGGTAGTGAGACTGAAGGGTCCTTAAGAAGTTCATGCCCCTGTTCTGTGGGGTGATCTGGGCTGGAAGGTCTCCACAGTGGCAGGGTTTAAGTTCTTCCTGTAATTCTCTTCTTCAGAACATGGTGTATTCAGTTTTTATTCGAATTATACGGGATGGTGTGCAATAAAGCTCAGGTGAGAGAAACCTAAATTTCTTGTGCCACAGAATGAGAGGGATTCGTGTTTGTGTTTATTGAAGAGTGGGAATTCTAGTTGAAGAACATCTTTTCCTGTTCAAATCCCAGGATATTGTACTCCAGACAGGCATAATTGAATATGCAATGCACTTCACGTGGAACAAGATCATGATGCAAGCAATATAGTCCTACTTGCTGGCAACTGTGATCAGCCTGACAGATGCCTGCTCTAATCCTGCCTTTCATGGACCAGCCTGCTTCTCTGAAGATGCCACAGTCAACAGAGCACTGCCATAATACAGTGTAGCAGAGCGTGAGCCGCTGATCAAAAGTCTATCTCAACGATAATCGTTTTTATTCTTTTCCGGTTGCACAGATGGACTCTGGTTCCTTCAATTACATTCATTATCTAACGGCTGGTTGCAGCATGCACTCCAGGGCAACGTTCTGCAATTACACGTGCAGTTTATTTATTTTTGCATTTATATCTGCGCACCAAGCCCTGAGGCATCTAGGCGCTAGTTAAAGAAAGTGCATGGTACAGTTCAAATAATTCAAGAACAAGCATATGGGATACAGCATGGTGGTAGGTGGTAAAAGCACACTGTGGCAAGCCATAGCTCTTGGTACAGGGGCTACTTCAGGCACGCAAACAACTTAAAAGACAAGATAGGTGTGTGTAAACAGACTGGAAAAAGCCTCACCTCATGGTACGGGGGCTACTGCAGGCATGCAAACAACTTAAAACACAAGATAGGTGTGTGTACACAGACCGGCAAAGCCTCACCTCATGGTACGGGGGCTACTGCAGACATGCAAACAACTTAAAAGACAAGATAGGTGTGTGTAAACAGACTGGCAAAGCCTCACTTCATGGTGCGGGGGCTACTTCAGGCATGGAAACAACTTAAAACACAAGATAGGTGTGTGTAAACAGACTGGCAAAGCCTCACTTCATGGTGCGGGGGCTACTTCAGGCATGGAAACAACTTAAAAGATAAGATAGGTGTGTGTACAAAGACTGGCAAAGCCTCACCTCAGGGTATGGGGGCTACTGCAGGCATGCAAACAACTTAAAACACAAGATAGGTGTGTGTACACAGACCGGCAAAGCCTCACCTCATGGTACGGGGGCTACTGCAGACATGCAAACAACTTAAAAGACAAGATAGGTGTGTGTAAACAGACTGGCAAAGCCTCACCTCATGGTACGGGGGCTACTGCAGACATGCAAACAACTTAAAAGACAAGATAGGTGTGTGTAAACAGACTGGCAAAGCCTCACTTCATGGTGCGGGGGCTACTTCAGGCATGGAAACAACTTAAAAGATAAGATAGGTGTGTGTACAAAGACTGGCAAAGCCTCACCTCAGGGTACGGGGGCTACTGCAGGCATGCAAACAAGCATAAAAGATAAAATAGGTGTGTGTACACAGACATGCCTCACCTCACCTCACCTCATGTTATGGGGGGATACTTCAAACCTGCAAACAAGCTTAATAACAAAATAGGTGTTTGTACACAGACTGGCAAAGCCTCACCTCATGGTATGGGGGGCTACCTAGCTGCATACCTAGTTGCATAGCATTTTGCATAGATCGAGAGATCTAAACAAAGGAGGTTATCTGACAGCAGTGTAGAGAGGGAATACATGTAGACATTACAACAAACTAAGGGTAGTGGAAAGGTCCTGAGGCATCAGGTTGCAATCGGTGGTTGGTGTGGTAACAGTGGTACGGTGGTTGCATGGTAGAAAGACATATAGAATACAGAAACAAATAGAAAACATCACTTTGAGACTGAGGGTTACATTGCTAAAGATAGAAAGGAGTCATAGCAGAGGTGTGGGAATGGGCGCGGTGGTGGTAGTAGTTCAGTAGTTTATAGAAAAATACATGGTGCGGACCGAGTGAGTGTGAATCATGGTGCAAGACCAGCACTGAGTTATGTTATAAGCCCAAAACACAGAGTCATGCTGGATGTAGGATAGCTCGAAGATGATGTAACTTGATCCACGAGAGGAGTAGCTGGAAACGTAGTTAGGAAACAGTATGGCAATAGCATTAGCCGCGTGTGTGCAGGTTGTAGGAGTTTCCAGTACCAGAGTAGGAGGAGAGGATGGGTGAAGTGAGAGGCCTGTATGGGGACAACTAGCAACGGGTGCGAGATCTGATGCAGCCGGTAAATGGTCCTGTTAGGTCCTTCAGGTGCTCCTACAGTGCCATAGGATTAGTTGCATCTAAGTATTTGCAAGCCTACACAGGATCTCTTGCTTCCTTGCGGTTTCAGTGTTGCTGTGGCAAGCTAATGACAAAATAATAAAGCCTCTAACATACATAACTGTAATCATGTGTTCTTTGTGTAGTTGGGTGTGTGATTGTGTCCCGATGTGCGGATGGCACGTGTGCTTCATATCTAACAATGCTATGTCGTGGTGTCTCTAACCAGTTGGAGCATGTCTTCTCAGCGCTTTAGTCAAGGCTGTCAATTGAAGTGTCTCTGACGAGGGCTGGTGACTCCTTATCCACTCTAGGTAGTGTTGGTGCTGATACTGGGCTATATAGTTGTCGGAGTGGGTACTTTTCAGTGTATTTGTCAAGTGGGGGAGCAGTGGGCGTTGGTGCAAACCCATATGAATTGCCATATTGTAGTAGGTTGTTCTTCCAGCTCGAGTATTTTGGGGGAGGGGGGGTAGGGGCCGATTTCGACCTTCCATCTTCACTATTGTCTTGGATTATGCACTAGAGACGATTGTAAGCATCATTCTGCATTGCGATGAAAGCAGACAATCAGCCCTATACTTATAGCCAGGAAGGTGAGGGCAAGAGGAGCAAACATTTTGCTTCTACTTGGCTTAGATTTATTTAGTTATTTGCTTATTTACTCCTTTGTTTATTGGACTTGTATAAGGTGCATGACACATGCGTGTAGATAGGCAAAATCCGGTTCTGGATTTGTTTTTATCAGTCGACACAGCGTGTGATATCGTGCTTCCCTCTGAGTCTGAGGAACAGCTTGGTGAATATCATTGACCCCCTGAACGGTAGTGGTTTTGGTACTGGTGCCTGGTTTACAACTGATTGATTGGTACTCTAGGAGGAGGTTGTGTGAGGGTAAATTGAATTGAATTTATTTATAGAGTGCTATACACCAAAGCGCTGTACAAAAAACAGATAAATGGTACTAATCGAATGGAATCAACAAGTGGGATCAGAAAATTAGCAGGTAAAGGGTGAGTAAATGGGACTTAAGCCGAGAACGAAAAAGGGGAAGAGAGGAGAGGGAACAAAGAAGAAGAGTGTTCCAAGCAGAGAAAACAAATCAAAAATGGGATTTATCACAGGCAGGCCGGGGAACGCTAAGTAAGAAGAGGGATTGAGAATGAAGCGGATGGGGCGGGGTGGCATAGAAAGAAATAAAGGCAGGGAGAATGCATGGGGATAGACCATGTAGACATTTAAAAACACGTAAACAAGAAGATGTACCCTTCCTAGTGTACGAAGCTCAAGGCTATAATACTTTATTGGTACAGGAGTATACTCCTGTCCATAGATTAGTGTATAGGTTGGTCTATTAAGTGGTAGATCCAAATCCATTTAAAAACACAACAAAAGAATATTGAAAAGGAGACATGGTTCAAAAGAGAGCCAGTGCAAAGACACTGGAGCAGAAGAGATGGAGTCACAAGAAGATAGAGAAAAGAGGAGGCGAATAGATGAATTATAGATATAACGAAGAGGAGCAAGATAGGGAACAGATGAGAGAAAATCAAAGAGGATACAAGAATTTTATATGCATTAAAAGAAGGAAAAGGTCTAGACTTACAAATGTTTTAAAGATTAAATGAATGTGTAATTGCATTTCTTCTACCATTTATATTATTTTAACTATGTATGTCAGAGGTGTGATGAGGTGAGCAGGGGATTTCATTTTACTGCCTCGGGCTATCCCACCCTTAAAACGGCACAGTGCACTGCCTACGGATACTTCCTTCTCTATCTGACAGCAGGTCGGAGAGGTTAAGAGATGCTCTTCTGCTGTTAGAAAAGAGGGTATAAACTGGGCATTATGAGCTTGGGAGATGGGTGAAACTAGACAATGGCCCTCATTATGAGGTTGTGTGTAGGCCATTGGTAGTACCAGCGGCCTACCAGCAAACCTCGGCTTACCATTTCCGCTTCCCAATATCCAAGTAATACTGGGATATTACGGGCGGCTGCAGAATGTTAAGTTCTCATTCCCGCAGAGTGCCAGAGGACTCAGCGGGAATGGGAACACTGAAGCACCGGCACCATTAATAACGGTGCTGGTACTTCAGTGAATTCTCTGCTTGTAGGGGCCTGCACTACCGGCAGGTCAGGTCTGCTGCTAGTTCACAGCCCCTATTGGCACACTCTGAGTGACCCAGTCCAGTAAAGGTGGCAGTAACCTTTGTAACCGGCACTTTCTTTTGAACTGGGTCACTCGTAATGAGGGCCATTAATATGTGCTTAATAGATTGTGCAAAAGTGGTAATTCGTCTTTAGGGGATTAAGCTAAACTAGGCAATTAATTCTGGCAGCATTTTGTGTAATTGGCAAAAGGCACATGAGGCATTGGGGGAAGCAAGGACATGCATCTTTATTTATTTATTCATTTATTTATTTGTTTAATTTGTAAAGCACACACAAACCCAAAGGCATCTAGGTGCTGTTGGAGGAATCAAGTTATATGTGGCCCGAAGGTAATGCACAGGTAATTTGCAGGTGAATAGACAATTACATACAGAATATATAGAACATAGGAACATAGCGGATAAAGACAGGGTATGCGAGATTTAAGCAAACAGCCAGGGCTCTCCGGAAAGCCCAGAAGGATTACTATGGCATATTGGAGAGAATCCCACTATTTAGCTGCAATGACTGGAAAACGTGTCCCTCCAACTTTGGTGCATTTAAACTTGGGTGGAACAAGTTTGTGGGTGAATGGAGTTCTGGTACGCCTAGGTGAGTAGGTTATGGCAATTTAGTTGAGTATGCCATCGGGCAGGGGATAGCATTTACTTGGCGGGTCAAGGAGAGGGTTGCAGCAAGGTAGACCCCTAGGGTTTTGACCACTTGAAAGACTGAGATCATGGTGCCATCGATGCAGAAGGCTGAGTATTTAGGGTTGAGTTCTTTTTTTTTGCACAGGTGATGGTCCGATAAGAAGGCATTCGGTCTTCTCATCGTTGAGACAGAGGCCATGGATCGCGACCCTGGCTTGGATGGTTGCGTAGTCTGTCCTCAGATAAGCCACGTCGTTAGTGTCATTGCCAGAAAGGGGGAGGAGAATTTGTGTGTCATCGGCTTAATAAGTGTATGCTGTGCCAAGGGAGTCCAGAAGGTCAAAGAGCGGCTTTGTGAATATGTTATTTAGCGTGAGGGAGATGCATGATCCTTGAGGTACTCCACAATTGATAGAGGAGGGAGGAGCGCTGGCATTTTCAGAGAAGACTTTCATTGCTCTACCTTCCAGGAAGGAGATGATCCAGGGCGCCACTTCTGGTGAGAAGGAGGCTGCAGTGGTGAGGTGGTGGCAGAGGATATTATGGTCAACTAGGTCAAAGGCCACGAAAGCCCCGGTAAAGTCCTGCTTTGCCCACAAACGCTGCATTTCTGTCCGTGGACTTCTGAACTTTCTGTGCTGAACTGGATTGGATTGCCGTATTGTGCACACTGCAACTACCAGAAGGTGAACCAGCGTGCAAGCAACTACTCTAACTATCCATTTATACAAACTCCACACAAACTCATATAACAGTGCTTTTCATTGATTTTAGGCTGTGCTTTCATAACGTGTGGGCGTCACGATAAAACTGTGAACACGCGCGCACTGCGCACGCGCACTGGAGACAACCACAGTAAAGTCCTGCTTTGCCGCTTCGCCGCGGCGCTGCAGGCTGAGTCTGGGAAACTTATAGCTTTAATCAATTGTAAGTGATTTTATTGTTTATTGATTATTTAAAAGTTGAAAAGTGTTTTATTATAACCAGCAGCCACGCTACCTACACATAAGGAAAGGGTAATTTATGCGTTACTGTCCTTATACCTTGAATACAAGTATGCCTGACTCCCTGAGCGCCTTGCTTACTACCTATGTAATTACACCCAAACAAAAGAAGCTATCACGTGTGTCAAAGAAACCCATCACTTTGACTCCAATTTTAAGAACCCCTTTTGGCGAATAAAGATATCCGTACATTTTGCGCCAAATGCGCAAGGAAATGCCTGATGATTTTTCCATTGTGCCTCCCTTGACTGATCCAATTATGTCAGTCCATTTGAGTATGATCAACCCCAGGTGAACACCTATTGTCTCTGATGCCACCATTCTAGCAAATGCCCAATTAGATTCTGTATGTCAGGATGTAAGAACTGGAGTACCTGGCATTCGAACCTTAGCAACAGTAAATGAGGTCTCTGCCCATGCCCCTGATTTTTCTGATGTATCCAATATCTCTATACATGCCAGTGAAGGCAACTTGAGCAGATCACATGAAGATCACCCCCGTGAAGATGCTATCCAAAGCATAATGGGTTCCACCATCCATGAGCCTTTTTTTATTGCCTATGCCGCGGCATTGTTTACCGACTGATACCTCTGTCAATCCTATGGAAAATCTGGCCCTGATTGAAATAACCCTGGCAGCTGTAAACACCACCATAGCCAGTCTATACAAGCTATTTGAATATCTTGATATAAAAATTTCATCTCAAGCTGGTCAGATAAAGCAAATTGCGGAAGGGATTGCAATGTTGTTTGTTACTAATCTGAACCCCCCAAATTCTATTTGTAAGGTCGATGTGGCGGTGGGTACAGACAATCCTATGCTTGAAATAAATGGCGACAAGGGTTTGCCCTGTTCAAATTCAGCCCTACCAGCATTTGCTAATATTATTCGTCCTATTTCCTCTCCTGTTTCAGATGCATTGACTGCTAATGATTCATGGATCAATCTAGATAGCAGTCCTAAAAATAGTCGTTCTACCAGACTGCCTACTTCTACCATTGTTGACTCTCAAAAAAAGTCAAAACCTTCCGGCATAGGATTGAACAAGCCAAAAGCAAAAATTGTGCTCAGAAAGAGAGTCTACGGGGCGCGTCAATCCCAGGCCACACCACAACCCTCAGCTCCAATTGTCCTTCCCATCAGACTGCCTCTAGCTACGCTAACGGCACACCCACAGAACTCTCCCCGTATGTCTACTGAAAGACCGGTGTCCATCATGAGCTCTGGCCCCTCTTACCTCCCAACTGAATATGCCCCACTCACGGAGATCATTGATTTGATCGATGTGCCAGTGCCAGAGACTCTCCCTGCCCCTTCAGTAGCTCAGGCCCAAGCAACCAGGGAAAGTGATGTTAACACTGCCAAGTCGCACAGGTGTCCTTGGACATGGGACCCCCCTCAAATGAACTTGGTGCCCAAGATCGAGTAACATCAATAAAGGCTGCAGTCGAGGCTTACTTAACCGAGCATGCAACCTCAATTTCTTCTGAACATGCATTAAGTGGGTCAAATCTTGGACTGTTGTTCAATAAGCTTGTAGCGATTTCCCACATTAATACAATGGGTGCTAAATCCAACTGTAACTCTCCAAGTGAGTTGCCGAGTTCATGGAAAAAAGTATGTTTTGGTCCTGAACCTGGGACCACATTGAAACATGATAAACACTCATTAAAACCTACAAATAAAAAGGAGTCTGCTCGAGTTGGCCATCTTTTGTCTGGAAACACCTTCTCTAATTGCCATTCTCTAATTCTTAAATACAGAGATGCTCCTTATGAAAAATAAGACTTGTGTAGGTCTAGTATTTTAATCCTTTTTGGGGATGTGGACAACTGCAAGATATTGCTTCAAGTGATATCGACCAAGTGGAGTTTGTATGTGATCAAAATCTTGCAATTGTATGTTTATGGATCAAATCTGGACTAGTCTTGAACTGAATATGGAAAGAGAAAATTGAACTTTTCAAGGTGGGTTTTTTGGTTGCGCAGGATCCAGAACATCTAATAGCTGAGGCTCAAAAAGGTGATCAGTCACAATCCCCCAGTTCTTTACCAAACTGCCCGGCGGTCTGCACTTGTTCTTATTGTGGCCCAGTAGTCTTTCCCGCCCAGTCTATTTCTGCCACACATCAAACATAACCATCAAAAGAGTGTCCTCAAGAAAATTTTGTTTAGTATCTTGGAATACCAGAGGCCTCTCTCATCTTCAATGGTCATCATCTCATCACATTAACAAATATGATATAGTGGCTTTGCAAGGAACTTGGCTTGTGACAACTCCTGTATGGGATGATCATGTCATCAGTCTTTTACCAGCTGTAACAGCCGCCAGAGGAATACCTACTTCTGGCCTTTTAGTAGCGGTAAGAACCAGTAGGGACTAAAAATTAAGTGGGCATCTCCTAATAATTTTATAGAATTAGTGAAAATCACTTGTGCCACCCAAACGATAGCCTTAATCAATCTGCATCGAAACCCTCTTGGGTTGACTGATGAAATTTTTTATAGAGATCTATCGATGGTATTGGGTTGATATCTTGTGATCATTCTATAGATGCTACGTTGATGGTAGGAGACCTCAATCTTAACTGCATAAACCTAAAACAAATTGTCAAAAATTAGAGAGTGTGAGATGGCTCAATTTTATTAAAGACCATAACCTGCATATGGCCAATGGGGCAATTGCGGGTGACATCCCCCCTAAAGTGACGTGGGAGAGAGGCATTTCCAACTCAATAATTGACTATGGGCCTCATTACACGGTAGGCGGAGGACCAAGGTGCTATTAGCACCTTGGTCCATGCCGGTAAAATACCAGCACCGCCTTGGTGGAAAGGGGAATTACCGCCCTATTCCAAGGTTGGCGGGGCAGTAATTCCCCCTTCCCCCATTGCCCTTCCCCATTCCCATTTTTGCCCCATAGGGCTCTATGGGAATGGGGAAGGCGCTAATTATGGTGCCGCAAATTGTGGTACCGTAATTAGCACCCTGGTTCCTTTGCGGGTTGGTTTTTAACCCTGCTATACAGCAGGCGTTAACGTACCTACCCGCAAAGGGACCTCGTAGTAAGGCGTTAAGGGTTAACGGTCACCGGTACCATTACCGGAGACCGTTAACCCTTACCGCCTTCCGTGTAATGAGGCCCTATGTCTTTGTCTCGAATAGCCTCTTCCACAGGGCTGTTAAATTTGAAATCCTGCCCCAATCAATCAGAAATCATCATATGCTGACCTTTGAATGGCTGGAAACACGTGATCATACCCTACCACCACAATTCTGGTCTAAGCAAGCCCTAAACGTGAACAATGCTAAAACGCATTTTAAGTGGACACATGCCTAGCTAAATGCTCTCAATCTTGTTACTCAAGGCTTACACCTTTTGAAACGTGACTTTTACACAGACATGCTCCCTTCGTTTGGTTCTTTATACATTGGAAGATCTCCTAACGTACTAAAACATAAACACCAATATGACCAAACTCTTCAGCAAGTAAGATGTACCTAGAGGAAAGAATTAAGAGCTACTCTTAAGCTCCCATTAAATGAACAAGAATGTAATCGTCGGAAAATTAAATGTCAATATCGAAATTGGTATCGAGCAAGAAGGGCCACGCTCTACCAGCAGGATAGCGAAGCATTTTTATGCTCTGCAAATAACAAAAACTCTGCTCAAATGTGGTCGCTACTTATCGCGGCGTATCAATCGCAAACCACTCTTCAATTGTGTGGTGTTTCTGAAGCGCAATGGCTCAATCACTTCTCAAAACTAGACGCAGACCCTAATTATGCTGATTTTACTTACTCTCCATCATCTCTATACCATTGGAGCCTAGAATGCTCGCCTATAATTATTGAAGATTTCATAAAGAAATCATCGTCTTCGCGTGCAGCAGGGCCCGATGGATTAAACAATTTTATGCTCAAACAAAATTCATCCAAATGGGCTGCGATATTAAATAATGTATTCCATCAAATTGTTCTTTTTTTAAAAATTCCCACATCATGGCAGTCATCCCTACTTGTTCCAATCTTCAAGAAGGGCGACAGGGAATCTCCCGCTAGCTATCGTCCAATAGCATTGCGTGATGCTCCAGGGAAGATTTTTGCTCGATTGATACTAAGAGATTTCTCCCTTTGGACTGAAAGCTGCAAGCTCCGTGATCCCTGTCAGACTGGTTTCGTTGCTGGTTTAGGAACGAATATTAACCTACTGACTCTCAATGCCTTTAAAGCTCAGGCTCAATCAACAAAACAACCGTTATACTTTGCCTTTGTTGATTTACATTCAGCCTTTGAATCTGTTTCCAGAATCAAACTAATGGAAAAGCTACTTTTGGCTAACTGTCCAGCAACATTGTGTGATATTATTCATGCCTTACACTCGTCAATGACCATAATGGTCGGATTATCCATATCTGGCTTAGTATCGGCAGCAATTCCAACTTTTAGAAGGTTGAAACAGGGCTGCGTTTTGGCCTCGGCCATTTTCAACTTTTTCATTCATGATGTGAGTGAAACATTTCTTCAGGTAATGTCAGACTCGCCAAAAATGAACGGTATAACCATTAAAGCCCTCTGGTACGGAGATGACCTGGTGTTGGTCTCCAAAATGCCGGTAGGCTTGCAGAAATTACTATCTGCTCTAAATGCATATTTGATTGCAAATGAGCTAGTAATTAATCTAAACAAAACATAAGTGGTCTAGAAGAACACAATTTGACTGGAAAATTGATAATAGGTTAGTGGATGTGGTTCCAACGTACCTTTATCTAGGGGTTCTGTTTGATGGTTCACCCTCCATTGATTCGCACTCCAGGACACTAGACCATAAGATCTCAACTGCTATTTCACAGACAAAAATTATTCTATATAAATTTGGCAAATTTACCATTAGGCGCGCAATCTCCTACTGGAGACAAAAAGTAGGGCCTACTATATTGTATGGCCTTGAGACTAAGAATAGTGTCACTCCTATTGTTCTGCATAGATTAGAGCAGAAATACTGGAGAGGTGTGTTACATCTCCCTCAATGTGTACCTGGTCCTTGGTTAAGACACGAATTAGCCCTGACGTCCTTGAGTGCGGAATATCACTGGAGTCTTAGTGCCTTGTTTCGCAAGTGCTTGAACTTTGTAAGACCTGATAACATACTTGCCATATTATCAACCTACATGCTGACCTCTGAACACTCATTTGCTAAAACTTGGGTTTCATATGTTTACAATATTTTGGCTAGAGCTGATCTGACTTTGGAAGTTCTTATTGCTAATCCTACTCGAGCGAAAGAAAAAATCTTTAGATGGGATTGGATTAATACGCAAACTGATTGCCTCTCATATAAAGATTACCAAGTCTTGGCCTTTGAACACAAAATGCTCAAGGTTTTGGCCTCCTATTTAAACCAGTCTCCATCACCACAAGTAAGAACAACCATTTTACGTCTCTGGTTCAATTTATTTCCAACGTGTGACGTTTTGACTAGAAGAAGACTATTGCCTTCGAATGAGAACTATTGCACTTTCTGTCGAAACATGGCTGTCAAGGAAACTCTTAAACAAATTATAGCCAAATGCCTGGCTGTAAATGACTCACGAAGGAAATATTTTGATTCGCACATGTCCTACTTTAGTGCGATACCTCCTGACACCCGATGGTCGGTATTACTCTCCACTAATTCAACAAGCATTCATATTGCTATTCATAAATTTCTGGCAGCAATAAAACTAAAAGAGAATTATATCCCTCTATTGGGATTCGAATAATGGGAACTTTCAAACTCAATGATCTAATCTGTAATGTTTGGGAAAAGTAATTCTCGGAATGGTCCTTGTGTTTTAAAAATCTGTGTAACTTATACAAAATTGATATATGGCATACTTTTGATTGAGCAATCAAGAGACTCTCTTTATGGAATTATGCTTGAGTGGAAACTAGGAGTCATGATTATGTTTAATTACTAAATAAATGGAATTTAAATTGTCACACTTTCCCCTTTTGTATTTGGCCAAGTTTCGTATAATTTGTTCCCTTCCTTATTTTTATCTTTTATCTTCTCTAAGATTTTATGATTGTTTTGACTTATCTTCTAACCTTTTATTCCATTTGTATTGTCATATTTGCTGATTATAATGTACTAACAATGTAAATTAATTTTTGTTAAATATTGAAAAAGTTGATTTATTCAGCTATATTCAATAAAGATTAAAAAAAAAAAAGAAAATGTCTATGAGGAGGAGCAGGGCAGGTTTTCCCTCATTCCTGATCTCGTCAATCTGGATTTTGAGGTCTAGGAGTGCTCACTCTGTGCTGTGATCTGGACAGAAGCCTGATTGTCAGACCCCTAGGATGTGGTTTGCTTCCAGCTGGTGTTGAATTTTGACACATGTTGCTCTGTCAAGTATTTATAGTAGGAAGAGGACTGTGGTGATGGACCGGTAGATGTTGGGTAGAGCAGGGTTGAGTGAAGTTTTTTTTAGAAGGGGGAGAACCCAAGCTTCGTTAAGGCTGGACAGTACCATGCCTGCTGAGAAGGAAGAGTTGATAAATGCTTTGATAAATGGTGTCAGTGCTTTGGCACAGTCTTTCATCCCCTTTGCATCTTGATGGTTTCAAACTTTTTAGGATGCGTAGGGATTCTTGTTCAGTGATTTTATTGAAGCAAAACAGTATGGGTTCCTGGGGTATTAGAGGGAGGGTCGTAGGTGGCTTCTATGGCCAGGCGAGTGTGCTTTAGACTGGCTTGTATGGAGAGTATTTTTTTTCAGTGCATGTCAATTTTTTGCAACATGCCGTTCTGTATGCTGGTGCACCAAGCTGAGTTTTTGGTAAGGGTGGAGGGTCAGGAGGCAGGGGCTTCCAGTTCCGTAAGGATCGGGAATAGTTGTCTGGTGTCAGATTTAGCATTGGCTATTGTGAGGAATTCGACCATCCGCATGGGGCGGGTGCTCTCGCATGGGCTTTTTTGATTTTTTTGATACGTAAAAATGAATGATGAGAGATCAACCTCCAAGGACTGTGTGAGGCCATTCAACAGAGATTATCTGCTTCCTGTACAAAACTCATAGTCACATATACTCCGGGAAGGCACATCCTAGAGGTGTCAAAAGATGCACAAGAAAGCTCAATTACCCCTCTTTTTGTCCACCTTGGAATTAGATCAGGGACAAGGAAAAAAGAATATCGATAAATTATCTATTTCATCTATCTAAGATTCACATCGAACAAAACATTTTTTCCAAAGAGTAAACAAAGTGAAAGCACATTTTTAATCAATACATTTTTCGCACATGGGTATAAGGTGGGTGCTTTTCACAAGGCACCTCACGCATTTAAAAAGAATTCATGGTTAGAAAAACAAGTACTAAAAAGTCCAGCAAAAAACACATTTTCTACTAATGGTGTCTAAGGTTAGTATAGTGACAGTTGTAACAGATCACCTTAACAAACTGTATTCAAAATATTGATTGTTAATTGTTTTGCCATTAGGGGGAACATACTATGAATGTCCAGCATAGGAAGTGCTAGTGCTGTAAAAAAAGACACATTGATTTGAATGTCTGCGGGATGTCTACATATGTTTCGGCACACAGATTACATCAACACCATCCCTGGTCTTCAGCTGTTTTTAGTTGTGGCCCTCTTCAGGACAGTATATTCTTTTTCGGGTGGACACTAAGTTCAAACAAACAGATCCCCTGTTTTTTCACAGTGTTTCAAGTGCTGAGGAAAATGAGAGTGTAAAATGTGTGTTAGTGCCTGGTCTGGACAAACACATGGTTAAAAAACTCTTTTGGTAAAAATTCATGTGTTTAGGGCACTTTTGTTACCTCCTTCTTTTCCTTTATTCACTGAGACATATAAAAACACAAATTGGTGAACATCGAACAAACATCAGGAACCAAACGCCAAATAAACCTTTGGTTGCCCCCTACCTGCAGTTGAAACACAAGCCACGTGAAATCTTCTGGTTCATCATCCAAATGGTCCAAATACTCAAAAGGAGGAGGAGACAGAGATCTGGCACTTCGTAAATGTGAGCAGAAATTGATTTTTGACCAGGATACAGTAAAAAGTGGTTTAAACTCAGCAGTAGAATGGGGTATCTTCTTCTAATAAAGTGGTGAAACTTCATCCCTATTTAAGAGTCCATCCACTATGGCCAGTTGACAAACCCTCAAGCACTGAGGCGAAGACACCTCCTTTCTTTATTTGATAGATTTTCCAACTACACACCTCTATCAATAAGTTTCAAGTAATCAGGAGTATGCAGGGTCTCCAACACGGAGATATCCATTAGCCATATCTATATGAGCAGGATATTATGATATAAATTGCAATATCAGTGGCAATCAAATCTGAAATTTGGGACCACCATTTTTCTTACAAATTATCTCCAGTACTGATAAAACATGTTATTGCCTTTTTCGGTACATTCAAGACCGTCTTTTTACACCACACAGTGAATGTACTGCATTTGAGACTCTTCCAAGATGGCCGCCCAAATTCGACGTCCATCCGATCTAAATAACAAGTACCAACGTGGACTAGACGTTATTTCATATAGTCACATGACACGGAAACACGGAAGGTTACCATAACAGTTCCCGGCACCGCGGAAGACGAACCAATTTCCACGCGTGGTCAGCAAAGTTCCGCCACGCTGTGAGTAATGCTCGCATCTACATTCCACAAGGTAAACCATTTTTAAATACGGAATACGTCCAAAATCCGAAAGCAGACGCATAGAGGTATAAACAGATGCACGCCCTCTTGATAAAAGAACACTTCTTTTCCCAACAACGAAGGAAGAACTCCTCTAACGTCCCTCCCACCTTTTGTTTCCACAGCCGGTGGGCGAGACGTATGCGAAAACCGCAAGGACCAAGTGGCATCTATTTGAAAGACTGCGCATAATTTTTGATTGGGAAGCCCATCTTTTCGGCGCCACCTCTATAAATAAACAGCCCAAATAACAGAAGGTCAGTACATGTGCCACATAACCTGTGCCACTTTAAAAAGCAGAAAAACGTTTTTGAGAATTTTCAATACCTGATTATATTTATCAATAGGTTTGCAAAGCGACTTGAAAAGAAACAAATGTTGAAAAATCCACGATAATCACACGACGGCTTCCTTAAGACGTTGGCCAATTGTAAAAGCAGAATACAAACAGACTGCTGCGTAACGCAACCCACGAAAAGGAAGTGACTTCCTATTCTCTTCATTAAAGAAACTAAGCTTTAGTCCAACCATAAGTGAATACAAAGGTCAGTGAATAAGGGAAAAGAAGGGGGTAACAAAATGCCCTAAACACATGAATCTTTACCAAAAGAGTTTTTTAACCGTGTCGTTGTCCAGACCAGGCACTAACACAAATTTTACACTCTCATTTTCCGTAGCACTTGAAACACTGTGAAAAAACAGGGGATCTGTTTGTTTGAACTTTGTTGTCAACCCGAAAAAGAATATACTGTCCTTAAGAGAGCCAAAACTAAAACAACAGAACACCAGGGATGGTGTTGATCTAATCTGTGTGCCGAAACAAATGTAGACATCCCGCAGACTTTCAAATCAATGTGTCTTTTTTTACAGCACTAGCACTTCCTATGCTGGACATTCATAGTATGTTCCCCCTAATGGCAAAACAATTAACAATCAATATTTAGAATACAGTTTGTTATGGTGATCTGTTACAACTGTCACTATACTAACCTTAGACACCATTCGTAGAAAATGTTTTTTTTGCTGGACTTTTTAGTACTTGTTTTTCTAACTATGAATTTTTTTAAATGCTTGAGGTGCCTTGTGGAAAGCACCCACCTTATACCCATGTGTGAAAAATGTATTGATTAAAAATGTGTTTTCACTTTGTTTACTCTTTGGAAGAAATGTTTTGTTCGATGTGAATCTTAGATAGATGAAATAGATAATTTATTGATATTCTTTTTTCCTTGTCCCTGATCTAATTCCAAGGTGGACAAAAAGAGGGGTAATTGAGCTTTCTTGTGTGTCTTTTGACACTTTATAATTAGTCCCTACTCTAGCTCAATCCCCCTTCAACAAAAAATTGGGACTCACCCTCCTTTACGCCCACATCCTACAGGTGCCGTCTTCCCCTGTCATATTCAGCTGGAATGTGATAGCCCCTGGTACATCAAAGCATCTCATGGAGGGGGAAAGCACACCTTCCTCCAGCATGGTCATCCTAATTTAAATATCAAAGGCTCGATGGAGCTGCTTTCCTTTGTCCTCTGGCTGGTAGCAGTGCATACTAATGAGAGATAATCGAAGCAAGCCAGAAGGGACTTGGTTGCCGGAATAGGACAACAGGAAAGGCGGGGCTAACACCCCCTTGGTATGCTTTGTGTCACCTTGTAGCTAGTTTCCACCTCTCTATATGAAAGGCAGTGAAATGCATGTCTGGGTCCACTATTTACAGTAGGCAAACCCCTGCAAAGCTGACCCCTTTCAGAGGGGAGAAGTATGTGGTTTGGAGGAGACAGGAAGTCTGCTCCCAGCACAGACTTCAAGGCTACCCTGTGCTTTAATCAAGAGTCACAGAGGGCTCAGTTAACCAGAGAGACACTTTGATCTACAACAGACAGGGAGATGGGTGGGACTTGGGTATATGTTGTCACCCCTTGTTTGTCCTGTTGCACAGCACTCTGGTCCTGGCCTCATGCAAAACAGAAGATTGTTGGTGGGGACCCAGGATTGGTTCCTTAAGGTAGGCTTAGCCTGCACCAATCACTAGGGCCCATTTGGCTTTAGAAGAGGGCGGAACCCCTCACTTAGGAGATCATGTGAAGACTTTGAAAGGAATAAGAAATATGACTCATTTGGACTAGAGCTGAAGGTACAGTCTACCTTACATCTTGTGCCAGTGAAGGAAGGCCTGGAGTTCCAAGAGGGAAGCAGGATCCCTCCCCTCAACTGCTCCCAGGGAACAGAGGGAGGTACAAGAGTCAGAAGACCCATCCAGCAGCTCCAGAATCAGTACCCAGCCAGCCCACATCATGCCCTGTTAAATTCTGCCAGCAAGCTTCCTAAGTGGGAAGTGCCGGAGAGTATCTGAACTAAGGACAAGGCTGTTGCCCACAAACACCCTCCTGAGCTTTGGGCCGTCCACCTTGAAAGGACACAAGCCCTACGAAGAGGCTAGAAGGAGTGCCACACAAGCATCATCCAGCTTACATCTTTTAAGGACATTTTCGAGACAGTTGAGTCCTCAAACTGCATCCTGCTGCACCGCTGACTGTTGTCATGCCGCAGTCACCAGAGCCATCCGAGACGCCTCAACCAGCATTCCAGATCTGCCAACCAGCACAGAGACAATGATTCTTGGCCCAGAGCCGCCACGCAGGACAGCCTGCAGGCATTTGTCCAGCCTTGCTTGCCGAACTGCCTGCTGCCTGGTACCCGCAGCTGTCTCCCACCACTAACTTTGTCTCAAAGGCTGCAAAGTGCCCTGGAACTGCCTCAATGCTGTCGAGCACCAAGAACTTCTTCAGCACCAGGTACAGTGTGTTTCTGCGCCCCCTGGTCCTTTTTCGAAGGCCCCTAGAGACAGTTACGACCCTTTGCCCCCTCGGTGTTGAAACCAATAACCTTGAACAGTAAGACTGATTATTTTATCAACTACCCTTCTGTCAGTATCCAGAGTGCATCCCTTTCCTTCAAGAAACAACTGTCTGTCCTTTGTGTTCCTTTACAGGGTGGGTTGTTTTTTGTAGTGTGCTAAACTGTCTGTTGTAGTAATAATATAGTAGATATTTGTATACAACCTTGACTGGACAATCCTTTTATCATTGTAATAATTGTAGTTTCGCTGTGTTGCAACTAACCATTGATCCACAACCTTGTATTGTTGTATTGTTTATTTATTTATAGAGCGCACCGGGCAGTTAAGCAACTGGGCGCTTGCCAGAAGTACAATCTTAGGTTACACGTACATAAATATTATACATTTCTTATGTTACAAGATCACATATACAGCATTTGTTATGTTACAAGTGTCACATAACGTACAAATAGGATATGTTACAGTTTCAGATATTTTACATTAAATATACAGAATATTCGGTACAGTTGAGGCTTTAGCAGTCATTGGTGTGAAGCCAGAGTTTGACATTAGCTTTGAACACATGGAAGGAAGGCGTAGCTCTAAGTGAGTCTGGGATGGAGTTCCAAAGATGAGCTGCTAGTACTGGGAAGCTGGACCCTCCAGTTCTTTTCATGATTAAGAGCTCGGTCTTGTCGTCGTTAAGACATAGGCCATGTGTGGCCATCCAGGTTTTGATGATTTGGTAGACCTTGTGCAGATAAGCCTGCGGGTCCATCCATGTTACCAAAATTGGACAAGGAGGTCTTATAATTCACTTGTATTCCAATCTGTTCAGATATCTTCTGGTGTACTAGAGATGTGGGGTTGAGTGATGGTTTAGAAACCGATATTCATCCCTGGAGCACTGGTGCCCCGGAAGTTGATTAGTCACAGCTATTCTTGTATTGAAGATCGTGGCTTTGGCTTGGATTATAGCTTGTTTATATGTGGAGACCTGCTTTAGGGCGTCAGAGGGAGTTTTCTTCCAACAGGTTTCTGCAAGTCTATTTTTAGTTCTAAGTACTGAGAGGTCGAGGGGTAAAATGAGAATTGATATGACCTGCTGGTTTGCCTTTTTTGGGAGGTAGGGGGCGATAGTGTCAACTGCAATGGTTAAGGTGTTAGTATAAAGATCAGCTAGTGTTTTGGGATCTTGTGAGTCAAGGTGCTCCAGTTTTGAGGGCATCGAGGAATGGTAAGAGGCAATCTTTAGTTAGCTTACGGAAGCTGCGAGCCAGAGAAGGCAGTAGCAGCCTGGAGGGATGTTTAATTTGCAGGCCGAGTTGGACAGTGAAAGTAAAAATGACATGGTGGTCTGACCAAAGGCAGGGAACATTAGATTTGACGGAGATGAGGCAGTTGAGGTCAGCTAACCAATCAAGGGTATGCCCTTTAACATGAGTGAGATTGCAGATGCGCTGACTGAAGCCAATGGCGGTCAGTGAGTTTGCTAAAGAGGTTGCTTGCAGGTCAGTGTGGTCATTGTAAGAGGATTCAATTCAGCACTACAGCCAAGTTAACGCCTAGTCTAGAATACTGAATGAAAACCCTTATTGATATATCTTTAGGTCCAGTTCATGCGTTCTGGATGACTACCCTTGTATAACACCCCTCTCTTGGAATCCCCCTGACCCCACTGAGCCAAGAAGTAATTCTGTTTTGCAAGTTTAAAAGGTTTATTTGATAAATTAAAATATATATCACACTTTTTAATAAATTAATAATTGAATATCACACTTAATCTGATATGGTAAATATTAACAACGGAGAATCTGGCACTAGCACACTTCTTTAATCACTAATGAGTTGACATGAAATGGATAAGGTAGCACACTGGTAAATAGGAACAAAAGTATAATGTGGTAGAGGATGCTTTATGTAGGCTCAGGTGGATGCAATATTCAATGAATGCAGTACAGAAAATACGCAATATGATTTCAACCAAACAATGTAATCACTTTTCTCTGGCTACTCCCCTCCCCCCCTTGATGCAAGGCAAGGAAATGGAAGGAAAACACACAGTTCTCAGAAATGCAATCAACTGTAATTCAGTTCAATCCAGCAAGCTTAAACAGAAGTTTGAAAACACAGGCAAATGCTTTGATAGGTGCTAGCAATGAATGAGAAATATGCTGGAAACGCTCTTAATTCCCTTTTAGAGGTTCAGGATGAGTGGTATCTAGTTAATATTAGTCCAGGCTCACACTAGCAATGATGCAGGGATAGTTAGCAGGTTAAACGAATTTCTGGCAAATGAAATCAGGCAGCAGCAGTTTTTTTACATGTGAAGAAATTGCAAATCGCGGCAAAATTCGCGGATGCGCCGAGCGCTATTACAAAGGAACCGCAAGGACTATCTCTACCGTTTTGGGGTCCTAGGAAAGCCTGGGATCTCAGCTTCCAAATGAAAGTTATTGCAAGTCTCTAGCCCAAACGGTTGCGGAGATATGAGTAATTTAGTAAAGGTCGTTTTTGGTTTTGTAAATTTTAAACGCACACTTTTTCAAAATGACAAATTTTACTAGAAATGACAGGTGACAGATAGGAGGCAGTTCTACTTAGGTTAAATAGATTGAATTAGATGAATTTAAACTAAGAGATGTGTTCTGAGTTTTGCTAAGTACTCACAAGAGATTTTGAACAGGAAAGCGACTTGGTCACGATCTTCAGTCTGGTCAGGTCTTTCCGGATTCTGCTCACAGCGCCTGGTCTGGTCTCGGCTAGGCACAGCACTGCTTTCTCTCTGGTCTGGTCTCTGCTAGGCACAGCACTGCTTTCTCTCTGGTCTGGTCTCTGCTCTGGATAGATTGAAGTCTCTAGTTTGGCTTTCTGGAGTTTGATGGAGGTAAGTATGGATTTTTCCGGCAGGGCTTCCAGCGGCAGATGAAATTGAATGTCTCTATGTGTCCTGACTCTCTGCTTTTATCTGTTTCTTGAGAATGGGTGTGTGTGTTGCATCACTAGACTTGCCCCTCTCATTCGTCATTGGTCAGGCTTCCATTCCCCCGCTTGATTGGCAAACTGAACTGTGAGTCAGATTGATGTCATTTTATGATCTCTTGAAACAACCTCCCTTATCATCTGTGCACCCAAATATATATATGATCAAAATCCATACTTCAGAGTTACACAGTTGTTTGAAATTACATATACATGGTGTGGCTGAATTTAGCCATGTCTATGTCCAAATCTGCTCATTCTCGGAGCTTGCATTCAAAGAGTGTACATAATTGACTTTTTAACTGCTTTTTCAATTTCCGACATGGACCCAACTTTACATACATGTGTGCAGGGGGTAGGGACATTAACTGATGAAGTTTCAGATTTTTAACATGCACACATTTAGAGTAATATCCACTTTTCCGCTAAAACCCCCCTGAACATACCACCGGTTCCTACCACGTCTTAAACTGTGGGCAGAAAAATCACAAGAATTATGGTATCATTTATAAAATTTTCACATGTCCGCACTATGAATTATCCCCCTTTTTATAAAACCATATCCTTGCTGCAGGGGTGTGTCTTTTCAGGTCACATGGTACAGAAACCAGTCTTTCCAGTTTCTGCCAAGCCAGCTTGCTTCTCACAGGCAGTGCCCCTCCCAGCTTCTCCAGGAGGAAGCCACTTTTTACGACGTCTGTAATAAAAACCTTTGCCTGAGTGGAGAGGGCTTTGTTCACTCTCTGGCAGAGCACAGGAAATTCAATTATCAGATAGATGGCATATCCTTAGTGTGGGCAGCAAAAGGAACATTGGCCTGGGAACATAGTTGTGACTCAAGTTTCACTCCTGATGGGATCCGTTGCTAGGCAAAATCAAGTTCCTTAAGCCAGACCTTCAGCTAACTTTTTGTTGCTTTTAAAATAACTTGTAATTTTACACATGCAGCTAGAATGCTGATTCTAAGTGCAAAACTATGACATTTCAACAGTTACAAAGGCATGTGACACCAAACATAGGTCACTCATTTAATTTAACATTTTCGATTTTGGTGGTTTTAAATCCAGTTGCAGTTAGGCTTAAGCTGCTGACTCCATAGCATTTTTGTTATAAGCATTGTTTTTGGGCTCTTCATTTCCCAGATTTTGTAGGCACACAACACTCCATTCTACCAAATGTCTGCTGGTGTCCAGTGAGTTTTTAGATGTGTTGCAATGTTTAAAATAGACAGTTTGAGCCTGCCTTCAGAGAAACACAGGGTGGTTTTAAACTGCCGGCTTTTGGATAGTGGTGAGTACTGGTACTGCACCCATTTTTGGGATTTAAGAAAATGAATTCCCAACAGTTATGGGTTTGCTTTTGGCAATCAGCATTGCCACTCCCAATGGTTTCAGACTACTGTGCGGGTAGTCCAATGGTGGTTTTAAAGCGCTTTGAAGCTATCCGGCGCTACTGTTTTTCCTTTGGCAACCCATTTCCCTCATGGCAACCCAGCCTTTCATTCTCGCACTGGTGGGTGGCAAGTGAGGCAACCATTTTAGTGTGCGCACAACTGCGCAGCTTTCCTGGATTTCGGCGCACATGTGGGTTTTCCGCCATCTTGAATTTCCTAAGCCCACAGCACCAAATGTTGTAGCAGGGTAGCTTAAACGTGGGTCAGGACACCCTACAAGCCCCCCCACGTGACTGCACTTTGAGTTTGGGTCGATGGGGAGTCGCGTGCCCAAGGGTTTTGACCCACGCACCGGTCTGTCCGCATAATCTTCTTCCTCTTCTGTAGATGGCACAGTTCAGCATCTTCTTCTCCATCCGGTCAGATCGATCAGTTCTCCTCGCCGGTCCTGATGGGAAGATTGGGCGGTACCCCGGGCCCGTTGTGTCTTTGCTCCCGGTCTCCGGATCGTCCTTCTTGGTCATCCTTCATGGTTTCATCTCTCCTAGGATGATAAAGGAAGAGCGGCAATATCTACTCATAGACGATTTTTTTTTCCACCACTGTTGAGATAGTGGGGCAGCATATGCATTTCATCGTAACGAAATATTACATTCTTATTTTGAAAAAAAAAAACAGCATCACTAGAGACAGTTTCATCTAAATCACAATATTTTAGAGACTAGATGTGGTAGGTTTTATGATTGGAACTGAATTAGTCTGATACAGTACCCGCTAGGATTCCAGAGTATTCCTCCAGTTGTTGCAGAGTGTGCCTGGGATGGCAACATTTCAACTGGTTTATGTGGACCCACTTGTCTTCCCCCTCTGCCGAACCACCTTTGGGGATGCGGATCTTGTAGGCCACAGGGGAGATCTTATCGACGATCTCAAAGGGTCCCTTCCATGTAGGCAAAAATTTGCGCTGCTTGGCCTGGTTCCTTTGGAAGTTGTATAGATAGACCCGGTCTCCCACCTGATATTCCTTCCTGGAAGTTTTCAGGTCATAATGGGTCTTCATGCTATCAGTCGATCTTTCTAGATTCCGCTGAGCATAAGCAAAAGCATGTTGGAGGTGTTTCCTTAAATTCTCTACATACTCATGAGTAGTGGAGGCATTTATCAGTGTCTGCTCTTGGGTCCTGTAGAGCAAATGCTGCGGAAGCACCATCTTGCGCCCAGTCATCAACTCAAATGGTGACATTTTGGTTGCAGATGAAGGGGTAGATCTGATGGCCATTAGGACCAGAGGTAATCGGATATCCCAACTTGGCCCAGAATCTGCCACAAACTTCTTTAATATGCTCACAATTGTCCGGTTATATCTCTCTACTGCCCCAGAAGAAGCTGGTCTATAAGCAATATGCAGCTTTCTCTTGACCCCCAGTATCTCCCACATCTTTGTCATTACTTCACTGGTGAAGTGGCTACCTCTGTCTGACTCAATCCTTTGAGGTAGACCAAAACGGGAAAAGATGTGGTTAATCATCAAGGCCGCTGCAGTTTCTGCCTTGCAATTTGGGGCTGGGAGACATTCCACCCACTTGGTAAACAAGCATGTCACGGTCAACATGTACTTATTCCCCCTAGCCGAGCGAATCACAGGGCCTACAAAGTCGATTTGTAAATCTGACCATGGCAGTGTCATTCCCCTCTTTTGTAAAGGCGCCCGGTGTGTGAGGGATGATGGCTGAAATTGTGCACACACAAGGCAACCCTTCAGGTACTGGTCGAGGTCCTGCCCCATGTGTGGCCAGTATGCAACCTCTCTTAAGATTTCCAATGTTGTGTGAAACCCCCTATGACCGGCAGTGGCCGCATCATGGGCGTGACTTAACATCAGGCTTCGGAATGAGGTAGGAACCACCCACTGATCGTGGCCAGCTTTGGATTTCCTTACCAACAAACCGTCTTGGATCCGGAACATTTTGGGACATTTCATCAACACTCTTAGGTCCTCTTTCCCAATGTAATCGGTATCCGTCAGGGGAAAGTTCTCAGGGTCCTCAAGGTGCTGGTAAAATTTACCAATTATTGGATCCCCCTTCTGAGCAGTAATCAAATCAGCATCAGGGGTCTCCTTACTCCATTGTGCAATTGAGAGGTCGTTGTGAGCATTTGTCTGGGACCTAGTGATGGCAGTGACCTGGATTTCCCCCAACAGGGACTCAATCTCAATTAGATCCCCTTGGATGGCCCCGGTTTTGGCCAGCTGATCAGCTAAGTCATTTCCAGTTTTGTCTGGTCCCTCTACTTTGGAATGACCCTTGATCTTCTTCCAATAGATGGTCATCCCATTCGAGGTGACCAGATCATCAATGTTTTGGATCAACTTCCCATGTTTCAAGGGTTTGTTGTTAGCACATACCATGCCTCTGGTCTTCCAATTAACCAGGTGCTCCACGAACCCGTTCCGTACATAATCCGAATCTGTGATTATGACCAGTTCGTGGAGTTGATGCTGGACAGCAGTGAGGATGGCCTGATGCACAGCCATCAATTCTGCCACCTGACTACTTCGGGGACCAATTTTGTATCCAGCGGAGGGTTCTGGGGACTCATTCACCCATGCATTCCCTACGCCGGCCACCAGTTCTTTCTCCCCGTTGTTGTCGACGTGGTAAGAGCATCCATCCACATACACAGTGGGCATTCCCTCACACTTGTCTTCTTCAAAGACTTTGTGGGGGGAATTAAGGTATGCCTCCATGTTGTCCTTTATTTTTAGACTTTCGTCCTCGAGACAGTTTTCTCTGGCACAATCATGCAAGTCAGCCAGACCTTGCGCGAGGGGACTCTTCTTGTTTTGGCCATATCTGACCTCCACAGGAAAGCCTTGCATTGACAGAATCCAGGAAGTAATTCGGGAATTACTCACATTTCCGGCCCGGATTCTGTCACTTTGGAGATATTGCAGAGGCTGGTGTGGAGTCTCCACTATGATGTGTTCCCCCTGGATAAACGGGCGGTAATTCTTCAATGCCCACACCGTTGCCAGGAGTGCCTTCTCACAATCGTTGAATTTTTCCTCCACAGAGGATAAAGTTTTGCTCGCATAGGAGATTACTTTATTGACCTTGTCATGCTTTTGATATAATACTGCCGTCAAGCACGTATTAGAGAACCCCGTCTCCAGGAAGAACTCCTTGTTTCTGACAGGGTAAGCTAGGCAAGGCGCTTGTGAGAGGCTTCTTTTGAGTTGTTTTACTGCCTCGGCTTGTTCTGGACCCCATTCCCACTTGACCCCCCCCTTCAGGAGATGAATCAGGGGTCTGGTGATCTCTGCGTAGCCCTCAATGAACTTTCTGCTGTAATTAGTCAGTCCAAGGAGGCTCCTTAGTTCCCGCAGAGTTGTGGGGTCTTTCAGTTTCTGAAGTGCTTCCACTTTCTTTTCCTGGGGACAGAGACCCTGAGGAGTAATCTCATGCCCCAAGAAATTAACACGGGTTCTACACCACTGTGCTTTCTGAAAGGAAAGTTTTGCTCCGGCGGCCCTCAACTGTGTCAGAACATAACGGATCTCTGCTATGTGTTCCTCCACAGATGAACTTTTGATGAGGACATCATCTACATAAGCCAGGTTACCCCTCGTACCCAGGTCGGGCATGGCCTTATGTAGGAAAATATTGAACTCATTACCGGAGTTAAGGTATCCGAAGGGAGTCCGGGTCCATGTGTACTGCTGGCCCCCAAAGGTAAAAGCCAGCTTGTATTGGTCCTCCCTACTGACAGGCACGGTCCAGTATCCATTGGTCAGGTCTATTGCAGTGAATACCTGTGACCCCTGAATCTGGGCCAGCCCTTGGTCAATGTAGGGAAGAGGCCATCGGGAAGTGTGGACCCGTTTGTTGAGCTCCCTGAGGTCAGCGCAGAGTCTCCACTGGCCGTTTGGCTTCAATATTCCCAGCACCGGATTATTGAAGGTGCTGTGGACTGGACGGATTATTCCCCGGGACTCAAGGTTCTTAATTATTTCAGTAAGGGACTCCATTGATGCGAGAGGCAAGCGATATTGCTTCACAAACACTGGAGTCATGCCAGGGTCCGTGGGGATTGTTGTGGTGTGGATGTCGGTGCGACCACAGTCATATGAGTCTACCGCAAAGAGATCTTGGAAATCCAAGAAAACTTGTTTCAACTTTTGCTTTTGTTCCAGAGTCACACAGGCATCAGCTAGGTTGACTCTCTCTTCCACCATCTGCCTGAAGCCTGGAAAGACTTCTGGTTTGGCTATCTCCGCGGCCTCCTCCAGCTGGGTGGAGAAGTCCCTGGTCAGAGTGCTGATTTGGACCGGAGGCTTCAGGTGGGAAAGGCAGCCCTCAGGGACCTGGAAAATCACCTCATCCCTCCTGAAGTCACAGGTCACATCTTCCTTACCATAGGGGCAGGAAGTGTACACCAGGAAGTTCCCCCCATGCCGGGTAAAAATCCTGTCTGGTGTTGCGTTGTCATCACTGTCACTGTCAAAACAGTCCTTGGGGATGGGTCCTAACAGTTCATTTACAAGATCAATGGAGAAATGTCGGTCATCAACCGCCATTCCAATAATGGTGCCTGCGGCTAGAGTAATACTCTTTAAGTCGCTGTTATCCACCTCTATTAGACTGGGGTCATGTTCTATGTTGACTAATGGAGTCGGGTTTACCCCCAACCCTTGCTGTTGGAGAGAAGCATTTAGATGTATGTAAGCATCAGGGTTTTTCAACTCTTGTCCCCTTTTAACTTTCACTTCCAGGGAGAATTGTCGGGTCCTTTCTGGGATGGTGACTTCCTCTTTAACCTGAATTTCAACTGCATAAGGTAGCAATTGAGCTGACCTAAATGCTTTTTCTGGATCATCAAAGCCCATGGGATTATCCGCTAATCGGGACCAAGCTTTGAAGTTTATTAGGTCCAAACTAATGGCAAAGCGATTGAGAATGTCACTGCCTAAGTAAAAGGCGGCAGTGACGTCTCGCACGACCCAACAATTATGGACTATGCTCTTGTTGCCAATGGAGATTTTGAGCATACACCTGCTTGGCAGGAGATGTTTGGAGTCAGGTGCTTCCAGGTCCATTTCCCATTTGTCTATCAGTTTGAAGGTGGGAATGGCTGGATCTTTTGGGAGTTGGCGGAACATGGCTTCGCTGATGAAGCTCTTACCGTTGTTCACACACACTCGAGCGAGAACAGAGTCCTTCCCATCATTTAACTGAACAGGGATGAACAACTGCTCTCCAATTTGCTGAATATCAGCCAGGCTTTGAGCTGATTTCACATCTTTCTGGACTATAGGAGTGGGGGTTTCTGATTGTGGATTAGTATAGAATTTCAGAGTGTTTCCTTCCAGCGTGGAATACCACTTTAGACTGGAAGGAAGGTTGATTTTCAGAAATAGAGAGGACCCCCCATCACCAGTCTGTTGTCCTACTGCTATTACCGTCACGTCTGGAATTTGGTTGTTCTGGAAGTGAAATTCTACTTGGTCAGATTTTTGTTCAACCATGTGGCATGTGCCGTTTAAACTAACATGGTTGACACTCTGTTTTAATTTTATGGGTCGGCTAGTCTGAGTCCAGAGGACCTTGTTTACGCAATCTATTAGGGGTGACAACCTTCTCAGGAGGTCATTCCCTAGTAAACAAGGGGTGCCCTCTGGGGTCACAACTATGACCGGGTGTTTCAACTTATGTCGCCCGATCTTAATGTCCAAGTCTGCCGTCCCCTCGACGGGAATTTCCTTCCCGTCAAAGTTCTGCAGTTGTCCAGGAAGAGAGGTGAGAGGAATTTGGTAATTCTCTCCCCTTCCTGCATTCAGTTCGTCAAAGGCCCTTCTGGACAGAAGGGTAGCTTGAGATCCAGTGTCCACCAGTGCTGAGATTGTACCCTGCCCCTGTACTTGTACCGGGGCATAATATCTTCCCTCCTTCTCCTCAAGGGGGCACAGATAATGTACATTTTTGGACAACTGGTGGGCTAATTTTCTGGTTTTGGACATCGCTAGCGAGGAGATTTGGGCAGAATTCTGTGGAGAGTCTTGGGAATCTGAAAGAAAAAATTTGCAACTGGAGATCAGAGCCATTGTGGGTTCCCCTGGCTCCGTTTCTGGGCCGCCCCCCCCTTTTTGGAGGCAGTCACCAGGATGGGTTTGAACCAGGGGATTTTCTTGCTGTTGGTTCTGGGATGAGATGGTGGGCGGCGGTAGCTCAGTCTCCACATCTCCCCAGTCTGGATTTGCATCCCTAGGGACCCATTTTTCTTTGGGAGGAGTTCCCCCCTCTCTGAAGGAGAAGATCCTTTTCCCAGGATCCTCTGAGGATCCCTCTCCCTCAAATTGGAAGATCTGTACCTCCTCCTCAAACTGAGTCTGTTTGGGTCTTTTGTTTCTCCTACCCCCCCTCTGCTCCTTAGGAGGCAGACTTTCAGGGGCAAGAGATTTTGTTTCCGGTTCCTGGGTTTCCAGGGGCTGTTTACAAGTGAGGAAGGAAGCTTCCTCCAAGGCTTTACACCCCCCTTCCCTTTGTGCCTCCTCCCTGGGAACCGGTGATTTATCGGGGTGCTGCCCCCGTCATTGTTCTGGAGCACCAGGTCCAGAGTTGGGTGCGTTCTGCGCCGGCATGCTGATCTGAGGGTTCTGCTGTGCCCTCAGTATATGACCCATATCCCGCGCCATGTTTTGAACCTGGCGCTCTAACTGGGAAACCCGCTCAGGCTGATACGGGGCCCTGTTTTCTCCCCTGGGCTGATCCCGGGAAGGGTAGCTGTCCCTCCTCTGGTAGTACCCCTGGTTGGGAAGATTTTGGTACCCCTCCACCCTTGGCCTCCCCTCTCCCGGATTCAGTGGTCTGGGCTCAGGGAATTGAGGAAAGAAGGATGGATGATTTTGGGGTTGGAAGTCGGGTGGATATCTGGGGAAAAAGTTCTGCCCAGGGTTTGGTAAATTTCTGCCCTCCTGTGGGAAGTTTTGAGGGAAGTTCCCTGGGTTAGGTGCTTGGCTGGATCCCCCCCCTTGGGCTGGAGGAGTCCACACATAACCCAGGATGGGTCTGTTACCTTTGTAGCGAGGACTTACATAGTCAGGAGAGCGAGGGACCCCATTTGTGGGGCTGCCTCCCTGGCTCCCTGTCTGCGACTGGCCCGAGGACCTTCTGGGCCTAGCATTATTAGGTGCAGGTAGGTTTTTAGGCCCCCCCATCTCCAAATCCAAAACGGGGGTGACCTTTACCTCTGCCACCTTGGCAGCAGCAGGGGTGCTGTTGGCTTTGGGGTTTTTCTGGGCATTGCTTTTATTTTCTATGGGCTTCTGCACCTCATAGATGCGGGTAGACTGTTCAATGACCCAGTCCAAAGATCTTTTCTCGTGAAAATCCCTCACGAGCTGGGTCATGATATATTTGGGCAAGGCATGGAAAAACGTGTTTATAAATTCACGGCTATCCGTGCGCACCCTTCTTGTGGTCTGTGCAAAAGCCCGCTTTAACTCCTGCACAAATTCTTGTGGGGCCTGATCCTCCCCACATTGCAAATTGTAGGCTGCCTTGCGAGCCTCTTGAGGATTTCTGTGAACAGAAAAATGTTTCAGGATGGCCGCCTTATAGGTGGACCATCTTAAATGATTTTGGTCCTCCAGCCCCGCAAAGAAACTGGAGTATTCCGGGGAGAAGGTCCACTTTACATATTGAATGCAGCTTTGGCTGTCCTTCAAATGGAAAGTCTCCATCATTTGTTCAAACAACTCTAAGTGCTCCCAAACAGAATACTTAGCGTTCTTATGGTAAGGCGTGATGACGCTCCTGATCGCCTTAATCTGCTTTAAGGGGTCCTTGAGCAAGGCCCTTTTTGCCTTATTGGCCTTTTTGGTTCGGGTAACCCTTGTCCATTCTTCGTCGGACTCAGAGGCACTGCTCCCAGAGGTTCCCGTCTGTTCTTCCAGGTTTTCCCGGATTCTGCGAGCCTGGGAATGGCTGGCAGAATGTGGGGACCTGGTCTCCTGTGTCCTGCGCAGTTCAGAGGAGTCTTCAGATTCCTCCTTGCTGTCAGCATTTGATGGGTACCCCCTCCACTGACCTAACTGGGCAGAGGTTTTCAGGATGCCCTTAATGGGCCTACTCTCCTGGGGTTCCCCACTGAACTGTATTGTACTTGGGTGCCCATACGCGGATGCCCACCCCTCCATTCCTGGATGGTACTGGCCTATGAGCCCCATGCTTCTGGCTGGATAGTAATCTGCCATCCCTGTGGCCCTGTGCTCATGTGCGCCAGGGGACATGGGGGTGGCAGAGTCCAGGGACTGAGAGGTATGAGGGCCTCTGGTACTAGGGCTCCTGAGGTTATGCTCCGGAGTTTCCATTTCCCAGCGAACCTCATCTCTATCCGCCCCTGCTCCCTGTTGCAATGCAAGAGCCTGCATTTGTGCCTTCAGTTCCTCAGTTAAGGCCTTACTCGACTCTATCAGTCTCTCCTGCATCGCTACCTGCTGTTGGAGCCTATCATTGTGTTGACAGAGGGCCTCATTTTCCCTCTGTACTTCCTGGTTGGTCCTGGAGAACTGGGCCAGTCTTTGCTGCAGGAGGGTTACCTCCTGAGCTGTGTCCCTATTGGCCTGCTCCTTTCTTGCTAGAGCATCCTCCACCCTCCTGGTGTGCTCTAGCAAGTTCTGGTTTTCTTTTTGGAGGTCACCCAGTCCCTGGTGGGCCAGGTGATTTTCTTCCATTTTCCTTTTTAAATGGCAGACTTCCTGGCCTAAGGCGTCTCTTTCCTGACTAAGAGCCTGCATTTGTGCCGCCAGGTCGTCCCTTTGCCTTTGGAAGGCACCAGCTTTCTGGCGCTCCTGATCAAACTCTGCCTGGGTATCCAGGTCTTTCAGGATCAGTTTATTGCTCTCCTCTTTCTCTCTGTCTAGTTGGATTTGCAGGGTGGCTACCTGCTCTGTGCATGCCCTGTTGAAATTGATCTGTTGCTCCAGCTTTTTCTGGCTCTGCAGTAAGGAGTCCAAACTGTCTTGGTGCTCCTTCTGCAGGGCCAGAAATCTAGTATCCTGTTCTGACTTTTCCTTTTGCAGCACATCCATATCCTCCTTTATTTTAGTAATGTACAGTCTGCTGTCATTTTCTGACTCCTGGCTCCTCTGCAGCCTCTGCTCAGAAGAGTCCAGATCAGATTGGACCTTCTGTAATGCCATCTGTTGCCTATTTGCCAGATTTTGGCTTTCAGCACATCTATCCTGCATGTCTCCCATATATAGGTACAGGTATGCTGCTATCCTGGCGATCTTATTGTGTTCCTCTTTGGCTTTAGGAGCCATATATAGTTCACTCAGGGCCACATGTAAGGGACCCTGATCTCTATATATATCTGACCCTGTTTCAGTGACCTGTTGTGTGATGGCCTGCAACCACACATCCTGGCCCTGTTCGGTCCATTCACCTCTCACAAATAGCTTATGCAAGAGGTGCTCTCTGGCTATTTTCATGTCTACTAAGGTCGTCATTCTAGAGATTGGTCTCTGTCCTGACTTACAGAAGTTAGTATTTTATTTTTGCAGAACAGAACTTTTCTTGGAGTGTCCCTTTTGAGGAATGCTTCACAGCGTAATGCAGCGTGGTGATCCGACCGGGTGTATGTATCCCGTCAGTTAGCACACTGTATTAAGCTGCACAACTGGTAAATCTAACCCAACGTCTCGGCTCGAGCCCCCACTTTGTAAGAGGATTCAATTCAGCACTACAGCCAAGTTAACGCCTAGTCTAGAATACTGAATGAAAACCCTTATTGATATATCTTTAGGTCCAGTTCATGCGTTCTGGATGACTACCCTTGTATAACACCCCTCTCTTGGAATCCCCCTGACCCCACTGAGCCAAGAAGTAATTCTGTTTTGCAAGTTTAAAAGGTTTATTTGATAAATTAAAATATATATCACACTTTTTAATAAATTAATAATTGAATATCACACTTAATCTGATATGGTAAATATTAACAACGGAGAATCTGGCACTAGCACACTTCTTTAATCACTAATGAGTTGACATGAAATGGATAAGGTAGCACACTGGTAAATAGGAACAAAAGTATAATGTGGTAGAGGATGCTTTATGTAGGCTCAGGTGGATGCAATATTCAATGAATGCAGTACAGAAAATACGCAATATGATTTCAACCAAACAATGTAATCACTTTTCTCTGGCTACTCCCCTCCCCCCCTTGATGCAAGGCAAGGAAATGGAAGGAAAACACACAGTTCTCAGAAATGCAATCAACTGTAATTCAGTTCAATCCAGCAAGCTTAAACAGAAGTTTGAAAACACAGGCAAATGCTTTGATAGGTGCTAGCAATGAATGAGAAATATGCTGGAAACGCTCTTAATTCCCTTTTAGAGGTTCAGGATGAGTGGTATCTAGTTAATAATAGTCCAGGCTCACACTAGCAATGATGCAGGGATAGTTAGCAGGTTAAACGAATTTCTGGCAAATGAAATCAGGCAGCAGCAGTTTTTTTACATGTGAAGAAATTGCAAATCGCGGCAAAATTCGCGGATGCGCCGAGCGCTATTACAAAGGAACCGCAAGGACTATCTCTACCGTTTTGGGGTCCTAGGAAAGCCTGGGATCTCAGCTTCCAAATGAAAGTTATTGCAAGTCTCTAGCCCAAACGGTTGCGGAGATATGAGTAATTTAGTAAAGGTCGTTTTTGGTTTTGTAAATTTTAAACGCACACTTTTTCAAAATGACAAATTTTACTAGAAATGACAGGTGACAGATAGGAGGCAGTTCTACTTAGGTTAAATAGATTGAATTAGATGAATTTAAACTAAGAGATGTGTTCTGAGTTTTGCTAAGTACTCACAAGAGATTTTGAACAGGAAAGCGACTTGGTCACGATCTTCAGTCTGGTCAGGTCTTTCCGGATTCTGCTCACAGCGCCTGGTCTGGTCTCGGCTAGGCACAGCACTGCTTTCTCTCTGGTCTGGTCTCTGCTAGGCACAGCACTGCTTTCTCTCTGGTCTGGTCTCTGCTCTGGATAGATTGAAGTCTCTAGTTTGGCTTTCTGGAGTTTGATGGAGGTAAGTATGGATTTTTCCGGCAGGGCTTCCAGCGGCAGATGAAATTGAATGTCTCTATGTGTCCTGACTCTCTGCTTTTATCTGTTTCTTGAGAATGGGTGTGTGTGTTGCATCACTAGACTTGCCCCTCTCATTCGTCATTGGTCAGGCTTCCATTCCTCCGCTTGATTGGCAAACTGAACTGTGAGTCAGATTGATGTCATTTTATGATCTCTTGAAACAACCTCCCTTATCATCTGTGCACCCAAATATATATATGATCAAAATCCATACTTCAGAGTTACACAGTTGTTTGAAATTACATATACATGGTGTGGCTGAATTTAGCCATGTCTATGTCCAAATCTGCTCATTCTCGGAGCTTGCATTCAAAGAGTGTACATAATTGACTTTTTAACTGCTTTTTCAATTTCCGACATGGACCCAACTTTACATACATGTGTGCAGGGGGTAGGGACATTAACTGATGAAGTTTCAGATTTTTAACATGCACACATTTAGAGTAATATCCACTTTTCCGCTAAAACCCCCCTGAACATACCACCGGTTCCTACCACGTCTTAAACTGTGGGCAGAAAAATCACAAGAATTATGGTATCATTTATAAAATTTTCACATGTCCGCACTATGAATTATCCCCCTTTTTATAAAACCATATCCTTGCTGCAGGGGTGTGTCTTTTCAGGTCACATGGTACAGAAACCAGTCTTTCCAGTTTCTGCCAAGCCAGCTTGCTTCTCACAGGCAGTGCCCCTCCCAGCTTCTCCAGGAGGAAGCCACTTTTTACGACGTCTGTAATAAAAACCTTTGCCTGAGTGGAGAGGGCTTTGTTCACTCTCTGGCAGAGCACAGGAAATTCAATTATCAGATAGATGGCATATCCTTAGTGTGGGCAGCAAAAGGAACATTGGCCTGGGAACATAGTTGTGACTCAAGTTTCACTCCTGATGGGATCCGTTGCTAGGCAAAATCAAGTTCCTTAAGCCAGACCTTCAGCTAACTTTTTGTTGCTTTTAAAATAACTTGTAATTTTACACATGCAGCTAGAATGCTGATTCTAAGTGCAAAACTATGACATTTCAACAGTTACAAAGGCATGTGACACCAAACATAGGTCACTCATTTAATTTAACATTTTCGATTTTGGTGGTTTTAAATCCAGTTGCAGTTAGGCTTAAGCTGCTGACTCCATAGCATTTTTGTTATAAGCATTGTTTTTGGGCTCTTCATTTCCCAGATTTTGTAGGCACACAACACTCCATTCTACCAAATGTCTGCTGGTGTCCAGTGAGTTTTTAGATGTGTTGCAATGTTTAAAATAGACAGTTTGAGCCTGCCTTCAGAGAAACACAGGGTGGTTTTAAACTGCCGGCTTTTGGATAGTGGTGAGTACTGGTACTGCACCCATTTTTGGGATTTAAGAAAATGAATTCCCAACAGTTATGGGTTTGCTTTTGGCAATCAGCATTGCCACTCCCAATGGTTTCAGACTACTGTGCGGGTAGTCCAATGGTGGTTTTAAAGCGCTTTGAAGCTAACCGGCGCTACTGTTTTTCCTTTGGCAACCCATTTCCCTCATGGCAACCCAGCCTTTCATTCTCGCACTGGTGGGTGGCAAGTGAGGCAACCATTTTAGTGTGCGCACAACTGCGCAGCTTTCCTGGATTTCGGCGCACATGTGGGTTTTCCGCCATCTTGAATTTCCTAAGCCCACAGCACCAAATGTTGTAGCAGGGTAGCTTAAACGTGGGTCAGGACACCCTACATCATTAAACCTAGGTTTGGGTTACCCACGAGAATGACTTGCGAGGAGGGCTTTATATGCTCTCCTAGTGTGTGAATCGGGTCTTCTTCGAAGGTCAGGATGGGGCCGAGTGGCCGATTGATGACATGGGTTGTGATTGTGTTAGTGGGGGAGCTGCTCAGTTTTAGTGATAGGGTGTCACAGTTCTCGTTGACCGAGGTGTTGAGAGACCTAATGAGAAGGTGGTATTTTGCCATGAGGGCGACTCCACCCCCTGTGGCATTCTGTCTGTCACTCCTGAAAATGGCATAGCCTGACGGGATGGCAAGGGATAGGGCAGGACCTGATGCTGCATGCAGCCAGGTTTCCATGATGGCGGGGGCATCCAGATTCCCTGCTGTCAGGAGGTCATGGCTGTCAAGAGCATGGGCAGGTTTTGAGCGGGCATTGGCCAGGGCTAGATTGAGAAATGGTCCAGGGGCTTTGAGTATGCTTAGATTGGCACTGCGTGCATCAGATAGAGGTCTTTGCATCCATGTGGCATTGTGTAAACTATGCAAACTTTTCTTTGACGTTGTAATCTATGTGGAGAAATGGGGAGTGTTGGCCAGATGCACTTGGGCAATTGAAAACATGGGGCAATGCATTTTTATGTCATTATGGAAACTGTGAAATATGTTCTTGTGGCACTATGCAGAGTGTTTGGGGGCATTGTACAGTCAGGCCCTTATATTCCTGGGGGCAGTGAACAAGCTGGTATGTATTTCCGTAAATGGAAGTCTTTTCCCCATAGTTGATCAAAGTTGGCAGGTTGGTGAGGGGGGTTGGACGGATGTGGTGGAGGAAATGGTGAATTCTTTTTGTTCCCGGATAACATACGGATTCCTTGATATATGTCCTTGTAATGCATACGGCTGCTGCCAACTGTGTGATACAGGGCTGATGCAGCCAGACAACATGGCCAGTGGAGCAGCGCCAAGTTAGCTCCCCTTCATCTCTATACCGAACCCCTCTGTGACCTTGTTGCAGTCCCCCAACTTTCTGTTCCGGGGGTTCAGTAGCAAACTCATCTCCGATGAGCGCAAGACGTGTCCTTTGTAGAGAGTAGCATTGAACTGGGTAGTCATAATAACAGCAACCATTAAAGCGCTTAGAAGCATGGGTGAATGCACAAGAAGCGCTATGTACAAATACTACTGTTATATAGAATAGGTTTCATTCCTGTCAGTGAAGCACCTTTTTGCGAGTACTGCAATTAACACGAATGCAAAACACACATTTGCACAAATAAAAGGGAATGCGGCTAATCCCAAACAACACGTAACCGGCACATGCCTTTAAAGGCGCGTTATTGTATCGTGTGGCTTTTTTGACGGCAACATGTTCTGCACGCCCCCGGCTTCCCGTGACCTTACACTGCTTGATGTTTTGCTTAAAGTCAGCGCAATACGAATGGAGAAGAAAACCCTGTCGATAGGTTATTCATGCCTCGCTGTCCATCGGTCACTCGGGCGAGGTTCTGTTCGGCCCCTCTGCAGTGGAGCAGTATTCCCGAGGTGTCAGTGAATCACTTCCGCCTGCAGCGAAGCACTTAAGGGAGGTGGAAAGAGCCCTCTCCCGAGAAGCGCTGAAGCGGCAGAGGGGGGCCAAGGAAAGTTCACTGGTGCTCGATAGCTCGGGGCTAAGCTTCCCAACAGCCTGTGCGCAGCTGTGTAGACAAAGATCAAGGGGGCGAAGGAACCTCATTAACAGCTGAAAGGCCCTAATTGGATATCGAGCAAATCACTCATTGCCATCAATCAACTGATTAGGAGTTTATGGATTCCTGAGGTTTTGATTAACAGATTAAAAGTTGCCATTGATGGCAAACTCCTTTCAGATCCCCAGTCTTTATCCATGGATTGTGAGGCCTATATAGGCTGTTGAAGTAGAAAGTGGTATTCCTCCTTTGAGACCCTCGCCATACTTTGCAGACTATCAGTGCATATGGTTCCTCCCATCCTGGGCACCGAGAATCCATCACCTGCTCAAAAGCTCAGCTGTTTGAGGAGCACCGAGAACTCATCCTCCATGGGACGTCATTTCACCCAAATGCTAGGGGTAGCGGAAATGACATCACATGACCTTTGACCACTGACAACATTACAGGAAGTGATGTCATTTGTACCCACCCCAAAGTGACATCATGGGAAGCGATGAACATGACCTTTCGCCCCTTTAATGAGCCTAGCAACTATTGTATAGAATTCCAGAAAAACAAATAATGTGTCTTTCTTATTTAGGGTCACTGGTCAAAGTGTTACACTTTTGGAACCCCCTTTTTTTTTAAGAGCCCTCAACATAAATTCCAGCCTCTCCAGAAACAAAGAGCCTCATGGCACTGGCCACGGCCCAGGAGCTTCAATGTGTAAACATTTAAAACAAAAAGGGGGTAGCAAGGGAGACCACAAGGGTAGCAAGGGAAACCTCAGGGGTCACAGGAGACCAGGTCAGTGGAGACCCCCAAATGACGTCCCTGTCATCCTCCCCTGAGAACGGTCACCCCAGAGTTTGGAGACCAGGCCTCGGGGATGTTGTGACTGATGTCACCCTTGGCGTGCGCCCTCACTGTGGGCTGTGACTGCGTTTTCTGCAGTGG
Source organism: Ambystoma mexicanum (assembly GCF_040938575.1). Lineage (NCBI taxonomy): Eukaryota > Metazoa > Chordata > Amphibia > Caudata > Ambystomatidae > Ambystoma > Ambystoma mexicanum. Next base: position 1,249,656,796 of record NC_090923.1, read on the forward strand.
GCAGGCAGTGGGTCACTATGTATAAGACAACACAGATGAAACCAATTGATACTCGGAGGTGGAAGCTTAATTCAAATCATTGCTAAGCAGTGGCGTGCCCAGGAAGTTGCCTGGAATGGCACGTGCTACCCCTGGAATCTGATTGGCCGCCCCAGGTGCCACCCCATTATCCTAAACTATGATCATTATTTGTGTGGGTGTGCTCGTACTTTATGCCACCCGGGCATAAGTCAAGGCCCAACTTGGGCCACCCCAGTCAAAAGAGTCTGGACCCACCACTGTTGCTCCGCGCACCTTAATTTGAAAGGCTCTGGAAAAGCATTCTAGACACATTTTCTTTCTCTCTTTCCAAGCCCAATTTAGCATCAGCTCCAGCTTCAGCTGATGATCAATGTACACTGATTGGCGGTCCGTGTATTTGTCCAAAAGTACACTTCGAATTGGGTTTATCCACTTTTAAGGGATGCTCATCACCCATATCACGCCCGGGCTGACAGACACACAGCATCCAGGGGCCAGATTATCTAACATTTGCACCAGTGCAAAAGATTAAGCAAATACTTTGATAATACAAAATGGAGCAAACTGATCCTTATTATCTAAAAACGTTTGCACTAGGGCAAAGATTAATCAGACTCTTTTTTGCACTATGTGTATGGCACAGCAGAAAACGCACAGTGTTCACTACATTTCGTTTACTGTTGTGTAGTAAATTTAGTGAATAAAACACTTTTGCACGAGTGACATTTTTGGGGATAATACTGATTGGGGTTAAACCCGTTTGCTTTGTTCTGTATTATCTAAACAGCAACATTGGTGCTAAATTCGTTTGCTGTGTTTTTTTGCACAAGGGCAAAGCTTTGATAATCTGGTCCCTGGGCTGCGTGGCAGCACCTTAAGGAGCTCGCAATCACTTTGCAAATGCATTGCGGCGTCTTTATTATACAGGAATGTTACGGCACTGCCATGGGACATTTCCAATGCCAAGGCCCCACACAGCGCCATTTACATAGCAAATCTGTGTCTGCTTCCACGACAATTCAATGAACACAATGAAGCTCCCTTTTAAATGTTAGTTGATATACACAATGGGCCTCATTACGAGGCTGGCGGTAGCCGTGCCTGTAGCACAGGCACGGCTGCCGCCGGTATTCATTTTTTTCCGGCGCCCAGAAAAGGGCAATTACCAGGTCATTGAAACCTTGCCGGACCCGGTGATTGCCCTTTTCTGGGCGCCGGAAAAAATTCTTCCCTATTACCATAGGGCTCAATGGGAATGGGGAAGGTGGTAGCACCGGTACCGTTAATAACGGTACCAGAGCTACAGTCCTGTACTGCTCGCGGGTGCCAGTACGGTGGCTGCAAAGGCATCCGCGAGCAGAACTCGTAGTATGGCGGCACGGTAGCAACGGTACCGGCAAGCTTACCGGCACCGTTGTTGCCTTACCACCATACTTGTCCCAGGAGGATAGCTTGTCCCAGGAGGATAGCTCAGCAGCAGCGTGCTCGACTTGGAAACAAGCAACAGAGGTTCGATCCCTGGGTCTGCGCTTAGAAACCTCTGGGTATGAAGTGCGTTATAAATAACCTATCATACTTGTAATGAGGCCCAAGTTAGCCTGAGATGCAATATTTTGCATTCTGAATAACTGATTCAGAATCCGACAAAGGTGAAAGGGAAAATGGAAGAACTTGATTGGATATACACTTTAGAAACAGCGGCTAAGTACAAACTTACAACCCACCTGACGACGAATACAAGGAAGCTAAATCAGACACAAGATGTAATGAAGAAATATCTGAGTAGACCTCTAAGAAACACCTTCCTAACAGCCCGCCTCAACCTCTTGGAAACAAACGAAATTTTGGCGGTTAGAGGCCTTTCAAATTCAAATAAATGCTGCTTCTGTGAGAATCAAGCCCAAATAGAAACAATAAGACACCTCCTGTTTTCAAGTCCCGGAACTCAAAACATCAGAGCAACATACTTAAACCGTTTTTCTTCCTCATCATTTCTCTTTGAGAAGGAGACTCGGTGGAGAAAAGTCTTCATGGGTAACTGCGAAGACGCGAATCATACCACATGTACTAATGAATGTGGAACAACGTAAGATCTGAACATTTTAATCAAGAACAAACACGCTGACCTGAACTGTCTTAGTTGAGGAAATTAATGGACGTTCTACATCTTGTGTGTTTTTGTACATCTGGTTTATGTACATCTTGTAAAAATCGCTAATGCGATTCAAACAAGTAATTCAAAAAATATATATATAAGTTTTCTCTTATGTCAATACTCAATATTTTCTGAACATCATGCATAACACCGAGCTGGACGATTGCGACAAAATATCTCTGTCGCCAAGTGACCTTACATTTAGTGTGTCTTAAAGTGCTGAACATATAGTGGTGTATAACCGGAGCATGTTTAAGCTCACATTATTTTTCATTATGGTAAATGCCGTTTTCATTTCAGGGTGTGAATGATACATCTGCATTGATAGTTTTTGGCTGAACGTCTTTCCTTAAGGATTTACATATTGTCAGGTTGCTTTACAATGTCATTTGTATATTTTGTAAGTAAAATGTATACGCCAGCGTTAGTTTGGGCCTTGACATCCAAAACTTCAATATTTCTATCAAGTAAAGCTTGGGAGGTATGCGCTCTAGTTCCTAAATTACGCAGCGGGTAAAATCACTGCTTCACAGTTTAAAGTGTATGATTGGGGAAAATAATGTAATCTCACTTAAATGTAACTGCAAACATTGGAGTCTTAATTAGGGTGCTGTGTTCACACATATGAAAGGCTCTCTCCTGATGGGGCATATTTAATGATTTTAGGGACAAAATGGCGCCCCCTAGTGCTCCTTTGTTAGTGGCCTATGAGGCCCTCACTGAGAATTGCATTATTGTTGCACTGGCCTTCCCTCACTCCCGTGTCACTTGATTTAACAGGCAGATATACAGTTTCGCCAGCCAGTGTATGAGAGATTCTAGCAGAGACGACTGAGTGCCGATGACCCCACATTATTCGTCTTCATGTCGCTGCCAGTTTCTGTAGTAGCTTGGACCTTCAGCGAACTGCCGGACTTCATGATCCCGCGGCCGTGGCGAACCCATCCCCTTTTTTACATGAAGGTGCAGCACATTTTTGAGGAATCCTCACCCCTCCCTCCCTCTTTTCTGCTCTGCGTCTCATCATGAAAACCCCCTGCAGCGTTGCAGCATCGCTGATACCGAAGGCATGGCGCCACGTCAACACCTGGTGAGTTTGCATCTGTTCATGGAGGTGGATGTGGCATTTTAACTGCAGACTGTGTGAGAAGAGTTTGGGCATCAGGCAGACAGCAAGGTAGAGACCGCGGGGCGAAATGCGTTTATTTCCATGTTTGAACAGACTACGGTCTTCCGAAGGGCCTTCCACCCCACAGCGCTTCAAAGGCATAACAATGGCAGTAAGCACACTACAACTACCAAATAACATGACATGACATAACACTGGAGACTGAGTGAAACTGCTATGCACGGTGTGCAATGCTATTGAATCTTGGTAACGACCACTTCTGCCTTTCTCCCAATTTCTTGAGGCTTCAAATCTGCAAAACATTGGGTAGAGGCCTAGAGCAGAAGCAGGGGGGACTGGGAGAGGGTCCCTTGGTACAATGTTGATGTGTGCAGATCTGAAAAGATAGGGCTCTCTGTGGGGTGGACATTTTAGATATGTTTGGACTGCCTGAGGCAGTGGTTAGTGTGTGCTCCGGGTGCTAGTATATATTTCTCGTGTGGCGTTCTGTGGTGTGTCAGAGTGGTGTTTAAGGAGTGTGAACAGTTGTGTTGGTGTATCTGTGGTGGCTTGGTGTGGTGGTTTGGAAAATGTAGTGCAGACACTGGCCTTCGGATGGTCTCTGTTACATTGTATAAACTGTGTCCGTTTGGTGGAGTTGTCGAGATGTATTGTCAGGTGCATGGGAGCTACAATGATTTTGAAGTGGTTGTTGTTACCATATCTTTCCCCAATTAGTGATAAATTAGCATAGACACACGGTGCAAGCGTGGCTATTCGGAGCTTTAGAAGTGCACTTTAGACAGCAACAACACACGGAAAAAGAAAGTGGTTTTCTTCCGTTTGTTTTCATCGACGAATCGCCATGGAGCCAATGACCAGAAGAGCGACTCACAAGGAAACTAAGGAGAAACCTCTGGGTGTTTAAGCGCGTCATAAATATTCAACTAAGACAAAAACAATTGCGCAACTAAAAAACAAACAATTACTGTGACAGCGCCTCGATGCCTGCTGGCTGTGATAGCGCTTTAAAAATGCAAAATAAATAAATAAATCAGAGGAGAGTGAGTTAACAGGGAGCCCAAGGGGCAGTGAGCTAAGGACCAAAGTGCTGATGGTCTAGACGAGCATCGCACAAGAGAGCAGGTGTACCAGATGACTCAATGCCATGAGGGATCACACACTCCACTCCTGGGCTTTGCAATTACTTTAGTTTTACTGAAGTCAATCTTATCCAATCGAAGGGACTGCAACCTGATAAGGACTGGCAACTGCAAAGGGTAATGAGTTTAAGGTCTGTCTATAAGCTTTCGCACAGCATTGATTGTCTATTTTGCTCAATTACTTATTGATCAGATGATTAAGAGAAAAGGATGCAGTAATTCTATAAAAAAGACCATTAAATCTTGTCCTGGCGTGGTGGGATTGACTTCCCATATCATGTATGTTGCAAAGCACCATTTATACATACTGGCACATTTTAGAGCCCCATGCAAGCTTACTGCCATTTAGAATATATTTAAGCTGTGCTTGCAATTAGTCTAAAGTATCGCTCACAGATAACACTAATCAACCTGCCGCCTGAAGATATGGGTGTCACATAGTATCTGGTTTAACAGGCAGGCACAGTTGGAACAAATATTTCTATTTATCTATATATTTGTTTGATTGGATTTCTGTAGGGGACGAATCTAGCGCCATGTTTTATTATTCCAGGCACTGTCTGCAGAAGCCACAATGCAACAAGAGCCAATGAAGATTGCAAAGCAAATGTCAAGGCCCCTCCTACCCCTACCACTCCCCCCATCCCAATCCCTCCTTTTTGGATGGGGACCTGAGTACCACTGGATATTGTTTATTTTCCACCACTGATGATACCAGATCAGCTTCCAAAGTGTGGGTTATCTAGTGAAAAGAAACTCTTTAAGTGCCCACTCAGACCAACGTGTCTTCCTTTGTTGAGGATGGATGAGGCTGTTGCTCGCTGTAAATCTATTGGTAGTAGTTTCAGGCAACGTAGACGATGCTGGACCCTCAAGGATATCCTGGGAGAGAAAAAGGGCCCAGGATTTTCAAGAATCGCACGTGCTAAGAAGCAAAGAAATTGATAATAGTCTCTACATGAATAATGGCTACCTCAGACCAGGCCTAACCGGCAGCCTCACTTTCAATGGTTGCCATTGCCCCTTCCAAACAACATGGACGAGAAAGCACATAGTATACGCAGGGTATGATGCGCGCGTCTCCACACAAGGCCTGGCGTCATTCACTACTGCTACCCAAACCTTGGGCAACTAAAAAAAGGACTTGATCAAACTTTCATTCATTGATTGAATTAGTCTAGGGCACGCTGCTGCACTTGGAGGATGCCAATCTGCTGTAAAAGTGAATATGTGATGGGGGGAGTCTATTAGATGCAGTTGGGGGTAGTCTAGGTGAATAAGAGGGGGTTGCCCAGTATGGGGGCACGCTCATGGAAAATGTAGGCCGATTTGTTCTTGCTTTTGTGTGGTGGACAATGCCAGTGCGAATTGCTGAATTAATGTATGAAATATTGGTGCTTCGTATAGCGCCACGCCAACATGTAGTTATGGGGAACTCCAGAGTGCTATGAACACTTCCTATAGGCCTATCTTGAAGTGAAGTCTTGAAGTGTTGCAAGGCACTTTCTCGCGCCTTGAAACACTTGTGTAGAGGCGCGTTATAAATGCCATATCATATCACTTAAACATCTGTAATTAGACACAAATTAAATGTTTGAAAACCACTATTAAGAAAAGGGTGGCAAAAAGGAATGCAAACGCGTGAGTGAGTGAGTTTTGAAACTGCCGAGAATGCCTTCATTATTGAAGCTGCTCTGTGTGAGCACAGAAGAGGTCCAACCATATGTAAAGGATCGATCTGGTAAGCCACGTCCTGCCAGGGTTTAGAAGTTAAAAGAGGAGAATCATAAGTCAGCCTCGTTTCCACTAGTTATGATACGATAGGTTATTTATAATGCGCTTAATACCCAGATGTTTCTAAGCTGGACCCGGGGATCGAATCTGTGTTGCTTTGTATTGTCTTGCTTCCAAAGCGAACACCTAGCCGCTAAGCTATCTTCCCGGGACTCACCAAACAACGTTGCAAGGAGACTATGGTCTGGAAAGTGCAGACGCATGTTGACACCTGAATGTGAAAAGAGAGAAAAGAAGTGTGCGTGATTCTTGACTTTTTCCTGAGAGCAAGTAAGCAGCTAGATTCCCGGATGTCCTCCGTAAAGGCAAACCACAATTTAGCCACTGTAACCAAGCTCGACCAGCCCAAGGCTCTGGAACGTTTGAAACAATACAACCACTGGGATCTCTTTCCAGCCAAAAGGACTTATGTCACTTGAAGTGGAGCCTGGAGGTAATCGGTTCCTTCACTGGCAGACCATGCAATTTCTCATCACTGGGGTGACAGGGATTGGGGTGTCGGTGACCCTCGGATCACATGTTTTTGCAACACCTGAAGTCGATGAATGATGAATTCCAAGACGCCAGTGTAGAGTGTGTTGCAATAGTCCAATTTGGAATCAATGAGGGCTCTGGTTATGGTAGTACTGTGTATCTATGATAGTACAGGCCTGATTTGTTTGAGTAACACCAAATGGTAGCTAGGGGAGTGGAGTGCCTGTTTTACCCGGGGATTCATGCATGGGAATCTAGAATGAGACAATGAGTCTGAAACTGAAACATTGACGGAGGTAACACTGTAATACCAAGTTGCAATGTTCTCATGTTCAGTTTCACAAAATGGTGGTGGTTGAGATTTGAGCTTGATGTGTGCATTTTGGTTTTATAGGCGGAAGAAGCACAGGCAGAGCCCTGGTCAACTCTCTTACCTTGCCTCAAGCAGGAACACTGGACAAGGTTTTTTCTGACAGATTGAAATAACGCAAGTGGAACACATATGTTGTTTCCTTACATAGAAACTTAGCTCGGTTGAGCTGGTGCTGCCTGCCTGAAGAAACTGTGCCAAACTTAATCTCAATGCAGTTTCTGAACGTTTTCTGAATCCCAAGGAAGCATGGGTCTTTACTTTTACTCTTGAAAGATGCCAGTTAGTCACAGGCACTGGGAGAGCCCAGACAGTGCATTGACTGGTGGCATGCCAAACTGCACAACACAGTGTTCAAGCTGTGCATGTGAGACACTGGATGCGTCGCATTCGTCCATGGTCATTGTTATAGGTGTTCATGTATGCATTAATGTCAAAGAGGCGTCAAGATAGACATTGTGCTTCTTTGAAGGTGGAACCCCAAAACGCTGAGGGATTCAACACCCCGAGCAGCACCCTCAGCCAATATGATAAGCTGTTGATAGGAGGTGTACGGCCACTCCGATATTCTGTCAGCTTGAGCGTGTGTGTGCGTGTGTGACATATAACACATACGTCCTCATTCTAAGTATGGCGGCCCGGAAATAAGGGTGCAGGTAGCAACGTACCAGCAGACTTTCCGGACCGCCATACTACGAGAATGCCGGTAGGGGCCACAGGTACCCCAGAAGGCCTGACCTGCTGGATTTTCAGGCCCCTACGAGCATGTCTTTCACTGAAGTCCCAGCACCGTTAACAATGGTGCTGGTGTTTCAGTGACCCCATTTCCATGGAGTCATTAACCATTACCGCCGCTGTTTGTGATATCCCGGTGGCACTGGCATATCAGGCGGTGGTAAGGGTGTTACAGGGTTGCCGGTAAACCTGGCGCCTACGAGTGGGTTTTAGCGGCAACCCCATAATGAGGCACATACTCTCGACAGGATCCACCAGGAAACCAGAGACACATTTCTGCCATGATCCGACTCATGATAAAGGTGCAGATCGATTCTCTTGGCGCAGAGAGCCAGGGGGCCATGCAATGACGACCATCTTAGACATCAGAGCCAAGACTGGTTTACATATGGTTGAGGCCCCTTCCTTGCTGACCGAGATGAGCCAATGAATGTTGGAAAGAAACGCAATGAATGAACTTCTAGTGGTAATGATGAGTTGGCTCAAGTTTCCAAAACATTACTGTAGGAATTTTGAACAGCGTAAGGTGGAAGCACTGTGACGAGCTGGGGCTGTGCATCAAGGTGTGCTCAGCAGTGCTCTCTGGGTCACCAGAAAAAGAATGCCAGGCCCAGATTCCTACCTGTGGTCCCACTCAGTGGTGGTCATCCATAATGGGAGACGCCGATGCCAAACATTATGAAGGAGCCATAAATAAACAGTATTATTTTATAAATTGAAGCCAAGTTTAAACTCTGATCACAAACGGCCAAAGATGCCCTCGTCGGCTGGTGTTGTTTCCGGGGAATATGGTTTCACTTGGCTTACAGTACCCGTCAGGGCCTTCCCAACGGATCACGTAAAGCCAGGGGGGTTTGCTTCCCCATCCTGCAGGAATAATTGGCCACGCCGGCTGGTGAACTGCAGACTGCCGGCCCAATTGTGTGTCCCGGGTGCTCCTGCACCTCCTGAGCATTAGGTGGGCTTGGCAAGTGAGTTGGAGGAACACTGGCTCCACAGAGCATGTCTGAAACTAGAAAGGGAAAGGGTGATGTGTTTGACACCTCCCATGCATGGGCGGCTCCAGGCTTGGGCTTGGGAGGGCTAAAGCCCTCCACTTTGACACCGGGCACAGTCGGCAAGAACCTGTCACATTTCTCACCTCGGAGAGCGTTGTATTTACTTAAGCAAATACACTGCTCTCCAAGGTGAGAAATCAGTAATTGAAGTGAACATGGAGGCAGAGGACAAAGGCCTGCCCAGGGGATACCAGTAGACCCCACTGTCCCTGTGTTGCAGCCACAGGCTTAACTGCCGGCTCAGCTTTTACATGGCCCATGCTTTCAATAATTACCAATAAAAAAAAAATAAAAAAATAAAAAAAATATATATATATATATATATATTTGTGTGCATGCGGGGAATGTATGTATGCATGTGTGCGCGCATGCATGGAAGGGAGTGTGTACGTGAGTGCATGTTTCTATGCTAGGAGGTGTCTACAAGTGCACAGTGCACAACTATGAATGGCAGCGTGAATGGTGTACATGGGTGCGACTGCGTGTGTTAATGAGCGCTCAGTCCAAATATTCTGGGTGCTGAATGTGTCCATGTCTCTGTGTACCTGTGTGTATGCAAGCTGGGGGCTGGGGAGGGGCATTGGTGCATGAACATTTTTTGGCAAGAGCATGCATGACATGTTTAACTGCCGTTTTTGGGCAAAGGAAAGCCAACTTGAGTGTTTTTATGTGATGGTGGGGTGGGTTGGTGTGGGGCTTGGGGGGAATACTACAGTGGGGCTGGCCTGGCTGGGTCTTACTCTGGCATGGAATGCTGTACTCGCATGAAGGTCAATGGCAGCATAATGAGTGTTCTTACACAGGGAGGGCATTTTTCCTTATTTTGACTTGGCTTTTTATTTAACTGGTGTTAAGGTCAAAGGCAACATAAATATTCTTACATGGGGGAATATAACATAATGGGCCTCATTACAGGGTAGGCAGTCCAGTAATGAACAGTGCAGGTAAGGGACCGGCACCGTTCATCACGGGTTGCCACATTACGGGTCTGCTCGCGGGTGGAGGTAAGGACGTCTGGTCCAGCAGACCAGGATGCTAACAACGGGCCCGTCATTAACGGGCCCGTTGGTAACATCTTTCCCATTCCCATTGAGCCTCATGGGGGCTCTAATGGGGATGTACCGGGTTCCCGGTCCCGAGAATGGGAATTACCGGGCCCGCCAAAGTCGGCATGGCCCGGTAATTCCCTATTTATGGGACCCGGACCCGGTACCCGGTTTGGGGGTAGCCATGCCGCTAAAAGCGTCATGGCTCCTCCAAACTCGTAATGAGGCCCAATGTGTGCAACATAAGTGTTCTCAAATGGGGGGATTTGTGTAATGATATGCAATTTATATAGCGCTTTCGCCAAAGCGCTGTACAGGGAGCATACTTACATAAAATGTATCACCCAGCCCAATTTGCACTAATTTAATGAGTTTTATTTATTTATTTATTGCATTTATTGACAGCGCCCAAACCCGTAAGTATCATGGCACTGGCACAACTTGGTGAGCAGGGAAAACTCAGTACAGTACAGAGTAAGAGAGAGAGGTAATAAAGTGAAGGTGTAAAAGCAACATAATAGTACAAGGTCCATAGAGGAGGGTAGAGATCAGGTAGGTCACTTTAAAGTATGAAAGGCAGAGCTGGCCTTGCCCAGATTTGAACCTGCGAATCACACTCGAATTACAACAGCATGCGTTCAGCCCGCTGAGCTATCTTACCAGCTAGCCAGCAAGAGCATGCTGTCTTACTGTGGCATTGCAGTTTATTAGTGGTGTTAAGGCCAAAGGCAACATAACTATTCTTACATTGTGATGGGGGCATTCGTGCAGCCTGCAAGGCTATGCTTTTTTTGCTGTGACATGACATTTTTTACTGCCGTTAGGGAGCAAATACAACATGATGAGTGTTCTTTTATGGGGAGTGGGTTGTGTAACCAGCAAGGATATATTTTCTTACTGTGGCATGGCTTTTTTTCACTGGCATTAAGACAAAGACAACAAGAGTATGTTCTTACATGGGGATACTGGCATGGATTGGCAGAGCCAGCATAAACATGCTTTGTTATAGTATCATTACTGAATCATAGGCAAAGCAAACATGAGCATTTTCCTATGTGGGAATAGTGGCATATATAGGTGCACCAGAATGGACATGTGTGAGCACAATCGATGTGAAAATGTTTTTTACACTTGCAGCGTACTGCAATATAGTGGGCAAAGATATTATGAAAATGCCCCTGTGCATTGTTGTTGACTTGGCATCTAACAGACTTTTTGTCTTACCCTGCAAAACCGATTGTGAACTGTAGGGCTTTTTACCTAATGTATCACAGAAAGTGTTCTGTAAAATGCACTATTCTAGCTCATTATTAAAAAACTTGTCTCGAGGAGACAACCTCCCCCTTGATTGGTTCCCCCTCCCTCACTACTCTCTGTCACTCCTGGGCATTTGGCTGGGGGCAGAACAAGTGCCCTTCCTTCTGGTGGCTCTTCTTAGTGTGGGTGCTACTACATTAGCTCCAGGCCCCACTTGTTACAGATTCATGGCTAAACCTCTGGAGAGTTGGGGTGAAAAATGGATCTATTGGGCCAAATGAAGGCATACTATCTACTCAGCCTCCTGGGTTTGGGAAGGGGGCTTTAGGATGGGGGTTGGGGATATCAGTAGCACAATAGGTTTAATGTCCTGTCTCACTAACAGTTTTCAAAACTGCCAACCAGCCCCCCCCAAAATGTTGAGGCTGGCTCCGCCCCTGCTCCCAAGATTCCTGGTTCCTCTGTGGGGGATGTGCAGGAGCCAGAGGCAGTGTGTGTGGCAGCTGTGGGAGTCCTCATGCCTCAGCCTCATTCAGGTAAAATAAGAAAACATATGTATGTATTTATGTGTGTACGTTTGTATGTGTGCATACAAGTTTCCATCTTTAAGTGCATGTGTGAATGAGAGTGCAATGTGTACACTAGCTCAGAGATGCCTGTGAATGGGGGTGAATGAGAGTGCAGTGTGAATGTCGAAGTGCATGAGTGCACGTGTGAATGGGATAATGAGAGTGCAGTGGGAATGTTGTATCGCGTGGTCCATGCATGAATGGGAGAATGAGAGTAAAGAGTGAATGTTGTATCGCATGGTCCATGTGTGAATGGGAGAATGAGAGTGCAGTGGGAATGTTGTATCGCATGGTCCATGTGTGAATGGGAGAATGAGAGTGCAGTGGGAATGTTGTATCGCGTGGTCCATGCATGAATGGGAGAATGAGAGAAAAGAGTGAATGTTGTATCGCATGGTCCATGTGTGAATGGGAGAATGAGAGTGCAGTGGGAATGTTGTATCGCATGGTCCATGTGTGAATGGGAGAATGAGAGTGCAGTGGGAATGTTGTATCGCATGGTCCATGTGTGAATGGGAGAAAGAGAGTGCAGTGGGAATGTTGTATCGCATGGTCCATGTGTGAATGGGAGAATTAGAGTGAAGTGTCATGTTGTTAATGGGAGAATGAGCACAGTGCGAATGTGTATGAATGAGTGTATGGGACACTTACTGGGGTTCTCTGATTGGGAGAGGGCTAGGGGAAGGCTTTCTAGGCAAAAACTATGAGTTTTCTAAAGTGAAGATACTGTCATACGTTGGTACAGCCAGAATGGACGTGTTTCCTTACAGTGACATGGAATTCTTACTGGTATTATGGGCAAAGCCAACATGAAAAGTGTCCTTACATGGGGACACTGGCCTGCAATCATGCAGCCAGCATGGACAGGTTTGGGAGCAGCCAGCACAAAGGGCTTTATACAGTGACAGAATACACCATCCTGCGTACACACTATGTGAGTGAATGCACTTTCATTTATTTGAATACCACCGCAGAGTTCTATGCATAGGTACTCACGATCCTGCTCTTGAGTATTCTCCATAAGACACAATGAATGCACAATTGATAAGGGATGAGGTTTATATGGGAGGGTGGAAGGTTGCCTGGCTCGTGGAATCCCTCAGTGTTCTGCAATGGACACTAATATGACAGGCACATCCTTCTGCATTATTTGATGTCCCAGAGTGCAATGCATGGATACCTGAAGGGGAGCTGACTGGGTGACAAGTCTTACATGTTGCCACGTCAGAGCAGAATAAGAGTTCTGATAACCCAGTTAATCCCTGCCCATTCGCAGCATGCACAGCATTCCGCTGCACTGGACAGCCACACAGTTCTGTACTCCTTGATTGGCCTGAACAATGTAAACATTCTGATTAGGTGGAAAGTCAGGAGGCATTCTGCCCAATCAGGAGCCCAGGGGGCGTAACATTTTGAAAGGCTATTAAAACGTGCTTTTGTGATTTTGTTTTTAACTAAGTAGGTTCCAAATGAACATTTTTAGCTCAATGCATATCTTTTCTAGTCCATGTTTTAAAGTGGAAATTCATTTTAGCCGTATCCTGATTTTTAGATAACATTTTTATATTATGTGAATTTGGAAGGAAATATTCTTAGAATGTTTGATTTATTTTATTTTATGGAACTGCATAATTGTTACTGTAGACTTTGTACAGCGCTCAGATGCACTTCTTTGTATAGTTCGCACTTTAGAAAAAGTATTATTTGGTAAATAAATAAAACCGTTTTTGACATTGATTTACAGAGCGGAGAACAGTGTCCTTAACAATGGGCGAGAGCATGTGAATATAAGACCAGATAATGCAGGGGAGGTAGAAACATGAACCAGCGACAAGGACAGTAGAACGTGATATAGCAACAGGATAGTGGAGGAAGTGATAATGTTTGGGTGAGGCAGTGGGGGAATAGTGCTGTGGGGTTATCATAGAGAGGTAGCAGGAGAGAACAGGGAGATGTGTTGGCATACAATGCTATGCAAGAGGTTTTTCAGAAAGGAAGGGAGCTGGGAGGTGAGATTTAAATAGAGATAGAGTGTGAGTAGTGCATAGAGGGAGAGCAAGAGCATTCCAGAGAAAGGGAGCGGTGAAAGGAAGAGAGCGGAAATGAAAGGGAGTGCATGGGGCATGAGAGGGGCAAGAAGGTGAGCCAATGATGATCGTAGGGAGTGAGGAGAGGAGTAGGGAGTGAGATGGATCAATAGGTAAGGTGGGGCAAGGAGGTGTGTAGTTTTGAAGATGTTGAGAATGAGTTTAAACTTTGCCCTCTCATAGATAACCAGCCTAGTTGACGACAGGCTAGGCATGTGGAGGTGAAGGAGGGAACTTTGAAGAGTGTACACAGAGCAAAGTTACGGACTTTGTTGAGATTTGAAAAAGCATAGTTTGGAAGGCCATATAGTAGATTGGCTCATTAGTCAGATCAAGAGAGCACTAAAGAGGAGATTGGGTGCTTAGCACTGTTGAAGGGAAGAAAAAGTCTTATTTATCTGATGTTGAGGAAATTAAGTCTGGCCGCAGTGATAGATTTGGAGGTGAAGAGCGAGAAGTTGTGAGATAGGTCGAAGATGATGCCAAGGTTGCGAGCAAAAGCAAAGTAGGAAAGGTAGTCAGGAGAGAAGAAAACATCAGTCAGTGAAGTTGAGTATGAGTGAGTGAAATGCCATTCAGTATTTGATGGTGGAGAAACAGACGTTTATTTACCATAGCTCATCAGATAAGGAGGAAAAGGAGAAGAAGGTCTGGGTGTCATTAGTGGGGAGTTCATAGGAGAAGCCAGAGGAGGAGATCAAGGGTGCAAAAGCAGAGGAATAGAGATTGAAGAGAAACCCAGGACTGACCCTTGGGTAAAACCAACATTAAGGGGCAGTGAGTGGGGAGGCAAAGCTGTTCCAGGACACCTGAAGTTTCCGGGGTGTGATATGACGCAAACCAAGCGAAGGCCTTGTCCCTGATGGCCAGGTTACAGTGTTGAGAAAGGGTCAGAATGGTTGACAGTATTGAAGACAGCAGACAGATCTATAAGAATAGATGACTGGTCAGCATGATGAGCGCAGGAGATGTTGCTGACATTGAGGAGAGCTGACTCAGTAGAGTGCAGAGGTTGGCAGCCAGATTGAAGAGGATTTGTGTGTCAAGGTACTCACTGAGTCAGTTGTAAAATGCTCACTCTGGGAATTTGGAATGGTGAACTAGAACAGAGACCGAACAAAAGTTGGCAGGACAGTCTGGATCTAGGCAAGGTTTCTTAAGGATATTGGTGACAGTAGCTGACTTGTATTATGATGGAAAAGTGGCACTATCACGAGAGGAGTTGAAGAGGGAAGTGAGATATGGAGCAACATAGGGAGCTATGAGTTTGACTATGTGTAGGGAGAGAGGGTTGATGGGGACACATGAAGGGTTAGTCCTGAGGAGAAGATCAAGAATCTCATCAGGTTAGTTGGGGCAAAGGAAAACACTGTCACCGGAGAGGATGGTAGAGGTAGTAGAGAAAAGTGAGCAGGTGGGGGATAGAAGGTACTTTGTAACGTTATTTTGAATGTTTGAAATTTTTCAAGCAAAGTAGAGAGCTAGATCGTTGGCAGAAAGGGTAAAGGAGATTGAGGAGGGTTTAGGAGGTGAGAGACTTATGGAGGTGCCTAGGTTGAGAAGATTGAGATAAAATGAGAAAGTGAGAGTTCCTGTTTGGCAGAGTCGAGAGCAGAGTAGAGGCTTTGAAGAGCAGTCACGTAGAGTTCAAGATCCAAGAAGTGTCTAGATCTTTGCCAAGTGCAAAGGTTATCCCCATTGTTGTTTCAGGGTGCAGATGGTAGGTGTAGTCCAAGGCAAATGTGGATGGTAGGGTTTAGGAGTGAATGTAGTAAGAGGGAAGTGAGAGGAAAAGGGAGAATTAAGAGAAGCGTTAAAGTTAGTGAAGGCTTTATTAGTGGATGGAATGGTGAATTTCTCATTGGAGGAGACAGAGTTGTGTAGGCTAGATAGATAGCTAGGGAATTTGGAAAGGAGGGAAATCTCTGCTTGGTAATGGAGGTGGTAGATGGTGAGAGAGTGGTGGAAGTAGAAGTGGCGATTGATGCAAAGGCGATGGAATTATCAGAGGCTGAAGGAGCAGTGGAGATATTAAAGGCATAGAGTTGAGAGGAGATGGGAATAAGGCCAAGGGAGTTACCATTTGAATGGGTGGGTAGAGAGTGGAGAGACGAGAGTGAGTGGTTAAGGGCAAGCGAGCTAAAGTTAGTGGATAGAGGAGTGGAGAGAGAGGGGATTTTAAAGTTACCAGTGATAAGGAAGTGATGATGGGGAGGAAGAGAGTCAATCATTTGAGAAAGGTGGTCAATAAATTGACCAGGGGGACCAGGTGGATGGTACACAGATATAAAATGAATGCCATAGGGAGAAGCGATTGTGGAGATAGTGTATTTGAAAGAGGGAGAAATAGTGGGACATGGGGGAGTAGGAGAGATAGAAAGTTTGGAAGATGTGAACACTCCCACATCACTATTAATACCAGTTGGGCGGGGAGAGTGGGCGAAGGTATGGGTAGGGTTGTGAAGGACAGCAAGGGTTGCAGAGTATGAGTGAGAAATCCAGATTTCCGTAAGAGTAACAAGGTCAAGAGAGGGAGAATGGGAAAGAAGGAAGTCACAGGTAAAGGAAGTCTTGTGCATTCCAAAGAGCAATATAAAGAGAGTGAGCTGCAGAAGCATACCGGTGTTGAGTCTGCAAAGTAGAGAGACACTGTGGGTAAAGAGATGATGGGGACAGGAAGAGAGCTGAAATGGTTTAGAGCAGAAGAGAATGAAGAAAGAAGTGCAAGTGAAAGCTTCCAACCCCAGAGGCGCTCCGGCCTCTGGTCAGTAATGACCTGCGGATCCAGGTTCCCTCCCATAGAATAGAATTTTCCCAACCACCCCAATTCAGACTGCCATGTTTAAGACACCTGACGCCGGACCACCTGCAAATCCTACTGCAAGAGGTGCAGACCCTTCTATAAAAGGACGCCATAGTCGTCCCTATTCTATAGGTAAATGAGGGGATTTATTCAATGTACTTCCTTGTAACCAAAAAGGATCTCACCATGCGCCCTGTGCTAGACTTGCACCCAGCGAACAAGTTTGTCAAACTTCAAGTTCTGTATGGTCACTTTACAGGAAGTAATCCTGCTGTTGAAACAGGGGTATTACATGGCAAAACTGGACATGAAAGATGCATACTTTCATATTTCGATGTTGCCAGCACACAGAAAATACCCAAGGTACATGATGGTGGGCAAGCACTATCAGTTCAAGGTACTCCCCTTCGGCATTGCCTGAGCACCCAGGGTATTTACAAAGGTACTGGCAGTAGCGGCAGCACACCTGCGCAGACTATCCATTCCAGTTTACCCTCACCTCGACGACTGCCTCATAACCAGGGAGTCCTACGAGACATGCCTATTGAACACTCAGAAGACAACAGACCTCTTATTCAGTCTGGGATTCTCCATCAATGAGAAGAAATCTACGCTAGACCCCAGTCAAGTCACAAATTCTAGGTACTCAAATTCAGACACGACAGCCTAGTCTTACCCTCCGAGAGGTTTCAAAACATGCTGCTTCAGATCCCTCAGTACGCAAAAAACAGACACAGCATCTTTGACCTCCTCGCCTCTGAAAAACCAGACCTTGTTTTCATCACCAAAACCTTGTTCTTTGACGACTTCGCCCCTATCGCCAATGAAGCCTTCCCCCGTGATTACTCCCTCATCCCACTGAACCTTCCCTCTAGAGGAGGAGGAATAGCATTCGTCTTCAAGTCTCACTTCCACACCTCAATCATCAACAACCAACCTTCCATTCCTTCCTGCGAATCACCGAATCACTCCTCGTTAAACTATCCCTTTCCCATTCATTCTCACACAGCTTCCTATAATCTTCAGACCCCCTGGCTACGAAAGACAATTCTCAAACAACTTCTGAGACTCTATTGCCACCCTTCTACTAAACCATCCCAACCTCACCGTTCTAGGAGATTACAACATATGGCTCGACATCCCCACCAAGCCTATGACACACTCTCTTGTTAACGGCCTAGACGCGATTAACCTCCAACCCCACATAAACGGCCCGACTCACGATAAAGGACACACTCTTGATGCCATCTTCAGCTCCCACAACCGGATACATCTAAACCCCCCCTCCCCTATCATCTGGTCTGATAACTTCATTGTTTCTTTCGCCATTCACTCATCCGACCCGCTTCCCGTACTCAAACCTGAACCTCCGAATCTACGCAAATGCTGGAAAAAACTAATAATCCTTCCTGACCTAGCCGACGCACTCATCCAGTCTCCTCCACCTACCTGTCGACTTAATCAACTAACCCCCGACGCCTTTGACCCATGGCTCAACACCTCACTAATGCGGCTCACCCCCTCATCAGCCCGCCGTGGCCTGTTCCCTAGATGGTTCACACCTGAATTGAAGACCATATAAATACCTAGAAAGCAAATGGCGGAAAGACAAAATCGAAGAGAGCAGATCCACCTTGGCCCGGCACTTTCATCAGTACAAGGCTGAAATCCGGAAAGCTAAAAAAGCCCATTACAACTCCTGAATCCTAAACTGTAAAAACCCCAGCAAAGAACTTCACAAAATCATCACCGAATTCACCAAACCATCATGCACTACCACCGTCCCGACCCCCTCACAATCGCTGTGCGACTCACTCTCTCTCCACTTTTACACCACAGCTCTCAAAACAACAAACGCTCTAACCAACAAACTAGCTCTCTTACATCCACCAGGCAACCCTCCCCCCATACCGGCCAACCCACCGCCTGCGACCACTACGCAACCAACGTTCGACTCCTTTAGTCCAATATCACTCGACCAATTTCTCAAACTTCTCTCTGCCCGCAAACCATCCGGCTCTCCGCTAGACCCTTGTCCGGCCACAACCCTCAAAGACATTTTCGCTTCTACCTGCGCAGGAGAACACGCAAGATCCATCATAAATGATTCCCTATCTTCGGGAATTTTTCCCGACACATTTAAAACGGTTCATGTCAAACCGCTAATAAAAAAACCTTCCCTCGACCCTCTCGAGCCCAAAAACTACTGCCCCATCTCAAACACCAGGTTCCTTGCCAAACTCATTGACCGAACCGCCTACTCCGAACTAAATGCCTTTGTCGAAGCCAACAATTTCCTAGAATCTGCACCATCAGGTTTTAGAGCCAGAAACAGAACTGAAACCACCCTAACCTCAATCTGGGATGACCTTAAAATCACGGAAGACTCCGCGGGATGCACCGCGTTAATCCTTCTTGACCTATCCACCGCCTACGACACAATCAATCACTCAATCCTCCTTGACCGCCTCCACTCCCTACGAATTTGTGGAACCGCTCTCAAATGGAGAGCTTTGTTCCTCAAAAATAGGTACCAAATAACGCTACTCTCCACCTATTCCTCCCAAGCCCGACCAGTCGACACGGGAGTTCCACAAGGAGCATGCCTATCAGCCCTCCTGTTCAATCTGTACTTGGTTACCCTCCCACAAATAATTCGTTCATGCAACATCCTGTGTTACAACTACGCTGATGACACACAACTAATTCTAAAACTCCCGAACTCAAAACCCAGCTGCCGACCTGACCTCGCTTCCTGCCTCCTCGACATAAAGCTCTGGATGACCAGAAACCACCTCTTGCTAAACCCCTCCAAAACCGAAATCATGGTATGTGGCAACTCCGAACTTCTTCCACTCCCACTACCCTGGCCATCTGCCATGGGCAACTCACCGACTCCCTCTAATTCAGTAAAAAACCTTGTATGCACCCTTGACTCCGACCTAACACACTTGCGCCAAGTGAACAACATCTCAAAGTCCTGCCACTACCACCGTAAAACTCTTAGGTGCATCTTTCCATACCTCTCCTTTCCCAACAGACTCTCTGTGGTCCAATCAATTGTTATATCATGCCTGGACTACGCTAAACCCCTCTACATCGGAGTCCACGCTTACCAACTGAATAAACGACAAAGAGCACAAAACGCTGCAGCCAAACTGCTACTAGCGTACGGCCTGAGAGACCACATCTCCCCAGCCCTCAAAACTCTGCACTCGCTTCCGGTTGCCCGAAGGGTGACCTTCAAAACCTTAGGCGTTTCTCACCGAGGACTGCATAAAACCGGACCTCAATATCTTCAAGACAAACTAAAACCCTATCACCCTCTAAGATCAAGCTCAGCCGGCCTCCTAGTCATAACTAAAACAAACTCAGTCAGGTTAGGCGGATTATCATTCTCAGCCTTTGCCCCCATGCTGTGGAACGCACTCCCACCCCACATCCGCCTAACTGAAGACCTCTTGTCTTTCCGCAAATTACTGAAAACTTGGCTCTTGACCTAAAACCAACCCCATACTCAAACTAACTCAAACTGAATAACAGCATCTCAATGACAGCAACTCAACAAACGACTAGATCTTAAAATAAGACCAATAACAATACAACATCAAGATCCTAGCGAGAAATCGAAAACTAATAACCGCTAATGTAAACTAAAAGGACAAACAGAATAGAATGAATAAAGTAGATCAAAGCAGTGAAGTGGATAAAAAGAATAAATTGTACGAAAACAGTAGTAATGCGGTTGAAATGAATTAAATGGATATAATGATTGCAATGGACGAAAGGAACAAAATGGACAAAATGAATAAAGAGAAGAGGATGGAAAGATGAATACAGGAGACAGATGAGTACACAGACAGATGGCATGGAATGTATCAGTGCATGGCATAAATGGAAAGTACAGAATAGACGATTCAAGCACATGAGATGGGTGTAGTGCATGAGACAGATGGAATGGAGAGCACGGAATGGATCGAGTGCGTATGACATGGCCTGAACCGATAATGCAGGATGAATGAACGAAGTGAGTGGAGCGGATGAAGTCGGTAGAGCGGATGGGTGCGTGCAGCGGATGGGTGCGTGGAGTGGATGGGTGCGTAGAGCGGGTGGGTGCGTAGAGCGGATGGGTGCATAGAGCGGATGGGTGCGTAGAGCAGATGAGTGCGTGGCGCGGGCAAGTGCGTGGAGCGGAGGAGTGCAAAATGAATGAGGGCATGGAGCGGATGAGAGCGTGGAACAGATAGGAGCGTGGTACAGATGTAGGTTGTGGTGTGAATGTAGGTTGTGTGAGTGGTTAATAGAGTGGAGCGGATGTAGAGTGTCGAACAGATTTAGGGTGTTGAGCGGATGTAGGGCGTGATGGTCTTGAACAGACGTAGGGTGTTCAGCGGCTGTAGAGTATGATGTAGTTGCGGAGCGGGTGTAGAGTGTGGGTGTAGAGTGTGGAGCGAACGGGTGATGTATGCGGAGCGAACGGGTGATGTATGCGGAGCGAACGGGTGATGTATGCGGATGAACGGGTGAAGTGGTTGGAAGGAAAGGATGTAGTAAAAGGAAAACGCAGGTGTAGTGGGTGGCAGGAACGGAGGATGGATCTGGAAGAACGGGTGATGTATATAGATGAGACGAGTAAAGTATGAGGAAGGAACGGGTGAAGTGTGTGGACAAAATGGGTAAAATATATTGAATAGAATGATAGAAGTATGTGGATGGAACGGGTGAAGTGGATCAATCAAATGAAAAATATAGTTGGAACGGAGGAAGTATGGAAGTATGGGGTTGGAACAAGTGTACTATATGAGTGGAACGGACTAACCGGGTGGAACGGACAAACCGGGTGGAATGGACAAACCGGGGGGTGCGGATGAACAGGGTGGAATGGATGAACAAGACAGAAATGATGAACAGGGTGGGGTAGGTGAAAAGGATGAAACGGGGGAAATATGTGGATGGAAAGGCTGAAATATGTAGAATAGAAAGGTGAAGTATGTGGATGGAACGGGTGAAATATGTGGAAGGAACGGGGGAAGTATGTTGATGGAATGGATGAACGGGTGTAGAATAGGTGAAGTGAATGGAATGAGTGAAATGGTAGAACGGATGAAGTAGGTAGATGAACGGGTGATGCGTTTGGAACCGGAGAAGTGGATGGAACGTGTGAAGTGGATGGAACGTGTGAAGATGACATATGTGGATGGATGATGAATGGAGAAATGATAACCTGGGTAGAACGAATGAAAGAAGCATTGCATGGAACGGATTGGAGTGCCTGGAATGGATTGGAGTGCATGGAACGTTTGAAAGAGCATGTAAACCATCATATCACATCTCCACACTTACTCTCTTCTTTACACCACCACTCAACTAGAACACAGCAATACTATGACACCATTCGGTATAGCTGTTCTCATACCATCATTTGCCTCATACTCCCCATCACTCTAACTAAACACTGCTGGTTACACACCCTCCAGCCAGGCGTTCTCCTCAGGCCTAATACAGCCAGAATCAGTCTGGATAAAACCTGCCAGAACGAACACATACACTTGATCTCTCAACCACCACACCTACCACTAAGAAGCAGCTATCACACGAATGCCACACCAGCTGCACACATATCCAGTGCTCACAGGCACCTTTGACTCTCTCTATTCTCTCTACTGACTTGAACTTCGGTTCCCGAGGGCGTTCAACCTACCAGTTGGACCATACCAATTGTACATAAGGCACTATATAAATGCAAAGTAACATAACATAACATAACAGAAAGGAAGAAATAGTAAGAGTAGTGCATGGTGAGGGTGGGGCTTAGCAAACATGTACTTTGTACTCACAAGCAAGTGTTAGGACACAGAAAAGCTGTAGAGGAGGAGCCAAGTACCTCTACCAGAAGTTCTGCCCCTATTCTGTCTATATTTTGGCAACCAGAAATTGCGACATGCGCAATACCAGTGAGGATGCTTATATCGCGAAAAGTTCTTGAAACAAGGTATCCATTGAGAAAACCCTATATGTATCCGCAGAGAAATGACGGTCTTCTGAAGGAAATTCCGGAAGAAGTGTCAAAATGAATGAAAGAGAAGACTGGTGACGTCACATAAAGCAGACGTGATGCACCCAGGAGAGATGCAAATGAAGAAAGAATATAGAACTTATAGAACCTGATGATGAAGTAGTTAAGTGAGCAACATTTCGGGAGCGGAATGAAGATTGCATGTGCAAAGAAGCACTGCAGAAAATGCAAAGCCATTTTACAATTGTACAGACGCAGTAACGCAAGTAGACAAAGTAATCATAAGGCTGGCTACGTAGTGAACAGATTGCAGGCAATGCGCCAATGTATATATATCTATAAGAATGTATAGAATCTGGATGTTCCACAACGCACTTTAGCAAACTTGGACCCCATGAATTAAAGGGCTGGAAGTGTGGCACAGCAGAATAAGAATAGATGACAGTGATAGAAGATTCGAGAAAGACTTGCCTGGCCCAGTGTCAAGAGTTGGGGCCACCAAGAGCCTTACCATGTACTGGAGAAGATACAATAACGTGAGAATCAAGCTGAGCTCCTGTTTGAGGTGTAATGAAAACCACTGAGGGTGCCAAGTCTTCTACATTTAGTAATGTTAAACACGACAAAGTACACAAAAACGTGGTCTCAAGTCACATCGTCAGATGAAAATCGACAGTGGGGTGAGCTACACCGAGACCAGAAGATAAGGCCATGCCACACTCCCTTTTATTCTCAGGTGCAGTGAGCCTCTACAAGGTTGAATTCAAAGGCATTAAATGAATGGCAGACTGCAGGAGTGATGATGGATGTTGGGCTAATTGTGTGGGAAGGCATGACCAAGCCAACCCACGTGCACCTGGGGTGCCATTTGCGTGCTGCTAGCAAGTGGATTATTCCGGAAGGGTACAGGCGTGCCAACCAATTGTAGAGGGCCATGTATTAAATAGCCCTATAGTTTGAGAAGCCAATAGTATGTCATGTATTAGTCTGACTCAGAAGATAACTTGCACTTGGGATGGGTTTAGTTGTCCACCTAATCCTAGAGACCCAACCACGTCCCTGTACCCCATAGAAAGTATATGTAGATGTTCCCCGCAAACCAACCACAGCCCCTAGTAGGTTTTCTTATTTGCCACGTAGTTTGACATCACTTATGACAAATATTTGCTATAAAAGTAATGTTTTTTATGAAATGTGTTGAGATCGTGCTGTGCGACATCTGTTGATGTCTGTTGGACTCCCTGTTATAGAGACTTGTTATTAAAACAGCCTTACTTTTGCTAGCTTCCTGAGTCGGTCTGATTAGTGATGTATGAGTAAGATCTGCTTCCCCATCCATCTCAGATGCTGTTACTGCGTCTTAAAGGACCCGGTTCTCGGGTTCACAGCAATAGCTCAAACGCAAAAATGATGGAGGAAAGTCTGGAGTCCGACCTTTAGCTGCCTGCCCTTTTTTGTGTCGCCGTTGGTAAATATGTTCCGAAAAATAGATCATCAGGTTTTTCATGGAAGCTCACAAGTCAATGTCCTAGGCCGGAATGATAGGCAGCACCCCGGTGAATATATTGGTCCTGCACTGATGAAAGAATTTTGTGCTCAATATAACACAGGTAGAAATGCGTCCCCAGGACAATAAGACTGATGAACTTTGTACCTCACCTCTGAGAGAATTCACCTAGTAAGCGGGGCTGCTAATGATACTAACACCCACGCAAGTATACCTGCGGTGGAGTCACCCTCAGGGTCTGAGATGCAAGCTACATAATGAAATATTGCTGGGGTCAATGAGCACCTAAATGATGAAGACTAGCTGAAGTTCATCTGTACAGATCAGATAATATGTCTCCAGGAGACTTGGGCGATAGAAGCACCGCACTTGCAAGGATATGCCACATTTGCCTTCCCAGCCGTCCAAGGCAAGGGAGGCAGACCAAGTGGTGCTATTCTAATATGGATCAATACTGCGCTTTTTCAACAATAAGTGTCTTTGATAACGGGTTTAAAGACTTCTTGGAATTGCATGTGATTGTACAATTGGAAGCCTTTAGAGGGTGGAGTAAGTCTTTTTTCCCTGCTCCAGGAGAGGCTTGATGAATGAAGGTTGAAGCATCATAGTTTAGTAAGAACTATAGTCGTGGGGGACTTCAGTCTACAATTCGAGCCGCTGAACATCATGGGCAAAATCCTGGAGGAGGAAGACAAAGTCTAAAGAGACAGAGTGAAAGCCCCAAAACTCAAGAGAAAGCATAGGAACGCGGAAGAGGTGGCCAGTTTGATCATGTCGTCCAATTTGAGGGCATGTAATGGTAGGATTCTGGCAGACTCACCTGCAGCTGCAGGCAACACTTTCAATGGGGGCACTGGTTTGAGTCTGATTAACCAAGTACTAGTAAACCTGTAAGCGTAAGCTCTAATTATGAACTTTTCAATGACACAGAGAACTGAAAGTGATCACTGGTTCTTACAGTGGATCGTGCCCTACTCGTAGTTGAGACAGAGGAAACTAAGATCTCCAATCTAGCATTGTCTATAGCTGATAATGTCAGGCGCAACATCAAAGGGGTGAGACTGAATCTTGACAACCTGCTCCCTGTCATTTTTAGTAGTATTCTACCAGCTTTGGAGGTTTTTATTTATATCAACCCTGATAAGTGCACTGAAATAGTAGATGCCCACGAGTAGCTCAATAAAAGTCTAGCTGAGTTTTTCACAAAACCGCACAAATTAGTCAAGCAGCACTCATATCGTAGGACACCCTGGTATGATGGGGAATGGCGTCGGCCCAAGAGCTTCCTGATCAGACAAAATACGCGGGTACCTGCAGAGGGTATATTAACGTTGCGTGATGCAAGGGAGCACTACCGAACCCTAATTAAAACCAAGAAACTGGCATACGTAGCGGAAGTCTGGGACTCCCTGTTGACAGCCATTAACACCAAAGACATCCAACAATTATGGGAAATTATGGGAACACACCATCCTGAGTACTAAAGCACAATTCAGGTTTGTACCCAAAGTGGCAGCGTCAGAGTAATTTAAGGACCTATACCATGAAACCAGAGACTATGGAGATCAGGCGCAGAGACATGACCCTGCATGTAGTTATTCCCAACTAGTACCGAGCAATGAGGATCTTAGAACAGCTCTTTGGAGCCAAAAAATGGGCAAGGCCCCAGGGCCAGAAAAGATCCCCATAGACTTCTATGTCACAGAACATGATGTTTGGATCCCCTATTTAGCCAAGTTATTCAATGCAGCACTCAAGCCTAATATAGTGCTCTCCTCCTATACCCAAGCGAGATAGTACCTATATACAAAAACGACTGCAGGGATTCAACCTGCAATTAACGGCCAATCTCCTTATTGGATGTCAGGGAAAACATTTCCGCTAGGGCCGTCCTGAGCCATTTTGAGATTTGGATTGAGGAACACAGGGTTCTAAGCCACCTGTCAGCTGGTTTTCAGAGCAGTACAAGTACTGTTGATCAAAGCCTACAGCTGGGAATTTTGTGTGACAAATATGTCATAGTAAGGAAGATGTGCATTTACTCTGTGTTTATAGACCCAAAAACAGCGTTGGATAGGGGGGCGAGGTCTAGGTTATGGGACAATCTAACAGGTTTACTTTCCCGACCTCTCTATTAAGAGCAATCCTAAGCTTATATACAGGGAGCAAGGCAGTAATAAGATGGGGTGTGGATGGTAGTACCACCTAAGTGGTGGGAATAGTGATGGAAGTACACCTGGGGTGCGCCTTGGCGCCAACATTATTTTGTGTCTTTATTAATGGAGTAATAGAGAAACTGTTAAGCTTCCCATCAGAAGCCCCTGCATTAGCTAACGATAGGCTTCCCATTCTCATGTTTGCTGATGACGCCGTTCTTCTCTCTCTAACACACACAGGACTTAGGTCACAACTCAATGCTTTTACAGAATTTTGTGGAGTGAATGGGTTAACCAATAATGTCTAAAAAAAAGCTTTTGGTCTAAAGAGACACAGGACAGAAAGGAAATTTATCTGCAAGGCTTGATTTGAATGAAGGGCCCATTTAACAGGTCGATTCCTATGATTAACTAAGCCAGAGGGTTACAGAAGACTGTAAACAGGATGGGCAAATAGCCAGAGTGGGCGTTACTCTGGTGAGATACAGCAGGGCCCTAGCAAGGTTCACAAGGAAACATGGCAATGGGGCAGTTAGAGTTTTCCTGGAAGCATACAAGACCCATGGAAGGCAAGCAGCCTTGTACGGAGCTGAAATATGGGGAGCTACCAATTACAAACCTCTCAATTACATCCCCCTTGGATGAGAACAAAGCACACCTAACTGACTTTCCCAACATGTACAAAAGAGAAAATATTTGCACCAAAAAGGACATTTTCTATGAAAGAATCTCCAAAGCCAACTCCAACACCAAGGAGTTATTCACCATCCCCCGGGAAATGGAAGCCCCAATTCCCCCTACAGACAATGTACCTAAGGACAAACAATGGTGCACCAGCATTCAGAATGCCCAGACCAACAAAATAGGAACACTCCAGATCAAAATAGCTAACAAAAAAGCCTCCTTACTCTCCACTGAGTCGCATCCTACCTCATCTACTGAAGCCACTCTTACACCATTCAGATTCACTAAAATCTCTATCCAAGAAACTGAGAATATTATATTATCCTTGATGCCATCAAACTGCCAGGGTGACAATTGCCCGGCGCAAATAATCAAGGAAGCAGCAAGAGACCTAGCGCTGTTCATATCGAAATTAATTAATGCATCCTTCAAGACTAACACCGTCCCAAGCCACCTCAAAGAATCCTGGGTTCTACCACTGCTTATGAAACAGACCCTAGACCCTTCCATCCCTACAAACTACAGACCCATTAACACAGTCCCCTTCCTCCTTAAAATTATTGACAGAGTAGCTTACCTCCAAATTCAGAACTACCTTGAAGTGAACCGTCTACTAGGCTCCCGCCAATCCGGATTCAGTCCTCAACACGGCACGGAAACGGCAGTCATTGATTTAACGACTCAAATCGACGAGCTTAAGGACAAAGGTAAAACAGCCATGCTACTCCTCGACTTGTCGGCAGCCTTCGACTTGATGGATCACACAGTCTCATGCAAACACCTTACGTCGGCAGTCCACTTCTCGAGTGATGCTAAGCCTGGGTCCAGTCCTTCCTAGCAAATAGTACAATGAGAGATTTTCCCCCCTCAGCATCAGCAGACCCGATCCAAACCACCTGTGGCGTTCCACAGTGATCATGCGTCACACTGACTATGTCTAACATTTTTACCAAGCCCCTATTCGACAAATTGGACAGATTGGGTGTCACATACACAAATTATGCGGACGACACCCAGATCCTCATTCCCCTTTTGGACAAATTCGACAAGGACATGGCCTTGGTAAATAAGATATACCTCCTCATTCAGGCATGGATGGCATCACATGGCCTCTGCCTGAATCCTGATTCTGGGCTCTGATGCCAACCTACAAAAACTTAGCTCCAGCTACATCACATTCAATATTGACGTCAACCCAATCAAAGTGGTGACTGAGGTAAAAACGTTAGGTTTCTACCTCGACTCTATCCTAACTTTCAGGAAGCAGGTCAACTCCATGGCATCATCTACTGCCTACATCTGCAAACTCACCAGGGCATGCAGACCTTTCTTATTTAAAGCCAGTTGGATCACTCTCGTCAATTCATTAATAAAGTAAAAACTGGACTATTGTAACGCCTTTTACTTAGGAGCCAATAAATATATCCTACATAAAATGCAAATGTTACAAAATAACACCCTGAGAGCAGCTCTGAATATACCTAGCAGAGAGCACATATTCAACATTAGAAGAGACCATTACTGGCTAAAAATAAGCGACAGGATCCTTCTCAAAACTGCATCACTCACCTTCAAATGCATTAACAATGCAGCACCCCATACCTCACAGAGAGAATGATTAGGAGAACCTCGACCTGCCCATCCAGATTAGCAACTCCCATTGCCTAGAAATTCCCAGATTTAATTTAAAATCTGGTGCTACTAGGTTCCCGATTAAAGCCGCACAATCCTGGAACGCGTTACCTCTAGCCCTCTGAACTGATCAGCCATACCTTAGCTTCAGACGCAACCTGCTAAACTGGTAACGATCGAATGACATTTGATACCTTGGATACTCTGGCACATAGACATTTGCACCCGACTATGCATGTTTTTATTTTACCTATTGTACCTTCCTACAGGACCCACCTGTACTATTACTGTATTTAATGTACCTTTTCCATGTTGTAACTATGCTTCAAGTGACCTTGTATCTGCTGCACCCAGTTACCTAAGGGTTTGGTGCGCATTACCAAATCAATACACAAACAAACAAACAGAGAATATTTGAGGAACATTCTTGGCCTACCATTGAATGCACCCAACCTACGAGTTTACCTCGAAACTAATGTACAGAGAAAAGAGTCAATCTGCAAGGCTAAGCCAGTATATTGCTGGGCAAGAATCTGGTCTATTAAAAGGCTGGGTAAATATAGGGAGGCCCTTGAGGACATCATCGCACAGGAGGGTGGAAGAATATTGTCCTGGTGTTCACACATCAAGAAGGAGCTCCATGATATCGGTCTGAGTGATTACTGGAACTGGCCCAGCACAATGCGTGGAAACTCCAAATTGGTTATAAAAAAGGCATGTACAGCCAAAATGGAATCCAATGTCTTGATTAAGCTAGGCCAATCGACTCTGCCTATTAGCTATTGGGGCTTGAAACAAGAGCTTGGCTATGAAGCCTGTTTGGATATTGTAAGTCCTAGGAAAATGAGATAACTTTAGTTCAAGCCAATGTAGTGGAGCAGTTACATGCTTCTGTCAGAAATCCCGCCCCCCTCCTCCTATATGTTGGAAGCCTGAGATTGTGCCATGCTTAACACCAGCAGTTGTGACCATACCATGGCAAGTATTTGAAAGAAGGTACCCACTGAGAAAATTCTATCAAATGTATCCCTGAAGAGAGGAGGATCTGAGGGAGGAACTCCCTGAAGGAATATCAAAAGGAGCAAAAAAAGGAGTTGGTGATGTCACAAAAGACGAGCGTGACGCCCTCTGGATACCGGCTAAGGAGAATGCATGGATCATATAGAAACGGATGACGAAGTTAAGAATTGAGTAAGCTTTCATATGCGAAAAGAAGATTGTACGTGTTTGAAGCAATGCAGAAAACGCAAGCCGTTCAATAACTGTACACATGCTGTATCGCAAGTAGATTAAGTAATCTTAAAAGCTAGCTATAAGTAGTGAGTAGACTGCAGGTGAAGCTGCCATTGTATAGAAACTGGACATCGGTGTTATGAATTTAGTGAGCCAGGACCCATGGAGAGAAAAGGCAAGAACTGTGTTGCAGCAAGAATAAGCTGAGATTGTGTAAACAAATAGCGAGGCTATTTGGCCTGGTATCAAAACTGAGGCAGCCAAGGTCGGTTATCTATTCTTGAAGGTGGTGAACATGCAAAGCTGAATCATCCCTTGTTAAGGTGCAAAGAAAGTACACCAAGCGTGGCAAGTTTTATTCATTTAAGACATTTAAATGCTGCAAAATGTGCCAAATCGTGTCTCCTGTCACGTGAACCAAGGATGGAAATAGAGTTGAGGGTGGAGTTCTAGAACACAATAGTGACTGCTCACACTCCCATATATTCCCAGAGACGAGAATACTTTGCAAGGCTAAATTCAAAGACAATCTCAAAGGCAGAAGGCATGGGTGATGAGAGATGTTGGGCTAGTTGGGTGGGGAGGAAAAGTCAAGTCCACCTCCTGTCAACTGGGTATGAGCTTACATGCTGCTAAGTGAACCAAATGTTCCAGACATGGCACGCGCATGCCAAACAAATATAGAGGGCCATATAATGAGGGGCCTTATGGTTTGAGAATCAATGATATACTGTGTAACTAATAATGTTGAAGATTACATGTTTTAGAGGTAGGCATATGTTGCCCACCTGACAGTAGATAGCCAATCACAATCCCAGTCCTTATAGAAAGTATGCTTAGATGTTCCCCTTGAATGTATCACAATCCCTAGTAGGTTTTTGTTATTTGCCACATAGTGTGATGTCACGTGTGACATATTTTCTGCACGTAAGAATGTTTTTATGAGAAATGCACTGAGAGCTCCAGCGAACATCTGTTGATGTCCATTGTAACTCCCTAATTTAGATAATTGTTAATAAAACAGTACCTTTGACATCTTCCTGAGTTGGTTTGATTATTTGGTGTCAGAGTTAGTCTGCATCCCCATCCATTGCATACCCAAAGGGCCATATGCTCAGTGATAGCAGAGGATGGTTGGAAAAGATGTAAACTAGTTTGTCTCCAGATTTTCGGACAATCGGGCATTCTCCGCCATTAGCTGGAAGAGCAGAGGGTTTCTTGTGTAGAGCGGCCGATAGAAATAGACTTGCAAGAAGAACAGAGACGGTGGCAGGTCCCCCTTTGACGAAATCCCGGCCCAGTTTCCACGCGCGTTCTGCGAACGAAAGGCAAACTGATCGGATTGGAGGAGGAGTCGATACCGAAGGCCTCGAGTCGATCTATGAAGAATGGTGAGTAGACCAAGGGGAATGGCAAATGAAGGGGATGGGGTTGTGATAATTTATAAGTAACAGGAAATATTGTGTGAAGAAAAGGTAGCGCGTTGTCATGATGCCTACCCCGGGCATCCGGACCAGGCCCATCAGTCCCGGGAGCAGGCATCCAGATGCTTAGAAAAAGCCCAGCAGCCCCAGCTAGGGGCTATCTGGGTACAGTCCTAGCGCCGTAGGCACCAGGCTCATAGAAGGGGTCATTCCTGGCGCCATAGGTGTCGGGCTCATATGCTTACACTTACCTCTTGTAGACCATGCTGCTAAGAATCCAAGCCAATGTGAAGCTTGAAGGGAACTACTTTACTTCAGGGACTATTTTCTTACTCGGGTGTGGTCTTGGGGGAACTTCTTACCTGGGACTACTTTGAAGGCTATTTAAACCATGCCCGAAGAGCAGCACAGGCTTCGCGTTATTCTGCATCCAGCAGCGTAACGCTCACCGTGCCTGCAAGTCAGCATCTAGCCTTCTGCCACGACCGCCTCAGTCTGGAGCTCCTAGAAAAAAGGGGAAGAAGGAGGAAAGATTAGAACAAGAACATTACTTCTATTCCTCACCTGATTCCGGATCCATCGCGCCTTCAAACAAGGAAAGAGATGTTAATTCGATACGCGTCGCATTGCCCACTGTAGCGCCGCGCTATTCTCACCAGCCTTCACAGCACCTCCACGATCTGCCGCAGTTTCCATCACATCTTCGCCGAACTCCGGCACCTAAGGGGGACAAAAGAACAGCAAGGTGAGCCGAGAGAATAAACAAAGGCAATCTCTGTTACCACCATAGACTTACCTGATTTTACCGCCGGAGGCATTTTTCATCTCCACGGTCCGGCGCAGTCTCCATCTCATCTTCGACGAACTCCGGGACCTAAGGGGAACAAAAGAACAGCAAGGTGAGTCGAGAGAATAAACAAAGGCAATCTCTGTTACCACCAAAGACTTACCTGATTTTACCGCCAGAGGCATTATTCATCAAGACATTATAATTTCTCACACCGCACCTGTAAAAGGAGGGAAAGCAACAGATTAAACACAGGTATCCTTTACCGGACAGTGTTGGGTAATACAGACTCTTACCTGAACGCTACCAGCTGCCACGAGGCAATCTTCTCTTGGGTCAAGCTGCAAGTCAAAAGGAATCGGACAAGAGTGAATATCAGACATTTTGAACTCTTACGAACTATATACTTACGGTTCCTCGCCAGGGACCTCAGAGTCAATATTGGTCTGGAACTCTCCCAACTCCTTCGGACCAGTGAAGTAACTGGTTATCTACACGCCCCTGCATTCCACGCAGGATGGAGAGCTCATCTTTTATAAACATAAGGAAAATACTTCTATGGATAATCTGTCATCTCTGCACTACGCGTCACGTTGGTGGAGACCGCAGCTGTCCAGTTCCGATCAACGCCCCTGTGGGAGCCAGGTGAGCGTAACACGCCTAGAGTCCTGGCTCAAGGGAGTTTCAGAAGGAGATGTTTCAAATCCCAACGGGGGTAGAACAGAAACCTATAACATGTAAACAGGTTTCAGTAAGGTGACGTCTGAAACCCTGTATAGGGTATTAAGTAAAGACGAGAGAGAAAAAAGGTGACCACAGTGTTTATTAATGTATAATGTCGACTAGTCTGTACGTTGTTTGATGAGTAAAAATATGAAAGAGCGATAGCAGTTTTAAAAATAATTGAAAATGCTGAGGAGCAATAGTGATTAAGGCTAGCAAAGTGATTGGTACCAATCAAAAGGCAGAAATAGCTAATTAAGAAATTAAAGAAAAAGTGGCGATTTAAGCAAAATATTAAGTGTTATTTCATAATTCTGGTTAGTTTTGACAGTCAATTGAGACTTGACATTATGGGAGATACTCCTCTGATGCACTTATGTAAAATGTTACCAAAGCATATGTCCAAGATTTAAACAGTGTAGTGCAGAATGGGTGAAAGGCACTGCAGATAAAATGTTCATGCCGTGGCCACAAGGGGGATCATTGTAAAAAGTGGTATTGCAGCACATGACTACAAACTTGCACACTGCGTACACAGGGAAGAAGTTAGAGAAAAGATTAGCGATTCTAGAGCACTGGAAAATGTACCAAGAAGAAAGGGAAGATCTGCCACCTAAGAATAGGATGATTAGTCAGCATAAGGAGGAAGGTGTTGTGCCCTCAGCTCCC
Organism: Ambystoma mexicanum; assembly: GCF_040938575.1. NCBI lineage: Eukaryota > Metazoa > Chordata > Amphibia > Caudata > Ambystomatidae > Ambystoma > Ambystoma mexicanum. The sequence continues at coordinate 1,249,690,267 of NC_090923.1, forward strand.
CTTACCTCATTCGAAGTTTAAGGTGCCTTTACAGAAGAAATATGGTTATATCCTTTAAAGGAGTTGAAAGCGGCGACGGTGTATAGTAATCTAATAGACGTACCTCCCGCTTATAGTAGCGATGATAGTCTAGAGGAGAATAAGAGAAAAGAAGAGATCTATAAGATTATACAAGACAAAGAAGAAAGAAGGGAGCGGTCGAATCTGTCAACAGAAATAGACAGGGAGATTAAGAGATTGAAAGGAGAGAAGCATCAAGCTGACGAGATAGCGCTCGTGCAGAACGAATGGATGGGAGGACAGATATTACTTAAAATAGATGGGAAAAAGCATTTTTATTCATTTATTTATTTTCTCATTTTTTTATGGTATATAGTTTATTACAAACTTTTACAATTTTGTTCACATTACTTCTTTTCCAATCTTTCATTAAAATACAAATGCATTTCTTACAGTTTTTGAGAATAAAAAAATAAAAACAAATCAATTAGATGCTAATCAGTCCATTTATCAACAACATTCCATCAATAGCTCTGTGTTTTTACTTTCATTACTACTGCTATCCCATTCTTAGCTCTGCCTTTTGGAACAGTGATTTTAAAAAGTTGGCTGTGGCATAGTTCACTTTCTGGTCAGTCATTCCGTATATCCGGTCCCACTATTTTTCTGCATCTAACCCATCTTTCTTATGTATCACATTCAACAAATGGATAGATCTTAAATCTTCCAAATTTGGGCAAAAGAGACAAAGATGCTTCAGTTTTTCACCCTCATTCTCGCAGAGTCTACAACTATCAGAATCTTCTTTTTTGCATTGCTTTAGAGTGGTTCTGTTTTGCAGGACATTCAGCCGGAATCTCATTCGCAAGTTTCGGTCATAACTGTTCGGAAACTTTTTCAGATAAGTTGTTGTTTGGTTTTGATTACCGGTGGAGTTCTTGTTCAAGCAGTGAATTTTCGAAGACAGTCTTTTTCCTGATGTAGTGTCCCAATCAATTGCCAGTATATTCTTTTTTATTAACATAGGGTTAGTGCAGAGAGTTACTTTTGGTAGTCCTGTATCAGCAAGGATGGAATCACACTCTGTCTTCCAGGTCTTAATGAAAGTATCATCTTCACCGGTCTTTCTGCTATTTAGAAATTCAAATTGTAAGGGGCCTGGATTTATTATGGCTTTCCTGTATAGTGCAAGCTTATTCCATTGTATTATGGCATAGGGAGTGTTAGAACCCAATTCATGAAATATGATGGCCACTGGTATTGCTTGGGGGAACTGTAAGATCTTCTTCCAAAAATACCCTTCCAGGCGGTCCCATGTCTCTTTCTGTATTCCCGGGCAGGTTTCCACTCCATATATTAGAGCAGGTCTCGCCTTTTGTTTGTAAAAGTTCAGGATCAGCGTCAGTGAGAATTTGCAGAATCTTTTGTCCATGGCTCTCCCTTGGGCAGTCAATTGTATCTTTTTCCATAATTTTTGTATCCATGCAGTTTCACTTTTATATGTCTTATTTGTACTCCAAGGTATTTCATTTCTTTGACCGCATGGAGTCTTACGTTGTCGAGGCACCAGGTATTTTTTTAGATCTTTTGGTCTGGCTGTCTCTCCATACATCATAATGACAGTTTTCTCTGCATTTATCATCAAGTGATTTATTTCTATATAGGACTGAGATAATAGAAGTTTTCTTTGTAGACCAATTTTGGTCATCTCTAGCAAGATTATTTCATCTGCGTAGAGGAGCCATCTCACTTCGCTACCATTCATTTTCACTGGAAATGTTGTTTTGCTGATTAAGTCTTTGTTGATGTCATGAATAAAGAAGTTAAACAGGGTTGCTGCCAACGGGCAACCCTGCTTTAGCCCCTTAGATGTTTCAATTTATTTTGACAGATTACCGTATCTGTCCAATCTTACTTGTAGAGTTGTGTTTGAGTACAATTCTTGGATGGCTTCTAGTAACTAATTTGGACATCTTTTTTTTTTTAGTTTTCTGCAAAGCAAAGTGTGGTCAATGCTATCAAAGGCCTGTCTTAAATCGACGCTCGCGAGGTAGATTTTTTCTTTATTTTTAACAGCACTGTGTTTCAACAGATCTAAGAGTTGTACATTTAAATTACATCCTACCTCGCTAACGAATCCAGTTTGGTGGACGCCTATCGACTTTGATTCTTTGACGCAGTCTTTTAGCCTTTTTAAGATCACCATGGCGAAAACCTTTCCTATCACGTCTAATAACCAATAGGTCTGTAGTTTTTAGCGCCATCCTGTCCCCTCGCTTGAAAATGGGGATTATTATTGCAGTCTTCCAGGACTGGGGGAATCTTTTTCCTCATATTCCTGAAAAGAGGATATGACAGAAAGAGGCCCAGTTTTCAGGTGCTTCTTTCATGTGCACGTTTGATAACCCATCAGGACCGGGTGCCCTCAAAGAGCTGGACCTCTTTATTAGACTTAGGATTTCCTCTTTATCAGATGCAATGGACCATCACGAGTTTTAGATGATTGGAAATTACTCGAGGTTGTTGATGGTTTTTCATCCTTTTTCCAAGTAAGACTTCAAAGTTGTTTGTCCATGTTTCTACTGATATTGGATTATCTAGGACCGAAGTAGTTGATTCACTTTTTTCGAGCATAGTTGGCAAAAGTATCTACTATTGGCAAAGGAGATGGTTCTTAACATGTTTTCAATATGTTTGCCTTTTCACTCTTTATCCAATTTCTGTATTTTTTATATGATCTTTATTATTCAATGGATATGTTGCTTTGAGAATTCTTATTTCTTTCCTTAGCAGTTGTTTTCTGTTTGATTATTTTGTTTGTTGGACACATGCACATGACCACATTTTGGCTTTAATGAGCCTTTGTTAATTTCTCTATAAGCTGTTAGAGTGTGTTCGCATTCCACCTCTTTTCTGTTGTGGTTAAAGGAAAGTCCTAACTTTTGGATGACCATTTGACCAAGTGGGGGCTGCCGGGATGTCCCCTTCAATATTGCTGTTTAGAATATGAAGATCTCTTAGTTTCATCTCTTCTATCCATCCACTTCCTCTCCTACTTTCATCGATTCTCTGAGCATATGTTTTTGCATCCCGCTTTGCTTTGGTGTGAGGCAGTTTGAGTTTAGATCTCTGCAAATGAAAAAACCTGCAGTCGGGTCATCTTCTAAGGCACGCTCTATTAAATCACTGTTTCCAAGAATGTCAGTCCTTCTTTTACGTCTGGGTTCCAGTATAAATTCATTATGTTTAAAACATTTCCTGTGCTGGCCTTATTGTTATACTGGATCCTTATGGTCTGAATATATGGATTTGGATTCTCTTTTTGAATAATTTGAAGATTTCGGCTGCTTTTTATCAATAACATTAGGCCTGCAGATGGTCTTCCTTTTTTAACTCCTCTTGCAGGGTTTAAGTAAATTGTGTGACTATATAAATGCAGTAGTTTCGTTAATCAGGTTTCCTGTAAACATGTCATGTCTGCATCTCTTATTTTCGGACATATGTCATTAAATAGGTGGCTGGAGCCCCGAGTGTTCCAGGTACCTATTTTCCAAAGTCCATCTGAGGAATTCTTTTGGCTCTATTCGTGAGATTTCTGGGCAAGGGCTGCTGCTTACCAATTCCAGGAGTTGTCATTCTTCGCTCTCATTTGTACTTCATCTGGTCTTACAACCTTGTTAGCTTTGTTGCTTCAGTCTTTGCGTTGTACTGTTATTTAGATTTTTTGAAGAGCCGTTTTTGTTCCCATTGGGATCGACTGATTCAAATCAAAGACTTTCTAAATCTTTTGGACCTGCTTCTCTGCAACGATCATTTGCTGCATGTCTAAGTTTCTATTTCCTGTGCCAGTTCCAAAGATTTCCTTTTGATTTGTGTTTGTTACTTATGTTGGCTGAAGGGTTTTACTTGGCACATGGATTGGGTTTTCCATTTCAATCTCTTCAACGTCAAGGCCGAGCGAACGAAGATCTTTATTTGCTTCCATGATTGTTGACAGCAGAATCGGGGAGGGGAGCACAAGGACAAAATTATTTTATCAGTTGCCTTCTCATCTGGGAAGCTAACAGTTTTTATATCTTTGGAGGAGACCTCTCTTAGTCTTGGTACATGATGCAATAATGCCATCAAGTTCGAGCGGTTTAAGAGCAATCCATCATTTGTTTTTTTTTGGATTAATTCTATAAGTAAGCAGTCTTTTTCTACAGTTTCCCACTTTTTCGATAAGTTTGCAATGTGTTTTTCTGCCATCTTTTGTTGTTTCTTTGTTGATGTTCTTTTTGTGTGTTACTGTATTTATTTGATTGCAGATTTAATGATTTTTTAATCAACAGTTTCATCAGGCTGTCATGAACCTCTGGTTTTGCTATTTGCGGTTCGATAGAACTAATTTTGTTCCATCTGTCGCTTAATGCAAAAAAGGGGGGGAGATTTAGGAACGACTCTCATTTCACTCACAAATTTGCATTCTGTGATTTTTTCAGGGCTTATTGATACAATCTGTTTGGTGTAATCGGCATATCTGAACCTCCATCTTCGTAGGTTGATAAGTCCAGTAGTTCTATTAAGCTCTGATTCATATCTCCTTGAGGACGGGTCTCAATGTTATTTAGTGTAGCATCTTGGCCGTCTGTTTTGGATTAAGTTTTTGGTTTATTCGCTTTGAGTACTTTTGGTTGAACTTTGGCTTGTTTGAGTTCTTTGTTAGTGGTAGACGACACAATTCATAAACATTTCCTTGATCCACATGGCTTATTTTTTATCAATTGTTTGATATGTTTTGTTTTCTGTGACATGTTTTGTATGATGGGAGTTCATCCTTTTTGCCAGCTTTTTGACCTTGCTTAAAGATAGAAAAGGGGTTTACATTTATGTCATTCAAGGTGCCGGAGAAGTTTTCTGGTGAAATAGTAGGTACAATTGTTATCGGTATCTTTGTTGTTACTTTCTCGACATTGCCATGAACCATGGCCTGTACTACCATTTTTATCGAAGGGTCCTGTATTGATTGCAGAGGTTGGTTTTGAATCTGAGGTGCATCTTCACAGACTTGCAGAAGATCGACAGTTGTTTTAATTTCTGTATCAGTTTTATTTGTGGTTTTTGTAAAGTGTGCAGTGACAGTGGTTTTTTGCAGTTCGGTTTCTGCAATTGCCTCATTACTGACCGCATCTTCTTCTAGTTGTTGCGGGTAATGGTTTTTTTCTGACCCACTATTTTCTTGATTCTCTCCAAGAAGGCTTTTTTGTCGGCATTTGCGTCTTGGAGCGCGCCAATTAATGATTTAAAAATAATTTGTTCTAGTTCCTTTTGTCATCCTTTTTTCTTTCTCATGGCTTCAATAAAATTTTCCACATGGATCTGTTTTGAATTCATTAAGACCCTCAGGGTCAAAAGATCCTTATCATCTCGTAAAGCTTTAGGTAAGAATCTAAAGTAATCGCTATAGTCGAGATTATTGAGGTGTGGATGGATTTTCCAGTATCTTGCCAGGCCTTAGGAACTTGCTGTAATCTACAGTTCGGGGACGACTGTTTTCTTTCCCTCATGGTATACGTTGTTTTCTGAGTACTATAGCATCTGTCTTGGCTTTCCGAACTCTCTGAAAATGCCGAATCTGAGTTGCTAGATAAACGACAATTTGGCCATTTGTCACTGTTTATCGGAATTACATTTCGGTTCTGAAGACAGGAAGCCAACTTCATCTCATGTCTGTTTCTAACTCTAGTGGGCTGAATGGTCCGACTAGAGTCAATATACTTTCTTATTTCTAAATCAGTTTGTTGCTGCTTATGATCCATTGGTTTATACTTTATGTTGTGCCGGGTGTTTGTTTTAATACCCCGGGAATAGTTTTCCAAAGTTTGTTCTTGGTTTGACATGATAGACAGTATTTCATTGTTTGCACAGGTTTCACTTAATGTTGGAAGTTCTTCCACTTTCTCCTTGTTCACCTGCTCATGTTCTTCCTGTTCATGGTCGGTCTGGGTTTGAGTGCAGGCTAATGTTTTGAACATGTTATCCAAATCAGTTATATTTGAAGGTGGCTCGACTCTTTCAGTTGAGTGTGAATATGCAGGATTTTCATCCACCTCTTGGTCAGAGGGGGAAACTGCTGCTGTGATGGTCTCTGCTGTGTCCAATATAATTGGAGTGCAGATCGTAGATTTCACGTCCACAGCAGATATGATCCTGGCGATGGTTTCTCCCGCAAGATTTGCTGTTGATTTTAGTAAATCTTCATCAGTGACTTCGGTGGGTGCCAAATACGCTTGAAACTGCTCATCAGGAAGGCTTTAGCCAGTAAAGGGCGATTTTGTCTCTGTTTCCAAGTCACATGTCTCCTGGGTTTTGGAGATCTACACATTACAGTGCCATTTTAGTTTGCCCATATCAGTTAGTGAGAAGCTCCTTTTATTTGGCCTCTCGCATCATGTCACGATCACAATTGTTCAGGTGCTTAAGTTTATTAATTCCTATTGTCCAATCCACATATTTAGCACTAGCTAATTTGGCAGTAGAGAATATTTGTGTATTTCTCTCATTTTGAAGTTTCGTGCTATCCAGGATTTCTGCGGTCTCCAAGCTTTCTATTGGCAATGTTTGGGTCTGTGTTGGATTACTTTGCCCAAAATTTTGAGTGTGCTGTCTGCATCGTTTTTGGGCTGATTCACCTCTTGCGCCCAAGGTCGGTGGAAGGCAGCCTCTGTACACGGCAAGATGTCTCCCCGCTCTGCTGCCCTAGTGATTCAAGTGGCAGGGGCGCGTGGGAAGGCACCAGCTCGACCACAGCCAGCACGGGAAGCGCGGGCAGGGCGCCCTGTTCCTCTGAGGTAAGGAGGTTGTTTGGGTTTGTTGCAAATGCGTGGGAGGGTATGGAATGTAGTTTTTGGTGTTTATTGGGCGAGGAGAAACCTGCATTTGGAAGGGGACAGTTTTGTTTGACAAACATATTGTCAATAAGCGCCGGCATTGACTGCACCTCATTCAGTTCCTTTCCAATCCCACTCCCACTCCCACTTCCCGATTCTGTACCCGTCATCGTTAATTTACTCCCAAGCAGACAGGACTTACTTCTTGTCCTCTGTTGTAGTGCTCTCTCATCGGAATCTTCCATGTCGCTCTCCAGATTTACAGATGCAATCAAAGCGGAGACGGGGGAATGCTGAGAGTGGTCCTGTGTGTTTTGTCACACATCAGCGAACACTCAGCCAACACTCTGCGATGCTGCGCATCCTGAGTAGACGCTTTATGGGTGTTGCTGATGAAGAGAGTGTAGAAAGACTCACTGCCTCTCTTTTCCAAATCTAAAGGCAGCAAAGTAGCAGTGTTCCTTCACAATGGAACACTCAGCAAACACTTCGCCATTGCATTGAGGAAGTTAGGCAAAGAGAAAATAAGGACGAACAAGAAGGAAAAGACAAGGAACAAGAGAAGAGATTGAAAGAAGATGAGCAGAAAAGGAATAGCAGGGAGCGACGAGAACAGATACATCAGGAGGAGCAAAAGAAAAAAGAAGAACAAGCAGAAGAACAAAGAAAGTATGACAATAGACAGAAAAGAGAAAAAGGAGGAAGCACAAAAATTAAGGGACAAAAGAATACAGAGACGAAGGGAAGAAGAGGAAAGAAGGGAAGGAGTAAGGAGAGAAGAACGAAGGCAAGAGGAAGAAAGAATTAGAAGGGATGCGAGAAAGTGTGGAGAACTAGATGAAGAAATAGAACAAAGAAGAAGACAGCAGGGTCTTGATACCAGTCTTATTCATAAGGAACCACTAGGGCCGAGCCCAGAAATACAATGGCACAGAATAGAAGAGTTCCTTCCGATAAAGGAAGCAACGTCAGGAGCGTTAGACGGAGAAAGCTTTGATGCGGTAAGCATTGGAGAAAAGATCGATAAGGCCTACCAAGAATTAAAGGAAGGTAACAAGTATGGAATTCGAGGGAAGAGGGATCAATCCCTAGCATTTCAATCATGAAGCAAAGAAGAAATTCCATTCAGTCACAGACGTAGAGCAGTGTCCTTAAGCAGACCGAACCTAGAAAAAGATGAGGAAGATAATAGTCACACTAGTTGGGGACAAGACATGTCAGATGAGGAAAGAGAGTCTACTCTTGAGGTAGGAGGAGGGAGCGCGTGCGCCCCTGAAGGAAGCATGCAAATGGATAAAGAAGTAAGATGGTCGTATCTGGAGCAACATAAGGATAGGACGCCTGATCCCATAGCATATCCAAAGCATCCCTGAGGACGATCGTATAGTGAGAAGGGAGAATCGCTGCCATATGTGAGCAGGTTAAGGTTGTTACCGACAAGGAGACAGACAGGGACAATCATCCCTGCCATGGATAGACTAATGATGGGAGCTGACTCTCGGTTGGGGGTCACTCAGTTTCCCTAATTGGAAAAAGGAGGTGCAAGACCACAGTTTATCGCATGGCTGCAGATGGACAAGTATAATTGAAGGTGTAAACTCCCAAGTTTGACTTTAGAGGGTGGGAAATGGATATAAGAATTAGAAAAAATGACAGGAGGAAACACACTGCCCATAGGTGACATAAAAGGTCTCCTGGCAGCTATACTTTGGGAAAGGGCTGATTACATATGCAGGAGAGCAGGATATTCAAGTGTGACAGCACAAAACACAGTGCATGACGGAGCGCAGTTTAATACATGTAGAGCAGATGTGTGGAGGGCTCTCAGGGTACAGTACCCCCATCAGATATGGGTGCTATTCTGACAAGTAAAATGAAGAAAGATGAAGACCCTATTGATTACATTCAGGATATTCAGGTGAAATGGCAACTTGAAACTTCCGAGCTGTGGGAAAAGACAGTGGCATTATTTTGCCACATTTTATGTCTTGGGTTGCCTGAGCCAGTACAGAGACAGATGAAGAAACAAGTGGGGATGGAAGCAAAACCATGGGATGAGATACAGCTGACGATAGTACACCATTGTCGGTTATTACAAGCGAAAAATAGGAATAAAGATGAGGAAGCCAAGTTAGTTCAGATAAAATTGTCTAAATCTGTCATAGAAGGGGCGGTATTGACAAGTGGAGAAGGATTGGGAATGCAGGAAGCGGTGGGTACATTGCAGATGAGTATTCAGCGACCGATGGACCAAGGTGGATATGGGTTTGTGCCACAAGGCAGAGGTATGGGCTATAGAAGAAGAGGAGGTGGATTCCAAAATAATGAAGGTGGGTTTCAGAATATACAGAATGAGAATCATAGTACCCACGGAGGATATAACCAAGGGGGACTTGTCAGACAGGCACCCCCTGTATGTTTCACTTGTGGGATGACAGGGCATATTGCACGTGAATGTGAAAGCCAAGGGAATGTACAAAATTGTCAATTTTCAAGAGAGGGGACAGCTTATCCTCCACCATATAGTACACAGACTGGAGAAGGGTTCGCCCAGGATCAGACACTGTATCAGACACAAGCGCAGCAAGTACAGCAGGTACAGCAACCAGAGCAAGTGCAAATGAATCCACCACAAGGGAAGTCACAACAAGCCCCTATGCAGACACAGCAGGATGCAAACACAGGACAAACGCTGACACCCAGAATAGGAGGTGTCACTGTAGTAGGAGGAAATCCTTTCATAGGGACGGGGATGAGCCTGTACCCACAATAGGACAGCTCACAGGGTGATTTGATGTGTTCAGAATTATCTGTGGCACCAGACCCCCCAAGAGGAACCAAGGTTCGATATGACGATAGAAGGGAAATCTTTTTCTTTTCTAGTAGACACTGGAGCTACTTGTTCATGTATACGAGAGGGAAAATATCCAATTCCGGGAAATGCCATGAATGCTCAAGGGTTCTCTGGAGCTACAAGTCGAGTTCTTTTTACTAATGAATTACCAGTCTCTATAGGAGAGTGTGACATGTCTGTTCCTTTGTTATATTCACGACAGACACTGGTTAACATTTTGGGAAGAGATTTAATGAAAAAACTAAACCTGACAATTTAATTTACTGATAAAGGAATACTGTGCTCCACTGCAGGAATACAATATTTAAACGTGGGCAAATGTATACTGTTGTTCACAGGACAAGTGGCTCTGCAAGGCGTTCCATTAGATCCAGAGGTTTTTCTATATGGAGTGAGCATTCTACTCACATGGCTACCTGGATTAGTGGGAAATATTGTGAGGATACCTGATGCGTTTTTGTTTAGACCACAAATTCTTATGGACGAAGAGGGGGGACAGACTATCCCTATAGAATTAGAAGCAGCCATAGAATTAGAAGCAGCATATAGAATTAGAAGCAGCCATAGTACGAAGGGAAATGTCAATGCTCAAAGGAGTGGATGATAAGGGTAGACCATGGAGAACAGTAATAGCTCTCGAGGAAGGGTACAGATTGACTGACATAACTGATGATGACATGTTCAGAGAAGATCAAACAGATGATGAATTGGTGTTCTTTATGAGCATCACATACTGGATAAGGATAGAAAAGAGGAAAGTCCCACAGCAAATGGTGATAATGCGGCAGCATCCAACATTTTTTCTGGAAGATTTGGAGAAGGTGCCAAGCGTCCTTTGGACCAAAGGCCCTCATGATGTAGGCTTATTAGAAGGAATAGGGGAAGTTAAAAGCTTAAGCAAGGAGCAATTTTACCTCAAGCAAAACTGTACCCCATGTCTCGAGAGGCTGATAAAGGAATATTACAGACCATTTCAGCATTGATGAAACAAGGGATTCTGGTGCAATCGGAATCATGATGTAATACCACAGTGTATCCGATCAAAAAATGTAAAGGAGTGTCATGGAGATTTACAAGATATGAGACCGATCAACCAGATTGTAAATATAGAGTTTCCTCTAGTTCCTAACCCGGCGATAATACTATGCAATATCCCGGTGGAAGCTTGATATTTCATGGTGATCAATTTGAAAAATGCATTGTTCGTGATCCCATTTCACAAAGACTCACAAGACTTGACTTCCTTTACATTCCGCCAAACTCGACTGAAACATACCCGTTTGCTCCAGGGGTACTGTGAGTCCCCATCGATCTTTAACAGAGTTATACAGATGAATTAAGGCAATATTGATCTTAAGAGTGCCGTGATACAATACGTCAATGACATGTTCATTTATAGCACAATGGAAGATGAATGCAGATAAGATTCTATTCAGTTGATGACTATTCTAGCAGATAAGGGATATAAGGTAGACAAGGAGAAGTTACAATACAGCCAAGAAGAGGTGTTATACATAGGGCAGCTGATTTCACATGAAGGAAAGACGATGACACCTGAAAGAGCTGAGCCAAGTATGAAAATCTCAATGCCAACTACAGTGAAACCGATGCAACAGTTTTTGGGGTTATGCAGATATTTTAGAGCATGGGTGTTTGATTAGAGTACATATACAAGACCCCTTTTGCAAGCTTTAAAGAAAACACAAGTGGATAAAGTAAAAATAGAATGGACTGAAGAAATGGAGGAAGGGTTTGAGGAGCTGAAAAAACAATTTGTACAGTCCCTGTTTTAGGAATTCCCAATTATGCTGAGGAATTTTCTTTGTTTTTACACACAAATGGGACAGTTATGACAGCAGTGCTTACGCAGAGAACTACATTGAGGGACAGGCCTTTACCATATTATAGTGGGATTTTAGACCCAGTTATGAAAGGACACTTTCCTTGCGAACAATCTTTGGCTGCTGCTTCGTACTCAATTGAGAAGTCTACAAGTATTGTTATGGGCTGCTCCATGACTCTCTTCGTGGAGCATGTTCTATTTGCCATTTTAGAGAAACCCAAAGGCGCATTGACATCCCAAAGAGGTTCAGTTTATGAGGTCATAATTTTGGGCTTACTGCACAAAATTACCCAGACTCGCTTTTAAGTGGAAAAGGTTGCTTTATTGTGACAGGCCACAGCTCACAAAAAACTCTAACCTGGCTCCCTGGCCTTAAGACTAACATATCCATTTTAACAATTGCCAAATAAATAAATAAATAAACAATTTAAATTCCCCAACAAATAAATAGTTAAACAATTTAAATTCCTCCCTTTTTGTCCCTTGCTCCCTCCCCTGCCCTTAAATTCCTCTCAAACTTCATCCTGCTTTCTCCCTGATGCCACGCCCCGCTTTCAATACCTCTTCCCCCTCTTTGTACCCCCGGGGTGGAACCATTTGTGCAAATAGCACAACCCCCCTCCTTTTCCGCACTAGTAACCCATTGTGCTTCCCCCAACCTTAATCCAAAGGGCCATGTCCACGGCACTACCGTAAAATCCCTTTCCTCCACAAAACTCCCCTTAACCTCAATCTCCTCATCTATTCTATGACCTGCAGCCAGGCTGACCTACCACATCGGCAACAATGAACACCTTAAATCATATTGCCGCTTCTACTGCCCCAACCTATCACACCAAACCACCATCCGCTTCTATGACCACCGCTCACCTTCTCAAAAACCGGAACTTCAAAATAGGGGGAACATAAAGAAAATCCAAGCCCTACTAATTACCAAAAAGGGTGCAAGGGTGGGGACAAATGCTCTGTCCTAACTGTCGCTTGCTCTCGAACCTTCCCTTCCCCCCTTATAAACCCTGGATGGCGCTCTATGCGCAGGCCAGCTCACTGGCCTCTGCAGTGCCCAAAAACACCCCGGGGACTACCTCCTACCCCTCTTCGTTCCCCGGGGTAGCCCGTTCGTGCATACAGCACCACCCCCCTCCTTTACCACGCTAGTACTCCATTTTTCTTCCCCCACCCCTCCTCCAAAGGGCCATGTCCCCGGCACCAGAAGAGCCCTCCCCTGAGGTGTACTTTCTGCCCCACCCCCTCCTTACTCAAATGTTCCTCTACCTCCAACTCTTCATGATATGCTATACTGCCACTCTCATATCCCCCAGGCAATACATGTTCCCTAATAACGACAAATGCAACCCATCCTCTCAAAACAATTCAAAATCCTTCTAAATTATTTCCTTTTGTGCCAGCATTTGCACCCTTCAAGCTCTGCAAAACTTCGCTATCTCCCTGTTAATATTTATCCTTGTCCTTTCTACTGCACCTTCATTCATCGCCCCCCTCCCTACTCTTCTTGGTGGTACCTTCATCCAGACCAGCCCCACCTTGGTTCATATCTCCCTTAACCAACTCAGGTCCCTTTTCATCTTTTTTAGCAGTGCCACCCGCATGTCCTTGACTAGATCGATCTCCCCTGCATGAAGAATTATTGCCGCCGGCACCCCATGGTGCTCCCTCAAACCTGCTAGCATAGGCAGCAGTTGATCACAACTTAGACCCCTGACACTGACATTCCTTCCGGCCCTGACAAATGGTGAATTAGTCTGAATTCTCTCGCAGCCTTTTAGGCACGACCCCCAACAGGAACACCACCAAGTCTCACGACAGATCCGTAAACAGCCCTATCATTCTTTCTGCTACCCCTCCTTGTGCAGCTTTACTCTCACCACTTCCAAATTCTCCCGCATAGACTTCACATTTTTCACCCACCGCCGCATCCTTGGATCCTGATAACCCAACTTAAAACCCTTGCGAAAACCTTCCCCCAAAATCTTGGCCCTTTCCCTGTCTGGGTAAATGTAGCCGCTCTTCCAGAACTGCAGCTTTAACTGGAGTATAGGCCTTTCCCCACAACTCCTCGCCCTGCCCCTCGCCCCCTCCCTCTGTCACCTGTTTGAAAACATTGTGTAGCCGGATGCCATCCCACGAATTGGCTACACTCGTGCCTACACAACTTCACACAGTTCTTGTGAAGTTTTGTTTATTGAATGCCCAACATGCTGCTGATGGCTGCGCCCTGCCTCCTCTCCCACCCCCTCCGAGGCGGGGCGACCACGAAAGGGCCGGTAAGGCACGGGTAAACCACTTGCCAGATGCAGAGTTGGTGCTGGACGCATAGGAGCCATCCACTGTAGCCATAGGTCCATGTCAATCTCTCCTCAGACAGTTTGGCTGTCCTCCCCCATCCTTGCCCTGAATTCTTCATCATATCTCACCCATGCAAATCCCCCAAAACTCACAAACGTTTTCCTTATTACGTCCATGTATTTCAGTTATGCCACACACCTCTCGGAAAGCTTCTCGCAATACAAACTCGCATATATAATAAATGCTGATGTCCAATTGTCAATTGTCACCGGCACCTTTGGTCTTGTGGCCAACTCCAGCTCTTCCTCCTTGGACCCTTCTTTCGCTCTCACCTTCCTGTGCAGGAGTTTAAAAACATCCACAAACTCACCTGCCCATATTTATTCCTTTATTTCCACCCATCAGATGTGCACCCAGTGACTTTCTAATGCATATAAGGCATACTCTTGTCCTTCAGTGCACCCTCCGTAGTCCTCTCCTCAGGAATCTCAATCACCCCTTGGGCCACAGGCTCCACCACCTTGTCAGTTTTTACTTCCACTCCCCCTCACCAATGCCCTGTGGTCCATCTTTCCATCTCCCCACCTGTCCCGTGTGCCCCAGCTCCTTCCCTATGTGTCCCCCACCTCATACCCAACCTGACCCATGCTGCTGACCACTCCCATTCCTGCTCACCTTTTTCTGCCCCGCCATCATCCAGCCGTGGCCCCTCGGGAACTCCCTTCTAATCCGACAATTAATATTGTAAGATGTAAAATAGTGAATCTTGCTACGTTTATAGCTGAGCCAATAGAAGAAGGCGATCATGTGCATGACTATGATAATTAAGTTGAATTTTATGATGATATATCTCTAGTGAAGCAGAATGCTTTGGCGGGAGGGGAAATTCTCTTTATTGATTGTTGTTAAAAATTGATCAGATTAGTGGGGAAAGGCATTCAGGTGCTGCAGTAGTGATACACAGATTAAATAGAGAATTTGAATTTGTAGCAAGTGCAAGGTTACTGTCTCACTTTTCAGCGCAAGCAGCAGAATTAGTAGTGCTTATCGTCGCACTCGAGAAACACAAATGGCAGGAAGTGATGGTGTACAGTGACTCCGCCTATGCAACGTCAACTGTACACGCAGGATTAACACATTGGAAAAGGGGGGGGCTACCTCCATGCGGACAGGACTCCAGTGCAGCACGCATCCTTATTGGACAGGCTTATTAAGGCACTACAACTCCCACTGGCCATAGCAGTCGTTAAATGCGCAGTGCATACTAAACAAACAGATTATATCTCTTGCGGGAATGAATCCACAGACAAAGAAGCCAAAAGGGTTGCATATTCCCCAGATATTTTGAGTTTTGATACTGAGAGTATTAATGAAAAAGTAGTTACAACCATGATAGTGCAAGAAGGGTTTAATAAATTGTGATAACCCAACTAATGGAAATTCAAGGGAATGCATCACAGGAAGAGCGGGAATTGTGGAAACGAAGGGGGTGTTCTTTATCCCCACAGAAGCATTATGGCGACAAGACAGCACTGGAAAGCCGGTTATACCAGTAGCATTATTGAAGGTCGTGCTTGAACAGCTGCATTAGCCCACTCATGGAACTAGGGAGAGTCTTGCTGCTACAATTGCAGAAGCCTGGTTCATTCCGAATTTGTTGGAGCATGTTACACTATTTATGATAAACTGCATTGTGTGTCAAAAGTTTACTGCTGGGCATACACTGAGAACAATTAGAGGGGTCATACCTTGACAGAATGGTCCGTTTCAGCATTGACATATTGACTATCTTAATATGCTGCAAATATGTAATGGATATAGGTACCTATTAGTGGTGGTCTGTCCCTTCTCTAGGTGGTTGAGACAGGTCTGTGTACACACACTGATGCCACTTGCACAGTGAAGTTTTTGGTGCGTGAAGTTTTCCCGAGATGGTGTGTGTGTGAGTGCTTAGATCTGACAATGGGCTACATTTTGTTAATGAGCTATTTGAACAAATAGGGTTTCTATTTAATATAAAGCACACGTTTTCTTTTGCTTATCATCCGCAAGAGAACAGGATATGTGAGAGACTCAATGGCCTCCTTAAAGAAAGGATTGCCAAGATTAAATTGACTTTGAAGAAGGGATGGCTATATTGCCTACCCCTAACTTTATATGCTCTTCAGAATCAGCCAAGATCAGACCACCACCTCTCCCCGCATGAACGAGTGACAGGGAGTCAAATGAGAACCCCCCCTCACTCCTCCATCCAGAAGTAAAACTGATACCCAGAGTGTACCTAAAACCTTAGGTGATGAGATGCACGACTATTTGACATGTATGACCTCTAGCATTTCTCTTATTTCAGATCAAGTCAAGCACAAGGAGGATTGGTCTCAGAACACAGAAGAAGACAATTCAACAACCAACACAATTCAACTACTATTGGTACCTAAGTAATATGTTGGAGACCTAGTTCTCATTAAAAATGTTGCTAGAAAGTGGAATGAGCCACAATTCAATGGTCCCTTTTGCGTTGAGAATATAACCCCTTCAGCTGTAAAGGTCCAAGAAAGATGAGCTTGGCTTCACCTGAGTGCTGTAAAAGCTTATAAAGCTGATACCCGCCCTATCACCATTGCTGATGCAGAAGAAAGGCAAGAAGAACAATTTCAGCATGTGCCGACTCGATCGATGACGAAGAAGGACGATAAAGCAACTACCAGTGGATGATACAGATTTATCTTGAACTGAAATTCAGTGGACACTCCTTATAGATATTTTAGCAGGAGTGCAAAGACTTCCAGAGAATTTCAGGAATTTTGCAAATGAACTTTTAGAAATACATTGAAGCATCAAAGTTATGCCTAGCCTTCAGTTCTTGATCAGAAATTGGAAATGAGATCAGTATCCAAATTCATTTTGTGATGAATACCTGTTCTAAGCAGTTAAACATATGGTACTTACTGACAGTGCTGTTCATCGACTTGTGCTTGCCGTCTTTGTGTTCATACTTCAAGCTTATCCTGCTCTTGTTAGAAGAGATGTTATATTCACACTTTTTTACAGGATCCTAAAAATGGCCCTGTGATAAGAAGGCTTCTCATCGCAATAATTGAGCAGATTTTACAGTTGCAAGTGGAAAGAAATTTGATGATTGTATTAAATCTGGGAAAGGTAGAAGCAGGTACGATTCTAGAAAACAAACAAGTGCAACACGTACCAGGATGTCATGAGAAATGGATGCCTATGATTTTGTGCATAATATTTGCCTGTATGATTACTCTCTCATTACGACCCTGGCGGAATTCGGAAAACGATGGCGGAAATGCAATACCGCCATCGAATAGCGCTCGGTGCGACTATGACCCGTCACCGCAAAGTACGAAGCCATTAGCGACACCGTAGTGAACGCCAACGCTAACTGCACCAAGCACGCGCGCGCGCGCCATGCCAAACCGTAAACACCACCATGGCGCAAGGGTACGCTAATTCCGACCCTAGCGGACATGTACCTAACGCCATCAAGCATGGCGGAATGTACCATTCCGCCATGGTGAGAAGTACGGCATCGCGAATCAACCGTAAACGGCCCCACTGAGTGCCTGTACACCGCTCCCTGCCCACAAAGTACAACTCCCCGTAGGTGCAATGAAGTCACAATGCAACCAGTGAAATGTACAAGTCACCCATGCATGCCAACGAACAAAAGAAACACAAGAGGGGCCAATGGGAGCTGCAGGGCACAGATGGCACGAATACAGAAGCCAATCCAATGGACATGACCACAGTCCCCCCCCCCCCCCCGAAACGCACGCAAACACAGGCACCTGTGACCAGCAATATTCCGAAAATCACATCATGCCACCAGTCCACCTGGCTGACCGGCATCTGTTACACAAAACCCAATCCCCCGCCCCTGAGCATGACAACATTCAAACAGTCATATTGGCAGCCCCCATCCCTGACCTCACTGGGCTTCATAGGCAAACGCGCCCAGTACAGTACCACGCAACTAAACTCCGAAGCTGGAACCCAATGCAGATCTCCTCACAATACATCGCTCCCCAAATAGGAATATGCCACATCACTTGCAAAGAAGAACGCTACACGGGCCAAATCAGAATAGAAATTTAATGCACAACAAAATCACCAAGCCCATACAGCCATTAGGCCATGAACTCCAAAACACATTTCACCATTGTGGGCTGCATCCGCAAGAAATGACCAGCCACTACTTGTGTGACGCCCTGTTCCATCATGGTACACAGAGCCACATTCACGTACGAAAAGGCAACATGGAAGCGCACAGAACCGCAGGGCCGTCCCAATGGGGAGGCACTAGTCCAGCTGAAAGGCCGAAATGTTGCTCCGAGCCACCAGTACTGCGTAAGGGCATGTGGCCCATTGGCGATCGTCCCATAAGATCGTAATGCTGCTCCACTGATTAACACGAAGCAGCAGGTGTCGGGAGTAAAAGCCATCTGCAGGAGTGGCATACAGATGGCAGTGGCAAAAGGGGAGGAGATACCTGTCAACCAAAAGAAAAGAAAAAGAATAGAATGGCCATCAGAACTACATTCGAACAACTCACTTCAATGATCACACTAAATCCACAGCCATATGCATGCTAGCCCACTCCAAAGGATCATCACCACCCAAAAACCACTTGCGACTCATAACTATCTATATCGAGGTGTAAACACCATCACAAACGAGTGTACCTGTGCATGCGTCTGTGAAAACAGAATCCATCTGATGGGATTGGTAACGTGCATGGACACAAGTGTCTGAGGGCGCGTCGAGACAGGGAGGGCTCAACAAGGCCAGATAGACGATGGTCCCACTATGGCAGCCCTGCATCACATAGCGCAGGGGAGGCGGATAGATTCCAAGAAGCCCTGTACATGGCAAACTCTGTATCAAATCACCTGCCCATGCATCCATTCATCATTCCCTCATCCCGGGATTAAAACGCCTGAATATTTACTCACATAACATTAGAAATATCCATTGAGTCTGTGCGTCATGCAGCCTGCAAAATCCACAGTGCCCCAGCCTGTAATTCCAGTGTAGTGAAGTAACATGTATTTGGGAACGTCCGGCCTCATCGCCCACGTCGCTATTGCGCATCCCAAACCATTCATATCAATCATTGCATCCTCGCCATGGCCCCTGTCTCAAGGACATTGAACAATAGAACGTTATATTTGCAGTCAGACCTGTGGGCATTTCCTCGCCGCTAGCTGAAAACCGAAAGCGCCGCCCTTCGAATTCCTCATTTGCAACATCACGTCGAAGAGGCATCTGTGGCCGTTTGAAATCACAAATTAATCCATCTAGTGCGGCTGTGTGTGAAAATGGCAACTGCCTTCACCCACAAATGGGACGCCCCGCCCGTCGTTGCAACTCGGTACAGTGATGCATGAGGGCCCACCGTTACTCGAGTACTACGTACCACTGACCCTTCACAAGTCTGTTCGCGACTGCACAGATAGTATGTGAAACAATGGGACCACAGCAGAATGAACATATCAACCAATGTTACACGGCCATCGGGTACAAATACATGATTGCAATAGCAAGATGCCATTCCTCGAATTGCAGCGTTGTGTGCGGGACGTGCTCGGCCAAAGGGGAGAGCAGTTTGCACAGGTGGAATGAATCACCACAGGTGGAGGCCATACAGCCTGAAAACACATAAATTGCACACCCAGTCTCCTCCCACAACCACACCCACTCCGAAATGCTACCGGCAGGACTCGCGATGTTGGCCCTGGGGGACCTGATAGCACTGCAAGTACTCCAACTCCAAGAAGAAGACGAACACCAACTACAACCGGCCGCACGGAGGAGACGCAGGAGGAGGAGGAGGCCAAGGCAGGGCCAGCAAGGGCCGCCAGCACAGCCACTACCACCACGCAGGCAGCCCGCAATCCCACGCCTCCGAGCACATCCGTTCAACCTCACTGATGAGCAGATCCACACCCTCTACCGTCTGGACCGGGACACCATAACCGCCATTGTGGACATGACACAGGCTGACCTTGTCAGCATGATAGATAGCCCAACCGCCATCCCACCCCTACTGAAGGTGGTGTCTGTACTACACTTCCTGGCCACAGGCACCTACCAGCACACAGTCGGACAGTTGCATGGCATTTCTCAGCCACTGTTCTCACGGACACTATTGCAAGTGCTCGATGCCCTCCTGCAGCA
Organism: Ambystoma mexicanum; assembly: GCF_040938575.1. Lineage (NCBI taxonomy): Eukaryota > Metazoa > Chordata > Amphibia > Caudata > Ambystomatidae > Ambystoma > Ambystoma mexicanum. The sequence goes on from NC_090923.1 coordinate 1,249,710,341, forward strand.
CGCAGACGACTACATCTCTCTACCACGCTCGGAGCAGGAAATTACCAACACAAAAGTGGGATTCCATGCACTTGCCGGCATACCGGGTTGCATTGGTGCCATCGACTGCACCCATGTGGAATTGGTCGTCCCACATGCCATGGAGGCCCAGTACCGCAACCGAAAACAATTTCATTCCCTGAATGTACAAATGGTGTGTGACTCCAACAGGATCATTACACATTGTTGTGCCCGATTCCCTGGATCAACCCATGATTCTATGGTCTTGAGGAACTCTACAATACCACGCTACATGGAGCGACACGCAGGGAACAGATCCTGGCTACTCGGTGAGTCTCATTACATGCATGATAATGTGGGGTATGTGATTCGGCAATGACCTGGCAGGAAGGGGGGGGGGTGTGCGTACGTAGCAATGGCATTCCACATCATACGTTTATCGTCCACATACAGGTGATGCTGGATATCCACTGAAGAGATGGCTCCTCACACCAGTCCGGAACCCACGGGACCAGCATGAGGAGGACTACAACCATGCCCACTCACGTACCCGTGTAGTCATTGAACAGGCATTCGGCCTACTGAAGGGTCGTTTCCGCTGCCTCAGCAGGTCTGGCGGGGCACTCCTGTACCGCCATGTGAAGGTTGCAAAGATGGTCATGGCATGTGTCATGCTCCACAACATGTGCGTACGTAGAAATGTGCCCATGCCCCCTGACGCAGAACTGCAAGCACCTGATGATGGTCATGATGAGGGTGGGGATGTGGCAGCACCTCAAGGAGTCTGCGAGGCACCGGAGGGCCGTGACATTCGTCAGCATCTCATAGATGCATGCTTCTAGCACTCACGCCTGGTGGCTGATACATGGACACGGGACTCGTGGCACTGTGTGTGTCTGGGACATGCACAATATGGACTGTACGCCTATGATGGCCTAGTACACAAAGATCAATGTCCACACATCTCATTGGTTGATCGTGCACTGTTTATGGCATATGTGATATCATGTTGAACACCGTATCGACCCGCCACCCAAGTGAGCCCAACACACCCCCTCCACCCTCCTACCTCCCCCCCGAACACCAGTGTCCAAAGATGCTCATTGTCAGTGGGCAGTCGCTATTGCAAGCCCCCTCTGCGGGTGTCAGGGGCACTCCTGCCTGTGGAGCGCAGGTTCCTCCCAGATCTACGTTGGGGGCTGCCCTGGACGGAACTTGCAACGGATGATGTCTCTGCCTGCTCACGTCCATGCATGTCCCTGAGGGTTTGCGAGAGCTCAGTGAGCACACGGCGCACTGCGGCAAGTTCGGCACATACGTCTTTGGACGTCGCATGCAGTTCCCCCCTCAGGCTCTCGGTGCTTCTCTCCATTTGTGCCCTTAGTGTCTCTGTACCTCTCTCCATTTCTGCCCTAAGTGTCTCAGTTGATGTTTCTATGTCTGCCTTAGTGCCCCCACATTCATCGGCATGGTCCTTGAGGAGCGTGGCCAGTTGCTGCTGTTGCACGATTAACTGGTCGAGGGACTGTTGCCTCTGCTGGGCCATGGCCATTTGCGGGGGTGTCACAGAGGGGCTGTGGACCTCATGTTGCCTTGCCACAGGGCTTGTGGGGGATGGCCAGTCGTCGTCTTGTGGGTGCCCCTGCGTGGCATCCTCATGTTGTACGGGATGGGACAGACAGGGGGATTGGGACAGGTCATGGATGGATCTGACTTCGACATCCCCGTCTTCTGTGTCGGAGCATGCTGCCATCAATGCGGTGTCACCTTTGGTGCTGCTGCCACCAGAGGCAGTGCCTTCTGTGGCATCCGTTGGGGGGACCTGTGGTGGTGGTGTTGTGGGCATGCTGGCTGCTGGGGTGCCTGTTGATGTTCCCTCCTCTGTGCTGCCACCTGATTTGTGCTGCTGCCGTGTCTTGATGCGTGCAGCTGAGGTGGAGGGTCTTTGGCCGTTGGTCTTGGCCCTCTTTGCAGGTGTGCTGGTAGGGGTGTCCTGATGCTCGTCGTTTGGATCGGACCCTGTGGTGGAGTAAAGGAGGGCGAGGGTTATTGATGGGTCTGTGGGAATTGGAATGGCATTGTATCACATGCATTGGGGTGGTACCTGAGGGTGATTTGGGTCGAGGCCTTGGAGGTGCTTTCATTTGTGTGTGGAGTGAGGGTGCAGTTGTTTGGCAGCCTGCAGTTAGGGTGTGCCTGCTGCACGTGTAGTGCGTGTTTTAGGGGTTTTTAATTAATTATGTATTTATTGTGGGTTTTAACGTGCGCTATCAGGCCGATGTGTGTGGACGTTCTCCTGGACATGTGTTTCTGTTGCACTATGTGGACACATGGTACTTCACATGAATGGACTTTGTGGATTTGGCATTGTTTTATCTGGCCCACCTACCTGAATCTTCGGATGTCTGCACTCCTTTCTCCATCCCTCCGACTCCCTCTATGCTCTCCATTCCGATGGTGGAGGCACAGATTTCTTCCCAGGGGGTCAACTTGATGGGTGATTCAGGACCTCCCCCGGTGGCTGTGGCAATGTTGCGGTTGGCAGAGAGTATGCTGCGGACGCGTATCCGCAGGTCGTCCCATCGCTTTCGGCATTGCTGTGGGTTGCGGGGTGCGGTCCCCACCGCACTTACCCGCTGTGCCACCAGAGCCCATATGGCCTTCTTGTTTGCAAGTGCCGTCCTGGTCATTTGCGTGGAGAAGACGACGGCTGCATTCTCCTGGAGGGTCTCTGTTAGCACGGTGAGTTCCTCACGGGAGAAGTGGACCTGCCGCTTGCGGTCGCACGCTTTCTTCGCTACTTTTCCCATTTATCTTGGTTTCGCTAGGGTGGATGACGGGTTGGGGTGTGTCTCAGGGTAGTGTTTTTGGTGGTTGTGTGGTTTTAGTGGTTTTATAGGTGTACGGCGGGATGTTTCCCGTTCCGGGCCCATGTTTTTACTTCCGTTTCCGTATATTTCCGGTCACCGTACTTTCCGGTAGGCGCACACTGCGGTGTCCGCTGTGATGGGTGGCGGTATTGCACCTAGGGCGCCGTACGGCGGCGGTGTGGGCCGTTTTGGGGTCATTTCCGCCATCGCGGACTTTGCACTTCCGCCATGCCGTGGTGCTCGTGCCCGATGGGTCGGAATGGGCCGCACTTTGCTCCTTCGTGCAATGGCGGAAACGCTATTTACGCTGTGGCGGTCCGGTCAGTCACTTTCCGCCAGGGTCGTAATGAGGGCCTTTGTCTTTCTGTTCCTAATATTTCACAGTCTCTATACTGTTAGTACTTCCACTGAGGTAGAGGTCCCTATGGTTCTTCCTACTATGGGAACTTCCTTTGATATACTTCATGAACGGTACAGGGCTTCTAAAAGACACAGGAGAGATGCAGAGGAAGATAATGAGGGGATAAATACCTATCTAGATAATGCAGCACACATGTACCAGCACATGAGGGAGGTAGGGGAAAAAACATCAAAGGAGAGTTGCAACGTCTGTGCTCTCATCCCCTATGCCATAAATACAGTGCAAACTTTTATCTCCAGAGAAGTCCCAGGACACGATGCCAGGTGCCTCATTCATCTTGCAGCATGTATGACCATGAGGACAATTTCAGGGAAGTTGGGCGCCTTTATGATGGAGATCGAAATGGTTGTTTCCATTCCAGAATGATTATATCCAGACTACACAGTTGCAAAGGGAACCTGGATGGGCGAGCAAGATACTTGTTTATCCTGAAGCAGGACAGGAAGAGCTAGCCATCGAAGACATGAAGAGAATAGATTGCCCTGATGTAACAGAAATAGCTGGATCACCTGTATGTTGGGAACAAACTCAAGCCTTAGTCTATGAATGAATGAAGTCCAAGAAGGGTTGTGAAGTAGGACTGATGTCCGGTGCAGCTCATCTACTGAAGCCAGAATATGTGCAAGAGGTGAAGAGAGTGAACAATGGATGTTTGAAGTCATGGGCTAAACATGCCAAACTACTGATTTGCGTAGAAGATGAATCAGGTCCAATGGTTGTGATCCCATTGACAAATGCAACATTGTGGTTTGGAAGATATGGAAAGAAGCATGTGGGAGCTAGCAAGCTCTGCAAAACTACAGTTGACGTTTCTAGAATGGGAGCAGGGACAGCCGTTCTGATGGATCGATATTGGACTTGTGGGCCTAGAGCCTACTGTTACGCTCACCTGGTCCCCACAGGGGCGTTGCACAGAGCTGAGCGGTGAACATCTGCGCGTGTCTCTTCCTGTCCCACTGCTTCGCTCACGCTTGGGCGCTATCCTAAAAATGATAAACAGGGAAGTTAGCTTGCTGCGTAGGATGGGGAAGACTCCCACCTCCCTCAAACCTCCAACCGCTTCCCTCTGTGCTTATGTCTCACCTTAGGTATCTTAACGTTGGGCTTTCCATCCTGCGTCTGAATGCAGGGGCGCTTTAATGTTCTTAGGCACTTTCACTGGATCTAGTTCCTTCACTGATCCTACGGCCTGTAAGTGGAATCCAGACCAGCTGTGACTCCGTAAGTAAGTCTTGGTACCAATTGGTTCTTGGTAGCTGTTTTTGCTTATAGTGTTTGTTATTGTTGCCAAAGCTTTTACTATTGTCCTTATTTTTGCAGGAGCGGTCTTGGTGATGCCTAGTCAAGCACTCCTAAATGTGGCGCTGAGCAACATTCATGCAGGTAGGTGTTAGCGCGAGAGCGCAGCGTTGAAATATATTTTTATAGGTATTTTTCAATTGCGCAGCTAACCTGGTGTTTCTTTTCCCTTCCTCTGCAGGTGCAGTGATGTTCCGGAGCAGCGACCGTGTGGACCACTTCGATGGAGTCCTGAGATGACTGATGCCTCGGGTAAGTTTTCGTTCTCCTTTCTTGTCTCCTTTCTGCAGATGCGATGATGCTCCGGAGCAGAAGCCGAGTGGACAGCTTCAATGGAATCCCGATATGTCTGATGCCTCCGGGTAAGTTTTCGTTCTCCATCCTTTCTGCGGGCGCGGTGGTATGCAGGAGCGGCGGGATGGGAAGCAGGTTGGATGGAATTCGAAGACTGCTTCTCTCAGGTAAGAACTCTACTAATGTCCTTCTTTTTGTCTTTTTCCTTTCTTCAACAGGTGCTGATGATCCATGGTTCCCGATGAAGACAACAGGGTGTGGGTGCGACCCAGGTAAACAGGAGCAGAGCTGGCACGGTGAGCGTTAAGCTGCAGGAGTGCAGAATAACGCAAAGCGTGTTCTGTTCTTTGGGTGTGGTTTATATAACCCAGGTAAAGTAGTCCCAGGTAAAGTAAGCCCAGCCACTCCCTGGAAGCTAGACTGCACAGCTCAGTTCTTCAGGACTGGGATATGTGTGTCTCCATGTTCAATGGAATCTCATTCCATGTGGTCAAATAGTAGGAGCCTGGTGCCAAAGGCACCAGGACTGGCTTCCCAGGATAGCCTCTGAAAATGTTTTGTGGCCTTTAAAGCCCCAATGGACGCCTGCAACTTGGGAAGGCTGGTTTGGCCCTGAAGACTGGGGGCATGCACCATGACACCTACATGAAGTTGCCCAAGGATTGTGGAGGAATGTGCTCCTTGGTGCTCATCCATGTTCCAGCATTAGTGATTCCTCAGAGTGACCTGAACATTGGAGAATTTCCAAAATAAGATGCCAATTTGAGAAAAAGAAGTTCACTTGAATTTCTCAATCGAACCAGAAGAAATAATTACTTCTCAGCCAAGTCAATAGAAGCATATGACTCCATTCCCTAGAAACACAGGTTGTTCAGCAAGACTCCTTCAATATGTATGACTATATTCATGCCTGGGATCCAGGCCAATACCAAGTGGTTGCAGATTATGAGATGGGAGCTTCAGCAGACAATCCACACCACCATAAAAGGATTCAATGCTATCAAGGAAGAGCTGAGGGCCATACGACTAATGACCCTGCAGAACAGATATGTCCTTGATATGATCAAAGTGATGGAAGGAGGAGTTTGCACCAGAATTGAGTCATCATGTCACACATTCATACCTTCTCACGATGGCGAGAATAAAACCTTGATAGAGGCCATAATGTTGCTAAAGAACCTGCATTACAAGATGCAAGATGAGAAAGAGGACATTATAAATGACAGTTGGTTTACTTCCATATTCTCATGGATTCCGCAGTGGATGGCAAACATCTTCAATTTTCTTGGAGCAATATTGGTGATGGTGATGTTTAGATTCTGTGTAATCAGGATAGTGATCGCCCAATGTAAGAAGACGGCAAAGAAAGCAGTAGGAATGAAGATCATGATCGATGTCGAATCTGGGTTTGGACCCAAGGAATTGACTGAGGAAGATGTCATGAAATACAAAGAGGCCAGCATTGTAGCACCTGAAGGAGCGAAGTTCTTGTATCCAAAGAATCATAGGTACGTGGGATGATGGGTCTATTGTAATCCAAATGGACAGTGTAACTACATGATATGATATGATATGATATGATATGGCATTTGTAACGCGCCTATACACAAGTGTTTCAAGGCGCGACGAGGCAGGGAAGGGGGAACAAAGGGGAGATAGACAACGATCCTACTAGGCCAGGTGTCATTCAGATCGTGCAAGTGCAAGGGTGGAGGGGAAGGGAAAAGTGCAAGGGGGAAAGGGAGAGGGGAAAGTGCAGTAAAGGGTTAGTAGAATACAAGATAAATAATAAGGGCCAGCTGGTGGCAAGTGCAAGGTAAGTGCAGACAAGTGCTGGGAAGGGGGGCTGTAGGGATACAGGGACAGTCCCGCAGTGCAGGGGTTGCTAGGGAGGCAGTGCAGGGGAGAGTGGCTGGGCCAAGGACTGAGATCGGTGAGTGGCCCAGTTGCAGATTCAGTGCAGTTTCAGTAATTTAGCAGGGGAGAGGAGGAGAGAAAGCGGAAGCAAAGAGGAAGGTTTTGAGGTGCTTCCGGAACCAGAGATGGTTCTCTCAAGTTTCAGGGAGGCAGGAAGGATGTTCCAGAGGGAGGCCCCTGCTGCGGAGAGAGATCTACCCCCAACTCGTTGCTTGGAGAAGCGGCTGACCCTGAGGGAGTTGGAGGCGGATGAGCTAAGAGCTCGAGAAGGAAGATATTTAGGAGAGAGTTGAAGGTATTTTGGCCTCAGGCCCCAGAAGACCTTGTGGACAATGCAGAGGGTTTTGAACTTAATCCTCGCAGCCACTGGGAGCCAGTGTAGCGATTTCAGTCCTGGAGAGATGCAGTCCCTGGGCTTGAGGCCAAGGACAAGTCTCGTAGTTCTGTTCTGGATGAGTTGCAGAGGGCGGAGAGTAGAGGCAGGCAGATTTAAATAGAGGCTGTTTCAGTAGTCCAGCTTCGAGAGAACCAGGGCTCTGGAGACAGTGAGCTTCTGGGGGAAGGAGAGGAAAGGTAGGATACCTCTGAGGAGGTGCAGCTGGTAGTGTGACTTCTTAGAGACGTCATATATGTGAGGAGAGAAGGAGAGTGTGGAGTCGAAGATGACCCCAAGGTTTTTTGCCTTGCAGTTAGGAGCAGGAAGAGGGCCAAGAGAAGCCGGCCAGAGAGCTGCAGGGAAGGAGGGAGTGGGTGTGCCGATGAGTAGAATCTCAGTCTTACTGGCATTGGCGGCACACTATTCCTGGATAGCAGAAAGACAGTCAGAGATGAGGGAAGGAGAAGAGGAGGTCGAGGGTAGCCTGAAAATGAGCTGGGTGTCATCCACATAGCACTGAAAGTTGGGGCAGAGAGCGGCGATGCGGTGAGCAAGGAGTGCCAGATACTGATTGAACAGCCGGGGAGAGAGGTTAGATCACTGGGGGACACCACAGGTAGAGAAAAAGATGTCAGAGAGGAAGGACCCCAGTTGGACCTGGGAGGGTCGATTGGAGAGGAAAGCGGTCAGCCATGCCAGAGCCTGACTAGTGATACCCAGGTTGTAACAGAGACGGTTGAGCTGGATGGCATGGTTGACGGTATCAAAGGCAGAAGAGACATCAAGCAAAATGAGAACACACGGAGTGTTAGAGTCAAGGTTCGAGAGCAGGTAATCACGGATGTTCAGGAAAGCAGTTTTCGTGCTTCTGGCAGCTCTGAAGCCAGACTGATGATCATAAAGACTACCAACAGATTCAGCAGGGAGATTAAGCTGGGATATGGCCAGTTTCCCCAGGAGCTTGGCCAGGAAGGGGGTGATGGAGATTGGGCGATAGTTAGCCAGGCAGGAGGGGTCGGAAGAGGGTTTCTTAAGAAGAGGGTGCACAAGGGAGTGCTTAAGGGGGGATGGGAAGACTCCAGAGGCGAAGGAGTGATTGCAGAAGTCAGCCAGGGCAGGAGCCAGGGAGTCGATGTGGACCTTGATATTTTTGGAGGAACAGGGATGGACCTGTTTTGACGAGACTTTCATAGTTTGGACTTGTCTGGAAATCTCGTCAGCAGAAAAAAGGGAAAAGGCAGAGAAGGAGGGAGGAGGGGTGGCTGCAGAAGGGACAGAGGAAGAGCAGGGAATAGAGGGGGGAGGTGATAGGAGGAGCATGAGGACAGGATGTCCTGAGTTTTTTAAATGAAGTGAGAGGCCAGTGCCGGGCAGAGGGCCTGGGAGGGGACAGGAGAGGTAGAGACTGCAGCATGGTTGGCCAGCTCCCATGACCTGGAGTGTGGATGAACATGTTAAATTAGCCGTCACCCTGAGGGGGGAGGAGGGGTGTTGCAGATCCGGACTCCAAAGAAGCACTTTTTCAAAAAGAAAATATCAAGATGTGGAAAACATTGAAGAGGTGTTCGATGACTCAACCAGGTTGGGGAATGTAGAGGAGCAGCTTCATGCCTCTGCAGGAAATCCCGCCCCCTACCTCCTATGTGTTGGAATCCTGAGATTGTGCCATGGTTGACACCAGCAGTTGTGACCGTACCACGGCGAGTATTTGAAAGAAGGTATCCTCTAAGAAAACCCTATCAAATGTATCCCTGAAGAGATGACAATCTGAGTGAGGAACTCCCTGAAGGAATATGAAAAGGAGCAAAAAGAGGAGCTGGTGACATCAAGAAAGACGAGTGTGATGGCCTGAGGATACTGGCTGAAGAGAATGCATGGATTTTACAGAAACTGATGACGAAGTTAAGAACTGAGTAAACGTTTATATGTGAAAAGAAGATTGCATATGTGTGAAGCACTGCAGAAAATGCAAGCAGTTCAATAACTGTATAGATGCTGAAACGCAAGTAGACTAAGTGATCACAGAAGCTGTCTATACGTAGTGAATAAAGTGCAGGCAAAGCAGCCATTGTATAGAAACTGGACATCAGTGTCATGAATTTAGTAAACTGGAAACCATGAGAGGAAAGGAAGAGAACTATGTCACAGCAAGAATAAGCTGAGATTGTGGAAACGAATGGTGAGTCTGTCTGGCCTGGTATCAAAGTTGAAGCAGCCAAGGTCGGTTATCTATTCTGAAGGCAGTGAACGTGCAAAGCTGAATCATCCCTTGTTAAGGTGCAAAGAAAGAACACCAAGCATGTCAAGTTTTATTCATTTAAGACATTTAAATGCTGCAAGATGGGCCAAATCGTGGTCTCCTGTCATGTCAGCCAAGGATGGAAATAGAGTTGAGCATGGAGTCCTAGAACAATGATAGTGAGTACTCACACTCCCATTTATTTCCAGAGACAAGAATACTTTGCAAGGCCAAGTTCAAAGACAATCTGCTTGGCAGAAGGCCTGGGTGATGAGAGATGTTGGGCTAATTGGGTGGGGAAATAAAGTCAAGTCCACCTCTTGGCACATGGATCTGAGCTTACCTGCTGCTACGTAAACCGAATGTTCCAGACATGGCACGAGCGTGCCAACTTATTGCAGAGGGCTGTATAATGAAGAGCCTTATAGTTTGAAGACCAATGATAAACTGTGTACTTAATAGTGTTAAAGATTACATGCTTTTAGAGATAGGCATATGTTTTCCACCTGACAGTAGAAAGCCAATTACAATCCCAGCCCTTATAGAAAGTATACTTAGATGTTCCCCTCGAACATATCACAATCCCTCGTAGGTGTTTTTTATTTGCGTTGTAACTCCCTGTTTTAGATCATTGTTAGTAAAACAGCACCTTAGCCATCTTCCTGAGTTGGTTTGATTATTTGGTGTCAGAGATATTCTGCATCCCCATCCATTGAATGCACAATACCCAAAGGGCCATATGCTCACACCTTGTCATTACACTTGTTGCTATCCACAGACACTCTGCCATCACCTCTAAATTGGAAAACATGCCCCCTCCCACTAAGCGGCCATAGGCTGACCCTCATCAACACCCCCATTCGATACAAATCTTAGACTCCTTCTATCCTATTTCAGAGTTTCCAATTGCTTGTAGCAGATAGCTGTCCTTCAGGCTCCCCTGAGGACCCCTGCCCACCCACATGCCTCAAAAACATCATAGCTGCAACATGTGCAGGTAGCATCGCACGCTCAGTCCTCAACCACTCACTCACATCAGGATCCTTCAAGGAAGCCCTAAAAACATCCTACATCAAAACTCATCCTCAAAAAACCAACACTCGACCCACTCCTCCCCCAGAACTACCGGCTAATCTCCAACACAAACTCATGGATCATACAGCATTGAAGCAGCTTGGCCTATTCACCGAAGCCAACAATCTCCTAGACCCTGCGCAATCTGGATTCAGACCGCTCAGGGGGACAGAATACTCCCTAGTCTCCATCTGGTACGACCTAAAAAGAACAACTGACGCAGAAGGCTGCGCTATACTCATCCTACTTGACCTCTCTGCAGCCTTCGATACCATCAATCACACTATCCTACTAGACAGGCTACAAACAATAGGAATCAGGAACACAGCCCTCTCATGGATTGCCTCTTTCCTCTCAAATCACTCACAAATCATGCACCTCCATCCGTTCACATCCACCTCACGACCAGTAAGAAAAGGTGTCCCACAAGGAGCATCCCTAGATAGATCCCCTAATCTTCAACTTCTACCTAAAACCCCTGCCCACAATCATCCGCTCACACAATCTTACTTGATACAACTATGCAGACGACATAATCCAAACCTGTCATCATGCCTCTCGGATATTGACCACTGGATGACGACCAACCACCTCATCCTAAACCCTGGGAAAACTAAAATCCCACTTTGCAGGAAAACTGCCCTTGTTCCCCAACCAATTCCGTGTCATCAATCCCTAGGACCAGCACCAGCAATTTCAAACATAGTAAAAAACCTTGGATGCACATTGGACATGGATTTATCCCTCACCCAACACACCACCTCTGTATCTAAATCCTGTTCCTTCCATCTATGGATTCTCAGGCGTATTTTCCCTTAGCTCACCTATCCTCAACGCTTCTCTGCCACCAACTCCATCATCCAGACAAACTGCCTCTACCTAGGTGCTCCAGCGTTACAACTAAGGAAACTCCAAAGAATCCAAAAAACAGCCGAACGCCTGCTCATTTATCCACCTCCCATAGAACACATCAGCCCTACGCTAAAAGTCCTCCATTGGCTCCTGATTGGTCAACACACTACCTTTAAAGCCTGGTGCATCACCCACCACGCCATCCATAAGACCGGTCCAGAATTCCTTCAGGACAAAATCAAGCGCTAATAGCCCCAAGGAGTCTCAGATCTCGCACAGCATATCGCCTAGTGGTCGCACTTCACAACTCCTCCAGGCTGGGCGTTTCCTCATTCTCCGTCCAAGCACCGATTATATGGAACTCCCTACCCCTAAACATTCGCAATATGGAAAATCACCTGGAATTCAGAAAGGCCCAAAAAAACCAGCATTTACCAACACCGTCTTGAACCCCCCTCTCTAAACTACATTGCTGAACCCAACATTCCTATTCACCAATTACAGCAAAGATGCCGGCGGCCCTCTCAGTGGCTCACCTTGACAACCTATCATATGCACAACACCACTCTGCCCAATAAATACAGCAGGGAAGCCAGCAGCATTTTCTGAGGCACATTGTAATAAACCTTACTCCTCATCCTATTACAGCACAGATAATGGCAGCATTCACATCAGCCCCATGCACAGCACTCCTACCCGATAAATACACCAGGGTAGTAGGCAGCATTCGCTGAGGCACACCTCAATAAACCTCACTCGCCCTTGCTGCTCAAACTTTCGATCCAGCGAGACCACGAACAAGGAGACCATAACGTCCACATTGGGCAAAGAAAAAAAGAGCGCTGCAGCCGAACTACATTATAGCATATGGTATGTATACCATACACCACCTCTGTGGCACAGGCCGCAGGCACAGCCAAACATCCATGCACCATAGAATGCAGCTATGGCTATGCCATACCAGTCTAACAGCGCACAGAGCCGTCCACAATGAAACCCCTGACATACCTCAACACCTCTGCCACTAGCATACAGCGACTACCAACGAAAAGAAAATTCGGTATAGCTGGGCACACATCGAATCTTCAACAATAGCAGACTATCCTAAGCCACCAACAGCGCCCACCCACATGCCTGACCTATGGGTTGCTTGATGGAGCCTAGCCAGCCACCTAAGTCGTAAGCCGGTGAAAATGTACACCAGCATCTCTTAATCTAAATTCTTAGAACCTCCACCACATTGACTGCGGTCACCAAGGGCTTTCCAGTCACAAAGTGCGTTGAGACCATACAAATGGAGAAAGAGCGCTATTGAAGTATCCGAATACAATGCAATACAGGCATTACATCTCACTGATGATGCACACTAATGTCAACAAATATCTGGGCTTGCTATGTTTCCATTCAGGGGGGACCTGGCCCAGCAGATTGGGCTGGTCTGGTGCTAGTACCAAGTCAGATTCACATATGGCAGGTCCCCTTCTGCAATGGCGCAGATGGGCTACAGAACAATGGCAGGTAGTTTGCCCAGAGCAATGCCAGTGGACATATTTAATTAGTAAACAACCACCAATCACATCTTTTGGTTTGAATCTGACATAACATGAAGTTACGTTACAATAGTCAACATAGACCCTACACTAAGGGCCTCATTACACGGACGGCGGAGGACCAAGGTGCTATTAAAACCTTGGTCCATGCCGGTAAAATACCGGCACCGCCTTGGTGGAAAGGGGAATTACCGCCCTATTCCAAGGTTGTTGGGGCGGTAATTCCCCCTTCTGCCATTGCCCTTCCCCATTCCCATTTTTGCCCCATAGGGCATAATGGGAATGGGGAAGGTGCTAATTACGGCACCTCAAATTGCGGTACCGTAATTAGCTCCCGGGTCCCTTTACGGGTTGGTTTTTAATGCCTGCAAAAAGCAGGCGTTAAATTCTCCAACCCGCAAAGGGACCTCGTAGTAAGGTGGTAAGGATTTACCGTTACCGGTAAAATACCGGTACCGGTAAACCCTTACCGCCTACCGTGTAATGAGGCCCTAAGTGTATGATTAATAAAATAACAAATAGTACTAAACGAAAAGGTTGCAGTCAAAGATAGCCCAGAAAGATCCCGGTAGAAAGCACGAAATGGCCCTACCATCTCAAGTTCTGCAAAACACTAACAACGTGGCTCTTTCGCCAATACATACCTGACAAATAGAAAATCCCTTTCTCTCCACTAACAGTACTGTACTGTCTTGCTGTATAAAATGCCAAGCAAAATCCTGGCACAATCCTGTTGTAAAGACCTCCGCTCCTCTTGAGCTAGTTTTGTGCTATAAGCAATAAAATAATAAAATTGACAACAGCTGTTTTAGTTTCAACCATATATGAACTGCAGTGTTGTCCCAAAATGTGATGAGTGCAGTCACAAAATGCCTGGGGCACCCCTAGCAGAATCACCAAGGGCCAGGAACCCTTTTTTTCTTCCTACGCCACTGCTGCCTCACATGACCAGTCACTGCCATCCTATCTCTGTTAAAGCCTCACACGCCAGGTTTCGCCATAATATGCTAGAGGCGGCTTCCCCTGCCAGGCACCGCTATACAGTGCTATGTGCAATCCAATACAGCGCCATGGGGCTGCACATCTACTATGTGGAGCCGCCATGTACAGTCGTTATATTGAAACTACTGCCACTCAAGCCCAAGCTTTGTGATCATTGCCAAGTGCATACTCAACCACCCAAGCACTGTCATCGTATGCCAGGTTATGCTGGATACATGATACAGCTTGTTTTGTTTCATTGTAGTGCAAACGTAACTGAATCACTTTTGCTGATTAACCTTTAAAAATGTTAGGCGAAATTAGGCCCTTTGAGGCAAATTGATTTGGCCAGGATCCCACATTTTGGTCAAGTAGAAACTCCCCAACTAACCTGAGAATGGGAGATCTGCTTCCTACTCATCTGTTTTCTCCCCTATTTGCATGTTGATCCCTCTCTGCCATATTGGCTGCCCACCCTCCTCCCCCCCATTGTTAGTTCACCCCCCCCCATGTATCTCTGCTTCCCTCACCGTGACCTTTCACATCTGACTTGTAAAGCACTGTTACTTCCTATAACTAGGTCTAGACTCAATGAATACCTTAATAACAATAATGATACTACAAATGTTTGAATTTTTTTTAATTGTTTTTGTTTAGTTATAAATACGACTTTTCACAATTACAAATATGCAGAGAAAATCAACTATAAAAGAAAACTTACATACATTTTAAAAAAAAATCTGAAACTGTGAAATGAACACATCGCTTACCTTCCCATAATTTTACACAACTGCAGTAAGATGTTTGCATTGTGTTCTTTCATGAGCAGAGATAGCTGTTTGTGTTTAACACTGTGTGTAGGTGAAGCACCGAAGGACGCTGTAATTGAATCTGAGAAAAAAAAGAACTCTTTATCAAAGCCTGTCGGGTAAAACAAGTATGATTTATTGTGATGTGATGCAGGTGGAGCACAATAGCTAGCTGTAATCGCTTAATTCCCAGCGATAGCCCCATCCATTTATACATACCGCATAAAAGGCAATTTCCTACGTGCACCAAACTACATGAATTAAAAGATTAGCAGTTTACAATGAAGTGTCAAATTGAATACATTAAACATCCGACTTTAGCAGAATGCAAACACAGAGATGGTGCAAGCCCACGCACAGTAGATGTATGCATAGGAATACAGCTACCCACACAATATTAATTCTAAAGGTGCCATGCCAAGTGCTACTGTGTACAATGATTAGTTTCCTTATACAAATTGGAAAAGCGCGCAGTCCTGCAGGAATGACTTGTGGTGGTGGCTCGCGCTGTACAAGCAGCCATGATCTTGAACCGATGATTGTAACAAAACACACTTAAAGTCCCTACATCACAGAGATTTTTTTTTTTTTTTTTCCTTTATTTGTATATGGTTAATTAAACCTTTACAAAAAAACATTAAAACACAAGATAAATACACAGTTAAATACACAGTTACAAATTTTAACATATTGGAAAGGCTGTGAGAGTATTTTAGTAGCAAGGAAATCAAAGAATCAACCTAAAATCATCATACAGTTGCAAGAGCAAACACAGTAGCACCAAATTGCCCTAAATCTTAAACCCGTATCCTGAGACAACGTGGTGACAAACAGGCATATCTATTCCAAGTGGAGGTTGCGAATAAAACTAGATATAGCCAGACCCTCCCTACTTGTTCTAATACACAGGCAACGTTGCCATACTAGGTCAGTCGAGAGACCTCGAAATTGTAATTTCAAGTCATTCAAACAAGAGTCTCTCAAGACATTGAGATGAGTACAAAACAAAATGAGATGTTTAGCCGTTTCAGGAACTAAGCAACAAAATCTACAGAGACTATTAGCCGGTGTAATTTGTTTCCACCTCAACTTAGTATCCCGAGTGGGTAGGATATTCCACCGCAGTCTGAGCAGTGTTTGTCTATAATCCCGATTTGGGAAGATCTTAAGAATTGGAGAGAGAGTTCCTCTTTTTTTATGCTCATGCGCCAAGTGAGACATAGAGGCATATGCATGAAAAGCCTCCACAGTCCGGCACCAATCAAAATCCCACAGCTTCATTTTAGTTTTAGTCGGATTAGTGATTAGTTGCTGTAAATCTGAACTGATATTAGCTAAGATATCTTCACAGAGCATAGCAAATTTATATAGGGATCCAGATCGATAAATGTTATTGCCAACCAGTTCGTATAACGTGTTGGCGGAAGGGGCCTTTAATTTAGCATAAAGCAGAAGCTTCCTCCATTCGACTCGTGCTGACAGAGAAATGTAGCCTAGCTCGAAACGAATAGCAGCCAAGGGTACTGCATTGGGGATAAGTAAGACCCGTCTCCATATGTCCCCTTCAATACCCTCCAATTTGGCGATGCTTAACTGCATACCGAACTCTAGGCCATAAATCAATTTCGGGGCGATTTTCCCCTCAAAAAAAAGTAATGCAGGTCTAATGGAGAATCGGCCATATTTACGGTCAATTTTAAGGACTTGACTGGCCAGAACCTTAGCTTTATTTAGGAGAAGAAGGATCTGCCCTTTTGAGCCTCTACTTGCTCCCAGATAATAGCCCAGGTAAGTAAGGCAAGTGGAGCAAGATACAGACACACCACCTAACTTCCAGAGGTTTGTTTTCTTCCTAACAACCCCTTTAGCAAAGACAAGGATTTTGGTTTTCGCCGGATTAATGTTCAGACCATTAAGTTGAGCATAATTGGCGAATACATCCAGCAAACGCTGTAGCCCCACCTTAGTTAGGTCAAATAAAACAAAATCATCAGCGTAAGCCAGCCAAATAAGTTTCAGAGTGCCAATACTCGGTGCTACTAGCCCCTCTTTCAAAAGGTGCTCTGCTGCATCTGAAACGTATTGATTAAACACCCAAGGGGCTAACACACAGCCCTGTCTAACCCCACGATAAGTACGGACAGCGTCTGACATGTCCCCCTTTTTATTTAACCGGATTCGAATAGAAGAATAGTTATATACCCCCTCCATTAGGCTAATTAAGCCCCTTGGCAGGCCCCAGGCATAGAGTTTTTGCCATAGCCTATTACGGTCAACACAGTCAAAGGCTGCCGAGAGGTCAACAGAGGCCATAAAAATAGGTCCCCTAGTTGAGCTCCAGGCAGTCTCCTGAATACACTTAACTACCAGACCGTTGATGTTAGTAGAGTGGTTTTTACGAAAGCCCGTTTGAAAGGGGCTCAGAGGATGGCTAGTTTTTTCCCATTCCCTTAAGTGTGAGAGAAGAAAAGCAGAAAAAAGTTTGCAATCCGCATCGATCAAAGCGATAGGCCGATAGTTTTTAGGATCGGACCTACTACCGCATTTGAAGATCGGAATAACATGTGCAGTGGACCAGGAAGTAGGAAAAATCCCAGTTTGTAGGATATCTCGGAACTCAATACATAAAAGATTGGCCCAAAGATTTGGATCTGCTTTGAAGGTATTGTTCGTTAACCCATTTGGGCCCGGGGCTCTTGAGCTCTTACACTTGGATATTAGCTCCAGGATTATATCAATATCCAACGGGGGATCCCATTTAGAATAAGGGACTAATGGATCATAGTCAATAAGGCTGGCCGTTGCCACTGAGGGGCTAGAAAAAAATCTATTAGAATAAAACTCCAGCCAAGCTTGTTCCGCAATCGGATTAAGTTCAGCAATGGCCTGGGAACCATCCTGTCCATTAACAATCTGCCAGAAGGCTCCCACATTTGCCTTCAGAATAACCTGTAACATTAATTCCGCATCCTGCTGTAACAATTGGTGTTTAATTGTTTTGCAGTAGTTTTTATAGGCTAATTTAACCTTATTAATAAGAATTAAGTGAATAGACAGATCGCTTGTTGTAGATTGTAATTTCCTAATATTTTTGTTCTTAAGGGTTTTTGCTGCAGCCACCTCAGAGTTATATTGATGTAAATGCCTAACAGCTGGAGTTCGATTTACAGAAGAAAAGCCAATATCGTCTACTGCCCCTTGTATCAAAGTAGTAACCATTGCTGAATTAAATGTTGTCAGTTTCCAATCAAGAGTAGTCTTGTTAAGCATATTCCACAGTTTACCGTTTAGAGTTGCGATATTTTTAGGGGACCAGCGAATAGCTGATCCAGATAAATTTGAAGAAACCGCTATCGGCTGGCACAATCGCCCCTTTGTCAGGCAGATGTTAAAAGTTGCTGTTAATATACCATGGTCACTCCAAGAGTTCAAAAAAATTTCAAACTTCGAGCATCTTGCAAGCAAGTAATCATCTGTAAAGATGTAATCAAGAGTGGAAGTGGAAGACCCCCGCCTCCAGGTATAACTAATGAGATTTGAAGAGGGTAGTGATAAATCACGCAGGGGTTGTAAACCTAAATTGCCCAGTTCAGTATACCAAATTTGACTAGCCAGATTTTTCTTTTTATCACAACGGTCATAGGGATACAGCTCACATAGTGCCCATGATGAGTAGTCAAATAAACAATCACAATTCAGATCCCCAGCAAATATTACATGACCTGAGTCATTAGCCAGCATCCACTCCAAGATAATCTGTGAGATAAGAGACACAAACAGCTTAATTTCACAAACCCCTGTATGCCAATAGATGTTAATAATTAGTAATTTTAGATGGCCAAAACTTGAGGTCAGGACTACCCCCAGTGCCCCAAACGGAAGACCCAAAAGAACCTTACCGGAGAACCCACAGCAGTTATCCACTGCCACCAGCAAACCGCCCGAAGGTCTACCCCTCAGGTTATGCCGGGCCGGCTGATCGAAAATTTGAAAACCATCTAAACAAGGAGTTGTGGTCAACCAAGACTCTTGAATGCAGATAACATTTGCAACTCTCAACTGCTGCAGGCACTCCAAGTTCGAGAATAGATGTTGATTACCTCTGGAGTTCCAAGATTTTATGCGAAAGATCGACTGAGCGTCTGCAGTCAAAGTTGGAAGAATATGGCTAGGGCACAAGTTTTTGCCACAAGGTGGAGATGATGGTAGCCCAGTCAACGTCATTGTTTTGCTGGTGCAATGAAGTGGTTGAGATGGGCAGAGAATCCTTTCCACCTGTGTGATCCCTAAATGGTTTAACTGCTGATTTTAAGGGAGAAGGCCGATTAGCCGGCAGTTCCCAAGGTTCAGCCGCTTCAACTCTGAAACCCAATTCCTTCAAAGCGTCTTTTTGAGTAAAGATCAGTTCTTTAACAAATGGTGACGCAAGAAGGATCATGCTCATATCCACAGAAATACAATCCAAAAAGGCCACTCTATCAATATCCTTAGAAGAGATAAGAGCGAGAGCAGGGATTTCAGAAAAAATGGATAAAACATTGCGCCGATTCAAACAAACAGGCTCTTCCATTTTTAACAAGCTTTGAATCTTTATCATATGTAAAGAGTTAGCTGTCTTATTATTCATGCAATCTTGACGTGTTAAATTACCCGCTGATAAGTTTTGAGAACCCTTCATGATAGTATCCAGGTGTTTGGCAGCAGCAGGTGGCAGAGGTCTAGTTTGTGGTTTGTATAAACGATCCACCAGGTTGCGAATCCCAGCAGAGATTGTGGGATGGGTGGGGACAGACAGACTGATATTGTCCTGAGAGACTCCCCTCACCAGTCCCAGATCCAAAGGAAAGGCAGGGATCAGGGTCTGGTTAGGTAATGATTCCGATGGAAATTGCAGTGACGTGGTACCCCAATTAGCCGAAGTTTGATGAGGCCTAAAGGCCGACACGCTCTGAGAACAATTTAGTTCGGGAACTAGGGTCACAGCCCGAGTCAGGGGAATTACTCCAACAGTTGTAAATTTTCCAATCCCACACCCCTGATGTAAATTAATATGATTTGCACCTTGTGGGAACGCAGGAACCATAATAAGCTCTTCACTCAGCTTGGGATTGCTAATGCCACAAGCTTGTGTCCCTCCAGGAGCCACCCAAGCTGAATCATAGATTTTAGATTTACTAATGGCAACATCAGGTTGTGGGTTGCTGGAATTTGCAGCATGTATAACCATCGGAACCATAGAGATTTGCTCATTGGCCCTAAATTTGCCCATACCACAACCCTGTTGAAATGGTACCAGAGGGCATAGTTTTGAACAAGAGGCAAGTAAACTTTCCCTAATGGACTGTTTAGGAGAGGCCAAACAGAACTTTGGATGGTTATCTAACCGCTTGTCAGAGGCATGTGTAACTGAAGGGTTACAATTAACAATATGAGCCATGGGATCAGCCAATTCAGTCATTGGGGGCATAAAAACATTCGTTAAATTACCCTTAGAGGTAGAAGCATTATTCGAGAAGGTAAAAGCCTTAGCAGTAGATTTAGTGAAGAGTATATTAGTTTGCTTAGTGGCCAGTTTACGCTTGATAAGGCGCGTTTTACGTGGGGCCCTTGTTTTCTTGGGAGCTAAGGGCTTACTAGCACTAGCGTGTGGACATTTATGACCCTGAGTTAGAGTCAGATTTATACCAGAACTGGGCTGTATCGGCCGAGTAGAATTAATACTCTTCGGTAAATCCTCAGCTGTATTACAAGGAATTGCCAGTGAAATAGGCTTAGGTTGTACAGAAGGAATTGCTTTATTGATAGCCTTTACTATTATAACTGGGAACCCAGTAGAGGTAGATTGACCCCGAATAGGAAACGAGTCATGCAAGATTTGAATAGGGTCGGCCACTATGCCTGTAGCTGTGGCAGAAGTATCAGAACAGGTAAGGATTGCTGGTAGATCAAGCTCGTGATCAACAGCAATATTGGAAGATTCCACTGGTAAGATGTTGTCAGAAATCTCTATGATTTGAGAATTGACCTTGGCTGTCTGACAAAAAGGGGTTGGAAAACTATCGCCCTGTGGTACTTGCGCCGGCCATCTCTGGGAAAGCTCTGTACCAATCCAATCCACTTTATTATTAAGATCCACTAAAAAATCTGTACCGATACAGTCAATTTTTAAGTTAAGTTCTGTCATTGCAGTTTTGACAGATTTGAGCTCGGACCAAACATTGTCATAGAGCTCAACAAAGGAGCTCAAAACAACGTTAAGGGCTGAGACTGTCGGATGCGTCAGACGAATTCGTTCATCCACCTCTTTCAATGTATGATGTAAAAGTGGAGAGTTTACTTGATTCAAATTGGTGGACACAGGGACTGAGTCGGAATCATCATCCACTATGTTGTTTTCAATGACTTCAATAATGTTAGTTAGGGCAGTAGGTGTATTATCAGGCACTAGATCTTGAGAAGAAGATCTAGAAATTTCTGGAATTCCCGTGGTACATGGCAGAGTCATCACTTTATCCGCACACTCAATAATGCTCAGATCAGTAATATTATTATTTCCCCCGAAAAAAACTTGTGTAGACATTGCCGAGTGATCTAACATAGCATTACCTCTAAAAACTTTAGGAAGTTTTATTTCTGTGCTAGTAGAGGTTGCTTTTAAGATGTATTTGTCCATGTATGTCTGCCCAAGTACTTGGTGGTATATTTTGGATTTCCTAGGAGTTTTATGTGCTACATTATCCCCTGCTGCAGAAACACTCGAAGTTGCATCTATAGTCTCAGCATTATGAATCATAACTTTGTGAGTAGATAGTGGAATAGTATGTTCCAGGGTATTTGTAATAATAGGCTTTATCGCAGAGAGGCTACATGACAAGGCATTATTTACAAAAGGGGTAGGATTCACCGAAAATGGGGCACTACACAGAGACTTAGAAGTAGTAGAAGACACAGTATTGGACAACCTACACTTGGCCAGGATGCTGGTGGAGTCAAACTGTAAGGCCGGGTCAACTAAATTAGCATCCAATAGGAGTTGAGGGCCTTTTTGGCTGCGCAAACCAGATCTCATTGTGGAAAAAAATAAGATCATGATTAAACGATAAAATATCGTTATAGTAGCAAATCTTAACCACCAACTTCCCCCAGACCAAGATGCTGTGTATCTCCTTAATCTGGTTAACCTAATTAAAAAATATGGCCGAATGAATAAACTTACAGACAATAAAAGAGGTAATAGTCTATAGCACCACCGTCACTAGAAACAGGGGATTTTCATGTTATGAATGGCAATGATAGTCATTGGTCGTAGCTTATTAGGGGTTATAATGTCAATACCAGGCAAACGGCCCCACACCTTAGTCGCTCTTGGTGAAGATGGCTTACTATTTACTGATCGCCGTCCACGCCGAACAGCCAAACAGCACCAGCCCTTCTGCCACCAGGGCTTACGCCGCGAGGGTGGCTTCACGGCAGATTAATAGCTCTTCAAGCTGTCACGTGAGCCAGTCACGTGATCCTCGGCGGCCCCGCCTCCTTATGGACAGCAAGAGCCCTGTGCTCGCAGTGCTGTTCAGAGGGGGAGCGGCTGCAAGTTAAAAAAAAAACAAATAAAGGAACGTAGACCAGCGTTCTTCAGCTCCAACAAGTAGGCAATTAAATGTCTCCAGTCAACGCCGCTCGGGCGGCTTCACGGCAGATTAATAGCTCTTCAAGCTGTCACGTGAGCCAGTCACGTGATCCTCGGCGGCCCCGCCTCCTTATGGACAGCAAGAGCCCTGTGCTCGCAGTGCTGTTCAGAGGGGGAGCGGCTGCAAGTTAAAAAAAAAACAAATAAAGTAACGTAGACCAGCGTTCTTCAGCTCCAACAAGTAGGCAATTAAATGTCTCCAGTCAACCACAGAGATTTCTTTCAGGCCATCAGTGTTTTTTGATATCTAAGTTTGAGGGTCAGTAGGCTAGGGGTTGCAGAGGCAATTCCAGGGGTACCAAGGTGATTGCCCAGGATAGCAACTGGTGGTGGGTGCTCTGGGGAAGGCAATGCCCCGCACCCCCGCTGGGAAATGCCATATGCGTGAAAGTCAATATACTTACAATGGGCTGTTTTTTTGTCCACCACTGCCTCACCGCCAAGCCCCGCCCGCCCCTGCCGCCCCCCCACCGCACCCCCTGGCAAAACCAAAAGTCTACTCCCCTGCCCCTAGATACCCCCAAATGACGTGCATGCCAGTGTGTCTTGCGAAGTAATAGGGTTTCATGATGATCGAGTGGCAACTGGACCGGCCACAGAGCTGCAGCTATAGGGCCTCCGACAGAGGTTGATGTAGACAGAGGAAGGTTGACTGAGACAGTGTAGAAGACATGTGGTAACGAGAACGCTGAGGATAGCAAGAACCTTTATTTCCAAATTCCAAGTATCTGGAGGCATCTCCACATTGGGGCGTGCTGAGGATCTCATCTGCCAGAGTCTCAGAAGGGGCCCTTAAATTGCTTACCCACAACCTGTAAGCATCTGTTCGCCCAGATGCCGTTGAGTCTGCTCAGTTTGCACATTATGAGTACATTAAATCAATCTCATATTTCCTGCTAACCGCTAGAGGTTCAACGGATGCCGCGGAGTGTTCTCAGGGAAAATCCTGTTGTCAGGCATATGAAAGCTTTGAGTCACATTAGGTTTTAAGTGCACATTTGTGATCTTTCAATCCCTCCGAGATCCAACTTGGGTCCTTTCTCTCTACCACCTCTCTCTACATGTGGTGTTCCCCAGGGCTCTAACCTTTCACCCTGGCTCTACAACCATTTCTTGGCACCTCTGGCCCACCTCATCTCTACCTTCTATTCTAACTTTCAGTGTAACGCAGATGACACTCAGCTCTCCTTCAGGCCCCCCTCGGCCTCCTCTGCTCTCTCGCTCATACCTGCCTGTCTATCCGTGATTCAAGAATTGTGTGCCTCCAACGATATCTGCTTTAATGCCAGTAAGACTGAGATCCTTCTCATTGGGACCCCTGGTCCCCCTTTCCCTCTTTCTCTCTGGCCACCCACCCTGGGCCCTCGACCATCACCTTGCTGTGAGGTGAAGAACCTCTCCTTCTCTCCTCACATCTTTGACATCTCTAAAAAGTGACACTACCAGCTGCACCTCCTCAGGGGTTTTCTTCCTTTTTTGACTTTCCCCCAGAAGCTCACTCACTCCAGAGGCCTGGTTCTCTCTAGGCTGGACTACTGCAATAGCCTCTTTCTAAATCTGCCTGCCTCTACTCTTTGCCCTTTGAAACAAATCCAGAACAGGACTGTGTGAATTGTCCTTGGCGTCAAGCCAGGCATTGTATCTCTCCAGCCCTGATATCTCTCCACTGGCTCCCAGTGGCTGCAAGGATCAAGTTTAAGACCCTCTGCATCGTCCACAAGGCTTTCTGGGGCCGGCGACCACACTACATCCAACTTTCTCTTCCTAAGCGTCTTCCTTCTCGATCCCTCCGCTCAGCTACCTCCAACTCTATGAGGTTCAGACGATTCTCCAGGCAGAAAGTGGGGGGGTAGATCTCTGTACTTGGCTGGGGCCTCCCTCTGGAACAGCATCCCTGCCTCTCTCAAACTTGAGCAAGACCACCTAACGTTCCGGAAACAACTCAAGACCTTCCTCTTTGCATCCACTTTCTCTCTCTCTCTCTACCCTGCTGATGCTCCTGTCTGCTGCGCTAACTGATTACCTGGCCACCTGCTGAACCTCACAGGCATCAGGCTCCTCCATGACCATTAGCACCTTGCAATGCCTCTGGGCCTCCAATCCCTTTTAGGGGCTGTATCTACAAATCTACACACCCTGCCTCCCTGCACTTACTTGACCCACCAACCTGGCCGCACTTACTGCACATTTGACACTGCGCTCCCCCGGCACTTCTCCTCTACCCTCCCTCTTGCACTTGCACAATATGAATGACACAAGACCTAGTAAGATCATTTGTTTTGTCCTCCCTCTGTCTACACTTACTTGTCTTGTCATCCATAGAAACACGTGTGTACAGGCACGTTATAAATGAATTATAGCATATCATATCACATACTATATATTCCATATTGGCAAGCGTACTTATTTGCTGGCACATTATTTGCCATAGCACAAAGCTCAATGGAGGTTAAAGGGAAGGTGCTTTCAAGGTGCTTTATTCCCCCCAAGCCACGCAGCCCTCTGCATGGAGTAGCCGTTAAAGTGATAGTGAAATAAGGTGAATGGAAGGTGTAGGGAGGTGGATAGAACACATGTTATGGGGTGCAGCCCACTGCCCCCATAAAAATGCTCAAATAAAATGCTGTGAAATGTCCGGGGTGATGTAATGTCACAGATCTTGCTTTTTAGGGTCCTTAAGTGTCAAAGAGACCACTGGTATTCATAACTTTGATCTTTTGATCATCCCTTCTGCCTCCCAGACCTGAATAACATTTTCTCGGCAATTCGGGTTTAGAGGAAACATACAAACCACCATAGAGTAAAGTGGAAGGGAAAAAGGAGGGTGGAGATAAAGCAATGACCACACTTTCTACAATCTGTTTAATTCCCTCTTCTACGTCCTCAAACTCCTCCTTATTTCCCCCATCTCCTGCCCTGATAAGAACTGTGAAGGACCTACGTTAATTTCGATGGGTCCTTCCTCACTCAAAAAATCAGAAGGTAAATATTACTGAACATTCTATTAGAGATAATTAAAGTTGTCTTCCCTCAAAATTTTAACAGGTTTGGGGAAGGTTAATTGGGGTAAAAGCAGACTTGGGAAAGATGCAGTTAATGATATTAGCACTCAGGGAGGACAGTTTATCCAATGAGAAACTATCTTTCCCGGGTGCAAATCAATAATCACCAGCCAATCACCCATGGCAACACATTTCAAGCTTGAATGGGGGGAGGCAACAGGGTGTTTCTCCCTGTTGCCTCCCCACACCAACGCCTCAAAAACAAACCATACCCTTTCACCCTCTGATCCCTCACTCCCCAAGTACAAAACTGGACCAGAGCTTTGTGATCTGGTCCCAGGTCTCCTTCCATCTCCTGGCTACAGCAATCGACATGGAAAAGGGGCTAATTGCCTTTTCCCTTCGGCGGCAGCCATCTTTTCCAAACTCCTGGGGAAAAATTAAATGTGCTCAAGCCTACCTGGCCTCGAGCTGGCGGGACATTTAATGCTGTTAAATGCCATGTCTGCACCCCACAGCTGGGGTGAAAGCCTTAATCATCTTAATGATAATTGGTCTAGGCAAGATATTCATTTAGTCCCTGACTTGACTAGCCCAATCTTGAATACCTCGTGCCATAAGCACCCTGGTTAGCCTGAACCTAATGTAGCACAGGAATTGCTGAGGCTGATGTCGACTGTGAAGATTTCAAAAGTTACAAAAGTGCTGAGGAGGAGGAAGGAGGAGGAATAAGAAGAGGATGATGATCATAGTACTGTCAATACCAACAGACATGGCTCCTTGAAAGACCACTGCAATGCACTATTGCATATAGAACAGTGGAAAATGCACTTCATTAAGTCAGCTATGGCAGAGGAATGGGAAAGCAGAACAAGATCAAACTTTGAAACTGGAATTAGGACAAAGAATATCTTCAGTCCCTTCTAATGTGCTTGCTGATTCTTCCCTACAACATGTACCCTGCACCAATACATTCAGGCATCAGATTCACCCAGAATTGCCATGTGGATGCCTGCTGTAATTGCGGCTTAACTTTTTTTTAGCTTTTTCAACATGTCTTACTTATACTTCTGAACCACCGAGTGGGGCTATTGAATTTGTGAGGCCATAAATCTGATCTAATATGGCGGTTACCATTTTGTACTATGGATTGCCTCCCCAGCCTGCCTTGTCTTGGCTCTGATTGGCCATCCCAATCAGCCTTAAGCCCAATCAGGGAGCCGGCAGGCTGAGCCAGCCCCTGACAAAGGCCCACCACTAAGACCCCTGTCTGGCCTTGTCCTGAGCTGACTGGACCCCCCTTCATGCCGCCATTCCAGCAACATATCCCCAGCCTCTGTTGTGCAATGACCAAACTCACAATACTTTTACATGTGGTGATCATGAAATATGTCTACTCCGCACCGATAGGCACCCCGGATCTGAACTACACCTCTCTGTCTGGTTGCCGATGATTCCTGGTTCCCTTTTCTTCTAGCCTTACTACAAACTGATCTTGTTGAGCACCTATCATGTGCATCTGCTTTAAACTCACTCACTGCTTGTTTTCCACTGCTTGCTAGTGTCTTCCTCAAAACTCCTTTAAGTTTGCTTTTATATCTGTGCATCCTCATTTTGAGCTGCATCATTTTGCTTTTGGAATAATTCAAACCTAGGTGTGCTTTTACATCCATGCATCCTCCATTTTGTGCTGCATTGTTGTGATTTTGGAATAATTCGAATCTAGGTGTGATTTTACATCTGTGCATCCTCCATTTTGTGCTGCACTGTTTGTGCTTTAGGAATAATTCGAATTTAGGTGTGCTTTACACCTGTACTTCCTCCTGCCTCCCTCAGCTTCTAGGCCGCCTGGTGAATTCGCTCATGCATTATGCAGACTCTCCTTCTGCCCCTCTTTCATCCACCTCAATGACACTCTCCATCTCCTCCATCTCCCCCATCTATTCTAAATGTTACTCTATCACCTATCCCTCCTCTCTCTCGAAGTCTGGAAGAAAAAAGTTTAATAAATAACTCTTGGCCTCTAATCGTGGCCTACCTATTGCTGACACCTACGTTAGGGCTATTTGCAGACAGACTATCACTGATATTATCTTCTCTGACCCTTCTCCTGACCTATGGACCTCTCATCTGATCTCTACCCTCCTGCCTTTTTCCTCTTCGCTCATTAATGGTGGCACTAGATGGGAACTATTCTTGGCGCACTTCTCATCCTCTAGGTGCATCATTAACATCCATCACAATGGCACTGTCATGGCCCAGGATCGTTAACCCAATCTTTTTCTCTTGACCAGCGCCTGCTGGCCCTCATCAACTTCCTACCTTCTCCTGCTACTCCTCCTTCCTCTTTCTCTGCACCGCCTTCACCACCTCTGACGCATGTATCACCACCTGTACCCCTCCGTGGAAAGCCTTTGCTACACTTCGCCACTCTGAATGCTTGAACTGCTGTCAAACATTCTTCCGACATCTTCCTCCTTCTTGAAGACTTTGATCTCAACATCCTCGCTCTCATCGAGATGTGGTACAATGTTAGCTCTGTCACTGCTTTTGACACCCTCCTCTCTGACGGCTATAAGATCCTCTCCAAACCTCTGCCAAACTGATCTGGTGATGGAGTAGCCCAGATCTTCCCTGAGTGGGTCCCTACCTCTCTCATACCCACCCAGCCCTATTCCTCCTTTGAAAGTCTTGTCTGCTAGCTTGGTGTCTCTCCAACTCTCTCTCCCTCCCTTGCCACTATCTACAGACCCCCTGGTCCTGTGTATGTCTTCCTTCCTAATGGGCTGACCTTAACTCCTCTCTTCTTAAGTTTACCTCTAAACTCCTCATCCTTGGTAACTTCAACATCCACCATGACTCCACGGTTCCTGCCTGTACACCTTTCCGTGATCTCAGTACCTCTCTCTCCCTCACTATTCTCCCTTCCGACCCTACCGATTCTGCCAGACACACTCTTGATACCTTTATATGCACTTGTCTCCCCTTTGCCAACCATCTCACTAGCTCTCTCTCCTGGTCTGACCACTCTCTCCTCTCATCTGGGACCTCTTGGCCCCCTGACTGAGCCTCCACCAGCACTGCCAGCCTCCTTCTTTATCTGAACAATGAAACGAGTGTCACTTGCTGCATTTGCCTCCACCTTCACCTCTCCTCTTTCCTCTCCTCAATCTCCCAATTACTCTGTTCTTCCCAATTTTCATCTTGCCATTGTTAATACTCTTGACATTCCTGCCCCTGTCATGAGGGTCCGCCTGAAACCTGCCTCCAAGCGTAACAGCTGGTATGACTAGTAGCTGCTCTGAAATGCAAGTGCAGAGTTGCTGGAATGGAAGTGGCAAACCTCTGGCTCATCCATTGACAAACTGGCCTGTCGTCTTCTCCAAAGGCAATATCATCTCTCTATCCATTGCAGGAAGAGGGCCCATTGTCACAACTATCAAGTCTTGTTTGTGGGCTCACCTGTTGAGGCTTGGAGTACTTCTTCTTTGTTAGCTCTGACTGCCCGTTTTTCTTGGAGGTGCGGGTCTTGTGGAGGTAAGGACGGGCTTCAGCCGACGCCACAGTGTTGGTAGCAGATGGTCGTAGTTCAATGTTCTAGACACAGACAGGTGCCCCGGGAGGAGAGGAAGCAGTTATAATACGTCTTGAAAGAAGAGGAAGAAGGGACCCAGGAAGGACTAGCAGCGGATGTTCACTATGCACAGGAGCCTGGAAGGAGGGAGAAGTGATCCGAAGGTGACCGCGAGGTGAGCAGTCCTGGAAGGAGGAAGCGCAGAAGGCGGCAAGGCGCACCTGCGGTCGAATAATCCGGAAGGCACAGGAGGTCGGAGTGAAGAGGTAGGGCGGTCCGATGGGAACCGCGAGACGAGTAATCCTAGCAGGGAGAACCGCGGAAGGTGTCAAGGCGCGGCCCTAGTCGATCAGTCCACGAACGCACAGAAGGGATCAAGGGAGATTCCAAGTAGAGAACGCTAGGAACAGCAACCGAACTCAGAACTGTGAGCGAATTGACACACGCCTATCCGCAGGGGCGGGCGCTTATCTAGCTGAACTAGAAGCTATACCGCAGATCTGAGAGTGGTGTCCGCCATTTTGGGGGGTGTGTGGAATCATTCTGGTATGTTGCCGTATAGACCAGGATGTCCAGAGGGGGCGTTAGTGTGGTTTCATGACAGTATACCCCCTCCGAAGCTTCGTGGCCCCTGGTTTGCCAGGATGCATCCGATGGAACCGTTGTACCAGTCTAGGGGCATTGAGGTTGGAGACCGGTTCCCAGGTACTGTCACTAGGTGGATATCCTTTCCATTCCACCAAGTATTGTAAACGTCCTCTTCTGTATCTAGAATCGCAAATCCGGGAGACTTCATATTCAATTTGACCCTGGACGAGCAGAGGAGGAGGACGAGGGGTAAATACCGGGAGGATAACCAGATCTTGTCCCCAACATTATATGACGGAGCAGAACGTCTCTTGGCATCTGCAAATCTCTTAATGTCTTCCCTAGCCTTGGACAGATGGTCCTTAGTCTCCTGATGGATTGATACCAGCTGAGCAGTCCAGGAATCAAGAGAAGGAACAGGACTATGAGAGGGTAATACCAAAGGAAGTACTGAGGGATGAAAGCCTTGGTTACAAAAGAAAGGGCTGGTCTTTATCGTGGAATGTTCAGAATTGTTGTAGGGGAATTCCGCAACTGGCATCAAAACAGACCAGTCATCCTGAACCTTGGTGGCAAAACATTGTAGATATTGTTCAAGGGTCTGGTTCACCCTCTCTGTAATGCCATTGGTGTGGGGATGGTATCCAGATGATAGAGCTTGTTGGATTCCTAAAACCTTGCAGAGGTTTTTCAAAAACTTTGAGATGTACTGAGGTCCTCGATCAGAGATGATTTTAGATGGAAGCCCATGTAGACGGAAAATGTGTTTTACAAAAATACCAGCCATCTGGTGCAGAAGGCAGTTTAATGGTGCAAAATGGGTCATGTGAGAAAGAAGATCAATGGTTACCATTATGACTGTATTATGTCCCCTGGAGGGAGGTAGATCAACTATGAAATCCGTTGCTATGGCTTCCCAGGGCCAGGAAGGTGGATTAGGTTGAGGGAGCAATCCTGCTGGTTTTCTGCTATCTGTCTTGGTCTGGTTACAGACAGCACATGCCCGGATATATGCCGGAACATATTTCAGCATCTTGGTCCACCAGAAGTTTCTATGAATGGAGAGAAGGGTACATCTGACCCCACGGTGTCCGGAGTGGAAGGTGTCATGGCATAGATGTATTATCAGTTCCTGCAAAGACTGGGTAGGAATCACTAGTTGGGATCCCCAAAAAGGAATCCAGCTTTATGCCTAAGGGCCCACGAATTGCGTCCTTGGAAATCCTTCCAAAGGCCTGAAGTTGTGGTTTCACTCTTAATGGACTCTTAATGGACTCCAGGATGTCACAAGCCTGAGCGATGAACACAGTGTTGGGAAACATCTTGGGTAGATCAAGCATATCCTGTGAGGGATATTCGGGACGTCTGGACAAGGCGTCTCCTATGACATTCAAAGTCCCTGGAATGTGTGATATTTGGAATTGGTATTGAGCAAAGAAGAATGCCCACCGAGCATGTTGAATGTTTCTGCACTCCATGGATTGGAGGACTTGTAGATTACTGTGATCGGTCCTCACTTGCACAGGATGAGCGGCACCCATGAGGAGATTACGTCAGTCTTTGAAGGCTTGACGAATGGCAAGCAATTTCTTTTCCAGGACTGAATAGTGTGTCTCACATGGTAGCAAGGTCCGGGATAAGTAAGCCACAGGACTTTCGAGACCATCTTTGGCTTGTTATTTCAGAACCACGCCTATAGCATATTCTGAAGTGTGTGTTTCCACCAGAAAAATTTTGTAATGTCAGGTTGTAACAGAATGGGTTCTTGAGTGAACATCTCCTTTAGTTTTTTAAAAGCGGATTCTTGTGAAGAGGTCGATAGGAAGGGAGAGTCTTTTTAAGTAAGGATACAATTGGTTGAAGGATGGCTGAAAAAGAGGGAATGAACTTCATGTAGAAATTTGCAACGCCCAGGAAGGATTGAATTTGTTTAACAGAAAATGGAACTGGCCAGGAAGTGATAGCCTAGATTTTGGTTGGGTCCATAGCCACCCCTTGGGAGTTCAAAACAAATCCCAGGTCGATACCTGTACCGTTGAAACATGGATTATGCACTTTTCGGGTTTGAAAAATAAGTGATGTTCCCTTAGTCGTTGTAGCATGGCAGTGATGTGGTCTTGATGCTGTGTCTGGTTCCTGGAATACACCAGGATGTCATCCAAATATACAATAACAAAGAGGAAAAACATGTCTGAAAAAACCCGATCCATAAATCGCTGGAAGACAGCTGGGGCATTGGCAAGACCAAATGGCATGACAAGGTATTGGAAGTGGCCAAACGGTGTTCGAAAGGCTGTCTTCCATTCATCGCCCCCTTTTATTCAGACCAAATGGTAGGCTTCTCTCAAGTCTAATTTGCTAAATATTACGGCACCTCGAAGTGCTTCCAAAATGTCTGATATTACTGGTAAGGGATATCTGTCCTTCCGGGTACATTGATTCAGACACCTACACAGGGCCGTAGCTCCTTGGTGTCTTTCTTGGGTACAAAAAATAAGGATGCCCCTGCGGGAGACATGGAAGGACGGATGGTGCCATTAGCAAGGTTGGTATCCAAGTATTCTCGTAGGGCCCTCTTTTCGGGTTCTGATAGAATAAACATCCTGCCGAAGGGAATTATAGCATTCTCCTCGGTATCGATGGCACAGTTTTCTGGTCTATGTGGAGGCAGGGTTTGCACAATGGCTGAGGAAAAGACGTCAGAGAACTGCTGGTAGATGTCGGGTACTTGATTGACATTGGAACCAGTAAGAGAATGACTAGCTTTTTTGTCTTCTTTGGACATGACTGGTCTGATGTCTGGCGCAAACAATGCGACAAGCAAAACTAAGAGCCTAAAAACAGAGAACCCGTGGTCCAATTAATATATGGATTATGTTTTTTTAACCAGGGCATGCCCAGGACCACTGGATAGTGAGCGGCTCTGATGATGTCGAACTGTATGGTTTCTTGATGTTTGTGAATAGAGAGTATGATTTTCCTGGTTTGTTGGGTGATTGGTCCAGAAGACAGGGGGGAGCCAATCGATTCCCTTGACTGTCTGTATGATATCCTTAGGTTCTCCTGGAAAGTTGTGCTTGAATGCCCACTGGTCATCCATAAATATACCCATAGCACCACAGTCTACCAAGGCTAGAACCGTCTGTGATGCTCTGATGGAGGGGGTTAGAGTAACCTCAAGGACCACCAGGTTACATCTTGATGAAGGATCCAAGATCGGAAGGGTGGAACGGCCTTTGGTCTCCCGAAGCTGGGCTCCATTCAGGATCGGGAGCTCGCGTTTCCCGAATGCCTCGGTGGTGCTATGGGACAGTTCCTGACTAAGTGTTTGTCTGAAGCACAATACATGCACAACCCACTGTCAAATCTGCGGTTTCTCTCCTGGCTTGAAATAGGGCCTCTCATAACCCCCAGTTGCATAGGTTCAGGTTCAGAAGGAGGGTTTTCCCTGGTGGTAGGAGCGAATGGAGATATCTTGGGAGGAGAACTTCGTTTTTTCTTTTCTGCTTTTCTTTCTTGAATTCTGAAGTCAATTTGCAGGGATAAATCCATGAGGGCCTGGAATGAACCTGGACGAGCTATTCTGGCTAGCTTGTCTTTTACTTCTTTATTCAGGCCACGATGGAATAAAGTAAAACATGCCTCCATAGACCAGTCAGTTTCTTTGGCAAGCAGTTTAAATCGAGTACCATAGGATAACATATCCTGTGATCCTTGTCAGAATTCCAGAAACCTTTCTTGATCAGTATGAACCTGGTCTGTCGGTCAAACATCTCCTTAAAAGCTTTAATGAAGCCATCATAATTGGCCAACAAGGCATCTCCCGCAGAGACCAATGGTGTAGCCCAAGCCAGAGCATTACCGGTAAAATGGGCTATGACGAATCCCACCTTAGCTCTGGGAGTGGCAAAGTAATATGGCTTAAAGGTGAAGTGTACCCGACATGAGTCCAGGAAGGAGGTAAGCATCTAAGGGGAACAATCATATTTATCCACTACTCCACCCGTTGAGGTACTGTCCTGATAAGCAGAATCCCGGGACAAAACCACTTGTTTCAAGGCTGCATTTTCTGCCTTAAGATTCTGTACCTCTGTAGAGAGTTCCTGCATTCCTCGTAAAAGATCCTGAACAGTAGGATCCATCTCTGTTTCTTAGTCAGATGGGAGGCATGTCGAACTGTCACGACTATCAAAACTTGTTTGTGAGCTCACCTGTTGAGGCTTGGAGTGCTTCCTCTTTGTTAGCTCTGAGTGCCTGCATTTCTTGGAGGTGCGGGTCTCGTGGAGGTAAGGACGGGCTTCAGCCGACACCACAGTGTCAGTAGCAGATGGTCGTAGGAGTTCAATGTTGAAGACGCAGGCAGGTGGCCCAGGAGGAGAGGAAGCAGTGATAATACGTCTTGAAAGAAGAGGAAGAAGGGACCCAGGAAGGACTAGCAGCGGAGGGTCACTACTGCACAGGAGCCTGGAAAGAGGGAGAAGCGATCCGAAGGTGACCACGAGGTGAGCAGTCTTGAAAGGAGGAACCGCGGAAGGCAGCAAGAGTGAAGAGGTAGGGCGGTCTGAGGGCAACCGCGAGACGAGTAATCCTGGAAGGGAGAACCGCGCACAGAAGAGATCAAGGGAGATTCCAAGTAGCAAATGCTAGGAACAGCAACCAAACTCAGAACTGTGAGCGAATTGACATGCGCCTATCTGCAGGGGCGGGGTGCTTATCTAGCCGAGATAGAAGCTATACCACAGATCTGAGAGTGGTGTCTGCCATGTTGGGGGGTGTGTGGAATAATTCTGGTACGTTGCTGTATAGACCAGGACATCCATAGGGGGCAGTAGCATGGTTTCATGACACCCATATACAGACCCATATCTCTGGAGCCTCTAACAACACGGCTGAATTCTGTAAGGAACTATCCAATCCATCTGCAGTCTCTGCTCGCCTCTTCCTTCTCAGGCCCTTCTGTGCTGCACTGGCCACCCATTTCACCAGAAAAACTCAGGACATTCTGAACCCTCACTCTTCTTGCCCTTCCTCCACCCCTCCCCCTGGCCACTGCCTCCCTTGGCCTCTCTTTTACCCCAGCCTACTTTCTCCTCCTTCTCACCTGTCACAACAGCTGAGGTCTCTAGAGTAGCCCACTCTATGAAGGTTTCGTCCAAACGGTTATCCCCCTGCTCCTCCCTGATATGATATGATATGATATGGCATTTATAACGTGCCTATACACAAGTGTTTCAAGGCGCAACAAGGCAAAGGAGGAGGAACAAAGGGAAGACAGAGACAACAATCCTACTAGGCCAGCTGACATTGAGATCGCCCAAGTGCAGGGAGGGGGAGAGAAAAAGTGGGAGGGAAAGGGGGAGGGCATTGCAATACTTGGGATCAAACAGTAAAACAATAAGAAAGTGCAGACAACTGGTGGCAAGTGCAAAGGGTATGTGCAGACATCAAGTGTCCAAGTGCTGGTAGGGGGAGTGTAGGGATATAGAAAACGGACCCCAAGTGGAAGGGTTGCAACTAGCGGGGAGGGTCCTGGGCCCGAGATCAGAGGGTAGCTAGGTGACCTGTGCAGTTTCAATTTCAGCCAGGGGTTCAGCAAGGAAGAGGGAGAGAGAATGCAGAAGCAAAGAGGAAGGTCTTCAGGTGATTCTGGAACCGGAGATGGTTCTCCTCAAGTTTCAGAGAGGCAGGAAGGCTTTTCCAGAGGGAGGCCCGAGCCGAAGAATGAGATCTACCGCCAACTCATTGCTTGGAGAAGTGACTGACCCTGAGGGAGTTGGAGGCAGAGGAGCGAAGACCTCGAGAAGGAAGATATATAGGAATAGAGAGTTGGAGGTATTGAGGCCCCAGCCCCCAGAAGGCCTTGTGGACAATGCAGAGGGGTATGAACTTAATCCTCACAGCCACTCGGAGCCAGTGCAGAGATTTCAGTGCTGGAGAGATACGATCCCTGGGCTTGAGACCAAGGACAAGTCTCGCAGTCCTGTTTTGGATGAGTTGCAGGGGGCACAGAGTAGAAGCAGGCAGATTTAGAAAGAAGCTGTTGCAGTAGTCCGGCCTAGAGAGAACCAGAGCTCTGAAGACAGTGAGCTTCTGGGGGAAGAAGAGGAAAGGAAAAATACCTTTGAGGAGGTGCAGTTGGTAGTAGGACTTATTAGAGACATCAGAGATGTGAGGAGAGAAGGAGATTGTGGAGTCGAAAATGACCCCGAGATTTTTAGCCTCACAGGTGGCAGAGGAAGAGGGCCAAGAGAGGCCGGATAGAAAGTGACAGGAAAGGAGGGAGCAGGTGTGCTGATGAGGAGAATCTCCGTCTTAATGGCATTAAGGCAGAGATTGTTGGCGACACACCGCTCCTGGATAGCAGACAGACAGTCAGAAATGAGAGAAGAAGAAGAGATGGTGGAAGGGAGCCTGAAAACGAGCTGAGTGTCATCTGCATAGCACTGAAAGTTGTGACAGAGAGTTGCAATGTGGTGTGCAAAAAGTTCCAGGTATTGGTTGAACAGCCAGGGAGAGAGGTTAGACCCCTGGGGAACACGACAAGCAGAGAGAGAGATAGAGGAGAGGAAGGACCCTAGCTGGACCTGGGAGGGTCGATCAGAGAGGAACGAGGTCAGCTGTCCCAGGGACTGATCAGTGATAGCCAGGTTATCACAGAGACGTTTGACCAGGATGGCATGGTTGACCGTGTCAAAGGCAAAAGAGAGATCAAGTAAGATGAGGACAAAGGGGGTATTAGAATCAACGTTGGAGAGCAGGTCTTCACAGATGTTCAGGAGAGCAGTTTCAAAGCTTCTGGCTGCTCTGAAGCCAGACTGATGGTCATGGAGACAACCATCAGATTCAGTGTGAAGATTAAGCTGGGATATGGCCAGCTTTTCCAGGAGTTTTACTAGGAAAGGAGTGATGGAGATTGGGTGGTAGTAAACTGGGGAGGATCGGGCAGCTGAAGGTTTCTTAAGAAAGGGGTACACAAGAGAAGGCATCAAGGCAGACAGGAAGACTCCAGTTGGGGAAGAAGTGGTTGCAGAAGTCCGCAAGAGCAGGGGCAAGGTTGTCAATGTGCTCCTTGATTGTTTTGGAGGAACAGGGCAGAACCTGTTTTGACAGGACTTTAATAGATCAGCCTTGTCTAGAAACCTCATCAGTGGAGAAAAGGGGAAAGGCAGAGAAGGAGGGAGGAGAGGTGGCCACAGGGGGGCTGGAGGAAGAGCAGAGAGTAGAGGGAGGAGGGCGTGTGGAAGAAAGCGAGGACAGGATGTCCTAAGATTTAGAGAGGAAATGAGAAGCCAGGGCTGTGTAGAGTGTTTGGGAGGGGACAGGAGAGGTAGAGACTGTGGCAGGATTGGCCAGATCCTTGCAGATTTTAAAGAGTTTGGCCGAGTTGTTGGAACCCGAAGAGACGCAGGCTTGGATGTGGGCTCTCTTCTTGGTGTGGAAAGAGAGCCAGTATTGCCTTTGGAGCAGGTGGTAGGCCAGTTTGTCAGAGGATGCATCGGAATCACGCCATTTCCTCTCACCCACCTTGCACTTGCGTTTAAGGGTGACAAGGTTTGAGTCATACCAGGAGTTGCACTTGGCTTTGGGCTTCAAGCGGATCCTCATGACAGGGCAAGAACATCAAGAATATCAGATATAGCAGATTGAATCATGGAAAGGGCTGTGTCAGGATGTGACTCAGCCAAAGGGGGTGGTGGTTGGGAAAGTGGCGGCGAAAGCCTCAACTGACACACGCTTCATTAGTCGGATAACCAAGAAGGTAGGTGGCAATGCTGGAGTTGGCTTGGCCTGAGGGGTAGAGAGGGTGATATGTGAGGAAAGGAGAAAGTGATCACTCCAGGAGAGATGAGTGTTGAGAGGGATAGAAAGGGGAAGATCTGAAGTGATCAGAACATCCAGAGTGTGCCCTGCAGAGTGAGTCGTGCCAGATGGGAGGATAGAGAGTGAGAGAGAGTCGCAGAGGTCGCAAAGGGAGTTGCAGAGTTTGCGGGAGAGTAACAGAGGTTGCGAAGAGAGTCACAGAGGTCAATTAAGAACAATTAAGGACAACATCTCCTCCCTCGCTCTGGCTCTTGCTGACTTCTGCAACCACTCATTGGCCTCTGGCTCTTTCCCTTCCTCTCTCAATTACTCCCTTGTGCACCCCCTCCTATAAAAGCCTTCAGCTGACCCCTCATGTCCGGCCAACTACTGTCCTATCTCTACTACATCCTTCCTTTGGAACCTCTTGGAAAAGTTGGTCTTCCCCCAACTGATCCAACACACTGAGTTTGCTCTTTGTTTACATGACCATCAATCTGGATTATGAGCATCCGGAGGCATGGAAACTGGTCTCCTGTACACCCGCGAAGAACAGCTTGCAAACCTTGACTCTAACTCTCCTGTTGTTCCCATTCTCCTTTACCTCTCTTCTGCCTTTGACACAGTCAACCATTCAATTCTCACAAAGCGACTCCATGATACCCTCAGTATCTCAAACCTGGAACTGGATTGGTTGACCTCCTTCCTCACTGATCACCCTTCCCAGGTGCTCCTGAGATCCTTCTCCTCCGCCACCACCACTCTCTCTACATGTGGTGTTCCCTAGGGCTCCATCCTCTCGCCCAGGCTTTACAACAGCTACCTTGCACTTTTAGCACACCTGGTCTCTGCCTCCTCTCCTCATTTTGAGTGTTGCACAGATGACACACAACTCTTCTTGAAGCTCCCACTTCCTTCTCTTCTTTCTCCTCTGTCAACCCTGAATGCCTGTCTGCTATTCAGTCTTGGTGTGCCTCCAATGATCTCTGTCTTAATGCCAGTAAGACCGAGACTCTTCCTATTGGGACACCTGTTGCCCATTTCCGTCCTGCTCTGCTGTGGCTGCCTTCTATGGGCTCACCTCCCTTTCCTTCCACTGAAGCTAGGAACTCTGAGGTCATCTTCAAGTGCTCTCTCTCCTTTACACCTCACATCTTATACCTTGCCAAGAAGGTCCACTTTCAACTTTACCTCCTTAGAGGCATTCTCTCTTTCCTCACCTTCCCCCAGAATCTCAGTGTCTCTAGAGCTCTGGTCCTCTCCAGGCTGGATTACTGTAAAAGCATCTTCCATAACTTGCCTCTTTCTTCACTCTGTCCTCTTCAACTAATCCAGAATAGGGCTGCAAGACTTATCCTTGGCCTCAAGCCAAGGGACCGTATCTCTCCAGCACTAAAATCTCTCAGCCTGCTCCCGGTTGCTGCAAGGATCAAACTGAAGACCCTTTATATCATCCACAAGGCTGTCTGGGAACTGGGACCAGAATGCCTGCAGCTCTCTCTTACTAAATACTCTCCTTCCAGATCCCTTCGATCCTCCCGCTCCAACTCTCTGCTGGTCAAATACTTCTCCAAGCAGAGATCTGGGGAGATCCCTCTCCTCAGCTGGCTCCATCCTATTGAACAGTCTCACACTCTCTCTCCATCTTGAACTGGACAACCTCAAGTTCTGCAAACAACTCAAGACCCTTCTCTTCTGCTGCTTTGCCCAATCACCACCACCACCCCTGCCCCTTGCAATGCCCTATGGGCCCACAGCCACGTGTCGGGTGGTTTGCCTCCCACCTGTACTTACCTGTTGGGCAGTAGACCTCCCCCTTTGCTTGGAATGTCTCCACCCATGCACTTGCCTGTTGCCTCCCCAACAAGCAACCCAGGCAATCCCCCCACCCTCTGTGGGACCCTAATAGCACTTACCCCCACCTCAACCCCTTTTTTTCTTTACATTGCACTTGCACACTCTGAATGTCACAAGACCTACTACGACCGCTTTTTTGTTTCTATTTATTGATTCTCAATTTTCAATGTTTTTTTTGCTCCCTTGTTCCCTTCCGTTTTGCCCTGTGGCACTTTGAAACACTATCTTGCTGAATAAGCACCTTTATAAATAACCAATAAATAAAATAAACAAGATAAATATGACAGACCCAGAAGGAGCCGGTGTACAGAGACAAGTGTGGTGTCTACATTTATGGGCTTACTCAGTAGAAATACACATTTCTATAAAATATGCCTAGTGAAAATATTAGCAGATTATATGGTTTGAAGTGTGTTATTCTTAAATATGTTGCTTCATTAAGAATTATATCTGATTGCAGATTTTTTAGGGGATGCAGTGTCAGGGTGACATTTGCAGACCAGGTGTGAGAGTGTAAGTAGTGTAAGGGGACCGGAACGGCTGAGACTGACATTGAGGTCAATTGTCATGCATCACCGCCAGAGATGGTCTTTCTGGCACCGGTGGCGGTGGTTGCCATGCAGCTTTCTTATTCCTGTGTCTGGAACTTCGTTGGAGCGTCCCATTTCTCTCTGCAGTGATCTAGTTTCCCAGAATCGATGACTGGCGTCTGACGTCATCACAGGACGTGCTTCCTAAACTCTCAAAGCAGGAAGTTACCGTTTCCTGAATGAGTCGTCACCTTCCTTGTAGACCTGATGCTACCTCTGCAATTCGCTCGCTTTTACCCTCACCTGTTTCCCTCTCCGCTGCATGACCGCTACTGGTGCCCTGACATCAAGAACTAAAGACTAAGGCAGACACTTTACTCCAGTGATTCACCACGATATTCGCAAGGGTTTTCTTCCCCAGAGGGTTTCCCTAGGGTCCCCCCTTGCCTTTCTGTTGTTTTCCATTTACAGGAGGTCAAGGGCCCTAGGGAGGTTCTTATAATCAGCTGCTGAGGTCCACCAACTCCAGGTTAGTGCTTTGGCTTGCTCCATAACATCCATCCTGATAGAAATGTGTCACATTATTTTCCTCATTACAGCTGGTATAAGTCAGAGCCAGCTAAAGGAATAAAATAAGATTGGCCCACCCTGATGAAACTTTGGAGGACACCTTCCACGGTCGCAAGTTTCCTTTTCCTTTTCAAAAACCTTTATTTGACATAAAGTCATCAGGGTTACAAGATAAATAAATATACAAAACAGCTTACAGTTTATCCTGGCCAGCAACAGGAGGGAGGCCATGGCCACAGGCGGGGTGTCTCCACTCACCTGCCAAACCGACAAGCTGGGAGGAGACTGCAAGCACATTTATTCAGATGGAGTCCATCGAGGGATTTGGGGAGATGGAGACGGGTGCCGCAACATCTGCAGATGGAGGTGAGTGACCCTGCAGATCCCTGTAGGGGAAACCATGACATAGTACAAGTGATGTGGAAGAGAGCCTAGGCAAGGCAATGCATGTCCCAACACACACATGAACAAATGCATGCTGAGTGCCAATCCCATTACCAGTACACAGCCAACACACATGGACCGTGCCCATGTAATACATCACACAAACCCCAACACAATGGCATGCCACCTGTCATGCATCAAATGCCAAAATGCCCCCTTCATACTGCCCTGTGTGACACACCTGTAAAATATGAATGCATGATAAATGTAATACTCCACAGCACCATATAATGCATCTGGCATGTAACACCATCACTGATGCCCTGAATCTCTTCTACCTCCCAGGCACTGATGGAGAAGATGGCAGTGAGGATCCAACCGCAAGGGCATCCACGTCCTGGCCAAAGACAACAGCCACTGAAGACACCACCTCCGGGGCAGCCATGCAGCCCACACCAACACCCAGGGCGCCTGACACCGTCGACACTGAGCTGGCTACATCAGTGGAAGGCGAGGCTGTTGACCCACTGAGCAAAACTGCTACCCCAGTGGAGGAGGATGTGGACCGGGATGTACTGACCCAGTGCCATGTACACGCTCCCCAAGCTCCGTGCCCACCCCCCCACCCCACATTCAGCACTCACCTACCTGCAGCAGTGCAAATCCCCTGCTGCAAGATTCTGACCTCAGCAGCCTTCCCGAGGACAGCACTGCCATTGCAAGCCCGGTCATAGCACCCTCAACCACTGCTGCTCCCACCAACAACCTCGAGGCACGGCTAGCGAGGGTGGAGGCCAGACATGACTCTATGTTGGACCTGCTCAGACAATATGTTGCCGATGGGGAAGACACGAGGCGTGGGATAGCCCAGGCCATAGCAGCAACCACAGCCGCCATAGAGGCGAACACTGCCGCCGTCAATGCCTCGGTATCGTTGATGAGAGACAGTCTGGGGGCCATCACGCAGGTCCTCACTTCCATCCTGCTGCACATGCAGCAGCCACAACCTGCACCAGCCGTGGAACTCCTCATGGCTTCCACCCCATCCACCACACCCGCTTCCTCTGCCCCCACTTCTTCTGCACCCTCCAGCCCTGTGCGTCTAACAAGATGTAGTGCGAGGCACTCTGAAATGCTGCCCCCGTACATCAGGAAGTCCAGGAAATTGTGTAGGGGAACTATGGGAGTGGCTCAGATGGTGTTGGTGGTGAACGGGTCAATTAGGGGGAGTTCACTGGGGGGTTTTGGGAGTTCACTGGGGGGTTTGGGAGTTCACTGGAGGGTTGGGGGGGTTGCGCTTTCTCCAGTTGTTATCAATACACCCGTTGTGTTAAAAAACATCCAATGGCTGGACATTGTTCATTTCGTGTGTATCCATTTAATAAATGATGGTGTACAGTGCCCAATTCCACACATTCCCTGTGTGCATGTCCACATGGACACAGTGTACAATGTGTCACTGACACATATCTATCAACATCCTTGTGGGTCAGAAGTATTCGTCAATCAGTGATTGGCGTACTGCACGGCCATCCTGTGCATCATGTACTGGCAGGGGTGCTGCTTCCCCTCCATCTTCATCCTCATCATCCTCACCCGGTGCATGCATGTCAATGTCAGGTGGCAGTGGTACATTTCACCGGACGCACATGTTGTGCAGCATGACACAGGCCATGGTGATCTTTGCCACCTTCTCAGGTGCATAGACGAGTGCTCCACGAGACCTGCTTAGGAAGCGGAACCACTTCTTCAACAGGCCAAAGGTCTGCTCAATCACAACACGGGTACGGGTATGTACCCGATTGTACGCCTCCTCATGGCTGTTTCGCGGGTTCCGCACAGGGGTATGTAGCCACTGCTTCAAGGGATATCCTCCATCACCTGCAAGCGAATACAGATAGGTATAGGTGAGGCACTCTGAGCTGCCACCTTCAAGTTTCACAGTCATGGCCGCAGCTATTTGCTGTCGACCTGCACATGTCCCTGTAGGTATGCACGAATATTGGTTAGATGCATTCTATACTGCAATATGGTGTGGTAGTCTGGATGGCGTTGTACAGATGATGCAGGGTGAAATCATGCATGCTGATGCGGATGTACTGAGATTGTAGGACTATGTTTTGCCTCCCATTTCTGCTGTGTATACTACACTGTGCATGGTCACACTAGCCACATTGGCACAGTTGCAAACCTGTTTAGTCATGCATTGCTTGACATATCCATGGTGGCCAGGTTGTGCGTCTTACATGTTGTCATTGATATACGTAATTGGTCAAATGTGTGCCAGTGATGTGTCATGTTAGGGTTTGGAGGTTCAGGTCAGGAGTGTTTAGCTCTGCGTGAATTCTCCACTCACCGTCAATTCCCACCCAAGTGGAGTATGCACTCCCCCTTTCCCTCCCAGGTGGAGTATGCACCCCCCTTTTCCCACCCAGGTGGAGTATGCATCCCCCCTTTCCCACCCAGGAGGAGTATGCATCCCCCTCTATTTCCCACCTAGGTGGAGTATGCATCCCCCCTTTCCCACCCAGGTGGAGTATGCATTCCCCCCCTTTCCCACCCAGGTGGAGTATGCATCCCAACACATCTCTACCCCAACACACTGCCATGGGCCAGTCAGGCAACTCACCAAGCAGCCAGGCACGTGGTCCAGCATGTCGCTTCATGTGACGGAGTAGCGTGGAGTTACGCAGCACCATGGCATGTGTTGATCCGGGATATTGGGCGCAGCAATGTGTGATGATCTTGCTGGAGTCACATACCATCTGCACATTGATGGAGTGGTATTGCTTGCGATTGCGGTACACTGCCTCTACGGCATGGGGGACTACCAATTCCAAATGGGTGCAGTCCAGGGCACCAACACAATTGGGCATGCCTGCCAGTGCATGAAGCCTGCTTTGGTGTCGGCTATCTCCTGGCCAGTCCGTGGTAGGGATATGTGGGTGCTAGCGTGCTTCAGGAGGGCATCCAGCACTTGCGTCAGCATGCGTGAAAATAGTGGTTGTGAAATGCCATGCAGCTGCCCCACTGTGTGCTGGTAGGTGCCTGTGGCCAGGAAGTGGAGCACAGGCACCACCTTTAGTAGTGGTGGGATGGCAGTGCATATTTCTATGAGGCTGGCAATGTCGTTGCCTATCATGTCCACTATGGTGGTGATGGTGTCCCGGTCCAACCGGTACAGGGTATGGATCTGGTCAGGGGTTAGATTCAATGGACTGGGTCTGATGCGAGGGATTTGTGGCTGCCTACGAGGTACTACTGGCTGCACTGGTGGTAATTGCTGGGCCTGTCTCACCCTCCTTCTCCTCCTGCATCTCCTCTGTGCTGCCTGTTGTGCCTGCTGTAGTTGTTGCTGTAGTTGTAGCAGTATAGGCATGTCCTCCAGCGCCATGATTGCAACAGCTAGTGTTATCATTTTGGTGTAGGAAGGGGTGTGGTGTGTGGGTGTACAACTTTTATACTGGGCCAGGCTCCATTGACTCTACCTGTGGTGATTGTGTGCACCTGTGGCAGTTGGCTTGATTGCTGATTGCTGTTTACTGGTGGTCCGCGATGCCTGTATGGCCGCCATCGTGCAGGCCCTTTTTTACCGCCTTCCGGATGCCGGTATTTGCATGCTCGCTTGGGTTGCGATGTCCTCCTATTACCGGCATCCCAGTATTTACTCCCCAAAGGGGCGCGTGTATGCTCCCATGCCGGTATGAGGCGGCACAGTACGGGCAGTGCTGGTATTGGCGGGTTGTCGGGTCATAATTCCCCGGACCCGTTAACGATGCCGGTATTACCATTCCGCCTTACTTTTTTCACTACCTCCATCCTCGTAATGAGGCCCATAATGTGTAAGAGAGCATCGCAAATTGGTTCCAAGGCTGGCTGGGTCCAGACTCTAACCCATAAGGACA
The DNA here is from genome assembly GCF_040938575.1 of Ambystoma mexicanum. Taxonomy (NCBI): domain Eukaryota; kingdom Metazoa; phylum Chordata; class Amphibia; order Caudata; family Ambystomatidae; genus Ambystoma; species Ambystoma mexicanum. The sequence continues at coordinate 1,249,754,920 of NC_090923.1, forward strand.
TCAACATCTAAGTGTACCTCTGTGTAGTTGTACAAGTTTATGCTTGAAGGGATAAACTGCCGCACAGACCATGAAGTTTGGACTGTCTAGTTTTGGACTGGGTCTTCTAGCTTGTGGATCCCAGATCTATCCACGTATGTGCACTCCACTAGACCCTATGGCTGGGGACACCGAAAAAATAGGTGCCTGTTGGAGTTGAGGACACCACAAAATAAGTATGTACTGTCAATAGTGAACCGGCAATCTTCAATTTAGGTATTGGAGAACAAATAGTATGAAAAGGTAATAAGTGCCATATGCCCAGACAGTAAACTAAAGGTCAAAGGTAATTTTATTAGTCACATTAAATTGTCAAACAGTAAAAACACATAATCAAACATAATACAATGCAAACAATAACATAAAAGAAATGGTAATAAGGATACACAGATAGACCAAAAGAAGCAAGTTAAATTGTTGCATGACAATACATTGTGAAATAGTGTAGAAACAGTGCAAATATAAAGGAGAGATTATGTTGTCATTTCTTTAGTCAAATCTACTTTAGTTCCTCCTTTGTTCGGAAGAGTAAATTATACTTAAGAGTTAAGCCATCTATTTGACCGGGTCCAATTCTCTACTGTCTTCCTACTACACTTCATTAATTATTTGAGTGCTAGGGGGGCTACTGCACTATCATTTGTCACAGTCCATGGGTCTTGTAGCCCTCTAAGGTAGGTAGGAGAGATTATTGAAACCTTTGGCCTGCAGGTGTTGGTGCAGAAAAAATTGTCAGGGTCTTTCTTTAGCCAACGTGAGAGTATGGGAACATATCTAATTTAGAATTCAGGAGCTGTAGACTCCCGAGCAGGTGGTTCCCATAGTTGTCACGTTTAGGCGGTCTGTAACGTTCTATGCCGCCTTCGTCAGGGTTCCCTTTAGGTGACCCTGTAAAGAACATATGAGGATATCTGAATGGGAGTGCACGACGGGGAGTGCTTGGAGTTCCTAAGCACTCTTAAGGTTCCGGTGGTCGACTTACCCTGCGGTGCTGAATCCCATTCTTTAGTCCCGAGTGGGTGAAGGAGAAACCCTGCAGTTATGGGGGGTAACGTCGGCATAGAGGTCTCAAAGGATCATGCTTGGCTTGCCTTTCCAGGATTCACAGATCTGCTATAAGGCGTGCTGGCTCGAGGGTTCCCCGTCTAAATTTATCCTATAAGTAGACCAGAAAGAAATATGGCAGAATACCGTTACTGATAAACAATTCTCTGTCTCTTAATGGCACTGTGCTTAGCAAGAAAGGGAACCCTGTCACTCTTTTTGCTGCATGGGCCTAGATGTGCTGAATAATTTGGTCAAGAAGGGGCATACCTGGTACATTTAGACCCCCATGGAGGGGGCCCTGCCTCTCTAGAGGAAGAGATAATGCATGGTTAACTAGGACCTACCTGCTTGGTTTTGCGGGCTGCGCGTGAAGTTGTCCTTCACGCTCGCGTCAGTTGTTAGGCAAGTGGTTTGCTGCAGAGTTCCCCGCCAGAGTCACTCCTGTGATGGGAAAACATAACAATGTTCATGATAAATCTGATATAAATTTCAAATCGCCACGTCCCTCATATTGGTGGGGGCATTGTGTGCATGCCAGTGCATCGGAAGTAAGGGAAATAGTTTTTGTAATGGTCTGAACATTGTTGCCAAGGAACAGATCTATTGCTACCACTAAGGGTAGATCGCTTGTCCTGAAAATGTACCTGGTGTATCCAGAGTGCAATGTGCTGTCCCCGCCCGCATTTGTCCAAAGATTTTGATTGCGGTTCCTCGTATTGCGGTTGGTTGTATGCGTTGTCCACGCAACCAGGACATACGGCGCTGCGTAGGGCCTCATGCGTAACTAGGGGCATCATTGCCAGGGTAACGCAGATACTCCACTTATTTTCTATGCTTGTCCAGCATTGCAGCTGATTGTGGATCCAGAAAGTAGACGCTTGCTCTGGGTATAAAATGCGTTCCGCGGGGCAATGGAGCTGGTCATCAAAGAGTGCCATGTACATATGATGGGCCTCCTGGGCCTGAAGAGCTGAGAGGCTATCATAGCGGCTCTCTTGAGCCTAGTACCTGCTGTGCCGTTAAACTGCTGCTCTTGTCAGTATACGTTACGCTAGCAGGTACTGAAGGCAGAGCCGAAAGCCATGGACAATGTGTGGAGTCACCTACGTTCCCCCTGCACGAGGAACATGTCTTTCTTCTGTCCTGTAGTTACAGGCTAAAATCCCCATGAAATGGAGGGTATTACACTGTTTTTATCACTTTTCCTTGTTAGCCACTTGAGGTCTCCAGAGGAGTATTTCAAAGAAGGTAGCAGGCGCTCATATTTAGAAAGAACATGGCATGATAACCTGTTCTGAGGTGAGAGTTTGCAGCACACGCTTTTTGCTCACTGTACCTTTCACAGATGGGAAATATTCATTTGCATATCAGTCTTTGTCCCACCCACATGGGCAGTCCAGCACCTAAATGCTATGGCAATTCCTCTCTGAACAAGAGTACCAAAAGCAACCCCATACCCGTGTTTCAGCCTTGTTGGGCCTCATCAGTAAGGTGAAGCTTTGTCTCTCTGAACACAGTGAGCAGGGAGTCCACGTCTGGTTGCCCCCAGGTAACTCAGGGTGACCAACCCCAAGTTCCTTGCAAACATTTCAAAGAAGGTAGCAGGCGCCCTCTCCAGAAAGAACATGGCATGATAACCTGTTCTGAGGTGAGAGTTCGCAGCACACGCTTTTTGCTCACTGTACCTTTCACAGATGGGAAATACCCATTTGCATATCAGTCTTTGTCCCGCCAACATGAGCAGTCCAGCACCGAAATGCTATGGCAATTCCTCTCTGAACAAGAGTACCAACAGCAACCCCATACACGTGTTTCAGCCTTGTTGGGCCTCATCAGTGAGGTGAATCTGTGCCTCTCTGAGCACAGTGAGCAGGGAGTCCACGTCTGGTTGCCCCCAGGTAACTCAGGGTGACCAACCCCAAGTTCCTTGCAAATATTTCAAAAAGGTAGCAGACGCTCCTCTCCAGAAAGAACATGGCATGATAACCTGTTCTGAGATGAGAGTTTTTTTGACATATTTGTAAGTCGTTGTACTGCCCAGGGGAAGAAACCAGCCGCGGAGTTTGACGGTTAAAAGGTGCGTTCCTCGTATTCGCGGTCACAGTGGTGAAGCTTGGCTATCCGGCCGCCGGGGTGCTTGGCACAGGCTATTCGACCAAGAGACATCCTGGAAGGCGAAATGGCGAACTGGTTGATCCCACCAGCTCAGAGGAAGAAGAATCTTTCAGTAGAAGATCTTCTCTTGTCGTCGCAAAAGTGGCGAGGTCGTTGCAGCAGGGCTCCACCGGCGGTGTCGTCATTGCAGATGGCTCAGCTTCTCCCCTGTTTGGATTTCTTAGGTCCTGTGGCGACTTCTCAAGTTCCAGTCCCAAAAGCCCTGCTTTTATGCAGAAAAACCCCCATTCAACAGCCTAGCTGTCACTCAAACATGCTAAGTGGTGAGCCGGGCGGCTCAACACTAGGCCAATCAGAACAGAGTGCGACTTGAGTTGGTAAGGCAACGCAGTCCAGGGTGCCAATTCCCCCACCCACACATCCTGTGGAACCCAGACAGAGTGGCACCAGTTGGAGAGCTTCTGTGGAGAAGTCTGCCAAAAATTGGAACAAAGGGCCCGACCTAGGTTGGAGTTACAGAGACGGACACAAACGCCATTTTAGAAAAGAGTTCTGGCAAAAAGACCCAACCGGTGATTTAATATTAAATAAATAAACCGGCGGCATCTTTAATATTGCACCAAAAAGTGGTGCGTTTTAAAATCAATGGGAAAATCCCATAGGAAATATTACGGTGGAACATTTTGCATGGTAACCACTGCCACCAGGCAGAAACTCGACAAGGGGGGACTGGACAGTGCCCCCTTGGAAACAGACCCAGGGGCAATCGAATTAACCCCTTCCAGTACTTCCACAATATGATGGTTTGTACTGGTTCTGTTCACAATTTTGGACTAGTAAAGTCAATGGTGACTTTACATGCCCTGGGAGACAGTAGTCAGTCCCAGGGTATGGAGTCTATGTTTGGGGGTCACTATGACACCCCTGTGTTACTGCACTGAGGGTGCTGTGTAACACATACACAAAAAACAGATGGTACCCTATGGAGTAAAAGACCCCATAGCCCATAAGCACACCAAAAGTCAAAGACATACCTCAAATCATGCCAAAGAGTAGGAGGAAAAGAGTCTCACTCTTAGCAGGAGAAAAAAACAAATCCCAAAAATCCAGCAAAGCTGCTGGGGGACTCACTAGGTTTAGGAAATTAGCCTTATAATAGAATTCTCCCTAACACTCGCCCCTCCCCCCCTGACTAAGGGACAGGAGGATTGACTCCACTCCTGGATGAATCTCATACCTCTAATCGGTTACAAACATCCTAGAGAGACCATCAACATTTTGGTGGTGACACCTTGACCTGTGATCAATGGAAAATCAAAGGTTTTCCTTTGTAAGCTATATGACCTACAAACCCTTTGAGGAACATCTTCCTTTTTAAATCTATAGGGGATCTGGTTGACCAGTCCCTCAGAAGTTGGCACAACCTCTGAACCTGTGTTAGGCTTTTTCAAGGGGTCCTTATAAAGGATTCCCTTAGATCTAGAGGGGCCTCCAGGGTTCCTCACCACATCTCTGTTGGGAGCAGGTTGGATCTCAGGCCTCTTGGTTGGAGGGGTTGGGGTTAGGCAATGTACCTGCTTCCCATTCCTCTTAGAACTTACCTCACCTACTTTAGGAGTTTCCCTCCCAATGCTAGGATTTGAGTTGGAGTCTTCAGTAGAAGGTCCAACAGTCTGAAGGTTTTTGGCCTTAGATTTTTCCTTTCTGGTTTTCCACCAGCACTGAGAATTACCAGTTCTCTTAGGCCTAGATAGGGGTCTAGTTGGTCTATCCACCTCTTCCTCAGAAGCAGGAGGAGTCAGAGACTCTAAAACTGGGGAACAATGATGGAGCCTGGTTCAGGCTCCCATTCCCCTAACATACTAGCCTGAAATTTGCCTAGGTTAGAGGTCAACTCATTAACACCAGGGCTTGTAGTGGGGTTCTCTGTAGAGGTTCCCACAGGGTTAGAGTGGTCCCTTAAGGTGGCCTTTCTAGCCAATTTGGTTAGGTTCTGCTGTTCCATAGTGGGAGGCCTGGGGGTACTGGACACTACTCCTAAAGTTCTTAGGTCATTCCCCAACAGGACTCTCCCAGGCACCTCAGTCTTAACACTGACAGGAATCCTCACTGTCATGTTATTACACTGAATGAGGGCTGGTAGAATAGGAACGATCTGGACAGGGCCTCCAGAATTTCTAGTGGGACCTTTGGGTGCCTTAGCAACATCATCAGGTTTGAAAAAGCTTTCATCCACTACTGTTCTGCTGGCCCCAGTGTCTCTCCTGGCAGGAGTATCCTGGCCATTGACAAGAACACTGTCCATGTAATATATTTTAGAGTTTGCTGGTAGGGAGTCATAGATTTCCCTATTCTGGCTGCTAACCAGACCCATAGGCTAAAGGATACAGTTGCTTGAAGACTCAAGGGTTCTTCAGTAAAGACTTCAAAGTGAGCAGTAGCCACTTGTACATCCTCCTCAGGAGTGAAGGCTAAGGAGACTGTGCTGATCCCTGTAGGTCTACCCTTACATTTGGGATCTCCTTTGACATGGTCAGTTGCCTTACAGACATAGCATATTCCAAATGCTCTCTGGAATGGTGACTTGTTCTGACCTCCTTCTGGTTTGGGCCCAGAAGGTACACTAGCCTGATGGAGTTTCCCTGGCGGCTTACCCTGGTTATTTTGTTGTTTGTGGCCCTCTTTGGTATGGGAGGTATTAGAATTCTCTGGATTCTCTTTTGGTGGTTGCTTTCCCTCATCCTTTTTCTGAGTTACCCCCGAATCCTTGAGAGTAGCCCTGTTGGCAACCCACAAGTCAGCAGCCTTAGCTAGCTTCCTAGGATCTATTTCCTTTGAATCAGCTAAGTGCTGTCTGATCTCAGGAGAGCAGGCATCATAAATTGACTCCAACATAACAAGATTTCTCAATCCCTCATAAGTATTCACTCTGTAACCCTTAATCCATCCCTCTAAGTTCTTCAAACTTTCACTCACCAAGGTAGCCCAAGGGGTACCATCATTCTTTGTGAGGGTCCTAAACCTCTTAAGGTACTGGGAAGGGGTCTTCCCAAATCTAGCTATTAAAGCTAGCTTCACACATTCATAGTCCATCCTATCCACCTCCCCCAAATCCATTACCACATCAGATGCAACAGGGGGGAGCCTAGAGAACAACCAATGATGCAACTGATTCCCTGTGATGTCCTGGAGACCATGATTATACTCAAACATAGCCAACCAATCTAACACATCCAACTTAGGTTCATACATACCCACAATCTCTTTAGGCATCCAAGGTCTTTTGGGACTGGAACCCCTAGAGGATCCGGGGAGAGAAGCATTTTCCACAGACAATTTCTTCATCTCTAGCTCATGTTTGAGCTCCATTTCTCTGAGCCTTAGTTCTTGGTGCGTTTGTTCAGATTGGGCACTAATTCTTTTGAACTCTAATTCAAGTCTCATTTTTTCTAGTTCAATGAATGCAGGACTAAATGTGGGACCTGATAAAGGTCCAGTGGACATAGCTTGAGGTGCTAGAGCAGGCAGAGGGCCAGTGGGGGCAGTTACATTGGCCTCACTGTCCTCATCTGACTCTACAACAATATTATCAACACTTCGATCCATATTAACTTCATTACTGTTGTCTACATTTGCTGGGGAGTTAGACCCATCTGAACCACTACCCTGAATTTGGTTTTCTAACAATCTTTCTATCAATTTCATTTTCTTGCCTTTTACAGGAAGATCCTTATGTCTACAAAGGACTCTTAAACAATGAGCAGTTTTTGCAGAAAGGGACTCCTGGCTGTAACTTTCCATAGTTGGCTTGTTAGAAAATCTAGTGCTAAACTTTGTGATTAGTTGCACTAAAGTATTAGAAGCACTCTACAATGTATCCTCAATACAAATCCCACCACTGCCACCAGTGTTAGGCAGAATCCTGTGCAGTTCCCTTGGGGAACACTGCAAAAAGATTAAGAATACATGAGTAAGCAGTAAACCCAATTGGTAGCAGTCTGTACCACCCAGATTTACCTGGTAGCTGTGACTGAGCAGTCAGACTTCTCTCAAGAAATGTTAGGCAGTATACAGAAGATACACAATAGGGCTAAAAACACAGTAGAGCAAGCAAATACTGACCAGAGCCTGTTATCAAAAATATATAATTATTTATTTAACACACACTTTAGCAAATACACTAGCACTATAAATCAAAAGCAAGTTCCAACACAATCAGAAAAGTATACACACCTCCGTTAGCAATTACTAGACAAATCTAAGTCAAAACACCACTTTTTGTCAAAACAGAGGTGAGCGCGTAACTTGGATGGCTCTCCAATAATTAGGTTAAAGGGAGAGAAAAAGGCAGGTCATAAAAATAAAACAGTTCCCAACACTTTTAAAAGACCAAAACAAGTTAGTGAAGGCAGAGTCTACTGTAGAGCCAAAGTTCATACGCCAGGCCCACTTTAAATGGAGCAACATGAAATCTGCCCAAGATCACACAGTTGAGAAATGCATTCAAGTCTTTGTAGAAATGTTCAAAAGAGGTTGGGTTGATTCAAAAGGTAAAGTTAGAAGGTCTGGGGCCAACCCAGTTGGAAGCCCAAGGATTTAAGGGTCACCTTTAGCAATCCATAGAAAGGGAGGCCAGGTGGAACATAGTACCTTTAAAGTTGAGGAAGCTGCAGCGGTGGCAGTTGTTCCTGGCAACGGGTGCAGTTCGTGGTTTCAACCAGGGGAAGACAGGATCTCGTTGAGGAGGAAAGTTGGAGTCATTCCACTGCCCAGGGAAGAAACCAGCCGTGGAGTTCGTCGGTTAAAAGGTGCGTTCCTGGTATTCACAGTCACAGTGGTGAAGCTTGGCTATCCGGCCTCCGGGGTGCTTGGCACAGGCAATTCGACCAAGAGACATCCTGGAAGGCGAAATGGCGAACTGGTTGATCCCACCAGCTCAGAGGAAGAAGACTCTTTCAGCAGAAGATCTTCTCTTGTCGTCGGGAAAGTGGTGAGGTCGTTGCAGCAGGACTCCAACAGTGGTGTCATCGTTGCAGATGGCTCAGCTTCTCCCCTCTTCAGATTTCTTAGGTCCTGTGGCGACTGCTCAAGTTCCAGTCCCAAAAGCCCTGCTTTTATGGAGAAAAACCCACATTCAAAAGCCTAGCTGTCACTCAAACATACTAAGTGGTAAGCCGTGCGGCTCACCACTGGGCCAATCAGAACAGAGTGTGACTTGAGTTGCTAAGGCAACACAGTCCAGGGTGCCAATTCCCCTACCCACACATCCTGTGGAACCCAGACAGAGTGGCACCTGTTGGAGGGCTTCTGTGGAGAAGCCCGCCAAAAAGTGGAACAAAGGGCCCGACTTTGGTTGGAGTTACAGAGACGGACACAAACGCCATTTTAGAAAAGAGTTCTGGTAAAAAGACCCAACCGGTGATTTAATAATAAATAAATAAACCAGCGATATCTTTAACATTGCACCAAAAAGTGGTGCGTTTTAAAATCAATGGGAAAATCCCATAGGAAATATTCCGATGGAATATTTTGCGTGGTAACCACTGCCACCAGCCAGAAACTCGATAAGGGGGGACTGGACAGTGCCCCCTTGGAAACAGACCCAGGGGCAATAGAATTAACCCCTTCCAGTACTTCCACAATATGATGGTTTGTACTGGTTCTGTTCACAATTTTGGACTAGTAAAGTCAATGGTGCCCTGGGAGACAGTAGTCAGTCCCAGGGCATGGGGTCTATGTTTGGGGATCACTATGACACCCCTGTGTTACTGTACTGAGGGTGATGTGTAACACATACACAAAAAACAGATGGTACCCTATGGAGTAAAAGACCCCATAGCCCATAAGCACACCAAAAGTCAAAGACATACCTCAAATCATGCCTAAGAGTGGGAGGAAAAGAGTCTCACTCTTTGCAGGAGAAAAAAACAAACCCCAAAAAACCAGCAAAGCTGCTGGGGGAATCACTAGGTTTGGGAAATTAGCCTTATAAGAGAATTCTCCCTAACACTGGTTGCTTTAATTAGCTTTTCCCGCACAGGTGGGTGCCAGCTCGGGTTGAGGTCCATGAAGCTTTTGCTGTTGCCCCACAGATGTCATGTCATGGTTAATGATGCTGACGTGCTGTAATAAAGAAGAGCAGGCCTCTATGGGCTGCTTGTGGCACACTGTGAGTTTGTACACTATAGAATATAGGATGCCTGAGCATATGGAGAGTAATTAAACTGTTGCTTTTGAAGCAAGTTCAATTAGAGCCCAATTATGGGCACTGTTCCACTTAGAAAATTCAATGCAGGCTATGTCACTGCCGCAGATTGAAGATAACGGGGAATAGACTCCCATATGTCCAGGAGAGTAGAGCAATTCAAAAATGCACTGTTGAATCTTGGTAAAAGTTCCTCGATTCTCACTGACCGAGACAGCAAAAAGTTAACCTGCGACTTACTGTAGGTTTTGCAAGCTCCTATAGTTGGCTCCTTGTACACCAATGAGATATAGTGGGAGCCAAATGAATTGGCTAGAGGTCCCTTTTAAAGAAGGTGTTGGTTCAGGCAAAGCAATGCTGGACCCACAGGAGCCTGGTCCAACTTGAAATCTTGCTGAAGAACTTCAGGAGAAAGCTGTTTTTTTTTTTAAAAAAAAGGTTTACTTTGGAAGGGGTGGCGTGCTTTGGTCGCAGACCTTGAAGGATAACCTGTCTGGCTGATCCATCTCACTGCTCCTTTGTGATATACACTAGCCTAGAGCTCGGGGAGAGGGATCTACGGTGAAGGGGTGGCATCGTACCAGAGGTGAGCGCAGGGGGTACCACATCTGTCTGTTGGTTGTTCTTATGGGACCGCCTTATTTTGGTGGCCAAACGTTTTTGTCGCTTTGGCCACCTGCTGGAAGGACTGCGGCCAGAAGGGCCTAAATTGCATCTTAATCTGTTGCAGCCACTACACACAGGGAGTCTTTCTGAGTGCATAGGTTTACTGTACCACCGCTCTCCTTAGTCGGCTCTGCTCTCGTGGGTAGACTGGAACCCCCAGCAGTTTCCAGCTTGTTTGGACTTGCTACCCTGGAATCTACGGGTTCGGCACAAAGGGGCCCAGAGGTATAGTTTTGGCTGTTGGCTAAAATCACATTGACCACCCTCGCGAGAGTTAGCTTTAGCGAGTGCGGATCAGCTGCCATGTTTGAGCAGAGCAGAAGTAAAGTTAGACAAGATCAGGCTAAATGAAGCAGACGTTATTGCCTCATCTTATAAGGAGTGAAGCCTCGAAGAGGATGAGGCCGTATCGGCAAGTTTATCACCGGTGTGAGGTACCACACAATTTGATGTCAAGACCTCCAATATATGGCTTGATGATGCATTGGCATCAATTGAGGCCTCAAAATTGCGCAAGGTGGGACCCATAGACTTTCGTCTTATTTTCTCACACATAATGAGGAGGGATCCATTATTGTCAATCGATGGAAAACTGTGGTCTGAGACATTAGCAGACTCAGTATAAAAGTCGGGAGTATTGGCCCTCAGTTGGTTGGTCGGTTGGTCACTGAAAGGTTTTGAGGAAGAAATATTCAAATTCAATTAGGGCCTGTGAAACACCCAGTGATCGTCCTTTGGGCTGCTATCGGCCCATCCTTTTTAGCTCTCTTTAATGGAAGAGCTTCATTTTGCCTAGTTTTGTGGTTGGTAGGAGACCTTGGGCGCTTCCCTGCCTGAGGGCCCTCACTTTGATGACCGTATCTTCGTAAAGACTTCATTGTTGTTGGGCTACCTCAGGTTTAATTGTGGTACATCTGTTGTTATTCTCTGATTAGATTTTAATTGACCTCATTACCTATATAGGCCAATATGTAGGTCAATACGAGCAACGTATAGGGGCACAATGCTGAAGATACTAGAAGTACTAGTGCTAGTGTGGCCTCTTGCGGCTGACCCCCCGCCGACCCCCGTGCCCGCAGACCCCCTTCCACACCTATGTAGGTAAGCCAGTAGCAGTTCAATAAGTGGCTTGGCGAATACCCTGCGTGCCCCTTTTCCCTTAGAGAGCAGGTCTGAACCCTAAACCCTGCACCTACCATGCAGGGCCTTGTAGTTCAGAATGGTACAGTACAGTACGGTGCGGGGAGACGAGCTAGCTTAAACCTTTAAATTAGACCTTGAGGGGGACGCCTCTCGTCGTTCACAATTTTCTACTCAATCACAATACCAAAGATTTGAGCGAGTGCTGAAGCAGTAAATCCCTGGAGCCATGGGCAGAATCTGTTAATACATCTACCAGCCATACACGACTTGGGAGCCTTTCATTCTGAGCTAGCGTTGAGTGGGCTGCAGCTGGAAAACGGATGACTTAGCGAAGCATTGCCTTTTACCACGGAATATATCTGGGTTGGTGCCAAAGCTGAAGAATACACAGTGGATTGCATATGTTAGTCATTTTTTATATTATTTTGTTCCAGGAAACCTGGCCCCAGAGAACCCCATTGTTCAAGGACATTTCAAGAAAGAAAGAAAGAATGGAAGAAAGAAATGAAGAAAGAAAGAAAGAAAGAAAGAAAGAAAGAAAGAAAGAAAGAAAGAAAGAAAGAAAGAAAGAAAGAAAGAAAGAAAGAAAGAAAGAAAGAAAGAAAGAAAGAAAGAAAGAAGCAAAGAAAGAAGGAACGAAAAAAAGAAAGAAAAAGAAAGAAAGAAAGAAACGAAGGAAAGAGTAGGGAGGCGTTGCAGAGAGAATGAGAATAGAGAGTGTACAGTATGAGGGTGTGGAGAGAGTGCAAGGCAATAGTGGGTGTAATGGTAACAGCAGAGTGAAGCAGGAGGGGTAGGCGGCTGGAAACGATAGGCAGAGAGAGTATGGTTAGATTATGGTATGGAGGCAGGCATAGATATGGAACTGTGCGTAGGAGAGTTTAGAAGAGAGGCGTGAGAGTAGAGTGCAGAGGGGAGAGGAGACAAGAGAGGGAAGCAGAGGGGAGAGGAGCATGGACAGGGGAGTAGGGAGTGGAGTCTAGATTGTAGAGAGGAGAGTATAAAAGAGAGAGGTGAGGAAATAAGAATGGAGAGAGAGAGCGTGTGAACATCGGAGGGCCAGGAGAGGGAGACAGATTGGGTAGATAGAGGGAGTGAGACATGATGGGAGAGAGAGGGGGGAGAGTAGTATAGAGGTAGTAGTGAGATCATGGAGCAGAGAGAAAGGGAACAAGGAGAGAAGGAACAGACCATGGTGTATGCTATGCTGTTGGCACTGATCTGACATCAATATTTGGAATCTGCGAGGAAGGGTTAGGGTTCCCTTAAGAAGTCCCAGAGGGAGTGAGATAGAGAGCACTTCTGCCTTTAGGTCTCCACTTACAGGCGAATGTGATCTTAGAAAGTGGGAGTTTCTCTGGTGGAAATCATCCCTCATCTGCTGAGCTTTAATCAATTCCATGCAAAAAGGACACGCATACTCGTCTTTAGCACTTTTAAGGAATCTTGGGCTGGTAGGGAGGGAAGCCATGGGAAACGAGAGAAAGAGAGCGAGAGAGAGAGCCCTTAGAGTAACCCTGCCACACCAAACCAGTGCTTTCCATCTTTTCAATAAAACCTTTAAATCATCTTCCAGTTTGTGAGGATTTTTAGTGCCACCTATGATAACTCTTGCCTTGTCATTGTCAGTGCAGGATATTATTTCCATGATTTAATAACATTTGAAATAAATTGGTGCTCTGTTAAACTTATTTTGTGAAAATCGAACGTTATGCACCTACATCCAACATCCAAGACCTGGCGCAGGAATTACAGTCTTGTCTGGGGGTTAATCATTACTAACATGTTTTAGTGTTCATTTATTTTGGGGATACCATTTTGAAAAGCTCAAGCTTAAAATGTTGCAGGTGGTTGTAGGAAGTGTCTGATTGGTTCCATACCCAATGTTGCTTCTATATCCAATGAAGCCCATAAGTATTGTGCGCTATGGTGGGGGAATTTGGAGAGTTCTAATTTACATTGATGAATTGGAATTAGTCAAACATTATTTCTTCAGGAAATCTGTGGGTGTCCCCTACAGTGAACCTCATTTTATAATATTAATACAGAGCTGAATGATTATTTCTGACGATATTATTGTGCTCAGCTCGTTAGAACTCTGGGATAAGATGTTATCCACTGAACAAGCAGAACTGCTTAGATGGCTTTTGAGTGGTATAAGACAATAGGCATGCAGTGAAAAATATTTTGGGTAAATTACATTCGCCAAGAAATGATAATAGCACGACTGCATCTTTGGCTAAAGACCCTGAGAACATCCAGAATAATGCCAAGAGCCTTATTAAATTAGCTATGGAAAAAAGAAACGCCATGGATTATAGAGCAGTAAGAGAAGAAGGCAGAGATATAGTGAGATCATAGCTTACCTTCTAACACCTGGTGCTCTACCTTCGAACCTGCTTTGGGTGACCAGTAATAAACATAGGATTGTTTGAGTGTTTTTTAAATTCTTTTTATTCATACATTTTCATAAAACACAGCCCAGCCATAGGGACAGAATGCAATAAGCAAGGCAAGAGATACCACGGTATCATTCATGACAGAAATACTCCAGGCAAGATTGAAATACATCCCAACAATGTAAAAACGCGGTAAACATCCACCCATAAACATTCCTATGTAAAACTAAAATTAGAAAGTGAAAAAAGAAAAAGATCCACAAACCAACACAAAGAGACAGCAAAGAACACCACATTCCCACACACCCCACCAACATAGGATTGTTTAACTAGATTTTGTTTTGGTAAATGATCATTGAAAAGTGTTTGTGTGCAGCTGTTGGAAGACGGTTGTGATGATGGAACTTACCCTTGTGGTGTGGGTGTTAGGAATCACGGCTGCACTTTGTGCCTTCCCCCCTCTGTTGCTGTCACACTCTACCCCCGGTCTTACCTGTTTGTCCTTTGTCGTCTTCTTCTTTGAAGGTTTCTCTGTCTTCCCGGATGTCCAGGACTTGTACAGGTAAGGCTGGTGGTCCTCCGTATCCAGCGTGGGACGAGAGCAGACTCGAAGGAAGACAAGAGTTCAGGATTCCCGGAAGGTAAGAGCAGTCAATGTCCGGGATTAAGTGCGGAACCAGGGAAGGGAAGCACTACTCGCAAAGTACTGGGATGAAGTTGCGAGCGCGGAAGCAAGGAAGTGGGCCCAGGAAGGAATGCAAGGGCGGCCTCGGAGAAGGCACCAGGCCGCTTTTAATACTCCGGGAATGAAAAAGGGAAAATGGAAGGTATCAGACAATGGTACGAGGAAAGGGAAGGATACGATGAACACACTAGATGCGCACTCGAAAAGGAGTGTTGAGACGCACAGCGCCGCGAGGCGTACCCGTTTTCTAGGAAGCCAGGGCTCCGACGTAAACGCTAGACCGCAGCGTGGCTGATGCGCCGGCCATGTTGAGAGGAGAACGGCTCCAGTGGTACGGTGCACCATGGACCAGGAAGTCCAGAAGGGGCGTAGGTGGCGAGTCATGACAGCATGCCCCCTCCTGAAACCCGATTGATTGATTGATTGTTTATTTATATAGCGCCTATACACAATGTGTTTCAAAGTGCTTCAAGGAGGGAGGGAACATAGGAAAATACAGTTACATTCAATTAAAGTCCTTGAAACAATACAGAATGTGAAAAAGTAACTATCGTAATAGGCCTGACGACATTTCGGATAGTGCAAGTGCATAGAACAAATAAGGCAAAGAAGGAAGGGAAAAGAAGGAGAACAAAACAAGCAGTAACATTACTATGCCTGACGACAATTGATGTAGTGCAAGAGGTAAACAGGAGGAGGGGTGAGGGGGGCAGGTGGGATAAGAGTGGGGAGAAGGAGATGAACAAGACACGCTACAGTGCAAATTTGTCAGCAACAAATTAATAGAGCAGGGGTGGGGGGAGGAAGGAGAAGACAAGGAGGGGAGGAGGAGAGACAGACAAGCTGCTATCAAAAGTCATGGGAACAAATGATAAGAGTAAGTGCTAAGTGGGGGGAAGAATGAGAGGAGGGAGAAAGAAAGTGGGGTGTGGAGTAGGAAGGTGGCAAAAGAAGAGGGGTTAGTGGAGGGGGGAGGGGGTAGAAGGCAGTTCAAGGGGGGCCGGAGGGGTACACAGACCTAACAGGGGTGCAAGGCGGCATGGGGGGCACAACAGACACGGGGGGAGCAATAGACATTCACAAGGGGCATGGGGGAGAACAGACACTCACAGGGGGACAAGGGGGCAAACAGACACTCAAGGGGGGTATGGGCGAGCACAGACATTCACAGGGGGCATGGGGGCAAACAGACACTCAAGGGGGCATGGGGGAGCACAGACACTCACAGGGGGGCATCGGGCAAACAGACACTCACAGGGGGGCATGGGGGCAAACAGACACTCACGGGGGGCATGGGGGAGCATAGACACTCACAGGGGGCATGGGGGAGCACAGACAATCATGGGGGGCATGGGACAAAGAGACACTCACGGGGGGCATGGGGGAGCACAGACACTCACGGGGGGCCTGGGGGCAAACAGACACTCACGGGGGGCATGGGGGAACACAGACACTCACAGGGGGGCATGGGGGAGCACAGACACTCACGGGGGGCATGGGGGAAAACAGACACTCACGGGGGGCATGGGGGAGCACAGACACTCACCTGGGGCATGGGGGCAAACAGACACTCACGGGGGGCATGGGGGAGCACAGACACTCACAGGGGGGCATGGGGCAAACAGACACTCACAGGGGGGTATGGGGGGAAACAGACACTCACGGGGGGCATGGGGGAGCACAGACACTCACAGGGGGGCATGGGGGAACACAGACAATCATGGGGGGCATGGGGACAAACAGACACTCACGGGGGGCATGGGGGAGCACAGACACTCACGGGGGGCATGGGGGCAAACAGACACTCACGGGGGGCATGGGGGAACACAGACTCTCACGGGGGGCATGGGGGAGCACAAACACTCACCTGGGGCATGGGGGCAAACAGACACTCACGGGGGGCATGGGGGAGCGCAGACACTCACGGGGGGCATGGGGCAAACAGACACTCGCGCGGGGGCATGGGGGAGCACAGACACTCCCGGGGGACATAGGGGCAAACAGACACTCATGGGGGCAAGGTGGAGCACAGACACTCACAGGGCGGCATGGGGGCAAACAGACACTCACGGGGGGCATGGGGGAGCACAGACACTCACAGGGGGCATGGGGGCAAACAGACACACACGGCAGGGGGCATGGGGGAGCACAGACACTCAAGGGGGGCACGGGGGAGCACAGACAATCACGGGGGGCATGGGGCAAACAGACACTCACGGGGGTGTGGGATAGCACAAGCACTCACGGGGGGCATGGGGGCAAACAGACACTCACAGGGGGCATGGGGGAGCACAGACACTCACGTGGGTATGGGGGAGCACAGACACTCACAGGGGCATGGGGCAAACAGACACTCACGGGGGCATGGGGGAGCACAGACACTCACGGGGGGCATGGAGGAGCACAGAAACTCACGGGGGCATGGGGGCAAACAGACACTCACGGGGGTATGGGGGCAAACAGACATTCACGGGGGACATGGGGGAGCACAGACACTCACGGGGGGGCTGGGGGCAAACAGATACTCACGGGTGGCATGGGGGAGCACAGACACTCACAGGGGGCATGGGGCAAACAGACACTCACGGGGGCATGGGGTAGCACAGACCCTCACGGGGGCATGGGGGCAAACAGACACTCACGGGGGGCATGGGGGAGCACAGACACTCACGGGGGCATGGGGGAGCACAGACACTCACAGGGGCATGGGGCAAACAGACACTCATGGGGCTTGGGGGAGCACAGACACTCACGGGGTGCATGGGGGAGCACAGAAACTCACGGGGGCATGGGGACAAACAGACACTCATGGGGGGTATGGGGGCAAACAGACACTCATGGGGGACATGGGGGAGCACAGACACTCACGGGGGGCATGGGGGCAAACAGATACTCACGGGGGGCATGGGGGAGCACAGACACTCACAGGGGTCATAGGTGCAAACAGGCACTCACGGGGGGCAAGGGGGAGCACAGACACTCACAGGGGGGCATGGGGGCAGACAGACACTCACGGGGGCATGGAGGCAAACTGACACTCATGGGGGGCATGGGGGAGCACAAACACTCACAGGGAGCATGGGGGAGCACAGACAATCATGGGGGGCATGGGGACAAACAGACACTCACGGGGGGCATGGGGGAGCACAGACACTCACGGTGGGCATGGGGGCAAACAGACACTCACGGGGGGCAAGGGGAAGCACAGACACTCACAGGAGGGATGGGGCAAACAGACACTCACGGGGGGCATGGGGGAGCACAGATACTCACAGGGGCATGGGGCAAACAGACACTCACGGGGGGCATAGGGGCAAACAGACACTCACGGGGGGCAAGGGGGAGCACAGACACTCACGGGGGGGATTGGGGGCAAACAGATACTCACGGGGGCATGGGGGAGCACAGACACTCACAGGGGTCATAGGTGCAAACAGGCATTCACGGGGGGACAAGGGGGAGCACAGACACTCACAGGGGGGCATGGGGGCAGACAGACACTCACGGGGGCATGGAGGAAAACTGACACTCACGGGGGGCATGGGGGCAAACAGACACTCAGAGGGGGTATGGGGGAGCACAGACACTCACAGGGGGCATGGGGGCAAACAGAGACTCAATGGAGGCATGGGGGAGCACAGACACTCACGGGGGCATGGGGGCAAACAGACACTCACGGGGGGGCAAGGGGGAGCACAGACACTCACAGGGGGCATGGGGGCAGACAGACACTCACGGGGGCATGGAGGCAAACTGACACTCACGGGGGGCATGGGGGAGCACAAACACTCACGGGGGGGCATGGGGGCAAACAGACACTCACGGGGGGCAAGGGGAAGCACAGACACTCACAGGAGGGATGGGGCAAACAGACACTCACGGGGGCATGGGGGAGCACAGACACTCACGGGGGGCATGGAGGAGCACAGAAACTCACGGGGGCATGGGGCAAACAGACACTCACGGGGGTATGGGGGCAAACAGACATTCACGGGGGACATGGGGGAGCACAGACACTCACGGGGGGGCTGGGGGCAAACAGATACTCACGGGTGGCATGGGGGAGCACAGACACTCACAGGGGGCATGGGGCAAACAGACACTCACGGGGGCATGGGGTAGCACAGACCCTCACGGGGGCATGGGGGCAAACAGACACTCACGGGGGGCATGGGGGAGCACAGACACTCACGGGGGCATGGGGGAGCACAGACACTCACGGGGGCATGGGGCAAACAGACACTCATGGGGCTTGGGGGAGCACAGACACTCACGGGGTGCATGGGGGAGCACAGAAACTCACGGGGGCATGGGGACAAACAGACACTCATGGGGGGTATGGGGGCAAACAGACACTCATGGGGGACATGGGGGAGCACAGACACTCACGGGGGGCATGGGGGCAAACAGATACTCACGGGGGGCATGGGGGAGCACAGACACTCACAGGGGTCATAGGTGCAAACAGGCACTCACGGGGGGGCAAGGGGGAGCACAGACACTCACAGGGGGGCATGGGGGCAGACAGACACTCACGGGGGCATGGAGGCAAACTGACACTCATGGGGGCATGGGGGAGCACAAACACTCACAGGGAGCATGGGGGAGCACAGACAATCATGGGGGGCATGGGGACAAACAGACACTCACGGGGGGCATGGGGGAGCACAGACACTCACGGTGGGCATGGGGGCAAACAGACACTCACGGGGGGCAAGGGGAAGCACAGACACTCACAGGAGGGATGGGGCAAACAGACACTCACGGGGGGCATGGGGGAGCACAGATACTCACAGGGGCATGGGGCAAACAGACACTCACGGGGGGCATAGGGGCAAACAGACACTCACGGGGGGCAAGGGGGAGCACAGACACTCACGGGGGGGATTGGGGGCAAACAGATACTCACGGGGGGCATGGGGGAGCACAGACACTCACAGGGGTCATAGGTGCAAACAGGCACTCACGGGGGGACAAGGGGGAGCACAGACACTCACAGGGGGGCATGGGGGCAGACAGACACTCACGGGGCATGGAGGAAAACTGACACTCACGGGGGGCATGGGGGCAAACAGACACTCAGAGGGGGTATGGGGGAGCACAGACACTCACAGGGGGCATGGGGGCAAACAGAGACTCAATGGAGGCATGGGGGAGCACAGACACTCACGGGGGCATGGGGGCAAACAGACACTCACGGGGGGGCAAGGGGGAGCACAGACACTCACAGGGGGCATGGGGGCAGACAGACACTCACGGGGGCATGGAGGCAAACTGACACTCACGGGGGGCACGGGGGAGCACAAACACTCACGGGGGGCATGGGGGAGCACAGACAATCATGGGGGGCATGGGGACAAACAGACACTCACGGGGGGCATGGGGGAGCACATACACTCACGGGGGGCATGGGGGCAAACAGACACTCACGGGGGGCAAGGGGGAGCACAGACACTCACAGGGGGGATGGGGCAAACAGACACTCACGGGGGCATGGGGGAGCACAGATACTCACAGGGGCATGGGGCAAACAGACACTCACGGGGGGGCATAGGGGCAAACAGACACTCACGGGGGGCAAGGGGGAGCACATACACTCACGGGGGGAATGGGGGAGCACAGACACTCACTGGGGTCATAGGTGCAAACAGGCACTCACGGGGGGGCAAGGGGGAGCACAGACACTGACGGGGGCATGGGGGAGCACAGAAACTCACGGGGGCATGGGGCAAACAGACACTCATGGGGGGTATGGGGGCAAACAGACACTCATGGGGGACATGGGGGAGCACAGACACTCACGGGGCATGGGGGCAAACAGATACTCATGGGGGGCATGGGGGAGCACAGACACTATCAGGGGTCATAGGTGCAAACAAGCACTCACGGGGGGGCAAGGGGGAGCACAGACACTCACAGGGGGGCATGGGGCAGACAGACACTCACGGGGGCATGGAGGCAAACTGACACTCACGGGGGGCATGGGGGAGCACAAACACTCATGGGGGAATGGGGGAGCACAGACAATCATGGGGGGCATGGGGACAAACAGACACTCACGGGGGGCATGGGGGAGCACAGACACTCATGGGGGGCATGGGGGCAAACAGACACTCACGGGGGGCAAGAGGGAGCACAGACACTCACAGGGGGGGATGGGGCAAACAGACACTCACGGGGGCATGGGGGAGCACAGATACTCACAGGGGCATGGGGCAAACAGACACTCACGGGGGGGCATAGGGGCAAACAGACACTCACGGGGGGCAAGGGGGAGCACAGACACTCACGGGGGGCATGGGGCAAACAGATACTCACGGGGGGCATGGGGGAGCACAGACACTCACAGGGGTCATAGGTGCAAACAGGCACTCACCGGGGGGCAAGGGGGTGCACAGACACTCACAGGGGGCATGGGGGCAGACAGACACTCACGGGGGCATGGAGGCAAACTGACACTCACGGGGGGCATGGGGGCAAACAGACACTCACAGGGGATATGGGGCAGCACAGACACTCACAGGGGGCATGAGGGAAAACAGAGACTCAATGGAGGCATGGGGGAGCACAGACATTCACAGGGGCATGGGGGCAAACAGACACTCATGGGGGGGCAAAGGGGCAAACAGACACTCATGGGGGGCAAGTGGGAGCACAGACACTCACAGGGGGGGATGGGGCAAACAGACACTCACCGGGGGAATGGGGGAGCACAGATACTCACAGGGGCATGGGGCAAACAGACACTCACGGGGGGGCATAGGGGCAAACAGACACTCACAGGGGGCAAGGGGGAGCACAGACACTCACGGGGGCGGCGATCCGGTGTACCTTGGTGGACAGGGGTAGACAGGGCCTTTGAAGTGGGCCTTTGATGGTGCGGCTGGCTCCCGCCTCCCGGTTGCAGCCATTGGCTAAAGGGGCCAATGGCAACCAATGGGAGAGGGAGGCGGGAGCTGGCACCATAAAATGCAAACAACAGCAAAATTCAAAAACTTAGCCCAGCACACGGCGGATGGCAAGCAATTCTTTCTCCAGAACTGAATAGTGGGTCTCGCTGGGAGTCAAAGTTCGGGATTGATAAGTGATGGGGTGTTCCGCTTTGTCCTCGGATTCTTGATTTAGGACAGCACCTATTGCATGATCTGAGGCATCTGATTCTACCAGGAAGGGTTTATTGATATCCGGTTGAGCCAGGATGGGACCTTGAGTAAATCTCTGTTTTAGCTCCTGAAAGGCCGCCTCTTGAGCTACGGACCAAATGAAGGGAATGTCCTTCTTCAACAATGTGACTATCGGCTGTACAATGTCAGAGAAGGTGGGAATGAATTTCCGGTAAAAGTTGGCAAGTCCCAGGAAGGATTGAATCTGCTTTACTGTTGTAGGGGCTGGCCAAGAAAGGATAGACTCAACCTTGGAGGGGTCCATTCCAATTCCTTTTGCACTCAGAATGAACCCGATGTAATGAACTGTTTGGCCGTGAAATATACATTTTTCTGGTTTAACCAGGAGTTTGTTCTCTTGTAGGCATTGTAAGACCAATGTCACATGTTCCTGATGTAACTGGAAATCATTGGATTAGATCAATATTTCATCCAAGTACACTATGACAAAGCGAAACAACATATCCGAAAAGACTCTGTCCATGAATCGCTGAAACACCGCGGGGGCGTTTGCAAGACCAAATGGCATTACCATGTATTCAAAATGTCCAAAGGGGGTCCTGAAAGCAGTCTTCCACTCATCGCCTTCCCTTATCCGGATGAGAAGGTAGGGGCCTCATAGGTCGAGTTTAGTACAGATTACAGCTCACCGAACGGCTTCCAATATGTCGCAAATGAGCGGTGAAATGGGTAACGATCCTTAATAGTGCATTGGTTAAGTCCCCAATTGTCCAGGCAGGGTTGAAGTTCCTTGGTGTCCTTCTTGGGCACGAAAAACAAAGAGGCGCCGGCTGGAGATTTGGAAGGTCGAATGGTTCCATTGGCACGGTTGGTGTCCAGGTACTCCCGCAATGCCCTTTTTTTCAGGTTCCGAAAGAATAAACATTCTTCCAAATGGTATTGCTGCAGAATCTTCTGTGTAGATTGCGCAATCTTCTGGTCGATGGGGTGGTAGTGCTTGAACAATGGCTGTTGAAAACGCATCAGAGTATTGTTGGTAAACCTCAGAGGCACTTGGGAAATATTGGAGACACAGATGGATGGTCGTTAGAGGATCTGGGGTTCCATAGATACGTTCTATACCAGAATGACAATGGGACAAGCATAATTCAGAGCCTAAAAATAAGGATCCGGCCGCCCAATTGATGTATGGGTTGTGTTTTTGTAGCCAGGGCTTTCCCAGAACCATGGGGTAGTGTGCTGCCTTGATGATGTCAAAACAGAGCATCTTCTGATGATTGTTGATTGAGAGCAACAGTTCGGTGGTTTGCTGGGTTATGGGTCCTGAAGACAATGGTTTCCCATCAATTCCTTCGACGGCTTGGATTGTTCCCTTAGTTTCTCGGGGAATGTTGCATTTCAAGGCCCATTCATGGTCCAAGAAAATTCCCATGGCACCATAGTCCACTAGGGCCAGGATGGAATGAGTCTCCTTATTGGTGGTAGATAGGGATGTTTGCAGGACCACCAAGGTATTCAATCGGGGGCAATTTAAGGAAGGAGCAGAAGCGGAGCAGTATCTTTCTCCCGAAGCTGGGCTCCACTCAAGATCGGGAGCTGGTGTTTCCCGAACGCCTGGGTGGAGCTATAGGGCAATTCCGTAGTAGATGTTTATCAGAGGCACAATACATACAGAGGCCAGTGTTGATCCTACGCATCATTTCTTGTGCAGATATTGGACCCTGTACGGAGCCTAATTGCATAGGCTCGGGATCAGGAGAGTGCGATGTGGTCGTTTCCTTAGGACTAGGAAAATCCATGGAAACCTTTGGGGAAGCTGTTTTGGTTTTTCTCTTTCCCGCCTTTCTTTCCTGGATTTGAAAGTCTATTTGGAGGGACAAGTCTATCGAAGCCTGGAAGGAACTTGGACGGGCTACTCTGGCAAGTTTGTCCTTAATTTCGTCATTTAAGCCTCTGCGAAACAGGGTAAAACTTGCCTCCTGGGACCAATCGGCCTCTTTAACCAACTGTTTAAAGCGGGTTACATAAGAAAGCATGTCATGACTCCCTTGTTGGAATTCCAGGAGCCTTTCCTCAGCACTGTAAACCTGTTCAGGACGATAGAACATTGTTTTGAAGGCTTCCACAAATCCATCATAATTGTCCAGGAGTTGATCTGCAGCATTGACCAAAGGAGTTGCCCAGGCTAAGGCATTGCCTGATACATGAGCAACTATAAACCCCACCTTGACTCGGGGCATGGAAAAATAGTAGGGTTTGAATGTGAAATGCACCAAACAGGAATCAAGGAAGGATCGCAGTGTTTTGGAGGAACCATCATACTTATCCACTATGCCCCCTACCAGAGCCCTTTCCTGTAACGCCGAATCCCGGGAAAGCACAAATTGTTTTAACTAGGGCTGTACCGAATAGCATATTTAGTATTCGCCCGAATACCGAATAGTTTGTCAACTATTCGCCGAAGCCGAATATGAAGCCGAATAGTTGCTTTATTTAATAAATCGTGTTCCAAACTTCAAAAAACACACTTATTAAAAAAACTAATAAAGCACAATTTTAAATGCATTCTATACTTTTATTTCTCTTCAGTGTAATAAATGTAGCATCTTCATTTAAAGTATAAAGGCCAGAAATAAAGAAGATTTATCCAAAATGAAGGGACCAAATGTACAGAAGATTGTTGCATATTCAGTGCCAGTTAAAGTAGGAGGCTTCACAAATGCAAAGGGACTGCCTTTGTGAATCAGATTCATTGCATTCTGTATCCAGTTGCAAAGTTGATGCAGTCGAGTTTTGAAACTTCTTTGCAGTTCACATACAAATGTATAAAATGGTTCATGTCGGCTCATGAAAGACACAAGTCAAGAGGAAATCTGAAATGTGTGAACTCCATCTCGCAACTATTCACCCCACCCAAACAAATGCTGCGCACTTTTCTCTTATCCTAGCTACTCTTTCTCACCAATACACAAACATATGCAACTTATAATTCCTGATAAAATATCAGATAATGTTAAACTCAGGACTCAAGTCCTTAAAAAAAGAAAAGGGTGGACTATGACGTATGCAATGGGAAGTGGCATGACAGGAACTGAAAGTATCTGTGCACATTTTTTTCAGTTTGTTTTTTCCAACTAAAAAAAGTGCACATTGTATATAAACATTCACCGAAAGAAAAGATGTTGCTGTATTGTTGCAGGCTAAGTATAAAAGATGAGCACCTTTTTTGTCTAAGAATCTGTAATAAAACATGCCCTAAAGAGCAGATTACAATATACGATATTTTTCAGCTGTGTAATAGAAATTTGTCTGGTCTAATTCTATTCAGTTTTGCAAACTGAAGTCTATATTTGCCTTTCTGTGTTCATGTTGCATTGTATTCAAATAAGAATGTCAAAGTATTCGGCAAGAGCCGAATAGCAAGTAACTATCCATCCGGAGCCGAATAGCTTTTTTTCAGCTGGAATTCGGCCGAATACTTACTCTAAGCCGAAGTTCGGTACACCCCTAGTTTTAACGCTGCATTTTCGGCTTTGAGGTTTTGAACCTCTGTTGTTAGTTCTTGCATTTCTCTCATTAAGTCCTGGACTGCAGCCTCCATGTTGAGCTCAGCATCAAGTCCTTGGCATCTCAAACTGTCACACTCTACCCCCGGTCTTACCTGTTTATCCTTTGTCGTGTTCTTCTTTGAAGGTTTCTCTGTCTTCTGGGATGTCCGGGACTTGTACAGGTAAGGGCAGTGGTCCTCCGTATCCAGCGTGGAACGAGAGCAGACTCGAAGGAAGACAAGAGTTCAGGATTCCAGGAAGGTAAGAGCAGTCAATGTCTGGGATTAAGCGCGGAACCAGTAAGAAAACGTGAAATGATTCCACTGGTTAAGGTGAGGGTTTTTTCACAAAGTACACCAGTAATTTCTTTTTTTGATGTCCTTACTTAATATTTCTGTTTGTTTTACAGTTACGAATGACCTTTAAGTTGGTCTTAGAAAACAGAAGAATATTTGAGGAGAATGTATTTCCTGATCTAGGTTTTTATTTTACACTGTTTGTTCATATTGTATATTTTAGGATGTTTAGGCGCTGTGAAAATTATCAATTGTACTTTTGCGGAAACTAGCTGATTTCTAAAATTAAGGATATTCGATTTAAATGTTTCGCTGTACATTTCTTTAAGTCACGGCAAATTGGGTCACACCCCCCTAGTGTGCCCGGTATCTCTTGGATTGCCAAATTCCCTAACCATAACGTTTGTAGGGGTCTCTAATTAGTTTGGGTCTTTTTCTTCCCTTCTTTGAGGTTTCACATTTGGTGTATGAGGCGATTTTGACTACATGGGCGGTCATTTTCTTTTCTTTTTGACCTTGTGGTGAGACTGTGTCCGTGGTGTGTGTTCGTGTTCGGGAGCCCTCTCGACCCTGAACTTATTTGGATGTGCGGCGTCCCCTCACGCATCCTGCTCTCTTCTTTCAGTTTTAGCGCCACTTGTCCTTTATATTGAAGGTAAGATGGCAGAGGCGGCTACGCTTAGTTTCACGGAGGACCAGATTACTTATATACTTAAAGGTCCTTCTTTCTTTGATTTAGGTAGCTCTGATGCCAATGTTCCCCAAACATCATCGGGTGAGGACTTGCTCAAGCTAAAGAAAAAATCTTTTCGCACTGAACTACATGGGCATTTCCTTCAGGAATATTTGAAGGCCAATATTATACCGGCAGGCCTGGTCGTCAGAAACGAACCGTGTCTATTCTTAGAAGATGAAATGTACAAGACGAATTTTAGTTTTATTGCGACAAAATGCAGTCGTGATCTTATGTATCTCACTATATCTACGGCGCAACGCCTCACAAGCCATATACAAATTGAATTGGATGAGGCAGAGACCAAACTCCGTACTAGTACGGTGATTGCCAATGCACAGGAAAAACTTAAGGAGGTCCAAAAACTATTCGAAGAATTTAAGAACATTACTCTAACCAAAAAAAACAAAAAATTGTCCAAGGACATTCAAGAGTTCAAGCTGGAGACCATCTATCCATATTTGTCAGCTGACTTCCTCCAGAGTAGAAGCAGTAAGAACCAAACAGGAGGTCGGACTCGCAGACAGGGGCCTCGAGCTCGGGTAGTGACTCGTCCCAGGGCTCTAATCAGTATCCCCTTGGGCCCCCGCAACCAGGCTACAGACCTTTTTTAGGCAGAGGTTCCCCACAAGGCCAGTTTTGGGGCCCTCAATATCCGCCGCCCCCCATGTGGTTTCCCCCGGCATACAGGCCTCGGCAACGCCGGAGGAGATAAATCAGATTGACGTCCAGCTCGCTTTGCCCATATTTAACCTGTCAGGCAAAACCCTCACACGAGCACAGAAAAATGTTCTAACTAAGGGACTTTCATTTGTCCCTACTACCTGTACCGATTGGTTTGTAGTCGAAACAGACATCAGAAAATTTCTGAGGAAAGTCAGACTAAAATCTTTTTTTAAGAACTCAGAACCACTGGAAAAAAGTTCGGATACGGGATTAAAAGGACCCTCTTCGTTCACACCTACCGACAACCAGGTGACGAAGGAAATCCTTACCTTTGAGAAATGTGTCCCTAAGGGAGTCCGAGATATAGAGCACAAGAAACAATCAATCAGATATAACCTGACCAACTTGGAAAGACAAGCTATCAAAACCCTATCTGAGGATTCCGAATTGGTTATTGAACCCGCGGATAAGGGCGGAGGTATTGCTGTTTTCAATCAACAACAATACCACACGATGGTTGTGAACTTATTAGACGACAGGGTTAGTTACAAGAAAATCAAGAAAGACCCACGCACGGATCTTAGGCAGACCATACAGTCAGCTACCACTCTAGCACTTGAGCGGGGATGGCTGTCTAAAGATGAGTTCGATTTCCTGAATCTCTCGGAAGGGCGCACCCCCACATTCTATGCGATCCCAAAGATACATAAGAATGCCGATAATCCCCCGGGGCGCCCAATAGTTGATGGTTGCGGTTCGGTTCTCGAACCGGTATGTAAATATATTGACAAATTCTTGCAGCCTCTTAGTGAGGCTACTAACACCTATCTACGTGACAGCTCCTCAGTTATAAGACTAGTCGAGGGTAGACCATTCAATACTGAGGAAGAAATTCTTGTTACACTGGACATATGTGCTCTATATACGAGCATCCCCCAGCAAGAGGCGATTCAATGCATACGTGAAATTCTCTCGATTGAAAAATCACCACGCAACACCCCTACAGAATTCATTTTGGAGCTACTCACTATGGCCCTTGAAAAGAATTATTTCCAATACAAGGAACAGTTCTTTGTGCAAACGCATGGAACAGCGATGGGCGCGGCGTTCGCGCCCAATTTAGCCATATTATACATGGCTATGTGGGAACATCATTTTGTTCTAGCGGAAACTAACCCGTTAGTGAGCCACATAAAACTTTGGCGGCGGTATATTGACGACATTCTCCTCATCTGGCAGGGTCCAGCATCGGCTCTCCAGGAATTCTTTTCGTGGATTAACAGACAACATACAGAGATTAAATTCACGATTAGTTCCAGTACCAAAGAGATCCAATTTCTGGTTCTTAGAATCTATGCAAGAAATGGCAACTTGGAATGTTCGCTATTCAGAAAGCCTACGGATAGAAATACATTACTCCATTTCTCGAGCTTCCATCCGAGGGGAGTAAAGGAGAATCTTCCGTATGGTCAATTTCTGCGATTACGCAGAAACTGTACATCTATCAATGAGTACACTACCCATGTGGACAGCCTTACCACACGCTTGGTTGCTAGGGGTCACCCGAGAAAACTGGTCTCGAAGGCGGCTAAAAGGGCGAGATTTACCCCTAGGGAATGTCTGCTCACTCCCAAAGTCCGTACCACAGAAGAAAAACTTGTCTGTGTTTTGCCCTACACTACGCATATCTATGCGGTCAAGAAATTGATTAAAACATTTTGGCCCTTGGTCAAATTGGAACTGTGTGATGAACCAACACCACTTTTTGCTATGACCAGACAGAAAAATCTGAGGGATCTCTTTGTGCACTCGAAACCTCGGGTTTCAAGAAATAGAACTAATGGGCTGGGACCTCCGGCCTCTGGTAGGACATTTCCCGTGTGGAGGTTGTTCTGTCTGTAAGTACACCAAAAAAATCGAGGATTTCCAGGTGAGAGATAGGAAATGGGACATTCGAGCCATGACAAACTGCAAAACATCTAATGCAATTTATTGCATCCAGTGCCCTTGTGGCCTTAAGTATGTGGGCCAGACTATGAGACCTGCCCACACACGGATCGTGGAACATAGGTCCCGTATCAGATGCAAGAACATTAATGCCCCCTTAGTCTCTCACTATATGCAACTTGGCCATTCCCCTGAGGATCTCCTTTGGTGGATTTTGGAGGCTCTACCGAGACACAATACCCCGGCATGTAGCCTCAATCAAGCCGAAGCCAGGTGGATACACAGATTGGACACCATAGAATGGGGTTGAAATGAAAATAACCCCCTTCGGTGGTGAAAACTCTTCCCTCCACCCCCGTTTTGATGTTCCTCTGTCTGTGTGGAGATATAGCCTCGCTTGCCTTCGTGGCCTTTGGTCCGTGTTGGCTGGGATATTTTCCGCGGTGATTTTTCGTGGCCCTGCCCTAGTTTGTGGGTGCCTCGGATGGGGGCCCGAACGTATGGATCCGTCAACTTGATCGAACGTGGCTACATGGGGGGAGGTTTTGACACTCTGGCTCAGTCAGGTCCATAGCAAGCCCCACTCCCTAGTCCTTTTTCGGTTTCCTTGTTTTTCTGCGACCTACGTCTATTTTAGACGTGTTGCCTTGGCAACGTTGGGTCCTTTCCTTCGTGCCGATTTCCAGACACGGGAAGTGCGGAGTACACTTCCGAGTCCGCACCGAGCCTGAGTCCGTATGACCACGGCGCTGTCTGCTATCGACTCAGCCCGGCAACCCCAACTGTATGGTTCCGGTCGCACTGGGGGCCCTCCTAAGGTAGGCGCCCTCTCGGCATATCTGTCATTGGAAATGAGTGCAGGAAATGGGATTTGTGGTTAAGGCCGCGGGGGATGTTTTTGCACTGTGCATATATACCTACGCAAGTCTGCGGCTTTCACGCCTTTAGGAGAGCGGGACACTCTAATACATTCTGAATTTATTCCTTCTGAAACGGCATATCTTTTTTTCTTTGCAGTTATGAAAGGTATCGCTTTGTCCCTTCTCCCCTCTCCAGTCTATAGTTGGTGTAGTGGGGACGCGGCATTGACCCCCCTCAGAGCGGCTCTACCGGCCCTCGAAACCTTGTGTTTGCCGTGAGAGGGACCACCTTCTATCACCTGCTCTAGCCTTCAGCTGCAGGTGAGTTTCCGACTCCTGAGCTTCTTTCTCGTTTTTGGCAGTAGGGTTTCGGCACGTTTATTTATCTGTGCTGAAATTTGTGTTTGTAGTTTCAGATGAGCTGTCTGGGAGGTACTTTCCCGCGCCTTTGCGCCTCTTTGGGGTTACTGAAATACCCCATGGGGGCACCACACTATCATTCTTAGTAAGTGTAGGGCCATTGCTAGCCCTGTTTGTGCCAGGTTGAGGGCACGGCATACCTCTTAGTTCTGGGTCAGGTGGTTTGGGCACTCTCGGCATGCACACGCCTGGACACAGCAGCACCTTATTTCGCTTCTGAGGGGGTCTATACTATTGGGTTGTATTTTTTCCCTTCTTTTCACGTTCCTTGGTGAGCGTTCTTTTCTTCTCTGCCCTCTCCTTGCCTGTCGACAGAGAAGGGCACAGTGAATGATTTGGTTTGGTGGAGGTTGTTTCTATACTGACGTTACCACTCTGGTGCAGGGTGGATTTCCTCCTATACACAGTAGTTTGGTGTCCTTATAGGTGGAGAATCTCTTCTCCTCAAATATGTTGTTATTAGTCAACTTTACCAGCAGCTGTAAGCTGTTTCCCTTGGGCTGCTGGTGGTGTTTCTAGTTGGTTGTACAGGCCAGTAATATCATTATCTATCACATCCAGAGAACTCCATTCCCCTTGGGGTCCTGACGAAGGCAGCAGAATTGATGCCCTGCCGAAACGTCCGGTACATCGCTCCGTGCAATCGAGC
Source organism: Ambystoma mexicanum (assembly GCF_040938575.1). NCBI lineage: Eukaryota > Metazoa > Chordata > Amphibia > Caudata > Ambystomatidae > Ambystoma > Ambystoma mexicanum. The sequence goes on from NC_090923.1 coordinate 1,249,785,462, forward strand.
TTTGTGACATGGCTCATCAACGCCACAACGGACGTAGACCTGGGATGTGTGTGTTTTGGTCAGACACAATTTTATGTGCCATGTCTAATTAGTTTTAGCATTGTTATTGGGTGACACTGCCATACAGAGCATATCTGTGACTTGTTAGCCAGATAGGGCCAGGAAGTTAGAATATGTGCCCGCTTGTCTCTGGGATACACAACCCTGGCGGTGTCATCTGTGTTTTTATGACTATATCATGAAATTGCTAATAGATGCATTGTATACACTTTTCACATTGATACATGTCTTTTTGTGGTGTTTTTTTATGATTGGTGCACGTAGGACCTATGGCCTACGTAATAAAACTATGAAATTTTTTATTAAATGAAAAATCTGGTACACTGTGTTTTTTCATTTTGTGAGGTGATGCATACAACTCAAGGAATGTGACCTAGTGTAAATTGGAGCTAGGTCATTAAATTTGTTCCAAAATGGTTCATCTGGGGGACTCCCCTCTGTGTGCTAATGTTGTCACTCATTTGTCCCCTGTATGCCTTTGAGTGCGTATCCCTTGTGTGGCGGCAAATTCCCTAACCCAACAGACCCCCAGAGCTGTATATGCAAGTAGTCCATTCACCAAAATACAAACTAAAGAAAGCCTGCAGAGTAACCCATCTAAGCACCTATTTCAGTGATCTATGATGTACTGGGCTCTGAGCCCAAAGACCGCTGATGCGTTAGAGAGGGGGAGCAAGAAATGCAGACAAAAGTACAAGTGACGTAGGATAAGCCATGATTTAAGGACATCATGAGATATATTTCATAGCAGACATTAGGGGGCTCATGTTCCATTAAAAGCGTAAGCAGGGAGCTGTTATATTTGCAATGTAATGTAAACAGCTCCCCGCTGCCACAATTTGGGAATTTGGCTGTGCAAAGTGAGTAAATGCTGCCTGGCATGCATGCTGTTGTGGTTCAGCCCGTGCCCTCACGGGTGTCCGTGAGCCCCCACCTACCAAAGACTGCACACAAACACGTCCGCCTGGTCCAGGCGCCCCGGTCGCTCTGCGCAGCCGGGAACGCCCCCTTTATTTGTACTGCACGCAGCGGAGTGCAACGTCACTCTGCCGCGTGCGTGCAACCCTTAAAGGGGCAGCATCACACATGCCAGGCAGCTTTTACTTTTGGTTATGAGCGCTGCTTGCCATGCAACGCTCACTATTAGAATTAAACGCTCTCTGACATTCTCATATGTCGGAGAGTGTTTAATTTTCGATTATGAACGCTGATTACCATACACAAATAGTAAGCAGCTTTCACAATGAAAAATAAGTGGTGTCTGACATGCAAGCGTATGTGAACGGTGTTCATGGAATGTGTATGTATTCATGCCATTTATTAAGCCACTCGCACACTATGCATTGAGGCAATTCTAATCCTGTCATAGGCTCTTTACTCAGCCATGTGCATTTTCCACAGTACCTGCGTGAAATGTGACTGCTTAATACTTTACTGTATTGAACGAGTCGACTGCATCATTTCCTGCCAAGTGCAAGCATGTCAGACACCGTTTATTTGTAATTGTAAACATCGCCTGCCCTGACGTTTACAATGGATCCGTATGGGGTACGCTTACTTTATATGGGTGCATAAAGCAGGCAGACTCCATAAAAATCGCCAGCATTTGCGCTGGTACGCAAATCTATGCCGGTTGTGAATGCTGGAGCATTTGAAAGGAAGGAAGGCGGTGGTACCACAAGTTGCTTTCTGCCCCTCCTCTCCACCATACGAATGATTGAAAATGGGGGGTAGCGTTAATGCAAGGCGTAAAATCCATATGCAAGGCTTTTACGCTTTCCATTAACATTAGGCAACCATTGAACATGAGCCTCTTGATGTCAAGATACAGCAACAGAAACCTGTAAGGTTGGACTTATTGATGTGCAGTGACTCCAAAATGCCTATCATCTCCCACGCTTTCAGCATGCTGCCATTATTATGTGATAGAAGTCTGTGGTGGATGGCAAGAACTGGGGTTTCTTTTTCTAGACGGACACTTGCTGTAAACGCCTAGTGCTTAATGCTTGCACTTGGCAGAAAATAAAATCATGGCCCAAGCGAGATGAGGTGACTTGCCAAGGTTCACACAGTTTGGGAGGGTGGGTCTAAAATTACAATGCAGGCGGAGGATTTCATGCAAGACATTGGTACTGTCTGTCATGCCTACAAGGAGGGCCAGGCCTTACCCGACCAGTCACTATCAAGCTTGGACAGTTTTTTTAAGGTGCACTGCAAGTTATGCAAATACGGCATCGCTAAGACAGAAAGGGCATATCATTCATCCTTACATACCCTTAGTGTGTGCTGTCAGGTCAGCTCCAGTCTCCAACCCGTACTAGGTGTGGGTGCTGTGCCGCACCCTTAATCTGCCTTAGTCACACTGTCACTGTGCAGTAGTAACCAGTGCTTTGAATTGCCTGCAAAACCGAGCTGGTGCTCTTAGAGGGAAGTGGCTGAAAAGGGGTGTAACCAGGCCCAGCCTTAGGGGAGGGCACGCCGGGTGACCGCCCGTGGTGCCACGCCACCCAGTGCGCTATTAGCCCCCACCACACCAGCACAGGGGAGTCTTTCAAGGGCTCGCCCAAGCTGGCGTAGGGGGAGAAGGCGCGCTGTTGCTATTAAATGCACCCGCGGCATCGGGCGCATTTAATGCCAATAGGGTGCTCAACACCCTATTGTCATTAAAAGCGCCACTCTGCCGCGGGTGCTTTTAATAACAAAAGGAGCCATTATCCCCCCACCACGCCAGCTCGGGGGAGTCTTTCAAGAGCTGGCATAGTGGAAGAAGGCGTGTCAGGCACCTCATTGTTATTAAATGCGCCTGTGGTGGCGGAGCACATTTAACAATGCTCACACAGCTGCTCACACTTTTCATGGACCTTCAGAGGCAGGAAATTCAGCCCAGGGCGCAGGGTGCAGAGAGGAGGAGTTGGAGGAGGAGATGCCATGGAAGGCGAGAACTCATACCCAGGGTCAGGTCCTCACCCTGGACCCTCACAGACATCCCGGTGGTAACCTTGCACCTGCTCAACAGGGAGACCATAAGTGAACTGCTCACAATAATCCAAAGGGACATTGAGAGCAGGATTGACATCAGGACAGCTGTGCCACTGCTGCTGAACCTAGTGTGTGTCCTGCAATTTCTGGGAGCTGGCACCTTTCAGCACTCCCTGGTTATGGTGCATGGCATGTCACAGCCAACCTTTTCAATTGTGCTTGGACAGGTGCTGGAAGCCCTACTGCACCATGTTTCATGGTATATCTCTCTGTCCACCAGGTCAGTGTGACTGCATTTTCTTCATCCCTTCACCCTGGCACCAGCCCCCATCCCCCCAGGTGCATGCCATAGTGATGTAGTAGTAGGATTAGCATATTATCGTAGTTTTCACAATGTAACTTTTGAAATACCTAAACTTCACTCCATGGAGAGATGAACCCAGCTGACCCACGTGGGAATCGACAGACGGCTGAGAAACAAACCAATTGTAGCTAGGCATCCCCTATGCAGCAGGATCTTGTATACTGTTTTACCAATCAACTGTGCGGATTCAGACCCTATCTGTGATGTCATTACGGACGCTGTGGCCTCTCAAAAGGCAACAACATTAATTATGGAGTCAGAACGTTCTCGAGCAGCAGAGTCCATTGCTGATATTTTTTATATTCTGTACAATTAAACCTTGTTATCCTTGCAAGCCATCTCTTGGCTTCTTTCCCTAGAGGGTTGTATTCATTCTGGCGTGCGCATAACAGGGGACTCCCTCCAATTGCACAGCGCTTACTATAATTCATGCATGTCCGTTCATACTCCCTTGCGCACCTGAGGCAGCCCTCTCTACCATCATGCAAGACAGGTGACACTGGGTGCCCATCCTAGATAAGTTACATTCATGCTGTGACTAGGCCTTGTGCCAATTGGCCGTGCTAGTGCATAGGGGATGGAAGGAGGAGCCTATGGGTGTACAAGTGCTGCAGGAGGGTGTTAAGATGGATTTCTAAACTTTTACCTGATGTGCCGAGGTTTAGGAGGCCACCCTCGGTTTAGTGAAATAAGGGAACTTTCTGGACAGGCCAGAGCAATCTAAGAAGCTTGGCAAGCGGTAAGTCTCAGGAAGGGTGATAGTGATCAGAAGCCCACAATGAGCACACACAGCAACAAATCACAAATTACTCTTAGACAAGTGTATATGAAAGATATTGTCATGATGCCTACCTCCAAGGAGCCAGGTCCGACCCAGCGACCCCAGAGGCAGGCATCATTTCCCCCAGGGGAGTGTCAGCGGGCCCAAGCTGGGGCCCTTTGGACGCAGTCCTGGTGCCTTAGGCGCCAGGCTCATGTTGGACCTCTGTCCTGGCGCCTTAGGCGCCAGGCTCATAAAGCTAGACATGTGTTCAAGTGTTTTCATGTGCACTTACCTGATGCAGACCATGCTGCCACATCCAGGCCCTCTTGAGGCCTGAATGGAACTACTTTACCTGCGGGACTACTTTTCCCCCGGGTGTGGTCGGGGAAGGATACATACCTGATCGGAGGAAGGATACACACTTGGGACTTCTCCCAAAGCTATTTAAACCACACCCGATCAGCAACTCACGCTTCGCGTTGTTCTGCTCCTCGCAGCTGGACGCTCACCGTGTCAGCTCCTGCATCTGGACTTCAGCCACGCCTGTCAGCATCCTGGGTCACCTGCAAAGGGAGACAAGAGACCTTACCAGCTAAATCTGCACCACGGAGACATCACCGACGATCCTGAAAGGGAAGACATTATTTTTAAAAGCATTTCGTTACGATCGATGCAGCGCTGCATTTCACTCACTTTTCCTGGGTTCCTCCATCTTCAGCAGCGATCATCCGGATACACAGCCACTTCCCAGAGCCTAGAGAAAAAGACAAGAATAAGAGGTGAGAGAAGGAAGGGAATAAGACTTAGCTCATTTCATTTCGGGTCTTGCCGCTTCCAGGCATTTTCCGGACCCCGGCCCCTATGGGGAAAAAAGACAAAGACATTGAATGAGCGTATGCAAAGTCAGTTCCCGAGCGCTCATCCAGAACTAACCTGCCATTTACTGGAACTGGAACTGCACGTTTCATTTCGGGTTGGTGCCATATCTCCGGCATTCCGAACCCCGGCCCCTAAGGGGAAAAAAGAAATAAGCATTTGCGCTTGCTGCAAAAAGACAATGAACATTATTATTAAGCTTGAACTTTTGAACTTGCAACAGAACCTTTACAGAGCCTTACCTGAATAGTCAAGCTTACCTGAACTCCCATCAATCCTCAATCCAGTGAAGTAACTCGGTTTCAACGCGCCCCTGCATCAGAAGCAGGATGGAGAGCTCATCCTTCCTGACCCTAAGGTGAGACTTCACGGGGAATCGTGGAAGGGTATCGTGGAGGGTTGGAAGAGAGTGGGAGGCTTGATCATAACTCAGTCAGTAGGTAATACTCCCTTTTCACGCACAGGGGAATATTCCTGCGAGCCGGAGAAGCCAGAGTAGAGGGCCCTTCCAGGCCATCTTCAGAGTCCTGCGCTTCACCATTAAAGAAGCATCAGCACTCGAAGCCAGACCTGTGCCTCCGTGGGAATCAAGTGAGCGTTACAGATATCTATACATTTATTGTTGACTGACCAATAGATACAAGTAAACTTTAGTTATGCGAAAACAGTTACCACACACAATACACTACTATACAACATGTATACAATACATTTCCTAATGCGACAAATGAGGAAAACACAGCCACACCCTGTAAAGAGAAAGGGTTGGTTAACACACTAGGAGTCTTTCCCTAACTTTCTAGTCCAGCTCTAAGAAGCGGGTAGCCTTGGGATCAACAGTGCAGTAGTGCGTCAAAGCGTACGATCACGCCATTGAAGCAAAAAGCGGGTCTTATTGGGAAGGCTGTAGAAAGTCAGGAAGGGGTCTGAGGCGTGACGAATTGGTTCCCACTATTCGAGTAGGATGTGCCTTTGGTGGCAGAACAGTTTTCAAAAGGTGAGAATAGCTGGGGAGCACAGGCTAACCCAGCCAACATCAAATTCCATTATGGGATATTTGTGTGTAAAAGGTGTTGGTTGTGCCGTGGGAAACCGTCAAGTGATGCAAGGGCTTGATCCATGTAGCCAACTAGAGCCATGGGATAGATTTTATGTCTGCAATGACATACTTTTTACCCCTTTCCATTGCCCTTTCATATAACTTATTATCAACTGGACGTACCTCCACTTCGTCCATATAAAAAAACAAATGATAAGGGGTGTCTGTTAGGACAGTTTTTCTGAAGTCCAACTAAGGGCTTATTATAACCATTCAACTGAGCCAGTCCACGACTCTTAGTATAAGCTGTACCACCTGAGTTCAGGGTAACGTAGACAGAGCGGTCCTGCTTATCTTAGAAGTGAGAGAGGGCTGAAGAATGAATACAAGTGACATTTTAATACAAACGGTCCAAAGAAACACTGAAACACTATGGAAACACTATGGATTGTAAAACAATAAATGGTTTATTAAAACACGAGTAGACCTGGATACATCTTTGTGGAAATAAGTACTATCACATTATATATTACCACATTTATAAAAACACAACACTATTCTTGAAGGTACACAGACCAAAGCATATGACCTTATTTGGAACACCTAACAGGAGTTAGGAAGTCAAAACCAATAGGTACTTTTAGATTACTTTCAATAATACCAGCTTAGTAGACCCTATCAGTTGTACTGTGACGCTCAGCAAGAAATCACATAGTCATATCAACTGGACAATATTTTTTTCTGATCTGGTGAAACACAGATACTAGGCACAGTATGAGCCTATTACTCTGATTCAGGATAACACAGTTATTCTAGGGGAGTTGGGCCTTTGGGTGTAATATTCAATTACAGTTGCTTTTCAGTTCACAGACTAAGGTAAGCAATACATCTAAGTCTTTTTAGGATAACACAGTTACACTCAGGTAAGTAAGACCCATTCACATTTTACAGGAGCTTTAAGCAACCTAAAGGCAGGTGTAACCTAATATTCTTTTTGTGTCTGTCTAAAACAGACCAGAGAAAGCAAAACTCGTGTTACACTTTATGAATGACCCACAATTATTCTTGGTAGGTAAAACCTAAGGCAGACTTATTCCGGACAGGGTAACAGCAAATCAGGGAAACAAAACCCAGTTGGGGGACCCTTATACATTTATCCTAACAGGAATAATAAAGTGAAACCAACAGCATTACTTGTGTGGAAGAGGCACTACCAATTCACAGGTGAGTAAAATAACCTTATTTTGTCCTTGTAACATAAATGTTACATTTATTTGAAATGAGAAAGGGGATATTCAGTATCTCCCCAGCACTCCACATAAGGTTGGGGGTGCTGGTATCACTTAATAAAATGTCAAAGGGATAAACGACATGATTTTCATATCAGTCCTTCTCCCACCAAAATGGGCCGTCCGGCACCAAAGTGCAAGGCCAATTCTCTCCTGAACAATAGTACCAATAGCAACCCCAGACGCGTGTCTTCTAGACACAGGTTAAGCAATATAAATGAAAGAAAGGTAAAATATATACATTAATACATCATAAACCTGATTGTATCAGCATTAATAAATACTTTGTAATACATTATATAGCATTGAAATTGCTAGTGTAATAGCATTAGATAGGTTCGCCAATGTTTGGACATTGTACAGAAACAATAGAAAATGTTATTGTGAGCAGATTTTGAAGACAGCTACAAATCATTTAAATCTGGAAGTCAATCTTTCAAGTCTGATTTTGGTGGACAAGGGTTGTTTGCAATGTTTTGTGGCAAGGTATGTGTCCTGGGAACAAAATCAGGATCTATTCCATGAGTATGCATGGCCAACACAGTTAATGTCAGATCTTTCACAAATTCAAAATTCATTTCGTGGTATATTGGCTTGGCCACCCATTGTGTGCCTCATTTTGTAAAGGCTATTAGGTAACGGAGCATCCTGAATGTTCCTACAGTTTTCGCTTGTTCCCCTTCAACCTTCTCATTGTGCACAAGTACAGGTAGTCTTGTTCTGGCCTCCATACCGTTTATGCGGAAATGCAACCTTGTGGCCTGTACTTTAGGCACATACTATGAACACCTCCAAATCTCCAGTATGACAGAATTCGGTGAGTCCCTTCAGGTCTCTTGAAAGCATTTTATCGTATACGATCTTCTCAAGTGTTTTGTGTGAAGGGGAACATGACATCAACCACTTCTTCTTGCGTTCCTACTCCTTCGATAAAAGTCCATGTGCACATTCGTGGAAATGTTGGTTTTCTGTCCATGAGTGTACGTTGGAACAATGGTGCATCATTGAACGCCATTTTTCAAATAGAATTTCTAAAGATTCACCATAAGTTTTGTAGTTCCACCAAAAATGGTTGCTGATGGACTGAGAACACTTTAAAAGGTTTTCAAACCCTTTTTTTCTTACCAGCAGCTATAATTTTCTTATTGATTGATTAGGCAATGTGCCATACATCACATTGATGCATGGCCTTGGATATTGAAACGTTCCTGTCAGTGGCTATAAGGTCTATTTGCATTCCCCTGGATTCCAGATTTTTGATGGATTTAATTAAACCATGTTTCTCCATGGCCACAGATGATTTACATTCAGACACCTGCATGACGACCAAACTCACATGTTACTTTCCATGTCTTGTAAGTGGTATGTGCAGTACTTAGCGGAAAATCCGGGACTGTCACAATGTCCATCTCCACCTAGTCTGACACGTTTGCCAGAGAATGTACTGTCATTGACATCTGTTCCAGTTTCCAGGCATGACTAATAGTGGTGAAAAAGAATTTGCTCTGATAGTTGTAGTACTGGGTTTTAGCAAGGAACTCAAGTCCCACAAATTGACAGTACCTGCAAATCTTACTGAAAATCGATCCGCTGAACAGTAAAGCTGCTGAACAAAGTACATTTCCAGCAGGCACTTTCCTGAGCATTGGTTGAGGAGACCATGAAAATGTATTATGGAGGTGGACACAGCTGCCCTGGATATTCAGGTTGGTGCCTTGTAACACACGAGACACATTCACCAATGGCTCATCAGATATGTTCCCTCTTAATATATTATCACGTTTCAGCATTTGTACAATCTCTAGTAGGCAGCTGTCCAATACAATGTATTTTTGCTCCTTTAATAGCCAATCGTCCTGCAACACTGTGTTTTGCGACTCGATGGTGGTGGACAATTCCGCCAAACCAGGCAAACTGAAGTTGAGATCTTGAGCACATTCCTCAGTCAATTACATTGAAGCTTCAGCCCCTGTTAGTTCAGGCTCTGATATTTCCACATGAATTGGAGAAACAGGTAACATTGAATGTTTGTTGGGTGAAAATGTTTAGAAGGTCTAGATTGTGTCAAAGGGTCTGTGAACAATTTCAATACATCCTCATTGTCTTCAATTTCATCTGGTTGAGTTTGCACAAAGTAGCAATGGTCGATGGTAACTTTGTACGGTTCGCCAGTGAGATTCCATTCATTTTCCGCCCACTGGACATATGCATCACGAATCTGAATATTGGCTGGACCACGCTGTGCCTCAAATAGTAGTTGCTCCATTGTGAAATCCATTTGGCAAGCAACATCTTTGGTTTCAGTTGTTGTCTGAGTCTTTATACTCCTCTTCCTTCTGGGCCTCTAACAGATTTATAGAAAAACATGCTCCATGTATAGCAAACCTACAGAAGATACGATGTTCCAACTAAAAACATAATATGACTAAAACATATGCTTAAAAACTTCTCCAAAACAAACTGGTTTGTTCTTTACCCTTGTTTTCTTAATTCGCATTGAAACCGTGGCCTTCTCGTTGACGACCGCAACATCAAGCTGAAAAAAGAGCGTTTTTATATGAATTTAATCAAGCAAATTTCATTTCCACTCAAAGAAACATATGTACATATATACAAACATAACCAACTTGACGGAATTGAAAACATTACAACATTATAAAAATGTATTCCCAATTCAATGTGATGCCCAATTGTATTTCATATTAGGTTATCTATAGCTTTGGTCCAATGAGTCCATTCCTTGGAGATAACAATCATTAAATAAAATGAAATGTCAAACATACTGAAATGTACAATGTTTCATTGCACAGAGCACTTCTGCACAAAATAGTTTAAAATGATTATGAACCATATACTATAAGGTTTGTTGTTGCAAAACAAATATGAACACACCATCAAAAACAGTGTAGGTGATTTGGTCGTAATATACATTTCAGATTTCACCTCATAACCTTCCGAGATGACACATGGACTTGATCTGAGATCACCCTGCAAAACATAGTGATTATAATGTCACCTTCAAAAGCAGTTTGCTTTGTAATGTTTCCTTTGTAATCTATTCTGCATTAGGGAGGAAGTGTACATTAAAACTAAAATCAGAAAAGTTTGCAATAGTGGAATGTTATCTGCATTTCAGTCTCAAAGTATATCCTTTGTAGGATTTACTTTCATTCTAGCCAGGAAACGGTAAGTACGCATACTTCATACTCTGAAGCTGTTGTAAAGGAGGACGTGATTGTAGTCGAAGTTCCAGCATCCCCCTATAACATAGTACTTCTTTTAATATTGATGAGAAAGTGAAATGAAACTGAAAAAAAACAGATGCAGACAATGGTACATACAGAGAGACACCCCTGCATGCCACTTTGTGTAAATAACCAATACTATACATAATAACTTTCAATATGTTGAAATTACAGATATAAAACAAGCACATATTGTTCATTCGCATATATAAAGGACTAATAGAATGTAATTACTTGCTAGGCGAGTGAGGGTGATGTTGACTCTGGAAAAGTAATTGATGCAGAATCTTGCTCCTTCTTTTTCAGCACATTGTCAGAAAATAGTACAATGGAAAAGGTAAATTAGTATTAGAAATGTGGCCACATCCAACGCTCTAAAATATCACTTTGTGCAAATCGGTAGGGCTCACCATTGGGATACCAAACATGTCTGTGGTTTCATCACTGGAGAGGGTCTGTGCCTCCATCAGTCATGTTTTGTATGACTGGAATGTCTTGTTTCATAACTATTGAGATGTGATTGGTGTGTGAGTGAGTGAGGTAAAACTGATCTGTCCATGCAGATAAGATTGCTCTGAATGTGCTTTTCCATCAATGCAGACATTGTTAGCATGTTACTGGATGTGTATTTAGTGTGTGTATGTTTGCAGATACAGTTGGTGCTACTTGACTGTTGAATGCAGGCACAGTTGATATGCAAGTACCTGAAGTTGGTTTGAAAGACATTGCTTAGAGACGTGTTTGCAATATGAGCAGACGTCCATTTGCAGATATGCATGGTGCAACAGGACTGTTGAATGTAGGCACAGTTTGTATGGGAGTACATGACGTTAGTGTGAAAGACATAGCCTGTAGATGAGCTTGCCAGGTATGGGTGCTGCGACAGGACTGTTGAATGCAGGCACAGTTGATACTTAAGGAGCCCTCCAGCCTCTTTTCCTTTGTAGATGGGGAGCAAGTGCAAGTGGATCTAGGTCACCTGGCCTAAGCCCCGTGGTGTTTGGCAACTTGAGTGTTCCCAACCACCCAGCCCCCTTGGGAGCACACAGTCATAGGTGTGAACTGCCATTGATACTGTAAGGGGATGGATGGACATGAGGCGAGCACAAAAGACACTGAACACTGCTGAAGGGATGCAAACTTATGTGGATTTCTGGGGCGGGGTCTTTAACTTTGAGTTTTACATGGTCTTTGGCACCTAGAGTGTTCCCACCCACCCACTAATAAAGTGGAGATGGATGGAAACGAGTCAAGCGCAAAAAGGCACCAAACATTCTTTCATGAACCTCATAGACGATTGAGCGTGTTCTTGACTCATTGAAAAATTCAAACAACTATTTGTATATGCTCATTTGTATTTTATTTAGTTTGGTGATGTTGGTGGCACAAACAAACCACAAATTGTATACTTGTGGTTGCAGAATAGTGTGTGAAAATCCCCTGTACTGCCTGCTGTCACTGGAGAATTTGGCACGAATGGCTCGAATGACACAGGCGGGTATTACCCGTCGAGCGCGGAATCCAAACCTCACATAAAGCCACCATGTAAACGAATCTTAGGCCACCAGCCTCTACCACCTGTGAAAGAGAAACATAAATATTTTAATTGAATGAACCAGATAGGTGTACCACCTTAATCTAAAATGCTTCCTAAATTCTATGGCACAGTTGCCCTTAGAAAAGTAACTTTCTGGAAAAAATGTAATCAGGCTTTGAAGTATTATCGACAGATTACAAAAGTGAACACCCATTCAAACTAGAACAGCTTGGGCCATAGATAAATATAGTTTTTTAGTTGAAAGTGAAAGACATGTAAGCAATGAACACTCTGATTTGCAATAAGCGAGAGAAATGTTTTCAATTTATATACTAAATTCATTCATCAGTGATTAATCGAAGTTACGACAATGTAGGAGAACAACATGAAATGTTAGTCGAATAAGTGGTCAAAATGACATCACATTTAGAGTATAGTAACTCGTTACTTGGATTGCGAAGGCGAACTGTTGCATGACATTCGTGCATAAGTACCATCATAATCTCAACACGGACCTTGTGAGGCAGGCTGCCCTGAAGTCATGCAGCTCGGTAACGCATAGCGGTGGTGTGTCTTCTTCGGCTATGAAGGCTGAGCATCCAGAGTTTTCTTGGCAGTAGCAGTTCTCCACCTCGGTTGACATGACCTTGCAAAGATTGCAGGTACACCAGGTGGAAACATCTTCCATGCGACTAGGCTCAGGCTCATGCTCTGGTTATTCATCTTCCCAACAATCATCTGATTCCACATTGTTTCCGCTTCTTTCTTTTTCTCTTTCCATTAGTTCCTCTATGGAATACTCAGACTAGTACTGGTAGGGCTGTATTGTTGCCATTATACGATATTTAAATAAAATGTAAGTACCTCAGTTCTGCTAGTGTAAGTACCTGTTGGCGGGGCTTCGTATTAGGAAGATAGCTGAAAAGAGCAGAAACAAGTCACGGCGATCGTAACTAAATACAGTGAAACGATTGAAAAAGCAATGATGTCTGCTCAGTGCTCAGAAAGGGTCTGTTTATACTAGTTGAGGAAAGAAGCATCCTGGCATTTTCATGGAGGCATGTCAATAGCTTGCGCACAGAGAAAGTTGACACGAGATGTGCATTGGCGTTGTGAAAAAGGGCGTAAGCGTCCATTGATGTCAGCTTGAGGGGCAGGTGATATGATTTAGTGCCGCAAGGTTTCATCCGGTTCTGAATTACACGGTAACTTGTTATATTCGATTACAGAATGGCTACTAAAATATAGTATTTTATTCTGTTTCCTACACAGCTATATTGTACCGTTCTGACTATACCATAATTATCAACTACCGTTTGCTGGTGTAGCATATGGACACACAAGAACTGGAGTACAGGGATTGATCAATCGCTGATCACAATTGCAGTATCATGAGGACGTTATAAACAACATTGAAAGAATGTGATATTCGTCAGCTATAACTTGTATGGCAAAAACATATTGTTTATTTCGTGGACTTAATATTCTCTTGTGAGCATTCTTGGAAAAATAAAAGCACTTGTTACATTGCAGACTATTGATCTTTTAAAAAAAAACCAATGTTTTGCTCTCCTATTTGGGCCAAGAAAGAAAAGTTACGCTCTGTGAGAGGATGTGTGTGTTATCTTCCTGGTTCTGTGTTAAGTAACGTTATGGCATGGGTGATGATGGGGCACACTTGGCTACGCTGGCCTCGATCGTCATGAAAATAGGTGGAGCATATCGTTTGTTCTAGTGATGTCAGTTTGAGGGGTGGGTGATCTGTATTCATGCCACGAGGACACTTGAACCTAGATAAGATTGGATTAGTACAAGATGTTGGTGCCCAACCTAATGTTTTTGCGTGGGTAAGATATTGCATAGGAACATTTTTTAAGATCGATTACAGTATGCTTAAAAATACATGCCCAAACATTTTTGAGCGAACTATCCCTTCAAGTCCTATGGAGTCCAAAAATGGGGACTATAGCCATGTTACAGTAAATACATTTGTCAGTAGTTGCATGGAAATACCATGGTTTACTATCAAACTTGTAATGAGGCCCAGTTTGACACCGACTTCCATCTTCACAGGGGTGAGGGGTGGACCACCTGGATTCCCATCTCCCTTTGCATCCTGCCTCAGCACCGAAACATTTGAGCATGAAAAAATGAAAAAAAATCTCTGTGTTCGGTCAGAATCATGGAACGATATTAACACAAAAAGCAGCGGATTACACAATGAGACATTCAAAATGTGCAGGACAAATGCACTGAGTGCTTCATAAGCCTCTTCTGTAGCACATCTCTTTTAAAAGCTCCTGTCGGTGTGCACTTTTAATTTTTTAAAAGGTGCATTTTAAGTGATTATGTTTTAATAAAATGTAATTATATGTGATGTGTGCTTTCAAATTAAATATCCCTATCTCATAATTTTGTTGCAATTCTAATTGATTTCACCGTTGTCTTTTATGCTTGCAAATGCACACATTATGCTAGTTCAATGCTTTGTAGTCTATGCTCTTTGCAACGGGTTTCTTTTTATCCGCCCCTTCTTTTGTCTCCCTCTAAATTCCTGTCATTATCCCCAGATTTAATGAATAGCAGTAGATGTGACCACCGGCTTCACAGGAACCAAGCCGAGGGAAACTTTTCTCCTCAATGTTAGATGCTAAAGATTGAGAGGGGATTAACTCGGGTCCTAGGACACGGCATTGTTAATTGTACTAGTAAAGGTGAGCAGCTTCTTAGTGGATTTATAGCAGAGGATAGTAGTTTACTCAGATACTGGCTTTTGTCATCTCAAATCGATTTCCTGCGCAAAGTTGATCTTGAAATTATAGATGCAAATCCTTTGTCTTATGCCACTCCGGTTCAATATTCCGCTGTGACTCCTGAGTGTAAGGTGTATTTTGTTGTTTTTATTTATTTGTTTTAATGCATACCCTACATTTTTGTGCAAGGCAAACCATCTCTAAAAATGTTTTTTCTGCTGATATAAACATGACACTCCATTCAGATACAGGGTCCCAGATTGCATGTTTTGTGGTGGCTGCAGTGTTAGATTTGGTTTTATTAATCCGCATGTGAGGACTTGTCTTTGGAATTGCAAAGGAACATTGGCTGCGAAAGGGATCATGGTTTGTTTCAATGCCATTTTTAAAAACTGCCACCTGCATGATGCATGGCTTGAGTTGACTTGGGGGGGGGGGATCCTTCTTAGATTTACCCCCTGAATCTCATGCCTCTGGGATACGGGTACATAACCTCATGGTAAGTGGGCTCCTTATGGATTGCTCGCGTGAAACATTGGAAGTTGCCTTAAATACACCCACTGTGGTCATTTCTCGGGGCGTTCTGGACTCTGTATACCGTTGCATGGACGTGATCCCTCCTCTTGGGGTTTCATGCTGGCCCAGGTTATCGGGGAATGCTACGGAGGGCTCAGTGGCTGGCTCTGTGCATGAATGGGAATTAATAGGAACTCATATTCTGGGCCAAGTGCCAGTGGCGGGGTAGCCCCCATACAGTCCCTCTTTGAATACTCCCAGGACCCAGAGTGGACTTGATGAGATTACAGTACTTTCATGGAACATCAATGGGCTTGCAGGTAAAGTAATCGATTCCGATAGGCTAGCCCTGATTAATGATCACACAGTGATATGTTACAGGAGACTTGGTCCCTCACCCAGGTGCATATGCTCAACTATCAGGTCTTCTCCTCACCAGCAGTTAGATCTGTTAGGGGGCGCCCGAATGGAGGCTTTCTGATCTGGATCCATGGGAGCATTGGGGCAACATGCAAGGCTTTAGACGTGGGTTCACCAGATTTACTCTGTGTGGTGTGCAACTTTGGGAATGGCTTGTCTGTTGTTTTCTTGAATGTATATTTGAGACAGAATCAGAGTGCCATCAACCGCTTGGAGTCAGCATTGAACAAGCTCTCTCTGTATACGGCTTCTTCCCCCAACTGCCAGTTGTTCGCGCTAGGTGATTTCAACTGCCAGCTGGAGGAACCGTGCCAGTTAACGTGGACCCTTGCCACTGAAGATGAATTATGGGTTGTTCCGTGGCCATCAATCACCCCGAGCATGCGCTCTTACGTCATGGCAGGCAGGGTCCAGTCAATTCTATCTGCTTATGGTCTGAGGGCCTGTAATGGGAGGTTCTTGGAAGATTCGCTGGCACATATAACCTTCTGTACGCAGACTAAGGGGAGCCGTATCGATTACATTCTTGCTCTTGTCTCCCAGTGTAACGGATTGCTATCTTTCAAAGTTATGGAGAGAGCTGAGAGTGATCATGAGCCTTTGGTAATGTCTTTCCTTGTCTTTTCTAACTTGGGTGACAAAAGGGGCTCTGTTAACCCAGGAACTAGTACTGTCTGCCAGGCCCAAACGAATCGTCGTTGGCCTGGAGTACCAACTGAGGTGTTCCTGGCCAGAATCTATGAAGCTCAGCTACCAGTGCTGGAGGCGTATGCAGAGACATATCCCCTTCTACCAGCGGCTGCTTTTTATAGATTAGTGATGGCAAGACTCACTCCCTTTGTTTCGATGGCCAGTTACTCCTATTCCATGGTCACTCACAAATCTGTGGGTAGGTACCACCGTGAATGCAGAGAGGTTAAGTCCGTCTTGATTAAGGCACTCAGGTCTGGGGGTCATTAAAAAACTTAGGAATTACTACAAAACTTTGCTGACTGGAATAAGAGGGAACAAGGCAAACATATGTGGTTGGCCCTTCAAAGGGCAGCCGGGTGAAATGACTCCAACAAATTTTGGCTCTTGGTAAAAAAACACCTTAAAACTGACCAGTCGGGAGCAACAAACAACATCACCCTGGAGGCCTGGCACGACCATTTTGCCGAAATACATACTTAGGCCCGGTCTGACCAGGGTAGTAGGGAGCTGACTGAGCAGGTGCAGCCATCCCTTTTTTCGATTATCGAAGAGGTGGTCACTCTATTTTCAACTGTTGAGGTTGCACAGGCTCTGGCTGAGGCGAAAAAGTGCAAGGCCCCCAGCCCGGATCATATTCCTATTGATCTCTTTAAAGGTGAACCCATGCTCTGGGTACCTTTTTTAACAACATTTTTTAATGAAATGTTTGTCAGTAATCACCTACCGGACAGCTGGAGGTAGGCAATTATTATTCCTATATACAAGCAAGGTGACCGGGATTCCCCGAGCAACTAGAGGCCGATCTCGCTGATTGGTTCACTGGCAAAACTTTACTCGATTGGGTTGCCAGTGAAGGCATCCTCTCTGAAGTACAAGCGGGATTTAGAGCTGGGATTCAATGGTAGACCAGGCTATGAGGTTGGACCTCCTATGTCAGAAACATGTGTTGCTCAACTCACAATGTCTATATCTGGCATTTGTGGACCTACAGGCGGCCTTTGACACAGTCCCGAGGGATTTTCTTTGGGCTGTGCTAGAGGGTTTAGCTATTCCACCCTCCCTGGGTAATGCTATCAAGACACTGTACTCTGGGAACAGGGCACGGATAAGCTTGGGCCAGGAGATCTAACTAATCCAGTATCCATATAGGTACGGGTTAGGCAGGGCTGTGTTTTTGCCACTTTGCTATTCCTATTATACATCAATAGTCTGGTCTCTAGCTTTCTAGAAGCTTTCTAGAAGCGGCAAGAGACACCCACATGTTGGCTAATAGAAAATGGAGCCTGCTGTTGTTTGCGGACGATGCAGTCCTGCTTTCAAAGACTCTGGTTGGCCTGCAAAACCAATTAATGTCTTCCACAAACTTTGCTCTGCAAAGGGCCTAAGAATTAATTTTTCCAAAACCAAAACTATGCAGGTGGGTGGTGTTGGGAAAAAGGGGCGAGCACGCATAAACTTTACCTTGAACAACCAGCCACTGGAGTCTGTTGACTCATACATATATCTGCGGCTGATCGTCTCGAACAATTTGAAATGGCAGGCCCAGATAGCAAGGTCTTCACTTTTGCATTTGTGCCAGTACGGTATTATTAGAAACCTGGTGACTAGACTGGAGGGTGAGGCTCTTTCGGTCCCCCTAAAGATTTACCAGGCCCAGACTATCCCAGGGATAACATATGGCACAGATCCATGGGGAGCAAATGATTGCACTGCGATTCAACTAGCAGAAAATACATTATTTAAAGCATTGTTGGGCTTACCCCGTAATGACCCATCTACCCCAGTGGCAAGTGAATTTGGCCTTATTGAGATCCAATATGCCATTATGATGCAGCCAGTGTTTTACTGGCTGCGCATTTGAAATAACGGAGCTTTGGTTTTGTTCAGGGAGGGATTGGAGGAGGTTCTTGCAACGCCAGGTGGTGGGAAACTTCCTTGGTTTAAGCATGTAAGAACTATGCTCTTTAATATTGGATTGGGGGATCTTTGGAGTGATCCTACAAAGTTGGGTTGTGTCAACAAGGCGGTACTCAAGAACAATTTTAGAGAATGGGCCTGGTATAAGATGATTGATAACTGCCTGAAGAGGAAAAAAGCAGTGTCTTACCTGTTGCTTAAGGACGTCTGGGGGTCAGAGGTATATCTGGACCTCCGGATGTCAGCAAAACTAAAATCTTGCCAAGTTCCATTTAGGCATCCTCCCACTGGCCCATGAGTCCTCAAAGTGGACGAAAGTTCCTCACCTGCATGTCCCCTTTGTCTGGGAGGGTGCGATGATGAGGTGCATCTTTTCTTTTTTTGCAAAGCCCACTCTTTGTCAAGGAGGCGTTGGCTAGTCCTGGATTGGAGCCACATGGTGCACCTCCCAACTCCTTTAGCCATCCAAGCTTTGAAAACACTGTACCCTCCCTGATCATGTGTTGTTGTTCTCAAAATTCCTAAGAGCCGCATTTAGGAACAGAATGTTGTGGTTTACCATGAGCGCAAAAATGGGAAAATACTAGTCCGGGTGGGTCATGTGTATGCTGTGGTCTGTGCAAGCGGTCAGTGTTTGTTTTTTTTTCATTGTATGTTTATTTTAACTAAAATCTTTTATTTAATGAGAATAATGTAGATGTTAATGCATTATTGTATTTTTATGTCTTGCTTTGTAAATTGTACTTTGATGGTAGCTTGTCCTCTGATTAAAGTTATACTACTAATATTTATAATTTCTTAGATCTATGGTAAGGGGGTCAGGCAAAGAGCAACATTGCTGAAGGCTGCTGACAAAAGACGGCCACCCTCAAGGTCGCTCTCTGCCTTTCCCCCCCTGGTTCCAGCACAGACCTCCTGTTTTGCCTCCCTATCCACCCAGCTGGGTTCTCTTTAGTGGGACCTGGATGGCTAAGGATTCTCATACAATGGGGGTCATTACGACCCAGGCGGTAAGTACGCCAACTTTACCACCATGGTGTAAACTACGTTTACACCATGGTGGATGGCAGATTTACCGCCCCATTCTAAGGTGAGTGGGGCGGTAAATCCCCATTTCCCATTTTACCCTTCCCCATTCCCATTTTTGCCCCATAGGGCATAATGGGAGTGGGGAAGGCGCTAATTACGCCACCGTAAATTACGGTGGCTTAATTAGCACCAAGGCGGTTTAGCGCCATGGATTTTAACGGCTGCTAAAAGCAGACGTTAAAATCGGAATCAGGCTTTAAGGGTTAATGACGGCGTTAACCCTTAACGCCTGAGTTGTAATGAGGCCCTATATGTCTTCGCATTGCAAGCTGAGCAAGTGCACAGCCGTCCTCACCCTGAGACCCATCTAAGACTCTGGCCTTAATAGAGCAATTGATGTTTGACACATGTTGTCCTCACAATGAATTCCTCTGGCTGTCTGCACATGTGAATCTGCCTCAATGATACAGACATTTGAATTTTAGCTTTGTGAATTTTGTGAAAAATGAAATGAGAAACACGCTCAGCGTGCAATTAGTACTTAGCAATTCAAGCATACAACCCTTTGGTCACAGACATATTTGTCAGATATAAACATCTTTGATCATTCTTATGTTTCCTAAATTGTTCACTATTTTATACAAAGTAGGCTAAAACTCTCACTGGTAGTAGTTGTCCCCTTTGTCTTTCGCATAGAGTTATAGCTAACAAGTGCAATCCGAGTGTCCCAGAATGTCGAGCTTGGAACGGGAAGTTTGTGCTATGTCAGAAGTGTGAATTGCCCATTTTAGCATTAACCTGACAACCAAACAAAATGTTCAGCTTTCTTTTTTTTATATCTTTTTTCGCTTTATCTTAATGGGGTGGGAGTGGGGGGGTTCTCCTCCTAACCCTTCACCCTTCCCCTTCCCCCTTTATAACACTATTTGTCTTTCTTTTTTGCACACATTTACCTACCTTATCATGCTAACCTCACATATATATGATTAGTATGAAAAGTCGTCAAAATGGGGTTGGGAAATTTGTATTCACTCATTTTTTCTGATTTTCCGATGGTAGGCTTGATAAGGCTCTATCTGACGGGGACACATTACGTTTACGCTGTAAAGTAAACTGGTCCCTGCCACCAAATTTCCGCCATTTGCACTGTGGGATGCAAATGTAAAGGCCGAAAGATACCTTACAGCATGTATGCCTCCTTTTGCCCTTCACATTTTCACTCTGCAGTGCAAAGTAAGTAGCACGCCAGGCAGCGTTTACTTTTCATTGTGAGCACTACTTGCCATGCTCCCATGGAAGCAGTGTTCAGAATTACAATTGAACCCTCCCCAACATTCCTGCATGTCGCAAGGGTTTCATTTTAATTGTGGCCCCTTCATACCATGTTAAGCAGTGTTCACAAATGCAATTAAACAGTACAGTTTAATTGTAATTGTACATGCTCACTGCCATGCTCGCATGGCAGGGATTGTATACAAAAGATCCCTATGGAGTTGGCCTGTTTCATGCTGGTGCAAAAATCAGGCGGACCCCATAAGGATCTCGAGCATTTGCACCGACATGAAAATCCATGCTGGCGTAGATGCTGGAGCATTTGTATGGCGCAGAGGAAGGGAGAGGCGGAAACGCAGGTTGCGTTCCGCCCCTCCTCTCCACCATACAAATGATTGAAAATGAGCCATGACGTAAATGGAAGAGTTTAAAGCCTTACTCAAGGGTTTTTAAGCCTTCCATTTACGTTTCGGCTCAGTAGAACATAAGCTCCATAGAGTATTGAACACACCATGTCTAATTTTGAATATTGACAATCAAACGTCTTCAGCGCTGACATTAATTTATATGACTTTCCATTTGTCGGGGTTGCATGATGCAAAGATGAGGTATGTTGGCTTTCTTTATCACTGTGATCTGGCAATCCCTAAAAAAGATCCAGGAACCTACAGGCTGCCCCTGCTTCCCAGGCTCAAGGATAATGTTCATTGGACTGTACAGCCCGAATCATCATCTGCCTCGCCCAAGAAACAATGTGCTCCTTTTAACTGAAACTGTCTCTATCTTTTTCACTTGGTATATTCAGTGCTACCCTGTCCCACCCCGCATCCCCTCTTGCCATCAGGTTGGTCGAGGAAAACTTGAAATACCAAGTCACACCTCACCCCCCACTACACCATCCCCCTGGTGCCCGCCATTCCCTTCAAAACATCTCCAAAGTGAGAATGATACAGGATCACTTCTTTTTCTAAATGGCATCAACGTTGCAGGCAAAAAACATAATCAGATTCATATAACATATATTAAAATACACACAAACACACACACATTACATATTCATCACTGCTCCATTCCTTTTGACGACTAATGGTTGGACCTTTTCAATATGGGCAATTGTCTCGAAGCAACTGTCTTGTGACGCCATTGATTAGCTCATCTTTGTTCGTGGGTTTAGGAAGGTGCTTCAAATATCCCTTCAGTCATGCCCATAGCATTGTGAATTGTACTCTAATCTTGGCCTATTGACATGTTTCATCCTGACTAGACAGAAATCCCCCCTGTGAAACAATGCAAATGCCCTTCAAGAGGTCAGTGGTGTTATTGGGCACTCTGCAGCCGGTTAACATCTCCATATCAGTGGTAAGTCCTCACCTCACAACAGCTAAGCCCAAAAATTGCAATGGAAAGAATTAAAAATGGCAACCCAAACAGGGGTGCACATTTCAATAAAGAGACACCATTGAAATATTCAGAAACATAACAAATAGGAAGTACAAAGCTACTTTAGCAGTCAAGGTATGCAAGACCGAATATGCAGAGCTCTTCACACAAAGCAAAACTTGCCATACCACATTGGGTAACACTCAAGTTGTAATGTGGAAAATAAAAGGTGTCAAGGCTATCTGTCAATCTTTTTCCTCACTCTCCTCTCTCTGTGCCTATCTCCACTCTTTCTCTACCCTCCTCTCTCTCTCTTTCTCTCTCTTGCACAATCTCTTTCTCCTCTCTATGCTCCCTCTACTGGTCTTTATTACTCTCCCTCCCCTCCCATCTCTCTTCTCTCCAGCTCCCTCCTGATATATCTTCTTACCTCTGGGTCACACTCCTTCCCACACTTCTGCAATCTTTCTCCTCCACCTTCCTGCCTCTCCCTTGCCCCTCTCTTTCTCTCTTCTCCCTCTCTCTCTCCAGCTCTCTGCTACTCTCTTCTTCCCTCTGAGTTTACTTTCTCACCCCCCTTATCTCCACTCCCTTTAACCATCTTAGTTTAACCTCGCCCTCTCTTATTCTCTCTCTCTCACACACACTGTATCTCTCTCTCACTATCTCCCTCACTCATTCACATAAAAACAGCCCAACACCTTCCCTTCCCTCGGCACACTAGCCTCAAGTCCCCTTCAGGTCCCCTTCTGCCTGCTACCCTCTTATCTGGTCTCTTGGTCCTCCTGCAGCTTCTCTGACCTCACCAGAACTAATTTCACTCCAAACTGATTCTGATGAATTTGATTAGCCCTGCCATCCTGTATGGACGCTTCTCTCCGCTCCCAATGGGTATTTGAGTCAGCTTCTTCCCTGAGCCATTTGCTACCTAATTGATCCCCAGCTCCTCCCTTGTCCTCTGTGTCTCTGTGTCTCTCATCTACTTCCCTAAATTGTGATTCAAACAGGGCTTGGGGAGTGTTTCTGGGTCTCCACAATTCCTGCATACATCCTTGCCAGTTCCTGCTCCACTGCCACGGCCCCTGCCCCATTGCTCCCCTGTATGCAGGCTGTCATTTGTGGGGTATGTATTGGTTCTCTCAATTGCCTCTTGACTGAGTAAGGCTAGTATATTCCATCAAGCTAACCAGTCCGTTCCACTTGTTCCAGGCTGGGTCTTGTAATTTGGACCCAGGTTCATTCTAGTACTTGTAGTTTTTCACATTTGCTTCTGGACAGTGCTGCTTCCTGGAATTCATGGTTTATCCAAAGGGTCTGATAAATCTGGTGCCTGCTGTTAGTTGTAGTTCTTTGCGCCGACATAGCAGTTTGTTCTGTTTATCAAGCATTCAGGAAAGACGAAACAGAGAGACCTGACTAGGACAGAGGCTGATAGGCATCAGGTCAGAGAAATAGACATTGGGCCTCATTATAAGTATGGTGGTAAGGCAACAATGGTGTCGGTAGCGCTACCGGCACCGTTGCTACCGTACCGCCATACTACTAGCTGTGCTCGTGGGTACCTGTCAGCCTGCCAGGCCTGACCTGGTGGGCAGAGCGGCACCCTTGAGCACAGCCAGTCGGATGCACCGGCACCGTTGTAAATGGTGCCAGTACCTCCAATGTCCCCATTACCATTGAGCCCATCGGGCTCAATGGGAATGGGGATGTACCAGGCCCGGCACCCGCGAAAGGGCAATTACCAGGTCCTGCTGGGCCGGAATAGCCTTGTAATTGCCCATTCACGGATGCCGGACCCGGATGCGAGTTTGGCGGTAGACTTGCCGGTTTTATCGGCAAGGCTACCTCCAACCTCTTAATGAGGCCCATTGATGTGTTAACATGGTTCCAGGCAAAGTGGGGATCTGGGGACCGGGGCCCCCCTCAACTCACCCACACCCCAACGCAAGGTCTGGCTCTGGTGTGACCCTGGTATGCCAATTACACCATGTTGAGAGCAGTCCTTGATCCCCCCTGACAAGGTAATAGTCCAAGTATGGCATTGTTATTTATAGAGATGCTATCTATATCAAGACTGATCACCATTGCTCCAAAGTGCTTGTCTGTTCAAAACATCACCAACTATTGTTTCATTCGGCTACTGAAGGCTCTAGTGGTTGACAAAGATTTCAAAAGATTCAGCACTTGACTCCCTTTCTACTTGCTCCATATATGGAGTGAAGGCACACGCACACACACAGACGCACGCACGCACGCACGTACACACACACACACACACACACACACACTTGCATGTCTCATTCTTTTAGCATTAACATCTCATAGGTGGAGGGACAAAAGAAATGTCCAGTGTGGTTCCATTTGCCTTCCTCGCCGGATTTTATGGAATGCCACAAATTGCAAATGTTTTCTCTTGGGACTGGGACACACAGCAGGTCACCATGAGCTGGATGCTGACTTTGAGCTGGACATCAACAATGGAATCTCTTGCAGAACCACATTAGCCAATAGCAGCAAATGGCATTGAAAAGCTGGATGAGAGCGTGTAGCTTCTTAGTTCACTTTGATTATGCTGAAGTAGATCAGTGGTTATGTTACCAGCTATTTAGTCTGCAGCCATCACATCATAGTCGTTTTACAGCACCTGACTTTGTCCGACAGGAGGTGTATTGTGACCCCGCCAGGTGTCTCTAGACCTTAGTCTGTGGGAAAGAAGAAACAGGGTGAGGGAAGGAGGAGGTAGAAAGGGGGCATTAGACAAAGTGCAAACAAGTGCAATGGGGAAGACGGTAAAGGAGCATGTTTGTAATAGTAGGGCTTTGGGTTTCTTAACTGTGACGAATTAAAGATCCGCGTGAGCCCATGGTGTTGCTAGGGGTTTGGGGGCTGAGGGGCTATAGCCCCGGGTCTTTTGGTTCTAGCCCTGGATAGAAGCTCTGGGGCTACAATCAAAAGGCTAGCTAGCACCGAGTCCTGACAGTCCCGACATTAGCACCAGACCTTTTCCAGACCTAGCAACAAATCTGGCATGAACAAAAGTTTCAGGAGCGTCTAGCTCACTTTAAAACAACGGTTTAATGGGTATAATGGGATGGCAGTATCTAGACGAGCCGATGCATAGTACTTGAAGTATCAAGTGTGTGGTTGCACAATAGGCTTGAGATATGCTGAAGTGGGCCCTTGCAGTTTGGAGGCTTTCACCAGCTTACTTTGTAAGAAACAATGAAGATTTGCAAAACATTCGTAATAGAAAGTCATAATTCTATCAAAGACACGGAGGTGAAGGATTATGCTCAACTCAACTCTTTACTTCCCGAGCAGACAAAGCAATTACTTCCACTTTAAACAAACTGTCAAATAAACTACAACATCCATGAAAACAGGAGAAATGTGAAGTTTGTGTCCAATTGGTTTAACTTTCCAACATGATCTAAACAGTTCAATCACGTCCCGAAGTCCATTACAAACACCACCATCTTCCTTCCTTCTTCCTCTTTCTGAAGCTGGTCGACAACTGAAACTTGCGTCCCAATGGGTAAACGATTGCACTTCCATAACACATTCGATCAATCCTCATGAACCCGAAGGCTTAGACTCTGCACCTGTCAAAACACAGACAGCATTGATGAACTAACTACTCCAAGATGGGTGGGCAATCGCAAAGCGAAATGACATCAGAATTGACATAAAGCATTGCATAATCAAACATGAATTCTTGAGCCTCTCCTGGAAGACCCGGCTTGGACCAAGATCTCCTGAAATCGCCCAAAAAACCAGGCTCAGACTCCCTGTCCAAACCAGAGGGTGACGCTCCCCTGTTGGGCTGAGCAACATCTCCACTCTTCAAGGAAGCAAAATTGGAACATCGTTACATCTCCAACAGGTCTGGAAACCAGTCCTAAGCACTCCAATCGGGAGTCACAAGTATCACTCTCGCTCCCTGCCTTCTGACTTCGGCTAGCATTCGCGGTATCATGGCAAACGGAGGGACACGCATTCTGTTGCTGGTCCCCAGTCCTGGAGAAATGCATCCATCGCCAATGCTTCTGGGTCTGGACTTCAACTGAAGAACCAGGGCAGCTTCCTGCTCCATCTCAAAGCAAACAGATCCATCTGACCTAGACCCCTCCGCCTCATGATCTCTTGGAAAACTGACTCCTCCAGCTGCCATTCACTGGAGTCCCTCAGGTGTCTTGAATTCCATCCGCTACCTGGTTCAGTACAACCGGCAGATGTTCTGCTGTTACACTGACTCTCCTCTGGAAGCATACATGCCAAAAGTCCTTGGCTTGCTCTGCCAGCATATTGGATCTTGTTCTGCCCAGGCGGTTGATGTACCTGACCGCGGACATATTGTCAATTTTTAGAAGAATGGGGCACTTTGCACCCTCTTGTGTCCAGAATCGTACTGCGCATGATTCTGCTAAAAGTTCGAGGAAATTGATGTGGAGAGCTAGCTCCTCCTCTGACCACCTCCACCTGGTTATCAGATCATCACACTGGGCTCCCCAGCCACAGCGGCTGGTGTCCGACTCTATAACGAGGTCCGGAGAGAGAGGAACCAAATATTGCCTTGCCATTCCAGGCTTCCATGTGATGATACCACCATTCAAGTTCTGTCCCCCCTCCTGTGAAATAGGGACCCTCTGTTCGTATGACAAGCCCTGTCTGATATGCTTTATCTTTCGATGTTGTGATGCCCGGTGATGAAGGGGTCCCGGGAAAATGGCCTGAATTGAAGATGACAGACGGCCTACTACCCTGGCTGGCCCCCCTCAAGTATATCTCCTCTTTTGACATCATGGTCTGTATCTCCCTCTTGATAGAATTTACTTTCTCAAGTGGTAACTTGAGAGTGCCCTGCAGTGTGTCTAAAATGAATCCCAGAAATTCCATCGACTGGGATGGGGCCAACTCTGACTTTTACCAGTTTATCAGAAACCCCAACTGTTGTAACAAGTCTGTTGTGACCTTCACCTGTTTTGAGAGCAGCTCCCTGTCCTGGCACCTAACGCATATATCGTCCAGGTATATAAACAATCTGAAACCCTGTTCTCTGAGGTGTCCTACACTGGCTTCTTCAGCTGGGTAAAGCACCGAGGCGTTGAAGCCAGCCCACACGGGAGACTTATAAACTCCCTTCTCTGGCCTCTCCAAAGGAATTGGAGTAGCTGGCGCTGGCTGTGATGTATGGGGACCATCAGGTACACATCCCTGAGGTCTATCCGAGCCAGCCAGTGCCCCTTCTGAAGTATGTCCCTCAGTAGATGAATTCCTTTCATCTTTAAGTGCCTGTACACTAGAAACGTGCTCAGTGCTCTTAGGTTGATCACTGGCCTGACCTTGCATCTGCCCTTCACCAAGAACATGTTGCTTGAAAAACCTCCTTGTTTTCTTACCGCCAGTCTAATGGCCTTTTTAGTCACAACTTTTCTATATCACCGTCTAGCAATATGTCATCTTCCCTGCTGACCTTGATTGGTCTCGGAGGGTGCACCTGTACTGGTTCCTGACAAAATTCTAAAAAGAAACCTTCTACCATCTGCAAAACCCAGAAGTCGGAGAATATCTCTCTCCATTTTTGTATATGCTGTGCCACTCTCCCCCCACTGGAGGGAAGTCTGCATTTAGTGGATACCCAGTGAGAACTGTTCTCTCACCGGTGTTGTTTTGCTGCTGTTGCCTGCCACTTCCTCTCCAGCCTCTGCCTATGCTCCTTCCTCTGGATGGAAAGATGGGGTCGGCATGCCGGTCGTCCTGTTCCCTCCATTATACTTTGTTCCCAGAGGGCCTGTAGTAAGAATACCGGCTGGCCGAGTGGGCCCTGCGTCTGCCAGCCCTGTCGAAAATCTTCCTCCCAAAGATCTTCTTCAGAGAGGCCAGGGCTTTTTCAAGTGTGGCATAGGTGGTAGCAAGCTTTGCCACGTCCTTGATGAATGTCTGACCCAACAGTTTACTCTTGGCAGCAGTTGCTGCTTCCAACAGGGCTAGTTCTCCCAACTTGGAGTCAATCTTCATGAGAATAGATTGCCTCCTCCCTATTGCAATTGAACTATTTTCATTGCCCACATGACATACTGCTCTTTGCGCCCAGCCTGAGAGGACATCTGGGTCGATAGTCTCCTTTGTCTGCTTAGCCTCCTCTGCCAGTTGCCATATCCTCCATCCTCCTACCCCTACCTGCGAGGCTAAGAATCTCGGGGTCATCTTTGACTCCACACTTTCCTTCTGCGCACACATCTCTGACATCTCTAAAAAGTAAAACTTCTTACTGCACCTCCTTAGAGGTACTCTGTCTTTCCTCTCCTTCCCTCAGAAGCTCACTGTCTCCCAAGCTTTGGTTCCCTCTATGTTGGACTACTGTAACAGCTTCTTTCTAAATCTACCTGCCTCCACTCTCCGCCCTCTACAACTAATCCCGAACAGGACTGCAAGACTTGTCCTTGGCCTCAAGCCCTGGTATTGTATCTCTCCAGCTCTGAAATCCCTTCATTGGCTCCCAGTGTATGCAATGATTAAATTTAAAACCCTCTGCATTGTCCACAAGGCATTCTGGGGCCTGGGTCCAAAATACCTTCAACTATCTATATGCCAATACCTCCCCTCTCGAGCCCTTCGCTCCTCTACTTCTAACTCCGTCAGGGTCAGTCGCTTTTCAAAGACACGAGTTGGGGGTAGATCTCTTTCTTCGGCTGGGGCCTCCCTTAGGAACAGCCTCCCGCCCACCATGAAACTTGAGGAGAACCATCTCTGGTTCCAGAAGTACCCCAAGACCTTCCTCTTTGATTCTGCATTTGCCCCTCTTCTCCCCTGCTGATCTGTATTTCTCTCTCGGCACCGTGCACATGGATGCCCTCTGTCCTTCGGGCCCAGGTACCTGCTCACCTTGCCTACCTCCAGCACTGCCTCCGGGCCCCCCCTTGCTTTGGGATCTGTATCTGTACCCATACAGTCCCGCACTCTTCTTCTGAACTTATCAGATATACCCTATCTGACTAATCACGCACTTGCCATTTGCTGGCTGCACTACCACTTTTCACTGCCTTTATTTATTTATTTACTGCACTTATTATTTATTCTGTTCCCTCCTGTGTTTCACACTTTTCACTTCTCCCGCTTCCACGCACTTTCCACCTTTTTCCCTTTTCCATGCACTTGCGCGTTCTTATTGTCACTGGGCCTAGTAAGATTGTTGTTTATTTTGTTCTCCCTTGTTCCCCTCCCTTTGCTTGGTCGCGCTCTGAAACACTTGTGTATGAGTGCGATATAAATAAAATATCATATCATATCTTATCATATCTTTGTGATTGGCCCAACCACATTGAGCAGTTTGTCCTAGCACATCCTCCAGGATCAATCAATGCCTTTTTTAATGTCCTTGTCGTACCTTTCCATGAAGGTCAGTATGCGATGGTCAATTTTGTGGGTCTCGGCCACCCCTTCTGGCACCCTGAACCAGGGGCATTCTGCCCTCATTTTATTTCTGGCCTCTTTACTCAAAGGCGCCCTCAGCCTTCTCCTTAGATAGGCTGTAATGTTGTCTGGTGGGTCCCACTCGGAGTACCTTGGGTTAATTAAAGCATCTGGATCGAATTCATCACCCTGAGGTTCCTCGCCCGGTGGCTTACTCTTCTTGCCTTTGTGCTTTCGGATGCCACTAGATGATGAGTCCTCTGACTCTTGAGATCTCCCATCCTCTGTTTCCTCGATGCTTGGCCAGCTCACCTCAGAGGTATCTTCCGAGTTATCTCGGCTATATTTGGTCCATGGCCTTAACTTCCACTGCCGCCTCTTCTCTTGTATGGCAAACCCGAGGGAGTCTGGGTGCTACAAACCCTGCGGGTCTTCTTTCTATGCGTGCCTCTCTCCTCAACTCTGCCATGCCCTGAGAGAAGGCCACAAGTTCCTCCATAATGCCCCTGCCTTCGTGGCTAGGGCCTCTACCAGCACTCATGGCTCTCTGGACATCCTGGCTCATTCTAATGCCACTTGCGTGAGGGCCATCTGAGTCTTCTTCTGAGTATTCTCTACTCATGTTACGTGATTCTGCGGAACCCTTATATGTAAGCAGAATATGTGGGCTGCCCCATCAACATTGCTATACTTTGTAGCTTGGCAGGTCAGATAGCCTGTAATACCGTTTTTTCCTGGGACTCTGCCCATCAGTAAGGAGCTGCTCCTGGGTCTGAGCCCTCTGGAGTTGTTCACAGTTTCCCCTGGGACTGTGCCCATCAAGCGCACTTTGTTTTCTGCCGGCTCTCTGCAAGCTCTGCTGTTTATCAGCCTGTGGTGCGCCTCTGCCACCAGCAAGTGGCGTGCAGTGACTGGAGCCTCAGAGTTCTGAACTCATCTGACGTGCCCCTTGGAGTCGTTTGCTCCGTTATCATGAATTTTTTATTATTATTTTTGACTGCCACAATGGAGATCCACACAGGAGATCCACACAGTCCCTCACAGAAGATACGCTCTGGCACCGGAACCTCCTTGGGGCCCCGTCGCGCGCACAGAGCAAACTTCGGTGTCGGACTGCCTCCTGCTGCCAGTTGAACCCCGTCGCGCTCCTTAACCTGCTGATAGGCTCTCCCAAAGCCGCTTCGCGCAATGCGCTCGCCTCCTGCACTAAGCACACATCCACGCTACACACGCATCAAACAGTAAAATAAAGTAATAATCACTAAGCTCAGCTACTCGAGCAGCAAAGAAAGAGGAAGAAGGAAAGAAGACTGTGGTGTTTATAATAGACTTTGGTACAAGATTGGACTGTTTAGATCACATGGAAAGTTCAACTAATTGGACACAAACTTCAGATTTCTCCTGTTTTCATGGATGTTGTAGTTTATTTGACAGTTTGTTTAAAGTGGAAGTAATTGGTTTGGATGCTGAGAAGTAAAGAGTTGAGTTGAGCATAATCCGAGCCTCTGGGTCTTCACATAGAATCTTGATATTCAGGGAGAGCTGGGTTTGCTAAGCCTGCTTAACAGATGTGTCCGAGTTCGACATTTTATAGAGGTGTGCGTGATGTAACCTGGGGTAAGAGGTAGAGCAGCGGAGGAGGAAAAAGGATACATTTGAATTAAGTTAAAATAGGTTCTATAAGTGAAGACCTGACTCATTCATTGTGTGTTTAAGGTGCATGAAATATAAACAATTGAAATCGTATTAAGGTTCCCAAAGAGTAGGATTGCAGGTGTAATAGAAGTCTTTATTGTGTGCCATCGGAGACTATTTTCTCTAGGTTTGGTGGAACTTGACAGTCCCAAAGAGAGGCACATGCTGTCATCTAGCAAAGGGAAAACCATAACCTACAGTGCAAACCCTGGCCTATGGTTCCACCACCAACAGAGGCTGCCATTTTGGCCCTAAAAGCATCAGCTCTGGTCCCACTGTAAATTAGAGGAGATGTTAAAGGGCACTTAGTATGCAGCAACAGACATCCTTTCACCCACCCTGGGTGCATCCGTGTCTATGCTCTTTCTGCACCATGATAACAGAAGAGACTTCTGCCCCCTCATCCCCAAAATAATATTATTTTATTTTTTACATTTGTATAGTGCACAAACAGCCCATAGGCATCGTGGCACACTATTGAGATGTCGTCTCTCACTGTACAACGTGGACCCTCTCTCCCCAAGCCCCATCTCCCACCAACATTGTGCACAAAGTCCTAATTATCAGCCTTTCTCCTGCAATTAAAAGCAGCTTTGAAAAACAGCGATTTCATTCGCCAGGTCAAAAATTCCAATTTATATGTTAATTACATTAGCTTTTTCTGAGTTCTACGGCTCCTCCGTGTTCTGCCTGATGTTACCAGGAAACGCTTCACATGAAGAGCATCTCCACTGACCCGCTGGATCCCAAAGAAAGAGGCTGTGGGAAAATAGGTCCGTCTCTATTGCTCAGGAATGCGCGGAGCAGCACGACTGCAGCCCAAGGCCTCATTACAAAAGCCCTGATGCGCGCGCAGAGTGATCGGATACAATAGAGGTCCAATGTCGTGGGGCTGCATGGAAACGCCTTCCATAGATTGTCAGGCAACGTGAGCGAGCTGAAGTATAACGATACGCAACCTACGTCCTGGAAGATATTCTGAGACAATGGCCTGTCAGGAGGGATGTAGCTGAAGAGGGCGCTTGTGACGAGGGATGCATCCGAGGAGGGCTCTCGTGACGTTCATTCAGTCCTGTCATGGCTGCTATGCTTACGAATCTCCCGAGCTGGGGGAGACTGCACATAGTGTCAGCAAGGAGCCACTTTGCCTTAATGTAGAGGTCCAGGCCTCAAAACTCAATTGATATCAGGATCTCTGGCCCACGCGCGGGCAGATCAGTAGTACTGTCAAGTGCAGGGCCGCCACGAGTGGGGTGGGGGGCGGGGGTACCAGAGGGCCAAATTGCAGCAGGCCTCGCAGAGTAAGGGGGCCTCGCTAGATGGGGTGCCCCCCCTCCCCTGCTGCTCCATGTCGGCAGTCCTATACAAAAACACACATGAACTACGCACGCTTTGCAGCACACAGTGCAGGGGCCGTCACTGCAGGGGAAGACTGGCAAGTTTACATTTCTGGCCAATGGTGCATTGCCCAAGCCCGTAGTGCAGTGGCCTCAACTTCCCGATCAAGTCATCTCGATACCAATCCGCCCCCTTCCCACACATTCTCAAGTATGTATAGTAGACATTAATGACATTACTTACCTTTATTCGATGTATTTTTCCGTTATGTTTGTGGTTTCTTAGAGACCAGGACCCCCTGGAAATTCTCCCACTTACGAAATACAGTACAATTCTTTCACAAGTACAATATAATTGGTGAAAAGTGAAAGCTGGGATTGGAGCCCAGTTTTCAATGTGTTACAGTTTGCAGTTTGACAGCAGGCTACATCCCCTCCCATCACATCTCATCTCACCTTTAGTTTTAGAACAATGTAAAGAGGTGGTGAAGTCAGAGACTTCATTGGCAGAGCAGAGCCATTGCTGAACCACGGGGTCTGGGTTTACTCTCAGAGTCAAACATGATCTGGCACGGCAAAAGACCCATACCTGGCTTCTGCCTCCTCAGGCTGAGACACAAAGCCCACATCTGCACCCAGCGTTCTCACCTCCCACCACATAAGACCCTGACTTAAAGTGACTTTGCACTGAGAAAATACACTTTGCACCGCTCTGTGAATCGGGGTGTTTGGTGGCAGTGCAAAGTCACTTTGCACCGGGCAAAGAATTCCATGAATCAGGCCCTAAGTGCGCTGCCGAGGCTATGACCTACTTCTGATCCGATCAATTGAACCTGTTACATATTTTGTTTTCACCGTATTACATCCAGTTTCAGTATTCACTATAGCACAACCTATTTTGAATTTTCACGTACAATAACATTGATCGTATGCAAAAACAAACGTTGAAATCTGCCTGCTCCCTTTCGTAGAACCATGGTCCACCTAACAGGACTGACATGCACCCATGGTCTCATGAAACACTGCTTCCAGCATCATCCCTTCCTCCCGCCGTGGGTTTGTAGCATTTTATTTCGTGTTTTTCCTATCCTCTTATTTTCCCGTGTTCTGTTTCTTTCCTCCAACAGACTAAGGTCTGGATAGCCCTAGCGCTGTCACACTACGCCACTCAACGAGCAAGCCTAGTCACTCTTAACCTACTACAGTGGGGATATGGTGCAGTATAAAAGCATAGTGACATAACAAGACTAGACTACTACGGTGGTGGCTTCAGTCTGTGTAAATGCGCCATAACATAACATCATTCTGTAAAAGGGCTCCATCTGGCTATATTGGCCTGTGATTATCTCCATAAAAGCAATATAAAATGAACCTGTTTCCTGGTAGCCCTTTAGGGACAGCTTATAGACTATGTAAGCGTCTTCTCCTGAGAGGCATATGTGTCCACACTGCTTTCTTCTCAATTATAATTCCATACTGTCTGCTTTGCTCCGTGCAGTAATGCACAGTCATGCACAGTGCTTTGGTCGGTCAAGATAACTAATGGGATATGGATTGTGAGGGCAGGGTCACCTCCAGTTACCTTTTTATGAGAAAGGTTCTAAGTCTTGTGAAAAGTGCTAGTATATGGGTTGTTCAAACTGTGATGGGCCATCTGCTTTTTGTAGACAAACATCGCCACGGGTCTGCATTTGATTGGTTAAACTTCAGGACTTAATTATTTCAGAGTCAGAAAAGGATGTTTCTGGTTTTGTGCTACTGGGGTATCCCACCCTTTGAGTTATGGATTAGTTCTTTACAGATTTGTGACCAAGTGCTCCTTTTAATCACATTATTTTACCAGTAAACTGTTTTGAATATTGCAAAGCATTGAGCCTTGAGCAAGAAACTGTTTTGATGATGATGACTGGTTAATTTATAAAATAAAAAATAAAATAAAACTTTTAATTGGTTTGATGAATGGAAAACGTATATTTTATGTACAGCAAGCATTACAACAAGCTGCATGCCTTTTTCAAGCAATGATAAAAGTAGACAGCTTTTTTTACTTTGTCTTGATACAGTCCTAAGGAGAGCTTACATGCAGCTTGAGTTGCCCTATGTCATGTCACAGATGAACATGAAATCATGCTCTGCATCTTAATATTGCATTCTGTTAATTGTAGTCCCACATTTATAATGGAAAGCAAAACCACAAATAACAGAATGCATCTGAGCAAACGTTCAAGTAGGGATATTCAAACTGTGGCTCTAAAGATCTTTTTAACTACAACTCCCATGATCCCTCACCATTGATACTATTGGCAAGGGCTGATAGGAGTTGTAGTCCAAAATATATGGAGAGCTAAATGGTGCAAGTCTTTGCATTTGCAGGATGCCCCCACTCACACCCAGCATAAGGTATTGTTAGATCTCTTGTGTTAACACATTGCTGCTCACACTATCAATTGAGTGCAGGACCTATACATTCTACAGACAGCTCCAATTTCCCGATGTGTCACAAAGCAGCACTTCCAGTCCAGATTTATTTTATTTTCATTCTGGTACCTATAGTTTTGCATTTATAATAACACTTCGCAAACAAAATACAGAGTAAGGAGGAAGTTGTGGGAAAGTAGTTGGCTAGTGATCAATCTTTGCTTTTCAGATAATAACAATTTGTGTTTGAGGACTCGTAGCCCCAGAACTATGGGAAAAAGCAAAAACGTAAGTACCAGAATTTAAGCCGCTGTTGACTTAAAGGTAAGGGCTGGGTGGAGATGTCAAAGATAGCATGGGACCATTTAACAGTACTTTTATCCTTACTGGAATTTAGGCTTTCAGGTTGTACCAAGTCATGTGTGAGATACTCCATCAGTCCTGGCTACGGCTGGGCAAAATTGTTAAATTCCGTTCCACCATTTGCAGGAGTGAAATTTTACTAATTTCATTCCGCTTTGCCCCAATCTGCTGCATTCTGCAACCCCCTCGTATCCAAAAGAGCAGCACAAAGTTTCCCATGCAGCTGCATGAATCAAAAAGAGCTGTGCAAAGATTCCCATGCAGCTGCATGAATCAAAAAGAGCAGCACACAGTTTCCCATGCAGCTGCATGAATCAAAAAGAGCTGTGCAAAGTTTCCCATGCAGCTGCATGAATCAAAAAGAGCTGTGCAAAGTTTCCCATGCAGCTGCATGAATCAAAAAGAGCAGCACAAAGTTTCCCATGCAGCTGCATGAATCAAAAAGAGCAGCACAAAGTTTCCCATGCAGCTGCATGAATCAAAAAGAGCAGCACAAAGTTTCCCATGCAGCTGCATGAATCAAAAAGAGCAGCACAAAGTTTCCCATGCAGCTGCATGAATCAAAAAGAGCTGTGCAAAGTTTCTTATGCTGCTCCGTGAACCGAAAAGCACTGCACAAAGTTTCTAATGCTGTCCGATGTTTCACATGCCACTGCATGAACCTAGCACAAATCAAAAAGAGCAGCGTGAAGTTTCTCGTGCTACTGCACAAACCTAGTACAAATCAAAACAAAAACTACATGAAGTTTCTCGTGCCACTGCAGGAACCTAGCGTCGATCGGGGAAAACCGCACAAAGTTTCTCGTGTCACTGTGGGAACCTAGCACAAATCGAAACCCCACTCCAAGTTTCTCAGTGCAAAACTAGCACAGTTTGAAAAAAAATTGCACAAAGTTTCTTGTGTCGCTGCACCCAAACTAGCATGTATCGAAAAAAAAGACCTGTGCAAAGTTTTTCATGTTGCTGCATGAAACTAACATGGATCGGGTAAAACCACGCATAGTTTCTCGTGTCGCTGTGGAAAAGTAGCACGGGTCAAAAAAGAAATGCATAAAGTTTCTCATCTCGCTGCACAAACTAATATGACTCGCAAAAGACCCACACAAAATGGCTTGTGTCGCTGTGTGAACCCAGCACAAATCGAAACCCCCCAAAAAGTTTCTCAGCGCAAAACTAGCACTGTTTGAAAACTTGGTGAAATTTCAGTGGTGGCGGAAACCTTAATGCTGATTTCGCTGAACGGGCAGAAGCGAAATCCAGTGTGAATTCTGCATTTTTTACTTTGCAGCAGGCTACATTTTTACCCATGCCGAGTCCTGCCTTCCAGGCCCATCTAGTCCTGAAAATCCTCTACTTGTAGCAATGTACTTCTAACACAAATACTAAACTTCAATATTGTGCAAGGAAGCAAAATTAGCTGAATTAAAAACACCAAGCAAGCCAGAGCATGTTACGCTGGAAAATGGACAACACAGGAGCTCTGCTTGTACATATGTTTGGAGAGAGTAGGGTAAATGGAGTGATGCCAGATACAAAATTGCGCAGTAGTTTGTCAGCATTCCTAACCTTTTCGACTTAAAAATGACCTTACCTAGCAGTTATTTGGTATTCACACTAATATTTGGTCATCAACGTGACAAATCCTCTTCTCTAAACGAATTGTATAATAGTAAAATAGCTTGTCCTATGGGCTCTAACCCACTCAGGAGGACGACTGTCTGTTGGCTGAACAATCCAAGGGATGGCACTGCCCAACATTGCTTCTTAGGACATCTTTTCATGAATACAACCGTAAGGATTCTGGCTGAAATAAAGCCCTGGTATTACTTCATTAGTAGATTGGGGATTGCCTTTCTTTGTTTTGCCGTGAGTATGGGGGATTGGATCTAGTAGATGATTGTAGTGTGTATGGGGCTCATTACAAGTTTGGTCGTATCCTAGCGGTAGGCCACCAGGATACCAACAAACGTTAATACTGTTACCAGTGACTGATCTGCCGGTAATACCAGCAGATTGCAGGTGTCAGCAAAGGTATGTAAACCCACATTCCATGGAGTCCATGGGGTAATGCAGGTTTTTTTTGTTGCTATGCCAGCTCTTGGCCAGAGGTAAATCAGGTAAACCCACTGGCAAACTTGTAGTTTGCCGGTCTGGAAAAGTGCCTGTAAACCTTAATACCGGCATTCCAGACCGTCAAACATATAATGAGGTTCCTCAGACCTATAGTATCAGAATGTGCTCCCATTATGAATAGCACTTGTGTATTTAATTTCTATCCATGTTATTAGTAGGTGGCGTTATTACTTACCATCATTGGGAACATTTGTATTGACTTTGGAAGGATGAAACACAACATCAACCCTACCAAGATTCAAACTTGTGAGTTAGAGATCACACACAACGCTGCAGGGGGTGACAAACTTAATAAGATATGTATAAGGTATATTCTACACATATCATCTGAACACGTCACCCAAATCAATAATTACATTACAAACAAAATGATATCAGGTTCTTATATAGTGCTTCATGCTAGATTCCTCCGACTTCTTAGCATTGTTTTAATAGCTGTTGATATTACCCAATTCAATGGCTCTCAATTTATCAACTGCAGAAGAGCTGAACTGTACGTAACAGATATGTACCATGTTTCAAAAGTGTGAGGTATAGGCTTGTCCCATCACAGCAGTATGCATTCAATCCATGAACTGAACACAACACTATGTGAAAATATGTTTCTTTCACCAAGTTGAGTTTGTCACCTTCTCAAATCCGCACTCATGGTAACTAAGTGGTAATTAGGTGGAGTTCAGTAATTTTAATATATGTACACCCTTGGTGCCTTTGTTGATTGGACAACGTACTGTGGAGAACGACACAGAGGCATGACTAACCAACATACTTCATTGGATTTCCTTGTTCTCATTGTGTAGATACATCTTCCCCATGGTTCTTTCTTTCCCTTACAAAGTGAATACAGATTATTTTCCAAGCCTGTTTCTGTAAAGATCTCTTCTATATTGGCCAAACAATTTGCCATGTGATTTAGTGCCTTACAAGTAAGCTTTATTGAAAACAGAATGCTTTTTTAGATTTTTAAAGATGACTACACAGGAAGCACTGTACATTGGTATAAAACTAACGATGTGGGATGCAGTGGACTGCCTAAAATACAAGATGTAATATCAGGAAATATGGACTCAAATCCCTGCTTCATTTAACCAAACTGTGCGATCCCGGGCAAATAATTTGACATCACTGACCTTTCATTTACCTTAGCTGCAAAAACTGGAATCACCTAGAAGTGGTTATTTTATGTGTGCACTGTGCACACAGATTAACTCTTGATTGGTTTAATAAACTAGAGCGTTGGTCTGCATACACCAACAATATTGACCATTTATGTCAGTAGGCTGAATGATCTCCTCCCTCCCTCATTTCACTGCCAATTGTGAGCTATGGTTCACTCCTTAGAGATCAGAGAAGAAAATGATAGTACAAGGTTTTGCAAGCCGGAGGTGGAGAGAGTCTTAAAGTTCTAAAGATGCTTTAATCCTAGTAAGATAAATGGCTACTGCTGACTTTCATAATATATACTACAGTTCTGGTTTGCCAGTTTGCTGCGCGCTTACTTTTAGCTGTGTGCACGGTATTGCCTTCCTTTTAAGTCACACAATCTGCACTGCTGCGCTTGCTGGGT
Source organism: Ambystoma mexicanum (assembly GCF_040938575.1). NCBI lineage: Eukaryota > Metazoa > Chordata > Amphibia > Caudata > Ambystomatidae > Ambystoma > Ambystoma mexicanum. The sequence goes on from NC_090923.1 coordinate 1,249,824,520, forward strand.
AAATGTCAGAATGAACTTCTCCCACCACCCAATATCATTGACTGAACTACGCCACTCAATGAGAGCTGTGAGTGTTAATTCAATAGCACAATATTGCAGAATCACAGAGAACTATCTACTGACCGGGCTGCAGGCCCTTCCACTCACTTGCATTCTCATGGAGCCAGAATTCACCACCTGAAAGGGATCTCCTCAAAGGTGACCCTCATTTTGAATGTCCTGAAGAGAGGGTCCCTGGAATGGCCCTCATGTCCCCTATGTGAATGTCAACCCGTAGAATGAAGAATGAAAGGTGTAACTCGCTGTTCGGCCAATCTCCAGGCACACCCATGTATACTACGTATGCAAAGAGATATTCTCTCATACGACCTTTCAAACCGTACCCAATTGACGGCTTCAAGGAGACAAGTGCCTCGTCGATGGACCGAATCGACTGATGACAAAGTCCAGCTGTGATGACTTTACTAGTGACAACATGACATAGCAGCGTTAGTCACGTAGCAAATTTGCATTCCTGCACAAAGATAGGCAGACACACACACGTATACACAAAGACAATGCCTACACCTTCTATAGAGGACAGATACATACTGTCAAGAGATTTTCCTTTTTCTTTAGCCAAATGCAGAAACGCAAGAAAGCCAAACATACATGGACCGAGCTTGCAGCCACTTTATGCAAATAATCATAAGGAGCTACAGGGACAAATAAGGAACATATAGGGCTCTATCGTGACTAACCTCTAAAAAGATATTAGAATACATAGAGAAACCATAGAATGACTGCAGCGAAAACACACAAAAACACAGGCCTCAAATACATGGAGTGAGAGGTGCAGTCCCTGCAGCACGAAGCACAGAGACAGTGTTAGCAGCCAGGGACAAGGGTGGTGGAAAATTGCTGATTCCAGAGTCAGTGAGCCACTTGCAAAATTCAGAATAAAATCCTCATAATTGTAGACAGAGAGGCTCTGTTTTGTGGTCCTCGCACACGTGACCCAGCAGAGCCGAAAATGGCTATTTACTCATGATGAGAAGAGGAGCTGTTTCTAGCATAGCAGGCAAGATTGATACATGTGTTGGCCACCAAAACTGCAAACTGCATACAGTCTCTCAGGCTAGGTGATCAGACCAGTGGCAACAATGGGAATGCATAGTCTTTCTCATTACCTTGAAAAGGTACACTGAGTGCTGTGAACGAAACAGGGTCCCAGGTCTGGGGGGACCTGCTCTAGCCAATCCTGATGCTCTAATCCTGGGGTGGTATAGAATGTTGCACGGGACAATGGTCTTCGTGTGACCCTGCAACAAAGTAATAGATCATTTTGTGGACAAGTCTCAGGCTAAGTCACCTGACATGGGAAGCCCAGTGGAAATCGAGATGTATATGGGTTGCATAGGTAGCAGTCCCGAGCTACCCATTGGGGGGCTCCCATAGGGTTTTGGAGATGGTGTTGATGTTTGTGCGTCACCAATGTACAAAACTAGGTGACACGGGCTCAGAAGCTGAGATTACTGGAGATGTGTGGTTTCCTGTATGATCCCTGTCTATTGGAGAATAAAAGACAGTAAACCTTACCCCTTGGCTGAGCTTTCTGTTATTGCCGGGGGCAGGCGGGGGGGGTTTCCAATGGGCCCTGGATACTCTGCTAACTTGTGATAATGTATATGCGACCCTCCCCCGTCCTCTGGCATACTATTACAGTCCGAAAAATCGGCCTCATTACAAGTTGGGCGGCGCAGGTAAAATGCGACAGCATTACTGTATACCGCTGCATTACTGCACCACCCAACTATAAGTTTGGCGTAAAGTTGGAGGTAAATTAGCCAACTTTCTGCCAAATTTCTACAGAATTACCGTCAGCAGTAATTTGCTAAAATCACCCGTTGAGTTGTATGGACTCAAATTAAATGGGGACTTACACTGCCTACCACCACTTGTAATTTTGCGGTATTACCGCCAGACCAAGTGGCAGTAATGGTAGTACAGTTTGGTGGTATCTCAGCAGATTTACCGCCAAGATACCACCAGAATTTTAAGGAAGTCCAATATTTGTACACAATTTTCCCCTTCTAAAAATGGCAACTGTTTTGCTTGCATTGCCCCAACATGATAGGCCAGCCCAACAACTTTCAGTGGAAGGTGAAGTCGGGCCATCATTTTAATGGCAGGTGTCACTAATTACAACCTAGAATGGTTGAGTGTGATGCATAAATCAAGTGACCACATTGTACCTCCCTGTCTGCTTTGCCCCTAACAGTACCCCTATCCAACCCTCTGGTGGGAGATGCAATGTGATCTGTCGAGATATCTCAGTGAGTTAAGCTCATGCTCTGACATCTGTGTTCATCCTACAGTCACAGATTTGATCCCTGCCAATGCTGGATCAGGGCTGCATGCTTCAGTGCCATAAATGTGAGTACTAATAGATTAGGAGGATTGTATTAGCACCTATTCTTACAGGACTTGCACTTGGGAGGAATTTAGCAAATAAACACTATATTATGTTATTTTCTTCGTAATAGTGCTGCAAACTCTATGGTATAAGAGTACTTGTATGCAAGGTCGGGAGCAGCTTACAGCAAGTTCTTTTACAGAAGGGAAACGTTTTAAAGTATTATTTTGTAAATGTGAAATAATCTTTTCCACTTGCAAAGAATAGGGTGGGCGGGTCCAGAACTGAAAAGCCTGTTACCCCTTCTTTTATCTTGTGCCTACTAAGTGCAGGTTAGTGGGTCATGGAGATCTGACTGCATTATAAAAAGTGAGCTCGGATTGCAGACATCTAGGTGCAGTTTTGAAATGATCATTTATGGAACTTAGTGGCAATCTTGAAGTACATTCTAGCCTGTGCTGAGAGCAAATGAAGTGTGTGAAGAGTCGAGATAATATGCCTTTTTATATGGGCTATTCACACTCAGGGAACGGCGCTCAGCCAATCAGGTGGCTGGAACAGCGGGTGAGACAACAGGGTGTCCAGCCCGCTGTTTCCAGCCACTTGAGGCCCTGCCCCAGGTGGCGTCATCTTTTTTTAATTTAATGTGCGTTGGCAACAGGGAGACTCTCCCTGTTGCCTCCCCACCTTCCCATCCCCCAAAACAAAACAAACCCCCTCACCCACTCCCCACTTTCCTGCTGGACCAGAGCTTTGTGCTCAAGTCTCGGCACTCCTCCCGCTCCCGGCCGCCCCCATAGCAATGGAAAAGGAAATTAGTCCCTTTCCGATGACAGAAGCCATCTTTTTTTCCCTCAGGATATTGGCATCGCACAATAAGCACAGCCATTGCCATTGCTTCAAAAAGCACAGTCAATATCCAGTGAAAAAATAAAACTATTTGCACCCCGGGCAAAGCCTATGTTCCAAATAGCAATCACACCCTAGAAGGGGGTAATACATGGACGGTAACCATCCACAGCCCTAGCCAAGGCCATCGCAATTCTCAGGCTGGCGAGCCATTACCAGCCATGTACGTCCCCCTGCTGGGGCCTGATTGCTACATTCGTCACTATCCGTGCAGAGTTGTTTTGTAAGGTTTTTAGCTTAGATATGTTCTTCTTGGTAGCACCCAGGCAGGTGGTGACACAGTAGATGGTGTCACAGTAGGTGGCTTCACAGTATATAAGATTACAGTAGATGGTCTTATAGCAGACTGTGTCACAGTAGGTGGTGTTACAGTAGATGGTGTTAAAGTAGATGGTCTTACAGTAGATGGTGTCCCAGTAGGTGGTGTTACAGTAGATGGTGTTACAGTAGATGGTCTTACAGTAGAATGTGTCCCAGTAGATGGCTTTACAGTAGATGGGGTTACAGTAGATGGGTTTACAGTAGATGGTGTCTCAGTAGATGGGGTTACAGTAGATTGTGTTGCAGGAATCTATTCTTCATTCAATGATGGCCCAGGGAATCATTTTTAAGTATGTTTCGTTAAGCTAGGGTCTAAGTTATTTGAACGATCAGAGATAGTCAGTAGTGCCACTAATCACCATATTGATGTTAATGTCATCTTTGATCAAATGTTATTACTAAGATTTTAACTTTTGATAATACCTAAAGGTCAATGGCCTCAACTGAGAAAGTAGTGAATTGGCTTGAAGGAGATCCAATAGTATTTGAAGAATGTATTATCATTTTTTGTGCTTTTATTGTTCAAGTATAGCCAATTCTAGTTCCACCCATTGTATGATGGGTGAAAAATAGATTGAAGATGGTGATTATCAGTCATGAAATCGCCAGAGAGAAGATGATTATCATCAGTATGACCGTAGATATCTACTGTTAGAGAACCAGGATCATGTAACAGTTTGACACAGTTGTTAAGAAATAACAGTGAAAGAGTGGAGCCCTGAGGGACTGCACAGAGAACAGGCATATGTTTTGTACACAGTCCACATAGCATAATACAATTACATTTGTCAGATACATAAGGATCTGAACCACATGAGCGCACCGCCAGACACCCTCAGCTACCCTGACCACTGAGGCTCATCCTTGCAGTGTGAACCTGTGGTCCAAGGTGTCGAATAGGCTGAGAGATTAGGCATAATGAATGATGGGTTTGAGTGCTCATGAATTGTTCTCCAAACTCTATTAAGGCAATTTCTGTTTCTCTTGCTGGTCTGAATCACTATTGGAAGATCAAAGAATTCAGCGTAAAGCCGAGGTAGGGACTTTACCACCGTTTCTAGAATTTGGTTGTGGCTCTATAGTTCTTGGGCTCATCCAGATACAATGTCGAATTTTTTAATAAAGGGGACGTCCAGGTGGTTTTTAACACAGCAGGGATAAGGTCTGAAGAACAAATGGTGTACAAAAGGGACATTAAGTCGTCAATGCGTTCTTTGACTAAAAAGGAAGGACAATGCCTGACTGGGTAGAAGATAGGATTAATTTTACTAGATTTTGAATGTCTTTTAAATGATCTAAAACATTTCTTTGAAGTGGAATTGGGTTTCTTGTCACCATTCCAAAGTGACTGGATTAAAAGCAATCGCTAATGGTGTATTTCCGAGTGCTTGTAGAATCTGAAAGATGTTTTTTTCTAAATTATTCAACGTTTCTATTTCTTTTGACAAGAAAATGTGTGTTGCTTAAATATTTTTGGCTTGTAATTGGAACGCACAGCCTGTAGTCAATGTAAATTGTCACTAAATTTGTTTTTGGTCCATTGTCTTTGGGCTTTCCTGAGAAATGTTAACTACATTGTAATTCTTGGGTATAACAATGCTGTTGTTGGGATTGATGGTCCACCATTGCTGATGCTTTTGAGGCAACTGAATCAGTAATATCAGTTAACATGATGCTACAAGAAGCAATTTGTTCAGCGATGTTGTTGGATCATGAAATATTCCAAAATGCTTTCTTGATTAATGGGGAAAAATGTAGGTTTACAATATTCATTTGATCTTTTTATAGTTTACGTTTTCCTATAGACTTCCCTTGATATTGGAATATTATTTATTATATATAAATAAATGGGCCGATGGTCAGTCCAATCAAAATAATAAGTATAAATCTTAGCGGTGTTTAGATTTTTTGGAAGATCCAAATAATACTGTACACAGAGTTGTGTGCAGGACGTGTTTTTATTACATTATAATCAGATGTCTCAGATGGATCCTTTAAATTAGATGTGGAGAGACTGGTTGCATTGTCAGCATAAAGATTAAAGTCTGGTAGGAATAAACATCTAATGAGTCGCTTGGCTCATTAGGAGGTCCCCTATCTCTTGTAAAAGCATGTGTTTTTTTTTTATATACAAGGTTGAATCAACAAAGTGATTTTTACAAGTGACAAACAGTAAAGTCATAAAACAGTAAAGTTGTAAAACAAAAGGGGTTAAAAAAGTAAAAAAAAGAAGTCAAATTCAAAATGGAGCTGAAGAAAAACTGAGGAAGAAGAGCCCAGAAAGGATTACTTATTCCGAAGGCGTTCAGCCGTTGTCATCACAGACAATTAACCCGGTAGAGTATTTGGCACCAGGCGAGGATTCTCATCCTTATTGCTGAAAATCAAGTCCAGGAGTTTTGCTGCGGCTATCGCCCATGAAGGTCTAAGGCCCCCTATTAAGCAGGCCCACCACAGCTCTTCTTCCGCTAAATATCCATTTGCCAGGTGCGATATCCAATACAGCGTTCTACAATGCTCGGTTTCTGGGCATGATAGTAACAGGTGACGCAACGTTTCAGGGCTTGTATTTGTGTTGCAGAAGCGACAGACGTTAGACAATGAAATTCCTCTTATAATACGAATCTCATTTGATGGCAATAAGTTCAATCTTGCCTGCAGTTGATCGAAGTTTTCTATTCGGATGCTTCAACTGGAACGGTTGTAAGACATTTAGTTTTTCGGAACGTTGGGGGCAAGTGGAAAGTCTGTTTATAATTTGCAGCTTTATCCAAGGTGGCAATCCAGTCAAACTCATCTAAACCTTTTTTTTGTTTTGGTTGGATTCTGCAAAAGTTCATCAATTGAGCTGCCACACTCGACCAAGTTCGTTTTGCAGCCATTTTCCCAAGAAACCAGCATTTCACATTGACCTAGACTCATCTCCTCTTTTACTGAAGCGAAGATTAGTGGACTAGATGGATCCATAAGATTGTGATATAGCATGATGCTGTTTAGTGCTACAATTGCCTCAAGGGACATTAAGGACAATTCGCGCCTAATTAATACTATAGGAGTTGATTTCGGGAGATTCAGGATGGATTGCCAGAACAGGCTTTCAAGTGTGGACCAAAGCGCTTTTGGGAGGAAGGACAGCTTCTATGCCATATGTGATGGTAGATATCACTTTTGACCGATAGAACTTTATTGTCAGAAGTAATGTGAACCAGACGTATTTTTTGTCCAGGATTTTGGCTTGGGAAATAAGGTTTCGCCTTTTTTTTCGTGCAGATGTTGTTGCATGGAGTTTTCTTTTTTGGAAGAGTCGATCAAGACCCCCAAGTATTTAAAGTCCCGGACTTTTTCCACTTTCACACCTTCCAAGTAACAGGATGATTTACTTTGGTTCCGACTTTCTTTGTCTAAGACCATAATTTATGTCTTAGCTTTATTGATTTCAAGGTCATTGTCTGCCGTGTATTTGGAGAGTGCGTTTAGCTGTCGTTGCAGGCCTATTGGTGTTTGGTCCAATTGGATTAGGTCATCTACATATAAGATCCTTGAGGCTTTTGATGAGCCAATTGCTGCGGGGAAAGGTCGATCTCGGCAGTGGCTTCCTTGTAGTCGCCTATGTAAGCCAAAAAGAGCGCCGGGGCAAGTGGACAGCCCTGCTTAACTCCTCTGGCTGTTCGAATCTCCGACGATAGCAGTCCTTTGACACCCAACCGGACTTGAATGCTAGTGTCTTTGTGCAAGGCTTGCAAAGGGCCAAGAATCTCCTGCGGGCAGTTCCAGCCTGCTAGTTTCCTCCAAAGAGTGGCTCTGTGACAAGATCAAAGGCCTGAGTGAGGTCTATGAAGGCCAAGTAGATCTTGGGGCTGCCTTCCAAGACCCTTGCTTTCAGATGCTAAGCAGCATGATGTTGATGCTGGTTCCAAGCATGTGTTATTTGTTTGTGGGTGATACATTGGTGATATTTCCACCACATTATGTTCATCTAGGTTAAATGCTGCTTGTAGAATCTCACACACAAAGACATATCAGCTGTATTATGTACTTGCACATGTATACAATTATTGCTGACAATTGCCAAGCCGACACCTCTTTCCATTGGTCTGTCAACATGTATAAATTGATAACTTAGTAGAGTTAAGTTATGCCTGAAGGGCATGAGGTATCAGTTAGTCATATTTCAGGTAAACATAAGATATCTAAATCATTCTCTAAAGTATAAATATGCATTGACATATCACTAGTGAGCTGGAGAGATATGAATCAGAGGATACAGTTTTTATTAAATACACGTAAAGTTGGTTACAATTTAACGCTAATACATGATAGCAGAGCAGATTTTGAATATGTGATTCGGGGGTGATTCCATAATGGTTGCTCAAAGACCTTACATATCACGGGGCACTATATTAAGATGAACTGGGAGGTAGTTCCTACCTGAGATCTGTACTTAATGTGGTGGTGTAATAAGAAACACTCTGATTTGGGGCTGCTTGCAATATTGCCAAATTTGGGAGGCGACTCCGACAGAGTCTTGTGGTCTGCAGGCCCACAGGCGTGACAGGCACAAATAGGCTTTGCGTCAACGCTTTGCGCTGAAACAGTCCTTTTGAGCATGTGGGCCCACTAATGATGATGTGCTAAACGTGTGCCTTTCTAAAAAAGATGGGAAATGTAGGGTTGCGGGGCAAGCAGAAAAGTGAAACTGTTCATCAGGGCTAGTAATCCCTCTAAAAGTAAGCGTGTTGCTAATTTTGACAAGCATAACCAACATGAATGAAAACCCTTTAGCTAAATTGAACTAAAAAGAGCAATTCATAAAAAAATAAAGTAAAGTTCTGCAAAACACTGCGGCTGCAATATGCCTGCCGGAACCTGCATAATTACGGACTCGATGTAGAGGCCAATTCAACCTAATATTTGGATTATTACACTTGTCCTAAGAACAATAGCCATCTTGTTGACTTCAGCAACTGCTCAAGGTGGCTACTTATAGAAGAGTTAGAAAAAGCTGACGCCTCTGGGATGCTCTTTGCTTTTGACTGTTACACATCAGCCCATAACAAGGGCGCCTAATGTGCTGAAATGGTGCTCATGAACGTGTCAATTTACTGAGTGCCTTTGTTCAAGTAGAGAGATCATGTTTAATAAGAATAAGCACCAATGGGGGAGGGGTATAGCCAGGGCTCAAGTCAAGGGCACACACGGGTGGATAGAGTTCCCCCACTTTTTTCAGGAGTGGGAGAACTTTTTTCAGAGGACACGTTGATATGCTAATTTATGGTGAAGCCACATTCAATTGGTATGTTAATGAGTAGCCCCACTTTCCTTTTAGGACTTAACCCCTGGGAACAGCCAATCAGGATGCTCAGAAGGAAGAATGTATCCAATAGTACAAGCCTGCATTACAAGTAGCCGGAGAGCTGCACAATGCTCAAACCTCTCTACTCCACTAGTCTTGCCCCTCTACAACCCCTGAAACCACATTAGAACCCACCCACACTAAACACAGGGTTAACCGTAATTAAAAAAATAATGAAAACAAATCTTACCATCCGTGCTTCCAGTACTGGGCCAAAGTGATGAAGTTAATTTTCCCTGTTGATTATGTAACAGTATTAAACACAGAACATTGACTTCATAACACTGGAGCTATATCTAAGAAACATCAGGTAACTTTTTTTATTTTTTATTTTAAGACGGTCATTAGCACCCACAACTTGTGTTTGTGGGTGCTAATGACGATAATGCATGATATGGCATACCGACCTTGTAGATAACGGCACGGTCACTCGATTCAAAAGACTGTTACTTTGCTCAGTTCTTTAATTTAGCTAGAACACTTTTTCCAGAATAGTTAGTCTGATGTATGGTTAATTTTTTGCTGCTTAGCATATGGATTCCATTACAGACTCCACTTAGCCAACTAGAATGATTACAAGGCAGTCTACAATTTCTGGTATAGCCATAATTCCAAACATTTTGAATTGAGAAGCAGCCTGAATTGCAGTAAGGAAACAATTATCTTCAGCTGTGTGAAAACAGAGATCAGGTCGGGTGGTAAGGGGCGGGGTCCTAGTTATAGGTCAAAGAGCAGTGAGTGTCTTCACGATGTGCCCTGGTGCCCTTACCACCTGCTCCAGTCGGCCAGATTGGGTTTTATTCCCATTAGCACGCTGGGGGTGCTGACAGCAATATATTTTGTTTGATTGAATAGGACGCGCTCGCGTCGTCCCGTTCATTCAAACAAAATACTTACCTAAGATGGCCATCGTGCAGATGGAAGGCATGACTCAATGCAGGGCCCCAATTTCATTTCCATGGTGGCCGGGACACAGAGTGTTGGGGCGGCAGCACCACCATCGCCAAAGGAAGATGGTAAGTGGGGTAGGGATGTGAGGGGAGCGGAGGCCGGAGGGAAGAGGAGAGTTGGGGTATGATTCTTGGGTGGTGGGGGCAGCCTTAAGGTTGCTTGGAAAGTGGGCTTGGATCTTGGGATTCATCCCACAATATGAGCAATCTGATTGGTTGCTCCCCGGCCCGGGTGCTAATTAGTTTTATTACGCTGGAGCGATCACTTTTTTCAACACTTTACACTAAAAACTACCTCTTACATCAACTCTTGATTAACTACCCCACTTAATATCACTCAATCAAAAAAAGCTTTTGGATATCAGTTCTACAGATTTTGCCACTGTACTCCCCCGATGATCTCCTGACTGGCAGGCCATCTATTATTTTGATGTATGCCTAGCCTCTTTTGAAACCATTATCGATAACATTCCTCTATCCTCTCCCCCACAGGAAAGTATCGAATCCATGGTCCTCCCATGACCTGAAGTTACTTAAAAAACAGTATAGAAAGAAAAACTATGGCATAAAACTAAAAACTTGAGCCATCTACAAGATGCTCACACTGCTTTTCACATATATAAAAAAGATACTCATTTCAATATGGTCCTTAAAAGGCCTGCTAAACCTTTTTCTTAATCTTCGGACATTCATTCTTCTTCGTAATTTAAGTCAGCAAATGTGTCCTACAACTGGCTTGGCGAATTAATTAAACAGTTGTGTTCGTAATAAAATCACCATGATTTGTTATAATCTACTTAATGAGACAGCATTGGATGGGCCTGCTGCCATCCCTACCGACCCCCCGTTCCTTTATATTTAAAGAAGCTACGAGGGCAGATATCTTCTCATTACCCTCCTCGCTCAAGCCCACATGCACATGAAGTTACTTAGTCCCAGCATTTTTGGCCCAATTTACAGCCCTTGAGCTAGCCAATTGTGTCACTACTTTCATCAATCTCTCACTCAAAGAAGGAGGTTTCCCTCCAGGCCTTAAAGGTGCTTTTATCATCCCCTATTGAAAAAAATATATTTGGACCTCACAGTCCTCAATAATTATTGCCCTATAGCGGGCCTACAATGGATGGGCAAAATTCTCGAGAAGATTGTTACGCAACAACTTACACTCTTCATCAAGAACAATCATATGCGTCATGATTTCCATTCAGGTTTTTGCCCCAATCATGACACCGAGGCAATCTTGGTCTCTGTCTGGGATGATTTACTCCACTTCGCTGACCAGAGTCAGTTATCTCTTCTGTTGGATCTCTTTGCCGCCTTTGATACAGTGGATTATTCCATCTTATTATCTTGCCTTTCACATATCCTAGGGTTTAATGAAACAACCTTACAATGGTTTGAGAGCTTCATAACTGGACGTACACAGACTATTATACTGGGTTCTTCTGCTTCATCCACTGCACCAGTAACAAGCAGCGTCCCTCAGGGATCATCCCTGTCACCTATTCTTTTTAATATCTATATTCTCCCTCAAATGTCCATCATCGCCAAGATCAATATTCATTTCGACTCGTAAAGGGATGACATTCGGCTTTATATTAAAGTTTCTGTTGCGGATGACTCATTCAATCTACTTCAGCTATGTCTTGACCAAATTAAGACCTAGCTTGCTAAGAACAACCTTCAATTGAGTGCCTCTAAAATGGAAGCTATGTTCCTCGGCACCAAACATCTTTTACACAATCCATACTGATGCCCGCTTCCTCCTTCTTTGTTTGGCCTTCCAACCACCCTATCCAACAAAGTGAAAAACCTTGGGGTCCTTTTTGACCCTGAGATGCCCTTATATAATCAAGTCTATGCCACTGGTAGGCAAGCATTTTTTAATATTCGATTACTTTGACATGTTCTCCCCTATCTCTCACACAGAGACCACGCCCCTTTTGTTGGCGCGTTGGTCTACACAAAACTATATTACACACATGCATGGGTGTAACTTTATTAGGGCTCAAGGGTGTTTGTCCCCCCCCCAACTTTCGTGGCACACCTTTTTGTCCCCATTCATTTGGCAGGGGCACCTTTTCCTTTAGATCTCATGTACCCCACCCCCAACATTTTCAGCAAAGTTACTCCACTGCACACATGCCCTGTATGCCAGCCTTCCTAAACACTTGGTTCACCATCTCCAGTTTGCCCAAAACTCAGCAGTCCGTCTGGTCTGTAAATATCTGCGAGATTCATCCATTTCTCAGGCAAGCGTAGCCTTCACTGGCTCCCCGTTCATGTCCAGGTTTGAGATCCTACGCTTGGTGCTCAAATGTGTGCATGGATTGAATCGTATTCTATCAACCCCCCCATTCCCTTCAATCCTCTAAAACCTTTTTACTCATTATTCTCACCAGTCGCCATTGCACCAGAGGCAGCAGACATTTCTCTCTGCTCGGTCCTAAGCTTTAGACTAGTCTCCCTCCTTCACTGCGCTCACTTTTCGCAAACATTTAAAAACGTTCCTTTTTTCCTAGCTTAGAGTCTCAACGTCAAGCAGTTTCTTGAGACTAGTAAAATAATTCCACTTGCTGTTGCATCTTCACCTAGGTGCGGTTGAGTCTGCCCGGTTGCACCATCCGTGCTTTGCGCATTATAAATGACAAAATAGAAATAGTTCAAAGTTCAATAAAAATGATCATTGCAACATCCTTGTTTGCGTTAATTTGTCCTCCTTAGTAAAAGCACTTTCCTTAATCCCATGTGTTAACTGCCTCATAGGGTTCAGGAGGAGGTATTATCATTGAGGTATTGACCCTTCCTCAACCTGCAGCCCTCAGCCAATATATCTAGAGGACAGGTCATTATCCCCTCCCTCAGACTCTAATGCTTCATTAAAATATGAACAATGGGAAAGGTCATGTGTTCTTTAGCGTTCAGGGCTGTTTAATCCAATGTAAACTATTGCATGGACTATTATTCATACAGATTTAGGGAAGACTTTGTGTTTCTGTATATTGCTGTTGAGCACCAGGTCTGTTCTTTGCTGTTCGAAAGAAATACAGACACCGGAGGGAATTAGAAATCAGGCCACCAAGTCAAAAATGCAATGAAAATATTAGATTTAGCTCAGCTGGAGCAAAGCTGCTTCTTAGGGTCACTAACATCCTGTTGCCCTTGGAGCAGCAGCCTTGTCCACAGCCTCCTTAGGAAGTGTGGGGAACGACTATAAAGACAGCACAATACCAGTGCAAATCTAACTAAAATAATGACATGTCCAGGTTCATATATTGTATTTTTGTATTCGTAGTTATTTAAGAACAAGGATTAATTTTAAACAGGAATTATTTACAAAATAGGCAATAAGAGACAGCATGGGCAGTCCTAGGTTTAGGGGCCTATACATAAAAGCATGTTTGGACTGAATGACGTATTCCATTGACACACTGATGCCAGCATTTACATATTTACAACTAACATAGAGTGGTCATGAGAGCAGGATCTCTAGATAGGATTTTGGGGGGCTTTTGGCTGTTCTGTACATTGATAGCAGTGGAGTTAGATCCTCGTTTTGAAGAGTTGCACTGAAAAGATGTCTTTGATGGCTGGAAGGAGAGCAAGCTAGTCGAGTTCCGCGAGTAGGGAAAAAGAGCAACACTGTGTGGATGCCCATGTGGGGCAGAGGTCGTGAAGAGACAAGGAATGGAGAGCTTGAGAGGGAGAGAGTACAGTGAGATGCCTTCAGGGAGGTACTGGGGGGGTAAGACCATGGATGGATTTACATATGAGTAGCAGGAATCTAAAGAGAGGAGGCCAGGATGTTGGCGGGTTGAAAAGGGTGAGTTGCAAAGTTGAAGACTTTATTGAGGGGATCAAAGGAGTAGAGGGATAGACAAAGAATTAGGTTATGTGTAGTAGTTCAGATTGCTGAACACAAGCGTAGGGTATCAGGTAATATTATCCCCATATATATGCTCGCATTAAATAATATCGCCGGGAAAAGCTCGTGGAGATATTATATGGGTGACCATATATATGGGGACAGGGGCAAAAAAAAAAAAAAAAGTCAAAAAAAAAAGACAAAAATAAGTTTGGGGGTTGCGGGGGTGTCCCCCTCATGTTCCATGCAATAATGTCGCCACAAAAAACGGCAATTTTTCGGCGATATTTTTGCATGGCGAGATTTTTGTGGCGACATTATTACATGGAACCAAGCGTAGACATAAGGGTTTTAATTGAGTTGTGTATGAGATGTGGGTATATTTTGTAATGTTTAGGACCTTGAGTGTGGCTTTGGGGGCAGTGGCCTTGATGAAGAAGCATGCTTCCAGGTCTCTGTAAAGAGATCCCCAATGTTGTAAACCGTGGGTGAGTGCTTAATGAGGTCAAGGAGGAAAGCAATGGGAGAGTGGTGTTGGAGACAGGGAGTAAGATGACTTCTGCAGCGTGCAGGAATCTAATAGATGATGATGGTTCGCGTGTTGGTTATGCGTTCAGAGATGAGGAAGGGGAAGGAGAACAGCATCTTCTCATACCCAGTGACGAGATGATAGTTAAAGTAAAAGGAAGAAATTAGTTTCCAGACAGAGGAGATGTATAGGATGAAAATGGGGTGCCTAGGTCTGATCTTTGGGGAACGCCCACAGGAAGGTGTGTCAGGGAGGAGGTGCTGGAGTGCCATGAGAAGAGAAGGAGCGGGCAGAGAGATATGGTGTCCTTGAAGCCAAAGCGGGGAAGAATTTGAATGAGGTTGGCATGAGGAAGAGTGTCCCAGGCAGCTGAAGGGTCTAGAAGGATGTGAATGGAGGGGCTGTAAGAGCAGAAGTGGCGACCGAATGGGTGACATTGTTGTGCACAGTCTCAGTGGAGTGTTTGGGCCAGAATCCTGATTGAAAGGGGGCAGAAAGTCTGTTTTTTCCGAAGTAGTTCAGAAGAATTGTTCTGCACAGGCACTAACGTGCCTTGAGAGCGGAGAACGGATATCCGACTTAATAGATTCAGGTCAGAAGTTGAAATGGTTGAAGAAAGGGAACACAATAATCTTTTTGCAGCACACTTCTGCAATCACTTGTCCTCTAGTTCCGAAGTCTGTAAAAGGGAAACTATTTAGGAGTTTCTGCATATTTTTCAGGGGTTCTGCTCTGGCCGTAAGTCAATTGGAAGAAAAAAGGAAAGCCTGAGGCTGCACACTTGCACCACAAACCACTGGTCATAAAAGGTGAGGAAGCGTCAGGATAAGGACAGAGGAGGGCCATCTTATGGACTTTGGGTCTAGTGGGGCAGCCACCTTTGAGTCCCCTCCGAATCACAAAATGAAGGGATCCAAAATCTCTGGTCATGCCGCTCCCACAAATGCGTTCACAACCCATACCTTGATATGCTGTTCCACAGTCCCAGTCCCCTTACCCTCTTCAGACTTGCTGGAATCAGAATAATAGACAAGTGGCATTTCAAGGGTAACATTTGGCTTTTGTGTAGGCACCGGGAAGGCATTTGCCACGCACTCCCTTTATATTGGTACCACCGAGCCATACAATGGCAACAGCTGGAAAATGATGTGAGTACCGGGGCATATGATAGCGGTTCCTGAAAAATGCCTACGTAACAGCTATACGCAAGCCAAAACTGTTGCCTTTGCCAATGCTTGTTCTTAGCAGGCCTTCAGCGCAAGGATGTGCGTACTGTAGTGCTTTTAAATCACGTGACTGAAGGCACACTTGGTAAAGAAATGTTTATTGCACCAGTAACACATTAGAACTGAAATCAAGCCATTAACTCTCAGAAGACTGTTTACAAAGAACACTGGCAGGCACACTTTGATGTTACAGTTTGATAAATCTAGGTCAATGAGATGCTAGGAAGATGTGTTTTATGCGGGATGGGGCTGGTAGTAGGTGGCAATAGACATTGGGATCAACATGGCCAAGGACAGTCAAAGGGTGGGTAAAATAATCTAACAAAACGCGCAGGCTGTATAACCCTCCTCACGTCCCATCTCCCTTCATTCTGTACTCCAAAGCAATAGGGTTGGCTTATATGTGGTGCTTTATTGCCAGCTAATAGCTACAACTGAAAGAAGGCAGTCATGAGGAGGGTGTAGTTTTAGAAGCAAGACAGAGAACAGTAGCCATGTGAAAAAGGTACACATAACTAGCATAGACAGAGGACTCATAGTAGCCTACTGTTAAAGTGCTCAAGCATGCAGACAGACTGAAAGCACTGGGAAAGGCACACATACCAATGGCTAGAAGTGATAGGGGATATACATTAGAAGCTACCAGAAAGGTGCATGTGTGCTAACATAGACTGAGAGTAGAAGAGAGATAGGCATTTGAAGTTGTATTGCTATTAGTACATATTGTGGTGTCCAACCAAACACATCTCTTATTGAAATCCAGCCAGGAGCATTATTTCTCCCTCGAATTGCACATGCTTGGTATTCATGTATAATCGATGGCAACACATTACTCATACGATTCACCATTCTACATTAAGTTACGTTTTGAGTCTCCAATTTCTTAAATCTGTTTTGTCACCTTTTAAAAAAAATAATGAATGTAAACCCTCTCCAAAAAATGCAAAATGTACATGACCTTTAACAAATGTTCTTTATGTCCATAAACACATCAAGCAGGCCATTAGGCAGGACATGTCAGAATACTTCATACAATTATTTTGGTATAGTAGTTCTAACTGGTGTTTTCCCATTTCAAAATGGTCGTAATGAACCGGACAGTTCTTCTTCAGAAAATTAGCTCATCAGTGTTTTTTTCTGGTCCATTGGTAAGATATTATTTAAAACACACCAATCTTCTTGAAACAGGTTTCCATCTATCTTCTTAACATCAGATCGTTTGTCATAAACGTGTTTGGAAATGTCACACATGTGTTGGGCTTTTATTCGAACAATACATTGTTCATCTTTCTACCCTGTAATTAAATAAAGAGACTGTAACGTTTTGCATTCTGATCAATGAAATAGATTCTGCTTAATCCCATAATGTGTTTACCCTTCTCCATTTCTATAATCGATTCCACTTCTTGCCTTACCTTAAACCCAGCTTTTAATAAATTATACAATCTTTGCAATTTATGTTTCAAGATAACTTGATTCTTCCAATCCAAGTAAAATGTCTGTTGTCCCTTCTTCTATTTTTTAGCTTTTGTCGAGTAGAAGCTGTACATTGAAATTAAATTCCAAATTCAATTGCAATAAGAATTACAGGAGCAACCGAGCTTTTAGAGCCTTCTATTTTTCAGAAGCAAAAGTAAAATCAATTCGAGGTCTACAAGATCCCACGAGAGAGCTCCTGCCTGCCCTGGAACAGTGGGATCCTCTGACGCTTTATCCAATGGAGTCACTCCAGGCTTGACCTGCTCCCATGTGCACACATTAAAAGCCTGCGTTAAAATGACACCTTGGCGAGTCAACACGGAAGCTTTTCATTCTGATAAATGGGCATATCTCTCACCTTCTGCTGGAGCAGCATCCACATTCATTAAAGTCAAATCAGCTCCTAAACAATTGAAATCCATTCTTAACATTCTCCTTTCTTTCAACACATTCGGATGTAATGATATTCAATTTTTCCGCTAATATGTCAACTCCACTATTTCTATTTTCATGTGACCATGACAAGAAAGAAAGCCCATTCCTTCAAGCAAAATATCTCTGCATTAGTTGAATTTAAATATCTCATCACTATATCATATTATCTGGAACTTTTCTGGCTTCGGACATTCAAGGTCAAAATTTGTAAGGCCATAAGAATCCCCAATGTGCAACATATCCTTTACATTAGACCAATCAGGAAGAAAAGTACATCTGTACTGCATCTTAAAAACATGTCACATCCATATCCAATAAAACATTTTCACTCGCTACATGTTCCAACCTGGCATATACTTTAGGAACACATGGGCTCACGGCCACCGAAAATCGACCACATTGGTCAACTTTTTATTAACTCCTCAAACCAACTCCACTTGCTCTTCAACACTTGACTCAGATCAGGAAACTACCAATGCACAACCATCTTTTTAAATGTTCTTTTGATGCCTAGTGGTAGCCACATCATCAGCATCTCCCTTATCCCTTTCATATATAACTCACCCACTCATTGTTCCCATTTCACCCTCCTCCGTTTCATTCTGTTTTCCTCCACCGTGACCAGCACATATCTCTCACGCTCATTCAGATTTACTTTCACTCGCAACAACCATGCCCTCCATAGCTATCAAAAACCTCTTCACTTTCATGCGTTCACAGTATTTATAAAATGATCCTTACATTTCTGTCAAGCTTATTCATTCTCAGTTTCATATGCTACATTTTGAAAATGTTCTGTAGTCGCCATAGTAGCTCGTGAGCATCTAAGGGCATTCACAAATGACATTGGCAATCTTTCTACAAATGATCTGACCTAGCCCACAAATTGCATGTCTCAAACACCTTGTTCTCTTTTGCTAAATCACCAATCTGCTTGCAATTTGAACGCATATTTCTTTGGCACTCAACTGCAACATGTCCAACCTTTCCGCATATAGGACAAACTTTCAACTTGATTCAGACCCAACTCTAACAGTGAAGGTAAATGCTTCAAACCACTTGATTCATTATTATCCATTGCCAAATTAACATAAACTCGCCAGATACAATCCCATATAGTATCCTCATCAGACACTTTAAACACATTTGACACCCTATGCTCATTCCTTTTAATGTGGCGTTCATCTCACGTTACAGGAGCTGGAATTGGGGATAACGGCCCGGCAGCGCAAGTTATCAGCCCGAGGGAAGCAAGGGTGGATAACGAGGGCTCTGTGCCGTTATCCCCTCTTCCAGGGGCTGGAATGGGGGATGAAGGCCACTAGCACCCCGGGCTGCCAAAGCGGTAACCCGGGGTGCTTAAACAAAGGAGTTTCCTTCCTAAAATGGGACACGCGCAGCATTCCGCTGTAGGAAGGAAAATCATTTTCCAAGATGGCCACCAGGAAAAGGGAAGGTGGGGCTCTGTACAGAGCCCCTCTTCCCTTTCCATGGCGGCCTGCGGGAGCCGAAAGGAAGGAGCAGATGCTGCAGCAACTGCCACCACCGAAATAAGGTAAGTAGGTGCGTGGCAGGATTAAAAAAAGAAAAAATGGGATGTAGGGTGGGGGGAAGATGGCGGCGAGGGGAGCCGGCCACCAGGCAGCTTGGAACACGGGCTTGTACAGCCGGTTCAAGCTTGCGTTCCTAACCACCTGATTCGCTGGCTCCCCCCTGCCGCGTGCTTATGATACACGCATGCTCTGAAACAGTCTTATAATACAGTATTAAAATAATAACCTTTTTATTCATTTCTATCACGATTTCACATTAAAATACTGTGCACAGTGTTCATTCTAAACCTTCCAGTCATCAGCTTTCTGTTTTTCAAGTCTCCCAGAGTGAGCCAGGTATGCCCAGATGTAGGTCCCAAGCTTGCCATACCTTCAGTCCCAAGCTTACCTAGCCAATGGGCCTGAAGCATGCCTGAGTTTGCTTTTAGTCCAGAGCAGAAGGGATGTGACCTAGCAGTTTGGGCTTGATTACTCCTATTGCCGAGGACCATGCCTGATTTGTATATGGGTGTTCCCCTTTCTCTAATGGCTTGACAGGCTGAACACTATTACCTGGAGAGCAATGACAGAGGTTAAGCATCATTCAAAACCTTGCAGACTTCTTTTCGATTTTGGAAGTCTCCCAGAGGGGGTCGGGTAAACCCAGATGTGGGTCACAAGCTTTCCATGCCTAAAGACCCAAGCTCATCTTGCTAATGGGCCTGAAACATTTTTGGGGTTCCATGCAACATGCAATCTCCTGTAGAAGGGATGTGACCTAGCAGTTTTGACTAGACTGCTGTTATTGGGGAGGACCATGCCTGATTTGCATATAGGCATCCCGCTTTCTGTAATGGCATGGCAGGTTGAACACAAGTGTCTGGGGGGAGGGGGGTATGCCAGAGCAATGCCAGAGATTATAATTAATTGAAAGTCTTCCAGCAATCTCTTTTCTTTTTTGCACCAATCGGGAGCAGGAACCAGTGGCAGAATTCTGATAAGGGACAAACCAACATTAGCACCCTTATGGGGGGAACAAGCCAATTGTCTTGGATTGTGGGCTGAAATCTATGATCTCAGCCTGTGTTCCATGCTGCCTGATGGCCGGTTCCCCCCACCACCATCTACCCCCCACCCTCTGTCCCCATTTATTTTTTTTCTCACCATTCTCACCCCCCCACTCACCTCATATTGGCTTTGGTGAGTGCCCCAGCCGCTTCTTCCTACTGGCTCCCGGAGGCCGCCATGGCAAGAGAAGAGGGGCTACGTACAGAGCATCACCTTACCTTTCCATGGTGGCCATCTTGGAATGGTATTTCCCTTCCGCGATTGAGAAGCCAAAGGCATCCCATTCGAGGCATGAAAATACTTTAAACTAGCACCGTCTCAGCATTTGGGACGGGCGCTTATGGCGCTAACCCCCCCGTTCCAAGTGCTGAAATGGGGGGTAACAGCCCAATGCCCTCGTTATAGGTGCTCGCTTTGCTCGGGCCTACAACTCGGACTGCCGAGCAGTTAACCCCCGTTCCAGCCCTTGGCACCGGGGGTTAACGCCACATTGAAAAATGCCTACGATTAAATGCAGCGAACAGGCAAACAGGAGACACCACGACAAAAAAAAAACTGGAGAAAGTGAAAAAAGAAACATCAGAGGAAAAGAGCACTCAGGAGGAATTCCAGCAGGAGGTAAAACTACTGAAGAGACAATAAAACTAGTATGCCAAGGCATGCAAAAAGATCCAGGACAAAAGCGCCTTGTTCGTGGTGATTGCAACATGAATTTTAATTTCAACTATGATGAGATAAATGCCCTCTAATTACACGTGTTTCGGCCCCTAACTGCCTTTTTCAAATTAGGGCTGGTGTAATCAAAACTGGTGCAAACTTAAATAAACAGCACAAATATGTCGCATCATACACATTCAAGGCAGAGATATAAAAGCAAAACAGTAAACACATTTTCAATATCATGGTATAAGTACAACAATATGATTGTGTAATTGCCAGATCACAAAAGTTCATTGTTCAGTTACAAAAAGAAAAATACACACAAAAAAGATAATAATATTGGTTATGTGGGGAGAGGTAAAGTGGAGAGACATACAAACAAAACAAGAGACAAAAGAAAATTAATGCATTAGTCTTGGTTGTCCTATCCAAATAGTGTACAATTAGAAACCACGGCTAATTCTTGTCAAAAACGTACCCAAACCGGGGGTCATTGACTTCTCATTCAGGAATAGTATATTGGGTCAAATCCCATTCATATCTATATAATTCCCGAGAGAAAGATATAAAATTCTCTTTAGGCTCCTAGTTATTAAACTTCAAGAGATTGCACTCAATATTGTTACGTTAAAAAAATTAAGTGTCATTGTGCATGTTATATTATGATTGTAATGCAAACGCTGCATTGCTCCTCCTTTTTGTAAGGTGCAATGTTGCTTTCTGGTTAGTTTCCACGTCAATTCAATCGCAATTATGCGTCTCATCCAAAACGAAATTCTCATTATCTATCATCTGCCCATTACATGTCCCCACATCTTTAAACACCGTATTGTGAGAACACTGATATGCCTTGACAGTAAAAGCCACTTACTCAGAAGGAACAGAAATCTCTCACATCGGCTGCACTCGTTCAGTCGAGCGCCATCTTGGAACCTAATTTAAAGGTTCCCATGGCTACCCGACGCCAACTTTACCGCTTCGCCCTGTTGCTTGGCAACAGGCGTGCAAGCAGTCTAAACTGCATGCTCTGATTGCGGTTGCCTAAATTAACTCATTTAGTTACTCGTTTGATTGTTACCATATACCGCTTAGCCCCATTACTTAGCATGTATCTATAAGTTAATTATTCTGTTTATCTTGGTCTGAATTAACTCATTTAATCATTAGGAAAGTGAAATTACCGAATATGTCAATAATTGTTGTTGTGCTTCGAAATATAGGTGCTATTTCATATTTACTGTATAATTACCTTAATCGTGTAGGTACACTGGTTAGTGCGTGGTAACACAGACATTGTGTTTCTGGTTAATATAAAATGGATCTAGTAGAAATTATCCAATTAAAGAACTGTAACGAAAACATGTTTTAGGAAAAAGAGAACATATTAGTGCATACCGTTATTATTAATGAGTACCGTTGCAATAGTTGAGACAGTAAGTTCCATTCCAGCTATGCCAACATTTATATCTTCCAATGCCTATACCACCACAAATCTGAAATCACATATGCAACTAGTTTCAACCACATAAATAAAATTAAGTGCATTCAAGTCATTATAAAAATGATACCATTTCTGTGTCAAGATTTAACCCGAGTACCGTTGCATTAAAGAAACAAATAATTGTAGCTTCTGCTTGGCGTATGCGCAGTCACGATCTCCTCCCCCCTTATTCATAGTGACATGCTTTAAGCCAACAAACTGTATGTCAGCCTTATTGTCCAACTGGTGATTCTGTTGCCAATGCACTGCCAGGGGTAGGGTCGGGTCTTGACTGCCAATTTTAGCGAGATGTTCTCGAATTCTAATTCTAAGCTCTCTTTTGGCGCTACCTATATACAGTTTTTTACACGTACATTTAACAGCATAGACAACATACTTTGTTCTGCAATTGATCATTTGTTTAATCAAAAATGTTTTTCCATTATGGCCCTCCAGGCTTTTGATTTTGTCTCCTGCAAATTTGCACATTGTGCAGAAGCCAAATTTCCTGAAGCCTGGTTCCATTTTGGTCAGCCAGTTTGTTTCTTTATTTATCATTGTATCTGGTAACATGGATGGGCAGATAATAGTTTTAAGGGTCTTTGCTTTCTTGAAAATAATATTCGGACTCCCATCAATACATTTGGTCAAATGTTCGTCTGATTGTAATAAGTACCAGTGTTTTTTAAGGTTTTTCTGATTAGTTGTCATGTCACGTGGGAGACCGGAGTCTGCCGCTCCCTTTTCCTCCTGGCGAGTCTACCCGCGCGTTCGCGTCTGGGGACTCGCCAGGGGAGGAGCGTTGGGTGTTGGGCCCGGCGGCCTACGCAGGCCTGCGCGGGAGACCTCTGTCGCGGTTCTGCGCATGCGCCGTGGACTGGGCTCGCCTCCTTGGAAGGGCTTGCCTTCCAGGCCTCGTTGTGGGTTCGCCGGTGCCCGGAGACGAAGCGGCTTGCATTCCAAGCCTCTCGGGCGCCGGCGACCCATAAAAGAGGCCACGAATCGATGCAAGCCGCGTCTCAACGCGGTTTGCTTCGCTTCGCTTTGTTTGTTCCTGTGCTCCTGTACTTACCTGGGTCCAGTCCTGGGCCAGCCTTCTACCTTCCTGAGACCTGCCCTGAGCCTGCCTGTTTACCCTTATCTGGGTCCTGCCCTGGGCCTGCCTGTTTACCCTTACCTGGGTCCTGCCCTGGGCCTGTCTGTTTACCCTTACTTGGGTCCTGCCCTGGGCCTGTCTGCTTACCCTACCAGGGTCCTGCCCTGAGCCTGCCTGTTTACCCCTACCAGGGTCCTGCCCTGAGCCTGCCTGTTTACCCCTACCTGGGCCCTGTCCTGGGCCAGCCAACTACTTACCTAGGACCTGCCCTGGGCCTGCCTGCTACTCTTACCTGGGTCCTGTCTTGGGCCTGCCTGCTCACTCCTGCCATAATCCCGTCCAGAACCTGCCAATCACTTACCTGGGCCCTGCCAAGCAACTCTTCCAGGTCAACTCTGGGTCCGCCTACTCGGCTCCTTTTAGGGCCTGACTGCTAGTTATATCTGGTCTCCCTCATTCCTGTCTGCCTGCTCCTGTCGGACCACCAGCATCTGGCAAGATCTTTTCTTTCTGCGGTATTGACCTGTCTTGCCGCGTCGGACATTTTGACTACTACTGCAGTTCTTGAGCCTCCGGAGTATTGTCATCGGACTTCATCTTGCCAGCAATCTTCACCTAAACTTTGGCCTTACCAGTCTGTGCTTGCACAGTCCCACTGTCACAGTTATCAGAAGAGTGCCTTCGTGACATTGGGAGTCGGTCCATCCTCCACCCATTTCTAATCGTGGGTGGTGGAGAGGCTGGTTCTTCGTGCCACTTGTTCATCTTTTCACGAGCTCCAGACTGGCGACCTCTGCGAGATCGACCTCCAAGACATCAGGTACGCGGCCCTCTCGGGCTTCCCAACTTGACAGATTGAGACGCCTGCCTTCTGACCTGGAGATGGATGATACGCAAGACATGCGGAATGAGTTACTAGCTCTCAGGGCCGAGATGACCGGCCTGCGCCAGGAGAATCAGACGTTATGCCAGATGATAACCCAAGGAGCGCCTAGTACCTCTCAGGTGGAGGGATCTTTGGCTCACACTACACCTATCAAGTTTGATGGAGACCCGAGACGGGTGGCTGAATTTTGTAATCACTGTCGGATACATTTCCTTTTCAGATCTACTTACTTCAACAATGATAGGGCCAAGATCGGGCATATCCTGGGAAATCTAATTGGAAATGCGTTAGCCTGGGCAACTCCGTTTGTAGTTACAAACAGTCCCATTTTGAACGATTTTGCTGCTTTTGAAAAGGCATTCCTTGAGGTGTTCCAGACGCCTAATTTGGCCTCCGCTGAACAGAATCAACTGATGGATTTACAAGCAGGGAAGCGCTGACATTATAGCTTACATCAGCCGCTTCCGACTTTTGGCTACCGAGGACGAGTTACTCCATATCCCCGAACCAGAGAGCCTCCAACAGTTGATTGATCAGGTGCTCCGTATTGACCAGAGATTAGCCGAACGAAAGGCTGAGAGACGTCGGCTTGAAAGAAACAGTCCCAGGACGTCCAGTTTACCCGCAGGTTCTTTCGGTCCTACTGAATCTGGATCGGAGCCAATGCAACTGGGAGCCATAAGAGGTCCATTGTCTGAGGAAGAGAAGAAACGGAGGAGGTCTTTACGTTTATGTCTTTACTGTGGAGCAGCCGGGCATTATCTCGGTACGTGCCCATTGCACCCGCAGAAGAAGAAGTCGGGAAACTAGGAGACCTGTCGTGTACTGGAAGGGCAACGACAGGTCTCAATCCATCTTCAGACCCTTCAGTTGTTTGTTCGATTCGTCTTCCCATGCAACCAGCAGTGTTACAGACCTTGAAGATCCAGATTAAGTTGCCTGACAAGAATTTGGAAGTATTAGGCCTGTTGGACAGTGGGGCTTCCGGCAACTACATCGACGAGACATTCGCCTCCAGACACAAGATACCATTAATTTCCAGACACATTCCTTTAACCGTGGAGCTCATTGATGGAACCCCCTTGTCTTCCGGGCCCGTTTGTCAGTTCACAGTAGGTCTAGTCCTCCAGATTGCGGACCATAGTGAAGAACTCGCCTTGGACGTAATAAAGTCCCCATCCTACAAAGTGGTCTTGGGGTTACCTTGGCTGCAATATCATAACCCGGTGATAGACTGGAGAACTCAGACTTTAACCTTTTCATCCACTGCTTGCGCTCAGAAATGCAAACTACCAGCTCCTACCCTGGCCGTTTCAACCTCCCTGGAAACATACGGCAGAGGGGTCAGTCTATGTTCCACGTCTCTGATTCCACAGGAATACATCGACTACGAACAGGTATTCTCTGAGCCTGGCGATATACCTCTTCCTCCACATCGTTCCTTTGACTGTTCCATCGAATTGCTGCCAGACTGTGTCATCCCCCATGGGAAATTGTATGCCCTAACACTAGACGAAAAGCAGGTGCTTCTGGAGTACTTGTCAGAGAGTCTACAAAAAGGATACATAGTGCCGTCTAACTCGCCCGCAGGATTCCCCATGTTTTTTGTAAAGAAGAAGGAAGGCACTTTGAGACCCTGTATTGATTATCGGCAACTGAACGATATGACAGCAAAAGATCGTTATCCATTACCTCTGATCCGCAGTATCCTTGAATCCTTGCATACTGCTCGGGTCTTTTCCAAACTGGACTTACGCGGAGCTTACCACCTGGTACGTATCAAGAGCGGGGACGAGTGGAAGACAGCCTTCAAGACACCATTCGGGCATTTTGAGTATCGAGTCATGCCTTTTGGCCTATGCAATGCCCCTGCTGTTTTTCAACGATTTATGGACAACATCTTCGGCGATCTACTTGGCTTATCCGTCTGGGTGTATTTGGATGACATCCTGGTTTTTTCCAAATCCTTTGATGAGCACGTAGAACATGTTCGTGAGGTCCTCTGTCGGTTGTCCATTAATAATCTATTCGCCAAGGTGGAGAAATGCAGCTTTCACCAATCCAGCATCGAGTTTTTGGGGTTTGTGATTAATCAGGAAGGAATTGGGATGGATCCCAAGAAAGTGCAAGCCATACAAGAATGGAAACCTCCTTATGATATCAAGTCCCTTCAACGCTTTCTGGGATTCGCTAATTTCTACAGGCGCTTCATCCCTCAATTTTCTCAGATCTCTGCGCCCCTCACCAGGCTAACCAGCTGCAAAATCGCTTTCTCGTGGGATTCCGAGGCTTCTCAGGCTTTCGACATCTTGAAGTCAACCTTTATGGCAGCCCCGATTCTGCGCCATCCACAGGAGGAGCTACCCTACATTGTGGAGGCCGACGCTTCCAGCTTCGCAGTCGGTGCTGTCCTCCTACAGAAAGACCCGACTACGTTGGTTGAACATCCAGTGGCCTATTTTTCTCGTAAACTGAATCCCAGCGAAAGAAATTATGCGGTGATCGAAAAGGAACTGTTGGCTATTAAGACCGCATTTGAGGAATGGAGACATTTCCTTCTCGGAGCTCGCTTTTCCGTGGAAGTACGGACAGATCATCGCAATCTGCAATACCTTCGCTCCTTGCAATGTCGAACTCCTCGTCAGGCCAGGTGGGCCTTCTTCTTTTCTCCATTTGAATTTCATGTTACTTACATCCCGGGAACCTCCAATTTGAAAGCAGATGCACTTTCTAGATCCCTAGGGAATGTGGAAGAGGCGTCCTGCCCAGCTCAGCCACTGATTTCCCCTCAACATTTCTTGCTGACTTTGTCTCCTCACCTTGAATCCATCGTGGACGCCACTCGAACTGATCCCGAAAGAGCGACTCTTCTCAGTCGTCGATTTGTGCCTGAACAAGATGGGCTTTTGTTTTTTCGAAAAAGGCTGTATATTCCTAAGGGAGCTATTCGGAATGGCATTTTGCATGGATTCCACGATTCGCCTATAGGAGGACATCGTGGGATAAGAGCCACACGGGAGTTGATATCCCGACAGTTTTGGTGGCCTGGTTGGGCTACCGAAGTCCAGAAGTATATCGAAGCTTGTCCAATTTGTGCCCAGTGCAAAATACCTAGAAAACGTCCGTTGGGATTGCTGGTACCTACTGAAATAGCACCTTACCCATGGCATACCATCGCCACCGACTTCATTGTGGATCTACCTCCTTCAGAAGGGTTTACTTGCATAATGGTGGTAGTGGACAGTTTCACTAAGCTAGCCCATTTCATCCCATTTCAGAAGATCCCTACAGCAACCCAGATGGCTTCAGCGTTCCTGCATGAAATCTACCGGTTACATGGTCTACCTGAGAAGATCATTTCAGATCGAGGGACCCAGTTCCTCTCTTTATTCTGGAGCAAGGTGTGTGGTCATCTGGGAATTCATAGGGCTCTAAGCTCGGGCTATCACCCACAGACCAATGGGCTCACCGAAAGGACCAATCAAACTTTGGAAGAGTACCTCCGCTGTTTTGCTAATGCTACTCAGTCCAACTGGAAAGCTGGTTTAGATCTTGCAGAAGTGTCTTACAACAATACAATTCACGCTTCCATTGGAGTCAGTCCGTTCTTCTGCTCTACTGGTCTACATCCTCGATTGATGCCTTTTCATCCGGTTCCTTCCAGTACAGTCCCATCTGCTGATGGCTATGTCACTCACATTCAGAAACAACAGGAACTAGCACGCAAGATCCTGAGAGAAACCAAAGATCGGATGAAGATACAGGCAGACAGGAAGAGGAGTGTAGAACCAGATTTTCAGGAGGGAGACAGGGTGTGGCTATCCTCAAAGAACCTGCCGCTTCACAACCTGCCCGTCAAAATGGCTCCCCGATTTTTTGGGCCCTTTTCTTTATTACCAAGCGGCTGTCCTCTGTAGCCTTCCGTCTCCGATTACCCCCTTCTTGGCATATACACCCCGTTTTCCATGTGTCCTTGTTGAAACCCTACGTGGTCGATACCTATGGCCGCACCTGTCCTCGCCCGGCCTCTGTCCTGGTGCAAGGCGTTCCAGAGTTCGAGGTTCACTAGATTTGTGATGCCCGTTATCGCAGGGGGGTACTCCACTATTTAGTTGATTGGAAAGGGTACCCGGCCTGTGATCGTACCTGGGAACCGCACCGGCACGTGCATGCCCCCCGTCTGGTACGTGAATTCTATAGACGGTTTCCTTGGAAACCTGGGGCCCCGGGACTTCCTGGGAGGGGGCATAGTGTCATGTCACGTGGGAGACCGGAGTCTGCCGCTCCCTTTTCCTCCTGGCGAGTCTACCCGCGCGTTCGCGTCTGGGGACTCGCCAGGGGAGGAGCGTTGGGTGTTGGGCCCGGCGGCCTACGGCGAATGCGCGGGAGACCTCTGTCGTGGTTCCGCGCATGCGCCGTGGACTGGGCTCACCTCCTTGGAAGGGCTTGCCTTCCAGGCCTCGTTGTGGGTTCGCCGGTGCCCGGAGACGAAGCGGCTTGCGTTCCAAGCCTCTCGGGCGCCGGCGACCCATAAAAGAGGCCACGAATCGATGCAAGCCACGTCTCAACGCGGTTTGCTTCGCTTCGCTTTGTTTGTTCCTGTGCTCCTGTACTTACCTGGGTCCAGTCCTGGGCCAGCCTTCTACCTTCCTGAGACCTGCCCTGAGCCTGCCTGTTTACCCTTATCTGGGTCCTGCCCTGGGCCTGCCTGTTTACCCTTACCTGGGTCCTGCCCTGGGCCTGTCTGTTTACCCTTACTTGGGTCCTGCCCTGGGCCTGTCTGCTTACCCTACCAGGGTCCTGCCCTGAGCCTGCCTGTTTACCCCTACCAGGGTCCTGCCCTGAGCCTGCCTGTTTACCCCTACCTGGTCCCTGTCCTGGGCCAGCCAACTACTTACCTAGGACTTGCCCTGGGCCTGCCTGCTACTCTTACCTGGGTCCTGTCTTGGGCCTGCCTGCTCACTCCTGCCATAATCCCGTCCAGAACCTGCCAATCACTTACCTGGGCCCTGCCAAGCAACTCTTCCAGGTCAACTCTGGGTCCGCCTACTCGGCTCCTTTTAGGGCCTGACTGCTAGTTATATCTGGTCTCCCTCATTCCTGTCTGCCTGCTCCTGTCGGACCACCAGCATCTGCCAAGATCTTTTCTTTCTGCGGTATTGACCTGTCTTGCCGCGTCGGACATTTTGACTACTACTGCAGTTCTTGAGCCTCCGGAGTATTGTCATCGGACTTCATCTTGCCAGCAATCTTCACCTAAACTTTGGCCTCACCAGTCTGTGCTTGCACAGTCCCACTGTCACAGTTATCAGAAGAGTGCCTTCGTGACATTGGGAGTCGGTCCATCCTCCACCCATTTCTAATCATGGGTGGTGGAGAGGCTGGTTCTTCGTGCCACTTGTTCATCTTTTCACGAGCTCCAGACTGGCAACCTCTGCGAGATCGACCTCCAAGACATCAGGTACGCGGCCCTCTCGGGCTTCCCAACTTGACATTAGTTGGTGATCTTTATTATATTGCGTTACAAACATATGTTTCATTTGATAATCTTCTGTAGGTTTTCCGTTGATCAGTGTATCCTCTTGTCGCAAGTTCTTAGTTCTTTCAAAAGCCTTCTATAGATACTTACTAGGGTAACCTCTTTGCTTAAATCTACTCCTCAACAGTTTACATTCTTGTTTGAACCCTTGATCATCTTGACAGTTCCTTCTTGCACGAATATATTCGCCATAGGGGATGTTTTGGATGGTGGTGCGTTGATGACAACTGTGTGCATGTAACACCGAATTCACATCCGTGGGCTTGCGAAATGTTCTAGTTTCCAGGTGATCCTCCTTAACATAGATGGTGAGATCTACAAAGTTTATAGCATCAGCATTGGATTCTCCTGTAAATTCAATCTCAAATCGGTTGTGATTAAGTCTTTCTGTGAATTCTTGTAGTGCTATTGTAGACCCATCCCAAATTAGGAAGATATCATCAATATAGCGGGTCCAAAGTTTGACATGGTCACTGAATGCTGTGTCTTGATATCCTATATGGTCCTCCAACATCCCCATAAAGATGTTTGCTAATGAAGGGGCATACTTGGTCCCCATGGCTACTCCCTTCCGTTGTTGAAAAAGGCAATTGTTGAAAGCAAATACATTCGAGTCCAAAGATATCTGAAGCATTTCTTTCACCATTTCTATTTGTCCATAGTATGATGCAGAGTCATATTTGAAAGTATAGTCAATAGATGCTATTGCCCATTTGTGTTGTATGGACGTATACAATGCTTTAACATCAAGTGTCGCTAGTAAGAAAGATTTCTGCCAAACAAATGTTTGAAGTAGCTGAATTAGGTTGGAAGAGTCCCGTAAGTAAGATTTGACTTGACTCGCTCGTGGTTTCAGAATTTCATCCAAATATTCCGATAAGTTCTCTGAAACCCACCCGATACCACTAAGTATAGGGCGGCCTTCCGTTATGTCTGAGTAATTTTATGGATCTTGGGTAAAAAGTACATTGTTGGCATTACAGGATTATGTATTATAAAGTAGGAGCGCTCCTCGTCCGGTATAAGACCCTTTCTGTGCCAACTAATAATTGCTTCTTCAATTTGTATAAGAATTGTTTGTCGATCTGATGCATTTAATTCTCTGTAACATCCAGGAGATGATAAATGGTTCAAGGCCATACACAGATAATCCTCCCTGTCCATAATCACGATGTTTCCGCCCTTATCGGCCTCTTTGACAACAATTGTGGTGTCTTCAGACAGAGATCTAAGGGCTAATCTTTCTCCTTTGGTGAGGTTATCATTGTAGTGTTGTCTTGAACTGTAATCCTTGTGAGCAGATAGTTCATAAAGATCTTGTGTGACCACTTTGTAAAAGGTCTCTATCACACTGTCCGATGACAATTGTGGATTAAATTTTGATTTAGTTTTTAATTCCTTAATACTCAAAAGATCTGGTTTGACTTTTAGTTCATGAAGTAGATTATGCATCTCAAAGTTTTCATCTTCTGTTAATGATCTTAAAATGAAGGTATCCTCTATGTCTTGTATCGTGAGCTCACAAGTGTGAAGAGACAAGTGTGGGAAGTCATAGCAGGAACAGAGGGGCAAAGAAACAGGGATCAATTCAGCAGCACAAGCAGGAACAGAATACATGAGCCTTGAGACCTGTTGCTCCCAGCATTAAGATTCCAAATAAGGTTTGGCTGCCAACACAGTTTGTGAAGACCCAGAAGTAGATGGATGCCATAATATTCTAAGACTCTTTCAGATGCCAACCGAAGACTGTCATCACCGGTGTCCATCTTGGAGTCATGAGGAAAACCGCAGTTCAAAGACTTCATCCCCTTAACTGTTGCAGTCTGAACTCACTGTAAACACTAGCCATCTTCCAACTTGGATAGGGCATGTCTAATAGCGAACATTGGCCGCAACATCCGCATACAGGGCCTTAATATCCATTTATTACCCTATACCTTCAAACCATGACAAACTCAATGTCGTTTTCTCTTCCTCTCCCTCAGTCTGTGTCTTAGTGCAAGAGCCTGTCTGAGTTCCTTCTCCCAATCTCCCTGATCGCGTCCTGAGATGTAAGGGGAGGAGGAGCTGAGCAGGGGAGCAGGGCAAGTAATGCATTGCTTGTACCCCATTGTCTAGAGCCACTCCAGAGTCACAGGCATCTTGAAGGTGCTTTGTTAGTGACGATTTAAAGTAGAATGAGAGCAACAGTGACAGAGGCATCTCCTAAGGTGCAGACCAGGATGTAATTTTGAGGCATACATTGTCATTGTGTGCGTCCTGTAAGCGTGTCACCCTTACACTGGGGGAACTTTCTGTCCAGGGCAGGTGTGGTAGATGCATGTACATTTTATAGGGGTTGCTGTATTTCTGACATACGTTGTAAGGGATCAGAATAATAGGTGGTAGAGACAAAATAGTGCAGGTTTTCTGCAGAAGAAGGTAGAAAACAAGAACATTGGGCTTCATTAGGAGTTTGGAGGTAGCCATGCCCTTATTAAGGGCATGGCTACCTCCAAACTCGGGTCTGGGTCCCACAAAAGGGGATTTACCGGGCAATTCTGACCTTGGAGGGCCCGGTAATTCCCTTTCTTGGGACCCGGACCCAGTCCGTCCCCATTCGCATTTCAGCAGAGCGGCCCCCACGAGCAAACTCGTAATGTTGCGGCATGGCAACAACGGCGCCAGTAGCACTAGCGGCGCCGTTGTTGCCTTACCGCAACATTTGTAATGAGGCCATTTGTTTGCTTGTACAAACATTGTAAAGTGGCTCTTTTATGAACTGTGCAATGCTCATTTCTAATGATCACTTGTAGTATACAGTGTATACATAATAAGAACATTGCATGTGTCTTACTGAGCAAAGCGCATTACCAAAACATAGAATAACTATTTACATTATTTCTATTGTAATCTTTTGAAAAACCGTCATTGTGCAGGGAAAGGGAACAAATAGCTTAAATGATGGTTCCTAGCTACTATGCATCAAACTAAGGAGAATTGTGGGAACACAAGAATGTACACAGATTATGTTTTTGAGAATTATATCTATGATAAAAGGGCAGTCTGATTGATTCACGAAGTACAAATTGCAAAATGGGATTGGCGCTTATTTCATTTTTCACAAACTCTTCTGGATATTGTAGTGTCTGTTACCATGCATCATATATACTCTTTCAACTGCCTCAGGGTTTGCATGTGAGGATACAATAGCTGCCACATCACAGAGACAATCCCAGCTCACTGAATTTTAGAAGAGGAGGGGCTGAGACGGGAAGCGTCACATTGTCTGTGCATTTGCTCCCATGGGAACTAACTATATATGCATAAATATGTATGTAGGATACGGTTGTGTCCAGAATGAAAAGCACATCAAAATACTACAATTGCAGCATGAAAAGAGAATACACATGATGCATGAACCACAGGAATAGCTGCATTATTCATGGTGACTGAACATGACTGTCCATGCGTATTTCTGCCTATCAACGTCAATTCTGCACTGTCAAGTTCAGCCAGGGGAGGCAGTACCGCTAACCTCAGAAACATGGGCATTAAATTAGCCACTAATATCCAGAATTCTTTGTGTTGTTTGTTTGGATTGCTGAGTGAATGACAGGCCTCACAGTCTGCCTTTGCCGCATTTGCTCATCCATCAAAAGACGTTTATACTTCTGCCTCAATGCATTCAATGTCTTGAGATGTGCCGCATTCGGAGCAGAGAGCAGAGCCTTCCAAGCTAAGTGCTGCGAGCAGAGCTCAGTGGCAATGCATTCTGAACCAAGCCAGGCTAGAGGCTTGATTGAAGAAGGGTCGAAGGAATACATGTTGGCGGTAAGCCGCTTTTCGCAAAAGCATTCTAGGCAAGTGGAAAAAAAAGCAAATGGCATGAGGTGTTGTGCTCTTCACAAGTTACACTTCATGGGTCGTACTGAGAATTTGCCAGAATGTGGTAACATGTTTGGATGTTCTCCATATGTTATCGATGAAGCGATTAAAAAAAACATATGCATGTTTACAGACAACATTACGCAAAAACTGTAAATGAGTCTCACATATTGAGATGACTTCCATAATCTATGTATTTATTTATTTATGTATGTATTTATTTATTTATTGCGTTTAGTTTAAAAAGAACATTCCAAGAGACATACAAATCTAGAAAATAAAACTGAAAGTAGAATAAACATATTGCTATCAATTCAAAGCTCAGGCACCCCTTTCCAAGCACTCACAGTTTGTACACTTAGTGCAATCTTATTTATTTTATTTTACAGTGCCTCTATTGTGTGTTTCATCAAAGTGCTTTACAATAATTAAATGAAGTTGGTACAAAAGTGATATTATGATGTACGAAACTATTACAGAGAAAAGCAGCAAAAAATAAACAAGAAAAAATAACGAGAAAAGAAAGAACAGGATACAGTGGTCGAGAAATCTCTGTAAACAGGAAAGGAGTAGAGTTAAATCAATGGCCCAACATCCCGAATAAGGAGCCAGAGAAAGTTCAATAGCCCAACATTCTTAATAAGGAGCCAAAGATGTATCAATGGTTTAACATCCTGAATAAGTATCCAGAGATGATTCAATGGCCAAATATCCTGAACAAGGAGCAGAGTTGAATCAATGGCCTAACATCCTGAATAATGAACCAGAGATGAAACAATGGCCCATCATCCTGAAGAAATCAAAAGCTACATAAACAAGCAGTCTGGAGGGAAAAGCCCGGTCAAACACATGGCAATTAACTACGGCCAAAATGGACCCAAACAAGTCATGGCAGAGCTGCACGGATCTGGGAAGGCTAAGGGTCAAATGAACAGCTAGAATATAAACCATATAGCAAAACCAGTAACAACAAAAGTCAGCGCTGTTCCCAAATCTCGTTTGGGATCAAATAAGAAATGTTAGTACAACACATTCTTATTAATAAACTCACCAAAAATAAAAAAAGAACACATTAGCAACCTATATTCAAGTTTGGCAAAAAGAGAAAAGGAAAAGTAGGTAAGATTAAAGAGAAGGCTGAGGAGAGGGAGAGATGGGGTGAAGGAGAAGGTTCAGCCGGTATGGAGTAGGCAATGGGAAAAAAGAAAACAAATTACCAGCATGAAGGATGTTACCAGAGGGACAGGGTTAGGCCCATTGCATGCCAAGTGCCCTATCAAATACCCCACGACTGCTATCTCATGTAGTTAATGGCTCACATTCCTGGCGATAGTCATTATAGGTAAGTTACAGCCTCACGTGACGAGGGACTGAATATTTGAAAAGCAAAGGTAGGAAAGTGCACAAATGCATCTTAATCTGCAAATTACTCAAAACTGCGAAAGATAAAAAGAGCATTCTTTAATGAGCCAGTGGCCTAGTGCATTGTTTCTAGAACACATGCGGCACCTGAATTGCCTCTAGGTGCTTTCAATTGTGGTTTATATTTCCGGCAAGGACTGGCCTATTTGATGCAATACTTTGTGTGTTGAATTATGCCAGCACAAACTATAGTCCGAACACATGGGAGATTTAGACCTCCTTCCATCACACTAAGAAAAACATGCGTTGGCAATGCCAACAGTTTAGTCTTTTGTATAGGCATGTAAAAGGAACTTTCCAGGCACAACCGTAGTGCTATTAACTGGCCATTGATGTTAACAGGTGCAAAAAGGTGCGAGTACCTGGGCATCTAATATCAGTGGCTGGCAAATGCCTAATACTTATACACGAGCCAAAACTGTTGGCTTTGCCAGTGATTGTTGTTAACAGGACTTCAGTGATGATAAACAGCATGCTTATGAATCGAGTGGCTGAAGGCAGAACTGGTAAGGCATTTTTATTACGTCAATAGCATGCATATAGCTCTGATTAAGTCATTAACTCTCAGATGACAGCTTTGATAAAACACTGGCAGGCACTTCGAGTGAAAAGTTTGAAGGTAAAGCTTGCTTAAAGAGTTCCCATGAAGTGGTGTTTGGGGCGCGAGGCGCGAGGGGGAGGAACTGGGTGGGAATGGCCATAGAGATTAGCATGGCTATGGGCAGTGAATGGGTGGGCAAATAACCAAACAACACACCTACAGACTGTGGGCATCATTACGAGGAGGGCGGTAAGGGGTTAACGGTGCCATTAAAGGTGTCGGAACCGTCAACCCCTTACCGCCCCATTACGAGGTCTGCTTGCGCGACCCGCTAAGGACGCCTGGTTTTACCTGGTTTTACCAGGCGTCCTTAGCGGGTCCCACAAGCAGACCAGGATGCAAACAACAGGCCCGTCATTAACGGGCCCGTTGTTAGCATCATCCCCATTGAGCCCTATCTGGGCTCAAATGGGAATGGGGATGTACCAGGTCTGGGTTCCCTGAATGGGGAAATACCGGGCCCTCCAAAGTTGGAATGGCCCGGTACTTCCCCATTCAGGAAACCCGGACCCAGTACTCGGAATGGAGGTAGCCATGCCTCAAAAAGCACACATTTGCCATTACTCCCTATCTGTACTCTAATGCAATAGTTTTGGCTTATGGGTTCTACAAGCGGCACCTAATAGCCCAAACAAAAAATCTCTCGGGTTGAACCCAACAGTCCATGACCAGTTACTTTGGATGTTAGGGATTTAAATGGACGGATGTTTGCTAGCGTGGAACACACTGCGCGTTAGCAACACTAGTTACCTCTTAGAATTAAGTTAAGCAAATCTCTAGCATTTTGCTGCCATGGATCAACTTGGGGCAGCCCAGGTGTGAAGCACAGAAAGTAACAAGCATTTGCAAAGCCAACAGTTTAGGTTTTTGTGTAGGTATGGCATAGGCATTTGCTAGGCACTGATACAAAGGTACTACCTGCCCATGAGATCGCAACAGCTGAAAAATTGATTGATTACCTGGGCATGTGATTTCACTACCTGGCAAATGCCTTTCTAATATCTCAAGCCAAAACTGCTTGCTTTGTCAGTGCTTGTTTTTCACAGGACTTCAGGGCAAGGGACAGATATAAATCAAGTGTTTATTTTTATTTTGCCAGTAGCAATTTACAGCTGCAATTAGCAAACTGCTTAGAAAAACATTGGCTGGCTAAAGCTTGATTTTTCTTCTTGATAGCGCGAGTTGGAAGAAATCCCAAGGGAGTGTGTTTTGGGCGGGGAGGAGCAAGGAGTGGGTGGGAATGGCCATAGGGATTTCGATGGCCATGGGCAGTCAATGGGGGGGTAAATACCCAAACAACATCCACTAGCTATGTGTCCTTCCTCACATGTCATCTCCCTCCTACGCCAATGCAATAGGTTTTAGTTTATAGGTGGCGCTTAAGCGCCAACTAATAGCCCAAACTAAAAATGGCTTGAGTGTGATCTCTGGCTGCCTTCTTCGACCTCTTACTCAGGGGTCACAAATTATCAAATGGGAAGCCAGTGCATCGTTTGATAGCCCTGGTGAGCCCTCAAATGACATTCATACATTACCCTAAATCCACGGAAAAACTATTTGTTTAAATATATCATCGTGATTTCAAATTGAAGCTTTTGAAGCCAGTAAGCTATCGCTGCAAGTTAAGTATTTCTCTTGGATAGTAATTAATTAATAAATTAACACCGAATCGCCAGCATAGTCGCCTTGGGGAATCTGCGATTGTCTGAGAGGGCGTACTTTGCTCCCACTCCAGCATCACAAGAACTTAGTCTTCAATACATTAGTATTCAGAGTTTCATATCCCAGCAATAGCAATGCATTAATACTGTTAAATTGGGTTGTAAAAACAGCCTCTATTACAGTGCTTCGAAGCAGCAGGAATCTTGCATGCCACGCTATATAAAAACATGATTTAAATCTTAAAATAACAATTAACCTTCAAGCAAATGCATTATATACTATACTTCGACCTGGAAACAGTCAGTGATTATCCCCGTACATGAAAAAGGAGACCGGGGTAGCCCCTCAAACTATCATTTGCTATCAATGTTAGATGCGTCCAGTAAGATATTCGCATCCTTGGTCCTAAAGGAATTGGAAACCTAGGTTACTACCAACCAGATCCTGAAACATGCACAGATGGGGTTCAGACCTGGGGCGAGCACAATGCATAATATCAGGGTGCTCGACCTGCTGATAAACAACACCACCAGCAGTAAAGGGTCCACGCTGTACATGGCTTTCATTGATTTCCGTAGTGCCTTTGACCAAGTGGTGCACAAAATTCTGTGGGCTAAGTTACAAGCCATGAATTGCCCTGGTTGGATCTTGCAGATCCTAACCATGCTTCATAGTGAAAACATCACCACTATCCGTCTAAACAATGAGGGGGGACTGTCCGCCCCTATTCGCATAAATAGAGGTGTAAAGCAGGCATGTGTGGCAGCCCCCATGCTCTACAACCTCTATATCTCGGATCTCCTCCCGTGCATGACAACTAAAGCAAACTGCCCCCCGAAGCATGGTGATCAACCTATTATTGGCATGCTTTATGCCGATGATCTAATACTATAAGATCGAACTACGTCTGGCATTAAAAGAATGCTAAATGAGCTGGCAATTCATGCAGCCCAGCTAGGCTTAACCATCAATCTTGATAAAACAAAGATCATTGCCATTGCTAGAAAGGGGCCAAGTCGTTCGGGTATCGACACTGCCTTGGGCTCGATTGCTATTACAGGATCCTAGCCCTATCTGGGTCTGGACTTTGACGCATCATCAAACTATGAGGCGATAATCACCCACAAAAAGCGGCCAGCGAAACTGCTCACCCTTCAGGCTAGCAAGTTTGCTAAGAGTACAGCAGGCTTTAGCAACTTGGGCATCTTAAAACTCTATCTACAATGCTTTGTTCCCTCTATCCTGTATGGTCTTGAGGCTCTAGCCATGCAGAATTTAAGGTGGTTAAATATCCTTGAGGGCCACTACTGGTGCACTGTTTTGGGGCTGCGCCCGTCTGGTCCTGTGCAGTACTTACAGCTAGAACTTGGCCATATTTCCCTAAGAGGCATGGCCCTGCGTGCGAGAGGCACTTTTTATCTAAAAGCCTGCTCGGCGCTGAGATGCAAACTGTTGGCTCAGTTGGGCATTAGCTTAGATACCGAGAAGCATCCTCGAGTCCACAACTTTAAACAGCTAAACGAATTACTCTTCTCTGAGATTGATTGGCCCTATACAAAAAAGAAAGATATCCCCTAAATCCATCTAAAAAAATCTTCTGAACATAAATTGAACAGATGGGATTGGAACTTGAACTACAACCATCTGTACAACTTGAAGGGTTATGGTGCAGTATCTCACGTCATTCACAGGTATCGGAAGCCACAATCTTAAGGCAGTTCATCTTAAGACTATGGACAAACTAGCTGCCGGTATTAGCTGTCACTGGA
Source organism: Ambystoma mexicanum (assembly GCF_040938575.1). Classification (NCBI taxonomy): domain Eukaryota; kingdom Metazoa; phylum Chordata; class Amphibia; order Caudata; family Ambystomatidae; genus Ambystoma; species Ambystoma mexicanum. The sequence goes on from NC_090923.1 coordinate 1,249,863,564, forward strand.
TCTCACCAGGGGGTAGCATTGGAACATAGGATCTGTCGTATTTGTGAAAGCCCTGGTGCCCTGGAATCAACAAGACATGTTTTGACTTTATGTCCTAAATTAGGACCACACTACATGACCTCCTTTGGGAAATGGGTTAACAGATACAAGGCTATAACTGGTGAACCTTTCTGGAACTTATGCTTAAAGTCTGAATCATTGGCATTCCATCTTGCCCTGTACAGGCTGTGAACACATATTAAGCCTCTTCGACTCCCTGTCTCAAATGCCTAAGGCTTGAGTTGAGCTGTTTGTATACCTGTCTAGCATTTCAGTTTTTACCCATCCAGCACTACGCCACATGGGCTGTTCATCACAATATCTTATGACATACTTTAGGATTATGTTTGATTTCTCTTATGTTTCTATGTTCTTATGTTTTTTCTGTATTTTATGCTTATATTTGTGTAAAGTCCTAATTGTGGATTATACCACAATAAAATAATTACTATTATTATATACTATTTCCAAGTTTTAATGACATGAATACATATTATCTTCTCTGTTTTTTATGTGTGTATATTTGAACACAGGTAGCAATGCCAGTTTACATTTTGTTTACTTGGCACTTTGTTGTCAGTTTGCAGATGAACAAACCACGTAGTCAACAGCCTACATTTTAGCCAGTTATCACCTTAGCTTATGCACACCTGCTAGATGATTGCCATTGTCCAGTATGCTCCATTGGCGCACACCGGCCAGTTTTAATATGTTGTGTAATGCCACAGCAGGTTTTACCTTCTGTTATTGGTGCTGGCAAGAAGGAAGGCTAATTCGGCCTGTGGTGGACTAGGCCATGGACACGCAGCCAAGCTACACTTTATGTATATACAATGCAGTAAAGGTTCTTCCCCAGGCAGTGACTTCTACTGGCGTGCTGGCTGGCTGATGTTGGCTGCTCTTACAGGCTGATACTATGCCAGCCAGCATGCAAGCCAAAAGTAGACAGGTCAGTGTGGATTCCGACACCCCTTCTCCCCGGGAACCTTCTTCTGGACCATGTGCATTGCTTATCGTAGTGCCGTGGCAGTGACTAATGTGTACTAATGTGTACTGGTTTTAGTGTATGAGCAGTGAATGTTGCCTGTTGTAGTTCCAGGGAAATGGCTACGTTCCCTGCACTTCATGCTCGCGCACCATCAGCTTTTGCACACGTGGACATACCAGCATACTGCCCACGTAGGTATAGGTGATAGGACTAACAGCCTCACAAACCTGCTAATTGTGCTGGTACTAACATCAAAACAATTAGTGCCGTTGTACCCGCGTCAGAGCGGAGCAAGGTTTTGATGCCAGGGGTGGCGAAGTGCTCCTCAGGGGGCTCAGGCACCACACCGGTCAGGTCGGCCACTACCATTTCCTTACTTTTTGCGGGTATAACTAGGAAGTGTTGATAGGGAGGCATACTTTTTTTCGTGCATTACGTCTGTATGGTGCAGCATTTATTTGGTGTTCAATTATACATTCAAACAACTGCTATCATTTCTATGTTTCAGCATTATTTTTCCTCCTTCAATGTCTTCAAACTGCTAATTGGAATGCTTAATATTCAAGTCAAAACTCGCAGGTTGTTCTACCTGATATATATTTTATTCATAAAACCTTACACTTCTACAAGCCACTTCTATTATCGGTTACACACCACGCATTTGTTATGGAGGGAACATCCTATTAAAATTTAATTTGAATTTGACAATGAAATCTAGAGATCTGAATTAGATCTGAATTAGATTTGACAGCGAGCCAAAAAAGAACAATTCAACAAACAATTACAAGCAACCAATATACCATACCATGCTGATAGTAAACTGGCCAAATAATACAAAACCACAGACTGAAATGGAAAAATGTTTTAATAATGTTCCTAGATTCTCTGACACAAGGTTCTCTGCCAGGCAAGCCATCATTTGTCAAGAATTCTTAGTTTAAAATAAAATACCCTGATAATATAAATACTTTATCGTAGCAGCAGCATTAGACAAATAAATCCACACAAACATAACACATACAAATAATCCCAGTGAGATTGTTTCTTCAAATACTGGGTAGGATTTTGTCCAAAAGCCCTCCTATTAGTGGCAGAGACAGGGGGGTGTAAATGGTGGCGCTTACCCCCCTGGCTCCACCCTGATGCCCAGTCTACCCCCCTTAGCTTCTTCTGGGTGGTGGCACTGCCGTGCCATTAATTTCAAAGATGCCGCCTGCACGGCCGCACACACACTGCACACTGTGTCGTGTTTGCTCTCTGGTGCTAATGCTGCTGTGGTGATGGCGAACTGACTAGAGTGAACAGAGTAGCACACCACATGCAGCGACAGCTACTGCTGCATATCAGATTATTAATATGAACCAACCAAACCTTGTCTTAGAAGAATTAGAAATCATGAGGCCGGAATAGGAAAATTAAGCCATTCATCACATGCCACTCCTGAAATAATTACTGGAGGAAGTGGACATTTTCCCCCTGCCCAGAGTTCATTGTTTTTTGCATAAAATTCATGTGATCTGAATGCAAACATCTGCTTTGGAGAGCTCAGCCAGCTGTTGCAGTGTTATTGGGACAACAGTCCACGGCTATGAAGCACTGCAGATCTCTGTTAAACACAGGTCAGTAGTATGGTGCATACCTCTGTTTTGTGAAGTGCGATGATGGCATGTTTTTGGGGGTTTGTAAAGGAGCAGCCACATGCCTCTGCAGGAAGTCCAGCCCCCCTATTACCTATATGTTGGGAGCCTGAAATGGTCCCATGCTTGACACCAGCGGTTGTGACCATCCCGCAGCGAATATTAGAGAAAATGTACCCATTGAGAAAGCCATATCCAATGTATTCCCGAAGAGAAGACAATCTAATGGAGGAGCTCCCCAAAGGAATATGAAAATGAAAGCAAGAGGAATTGGTGATGTCACAAGAGAGGAGCGTGATGCACTGAGAAGATAGGCTGAAGAAAAGATGCATGGATCTTACAGAAAAAGATGACGAAATAAAAAATTGAACGTTCATATGAGAAAAGAAGATTGCACTGCAGAAAATGCAAGCCGTTTAATAACTGTCCAGATGCAGCAATGCAAGTAGAGCAAGTAATTTTAGAAGCTGGCTATAAGTAGTGAATAGACTGCAGGCGATGCCACCATTGTATAGGAGCTGGACATCAGTGTCACAAATTTAGTACGTTCATACCCAAGGAGAAGAAAGACCGAAAGCTGTGTCACAGCAAAGAATGAGCTGAGATCGTGGAAGAGTCTGGAAGGGCTGTCTGGCCTGGTGTCAGGGCTGAAGCAGCCAAGACTGGTTATCTATTTGTGAAGGAAGTGAATGTGAGATGCTTAACCATCCCATTTTAAGGTGCAAAGAAAGAACAGCATGCGTGCCAAGTTTTATTCATTTAAGACAATTAAATGCTGCAATATGGGCTAAATTGTGGTCTCCCGTCACGTGAGTCAAGGATGAAAAAAGAGTTGGACATGCAGTTCCAGAACTATAATAGCTTGTGCTCACACTCACTTATATTCCCAGAGATGAGAATATACTGCAAGGCCAATTTCAAAGACACTCTTCATGGCAGAAGGCATGGGTGATGAGAGACGTTGGAATAATTGGGTGGGGAGGTAAAGTCATGTCCACCTCCTGGCACCTGGGCATGAGCATTCGTGCTGCAAGTGAGCCGAATGCTCCAGAGCAGCGCGAGCATACCAACCAATTGTAGAGGGCCATATAACAAAGGGCCTTAAAGTTTGAGAGCCAAGGATTTACTGTGTACTTAATAATGATGAAGATGACTTGCACTAGAGGTGGGCATAAGTTGTCCACCTGACAGTAGATATCCAATCACAACCTAAGCCCTTATAGAAAGTATACTTAGCTGTTCCCCTTGAGTTTATCACAATCCGTCTTGGGTTTTTCTTAGTTTGCCACGTAGTATGACATCACGTATGAAAAATTGTTACTATATAAGTGTGATTTATTATTAAATGCTTTGAGAAAGCTTGTGTGACGTCCGTTGATGTCCGTTGTAACTCCTCATTTTAGATATCGGATATTAAAACAGAAATACCTTGGCCATCTTCCTGAGTTGGTTTGATTATTTGCTGTCAGAGTTATTCTGCATCCCATCAATTCCATACGTGCTATCCAAAGGGCTCTAACGCTCAGGTTGATTCTGCATCATCTAAAGCATAAATTGTGCTCTGGGGTTGCACCCTTGTGGCTTGCTTCATCCCTCTACAGTCAAAGATATGCTTCGGTATCAAGCAGATACCACCCGTTTTCATTATTCTTTGCGGTCGGCCTGCCAGGTCAGCAGCCAGCCTGGCATGATGATGATGATCCCATCCGTCTGTTTGGCAAAACGGGCGGCATTATGAAGGGCAGGCCACAGGCAGAGTTTTTTATGTTAGGGTGCTGGCCCCCGGCGATGCAGGCCTCAGAGGTGCTGATGCATTGCCTGCAGCCAAGCTGATGGTCTGATGCTCATGCAATGAATGAAAATTGCACTATGGTCCGCAATTGACACACTGAGCAGTTTCGATTTCCCTCGTCCCAGGGCAGGCCTGAACCAGGTCAGACTATCTGGAGTCCTTGGCCAAAGCAGCCAGGGCACATTTACTATAAATTTAGCCCAGCCCAACCCGACAACAAGCGCCTTTGGAAGTACGTCCTGACATCCACGCACGCAGGCACTTTCAGTCAGTCAGCAGCCAGCCCAGACCTGCCTAGCCATGTGCGTTGTAGTGCCACTGACTGACTACTGCTGCTGGTGCTGTAGGCCTGCCACCCTGCCCTAAGTGCCCTGGACCGTGCGACTGCCATCGTGACTTATGTCGTGCTGCGTGCCCACCCTGCTGGCCTGGTCTGCTGCACTTCTGCTGCCCTGCTGCTGGCCTGCTATTGCCCAGCCCCAGCCACGCATCGGAAATCAGAGTTGTTCAGTCGTTGGTGTCAACTACTGTGAGAAAGTAAGTAGTCGTGTTGTTTGTGTATGGTATGTGCTCAGTTGAGCTGCTGCCTTTTTGACTTCACCTCAGCTTAACTGGGGCCTGTGGGACGTGCCACGGCAGGCCCTGGACCAGTTGAGCTGTGAGATCCTGGTGAAATATAGCAGCAGCAGCACCAGCAGAACATGTTCTGAGTGAGAAAGTAAGTAGTTGTGTTGTTTGTGTAGGGTGTGTGCTCAGCTGCTGCCCTTTTGACTTCACCTCAGGTTTCTTGTACAGCTCCTGCAGAGAACGGATAGCTCACTGTGTCTATGTTGGGTACTTGCTGCTGAGCTCACAGCATTGCATGTTCAATCAGACAAAGGAACAAAACTGTTCTTTCTGGGCAACAATGTGTACCAGTGGTGCAAAGCATGGTAAGAAGAAGTACTATATACAACAGTTTTACAGCTATGTTTACATTTGTTATAGCTTGTTGTGCACACCGTCTCTCTGTACTGTAAGGTGTTTGATGTTTCGGTCGCGAAGCAAGGTGAGAGAGAACATCACGCCATTTTATGGGTGGCCTAACCATGTTAGCAGTGGCAGTCTTCTTTTGTGACAGTGCTTCAGAACATAGAGGTGTGTCCTCAATCTCAGTGGTGTGTGTGTGTTTGTGGGGTTAATTTAAAAGTTTTTTTTTTACCGCTCTGGCGTCCCACACAGGCTGCTGCTGGTGGCTGTGCATGCCATGACCTCCTAGTTACTCAATGTTGCAGGAATCCTTCGCTGCAGAGCAAGATCCTCACGCAACTGAGCTCGGTGGAGGTTTCGGGATGCCGGGCCAGCCAGCGTTTAGTGTGTGTGCCAAGGACCAAGGGGGCAATGTTCAAGGGGCTTTATTAGGAAGTAGCAACCTATGGAGAGATGGGGGATTTGCTTAAGAGTCATTGACTGAGGGCGCACATTGAAAGCCCCATAACAAAAGTAATATATAAAGGAATATAGATTGCCGTGTTGTAAGACTGCTGGCTGGCTGCATCCAGTCCCCCATTTCCTTAACTCGTTTCCTTCTTTGTGGGGCTTTAGTGTGTTTTAATTGGCTGAAATATATTTATTCTTCCGATATTTTGACTTAGTAAGTCCCGGTTGCATTTGAATGTAGATGTCTAGCCCATCCTCATTTTCTAATGAAACCCCTGATGAGAATTCCTTGCCACTGAACATAGAGACTGGACCAGGTCTGCTGTGTTACTTCTGTGATAATGGATGCTCAGTCTGAAAGAGAATCTGTGCCGCAGCATGTGGCAGCCAGGGTCGCTGCCACCGCCAACCCTTCTCTATCACAGATTGAGAGACTAAGCACACAGAAATAATCGCAAACTCTCAAACGAACAACTTGATCCCATTTGACCTGAAAGGTTAATGTCACTCCTCCTCTCTTTGAAGTATCTGTGACTACCAATGCCTGAATTAATGTGAATTTTGGGGTGCACTACAAGTAATTATACAACTCTCTGCCCTTACTAGGGCTCTGTCAGCCAGAGTCCCATGATGTTTTAGCCGTGGTGCTCAAACCCATTCCCTAATTGCAGTTGCAAATGGCAATTCCTTTTTTATGTGAAAGACTGTTTGAGTAGTACCCATGGGGGAGGCTTTCGATAAAATATGATGCAAATTGTGGACTTTATATATTCTGTAATGCTGGTCATAACTACTAGCTGCATGGTGAAGTAACTAATCAAACTGGCCCACAATAAAGTGTCCCACTTTGACCCACAAAAAACTGGCCCACACTGGCATTTTGTGATTTTGGTTCGGGTATTGCCCTATTGTCCTAAGGACCTATGGGCAAGTCTGAGCCTGCCTCTGCCAGCCTTGTAGTGTGATCCATCCAAGTTACTTGGGAGCGCTGGAGGCTGGGAAGTAAGCATTTTTCAGGTCTTCAAATGTTAAATACATACAAAAGAAAATTAAGTTGTGGCATGGGTACTCGTTACTATATGCGCAGGCACCCAGGATATGGGGGAAGAGGGTGTAGGTGCACTTGTTCTCTTGCCATGCTCAACTAAATCACTGGTTATGCAAGATTTATTTCTGCTCTCCTGCTGGGTGCAGGCTGGGTGACGTGTTAGTAATGCATCTAGCAAAATTAGCAATTAGTGCTCATTTCAAAATTGGAAAGGAGCCTCATTAATGGACCATTAACCTTTGTTTTGGAAGGGGTGAGCAGGCCAAATCTGCTTTGCAGGTGCAGGAGTAGCAAGGGACGAACAATGAGTTTTTCACGTAATAGGACTGTGGTCAATAACCAAATAGGCTTTAAAATTTAGCATGAGGCAGGCAGCAGCGCCACCCGCATGCGCTAGTTTTTCTAGCCGCAGCGAGTGATGTGCTTACAAAAATGAAGTGGCTGAAGTTTGTTTAAAGTGTCCTGAATCATCTTAGCTGTTCTGTATTAGCCATGGTGCAGCAGGGTTTAGGAAGGCAGTGAGCGCGGGCCCACTCCACAACAAACCACCATTGCCTAGAGTCTGTTTCTCTCATTTTTTACCATTTACATTGAATTGAACTCTGTAAAATTAATTACCATGAAACATGAACGTCGTCTGTGACAGATGTTCCATTTCCCTCATCACTTTATTAGAGAAAGACAATCTTGTTGCAGTTCAACTTGAATCATTGCTAAATTAGCTGTGCAAACTTAATTTAAACGTGCACTAATCTATGGTGCTTTCCTTCTCTTTCTGCAAAAGTAGGGAACAGAGCAATATCATGAATCCAGAGTCATCAGCTGCTAAACAAAAGAATATCTGGTGCCACAAGACAGAAACAGGTCAGCAAACTGAAACTTGCCAAAGCATCCTCTCAAGGTGTTTTGTCTGCTTTCAAGATCCAGTCCAAAGGTTCCACTGACAAGCAGGAGCAAAGGTACGTTACTGCCCATTCAAATAATGCCGTTTTCAACCACTGAATGATGTTATGGGAGTTACAAGATTCCTTCAATCCTTGCTTTCAGAACTCAGCAGGAAAACGTCCTTCAATCTGTCCCTCGTGCTTCTGCTGGTGAACACCTGTTTACTGCTTCTCCTCCAATGACGATACATTCCACAGATCACCCATCATGCACTGACAGTCCTGAGTGTCCACAATGGTCTACTGAATCTACCGAGGGTCCTGATCACTGAACAGACACTGTTACCCAGCCTGAAGTTATGTTTGGTCGGACAACTGCTGGTTGCACTAAAACTGTTGAAGATACCAATGTTGGCACACAAGTAGCACAAGACATGGATACTGTGGACATTGGGGCATGCAGTTGAAATGTAAACATGCAGGTCACACTTGACATGCAGCAAGATTACCCAACATATCCATACCTCTTTCAGAGCAGGGCAATGTCTACACCTTTACTTCGAGCACTTCTTGCAGCTGGTCCATGTCAGCCTGGATAAGAAGATGGCTATAAATAATGTCCATACAAAACCAATCTTTGAAGATTTAGCCCAGCTAGGTATAAAAAAGAGGTTGCAGGTGGTTTCGCTGTAGTGGTTAGTGTATTCTCCTAGACATAACTGTCTTTTTTGCTTTGCATGATGGCTATTTGCCAATATAAAAAATGAGCACTTGTCTAAGGTTGGGTCTGATCCTAGCTGTGTTTTTTTTTTCAATTTAAAAAAGCAACAGAAAACATTCTAATGCATGAACTTTCTAAGATACAATGTGAAGCTGAAAACAGTTACAAATAGCCACTTTTAGAATTAGCCAAGATAGAACTATTGTTTCTGAGCTAATAAAAGCTGAAAGGGAACAGATAGAGAAGAAACGTGGTAATCTATGGCAACCTCTTGATGCTATATTGTATCTTGCCAAGCAAGGGTTGCCTCTCCGTGGACATAGAGAACATGCAGGATTGGGAAGTCCGTCCAACGAAGGATATTTTGGGAGTTACAGAAGATGATGTCCAAGTATGACAACGTTTTAGCACAGCATATTTCTCATGGTAAGCACAATGAAACCTATTTGAGCCATGACACCCAGAATGATTTAATTTGTGCACCAGTGAAAGAGACAATGCGCATTATCCTCGAAGAAGTTAAAATGGCCAACTTCTATAGTGTCATTGTTGACTCTACAATGGATGTCAGCAGAGTTGAGCAATTTTAGATATTTGACAACACCTGATCATGTAGCTGAACCTCTTGTAACATTTGCTGAACTTCCTGGAGCAGGATCGGCAGACTTTTATAAACTATTGACATCAACTTTAGAGTCCCTGGAAATTGAATTTTCCTTAATCGTTGGGCAGGGGTATGATGGTGCAAGCACTATGTCCGGATGAATTTTGTGGACTTCAAGCACTTGTTGAACAAGTCTCACTGAGAGCTATATATGTTCACTGTTGTGTGCACAGTTTAAATCTTGTGCTGATTGATTCTGCACAGTCATGTATAAAAGGAAAGTTGTGTTTTGGTACACTTGAGGCACAGTACACTTTCCTTACTGGCAGCCTGCCTCGCATGAAAGTTATACAGGAAGGGCAACAGCAGCATGACCTACAGCAAACAGCCCTTACATTAAAAAAGCTATCCGACACTAGAAAGGCTGGTCATAAAAGGGCAGTAGATTCTGTGAAACAATGCATTGTTGCAATTACCAAATGATTGCGCCGAATACCCACATGATTTTATTGGGTGAATGGGCGTAAACCCCTTGTTTCATGTTGTAGTATCCTGTGTTGTGAACAAAATGTAGTGTGAGCTCATTTCCCTTTGTAGTGTGATGCCAGTGTATGTACTTTGTTCATTTTTTTTGTATCAGTGTCAGGACTTTTGATTGACGGATGTGCACATTATGCATATATTGTGTGTGGGGTTCTGCTTGTGAGGAGCTACACATTTCCTTTTTGTTTTGTTATGCTAGGAAAGGAGGTGTGAAGTAGCCTGGCGTGTTGGCGAGGCTGGAATGTTGGTGTGTGCATGAGGGTTCTTAGATGGGAGAGTCACCTACGTACTGCTTCCTCCTGTAACTACTGCTTGAATAAGGACTACTTTCATACACTACAGAGTACTGCCTGGTTCCGCAGATTCCTCCTATACTTAGCTCTCGGGTAGGATACTATCAATTCCAGCTAACTCTATTAGCCCTGCACTCCTCATGTAACATCCTGGTTCTGTCCCCTATGTATAGCTCTCTGTTGCTTTCAAGCCTGGGTAGAGCTTTATAAATACCATACATATAAACATATATACAATGGCAGACATCTGTACTGGAAATATTGTCACCATATAGCAGCTCCTTTGGAAAAAGGAAGGGTCTGGATGTGGAGCTAAGGATTGGGCAAATCTAATGACGAGGACATGTCATTTTTCTAGAGCACAGGGGCTGTGTTCTGCAGAGTCCCCCTCTTTAATCAAGCTGGTGAGATGTGAAGGTTCAAGGCTTCCAATAACAAGGTCACATGGAAACATTATGAACTCTTATGTACCAAAAACACAGTGAAATACACTTCTGTGTGAACCCCCCCTACTCATTTTAAGGTTACCAATGAGGCTGTCCAGCATATGAGGTGCTGTAATGGGGATGCCCCTACAGTGTTAGCACTGAAATGAAACCACAAGAGTTATATCTTCTTAAAAGGCTTAATATTAATGTAGGTGTATGCATTTATATGTTGTCGTATGTTTACTTTTAAAGATATATGCTTTTTTGTTTTGGTTCAAAAACGTTATTGAAGCCAACTTTGCCAGCCAAAATATTCTATCTAAATGAGCTTTTCGGATTTGTATCTGGATAAAAAGTAGTTAGGTGTTCTGTTTCCTTCCTGTGGTTCACATATTCAATCCGTTTTTTGTGCAACACTTACAGGAACTGTTAGGCACAGTTTATAGTGAAAAAACCGAAGTACAAAATATCGAAAACAAAAATATCGAATCCAAAATATCGAGAAAAAAAAATCTCAAATTTTTTTTTTTAATACGTTTTTATTTCGAAATGGGGGGGTTCCCCCCCCCAACCCCACTTTTTTTTTTTTTTTATTTTACCCTTTTTTTATACTTACCTGAACCCACAAATACATATAAATAAATAAATAAATAATTCGCGATTTTTTTTTTTCGAGATTTTGGATTCGGGATTTTTGTGATTCGATATTTTGTTTTCGGTTTTTTGACCGACCACCGTTAGGCACACTGTTAGACAGAATTATATGCAGTACCCTTTGGGAACACCACAATTAAGACTACAAGTGACAGAACAAATTCACCTTTGGTACAAACCTGTACTACACAGTAAAGTGGTAGCGATGGCTGAGCAGCCAGACTTATCTCAAGAGCAAGTGAGCATTATCAATAGTTACACAAAGGACAGCAATTACTATGGTTCAAACAAACACTGACTCAAGGTTTCTGAGTAAAAGAATATACATTTATTCACACATCAGTTATAACACAGTTCACTTAAGTAAAGGAGTTGAAAAATCACGTTACTAATACACCACACCACTCCCAATAGATTCTGGAGAAGTTAAACTCAAAACTAAGTGTGAGCAAAATGGCACTCCAGCAATTTAAAAAGGGAGGGAAAAACAAAGTTGGACTAAAATTGAGCAGCACCAACAGGTAAGTAAGTAGGGAAATCTAGAAAGAGGAACTAAAGTGATGGAATCAAATCACAAAGGCTTAGGGCCAAAGTCAATAGGACAAAAGTCTTTTGCTCAAGATCCCACAGTTCAGGGTAGTTTGCGGTTAAGTCTTTGCCAAGAGTTCCGGACAAGGTTAGTCGGCAGAAAAGTTAGTTTACAGAGAAGAGAAGGACAAGCCCAGGGACGTCATTTCACCAAAATGCTAGGGGTAGCGGAAGTGACATCACATGACCCTTGACCTCTGATGGCTTCACAGGAAGTGATGTCATTTGACCACGCCCCCACGTGACATCACAGGAAGTGATGGCACACAACCTTTCGCCCCTTGACAACACAGGAAGTGGCATCACATAGCACTGTTCCTCAGTACACTAAGAAACATGGTTATATCACTGTAATATGATATACATTTCATACAAGCAACGATCACCATATACAGCGTTAATATCAGTGTGTACAGGCCCATATTACCAAATGACTGTGAATGTAAGCATTTACACATATCTTGGCTTGCCTGCAGTTACGGTAATCTCGAGGTTCCGGACAATTGCAATAGAAGCTGCTCCTTCTTGGTGTTGGTGTTCTCCGACCATCCTGCTCTCAGTCCTATGCCACAGGATGCTGAAACCTGGCATAGAAGAAAATGGCAACGCATGGTCATGGTGCACAATTACACTTAAACTTATGCAACATGCACCTAACGAAAAAAAAGAGGCAAAGCAGCATGCAGCAAAGTACCCCAGCAGGGAGCACTTAGCTCAGTGGGTTATCTTACCAGCTATCTGTCCTTAAATGTGCATACCACATCATTTGGTAATGTGTTAGCTATGGGGGGGTAACATTTCTTATTAACATAACACTTATTATTAGAGTGCTTAGAAGCAGCAGGGATATGTCTTGCTGCATTAGTAAACCTTGTAAAGTTGGTGGGTAGATAGCCTCATAAATGTTTATTTTGAACTGCACAATTGATTCTACAGCATATTGTGTCACTATTGGATAGCTCAGAGTTTAAATCATATGGCCTTTTTCTCTTCCCGTTGCAAAAGGTGCTGTAAAATGTGCTGTTTTAACCCGGAGATGGTTAAAGCTCCCTTGCATCACTCAGTGGGGAATCTCTTCCCCTTTGCAACAGTCAAAAGCTGCCACCCATTAATATATGCACAGTAAGTGAACATATTGTGTAGTGAAATAAACAAATTTCGTTCAATTGAGCTATCCCTTTAGAAGAAAGGGCACAAGACAAAAGAGTATTCAAAAAAAGTAATCAACACTGGAAAAATAACATGAGAGAGGAGAATTTCCAATAAGTATGCGGGCAAAGTATAAAAGGTGGTCACCTTTTAAACCCAACCATTTATAATGAATGTTAGGAAAGATTTCGTAATTGTAGGTAATTTTCCTTCCATGTGGCAACCCCTAAACTTTTTGCTGTTGTTTTTCACCTTGTTCTCGACTTTGCCAGAGAAGTGCAGCCTTCTGCCGCACTCCTCTGGGCTTTCGCTCCTTTCTTACGGGGAAACTGACATGCCCTTAAGACAGTCAGTACCGGGAAACGCTGTTTTCCGTAGTTTCTTTTATCATGTTGCGGCTTTCGTGCAACATGACACAAGAGGGCACTGTAAGCTAAGTTACTGCTCTCTTCGGTCTCTAGCCTTCTACAGGCCCTAGATACTCGTTTAGGATTGTAACTGATCGGTGCAGGTGATTCACGGACGGGAATGGTGGCAGCGATCGTTTCTTGTGTTTTGAGCTCCTTTTGGCGTTTTAAGCGCGTTTCTCGCGCTTAGCCCAAAATGGTGGCCTGGCTCCCAATATGGCCAGACCACGAGGCTCCTTTGTCCTGTCTGCTGATCGTCTTGCTCCCTTCACCTTCCCCAAGTCGAGCCGACCCGGGGCCTTCCTTATTTGGGCATGTACTTTCCCGCGAAACACGGATGCTTTCGCGGGCTTCTACATGCCTGGTGTGTGCCTCCAGGATGTGGGCTGGGATGTCTGGTCCCAATACACATCCTGGGTGCCAGAGAGTCTAGGGTGGTGTGAATGCCTGGGACCACCGTGGTCCGTGATTGGTCCACGAATGGTGTGAGTGTTGATGAGCGGATCTCCCATTGGGTCCCCTCCGTTTTGGCGTGAAGGGAACCGTGGATAAGAGGGGGCTGGAAACACCACTACCATGTCGATCTCCTGAGTTCTCACGAACGAAGGAATACAGGAGCCAAGTATCCTGCAACCAAGAGGCTGAACCGAGGAATCGCTGGTGACCCGTTGAAGGACTGCTCCTCTGCACTGCTGTCGCCTTGTGAAACCCTTTTCACCTTTGATCGAACCAGAAGGCCTGTACTGGTACTTCGACCCTTGGAATAGCGGGAAGAGCTATTCTCGGCATCTTCACCATCTCCTGCTCGTAAGCCTTCGGAAGCGTCTCTGGGCCATCCAGCAGACTGACCAGCTTACACCGGAGTCTTGCTCTGTAACCGCCGCCAGGTTGTGTAGTATTTCGAGTCCTTGTCACTCTCACACGATTCGTACACTTGGCGTTCCCAGGTCTGAAGTGAGTAGTGTACATTTGGCTCTGATACACACGGCCGCTCCGTTGCCCTGCTGTGGTAACAAACTGTGCGGGTTCCTTCGTTTGGGACGTCTTTTACTCAACTCTGCTGCTGCAGACTCAACACGACGACGAGACGCCCCCTGCTCTTCTGAACCTGCCAGCGACTGAAACTGACGCAGAGAAGCCTGGGTCTGCTTGCATCGGGGACCGGTGAGTAGCATAGCTAGGAACTGGTCGCCCTCCTGCAGGAGCCCATAGCTTTTCCCCGCTGTGTCAAAACAGCACGCCTTTCCGTACTCGTGCTCTGCTTCTGCCCACAGTGGAGGCTGCGCTTGAGTCGCGGAACTTTGTTCTTCTTCATTTGTGCACTAAACTGAACTGCCTGATTTCCCTCGAAGAGACTCCCCTTTTGCCCGTTGGCACCAGCGTGTGCAGGTACTTTTGAGCACAAGGCTCCACTCTTCGTAGGGCTCGGACTTCCTTTTAGTTAGTGCCTCTGAAGGCGGACTGGGTCTAAGCATTATTTCGCACTGCCTGTTTTCCTTCCCTTTTAGGTGGACTACACATTTCGTGCATCTAACGCTTGAGACTTGTTGTATTTGTATATATATTGTATTGGTATGGTATGTGTTGGTTTACTAGAGTTATATTGTGATTTCTCGCTACGGTCATTGTTTTAAAGGCCTTGGAATAAATGTGTATATATTTTTAATATAACACCTGTTTGGAGTAGTTTGTAAATGTCCTTGCTTTGTGTGCTCATTGCGGGCTTTCAGTCACCCTCACCCCTCTTGAGACCTAGTCTTGACCGCCGCGATCGCTACCTTGATTGGTCTGGCTCGTCCAGAGGTTACCCTGTTCCAAATAATTAGGTTGGCCTTCTGAGCTTCTGCGCCACCAGGACAGAGTTCAGAAATCCGTCTTAACAAATTGGTGTACAGCGGTGGGATACGAATGAAGGTATCCAGTGTTGCGCACGAACTAAGGCATTTCAGGTTATTCCAACCAGGACACGTAGTGAATTGTTGTAGTATAACTTTAAAAAGGCCATAGTCCTATCTAACAGTATGGAAACAAATACCTTGTTAACTTTAAATGCTTCCAAATCAGAAACATTGAAAAAGATGTGTGCGGAGAGAGGTGTTTCCTCTCAAGGCACGAAATTGGATATGATCCAAAGTATCGTGGCGTGGCAAGAAGCGCAGCTTGACGCTATAACTTCTGAGGACAGTGCGGAAGGAGGTGGGGCTGCTCTCACTCGTAGAACCGACGGTTCTGCCGCTGCACTGATCCACCGCGACCACGAGGACAGGGAGGATGAGATGTCTAATGTTTCCTCTGCCAGTGCTGATGGGGAGGCTATGCTTGAATTCAAGAAGCAAGAGCTGCGGTTTAGGCAGAAGGAGCTTGAATTCAGCATAGCCAAACTAAAAATCGAACAGGCAGAAAAACAGAAAGACAGGGATCACCAGTTGGAACTGGCCAAGCTTCAGGTTGCAAATGGGTCCAAGGGTCCTGGACATGGGTCTCGGGCCTCCTCTCATCCACGGTTTCCGAAAGATCTGCTCAGTGTGTATGAGGAAAGGAATGACATTATGGACTGGCTGAATGCGTTTGAGTATGCATGCGAAGTTCAACAAGTTGACAATGCTGATAAGATTGCCTGGTTACTCAGCAGACTGCCCCATTCTGGCTGTAGTGCCATTATGGAAATGTCGAAGGCTGAGCGAGCTGATTTCGCAATGTTAAAGCAAACTCTCATTTTAAAATTTGGGAAGACTCCGGCCCAATATTTGAAACGATTCAGAGAGTATAAGAAAAAGGAAGGTGGTACTTGGGTATCTTATGTCACTGAATCCTTGAAAAACTTAACTGGCTGGGTCGAAGGTTATAAGGTTTCTACCTTTGAAGGCATGATAAATCTTGTCATGCTGGAACACATTTTTGAATCTTCTTCCCCGGAGCTTAAGCAGCATTTGGCCGATTCGAAGGAGATAGATCCTAAGAAGCTGGCCATTGCAGCAGACTTATGGGTGTCACATCGAGTGTCTCATAAGGACAAAACTCATCCTGGTAAGCAGGAGGAAGGGAAAAAGTCCAAAGATAAGGAGGGTGGAGAATCTGATAAATCTTCTTCCCAAAAGGGCCACAAAAAGAAAAATAAGGGTAAGACACAAGAGAACTCACAGGGTAGTGGAGGTCAGCCTCCGAAACAGAACTCTGGTTACAATAAGCCTCCCTATGTAAACAGTCCCAATGGATCTTGTTTTGCTTGTGGAGCAACTGACCACGTGAAGGGGGATCCCCGGTGTAAGGTTAGACCTTTGGGGGTCCACTCCGCTAATCTAGCCTTCTCCTCCTACGAGGAAGAAGAGATTACAGGAGCATCCTTCTCCTCAGACTCGTTTCCCAGCGGGATAGAAGCTGAGGTAGTTTTAGTTTCCTTGGGTTCCTGGGAGCCTAAAGTCGCAGAGGCTTATGCTAGGATTCCAGATAATACCAAGCACTACTTTAAAGACAGTGTGCTGATCAATGGAGTAGATACTCCAGCTCTTAGGGATAGTGAGTGCAGTCGACCTGTAGTGGATTCTACCTTGGTAGACTCAGAGGAAGTTGCCAGAGCTACTCTGATGCCCACTAAGTTGGCTGACGGCCCACTCCGTATGTTCCCAGTAATACCTGTAAATCTTACTTTAAATGGTACAGCAGTCAGGATTCCAGTGAGCATTCAGAGAAACGTCCCAGGAAAGGTCTTGTTAGGTAATGATCTCAGAGCTTTAGGGCTCGTAGGAGACACTGCCGAAAGACCCTACACACGGTCTCAAGCACGGGCAGCATTGGCCAATACCAATACGCAGCCCCAGCCGAAGGGGAAACCCAAGGCGAAAGGAGTAAACAAGTCAAGACGAGGGAAAGAGAATATTCCCCCGAGCTCGCCTACCACTGCGGTGGAGGAAGTTGGTCAATCGCCGGGCCTGACGAGGAGGCGGAGATGCCTGAAGTATTTGACCCCAACGATCATCCTGAACTAAAAGACTTGTTAGTTGAAGGAGGTCCTGATAGGGACGAATTCAGTAAAGGCCAACGTGAGTGCCCATCTCTGGAAGGCCTAAGGAGACAGGCCTGCTCCCAGCTTGAGGGTGAACCTCCTGGGACGCATAGGATTTATTGGGAAGGTGGACTCCTGTATAGTGAGCCCACAGAGTCTACAGAAGGAGACCATAGGAGGTTGGTGGTTCGCCTTGCTGTTAGGCCCTTCCTCCTGCAGTTGGCGCATGAAGTGCCCCTTGCTGGTCACCTTGGTATTAAGAGGACCAAGCAAAGGTTATCCATGCACTTCTACTGGCCCAAGATGGGGGTGCAAGTAGAAAGTCTCTGCAGGAGTTGTGCCTCCTGCCAGTTATCTGGTAAGGTTGGCTCGACAATCCAAGCTCCATTGGTACCGCTCCCAGTTGTGGGGGTACCATTTGAAAGGGTAGGGATCGACATCGTTGGTCCCCTTGACCCGCAAACATCCTCGGGCAATAGGTTTATCCTGGTGCTGGTCGACCATGCAACCAGATATCCTGAGGCCATCCCATTGAAAACTGTAACTGCCAAGTCAGTTGCAAAAGCTTTACTTGGCATATTTACTAGGGTTGGCTTCCCTAAAGAAGTTGTGTCGGATCGTGGCAGCAACTTTATGTCGAAGTATATGCAGACTATGTGGAAAGAATGTGGGGTCACCTACAAGTTCTCTTCTGCATACCACCCCCAGACCAATGGTCTGGTGGAACGTTTCAACAGAACGTAAAAAAGCATGATTGGGGCTCTGGAAGAACCTCAGAGAAGAAAAAGGGAACTTCTTTTACCATACTTACTGTTTGCCTACCGAGAGGTACCACAAGGGGTTCAGCCCCTTCGAACTTCTGTTCGGTCATCCTGTACGGGGACCCTTAGCCATAGTCAAAGAGGGATGGGAGATGCCCACTCCCCCTGTTACTACCAACGTAGTTGATTATGTGCTAGGGCTCAGAAAACAGATGGTACTTCTGATGGGCTTGGCTAGTGATAAATTGAAGGCAGGACAAGCGCTGGTGAAACATTGGTACGACCAGAAAGCTTCCCTCATCAACTTTACACCTGGTCAGCAAGTCCTGATCATGAATCCCATAAGGCCTCGCGCTTTACAGGACAAATGGTCAGGCCCTTACACAGTGGTGGAGCCCCTGGGTGAGGTTAACTATTTAGTGGACCTTGGAAGGCCTGGACAGGCTCCAAAAGTGTTTCACGTGAATAGGCTGAAGGCTTTCGTCCCAAGAGTCGAAATCGCAGCACTGCTACTGGCTTCAGATGTTGAGGAAGAGGAGTCTGAACCTCTCCCCGACCTGTTCCAAAGCGGTCCTTCAGATAGCTCCTTTGAGGGTGTCCGAGTGGCCCCTCACCTGACGTCTGATCAGCAGGCTGAGGTGAAAAGTTTGCTTAGGCAGTTTTCCCCCCTGTTTTCCCAGTCGCCTGGTTTGACACCTTGGTGCAAACATAACATAGACACAGGAGACAGGGTACCTACCAAAAGTAGGGGATACAGGATGTCAGACAAAGTACTGTCTTATATTAAGACCGAGGTCAACAAAATGTTAGACCTTGGGGTGATTGAACCCTCTAGTAGTCCTTGGTCCAGCCCTGTGGTTTTGGTTCCAAAGGCAGGCACTTCTGAATTGAGGTTCTGCGTGGATTACAGGGCTCTGAATGCTGTCACCAAGACAGATGCACACCCCTTGCCTCGAACAGATGAGCTGGTGGATACTTTGGGTGCCTCCAAGTACCTCAGCACGTTTGACCTCACTGCTGGCTATTGGCAAATAGCTTTAGCAGAACATGCCAAGGAGAAGACAGCGTTTTCTACTCCAGACGGCCTTTACCAATTCCGGGTAATGCCGTTCGGGTTGAAGAATGCACCTGCCACTTTCCAGAGGCTTGTGAATCATGTTTTGAATGGGTTGGACGAATTCTGTCTTGCATATCTGGACAATATAGCAGTTTTCAGTGCCACCTGGGAAGACCATGTGAAACACCTCGGGATTGTGCTCCAGGCTCTTCAGAAAGCACACCTGACCATAAAGGCTAGTAAATGCCAGATTGGACAAGGCTCAGTGGTTTACCTTGGACATGAAGTAGGTGGAGGGAGGATACAGCCTCTTCCCAGTAAAGTACAAGCAGTACAAGACTGGCCTACCCCCACTACACAAACCCAAGTGAGAGCCTTCTTAGGACTCACAGGGTATTACCGCAATTTCGTGGCAGACTATGGCACCATAGCTGCCCCTCTGACTGCCCTCACAACTCCGAAGAAACCCAAGAAGGTAACTTGGACCGACGAGTGTGAGAAGGCCTTCAATGGCTTAAAAGACTCCTTGTGCCAGGCCCCTGTCCTCAGGGCCCCTGATTATCAAAGACCTTTTATCGTGCAGACGGACGCCTCTGACACTGGGATAGGAGCTGTACTATCACAAGTAGATGAGAAGGGTAAGGAACACCCTATTGGTTTTATTAGTCGCCAGCTTAAGGACAGAGAGCTCAGATGGTCCACGGTAGAGAAAGAATGTTTCCCTGTTGTGTGGGCCCTAAGGAAGCTGAGGCCCTACCTCTATGGGACCCACTTCACTGTGCAAACTGACCATAAGCCCTTAAAGTGGCTAATGAACATGAAGGGGGAGAATCCAAAGTTGCTTAGGTGGTCCATAAGTCTACAAGGCTTCGACTTCACTATTGAGCATAGGCCAGGTGTCCAACATAGCAATGCTGATGGGTTGTCCAGAATGTTTAACCGACCTGAACAAGAGACTCATCCAGGGGCAGATTAGTTCCCCCTGTCCATAGTCTGGGAGGGGCGAATGTTAGGAAAGATTTCGTAATTGTAGGTAATTTTCCTTCCATGTGGCAACCCCTAAACTTTTTGCTGTTGTTTTTCACCTTGTTCTCGACTTTGCCAGAGAAGTGCAGCCTTCTGCCGCACTCCTCTGGGCTTTCGCTCCTTTCTTACGGGGAAACTGACATGCCCTTAAGACAGTCAGTACCGGGAAACGCTGTTTTCCATAGTTTCTTTAATCATGTTGCGGCTTTCGTGCAACATGACACAAGAGGGCACTGTAAGCTAAGTTACTGCTCTCTTGGGTCTCTAGCCTTCTACAGGCCCTAGATACTCGTTTAAGATTGTAACTGATCGGTGCAGGTGATTCACGGACGGGAATGGTGGCAGCGATCGTTTCTTGTGTTTTGAGCTCCTTTTGGCGTTTTAAGCGCATTTCTCGTGCTTAGCCCAAAATGGTGGCCTGGCTCCCAAAATGGCCAGACCACGAGGCTGGTTTGTCCTGTCCTCTGATCGTCTTGCTCCCTTCACCTTCCCCAGGTCGAGCCGACCCGGGGCCTTCCTTATTTGGGCATGTACTTTCCCGCGAAACACGGATGCTTTCGCGGGCTTCTACATGCCTGGTGTGTGCCTCCAGGATGTGGGCTGGGATGTCTGGTCCCAATACACATCCTGGGTGCCAGAGAGTCTAGGGTGGTGTGAATGCCTGGGACCACCGTGGTCCGTGATTGGTCCACGAATGGTGTGAGTGTTGATGAGCGGATCTCCCATTGGGTCCCCTCCGTTTTGGCGCGAAGGGAACCGTGGATAAGAGGGGGCTGGAAACACCACTACCATGTCGATCTCCTGAGTTCTCACGAACGAAGGAATACAGGAGCCAAGTATCCTGCAACCAAGAGGCTGAACCGAGGAATCGCTGGTGACCCGCTGAAGGACTGCTCCTCTGCACTGCTGTCGCCTTGTGAAACCCTTTTCACCTTTGATCGAACCAGAAGGACTGTACTGGTACTTCGACCCTTGGAATAGCGGGAACAGCTATTCTCGGCATCTTCACCATCTCCTGCTCGTAAGCCTTCGGAAGCGTCTCTGGGCCATCCAGCAGACTGACCAGCTTATACCGGAGTCTTGCTCTGTAACCGCCGCCAGGTTGTGTAGTATTTCGAGTCCTTGTCACTCTCACACGATTCGTACACTTGGCGTTCCCAGGTCTGAAGTGAGTAGTGTACATTTGGCTCTGATACACACGGCCGCTCCGTTGCCCTGCTGTGGTAACAAACTGTGCGGGTTCCTTCGTTTGGGACATCTTTTACTCAACTCTGCTGCTGCAGACTCAACACGACGACGAGACGCCCCCTGCTCTTCTGAACCTGCCAGCGACTGAAACTGACGCAGAGAAGCCTGGGTCTGCTTGCATCGGGGACCGGTGAGTAGCATAGCTAGGAACTGGTCGCCCTCCTGCAGGAGCCCATAGCTTTTCCCCGCTGTGTCAAAACAGCACGCCTTTCCGTACTCGCGCTCTGCTTCTGCCCACAGTGGAGGCTGCGCTTGAGTCGCGGAACTTTGTTCTTCTTCATTTGTGCACTAAACTGAACTGCCTAATTTCCCTCGAAGAGACTCCCCTTTTGGCCGTTGGCACCAGCGTGTGCAGGTACTTTTGAGCACAAGGCTCCACTCTTCGTAGGGCTCGGACTTCCTTTTAGTTAGGTGCCTCTGAAGGCGGACTGGGTCTAAGCATTATTTCGCACTGCCTGTTTTCCTTCCCTTTTAGGTGGACTACACATTTCGTGCATCTAACGCTTGAGACTTGTTGTATTTGTATATATATTGTGTTGGTATGGTATGTGTTGGTTTACTAGAGTTACATTGTGATTTCTCTCTACGGTCATTGTTTTAAAGGCCTTGGAATAAATGTGTATATATTTTTAATATAACACCTGTTTGGAGTAGTTTGTAAGTGTCCTTGCTTTGTGTGCTCATTGCGGGCTTTCAGTCACCCTCACCCCTCTTGAGACCTAGTCTTGACCGCCGCGATCGCTACCTTGATTGGTCTGGCTCGTCCAGAGGTTACCCTGTTCCAAGTAATTAGGTTGGCCTTCTGAACTTCTGCGCCACCAGGACAGAGTTCAGAAATCCGTCTTAACAATGAAATATTCCAAGGAAAACAAAATCCAAACAGTAGGCGTGTGCTTTGATGACACATGCCCTCTCATCCTGACCCTTCTCACCCCCATGTTTGGCTTTCAACAATACCCTGTTTTATAAAGAGAACCCACACTGCAATTTCTGACCAAAATTGGAAAGAAATGTGCTTGCACCACTACCACTGACTACCTATAAGAAGTAATTTGTACGCACTGATATATGGGAAGCAATGAACTCACAATTCTGGCTGACACCACCGGGAGGAAGCAATGTGCTCACACTGCCATGGCTGACACCACATGGCAGAAACTAGTGCTCGCACTGCTATCACTGACCCCACAACCAGCAAATAATCGGACCTGCAGGAAATTATACTGCTATGGCTAACAGCACCTGGAGGAAGCAGTGTGCTCACACTAACATCACTGATCTAGCTGCAGGAAGCAATGTGATAAGTCACACTGCTATTGCTGACCCCACCTGGAGGAAGCAATGTGCATGCCTTTTATTAAAGGCACCCAATGTGCTCTCACTGCTATTACTGACCTTATCTGGTGGAAACATCCAGTAGTCAGTGCCGTGGGCGCGAAGGCCCCCACCATGGTCAGCAGCATCTGGAACCCATAGCCACACCACACCAAGGAGCTTCATAGTCCACAGCACAGCCGAGGGAGCTGGCCAGCATGCACCCACCCGCCCTGGTGAACTCTCTGGTGAACTCTGCTGGAGTGCCTGCAGCCTGCGCAGCCCCCGTTTAGCCCATCATGCCGAATTGTGTTATCCCGCAATCTGGAGAAAGTGAAACAAAGGTCTTACTTTCAAGACCAAGTGTGCCCGGGGAAAAACAGCAGCTGCCGTGTGAGGAAAAGGGAACGCAGCTTCAGTAATAGGAACATCTTTTCATGCTGGTAATGTTGCCTGCAGTTACTCTGTCTCCACGCATACCGACATTTGCTTTTGGACCATTTCCTCTGTGCAGCATGCCTGGAATCGGCAGAAACATGCCACCATTGCAAAGGAAGAGCACGTTTACAGTCGGCTCTCTTTGGACATGGAAGCACAGCATGTAATGCACACATTTGCTCTGCAAGTACACAAGGAAACTTGCATTTACAGACTGTGTACTTGCAGAGCAAATATGTCCATTACAGTTCGGACCATTAGCAAACCAGTGTGCACTTGCTTATTTAGGTTTTCAAAAACGTACTGCTCTGCTTTCACAGAACCATTTCCAAAGCACGGCTAATCATATGAATGCAACATAGCAGAGGCGGGGTCGGACAAAGTTCATGGTTGCCAAGCAACCATGAACTATAGTCACAAACGCTCCAGCCAGCCTCCAGACCTAGTGGAGCCGCGCCCGCCTCCCAGGCAGGCATCATGGAGTTTGCTTTGCCCCGCGAAGCAGCCTGCCTTGCTGCATAAACAGTGTACTCTATTGTTTTCAGAGAGAGTTATTTGTTAATATACTGCAACAACATATATCATAGTAGTGTCTACATTACGTATTTGTTACCTTGACCAAACCATATTCTGCCAATCAGTTCATATGGCACATCTGTAGATGTATTTGTTTGCATTGCACTTTGCATCTATTCTTTTAAAGGCAATAAAAAAAATGAAAAACTGAGAATTCCTATATTGATGAAGATGCATGTATAGATTTTCAGAATATGGTTAACTCACAATCGCAATCTTAAATTCTGACAAAACTTAAATACAAATGACTTCACTTCGGTCATTTGCTTTCTGATGGTTACATCTATTGCTCAGACGAATTCCTCATCTCCAGACGCCCCTCAGCCAGCTGGAGCCACACAGCTACCATGCCGGCATGAGCCCCAAGAAGCAAGGCCATACCCGTACACACTCTGGGTTGCCAGCGCCACCTTTCCTGTTTCACCATGTTATGCTCTAAAAAACGTCCTTTTTTATTGTCTAACTCGCAAGACATGGATAATGTAAGCAACGATTTGCAATTCCAATGTTTGTGTTTCAAATTAAATATGATATATACAGTATGCCGTTACTGGGGTGCATGGATTTTACCCATATGGGTATTTCATGTAAATGTATCAACAACTCAGAACGAGCAATGGCTTGATTTGTTGTGCATTATAAAAACGAAAAATGTGAAAGTGCTCACAGAATGTTCCATCCAAGTGTGCGCCTAGCTGGACTGCAACAATTTATGAATTCCCCTGCACCCGACTGTGGACACGAGCATGTGTTTTCACAAAATGTCAAGGGTCAATAAGGCAAGGCACAGTGACCTCTTGTGTAAACAACCCTTTCACTCAACTCGTTTCTGCCAAGAAAGCTGCCTGTTCAAGAGGACAGACTGTGCTGTGGAGCATGCATTATTGTTCGTGAGAGCGTACCTGTGCTTGCCATCAGCTTCATTTTCGGCTCGATCCTGAAGCGCATTTCTTTCACAGCCTCTTCAACTGAAGTTCCGAATATCACTGTGTTCTTCGTGGTCAGAGTGTCACCGAGGGGCTCACTAGAGGGAATGCTGCCATCTAGGGACGGAGAAGACCTCTCTTCACAAAGCAATGGGGAATGGAAAGCATGCTTTTAAAAATATAGTTTGAAACCAAACTGAACCCAGAGGTCGCAAAATAATTACAGAGGTCGCAAGGGAATCGGCAGAGGTCGCTCTTGCGACCTCTGGCGACCCCCAAATGACGTCCCTGGACAAGCCCTCGGATTGGCGAAAGGTTTCACACACCTTCACCGTGGCTGAACGAAACGAACAACCGGATTTGCACAGTACCTTTAAATGGAGAAGCAGCTGTAGCTGAGGCGGACGTTCCTGGTAGTTCCTGCAGGCTCACGGTTCCTGAAGCGACTGTCAGACTGACATGAAGTAGGAAGACTGGAGGGTCCTGCACTGCCCAGGGAAGAAACCAGCAGCAGAGCAAAGCAACAAATAAAAGGTGCGCTCCTTAAAACCCAAGCTGGGTCAGACCTTCCTGGCTAACCGGCCACTGTTGCTCTGTACAGCGAATTCAACCAGAGGAGGGAGTCCTGGCTTGCAGTTTGGGTGAACTAGTTGGTCCCACCAGCTCAGGGGAAGAAGATTCCTGGAGGATCTTCTCTTGTCGTTGAAGTCTGAAGATTCGGACCTGCAGCAGGGCTTCACTGGGTGGTTCAGTCATTGTAGGGGTCCTCTTCTGTCAGCTCCTCGTCGGTTCTTTCATTCCAGTGGCGACTCTGCCTTTCCAGTCCCAGAGACCTGCTTTTTATGCAGTTTTCCCCCATTCACTCAGCCTGGCTGTCAATCACACAGTAGGGTGGCTGTCCTGGCGGGACAGTCACCTAGACAATCAAACAGGAGTACGACTTGGGTTACCAAGGGAACCCATAACAGGGGTCCTAAAACCCCTCCCTCACATCTTGCCTACCCAGAGCTTCAGGCACGTTAAGGAGGGCTTCTGTGTAGAAGCCCGCGAAAGGACGGCGAACAAAGGAACCAAACCTGGTTTGGCGCACAGAGTAAAACAAGAGAAAGACATTTTAAAAAAGAAATGGCGAATAAACCCAGCCGGAACCGTATAAAAATGTATATGGTCTAGCGGGTTTAAGTGTGAGACTGCCAAGATAGCCTAAAACACTACTATGGTTATTTAAGATAACCACGGTAGAAAAAATAGGGTAGTTACCACTGCCACCAGCCAAGTCTTGATGAAAAGGGAGCAAAACAGTGCTCCAAGAGAAACAGACAAAAAAGGATAAGTAGTAACCCTTTCCAGTACTCCATGTAAGATGGTTTGTACTGGGTCTGTGGTTTTAAAGAGACTAATAAAGTCAATGGCAACTTTACATGTTCTGGGAGACAGTAGTCAGTCCCAGAAAATGGAGTCTGAGTTAGGAAGTCTAAAAGACAACCCTGTGTCACTGCACTGAAGGTGCTGTGTAACACATAGTAAAAAGATGATGCCTGGGGAGTAGGTGAGGCTCCACAGTCTATGAACACAAACATGTTAAACACACACAGCAAAACACATATAAGAGTGGGAAAAAGGTTCACACTCTTACCAGGCAAAAAAAATCAATCCTAGAAATCCAGCAAAGCTGCTGAGGGACTCAGTAGGTAAGGGAAGTTAGCCATTCTGGAGAATTCTCCCTAACACGCACCATTTCTGGACGTTTGGTCCTGTCACTCCTATCAAAGCACTACCTTGACGGTTGCCAGGCCATCACCCGAGGACGACGACCTGTAACCACGTAACAGCAAGAACCGCATTCAACAATCATGGGGAATACCCGACACGCTCATTGGACCACTAGACACCCGAAAGCTTACCATCACTGAACTGCAGGCCCAAGCACTTGTGGAAAGCAGCTTCCAAATCACTGTCCTCCAGAGGTCATCCATCCAGAAACACGATTGCAGATGCCTCTCAAACCTTTAACTGGGTGGAGATACCCCGTACAGTTATCTAGGGTACACCTGGATCAGGCTACAGCTTCCTCAGGAGGTAGAAGGAGTCAGTACACCCAGCAACGCCCCTGACACTGATCTGAAGCAGCGGTAGAGAGAACACTGGGATTCCTGCGGTCGTCCATGTTTGATGTCTTAGCTGCTCTCTACCAAGTGATGGCCCAACCGTGTTACACTAGCACATTGCCCATGCACACCCTATAATAACAGGTATGCCTATGGCGGGAAAAGCAGTCCAGAGCACCACCTGTTAGATCTGCTGGGGTCACCCAAAACAACTGGTTTGAGAAGATTAGCATCCCAGCGCATATCATGATGGTCTCTGGTATAGTACCTCTCAGGGGAGGTCACTGGCCCAAATGCCTAAATGGAAGGACCCAAGTGAGAGTTCCTTTCAGGAGAGTTATTGGTGCAATGGAGCCTCGTGACCGATGATGGTGAGAGCTTCAGGTACTTAAAGGACCCCATTACTAATGTCACCAACAGGAATATTGCATGCCAGAAAGTGTTTTTATGACCCTGATTCATCTAACCGCTTCTCTGGCACCCGTCAGTTGCACCACTATCCAGCCTGCAATGGGGTTTGACCTAAGGAGTCTTTATTTTGGGCAATCGCCACTCTTGAGATACCAGGACCTGCTGTGTAAGCAACTAGCGGAACGTGCCAAGGTATGTTTCCCGGACATTGAAGAGGCCCATGGTCACCCGATCAGAGCCAACAATGATACCCCATTCCCTTAAAGGTCCATATGATTGGCCCCTGGAGACATGGTGGATGCCTGTTATCATCTGAATGGCCTTCACAAGGCTAGAATCGTCCAGGAGGCCCTATACTTCCCCCATCATCATGGGGCCAAAGGAAGCCCTGCAGCTCTGGAAAGCACTGAGCTCCCCTGCACAGAACCTGAGAATGTATACTCTGACGCCATCTGAAGATGACGCTTAAGCAAGTCTGGAACCTTCCACTCGCTCACCTTAGGTGAATGGGGAAGATAGGAGCACCTGTACTGCCTGAGCGCAAGTAGATAGAACCTCTGGAATCATAGGGTTATGCTGATCCAAGTTTTATTTAATGTGAGCAACACGTTCAGGAAACAGCTGCTTATCCAATCATCTACCCATCGGTTTGTTTTTGATGCTAGAAGCAGAGTATTCATGTGAGAAGCCCTATTTCCCTCAGGGGGGGTTCTTACAGTGGTCGAAGTGAGCAGGAAATGTCAGGAGCGTTGTTCCACTACTTTTATTTTGTAGTATGAACAGCTGCACTACTTTTGGCAACCATTTTCACCATTCTCTAACTGTTCTTTGTGAAGTCAAAGTAACACTTCTCCATTTTGCCGCCGGATATCAAGTACAGCCAAACAGAAATCCGTTTCAACTCAATTGGCTGTCAAGCAGCATGACTGCAACCCTTCGAATATGTGTTTCATGTTGCACCCTTCCTTCCTAATGTCTACCCCTCAGAGTCAGTGCTCCACTACCTTTTTGGTACCCTTCTGTCACTGGGGTCCTGATTGTTTCCCTTGCAATGAGGCTGGTATTTGTCTCCGACATTCCCAGGGCCATCACAGAGGGTTGGTTGCAGGGGATGCAGTTTGCCCCAGGCATTACGCTACAAACGGCATCACTCTGCCTTCCGGGCTGGAGGACAATGTGAAGTGAACATCTTTTGTTGTGGTGTCTGGGTTTAGCGTTCACCCAGAGTGCCACATCTTATGGCACAGCTGGGGCGTCTTGTAAAATATCGCAGCATAATTCAAATGGAGAAAAGCCTCAAGTATCTAAAGCCATTCGCAGCCCTATAACCCTGGGCCAAGCTTTTTGCAGCCACTTTTCTTCCTTGCATTTGACATTCCACTTAGTAGAATAACAAAGGCACAGTTCTATGTTTGAATCCACCTATTTTTATTCATTGGGCCTCATTACACAGAAGGCGGTAGCCATGGCGCTATTAGAGCCGTGGCTACCCCCTTAGCGCCGTCGGAGGCCGGGTTCCCGGAATAGGGACTTACCGGCCTACTCCGACCTTTGCGGGACCGGT
Organism: Ambystoma mexicanum; assembly: GCF_040938575.1. Taxonomy (NCBI): domain Eukaryota; kingdom Metazoa; phylum Chordata; class Amphibia; order Caudata; family Ambystomatidae; genus Ambystoma; species Ambystoma mexicanum. The sequence continues at coordinate 1,249,892,190 of NC_090923.1, forward strand.
AAGTCCCCATTCCGGGAACCATTCCCCATTCCCATTTGAGCACCCATAGGGCTCAATGGGAATGGGGAAGGAGCAAATAACGGTACCGCAATTTGCGGTACCGTTATTTGCACTGAAGTCCCTCAGAGTGTCCTGTCCTTAACGTGTGGTCTGACCACACGTTAAGGACGGGACCCGCTGAAGGACCTCGTAGTAGGGCAGTGGGGATTACCGGCACCGGTGCCCTTACCGGTGCCGGTAATCCCCTACCGCCTTCCGTGTAATGAGGCCCATTGTCTTGGAAGATATGTGTTATCTGTTCTGCTAATTTGTCCTTTTAAAGTAAACCACTCTTGTTTTGGCTAACATGTTTATATCACTTCTTAAATATGTTCATGTTCACATACGAGCCCTGGTTGCAACACAGAAAAATTCAAAACAATTGTTATGCTGTGGTGGGTGGGGAGACTCTCTGGGGGAGGGTTCTCTGAATGTTATGTTGCTCCCTGTCCTCAGGTTAAACAATGAAACTTCTACAAATCACTCCTAAGCAACAGACAATGAATATTTGGGTGGGATTCTTGCTAAGTTTACTTAATGTGACAGTTCATATTTGTGTCAAACTGTTGTTGGTGCACGTGTATAATTTGGAAACGGAAGCTGGGATCTCCACATTACCAAATAGTTGTGATTCTGGGCAAATTAACGGATATGGGAGTGCATAAAACAGTGACCAGCTTTTGAAAGGCTATACAAAATGTAAACTGCCCTCGCTAAAGCCACTCATTGTGGATTTGGTATAGACATTGCAAAGAGGGTCTATAAGGAGTGAGGCAAATGGGTCTGGTAGAAACTATTTGGAAATAATAGGGTGGAATTTTCATCAACGTTATATACATGACTCCTCTTAGGAAAGTAAATGGTAGTGCAGGTGACAATTGGAATCCACAAAATGAAAGTGGGTGCCTTGGAAACGGCCATTGATGTGACAAAGTTGGATGTGTCTTCTTTGAAGAACAGTGCTTTTCAGTCCTGACAATGAGGCATGGTGCTGTTAACGTACTCATGACTCTGGGTGACCTTACTTGGAGAGACTAGTCCTCATTTCACCTTAGTTAAAATTCCAGCCAACCAGTAACACATAGTTTTCACTGGATCCATTAGGTGGCGTGAAGATTTTTTGGTCATCTTCTGCACTACCGTGGAGACACATATCCCCTGAGGAGGTAAGGTGGTAAGCCAGGGCATTTGTGGTTCACACCTTGCTTATGCACTAGCATGTCAAAGGTAATTTCCAGGTGGAGTGGGTGGTGGGAGGGTCAGTGTGATTCCTCCCCTCATTCCAGCTCTCGCTGCAAAGCTATCTAGTAATAAACCTGTATGAGATTTTCATGCAAATATAAAAATTAATTGATCCCCATGAAATCCACCTGCACTTAGCCCGGCAGATGACCGGACTCCCCAAATTTCAGTCAGCAACAGGAAAGAACAGGTGGATTGATGGAAGGAAGACTCCTTTATATGTTGAGAAGGTAGAGTGGCGAGTCTTTCGCCACTAAAGGGAGACACAATAAAAGGTGTGGTTTTAGAAATTATATATGAACCTGCTGTGCTATGTGGGATTCACCTCAATCAAATCAAATAGAAAAAGGGCTCAGGCCCAGGGTATCATTGTTGGATTCCGCTCCCTGATTCCCCACCACCTGAAGAGCATAACTCTAAGAACTTCTCTCGTATATTTGTCACTAGCACGTTTCGGGGGCTTGATGGGCTATGAATGGCAGGCAAAAAAGCAGTCTAGCCAATAAGCCTGGTTGATGAATTCTCAGCATTTGGCTGCCAGGAAGGATGCGCAGACGGCTGGACCTTCTTATTGGCCAAACAATATACACGATTGGTAGGGAATTCCAGCCATTTTGATTGGGCGTCACTTGACCCAGTAGGAGATACTGAGCGCCTGGGCCAACTCGCCTTCTATACCTTGGGTTGGAATTTGGGTGGGGGCAGATTACATCTGCCAGTTCTGCTCTGCTGTGTGCTTATCAGGTGTGCTTGCCCAGCTGTCTCCAGGGGGCTCCATCACACTGAGACATGGCTTTCCAGATACAAAAAAAAGAGTACCTACCATCACATGAAGTGGCAGCTGTTACGCAGTGTGCACCTAAAAGGATGGATTATAGCAGGACGCCAGATATGGTTACTAGACCATGAACTGTGAATCAGCACATTTCCATCCAGGTAGCATAATGTACCAATACATTCCAAGCACACATCAAAAAATCATTCCTCTTTCCTTGGTATTGTGCAGCACGTCTACATAGTTCAAATATTTCCGCCACATCCCAGCGCAGACAACTCTGACTCATCCCTCCTTGCAGACGAAAGCAGTGTTCAGACGGAAGTTGCTCTGCTTTGTACTCATCCGTGCGCCACACAAGGAAAAGAGGCAAAGACATTCTAAAAATGGCTCTGCCCTCAATTTTTAGGACTGCGATGCTCAGCTTACCGGCTGGTGAATTCGTAATTATAATTGCAGTTATGTTAATTTAATGGCCATTTCGTTTCAACAACGAGAAGGTTATCTGATTGTATAACAAGATGGCGGCCAATTAATTATAATGATGTGTTATTTATACATCGCCTTAATCCAAAGGGCTTTACAGAGCACATATTTACATACAATATCACCCAACCGAAATTGGTACTCATTTATTGACCTCGGAAGGATGAAAGGCTGAGTTGGCCTTGCCGGGATTCAATCCGGAGACCTGCAGATCACGCTCAGATCGCCACAGCGAGCGCTCAACCCGCTGAGCTACCTTACCGGCCTAAGCCCTGCGTTTTAGTGGATGTCACTTGCTGAAAAGAATAACGATTCCACCCTGTCTTGGAAGTAACGTATGATACCAACCCTTCTGTTGAGGTTCAGAAATTGAGGGTACAAAGTGTTAGTTTCGGGGTCCATTCCAGCTGACTTGCTATAAATGGTTAATCCTGGAGTCCGTTTTTGACAGGTGGCGAACTAACTGCTACTGGGAATATCATGTTTAATTTCAGTTGCACATTGGAGCCAGTTATTGGTGTACTTTGGTTTCAGTATCTTCTTTGACCAGTAGAATATTTCTTGATCAACCACTGGCCATACAGAGGAAATGTCTAAAAATTATGCAGTTCAACTTCTTTCAATAGGCTCAGGTAAGTGTCGATCAGGTAAGCAGCCAGTAAAACATTACCAGCCCTTTGCTTTTCATTCCAGTCTGCACCTCTATTCTGTGGCTTAAAAGCCGCAATGGCAACGTAAACAGGTAATATTTTTGAAATACGTTTAAGATATTAATTTGCAGATGATAATGCAGGGGTGGCCTTCATGATAGGCGACAGGGCACCGACCCGCCAGAACCACCACCCACTGTGTAAGAACTGAAAACATTGAACGGTCCCTCAGCTGCTCCCAACAGCAGATGGAGCACTCCTTGGCTGGCTTAAACTGTTAGTTCTGTTCCCCAGCGCACATGTCCAGTTGAACATGCAAGGCCGGGGGGAGGGGCTATGCTTCCCCAGCCTTACATGGTTCATTGGAAATGCACCTAGACAAAAGCACATCTGGATGGGCATAGGGGGCATTCCTGCACCTACCCGCACATTCAGATTGCCTTGGGTGCTGTCTTCAGAGCTCCCCAGCTTCTTTGCAGGAACCTAGAAGAGCTCTGTACTTCCTGGTTCCTGTTCTTGGGCACGGGAGTCGGAGGACCTTTTTGCGAGGCGGCATTGCAGAGAGCAACAGAACATGGACCAAGGCTGTAGGTAAGAGCAGAATTTTATTTTGTATGTATGAATGTGTATTTTGTTATGTAAGTATGTATGCATGTCTGAATAAGCGAGTGCATGATGCATGGGTGGTTGGGTGCACGGGTGAATGGAAAGGTGTATGTTTTATGGGTGAGTGAATTCTGTGTGAATGTTTGTTTGAATGAGCACGTAAATTTGTGATTTGTGTGTGCTTGTGTTTTAGCCACCCGGGGCACTGACCTGGGTGTGGGGAGTAATATTTATTACTGCCCATCTATGATAAAGGAAGAATGGAAGTGTTATTATGTGGCTAGACTGGCATTTTGGTGTAGCCATTCCAGCCATTTATTACTGTGGCATGGCATTTTCTACTGAGCATCTATGACAAAGCAGGCATGATAAGTGTAATTACATGGCTAGACCGACTTTTTCATGCAGCCAATCTAGTTTTTTCTTACAGTGGTATCACATTTTGTACTGGACATCTATAAAAAAGCAAACTCACAAACCTGAGGTCTAGCCACAAAAATTATTCGAAGTAAAGGACCAATGCTGGATGATAAACAACAGATTTTAAGTGGAAACTAATAATTTCTATGAAAACAACCTTAAATTAGAAAAACATTTGCTTGCATAATTAATTTATTTAAATTGACAAATTTGAAAATCAGATGTAAAAGCAACAGTCACAGAAATACATATATACAGAACCAATATTTTACACAAAATATGACAAAATACATAGCCACATAGTGTTCAAGTACTCCCAATGTGTAACAAAGGTTGCACACTCAACCCAATAATTCCAACATAATATTAACAAACACAAACATACCACACACACTTGTGCTCAAACTAGACCATTAAGACAAATGAACCACAAGGCAGGACAATTAAATAATCCCAAGGCCCATCACAATAAAAAGCAGCACATTAAATGATTTTCTTCAAAAGGTCATCGAATTTAAGTTGCATTTATTGCAGTCATGAACTATATTAGAAACTAGATCACATCAACATGATGAATTTCTTACCAACTCGAGTTTCGGCTTTAGGGTCCCTCCTTTTACCCGACCCAGCCCTCTTCAGGACAGAAAATGTTCTGACAACAAGGGAGAGCATCTTTTCATCTAAATTATAGCCCACAAAAGTAGAGGGTCTAAATTAATACACTTTTGGGTGAAAATCATTCAATATCTAACATGGGAAAATCACAACAAGGAAACTAAACACTGCATGCAAGCCTTGTACCGAATCCATATGGGACACATGCAAATGTAAATTGTATCACATTGGATCAGTTCAGGAACCATTGGGCCAGTATGTTGATACATTCTTGTAACCTTTGGCAGATGTAACGACTTTTTTTCTTAAAGACACCATGGCAGCCATCAATATATTTGAAAGACTACAATATGATGCTCATGCAAACATTTTGGTGTCTTTAGATATAGCTGCATTGTATACTAATATCCCCCAAAGTGAGGCCCTTGGCATTAAAGATGTTCCAACTGTGTTTCTTCTTGAATTACTGCAGATAGCTCTATGCAATAATTTTTTTAAATGTGTCATTGGCCTTTTTCTCAAGAAACAGGGCACTGCGATGGGAGCAGCTTTTGCACCAAGTTTGGCAAACATTTATATGTCGCATTTGTGAATCTCCTCATCTATATTAACAACACCTCTGAGAGGGAAATCTCACGTTGGAAGCGTTATATAGATTATGCTTTTTTCATCTGCCAGTGAACTGAGGAGGACCTCAAAAGGTTTATTCTGTGTCTCAATCAATGCAATAGCCACTTGACATTCACGTGTTCATTTGATAAAGAGCCTACCATGTTTAGATCTATGCATTTGTCATTGGAATGGACATCTTTACACAAACCTCTGTGACATGGAAACTGATCGGAACACAATATTACTTTATACCAGCCAGCATCCAGGAGATTTAAAAGACGATCTCCCTTATGGGCAATTTTTGCAAAAAAGTTGCAACTGTACATTTAACAAGGATTTTGAACATCAAGCCCAGAAACTGGCAGATAAACTCTCAGAAAGAAGCTATCCACATAGATTAGACAAACATTCTGCGAAGAGAGCATGGTTCACGAATATTGAGACAATGTTGAAACCTTGTGTCAAACAGAATGATCAAAAATAACTATATGACACGTTTTAACCAAATTATCAAAAAGCAATGGCATGGTGACCAGCACTGGATGCACTCTCCGGGCATCATTATTTGCCTTGAAAAGAGGCAAGTATTTGTGAGACCGATTGGTCCATTCTAGATTTTTGCTTCGCTGTTTCAGTGCAGTGCCGAACACATTGGAAGCAACATGGGTAAGCCCCGGTTAACGGGCATCACCCATGTGTCTGCAGATTTACAGTGAAAGCCATTGTATTTGTGCACAACTCTTTTAGATGGAATTTGAATCGCTTTACTAACTGCAACTCTACAATTGTAGTTTATGTAATCGAATGTGTGTGTGACTTGCTATACATAAGCATGACCACACAGAACACAGTCACAGGAATTGATGAGCATCGCTCGAAAATTTTAACAGCTTCTGTGTCAGCCCCTTAGTCCAGCAGTTTTTGCAAGCCAGCAATTTTTGCATGCCAACCATAGTGAAAATGATGTAATATGGCTCATCATTGAACAATTAAAACCTGATTGCCATAATTACACCATGACAAACAGGTTGTTTAAGTCAGACTTGGGTACATCATCTGCATATGCATGAATCTGGGTTCAATGAGGTGCTGCATTGGTCATTGATGCTGGCATGGGCTGCATTTGAATTAAATTGGGTCATGCAATATCAGCTATTGGCTGTAACCATGCCGGTTCTCTAACATGGCTGATGGGAGGTCTCAGAAGATGAACTGTATGCAGCATTGTATTTCTGTTTTAAGATGGCTGCCAAATTTAGGAACACGCTGTTTGTTAAATATATGTACTCCAGCAGCACAGACATGGCTGCAGCCGGTCAGCATGGAAGCGTTTGACAGTGCACAACAGATATCTATGAGAATTAAGTAAGTCTGGGGTTAGGGATTGGCATTCAAATTACATGGATTTGTATGTAAGCTCACATGCTGACTGGCTATGAGTATGACACATGTGCCGAGCAGCTACGTGTATGACACGTGTGCTTTGATTTTCCCTGTAGCTCCTACATTCTGCCTCATTGAGATGTTGGAGCGCCTTACCCTTCACAGGGACCCATTGATCTTTGAATGATCAGCTCCAGCGGCCTTTGGTAGCAATAACAGGTATTTGTAACCTGTTTGGTAACACATTGATTGGTGTGCACTTAGCTAATGGTTTTTGTGTTTTTGGCCACCCAGTGACTTTGGGTTTTGTGTTCTGGCAGTGGGCTGATCAGTGGTTGTATGGCCAAGGTGGTACAATATATATTGCCATGTGTCCCATGTTGATTTGATTAGTTTCCTTTTTGTGATTTTCCCATGTTAGACATTGAGTGATTTTCACCAACAGTGTATTAATTTAAACCCTCTTCATTTGTGGGATGAATTTAGATGACAAGATGCTCTCCGTCGTGGTCTGAAAATGTTCTTTCCTGGGTCGGGTAGAAGGTAGCGACCCAGAGCCGAAACTCAAGTTGGCAAGAAATTTGTCATGCTGATTTGATCTAGTTTTTAATATAGTTCATGGCCACAGTAAATGCAACGTGAATGCAGATGGCCTTCTGATAATAAAGCAAACATGGTCAGTGTTATTAGCTGGCTAAACTGGCATTTTGGTGCAGCAAGTTGAGCTACAATATCTTACTATGGAATGGTCGTTTTAATGCTCATTTAGGACAAAGCAAGCAATATAAGTGTTATTTCATAACTAGGTTGGCATTTTGGTGCAGCCTTTCTAGCTATAATTTCTTTCTGTGGAATGGAATTTTGTACTTGCCATCTATGATCAAGAAAATATGATAAGTGTTATTACGTATCTAGACTGGCCTACATTAGTGCCGCCAGTTTGGACATGTTTTTCTTATTTTGGCATGGCATTTTTAATGCCAAAAGCCAACAGGAGTCTCTTGTTACATAGGGATTCTTGCAAATGTTGGTAGAGTTAGCTTGGACATGTTTTCATATAGTATCATTACTGGTTATGCGCAAAGCAAACATGCACATGTTCTTATACGAGAATACTGACATATGGGTGCAGCCAGCATGGAAATGTATGGGCACAGCCAGCATGAACATATTTTACATATTGTCATATTTTTGGGGGAAAGGCATCATGAAAATATGTTGGAAAATGCTCCTGTGCCCTTTTGTTGACTTGAATCTATTTGAATTTTTCATGAGTTACCCTATAAAACTGGCTTTTACACACATTTTCACAGAAAGTGTGCTGTATAATGCATCATTTTAAACCAATATTCAAAAAATGTCTTGGGGGAGAAACCCCCTGCATCAACCCTTGGTTGGTTGGGGGTCCCTCGCTATGCTCAGTTGCTAGCGCATATTTGTGGCAAAATACGTGCTTCCAATTAAAAAATTCACCAGTCACCACAGTGATGAACACAGAATTTCTTAAAGGATATTGGATATAGTTTGTGTCTATGCCGGCAGCATAATCCACTGATTATGGTATGGATTTAAATGTGATGTAAATTGATAGTTTTTAAAAGTTATTCTGGATAAAGAGAACAGGTTTTGAGAAGTTGTTCAATGTAAGTAAGATTATAGACCATCAGGTTGACTGAAAATGACCAGTCAGCATGCTCGTGCCTTGCAAGGGTCCTGGGCCATTAGACGCTGTGCCCGAACCCCACGCCAGGAATGAATGCTAGAAGCACTCGGAAGATGTGCTATTAGCATCTTACCCCATGATTATTGACATAAACACAGCTCTGTTTTCTTTATTGTCAATACAAAAACAAATGTGGGCTCCTCCACCCACAAACTCAATGGAGATGTCTAATTTCCCCGTTTGTGGCGCTGTTGAGCAGGTGCAAAAAATGGCAAGGGTGTGTGACAGGCTAGCTGGGTGGGAGGAACAAAGAGGCTGACACGAGTGAAGATTTCAACAGCAGGATAGAGTTATATTCCGCCAACAACAGCAAAGGAATTGTAGGATATTGGTTCAGCCATAAATCACTCTCTGACTGAGTGTCCAATCAATAAACATCACCTTTGTGTTCGTTGCAGGTTTGCGGGGCTCCTGAACCCTCATCGATGTAGCACGATGTTATTTGCGCCTTGCGCGGCAGGCACTGCCAGCACTGCTCTGCTGTGGTTGTCCGGTTGTGCTCAGCACTACTCAGGGGGATGCATCATATTGAAACATGCCTTTCCAAATACAAAAAAAGAGTACCTACCATCCCATGACGTGGCTGCTGCCACACTGCTGGCACCTGCAAGGGACAGATTATAGCAGCATAGCTATGTCCTATATTTCGTGACTAGTGAGCAGGGTCGGACTTGGACATAAAAATGTCTCGCAAACCAAGCTAAAGGGTCACACGGATCAATACACCAATTATTCAATTACTAATTGACTCTAGTAGGTATGGGGTGGAGAAAAGGCTCAGTCAGGTATTAAAGTATATCATCATATGTTAATATTTATCAAAGAAGATTACAATAGAATAACAAATTAATTCACACGATAACATCATAAAATGTATATAAACATCAGAAAGGTCTAAAAGCAACCTATCAGACACTGCTAAACATAATTCATTTCCATCTAAATGAATGAAGCAGTGTACAATAGTCAGTCTAAAGGTACTGTCAAAAAGTACTTAGTGCCTATGTTGTTATCGTGTGAATGCATGTTTTATTCTATTGTGATCTTTTTTGCTAAATATTAAAATATGATGATATAATTTAATACCTGACTGAGCCTTTTCTCCTCCCCATATCTAATGGAGTCAATTATTAATTGAATAATAGGTGTATTGATCCGTGTGACCCTTTGCCTTGGTTTGAATCACATTGTTCACCAGGTCCACGGTTTAGGGGACACCCATCCTTTTGTATTCATAAAAATGTCTCGGGCACTAATGAAAATGTGGTCCACAAATGGCTATTGATTCCTTTTGTGACACTGTTTGAATAGTAGCCAAGGGGGAGGTTTTTAATATCGTGTGATACAAATTGTGCATTTTAAAGAATATTTATTCAGCAACACTTGTCAAAACTGACTGTAGAGTTGATTAACCCATCAAACTGGGCCAAATTGGCTAAAAAAAGTGGCCCACTTTGACCTAAAAAACTGGCCCACACCAACATGTTGTGTTTTTTGTTTGTTTACCTAGCAGCCTCACCCACTGCACATTAGTATCTCTGAGAGGAGAAAGGTTAGGAGTAAACCTACAAAAAACACCAATTCTGAAAACGGTCAGAACTTTTGAGTGATTGAGAAGCGATCTATCCAATCTGTGCTGTGATACAATTGTACTTTTTACATTGCGTGTGCATATAAGTATATGCCTTGATATAGACGTTATATGTTATAAATGTTGTGCCCTGTGTAATGGTGTCTCGATGAATGAGTCACTTTTTTATCTTTTTGATGAATGGGAACTAAACCAAGACAGGCTAATAAAGATGTATGTAACCTGTAGGTTCTCACCATTCACAGTGTTGTTTGCCTTTCTTGTATGTTAAAAAAGCCCAGGTCTTCTTATTTGGCACAGTAAGGCACTTTGTGTACCCGCAAAAGTGACGGGCGTTTTCCCCCCTGACATGGTTCCCCAAGACTGAATACTTGTTTTTTTGGTGCACACACGGCAGGAGTAGGAGGCAGTTTGTGTTTCCCCTGTTTCTTCAATGTTTTTGGTTCGGCCATGGGCCTATTGCAATATAGGCCAGTCCGAGCCTGCTTGTGAGTCATCTGTGTGCGCATTTTCATCCATGAAGAATTTGAAATCTGCGGTAAAAAGCTTGCTAAAATAATAAAGTCCAAGTGCATATAAAAAAATCATGACTGTACCATTGGGATTTTGCAGCGCGTCTACATAGGTTAAAGATCGTCTGTCGTGTACTGATGCACACAGCTCTGACTCATCACTCCTGGCAGACGAAAGCAGTGTTCAGAAGGACGGTGGTCTGCTTTGAACTCATCCATGCGCCACACAGGGGAAAAAGGCAAACGCTCCTTGAATTAAGTGAAACTTTCTCAAAATGCCGTTGCCGTGAACCTATAGAACTGTAAGCTCGGGCTTACTTTCTGATGAATTCGTGACGCATAGAACCTTATTATGGTTGCAGTTTTTTTATATTAAACTTCCCTTTCATTTTGACATCCCCAGGAAAGTTATCTGCCGTATAACAAGATGGCATCCAATTACAGCCTGCTTTTTATGGATGGTTGGAAAGCCTGACGATTCCACACAAAGAGCCTGGTACTTGGAGGTTACTCATGATACCATACCTTGCTTTTACGTTTGGGAAAAAGAGGGGGTTGAGGGGGCACTAAGTGTTATTAGGCCATGGAGAGCATCATTGACCTCCCTCAGCCAATCAGAATGTTCGAAGTGCAGTCAATAACTACCTGTATTGACTGCATTCTGAACATTCTACCTTCAATAGACAGGGACACAATAATGTAATTTCCATGCACGATGCCTTTCAACAAACCACTGCAACATCTTATTTACCACATCAACGAGAAAGATAAAAAAATGGGAAAAAAATGCTTTCATTTTCTTATAGAGAAATAGTTTACTTTTAAACAACCCAGTAATGCATGCTCACGTTAAATCCACTCCAGTTTAACCAGGTTTGCAATTGAAACTTTAACGTATGAAGACAACCCTGTTGTTTAAATAACACCACATTTGATTTACTAACTAATTTTGTCGATTTACTTTCTCAGTATTAAATAACGTTTTTACTTCAGCACCAAAGCTCCAAAACATGTACTGCTACTACCATTATGTGCTAAAGTCTAAAAGACTACAATACTGGGGTAAATAGTGTGAGGGGTGCCAGGTGCATGGGCAAGCTAGAAGAGAGCAGGTCCCAGCAGGCTTAAATGAAATAGCCCAGCAGGGAGGAAAGACACATGGTGAGGAAGAAGGGGTGCTCAAAAGAAACATGGCCGCCGGGAGGAGCAGGGAATGCAGGTGCACACTGCTATATTCGGACCACCTTTACTGCATTTCGATTTGTCAATGCTGGTGGATTTACGAGAGTTTAAAAAATAAATGTTTTACAAATAAACATTGATTTGTGGACGAAGATGTTTTTTGACACTGATATGAAATTGCACTTCCTTGAATCCCACCATGGAGTGCGCCTATCATATAATGTAGCCAATACCCATAGGAAGTGTAAGTGTCAGCTCTGTGGCACTCATTTAACCTACAGTTGACTGCACTCCTCTGCCCCCAGTCATCCATTGTTATTAGTTCTTTCCCAGTTCAAATATGAGGCAATTTCCGCTTCTGTGGCACTCCACATGCATTGTGTACAAAATGATTACAAGCTGATCCTTCTAAATGAGGAAAATCCAACATGCACAGCCTACAACAGGGCTGTTTCTAGTTCTGGAAAAGATCTGGGGCTACTCTAATGTTGGGAATGTTGGGACTTGGGGCGAGCTAACCTTTTGGTAAACCGCAATAAATGTGCACTGCTAAAGGTGTCGAAATTCAGTGTTCACCAGACCGGCTGGCTCTGAAAGCATGGACTTCAAGAAAAGTTACCTTTGACTGGAGCACAACTAATATGTGTGAAAATGGGGGGCACCTACTTCAAAGAGCAAGCTACCAGCACAAAGGAGACTGATAGAAAAAAACTGTGTGCACAGACTGACCCAGTGAAAACAAATGGCCGGAGGTAGGAGCAGGACCATTTGTCCAACATGAAGATTCACAATTGATTTAAAAAGGACTATTATCATTAAGGCCTTTTTCTCAGCCACATTTTCTATGTAATTTCCAGGAGATTTGGTGGATATAAAATGTATCTACCTGTCACTCTGGGAACTGTAATGGCCAGTTAAACTAGGTTTCTGGATGATCTGAACATGTTCCAAATATGAGTGTTGGTGAGCGGATGGAAAATGAAGTAGGGATATCCTCAATAACTTACATATTCATAACTGTTGTGCTTTTTATGGAAATGTCAGAAAGGTCCCACATGGCCATGCTACATCATACAGATTTGGTGGTCAGATAATCTAACTCTCCATAATTAGCGGAATCAGAAAATATGTTTAGTATGGCAGTTGCTAGTAGAATTATGCAATTATGATACATAACTAGTTTTTGCCAAAAAAGGTAAAAGGAGAACAAAGGGGCGATTACAAATGGCAATTGCCATATGTTGTTCCATACCCCTAAACCAGTCGTGACTTGGAGGCTGACTTGGAGGCTGGGTTGGGAAGAGAGAGAAGGTTAACTGTCCAATTATTATAGGGTACCTCCCCAATATTGTAAAATTGGTGGTGTCATCGCTGCTATATAAGGGGGACTGCACTAGAACATGAGACAACAGAAAAGGGAGAACGACAGCAGGACAGAGAGAAGAGACAGATCATCAGGAAGGCTGCTGAAACTTACCATCTGACAGCTGCAAGGAGACACCAAAGGAGATGGCTGTCTACCTCTAGGAAGGCCTCAGAACTGACTGGGTCCTATGGTGGAGAGCTGGAGGCCATCTTTGAGAGTGGACTGACCAGACCCCTGCCCTATCTTTCCACAGTGTCCTGAGATGCAGCTGGCTTTCCTGAACCTTTAACAGAGGCTTGCTATATAAGTAAATCTGAGCCATGGGAAACATGGGCGAGTCTGCTTGCCTTCAATCCTTTCCCTTTATAGTGGGTGGGGTGGAAAACTGTGTAGATCCTTAGCCTATGTAACCAAAAATATTAATTTAATTAATTCCCCATTTGGCAGAACACTATGGGGTGAATTTTGTTAAAAATCGAAATTAGCCAAGCTCACTTCCCAGTGTGTGCTGAAAACTATAAACTATAATTTAATTGGGTAATCCTTGTTGTCCAGCTGACCCCGACTTCTTTAATGAAGAGGGGTGCCTTTGTTCTTAAATAAGTCCAACCTTTTTATCCAGCTTCCCTAACACAGGCCTTTCAGTAAGGGGGGGTCTGAAATCCAAAATTCCCCAAAGCATTCCAGTTTTTCTGTCTGACTTTCCAACCAAGACCAAAGCAAGTGGGGTTCTAAAAAACAAAGCGATACATCATCCTGTGTTGATTTTAAACCAATAGGGTGGGCAAAATTATAATTGCCATATGTATGTTTACCAATCTTAAAATCCTACTGCTACCCTTTTAAGCCTGCAGGAAAATCAAAATCACACATTACATAAGTGCCTTTGTTATTGATCAGTGTAATTATTTCGTGAAGTGAAATTTGCAGAAAGTGTAGAATTGTGATTGTGTTCTTTTTGTGATTTATTTATGCTGTGAGAAGTTGATTGTGTTGTGCCATGGATAAAGCGGCATTGACATTGTCGTGCTAAATTCTTTCACTGTTAATTTAAATAAATATCAATATATTTCCCGTAAACCGGCCCAGTTCTTGGCTCATTGTTAGCTCCGGAGAGAGGGATCCAAGGGGCATGATATGTGTCTGAGAGAGGGCTAAAAAAAAGAACCTGTTAAACAGATTATTGCCTAACAACATGAGTGGGGAGGGAAGGAACTTCCTGTGTTGAGGGTGACTTCTCAATAAACCAATACAGGAGTTACAGTGTCCAACTACTCCATCCCTAAAGGTCATAGACCGAGTAAAAAGCGATGGCTGCAACAATAGTACCTTAGTCTCTGGAGCATAGCTCAGGGGCTACGTGCTCGCCTTGGAAGCAAGACGACACAGAGCACCACAGGTTTGATCCCCGGCTCTGCGCTTAGAAACCTGCGGGTATTAAGTGCATTATAAATAACTTATCATATCATTATGGGCGTTAAAAGTTGAGCCTGATTTTGGGGCTCAACTATGCTTCTTGTGGAGTGATTGTGAGGGTGGCGAACATCAATTTGCTTGTTTTAGGTTTTGGCTTGGAGTGGCACATTAGCACCACTAGGGATAAGAAATTGCTTTAAGGGATTTTCAGATAGTCCATATATAAATCATCTTTAGTGTTATGCTTTTATAGCGTGCTTCCACCGCCTAAGGAAAGACCCGACCACAAAGGGGTCTTTTGGCATTGGCTCCATGAAGAGGGGCTTGGTTTATGAGATGCTTTCATTGCCCCTTGAAAGACTTACACAGAAGTCACAATTCAATGGCTCTAGGCAGAGGGAAGTGTCTTCCCGCCACTAGTTCCATTTAGATAGTGGGCAAAATGGTATGGTGGAGCTTTGCTGCTTCTAAAGGCAATGGCAGCCCGTCTACTTTCAACTGGGGTCAGTTAGTGAGGGCTTTTTATGGGGTGGTGAATAACCCCTCCGTTGCTAGTAAGTTTAGCTTTAGTCTGTCCTTACACTATTCTACTGATGAGCTGGCTTTAATGGCCAGGACAGGGCATTCCAGTGTAGGGGACAAGTAGAGACATGGGATGGAAGCAGGAGAAGACACAGAGGGAGGAAGGGGTAGAAATGTGGAGGGGAGAGGAATATTGCAAAGTCCAAAAGGAAGAGTAAATGGAGATGCAGCCAGTAAAGTAGAGGGGCCAAGACCACAAATATATATGCAGACTAGGGACAGGAACTTAGAGAGTGATTTTTCATGTAGGGCCATCCAGCTCAGTGATGGTGAGTAAAGGTGGTGGAGCATCGAGGCAGTGTGTATATGGTGCTTGACATAAATCTGAGGATTTTGTTCAGAGGATTAATGGAGCATAGCAGGAAATCGAGGAGTAGAACAATAGTCCAATTTGTTGAGTACAGGGGCAACGAGCAGAGTTTTGGCAGAGAAATGGATGAGATGGGGCAGATTCTCCTGTGGCCGTGCTTGGGGTCGTAGGTCATTGTAAATGAGGACCCCAAGGATGCAAGCCGTAGGTGACGCAGGTAAGAGGTCCTGAGGGAAAGAGATGGGCCATGAGAGAGTGGGTTTAGCAATAGAGTCAGGTTGAAATATGACTTCCATCTTGGAAGAGCTTGACTAGACAGTGTGGAGCCATCCAGTGGCAGATGGCTTTGAGGCAACTGGTGAGACGCAATAAAACTGGTTCTTTGATGAGAATAGCAAGAGATTTAGCATTGCTTATTGGCCTTGTAATGCAAAAGATAAAACAAAATAAATAAATTAGCTATAACAAACAACTTTATTTGCTTATTGGCCTTGTAATGCAAAAAATAAAACGAAATAAATAAATTAGCTATAACAAACAACTTTATTTGGGGATCAGGACAATGGGTGGCCGGAAATATTGCTGGAAGAGCAAAATGTACCACCATTCCCACTTCACCAGTTTTCCCCCATGTTCCACTTTTGGACACATTTTGTTTTTTTGGGTGGTTTTGATTTGGGTGCCAGACATATTAGCCAATTAGGGGGCTGAAATATTTTACGGCCCTCTAATTGGCCAAAATTCCGGGAGCCTGAAGCAAAATCATCCAAAAAGAAATGTTCAATTGGGAAAACAGCCAAAATTGGCATTTTTGTTTCAAGGGCCGAACTAGGGGAAATGGGTGGATTTTGGCCAGAGTTCGCCAATTTCTCTGTTGTGAATTTCAGTCATTTCACCAACCCCTAACCAGCGCATGCTTTCACAACAGTTCTTTCCACGATCCAAGCTATATCATTAAATTGGGCAACAAATAATGGAAAGTGTATAGAATGGATTTTTGATACTTCCCCTTTTCTCACATCAACACCCAATCTCTGAAGTCTAGCCAAGCATTAGAACTCAGTTGTTCTATGTGACTATATATATTTTTGCATTTTCTATTCTAGACTTTCACCAAATTGGGGTGCTTTATTACCCCCACAGAGGGAGGCTGGTCTAGTGTACCATTGCTGTTCTACTGGGTTACCAACCACCCAGTATAAAATGTTCTTTTCCAAAGTGTTTCATTAGCGTTGAACGGTAGTTGTTGCACGAGCCCCGGCGGGGAGAACCACATTGCTGAGAAGGGGGGTAGGGCACAGTTATTGGATGATGAGGCAGGGCCATTTTAGGATGGTGGGAGCATGGGGCATTCTTTTGCTGTGGCCAGTTCGAGTCCAGAGCAGAGTTGTTTGTGCCTTCCTGATCAGTCG
Source organism: Ambystoma mexicanum (assembly GCF_040938575.1). Lineage (NCBI taxonomy): Eukaryota > Metazoa > Chordata > Amphibia > Caudata > Ambystomatidae > Ambystoma > Ambystoma mexicanum. Next base: position 1,249,909,112 of record NC_090923.1, read on the forward strand.
GAGGTCTGGTTGGACGCTTGTTGATAAAATAAAAGAACTCCGAGCCATGTGCATTCCACCTTGAGGATCTGCACCCGCGTATGCAAGTTCTGACTTGCTAGATCAAAGCAACCATTGCAGGTGTGGTGTGGTTTTACTTGGTACCTGAGACCATAGTCCTGAAGTCCTGTGCCACACAGCAGCAAGTAGTAGCATTTCAGAGCTTGTGTGTAATTATAGTCACTACAGTTGGTAGTTTCATTTTTGTGGTTAGCATGTGTGCAAAGTTGAACAATTCTCCAGCAGAGCCATGATAAATATTGCGCCCTCATGCTATGCATTTTCTTATTTATTTTTACTTTCAAAAGATTTTATTGTGAGAAATTAACAAGCATAACAATCGATATGCATTAATAATAAACAAGAACAAAGGTCAAAGAATATACATAAAAAACGAACAATGTTATTTAGGAAAGTGGAGATGACTTATATTAATGCGAGGCATGTGTAAATAAATGAATCTAGTAAACTTCAAAAATGTTTTGAGAGTCAAGAGGGAAAATCGAGATCAAACTCCTGCCCCTCACCCCAGGCACATCGACAGACAGAACAGCACAAAGAATAAGGAACGCACTTATCATTTGAACCAGGCCCAGCGCACCCATGGGTGACAAATATGCTGAAAGACACCCACTTCGCCAGCATGGCAACTTCCATGCTACATTAGAATCAATGCAGCAATATCACAATCTACAAAACAGAAGGATCCCTGTTTAAAGGCTGCACATGCCTATATATGAACTAACCTGATCTAATTGCACAGTGTAAAGCCATGTTTCAGGAAAATTACAGCCAAGTGCACGTGTCTCACTGAACACCAGCCGCAGTGGGGATTCATGCTGACTTCAGCAATTCTCCTCGCAAACCCAGAAGAAGCCAAGGTCACACAGTAAGATAAGATTACTTTCTTTGAACGACAGTGAACCCTGGCAGACAAACATTTTTAATTCTTCACAAATATGAGTAAGCCACGGCAGAACATCCAGAGCCCAGTGTTTTTTCCTGGGAACGAAAGACATTTTCGCAATACTCACACACCATTTGAAACATAATTGTAACAAGCTTGGCTCAGCTCTGGCCAATGAACACTGAGAGCCCAGGGGCGAAAAAGCCTGTTTCAGCTATAAGTGATGGGAACAGATTCATACTGCAACAATTTCAGAGTTAGGTAATGGGGTTGGCGCAGCTAAACCAACCCGCTGATGCAAAAGTCCAATGTCCAATTATCAGGTTTCCTATAAGGGCTACATAGGTAAGCTATCACTTAGCAGCCAATAGCAGGATGAGATAGGTTTCTGGGAGCTGGTCCAATTCTGTGAGGTCAGCCTGCAGTGTGTTACAAAGCTGGCTTGCAAGCCAGCCCCGGGGGAGACGGTGCTGGGACTTTCGCTGTGCACAAAGCTCTCTATGCGTTTTTTCTTTTTTTGCTGCCCAGAAATAAACGCAGTTTGGAACATGGTGCTGCCTGCTTGGGACTCTGCTGCATTTCTTTGGGCAAAATGGGAGGTGTTGGGGTCTCCCATGGCTCGGACCCCCAGAAGCCTTGGTGGGGGTCCAACTTCTCCCCAATAAGTTGGTGCCCTCTGTGAGGCTCATTGCTCATTGTAAGACATGGGTGTATGGGCACTGCCTGCACAAGCCCTGCATTGAACTGCACTCTCTGCCGCCAACTCAAGGAAGCTGTGGGACCCTCGTCCGTACCTGAATACCACTGGAAAACGCCTAACCGGGTAAAGGCATCGGGGGCCACTTGGAAATACCCCGCTTGAGGGCAGGTGAGAGCCCTGAAGGAGAAGGTGTCCGGTGAAGCGCCTTGATGGGGGGTCCGGCAGCAGAGCAAGTGCCAGTGCAGCATAGGAAATGTAAGTACAGGTTCAAGCAACCAGCAACATGGGCTTTGAGGGAGGGGTGTGATTGTATGGGGTAACAATGGGCAAATGTTTCAAGTATTATGATGTATTGTTGATCAGTATGTTGCAGACATTTTAAGTTGTCTTGTTTGGGTAGAAACTGGGGGGAGGTATTGTAAATTGGGTGGTGGGAGATTGTACATTTTCGCAAAAATTTGGCGTATTGGTGGTGATCGGCACGCGAATTGTAGTTGGGACTGGAGCGGTTGCAGTGGTCCCTTCTTGTGTTTATGAGGATATTGGGTGCGGTAGTGACTCCCCACGCATAGGACGGAGTGCCGCGCTGGTTGGTCTGGATGGGATTACATGTACGGGGGTATGGCTTTCCTATGAATTGACGCTATAGATCAATGAGTAGATGAGGTTGCCTGCTCATTGAGCGTTTTAGTTCGGTGAGTGGATGATGTTTCCCCGCAGGTAAGCTATCACTTAGCAGCCAATAGCAGGATGAGATAGGTTTCTGTGAACTGGTCGAATTCTGTGAGGTCAGCCTGCAGTGTGTTACAAAGCTGGCTTGCAAGCCAGCCCCGGGGGAGACAGTGCTGGGACTTTCGCTGTGCACAAAGCTCTCTGTGTGTTTTTTCTTTTTTTGCTGCCCAGAAATAAACGCAGTTTGGAACATGGTGCTGCCTGCTTGGGACTCTGCTGCATTTATTTGAGCAAAATGGGAGGTGTTGGGGTCTCCCATGGCTCGGACCCCCAGAAGCCTTGGTGGGGGTCCAACTTCTCCGCAACAAGAGATGTGGGGAAGTGGGTGACATAACAATAACAAACAAAACATTTAACAGACAGGACATAACACAAACACAGGGTAAGGAGGGGAGGGGGTAAAGGGATACATAGTAATCACACTAATGATAATCTGCATTAGATAAAAAGTCAAGAAATGGTTGCCATTTCAACATATGTTTGCATAGTAGAGCAGGAGAGGAAGCTATACAATCTTCTAGCCTATGAATATTACAAATATTATTCCACCAACAATTATAATGAACACGGTGTAGTTTTTCCAATTGATAGTAATAGTTTGGAGTGCTACTATGAGATATAAATCAAAGAGCAATCTTGTATGATCATTGGTTATTACAGTGTGTAAGAGGGAGCTTCCAAAAATGAGAATATCAAAAGAGAACTCTTGTTGGGTTTTAAAAATGAGTTTGATTATTTGCCATACGGAGACCTAGAAGGGCTTAACATGTTGACACTCTACGAAGATATGCTTAAAAGAGCCTGTGACTTGTGTGCAGCTCCAGCAAAGGTCGTTGGGTAGAAGGCCACATTTGAAGAGGGAGACAGGGGTAGTAAAGGCTCTATGGTGGAAGAAAAAAAGGGGTTGGGTTAAGCTGGCGGATGAGGTAATTTTCGAGATGCATTTCCACTGTGAAGGCCAATCAAATTGAAGGTTTGGCAGTGTACAATCATCTATCCAGTCATTGTGTAGCAGACCAACTGCTGAAGGAGATATCAGGGATTTATAGAAAAAGACGCAGTACTGTTAGGCCTCTCTATGTAAAATAATCTTAGCGCATCAGGTGTCCTGGAGTTGTGAATAAGTAATTCATAATTTTCAAACAGAGCAGCAATAATGATCAAATATTATTTCATGGCAGAGGCAGGCAAATGGTATTTGATGGCAAAGTCTCCAAAAGTAATGGGAACATTTTGTGAGAAAAACTGGTTACAATATTTATTGTTTCTAGATAGCCATGGCTTCCACAAGATCGATTTACCTTTTATCTTAATCAGGGGATTGTTGGGCCATAAATGTTTAGTATAGAATATTCTTTAGAGTTAATCAATAGGAGCAAAACGCATCTTCCCATACCATCGGATTCACTAGACAGTATGTTACATTTGAGAGATCTTTTTCCATCTGCAGCGCTGGACAATACTTGACCAACCCAATGCCTTTTGAATTTAGCTGCTTCTTCATTGGAAAATTGTGACTCTTGGATGCAGGCAATTGAAGGTTTCAATCTATTTAGATGAGATAGTATTTTTTTGTCTCTTAATTGGATTATGTAATCCTTTAATGTTCCAAGAAACTATATTTAGAGGCATGAGTGTGGGGTAATCTGTTCATAAATCATAAGGTATATTTAAGAAGAGGCAATGTAAAAGTTGCAGACATTATGGTACCAATAGAATAAAGTGACATAGCAACTTGGTATGACATGTAACAATGTATCCAGCATAACAGATGAAGACACAAAGGGAGAGAGACATGAGGAAGGGGATACGACAGAAGGAAGAAGCATGGAATTTGGCAACAGTGAATCATACTAAAAAGTTATGGGAGAAAAGGTGGCAACAAAAAGACAGCAACACCAGTCCATGCTACAGTAAAAGAAAAAATGTGGTGGGAGCTGGGGGAGCCAAAAAAAGAACAAGGCCTGCCTAAACCCCACTCTGGTGGAGAGAACAGAAAAGTGAATTACAGAGTCTTCAAGCGATAGGAGGTAACATATCCATGTCATTGCTTTTATGAGATTGGATATATCTACGTAGATCCGTTGAATTCTGAAAAGTTGAAGTTTGCCCATTTAGAGTAACTTTAAGAGAGGCAGGGTGTAATATACCATATCTAGCATTCAATTGCCTTAAGGCAGGTCTTTTCTTTTCTTCTTGCTGCTGTAGCTTTGGCTACATCTTGTGTTATAAAAATGATTTTTCCTTCCCATGTCAAATTCTTAAGTAGCCTAACTTTTTCTATAATAAGAGTGACATGAGTAAAATTAAGGAGAGCTAATATCATGGTCCTGGATGGATTGCCGGAACTTTGTGAGGGTCTAAGAGGGCCAATTCGGTGTTCTCTTTGGATATTTAGCTGTACTGAGGCTGAGAGGCTAAGAGCTCTAGTCAGAAACATATATAGGAAGGCAGTAGGGTTGTCTTTCTCAATCTCCTCAGGAAGACCGATAATACAAAGGTTATTTCTTCTATTCCGATTTTCAAGATTTCCCGTCTGTTGTTGTAGAGCTAATACCTTGGCTTCCAGTGTGGTGACTTTATTAGAAATATCCTCTGCATTCCCAACCCCCCTCTCAACTTCATTCATCCTGCCCACAAAGATAGACCACTTGTTGTCTACTTAGTGTCTTCCATGAATGGTTTAAGAGCTCTAATTTCTAATAATATAGTTTGCATAACTGGGTCAGTTAGGTTCTCTATGGGTGGAGGAAATTCACTTTTTTGCCTTTTAAGCGTAGTAGATGATGAGGGTGGCCCGTCTTTAGATTGTGCTTTCTTTGCTGCCATAGTGTAATGTTATAAAATATACTTTCTCTTTCCCCTCTTCACTGCTCTCTTTATCTTCTTATTTTTCTTCTATTTTTCACAGCTTTTCTTTTTCTCTTCCTTATTCTCACTTTCTCGTTCTTTTCCACTGTCTCTTGCACTCTTTCCTGCTGTGTGGTTTTCTTCTCTTTTTCTCTCTCCTTCCTTTTCGCTTTCCTCCTTCCTTTCTCTTTTCGTACCCCTCTTTTTCCCTCACTTTAAAACTGCCACTCCAACCACACAACTACCCTAGGAATAATATTGGTGTACAAATGCCAGAGTTATGTAGGCTGAGGTAAAAGGAGCAGTCAAACTCTTTCCTTTTTCTCTTCCCCTCCTTTTTTTAATAAAGATCAGACAGCAGGAATGAGTAAAAAGTCAATTAATAATGAAGCAGAATTCCTAAAAATCCTTTTTTCCTTTCATTTACCCGTGTTGTAGGTGAAGAGGGTTCCCATGACAAGCAGCGAACCGCGTCCGTCACCGCGGCCGCACAGCTGGCATGCTTAAGGGCCCAGCCTCCCGGAAGATGAATTCGAATTCGATGCAGGGCGGCTGCCAGAACATCTACCAACCTCCTCTGATGTCTGTTATATGAAGCGGAAGACAAATGGCAGGCAAGAGCTAGGCTGCCATCCTCCTCGGGGCCAAGCCACGCCCCCGTCCTATGCATTTTAAGTTTGAAGTTAAGTACTGTGGCTGCTGTGCGCATCTCTGGGGTGATGAACCCAGAATCCCTTGTTTCTACTGCAGTAGAGGTTGTGGCCAAGGAACATTTACACTTTAAGAGTGGTGGGGTGGATCTTCTGTCTCTGTTGCTTATTTCATCTTCTGTTTTAGCTCCAACTACGCATATCATGGCCTTTTCCCTACAGATGGGGACATGGTTGTGTTCTGCCTGCATCTGCAGCTGAGAGTGATACTCTACAGCGACCTCTGGCAGTGGGTAAAAGCTGTTGTTGGCCAAAGGCGTGAGTCATGAGTCACCCCTCAACTTAATCTTTCAGGTTTAAGTGAAATGCGGAGCAACCCAACTAGTGAATATTCGGCAGATGAGGTTGCCAAGAGGCAGTGTTTTTTTGACATTATGGAGTTTGGGTGAAACTGCCTGTGATCCAAAAGATAAATGGCTGCTTAGGTCACCCAGGGTTGGCACCAGCCAGCTGGACCATGGCGATGTTCCCAGGTAGGGGGACCATGCAATAAGGTGCTTGATGTATTTCTCTAGTGAACGAAGAGCTATGGAGAAATAACAGGTTTTCAGTGGGAGACAGACAGTGGAGTAGATACTGGCAATGAAACCAGTGCATGACTGCCAGCAGGGGCATGGGCAGCATGGCCTTCGCCACTGTGTTGGGCATCATGCCTTTAAGTATCAACGGGTCGGGAAGGGGGCTGGAGGTGAGCTGAATGGGTCCCAGTGCCAGGCATTCAGGATCAGCATTATTTATCCAGCAGGAATAGTTGGGTGTATTTATAGCCACTCCCTTCTTCTGTATGAGTGCAGCGGCCACTGACACCATCAGCAGGTGCTCCACACCAATTAATTCAACATTTAGGGCCTGATTCACAGAAGCGTTTTATGATGGCGGAATCCCATAGGAAAACGCTCTGTGAATCACGCCCTTAGTCTCTTCTCAGGTCTTTCACTCCGTCTTTGACAACGGTGCCAGTGTCATTAAGAGGAGACTCAGACGTCACCGGGTCGCGCTTAGAAACCTCTGGGTATTAAGCACGCTATAACCAATTATAATTATGTCCAACTGTCTTGTCCACAGCGCTCCCTTGGCCCGAGCTCGAGCTCTATTTCAAATGTTGTCGATCCTGGGAAATCGGTAGGGTGACTAAATTTTGAAAATAAAAAAAAATGGGACGGGCCACTGACAAAGAAGTAGGACTGCGGCTTCAGCTGTGAAACTAGTCCTACTTCTATGTGGGTGGCCTATCCCTTGCCATGTTGATCGAGTGAGGAGAGCGTCCAGGGTCCCGAGACTATTACGTTTTGAAAACCCATCTGGGATTTGCGGATTGGGTGGATACCATCCCATTTTATGGCCAAACCGATGGAAAAATCATGACACAGTGCCAAAAACCGGGATGTTATCCGCCCAATCCCCAAAACCTGTGACAGGGTTTTTAAACTTAAATAAGTCTCGGGACCCTGGGACGGAGGGACAGATACCCGGACAGTCCGGTCAACCTAAAAATCAGGCAACCTAGAGTGCTTGTTGGGTGGCACTGGAGAAGTGGGGGCCCTTTCAGAGCCTGAAATTGGCAAAGACCCGATGCATGATGACAATTAGTGCCAGGGTCGCATGATGCCAGGAAAGATGGCAGGAAGAAAGTCGGTGACTGGCTGGGGAAGTCAGAATCTGCACTCTGGGCTTGTATTCCAGCACATGGCTGAAGACGCATTGTTGCCGGCAGAAACAGCTGGCAGCGGCCGCCTGCTCTCTCTCCCTTTTCAGACAAGGCCTAGGGGGGAAAGGAAAACAGACATTAGAAGTGAAACGGTGGCTACTTCTGCTGCTGTGGAGCAAAAGAAAAGATGACTGAGAATAAATGGTAATTTTGGGCTGTACGCAGCCGAACCAAGACGTCACCATGTAAGTTTATTTTTATTTATTGGGTATTTATAATTCGTCTATACACAGGCGCAGCTAGACAAGAGTGGGCGGGGGGAGGGGGCTACAAAAACAAAGCGGTCCTACTAGGCCATGTGGCATTGGGATCCTGCAAGTGCAGTAACAAGAAGTGAGTGCCAAGGGAGGTAGGGTGTACGCAGCCTGGGGAAAGGCGAGAGTGCAGGGGCAGAATGTCCACGTGCTCAGAGCGAAGTGAATGCCAAAGGTGGAGTAACAATACCAAACAGGATGTTGTAATGCCCCAGCATGACATCATTTGCCGTCAGTATGTGCTGTGAATAGCTGTGGCACCGTGGAGCGTCATACATGCAGTCTGTGTCCGCCCGTGCACCCTGCAGTTCCACGCCAGCACACAGGCAAGCCTTACGTCAAGATTAGAGCCTTGGAAATCTAGAAATTCGATGTGTACGGTTTGGATTAAAAAGAAACAAGGTTTTCAAATAGCATGAAAATAGTTTAGGACAATAGTTGCAGTGATGAAGCACTGCTTCCTCCAAAAGCATCACATATGACTGGCAGAGCTCTGCTGACGGTACATACCGCCTCCCACCAGCACAAGGAAGGCGCCAAAGCCACTTATGGCATTATAGTGCCTGATTACCTCGAGCCTGGGCTACAAGAGGCAGCGTGATTGGCATGGCGTGCAGAAGCAGCTGCCAGCCTGGCATGGACTCCTTCCTGCGCATGCTGCTAGCGAAGAAGGGAGAAATCAAAAAGGCACTTACCGCCGAAAAGAACAAGTGGCAACACGGCCCATTTAGACTGGCCGCACATTTATAAAAATGCTCAGGCGAGCTGGAGCGGTATTGTGCTTACATTAGAGCGATGAAGTGGGAGACGGGCGATTCATTTAAGGTACGCAGGCCTAAATGCTGCAAGCTGTGTCCTCCAGAGGGCGGACAGTACATCCCTCACATGTGAAAGTCTAGTCCATAGCCTGCGGATGTCTGTATTAGTGTGAAGGAAGAAACGCGAGGCCATAGGAGTAGACATTTCAGGAGGTACACCACTCGCTTTCTTGCCAAAAACCCAAGTGCATGGAATCCACCAGCCGGATCCCATGGTCTTTACAAGGCATTGGGGTCATTCCGAGCATGGAGGTAAGGTCTAAACCGTGCCGGTAATGATTTACCGGCATGGTTTTCCGCTCCATGCCATTCCGACCCCTCAGACCGTAAATTACGGCACCGTAAACTACAATGCCGTAATTTACGGTCTTGGGTCGCGCGCGCGCCCCACCATGGCGAAATTAACGGCATGGCGTAAACCGGAGCTGATTCCAAGTAAGGAGCACACGTAAATTACGGCCTCCTCAAGGCCGTAAAGTACCTTACCGGCATGGAGTACATACAGGCATCTCAGAGAAGGAGTAAAGCACGCCGAGCAGTGGGTGCAGCCTCCGTTACCACCCCAGCAGCCCCCATGCACACGCAGCATGTCCGGCCGCTCTAGGAGAAGTCCTACCAGATAGACACCCCTGACCACCTAGACCGTGACACCGTCACCACCATATTGCACTACAGACACAAGAAAAGCGAGCACCATACAAATGTACAGTGCCAACCCGGCACAAGTGATGGTGTTGCCTGTGCCCCACAGCCATGCCAAAGGCACCCACCAGCACACAGTGGCATGTCACAACCGTCCATTATGCGGCCACATATACAAGTGCCGTTACACCTCCCCACACAAGGGTCCACCAATCCCCAACATGGACCACCCATGAGATACACAACAGTAAAGCTGGACCTAATGCAAATGGAGGCATGCCAAATGACAATGGTGCCCCTGACAGCACCCACAGGTCGTATGTGGACCAGCTTGGCATGCACGTTGCGGACATCAACTGCAAACAATACCACTCCCCCTACGTTCAGATGGAATGCAACGCTACCAAGAACCGCACACATGGGTGGGCCCGACACCAAACAACTACACATGACTCAAATGGCCAGCTGATCACCACGCCACCGCGCCACATGGCCCAACATGCAGGATGATCTGTCTGGCTGGCTGTTGAGTCGTCTGACTGTGTCATGCAAGTGCACTGGTGCCACGGGGTGGGTGCCTGCATGAACCAACTGCGTTGAAACAATGAAGCCACTGTACGGAGTTCACCCCAAAAACAAACCTGCCACAGAACCAGTGCAACGGCTGCACTGGTGCCACGGGGTGGGTGCCTGCATGAACCAACTGCGTTGAAACGATGAAGCCACTGTACGGAGTTCACCCCAAAAACAAACCTGCCACAGAACCAGTGCAACGGCACATGTGAACAGATTCCCACTTAGCCAGAATAAGGCACCCACATCACACTACATCTCCACCAAATGACAAAGGGCTAAGCACACTACACCAGCACCACTCATTGGCGGACACCACAACCGCAAGCGCATATCGGAGGACACACTGCACATGCACAATGTGGCATCCCCCAGCCTTGCACCACACTGGAGACCCATCCCTGGGAGTGGAATTCACGGAGGGCAGCAGGGGTACGAAAACACGTCACCGGCATGGCACCCCCATAGGAGTGTTGGGAATCACCATAGAATGGATCAGAGCAGGATGAATACCATACTCCACAGACTACAGCCATCACACCCAAATAAGAATGAACACAGTATACAGCACCACAATGATCCGACATCAGGACACCAGCATGCAACAAAGGAACATGTACCTCAAGATGTCCACACCATCGTTCACGGACCATCATGTATACACAACACCCCACTGCATTACATTCCATCGGACACATATGTGTGTCCCTGATCGTGCCCAATACATCCATGGACATGTCCAGATGGCCATCATTGGAACCCTACCATGACAGCCAAGTACTGTTCTCCACCATGACAGTCCACACACCCACCTCATTTGGCGACACATGCAGCTGTTGTTGGCTGTCCCTTGACAGCAAGCCACATGACCCCTGTCATGAACCCCCTGAACAGGCCCATGGGGCAACCAGACTATGGCCATACCCGTCCATGCGTATAGATGAAGCAGTCACCAGGCTTGCGTGATGCACATATGTGCCGGCGGACCAGGACTGGTGGCTGACCCCTCCAATGATATCTGGTGTCAAATAGGCCCATGCCATATGTGCAGATGGACAAAAAGTGCATCCCTACTTGAGCGGCTATCACCCCTGACATGGTACTGCTACAACCACAGGACGATGCGGTGAAGGCAGAGGGTGCAGTGCCAACAAAGGTCCATTGAGGCTGTGCACTTGAGGGCCATGTAATGCTCTGTACTTACAGTGGACAAGGTCTCCAGGACACAAGTCAGTAGAGGGTGTCATGACATGGGCACACAGGGCAATGGACTCGTGCATACTTGTATACCATGCACTGGCAGTAGTCAATAAAGAAATGTGCAATGATCAATGTCCACAACGGTTGAACTTTGCGACACCAATTGTGTATTGTGATAATGAAAAAAAAATAGTGCTTACATCAGCAACTGCCCATGCCCCCTCCCCCCTCCCCCCAACTCCAGAACACACCATCACCCCCCTCCCCCAACTCCAGAACACACATTCACCCAGAGCAGTCGTCCCATGTAGGGTGTGGGGCCCACATGTGGCAGGAATGGCTAATGTCTCTTGCCCCCCTTGTATGGGGGAGGCAAATCACGGTGACGCAAGGAACGCCGAGTGCGTCTCTCCGGGCTGCATTGCGTGGCCTCACTTGTCGCGGACGTGTCCTCCTGCTGTGGCTCTGTATTGTGTTGCCCTGCCTCAAGGGCATTCGCTATGCGATTCAGGACATGGCATAGCCGGGTCGTGCTGTCCGTCAGGGAGTCGCACAATCTGGTGGTGCAGTCGGTGAGGGACTGCAGCATTTGGATTAGTTCCTCAAGTAGTTCTGCCCTGGCCTGGCAATTGTCCTCAATATAGTTCTCAATGAGATCGCTCAACTGGCGCACCCGGTGCTGGTCATGAGAAGTGAGACCATCTGAGGATCCACTTGCACCAGCATGCTCTGCAGGGGGTGGTATGGGTGGACTTGGGGGAACGACTCATACCCCTGCGGGTCAAGTGCAAGACTGTGCACGGGTGATTGTGCATCCCCGGAGTTGCTGCATGACGCCAGGGTCACGAGGCATGGCTCCGGCATGTGAATGCTGTCTTGTTCGTCCTCCGACATGGGCCCCTGGATGGGTGGCGGGCTGGGCTCCCACTCATCCGGCACGGTAGCAGCAGCCTCACCTGAGACGCTCGACTGTGCCGAGCTAGGGGTTTGCACAATTGCTGCCGCCGAGGCTGTGTGGGTTGCTGGTCTGCCAGCTTCAAGTGGCCTTTCCGTAGGCTGGGGGATGTTTTTCTTTCCTGCTGGCTTCGGCCTGACCCTGCCAGTACCCGCAGAGGTGCTTGGGCGGCTTCCTTGGGGCTCTGTGCTGTCATGGTCTGTGCCTGTGGGGGTAGGAGAAAGGGACATTATTAGTGTATGTGCAATGTCCTATTTGCATACATGGTTGCATGGACATTTCGGTCATTTACGGTTTGTTCGGTTTGGGGGGTAGCTATAGCAGTGGTACATGTGCATGGTGATGACATATACACATGTTTGGGAGTGATTCTTTGTGCCCTGGTCATGTACATTTTGGCCGGTACCATGCCTATCACGCTGGACAGTGTGCATGATGGGCTGTGCAAGTCAATGCACTATGGTTGATGTGCGTTATGTATTCGCACTTGGGCCAGCATTAGGCGGCACTTGCCTCAGCATTTGTTGGATGGGGATGCATTGGATGGGGGGACGGCAACACGAGAGGGTGCCTTCCATGGCCCCTGGGTCAGTTTACATCATGCAATGGACATTGCCAGTGTACACTGTCGACACTCACCTCCTTCTGCAGAAGTCGTTCCCCCGCACTCCATGGTCCCCACGCCCTCAATCGATTCAGTGCCAATGAGCTCCGCACAGGTCTCCTCCCACGGCTCGAGTTGTACTGGGGTACTTGGCCCACCTCCCGTCTACAGGGCCTGGCTGCGGTTGCTGGAGAGGAGGCCCCGCACCCGCAGTTCGTCCCACCGCTTGCGGCAGTCCCTGGGGATGCGGGGGGTGTTGCCAAGAGCGCTCACCCTCTGTGCCAGTTACGCCCAGATGGCCTTCTTGCGGAGGGTCGATTCCTTGCGCATGTCGCTACTGAAGACTACATCGGCATGCTCTGCCAGGTAGTCCACCATGGCCTGGAGTTCATCTGGGCAGAATCTCTGCTTGCGGATGCGATCCCCCGCCCTTTTTGGTGCTTTCGGCATTTCCTGGGGTGCCTGGTCCGGTTCCCAACTTTAGTTTCCTCACAGGGCTGCTGGCTGCTGAGGATGGCAATGGATTGTGTTTTTAAAGATGGCCGCCGCTCTCCTTCCCGTTCCTGTGCAATGTTGTAATTTCCGGTTCCTTTTTTTTCGGTGACCGTAATTTACGCTCACCGTAATTTACGGTCAACGTAAATTACGGTCACCGTTATGCACTGGCGCTAATGCTTACAGGGCGGTGTTGTACTTTACGTGTCGCTGCATGCCGGTAGGGCTTTTTCGGGGGGTTTTGCGGCAGGCCGCGCGGTCCTTTTCCGGCATGGCAGAAAGCGCCTGTCCGTGAGCTCGGAATGGGCCGTAATTTCCGGCCTACAACCAGCACGGTGTCGTACTTTACGCCATGCCTGAAAATACCGATACTTACCGGCATGACTCGGAATGAGGGCCATTGTCTAACTAGGTGCGAATATTATGGTTCTTCTACTTTCGTCCCTACTGTTGCGAGCCCTTTAAGGAGAAGAGGGCACATATTAGTGGGAGGGAGCAGGAGGGAGGAAGGGGAGGGGTGAGAGAAAGGGAAAGTTATGTAATGAGGGGAATAAAGGAGAGTTGGAACTGAAGTTAGACCCGTGTTCGTTATTACAAGTGCGTGCCAGGGCCCAAAGGTGGGGGGCAACAACTGGCGACGAGGCCATTGTGTCCCACGGTGTGTAGCAGGGTGGGCCGTGTGCCCAGCAGGGAAGAAGGGACGCTGTGCCCAGCAGCGAAGCAACAACAAGGTAGGTGACGCCACCTGCAGTAGTGGTGGGTCACCCAGCAGCAGCCAGCAGATCGGAGTCGGATGTGTAGCTTTGCTACCGAAGAAGCCTGCGGAGGAGTTTGTGCACCACGACTGCTGCCCCTAAATAACGCGCACTCAACAGCGCGCCTTGTGGGAGTACACGCCCATTACCCAATCCAACGAGCCTAAGGACACTGCAACCCAGCAGGGCCTACTTGACAAGGCCACACCTACATCCACTAATTGATCACGGCGGGCAACCCCCTACACATACCGTGCACACTGTGACAAAAGGAGAGAACAGAAGCCCTCGAAGAGCAGAGGCCCCCTCAAATATCGGAAAGCCTATCTGTCAAACGAAAATTATATCGTACCTCCTATTACAACAAATATATGTATATTGGCCTACGCCAAGCTGCTTGTAAGCCACTTGCGAAGAAATCTGTGTTGCAAGGTCCTGACCTTAGAATCAATGTAAGCCACCATTTTAGGTCAATTCGCCATTTTAGGTTCTCTTTGTAAACTCGCCCTGTGAATTAAAATAGTGGACGATGTCATTCCAAAATACAACATGGCGGTCTTGACCTCTGTGTGTAATTAATATGTAACTTGCCTGCAGGCCACTTGTTGAGGTTGTGAACTGAGACCTTGTCCTTCGTTGACCTGTGTGTGAAGGATTACTCGCGCCAATGAAACTAATCTGCGAGCATATGTTAAGAACAATGTATCCAAATACTGAACTAAGAACACTTGTTTAACTACATTGTATGAATGTTTGAGAAGATCTGTATGGGAAATCCCAAAATACACAGTTGCCGTGTAGGCTTGTTGACGTATGTATTAAAGGCAAACTAGTTGCATGTGTATATGCGAACTCGGCATGAACCCTAGATCAGTAATGTATTAGAGGAATATTAACCCGAAGTAGGGTTGGACATCAAGTTCGCAAATGATATAAAAGAGCAACAAATTCTAATGTACACCGTCTCTCACTGAACACACTGAACCACGCTGGAGTTCGCTGTCTTGTACTGAGGGCTGATAGATATCTGATTTTGTTTTGTTCTTTGTAACTGATTCAGTATAAATGAAAGATCTTTGTATGTTCCTTTGTAACCCGTGTTCGGTGTATTTCCTTTTGGGGTACTCAGCCTCGATATTATGATTTTGTTTTCACAGTTGGCACCCGAATAGGGACCCTCAAGATTGATGCCGGATTATCGAAGGTTGACCCCCGCTATCGGACCGAGATTGGACGGTGTGACAAATAGGGGCCCCTACTGAACGAGAGGCAACACCTCAGCAGCGCTGCACGACCCGATCCCTGGACGATTAGATTGTGGTCCGAGACGGCATCTTGACGAGGGTCCACTTATCGAGGCGGGCAGTTGTGCCGAAATCACCAAACACGAGATAAGATTAGTTAGGTAAGATTCTTTGTAATCCAATCGGACCTCCTTAGGACTGATCAGGTGAGTCGTGACCGATTCTTAAATATCGTGATAATTTGATTTTGGCGTATTGTATCTGCAGACACAATTATTGACCAGGTAACACCAATAATTTGATATGCCTGGGAAATTGTCTACCTGCTTCAGGGCGTTATTCCGCAGCGATAGACAATCTTTGGAATTTAGCCGCCCAGCACCACAGGAGGGGTCGCCGGCGTGTACTATGTACTGTAAGCATGGCATTGGAAGTAAAGTGTTTAATGATATTTGGCACAGACAAACCAGACATGCCTCTGAACTTCAGTGGCCAATCAATGGTAGTTTTGAAATCCCTCGTATTGAGTATTTAGAGTCAATTCTATTAAAGAAAAAGTCTAGACCTACAGCATTTGATGTTTTGCAGAATTGGAAAAAAGAAGCGTTGCAGCAATTTAAGAGTAGAGAAAAACATGCGCGCTGTCATAAAACGAACGCCGAAAAAGCATTATTGTATGACCAAGATAAACATTCTGAGTCAACTAGGAATATGGATAGGGATTTCTCACTTGGAATTCAGAAAATTTATCCTTCTAAAGACCTTCAAGTTTCCGACGAATTCATCGACAAATTGTTTAATGAACGAAGGCCTGGTGCCTCTGCGCCACCTCCGTATGTTCCTCCTCCTGTTGCTTTGCCTCTTCCTCCTGTTATTCCTGCTCTTCCTGCTGTTGTTCCTCTTGTTCCTGCTCCTCCTAATGTTCCTCTTCCTCCAGTTACTGTTCCTCCACCTATTCCTCCACCTCTTCCTATTGCACCAGTAACAGTACCTCCATTGAATTTACCTGCTCCCTCTCTTCCAAGTGGTCCTGTGCCACTTGTAGTCGATCAGGGTGCGGGGTCAAGGGTTGTTACTCGCAATACTGTACCACCAGAGAAGAAACGTGATTTGATTGCATGGGCTAAGCATTGTATGGAGAGAAATGATCAAGCTAATGTTTTTGCCACACTTTTTAATATGGATAATTTTCATGAGAAAAATCTTTTTTATTGAAGGTTTAGGCATTCATTTATGTGTAATGTGGGGCAAATTAAATAATACAGATCTCCCGCAAGGGTTAAGGGATCTAAACACTTTAGCGTTTCAAGAGACACTGTGGAGAAAGTAAATGAGCATGTCGAGAGGTTATTTGAGTATAGAAAGGAGTTGGAAAGGTTACAGAATGAGGATGACGAAGGGGAAAGTATGTATGTACAGAAACGGTTCCTTCCTTGTCGAAAATCGATATCTGAGGAAGCACGAATTTGTACGAAAGACGCGCTTAGATGGATTTCAGATATGTCGATAACTCCAGTTGAGGTATATGACACATATAGGGCCTCATTACGACCCAGGCGGTAAGTTACCGCCTGGGTCGTACCTTTACCACCATGGCGTAAACTATGTTTACGCCATGGTGGTTGGCGGACTTACCGCCCCATTCCGAGGTTGGCAGGGCGGTAAGTCCCCAATCCCCATTTACCCTTCCCCATTCCCATTTTTGCCCCATAGGGCATAATGGGAGTGGGGAAGGCGTTAATTACGCCACCGTAAATTACGGTGGCGTAATTAACATCAAGGTCCCTTAGCGCCATGGATTTTAACACCTGCTAAAAGCAGGTGTTAAAACCTCCATGGCGCTAAGGGACCTCGGAATCAGGCGGTAAGGGTCGGCGCTGTTTACGCCGCCGTAAACCCCTTACCGCCTGAGTCGTAATGAGGCCCATAGTCAGTATACGCCAGAAATGCAGAGGAAAGTGATACAGGTAATGATAGAGTACCTATAGGATGATTGTGTACAAAGAAAGATTAGTTGTCCCACAGAGTTATTGAGTATTCATAAGAGAGCTTTTTCACTTGACACTTCTTCGACTGCTTTAGCGCTCGACTTAGCTCTGTTGCTTAGTAAGCGTTCGGAGTCACCTACTTCTCAGTTGCCTATGAGAGAGGTTCCTCCAACATTTGTCCCGAAGGTTGAGATTGCGGCTGATCATGCAGCAAATATAGTCGCTGTGAATATTCCTGCACATTATGTATCACAGTTTGTTCATGTCCCGTTCTCAAGACAGGAAGTCAATACTATTAGACAATCTATTCCTGATATTAGGATTCTATAAAGAAATGGAGTCTGTATTGCAGTCCTCAGTATTCACCCTAGGTGATATTGATTTGTTATTTCCTGTACTCCTGCCCGTAGATTTGTGGAAACAAGTTAGGACTATAGATGACGTACCAGGGTTGGGAGATACATGGGCGAATATAACTAGATTTGATGGAGAAAGGCCAGCTGGTGAAAGACCACCCAAGGTGATACCAACTTTGCCCGATAGAATCATTACAAAATTAAAAACCATAATTCCAGAGAAAAGAAGTATTTGGGACAAGATTATGGCCTGTGTCCAAGGGAAGTCTAAGGGTGCTACCGAGTTCTTTAATCGGTTCGAACAGGTATTCTCGGATTTCAGCGGACAAGACTTGGGCACAGAGTCTGGGAAAAGATTATTTGTGGACAAATTTGTGCGTGGATTGCTGCCTGACATCCAGTCACAAATTATGTCTTCTGAGAGCGCTTGGCAGGCGAAGTCCCAATCAGAAGTACTGCACATGGCTCAGTACTACGAGAATCGTGTCAACAATGAAAAAGATAGAGTTGAAAAACGAAAAGGTGATTTAAAGACTAAAGAATTATTACAGCAAATTGTTAGAGGCCCCAGATGGGGTAGTTCGCAGATTAGAGGTCAGTATGTTCCACAAGGGAATGTGCCCTTGGGTCCTGTAAACATTAACCAGTGTGCCTATTGTCGACAAGAGGGTCATTGGCGTGCACAATGCCCCGTCCTTCGACAGAGGTCCAATAACACATTTGGGAATATGAGTAGACGATCCAGAGGTCGCCTGGGTATAGGGGGCCCCGGTAGAGGTCAGTTTGCACAGGATCCTCAGCAACCTTTTTCACAGGATAATCAGACTTCGAGTGTGGATACAAGGAACATATTTGATCATCCTTCTGCTGCATATCTATCTGAAGAGCTCACTTTTGATGATATTCTGTTTCGTTAGGATTGCCCGAAGCAGGGTTTGGAACCTACACCTATTCCCGTCAATCAGAAAGGTCCCTACGTTGAAATGGTGGTGGGAAATAGGAAACATCAGTTTTTGATAGATACTGGAGCACAGAAGTGTTCCATTGATCATTCACGGGTTCCAAACATTCCACTGTCAGGGCAAACCAATGTTTCTGAGGGGTTTTCTGGCACACCACTTGTTTGTCCAGTTTCTTTGCCGGTACCTATTTCTTTGGGTCCCTTTACGGACCACTGTCCATTCCTTTTGACTTTGAATTGTGGAGAGAATTTGCTGGGGTTGAATCTGTCAAAGGAGTTGAATGCAGTAATTTATTGTTCTTCCGATGGAGTGCGCTTGATGATTTCACCACAGCAACTTTCTGTCTCTCAATTCTTAACCAGACCTTTGCCGCCAGAATTCAGTGATGTACCAGAGCGCTTATGGGCAGTTGACAACAATGATGTCTGTGTTTTACAGATTGAGCCTGTTAAAATAGTCTTGAAACATGGAATTGAGCTGCCACGCATTCCCCAGTATAAGATTTCAGTTGAGGGTGAGCGAGCTTTGAAATGCATTGTTTCTGATTTTGGGCATCGGGGGGTGATTGAGGAAATTTCAGGAAGTTTGTGCAATAGTCCGATTTTACCCGTGTACAAGAAAGACGATAATGCAATTCCATTCCGTTTCATAATTGATTTACGTGCCATTAATAAAGTCGTCGCTCCACAATTTCCAATTGTGCCTGATGTGACGACAATATTGACAATGATTCCAGCTACAGCTACTTACTTTAGTGTTGTGGACCTGAAGAATGCTTTCTTTAGTATTCCTATACACAAGGATAGTAGATACTTGTTTGCATTCACTCGTGCACCTCAAGGGTACACAGAGAGTCCTAGCATCTACAGTAGGGCTTTGAAAGAACAGCTTGATACCCTTGAATTGCCCTCTACTTGTACATTGCTTCAGTATGTTGATGACTTGCTTTTAGCTGCTGATTCTGAGAGCGCCTGTAAAGAGGGCACTGTGTTGTTGCTTATACATCTAGCTAATCATGGTCACAATGCTTCGCTTAAAAAGTTTCAATATTGTTGCCAGGAGGTCGCCTATTTAGGCTATCTCCTATCAAAGAAGGGAAGAAGACTGACACCTGAATGTATAAAACACATTTCTGGTATGTCTGTCCCAAATACACAGAAGGAAGTTAGAGCCTTGATAGGTATGGCTTCTTACTGTAGGTTGTGGATCCTGAATTTTTCACTAGTGTTCAAACCGATGTTGGCTTTGACAAAGAAGGGCATTTCTTCGCCATTGCCATAGAACGCGGAACACCAGCAATCGCTTGATTTGCTCAAGACTGCATTATGCTCGGCGCCAGTTTTGGGCACACCAAACTACGAAAAGGCCGTTGTGTTGTTTGTGCATGAATGTGATGGATGTGCTTTGGCTGTATTAACGCAGGAACATGGAGGGAACAATAGGCTGTGCGGTTACTTTCCTTCCGCCCTTGATCCTGTAGCATGCGCTTTGCCAAGATGTGTGCGAGCTGTCGCTGCTTCTGCTGCGTCTGTAAAAGAGAGTGAGGGAATGGTCTTAGGCCATGATCTAACCCTGATGGTGCCTCACTCTGTAGATGTTCTACTGAACCAAATCCAAATGCAACACCTCACTTCCGCACGGTTGACGAGATATGAATTGATCTTGTTTGCTCCTCACATCGAAATTAAGAGGTGTTGTGTTCTTAATCCGGCTGAACTCCTACCTTTCCCGCAAAGTACTACTTGCGGCGATGAAGAGTCATATGGCTGTCTGTATACTACCGAACAAGAGACAAAGGGTAGAATTGATTTGAAAGACACTCCTTTGATTAATCCGCAAGGAGAGCTGTTTTGTGATGGCTCCTGCTTCAAACTCCCGGATGGTACATCCACAGCTGCTTATGCAATCACCACAATAAGCACAGTTGTGGAGACCAAGAGAATCGCGCATAACTCTGTGCAGGCCGCAGAGGTTATAGCATTGACCCGAGCTTGTGAACTTTCCGAAGGGCTTACAGTCAACATATATACTGATAGTCAGTATGCCTTTGGGGTGGTTCACAACTTTGGGAGACTTTGGTCAGAGAGAGGGTTCTTAACTTCACATGGCACCAAAATCCAACATGGCTCCCTAATAGTTGTCAGGAATAAGGGCTGGTGCCGCCGGGGAGTAACTAAGTTTGCTTATTAAAGCTTGGGAAAATAGAACTACATTTCCCAGCATTCCGGGGAGAAACTGTAGTTCAAGAGCAATGTTGCCGCGCGTTGCCAGCTGCAAGTAATGAAAGGCAGCATAAAGCCAACACGCTCGCGCCCGCAGGTGTGGCTTATTTTGTGTTCCTGGATGGGTGCGGTCGGAGCTGGACGTGTGCGGAGCTTTGATTGCAGCTCGTAAAGACTTTGGAGCAGGACGAAGCGTGCGGGCTGGCTGGCAGTTCTTACGGCATTTTCTTCAGACTCTGAGTGGTCCTGTGGGGCCGCTCAGAGCTCATATAAGTACTGGGCACAGTAAGAGATGACAGCAAAGTGTGTTTTCCAGTGAATTCATGTTAAGGGCTTTGATGCATAATACTCGTGTGTTTAAAGGCACACGGCAGAGCGCTTCTGATTTTCATGACAAGTGTGACCAAACAAGCCCTTCGCTTACGGCAAACAATGTTTCTGGTTGCTAATTCCACAATATACATTACAGGACATTCAGGGTTAGGGGCTGTTTGTGCACAACAGTGATCTGGTTTTCTTGTCTGGGCATGTACATTATGGCTATATGTGTTCAGTGTTGATTCAGCTTGCCCAACGGGCCATGTGTCATGTATTTCATGTATGGAATCTAATTCCATTGTTTGTGTTCATCTATGCTTGCTATGTGTTCATCTTGTTACATGTTCACACGTATTAAAGTGTGTTTAGATGATTTTGGAGGTAGGTTGGAGGCAAGATTAATAGCGCATACTATGTGTTTGGTTGAGTAAAAGAACTAGATAAGAGGTTTTTCCCTGTGCTTCCCTGTTCCTATCCATTTTAGGAGTTCCCTAACCCTCTATCCGGTGTTCCTAACTTCCCGCTACCCTATCCACAACCTCTCCCTAACTCCTCTTCCCCCCATTGGCTGCCACGTGGTGTCCTGTTTATATTATCAGGCACCTGTGCCAACCACGGTGGGAGGGTCGAATTCATTCGGCTTCTGTGGTTCGGGGGAGAGTGTCGATTCCTCTCCTCCATTATTGTGTGCAATTTTGACATAATAAGCCACCCCCATATTGGGATACTACAATCACCCAAGCCAAATGGATGCAACTCCTCCGCCTTTAGCCGATGTGCTAAAGGCTCTTCAAGATATTCAGTTAGAATTAGCACATGCACGCCAAGAGTCAGACAATTTAAAAGCACAAGTACAAGGTTTGGTGGCTCAGCGTACTCCCTTGGAGAGGGCTAGTGGGTCTAATATTAGAGAACCATCTACCAGTCAAAATGCACTGTTATTGTTCAACCTCCTAGTAATGTACCGTTAGCAGCCCCTGAACGGTTTTCTGGTGATCCTCGGAAATATATGTTGTTTCTTACACAATGTAGATTGCATTTTCTGGGTAAACCCACAGCGTTTGAAACCATTCAGGCCAGAACGGCATTTGTAATCTCATACTTAACAGGGCATGCGGCAGCCTGGGCAATGCCTTTGTGTTCAAAAGGATGATCCTTTGCTCTATAGTTGGGATGGGTTTTTGACAGAATTTGGAAGGTTGTTTGATCGGCGGGAGGTGTCTTTGGCACAAGATAAAGAATTATTAGGGTTGAAGCAGGGTGCTAAAGACCTAGTAACGTATGTGACCCAATTTAATAGATTGGTGATTGAAACAGAATGGCCAGAGGCTAAACAAACAGTGTTATTTTATCAAGGATTGAAAGATGAACTAAAGGATGCCATTGCTCAAGTGGAGCCGCAACCTAGAACATGTACAGCTATGATAGATGTGGCATTGAGACTAGATCACAGAATGAATGAGAGAAGAGGTGAAAGAAAAAGACCGGAAGCCGTCTCGTTTGCGAGACTAGATAGAGGTAGAGGAGGAAGGTTGAGTGAGGTGGAACCCATGCAGATTGGTAGCATCACAGGACCTTTATCAACAGCGGAAAAGGAGCAGCGTAAAAAGTAACAATCTACGTCTCTATTGTGGACAAGCAGGGCATTTTATCCGCAATTGCCCTAATACTCCTCAGAGAGGGGGTGGTGGAGACAAGAGCAAGAAGGAAACGGTAAAAGAGATGGGCCGGCCTTAGGGGGAACACAGGTGTCTGGCCCGAGTGAAGTAAGGTTCCCCAGATGGGTAGCAAACACGGTTGGAAGTAAAACCTCTCATTTTTATATATTGGTGACATTTTGTTTTGCGTTGTCTAAAAAGGAGGCATGGGCAATGGTGGATTCAGGGGCTACTGGAAATTTTGTAGACATTACTTTGGCTGAACATTTAGGATTACCTGTGCAAGACAAGGAGAGGGTGGAAGGTGTGCAGTCAGTGGATGGGTCCCCGTTGATATCCAGACCAATTCGGAAGCAGACAGAGAAATTAGAGATGGTATGTTCAGCAGGTCATAGAGAAGAAAACACATTTGATTTGATAGCAGCACCTCAGTTTGGTGTGATTCTGGGAATGCCCTGGTTGAAAGAACATAATCCAAGAATTTATTGGGTAAAGCAGAGTTTATGGTTCGAGGAACAGAAGTGTAAGAAACATATGTTATCAGAATTGGGGCCGGCAGCATTGTTGTTGGAAAGGAAACTAGCTGTACCAGTAGTAGGAGTGGTGGAAACAGAGATCCCTGCCCAGTATATGGAATTTGCAAAGGTTTTTGACAAAGGAGGAGCAGAACAACTACCTCTGCATCAACCATATGATTGTGTTATCGAGTTAGAGGAGGGGGCCAAGTTGCCTTGCAGTCGGATATATGCTCTCACGGAAACTAAAAACAAACATCTAAGGGAATATCTTGATGAGATGTTGGCTAAAGGGTTTATCCGACATTCAACTTCCCCTGTTTCTTCCCCCCTATTTTTTGTTCCCAAAAAGGAAGGCACGTTACGAACATGCATTGATTATCGTGCACTAAATAAGGTCACAATTAAGAATAGGTTTCCTTTACCTTTGATTTCAGTCTTGTTGGAACAAGTACGGTCTGCAAAGATTTACACTAAGTTTGATTTGAGAGGTGCCTATCACTTGATAAGAGTGAAAGAGGGTGATGAGTGGAAGACGGCCTTCAGAACTAAGTTTGGGTTGTTTGAGTACCTTGTAATGCCATTTGGTTTATGCAACGCTCCGGCGGCCTTTCAGTTCTTTATGCAAGAAGTATTGCGAGATTTCATTGATATTTCTGTTATCGTTTACATTGATGACATTTTGATATTCTCAGATTCTCCAGAACAACATGTTAGACATGTACAGGCTGTGTTGAAGTGTCTGCAAGAATACCAACTGAGTGTAAAATTGGAGAAATGTGCATTCCATGTAAAACAGGTTGAATTTTTAGGATTTATCTTGACTCCAGCAGGTGTGGTTATGGATCCCAAAAAAGTGCAGGCAGTGACTGAGTGGCCGTCCCCGCAGTGCATTAAAGATATCCAATCTTTCTTAGGGTTCGCCAATTTTTATCGGAGTTTCATTAGTAATTTCTCCAAGATAGTCTCTCCTATCACACAATTACTTTGGAAGGCAGTAAGATTTGTTTGGAATCCTGAGGCAGAAAACGCTTTTAAAGAATTAAAGAAAGCCTTTACTACAGCACCAGTGTTAAGACATCCAAACACTGAAAAAGCATTTCAGGTTGAGACGGATGCTAGCAATGTGGCTATAGGAGCTATACTGTCACAGAAAGAGGAGGATGGAGTAGAGCATCCAATGGCATTTTTCTCTAGGAAATTGACCGCTTGTGAGCAAAATTACTCCATTACTGACAAGGAATTGTTGGCCATTCGATCAGCCTTTCTAGAATGGAGACATTATTTACTAGGGGCACGGCATCAGGTGGTGGTGGTAACGGATCACAAGAACTGCAATATTTTAAAACTGCACAAACCCTGAGTCAGAGACAACTGAGATGGTCGCAGTATTTTAATGAGTTTGATTTTGTGGTGACATTCAGACCAGGAAGTAAAAATGGGAAGGCGGATGCTTTATCCCGACAACAAAATACAGACACCATAGTAGAGGAAGTCAAAACAATTATTGCCCCAGAAAAAGTTATTGGTGCAGTCACTAAACATTTAACTGACCAAATAAAAAAAGTGTTGCCACCAAGCAAAATGCAGAAGTGGACGAATATGGATTCAATACGAATGGTGCGGGAGGGGTTGCCTTACCATAATGGGCATTTGTACTTACCCACCAAGGAATTACAAGAAAAGGCGTTGTATTGGTGCCATAATGCACCTTTAGCAGGACATGCCGGGCAAAGGAAAATGCAAATCATGTGAGAGAAGTACTTTTGGTGGCCTACATTAAGAAAAGATGTGGAGAAGTATTTATTACATTGTGAAAATTGTGCGCGTAATAAGGCTGAGCATGTAAAAAAGAGAGGGCTCTTACAACCATTGGCCACGCCTGAAAGAGCATGGACTCATCTGTCAATGGATTTTATTACTGACCTACCACCCGATAATCAGTTTGATACCATTTGGGTGGTGGTGGATTTTCTGTCCAAACAACCCCATTTTGTTCCATGTGTTGGAATCCCGGGGGCAGGCAAGTTGGCGGGGTTGTTTTTACAACATGTGGTCAGATTGCATGGCTTGCCAAGGAGCATTGTGTCAGATAGGGGCTCGCAGTTTACATCCAGGTTTTGGCGTGCTTTCTGTCGGATGTTGGGAATCAATTGTGCTCTGTCCACTAGCTATCATCCCCAAACCGATGGACAGACAGAAAGAGTGAACCAGACATTGGAACAATACCTGAGAGGTTATCTGGAGGATGGCAGAGACTCGTGGGTGCAGGCACTGTGGCTGGCTGAGATTACATATAATAACACTTTTCACAGTTCTTTGGGAATGGCACCTAATGAATGTTTGTATGGGCATGAACAAAACATGATACCAGAACAACTACCGAATATGGAAAATATTCCAGCGTTACAAGAGTGAAAAGAGTTGCTTCTACAAGTCAGAGAGAGGGCACGCACAAATTTGGAGAGAGCCAAAGAAGCATATAAAAGACAGGCGGACAAACATCGGCAAAAGAGTCCGCAGTATCAAGTGGGGGATTGGGTTTGGTTATCAACACAAAATCTATCCTTGGTAGGATCACGTAAATTCATGCCTTGGTTTTTTGGTCCTTATGAAATATGTAAGTGTGTATCAGATACTGCTGTGAAATTGCGTTTGCCAAAAACTGTGCCGGTACATCCGGTATTTCATGTATCTTTACTTAAACCTGCAGCTCCAGGAATGAAGACCAAACGGCCTCAACCTATTGTACAAGATGGACAAAAGGAATACGAGGTTAAAAGGATTTTGGACGTGAAAAGGAAGAAGAAGAATCTATGGTACCTCATTCAGTGGGTAGGTTACGGACCAGAAGATTGTTCATGGGAACCAGCAGAGGCCGTACATGCCCCCAGGTTGGTGAAATCATTTCATTTGAGACATCCGGTAAAACCCGGCCCTGGGAAGAGGCCTGGGAGAGGAGGTAATGTCAGGAATAAGGGCTGGTGCCGCCGCGGAGTAACTAAGTTTGCTTATTAAAGCTTGGGAAAATAGAACTACATTTCCCAGCATTCCGGGGAGGAACTGTAGTTCAAGAGCAATGTTGCCGCGCGTTGCCAGCTGCAAGTAATGAAAGGCAGCATAAAGGCAACACGCTCGCGCCCGCAGGTGTGGCTTATTTTGTGTTCCTGGATGGGTGCGGTCGGAGCTGGACGTGTGCGGAGCTTTGATTGCAGCTCGTAAAGACTTTGGAGCAGGACGAAGCGTGCGGGCTGGCTGGCAGTTCTTACGGCATTTTCTTCAGACTCCGAGTGGTCCCGTGGGGCCGCTCGGAGCTCAGATAAGTAATGGGCACATTACGTTGTTAAAGACTTGGGAGCAGGACGAAGCGGGCGGGCTGGCTGGCAGTGGTTACGGCATTTTCTTCAGACTACGAGTGGTCCCATGGGGCCGCTCGGAGCTCAGATAAGTACTAGGCACAGTAAGAGATGACAGCAAAGTGTGTTTTCCAGTGAATTCATGTTAAGGACTTTGATGCATAATACTCGTGTGTTTAAATGCACACAGCAGAGCGCTTCTGATTTTCATGACGAGTGTGACCAAACAAGCACTACGCTTACGGCAAACAATGTTTCTGGTTGCTAATTCCACAATATACATTATAGGTCATTCAGGGTTAGGGGCTGTTCGTGCACAACAGTGATCTGGTTTTCTTGTCTGGGCATGTACATCATGGCTATATGTGTTCAGTGTTGCTTCAGCTTGCCCAACGGGCCATGTGTCATGTATTTCATGTATGGAATCTAATTCCATTGTTTGTGTTCATCTATGCTTGCTATATGTTCATCTTGTTACATGTTCACACATATTAGGGTGTGTTTAGATGATTTTGGAGGTAGGTTGGAGGCAAGATTAATAGCGCATACTATGTGTTTGGTTGAGTAAAAGAACTAGATAAGGAGGTTTTTCCCTGTGCTTCCCTGTTCCTATCCACCTTAGGAGTTCCCTAACCCTCTATCCGGTGTTCCTACCTTCCCCCTACCCTATCCACAACCTCTCCCTAACTCCTCTTCCCCCCATTAGCTGCCACGTGGTGTCCTGTTTATATTATCAGGCACCTGTGCCAACCATGGTAGGAGGGTCGAATTCATTCGGCTTCTGTGGTTCAGGGGAGAGTGTTGATTCCTCTCCTCCATTATTGTGTGCAATTCTGACAATAGTACAACTGCTCTCAGCGCTTGCACTCCCTACTCAGTTAGCCGTCATGAAATGTGCAGCACATCGAAAGATTACAGATGACATAGGAAAAGAGAATGCTTTTGCTGATCAGATAGCTAGACAAACTGCTACCGATCTCCTTACGGAGATATATGTTTCAAGGGTGATTGTAAATGCCTATGCAATGGACGAGGGTGTTGGGTCTGTACGGGATATCCAAGCTGATGCCACGTTAGAAGAATCCAAGAGGTGGGCTGAAGGCTTGGGGAAACTCGATGATGACGGGTGTTGGGTGGACATAGTTGAAGGGAAGTGGCTACTCCCTGACGCTTATGTAACGATGATGGTCATCATGGCCCATGGTCCTACGCATTGCCCAGAAAGTCACAAAAATGTTAGAGAAAGTTTGGGCAAATGACAAAATTTCGAAAATTGCCCAGCGCTATGTTCAGGACTGCATGATTTGCCTACAACACAATGTGGGAAAGGGGACAACAACTCCAAGGGGAAGTTTTGGGCCACCCTCTGTCCCCTTTGAAGTCATCCATTTCGACTTTATTGAAATGGAACGGTGCAACAATATGAAGTACGTATTAGTGGTCATCTGTGCTTTTAGTAAATGGGTTGAGGCTTTCCCTGTCAAAGATGCTACAGCCATGACTACTGCGAAAACCATGTTAAAAGAATACTTCCTGCGGTTTGGGCTACCGAGAGTCATCTGGTCGGACAATGGTCCACATTTTGTCGCTGCTGTAATTCTACAGATATGTGCGGCATTACAGATCGACAAACGGTTCCATTCGGCCAGACACACTCAGAGCGCCGGACTAGTAGAAAGACACAATGGTATCATCAAGAACAAGCTTGCTAAAACGTGTGCCGGCACTAAATTAAAATGGCTGGACGCCTTACCGATCGTGTTATTAGCCATGCGTACAACCCCTCAAACTAAGACTGGGCTCTCTCCATTTGAGGTGGTAATGGGGAGACGTGCCAATATCTGGAACCTTCCTAAATGTAGATCTTTGAGAAATGTAGAAAATGTATTACTTTCAGATTATTGTAGCCAATTGACTAAAAACTTGTATTTGATTTATCACCAGGTGTGAGAGGCTTTATCTGTGCGGTACGAGGGCCCGGGCCACAGCATACGGCCTGGAAGCTGGGTGCTCATCAAGGCATTTGAACGCTCTTCCTGCCTTGCACCTCAGTGGCGGGGCCCATTCCAGGTCCTGTTGGTCACACAGAAGGCGGTGCGGGTCTCTGGCAGAAAGAATTGGATCCACACTTTGCATGTCAAGAAACTTCCTCACCCAGTTCCACATGATACAGAAGAAACAGAACCCCTCGCTAACGCTACAACCAACGATCCTAAAGCAGTAAATAGAGCTGAGAGTGTATCAGAGAATCTTTCTGAGCCCGTGAGGCTTAGTAAACTAGCCATTTTGTCTCCACACTCTCCAAAAGTTTTGCTTCCGGAAATTGCTGTTTCAAATTCGGCATCTTCACTGGTCTCTGATACGTTGCTTCCAACGGGAAGTGACGACACATTGTTTCCGGATCAATCAGTACCGGGAAAAGCAAGGTACAATCTGCGTCCAAGAAAATAGACTTACGGCACAGATTTGCTGTGCATCTGATAGACTTACGGCACGGTTCGGCTGTGCATTCGGAGAAGGAAAGGATCATTGAGAGCTTGTTTTTGCTCAAATATGAGAAAGGGGATTCTGTTGGCTAGGGTTGTGCAAGGACTAAGAAGTCGCACGGTCGGAAGGTCGCTAGCAACAAACATTGGGGGTTTCCGTTTGAAGACTACAATGCCTGCCACCGCTACCGCTCGTATGGGACTTGTAAATGATTATGTGACCAACCGGGATAATGGACAAAGGACTTGGGCCCCGAAAACGTATTGCTGTGTTCTTATAATAATATTTGGTTTTATAATAGTCACTGTCTTAGGATTATGGTACCTTGTGGAAATGCATCGTTTAGAGTCCTTGTTACCGACTGAAAATGTACCCACTGTTCCTACTCCCATTGTACATTTGCATACTCTGTCCCCTAGGGACTCCCAGCATAGACAAAGGTACCACAATAATACTCTGCTACTTATCATGAATGCCACGCATGCCATTTTTAATAAGTCCAACTGTTGGGTCTGCTAACATTTACCGCAACACGGGGATAAGGGGCTAGGTTGGTATATTCATCCTTTACCTTTGACAACTGCTTGTTATGCTTCTCTTAGAGCACTGTTCTTTGGCCGTTGGAACGATAGCATCTCGGGGAACTTTGATGGCACTAATTTGAATAACTTTGAGAAACGTGTTCTGACTCCCCTGGGATGCTCGCTTTTCGCAAATAGGAGTAAGCTCAACGTTGCTTCTATTAGGCCTTCCGACAGATTGACTTGTCCTTTCCAATCTTTGATTTCCTTTAAGATGGCTCAGATAGGCAATAAGGATGCCATGCCTCCTTCTTACACTGTTAACCATAGCCCCGATTCAGTTTCTTTTTGCATACAGAGGAATGGTACTCAGTCAATTGGAGATTTTAGAGGTTGTGACAACGTTGCAAATTTGACTGGTGAAGACAGACCTTTGTATGTAGGCGAACCTATCTACTTTGTTTGTGGTAATGTAGCATTTCCATGGTTGCCCAGGGGTTGGCAGGGAACCTGTTATTTAGGGATTCTGTTACCTGGGGTGTTTATAGCTAGTACAGTAGAGATTTCAAAGGCTCGTCCACGGCGGGACGAGAACGGTGACACTCCAGCACAAATCTTGGGAGATATAGCAAAATCAGTTGTGCCATTTTGGGGGCAGATAGCGAATTCCAAAGATATCAGAAGAATAGCGAGAGTACTGGAGAGAACCATCAACCGGACCACGGACATACTCTATAATATGACATTAGAACAGAAAGCGATAAGACTAGTAGCGCTTCAGAAACGGATGGCATTAGATGTCATTCTGGCTGAACGTGGTGGAGTGTGTAAATTAGTGGGGTCCGCTTGCTGTGTTTTCGTGCCAGATTCCTCCCCAACTATCTTCAAGGCAAAACAGAATTTGCACGTCCTTAGTTCAGAAGTGCATGTTCCCGCAGGAAACTGGGATCTTAGTGCTTGGTTCTGGGACTTATTTCGATCTTGGGGTTGGAAGGTACTTTCAGTCTTACTGATCATTTTGGGAATTCTGTTGTTCCTTTGTTGTTGTATCCAGTGTCTGCCTAGTATATATTCAATGCTAGGGGGATGTTGCGCACAAGCGATAGGTACAATAGGACATAAAGTGTATGCCCCAGATAAAACTTCCAAGGAATACGTGTTAAAGGAAATTTTAGCGAATTACCTGATGGCAATAGATATTCCTGACAGCGATTCAGGGTGCATGGACGATGATGCATGGAGTTATTTGCAAGGAGATCCGAAGTAGTTTAGCACTTGGCATAGGCCAAAAGGAGGGTTTGCCAAACGGGAAATTATATTGTACCTCCTATTGCAACGAATATATGTATATTGGCCTACGCCAAGCTGCTTGTAAGCCACTTGTGAAGAAATCCGTGTTGCAAGGTCCTGACCTTAGAATCAATGTAAGCCACCATTTTAGGTCAATCCACCATTTTAGGTTCTCTTTGTAAAGTCACCCTGTGAGTTAAAATGGTGGACGATGTTATTCCGAAAGACAACATGGCCGTCTTAACCTCTGTGTGTAATTAATATGTAACTTGCCTGCAGGCCACTTGTTAAGGTCGTGAACTGAGACCTTGTCCTTCATTGACCTGTGTGTAAAGGATTACTCGCGCCAATTAAACTAATCCGCGAGCATATGTTAAGAACAATGTATCCAAATACTGAACTAAGAACACTTGTTTAACTACATTGTATTAATGTTTGAGAAGACCTGTATGGGAAATCCCAAAATACACAGTTGCCATGTAGGCTTGTTGACGTATGTATTAAAGGCAAACTAGTTGCATGTGGATATATATAAAAGAGCGACAAATTCTAATGTACAGCGTCTCTCACTGAACACACTGAACCACGCTGGAGTTCGCTGTGTTGTACTGAGGGCCGATAGCTATCTGATTTTGTTTTGTTCTTTGTAACTGATTCCATATAAATTAAAGATCTTTGTATGTTCCTTTGTAATCCATGTTCGGTGTATTTCCTTTTGGGGTGCTCAGCCTTAATATTTTGATTTTGTTTTCATATATCAACCACCAGTGCGCAACCACAAGGAGCCGCAGAGTCTACAGTAGACCAATCACCTACGGGTACCACTACCGCTACACCCCGCCATCATGGTTGACCAAGCCCAAGCAACTGCCGACGGGGGTGCCCGAGCCCTGGCAGATGCAAGCTCCTCATCCCAAATGAACAGATTACCAATTGATGTAATTTGATTATTTTTTGAGTAGTGAAAGGATTTGTAAAAACAATTGGGCATTTATTCCCATGTATGATTATCTTGATGTTTAGGGATTTTTCATGTTTGTTTTTTCTTTTTTCTTTTTTGCTAAATGTTAATATTACATTTTGTGGAATCATGAACATTTTATGTAAAATGTCAAAATTTGTCTTTGTGGAAACATGACAATTTCTGTGATAAACTGTGTCCTTTTCTACAAATAGGCTTTATGTGTACTATGGAGTGCTTGCACATGATAAGAGTTGACAAAAATTTCCAGAATTGTAAAACAATATATGAGATTGAATCTTACATGTATGAGATATTTTGTTGAGCAAGTAGCCGACAAGAGGACACTACCAGAGATAGTGACTAATAGCACCCAGTTAGTAGTGACCCCTTTCTAATTATTATGGAGTGAGATAGGGTGCAGTAAAGTTATTCTACTACAACAATTAAGGATCACTCCCCTGTTGGGACGGTTCTTGTTGGTTTTAGCTCCATATCCCATGGCAGACTCGTGAGACACCCCAACCCTTTTACACTCACCCCGCATCACGACCAAGGACAAAGGTGGGAGGAATGGGTTGAAGAGTTTGAGAACTTCGTGGGCGCCATAGGAAGTCAGTACCCACCCAACAAGATAAACATATTCACAAACGTAACTGGGAGGGAAATAAAGAGCATAATATGGACAATACCGGCACAAGAAAGAGAAACATATCAGCGCCTTCTCGCAGCCATAAACAGCAAACTCGTGGTAACTCCCAATAGAGATTATGAGCGCTACGCTTTCAACCAATGCACCCAACTGGCTCACAAATCTATCGGCACATTTTTATCCGCCTGCAAAGGAAAAATATGAAGTGTGACTTCGCCAATTTCAATGATGATGAGGCGATACGTTTCTGAATAATCAAAGGGTGCATCTCATCTCAGTTCAGGAAGCACCTCCTGAAGAAACCACTATCCCTACAAGAAATACTCGACCTAGCATGGGTATATGAACGAGTTGATGTTCAGGCCGGAGCCATCGAAAAAGCCAAGAAAAGGTGACATGATCGCAGCCCTGACATCGTACCCCAGATATCCTGGCCCCCTAGAAAGACAAACCTTCAGAGGCCCACAACAACTGCCCCAGAGTGACAGACAATGTAACAGATGTGGGTTTGGGTACCCTCACGGAGGACCTTGACCAGCCATCCGCCAAAGGTGTATGCATTGTGGCCAAGAAAACCGCTTCCAGGCCATGTGCAAGGAGAAGCTTCCGGACACAGGAACATACCGACCATCGCCAGCGCCAGGCTCTGGACGACACCCAGAACCTACAAAGGAGTCTTATGTCCGTCGACCATTTGAAAGAGTAATGACCTACCCGACCACTCCCACCACCCGCCCGGAAGCGGTTAGAGCCCTGGAGAGCCTCCACATTGAACCTGACAGAAAGCAACCCAAGCTGTATGACTACCAGCTCCACTTTGACTCACATGTCACCACTCCAGACGCCGCCTACATCAGAGGGCATACAGCAAACATGGAGAAGGAAGGGGGTGCACCCACCGCCATTACACAGGACTATGACCCTTATGAAAACTGGCCACCAAGGACCCTGACGGCGGTCAAACAAAACCCACACTACTTACAAGATGTCTATGATGGAGAGTACATGCGACTCCTCAGCACATCCTCGGACGACACACTATCTCCGAAAGTAACAGTGCAAATGGGAGAGACCCAGACCCAGTTCATTGTGGATACAGGGGCTACCATCAACGTAATGAACAAAGAACTATATCACGTAATAGCGGACCTCTACCCCCTATACAAAATCCTGCACACACATCTTCCAATGGGGAGCGACTCTACCACTAGCATCAAAAGGTTAGTTCCTCTGTGATCTGTCCCACAGAGGTCTTACAGTATCGACTGCCATCCACATCATACAGATTCTCTCCTTGAGATGGTGTC
Source organism: Ambystoma mexicanum (assembly GCF_040938575.1). Classification (NCBI taxonomy): domain Eukaryota; kingdom Metazoa; phylum Chordata; class Amphibia; order Caudata; family Ambystomatidae; genus Ambystoma; species Ambystoma mexicanum. The sequence goes on from NC_090923.1 coordinate 1,249,942,891, forward strand.
TCCTCAGCTATCGAACGGCCAAAGCCCTCGCTGTCATCGACCCCCACTAGACCCTGTGGAAGTAATTAAAGGATACCCACCGAGCAGGCAAGAAGTAAGATGAATGGCCCACTGGCCCATCAACATTGCGGACCTCAAGATCTGCTTCCCCAAGCTATCTGAAGGTGTAGGACTGCTTAAGGACTTGGTCATTAGGCTGCACATTGACCCCAAGATCACGCCTGTCCCACTACACACACGCAAAGTCGTGTTTCACCTCCAAGCGCAAGTCACCAGAGAACTACACTCGCTCCTGCAAAATGACATCATTGAAAAGGTGGAAGGACCCACGCCCTGGGTATCCCCCTTTGTTGTCGTCCCTAAACACAATGGTCGGTTGCGCCTGTGTGTCGATTTAAACATCCCCAACGCAGCCATATAAAGAGAGAGACACCCAGGACCCAGCATTGGAGATATGCTTGTCAGGCTGAATCAAGCCACTCACTTTTCCAAAGTAGACCTAAACCAAGGATCCCAACAACTTGTCATAGACCCAGCTTCCAGACCAATCACTACTTTGGCCACCCACAAAGGATTGTTCCGATATAAACGCCTTAACTTCGGAATATCCTCGGCGAAATCCTCAAGAAACTATCCAGAAACTGATATCACCGGAGGTCAATGCCCTAAATTACAGCGACAACATTCTCATCTTTGGGAAAAGCCAGGAACAACACAACAAAGCGCTCCTTGCTGTACTCAAGATCTTACACGATGCAGGCCTAACCCTCAATGGCCTTAAGTTTGACATTAACAAGACTAGCCTATTCTTGGGCACATTTTTTTCAGACAAGCGCATCACGGCTGACCCAGAAAGGATAAAGGCCATCACCAATCTGCATGCCCCCACGAATGTCGCTGAATTGACATCCTACTTAGGGATGGCGAGATACTGTGCCAGGTATCTCCCAAACTATGCCACCACCACCAACCCTCTCAGGGGCTTACTGAAGAAAGACTCACCCTTCACATGGGACAAACAATGCCAAGATGCCTTCCAGGCCATCAAAGAGAGTCTGGCGAATCACCGACAGCTGGCTTACTTCAACCCGAGCGGGGACATCATCACTGTCGACGCCAACCCCGTTGTCCCCGGCGCCATCCTGGACCAAAGTAGCCCCCGGGACAACAACCGACACGCTGTCATCGCGTATGCCAGCAGGGCCCTATCACCCACTGAAAAAGCCTACTCGCAGGCAGAAAGTAAAAGGCTAGCAGCCGTGTGGGTCTGCGAAACATTCCATCATTTCGTGATAGGCAGGGGCTTCACACTTGTCACGGACCATCAAGCGCTGCTCTCTCTGTTTCAGAAACCCCAAAACAAAAATGCCCCCCGGATTGAGAAATGGGGCATAAGACTCCAGGAGTACGACTACACCATCGTACATAAGCGAGGAGGGGATGCCAACCCCGCTGACTATTTATCACGCCACCTGACCGCCAACACCGACGATGACGACACACTAGCCTATGAAGCTGAGGAGTACATTATACATACCTGTCCACCAACGCCATGCCCCCCACCTGCCCCCTCGGCGGAGGACGCCGCTACAGCAAGGCTGACCTCATCATACAGGCAGCAATACGCCTCACCAGCGGAAACAAGTGGAAACATCTCCACACAAAATATGCTGCCGGGGGGAGGTTGACAAGAAAGACCTATACCGACTAGCCAAAATACAATCAGAACTGGTGACTACGGAACGAGGCATACTACTGAGAGGCAAACGGCCGTTGGCCCCAAAGGACCTCAGGAAGGCGCTAGTGGCAGTAGCCCACAAAGGACATAAAGGGATCGAAAACACCAAGAAAATCCTGAGGAACCACATATAGTTCCCATACATGGACGTCATTGTGGAAGACATCCTAGCCCACTGTGAGCCCTGCCAAAAAAGTGGCACGAAAACAAACCCAAACCCAATGCAGCTAATACCACTCCCTGAAAGACCATGGCAAAGAGTTGCAATAGACATTTACGGGCCCCTTGAGGACATCTCCTTTTCCCCCTAGGCCTTGACAAATACTCCCGCTTCCCATTCATCAAACAAATACCATCAACATAATTCTACAATGTCGCACCAATAATAGACAAACTCTTCAGTGAGTGGGGTATACCCGCCACAGTAAAGACCTACAATGGACCCCCGTTTCAAGGGTACGAATTCAAGAAATTGGCCGACCACCTAGGTTTCCGCCATCAATAAAGCACCCCGCCTTGGCCCCAGGCCAATGGGATGGCAGAAAGATCAATGACCACCATCAAACAGACAAGACAAAAAGCCATTCTGGACCAAATACCACACACGCAAGCAACATGTCGCATGCTTAGGAGCTACAGGAACACCCCCCATGACGCAACAGGCCGAACACCGGCAGAACTCATGATGAGGTACAGACCCCGGACCCGCCTCCCTCAGTGGAAGGACTACACACCAGAGCAAGAAGAGGAAATCTGGAAACGAGACGCTGAGAAGAAAAGACAAGAGAAAGTATGGGCTGAACGGAAGAGGAAAGCCAAAGATCAACAACTCGAATAGGGCAAACCGTCCTCGTGCGACAAAGACAGCAGAAGAAGACGGACACCCGCTACAACCCAGAGCAATGCCTGATCACGGCCATCAAGGGACCAATGGTGACAGCCAGCAGAGAACTTGGTGACATAACACAGAATGCGTCCTTCTTCCGGAGACTATACCTAGAGGACCCGGAACCACCTGAAGAACCAGCGGCGGAGCCAGAATGTGAGAACGTTGAGAGACCGCTGACTGAAATGGCCAGGGAAACACGAGAGTCCCAAGGAAGACCCCAGAGAACTCTCCGGAAACCCCAGAGACTGATTGATCAAATGTAGCCCACGGACTTCCTTGCTAAGTGCGGGGAGGTGTTGCGAGTGAATAAAGAGCAAGCCCTTTAAGGAGAAGAGGGCACGTAATGGTGGGAGGGAGTGGGAGGGGAGGGGTGATGGAAAGGGAAAGTAAGTTATATAATGAGGGGAATAAAGGAGAATTGGAACTGAAGTTGGCTCCGTGTTCGTTATTACAAGTCCGTGCCAGGGCCTAAAGGTGGGGCCAACACCTACTATAACGGTACCCCTCTGTAACCCCTTGCTCACGAGTGTCGTCGGGAACACTGCATGGCATAGCATCTGAAAGGGACAAGAATAGGGTATAAAATCAGGGAGTATACCACCTAGCACCTTTAAATTCATAGCAGTTTACTTTTAATAAATGGCCTCCCCCTGGATGTCAATGGACAGCCCCATGAAACCCTCAAGGCTACGCTGAGTTCAATAATTTATTGAGTCAGGAGGTCCAGTGAGGGAAACCTAACCCGTGACACTCTGGAACACACACAGCGCCACCCAATAACCAGGCATGAAGAAGGATCAGGAGCGACACTGTTTCTCTGTAATTGAAAGGCCCTCCCTTTATGCATACCCCGGTCCCCGTGCCTTCTGGCTGTCACACCTGTGACAAATCAACTTCTGGGGATCCAGTGGTCCAGGCCAGGGATGAATATCGATTTCTAAATCATCAATCAGAACCACTCCTCTAGGGATCGGAACAGATTGAAAACACAAGTAAATTATAAATCTCCTTCTCCAATGCTTGTAACGTGAACGGAACAGCACGCTTATCTCCGCAAGGTCATGGATCATTGGTTAGTTGCAACAAAGCAAAAATACAATTATTACCCAATGATAAAAGGGACTGTCTAGTCAAGACTGTAAACAAATATCTACTTTATTATTATTACAACAGACAGTTCTAGCACACTACAAAATACAACCCACCCTGTAAAGAAGTATAGAGGACGGACAGTTTCAAGAAGGAAAGGGGATGCACTCTGGATACTGACAGGAGGGTAGTCGGTAAAGTAATCAATCGTAATGTTCAAGGAAACTTGGTCTCAGCACAAAGGGATCAAAGGGTCATAAAATGTCACTAGGGGCTTTTGGAGAAGGACCAGGGAGACAGAACCACAGTGTACCTTGTGCTCGTAGAGGTTCTTGGTGCTCGACAGAGTCGAGTCGGTTCCAGGGCGCTTTGCAGCACCTACGACAGAGTTCCAGGCGGGAGACAGTTGCGGGTATCAGGTGGCAGGCAGTTTAGCAAGCGAGGCTGGATGGACGGCTGAAGGCTGGCCTACACGTGGCTCAGGATCAGGAATCGTTCTCGCAATGCTGGTTGGCGAGACTGAAACACTGGTCGAGGTGTCTCAGACGACGTTAGCGACTGCAGCGTGACAACAGTCAGTGGTGCAGTCGGTTGCAGTTTGAGGGGCTCGACTGTCTCAAAAATGTCCTTTCACATGGACGCTGGTTGATGCTTGTTGATCCACTCCTCCTAGCATCTTCACTGGGCTTGTGTCATCCTTCAAGGAGGAAGTCTGAAAGCTCAGGAGAGTGTTGAAGGCAACAGCCTTGTTCTTCATTCGGTTCAGATACTATCTGGCACTTCCCACCTGGGGAGCTTACTTGCAGAGCCTAGCAGGGCACACTGTGTGCTAGCTAGGTACCTATTCTGGAGATGCTAGAGGGTCCTCTGGATTCAGTATCTCCCTCTGTTGCCTGGGAGATGTTTAGGGGAGGTGTCTTGATTCCCTCTTGGAAATCCTGTCCTTCCTTCACTGGTGGAAATTGTAAGGCAGACTATACCTTCAGCCAGGGTCCAATGATCTCTTCTTGTTCCTCCTTGAGAAGTGTTTTCCGATGATCTACCAAAAGAGGGGCTGAACCCTCTTTAAAAGCCAAATGGGCCCCAGTGATTGGTGCAGGCTAAGTCTACCTTAATGAACCAATCCTGGGTCCCCACCAACAATCTTCTGTTATGCATGAGGTCATAACCAGAGCACTTTGCAACAGGAAAGGTAAAGGGGTGAAAACATGTAATATTAATTCCCACCCATCTTCCTGTCTGTTGTGGATCAAATTGTCTCTCTGGTTAATTGAGCACACTGAAGGTTCTGGATCAAAGTGGAGGTTTGCCCTCAAGTTGTAGCGAGAACAGACTTTCTGTCTCCATCAAATCACATACTCTTACCCTCTGAATGGGGTCTTCCTGTGGGGTTTTCCTACTGTCAACACATTTACCATACATGACAGCTCACTGTCATTGATCCATTAGGGTGGGTGATGGCTTCAGGTTGACACAGATGCATCTCGAAGGGGTGTTGGTGTTCTTGTCCTTTGTTAGTTCTTTGACCAGGCATCTCACAGGCCTGCTTCAACTCTCATCAGTATGCGCTGCCAGCAACAGAACTGACAATGAACAGGGCGGATCTATGGAGCCATTGATATTTAATTAGGCTGGCCATGGCCGGAGGAAGGGTTGGTGCTCTGCCCCTTGAGGTGCTTTCATGCACTTCTGGCTGTCACATTCCAACTAAATGGGACAGGAGGGGCATCGCCTGTGCCCACCCAGAGTACACAGGTGTATGTTTATTGTCGTGCACACATTTTCTGAGGTTGATCTACAATCATTCAATTTTCCTAAAATATCAATTAAGCCCAGACTAGTGCACATGCTCTGTGCGGATGGTTTAATTCCTCACATGCCCCCCAGCCTTAACATGTGAACCATCACCCTCACTCTACTGAGGGTTTGGTTCATAATCAAGGCAAAAGTACTGGCAGATGCCATCCACATTTCCGTGCTGGGAGCATGGCTAGTGCTGGATGTCCATATCTAATCCCTGTAGGTATATGGCCCAACGCAGAAGCTTAGGGTCCTCCCCTTGCATGGACATTAACCATCGAAGAGGCCAGTGGTCTGTCTGGATCGTAAAGTGCGACCGGATGATACAGGGTTTAAGCTTCTTTATGGCCCACACGACCGCATAAGCCTCTTTTTCAGTAATGGCCCAGTTCCTTTCCCTTTTTGTCAATCACCTGCTAATGTAGGTGACAGATTGCTCAACCCCGTCAGAGTTCAGCTGCACTAACACGGCTCCAATCCCAAAAAAACAGGCAACTGTCTGGATAATGAACTCCTGACCATATAGTGGCACTTTCAGAACTGGGGCCCTGCACAATCTATCCTTTAAATCCTGAAAGGAGGTCTGACAGGCGGGGGTCCAAGTTACCTGCTTTGGCATTGTCTTGGAAGTTACACCATGAAGGGGCATGGCAATGGTCCCATACTCCTTGATGAATGACCCATAGTACCTGTAAGACTAAGAACAGCTCTTACCTGTGTCTAAGTGGTGGGGATGTCCAAATCTTTCACAGCCTGTACCTTTGCTTTGAGAAGTTGTTTCTTACCTCCACTGACCAGGATAGCCTAAGTATGTCCCTGTATCCTGCGCTATCTGGCACCTTGTGGCCTTGATAGTCAGGTCTGCATTCTGCAGCGCCGGAAGCACTTGTTTCAGGTGGGATAAGTGATCTTTCCAGATGTGGCTGAATACAGAAATATCGTCTAAATAGGTGACACTGACATCTTCCATACCATACAAAACCTGGTTAACCATTGACTGAAAAGTGGCAGGGGCATTCTTCAATCAGAAGAGCATCACAGTGAACTGATTATATCCTTCCGGGGTTGAAAATGCTGACCTCTCTTGTGCTCGATCTGTCAAACCGACCTGCCACTACTCTGCTGTGAGGTCAAAGGTACTCATGTACTTGGCAGCACTGAACTTGTCAATTAGCTCATCCACCCGAGGAATGGGGTGGGCATCTGTCTTCTTGACAGAATTCAGCACCCTGTAATCCACACAAAAGCAAACTTCAGTCTTCCCACAACTGGCCTTTTTAGGAACTAGTACCGATGGGTTAACCCATGGGCTGTGGGATGCTTCTATCACTCATAGGGGCAACATATTGAAAACTTCCTCCTTGATTGTGTCCCTGACCTTATCAGACATCCAGTGAATCCTACTCTTCAACGGCTTACTGTCTCCAGAGTGTACATCATGGGTGCACCAATCTACGTGACCTGAAGACTGAGAAAACAGACCAGCAAACGGTACCCGTAACCGGAAACAGTCTGTCAGTTTCTGTTCTGACAAGTCTGTTGCAAGGTTGACACGTTCAAGTGACCCATCTGTGGCTTCAGTGTGCTGCGGGTATGGGAGGGGACCGGTCTCCTCCTCTGTCTCTCTGTCAGTAACTAATGTCATGACCAAGTCATTGTGGCTATATTGGGGTTTCAGCTGGTTGACATGAAAGAACCTGCACATCTGTTTAGGTCCTTTCATGTCAGTGAGATAATTCAGCTCACTGACCTTTTCCAGCACACAGTAAGGCCCAGTCCACTTGTCCTGAGAGCACTGGGTTTGACAGGCTCCATAATCCACACCCACATGCCTGGAGAATAGACTGTCACTGTGGCCTTCTGGCCATCAGCTCCTGACTGGCCTTTATGTTTTTCTTTGACTGTTCCATCTACTTCACCATTTTCGGCTAAAGGCCAAGTACATAGTCCACCACATCTCTTGTAGGGGATGAGGGTTTGCTCTCCTATCCTTCTTTCACTAGATTGAGGGGACCTTGCACAGGGTGTCCAAACAAAAGCTCAAAGGAGCTAAACCCTACTCCGTTTTGTGGCACCTTCCTGTTGGCGAGCAGAAATCATGGAAACAGAATATCCCATTTTCTCCTCAGGTGCTCTTCCCAGCCACCTATCATGCCTTTCAGGGTCTAGTTGAAGCGCTCAACAAGCCCATTGGTTTGTGGATGGAAAGATGTAGCGAACCGGTAGGTGACTCCACACTCTTCCCACATATCCTTCTTATATTAGGATATTAAGTTTTATCCCCTGTCAGAAACAACTTCCTTGGGGAATCCAAAACGGGAGAATATCCCAATCAGAGCCTACGCAACCATGGGGGCTTTGATGCTCCTCAGAGGGACAGCCTCAGGATACCTTGTGGCGCGGTCTACCATCACCAAGATGTATCTATTCCCTGAGTTGGCTTGAGGATCCAAAGGACCCACAATGTCCGTGCCTATTCTCTTGAAAGGCCACCCAACCACAGGTAGTGGAATTAAGGGAGCCTTTGTGGCACCACCTGACTTGCCAGAAGCTTGACAAGTCAGGCAGAACCGGACAAATTCCTTAACCTTTATGCCAAACTGCAACCAGTAAAAGTGCACAGACAACCAGTCCTGTCTTAGTCACTCACAAGTGACCCGCTAAAGGAATTTGGCAATCCAAATCCAAAAGGAACTTCCTGTGGCACTGGGTAATCACCAACGTTCTGGTACCCTCGTCCGCATAGTCTTTTGGCTCACTGTACATCCTCCCTGTACACTTTGAACAGTCCAGGGGCCTCGCCCTTGGCCTGCTCCTCTGCCTGCTTCCACAGACCCACCAGAGTGGGACACTCTCTCTGGGATGTGAAGAGGTCAGTCTGATTTGGGCCGCCAGCTGATGCAAACTCATCCAGCTTGGGCAAGCCCTTCAGATCTGCACCCACCTGGTCCTCCACCTCAGGTTCCTGTGCTGCGCCAGGCAACTCTGAAGTCACAGAGTCCCCTGCTACCAAAGTAGGGTCCTCAGTGGCTACTAGCCCCTCTCCTGCAGGAGTAGGCAACTCAGTAGTCTGTGGAAATTGACTAGGGGTTACCAGCCATGCTGGTCCTTCCAACAAGCCCTCTTGTAGAGGAGTAGCTAATTGCCTCTGCGAGAAGTCCTGCCCCCCCTACCGGCTATATGTTGCAAGCCTAAAATTGTGTCATGCTTAAAACCAACAGTTCTGCCAATTCTGCAGCGTATATTCTAAAGAACGTACCCTTTGAGAAAACCCTATCAAATGTATCCTCGAAGAGATGACAATTTGAGGGAGGTACTCCCTGAAGGAATATTAAAATGAGAGAAAGAGGAGCTGGTGATGTCACGAAAGACGATTGTGATGCCCCAAGAAGACTGGCTGAAGAAAACATATGGATCTTATAGAAACTGATGACGAAGTTGAGAATTGAGTAAACTTTCATATGCAAAGAGAAGATTGCATGTGTGAAGAGTACTGCAGAAAATGCAAGCCATTTAATAAATGTACAGATGCTGTAACGCAAGTTGATTAAGTAATCTTAGAAGCTGGCCATAAGTAGTGAATAGACTACAGGCAAAGCCACCATTGTACAGAAGCTGGACATCAGTGTCTCAAATTTTAGTAAACTCAGATCCATGGAGAGAAGAGACGAAAGCTGTGTCACAGCATGAATCAGCTGAGGTCGTGGAAGAGTCTGGAAGGGCTGTTTTGCCTGGTGTCAAAGTTAAAGCAGCCAAGGCCGTTTATCTATTTTTGAAGGCGGTGAACATGAGATGCTGATTCATCCCTTGTTAAGGTGTAAAGAAAGAACACCATGCGTGCCAAGTTTTATTCATTCTAGACAATTAAATGCTGCAAAATGGGCCAAATCGTGGTCTCCTGTCACGAGAGCCAAGGATGGAAATAGAGTTCAGCGTGGTGTTCCAGAAAAACATTAGTGCATGCTCACGCTGCTTTAAATTCCCAGAGACAAGGATACTTTGCAAGGCCAAGTTCAAAGACAATCTGCATGGCAGAAGGCATGGGTGATGAGAGATGATGGGCTAATTGGGAGGGAGGTAAAGCCAAGTCCACCTCCTGGCACCTGGGGTTGAGCTTACGTACTGCAAGTGAGCCGAATGTTCCAGAAGGGCACGAGCGTGCCAACCAATTTTAGAGGGCCATATAATGAAGGGCCTTATAGTTTGAGAGCCAATGATATACCGTGTACTTAATAGTGATGAAGATGACTTGCACTAGAGGTGGGCATAAGTTGTCCACCTGACAGCAGAGATCCAATCACAACCCAACCTCTTATAGAAAGTATACTTAGATGTTCCCCTTGATCCTATCACAACTCCTCATAGTTTTTTCTTATTTGCCACATAGTATTACATCACCTACGACAAACCTTTAGTATAAAACCTATGTTTTTTATGTAATACATTGTGTGAGCAAATGAGAGACTTGCGCGTACGTCTGTTGATATCGGTTGTAACTCACAGTTTAAGATAAAACAGCAAACTTTGCCATCTTCCTGAGTTGGTACGATTATTTGTTGTAAGAGTTACTCTGCCTCCCATCCACTTCATACACGCTACCCAAAGTGCCTTACGTTCATGTGGTAGCAGTGTCGGATGGTTCAAGATCCAAACTAGTTTTTCTCCAGAGTTTTGGCCGATCAGGCATCCTCCACCATTAAGCCGGAATATCACAGGGTTTCCTGTGGAGAGCGGCCCATAGAAAACTTGCAAGAAAACCCGAGAGGGTGGGCAGGTCCCCCTTTGATGAAATCCATGCCCGGTTACCACAGGCACTCTGCTGACGGAAGGTGAGGTGGTTGGATTGGAGGAGGAGACAATACTGAAGGCCTCGAGTTGATTAACAAACAAATGGTGAGTAGACTAAGGGGAATGGCAAACTGAGGGGATGGGGTTGTGATCATTTTGGAAGTAACAGGAAATATTGTGTGAAGAGAGAGCAGCGCCTAGAAGAGCCCTGGCTCAAGGGAGCTCCAGAAGGAGACGCTTCAAACTCCAGTCTGAGTAGAGTGAAATATATAATGCGCAAACAGGGTTGCGTAAGGTGACGTCTCAAACAGGGTATTTAAACAAAGGCAAGAGAGAAAAAGGTGATCACAGTCATGTGTAGAGTTGACTAATCTGTATATTATGTATTGAGTAAAAATAGCAAAGAGTGGTAGAAATTTTCAAGTAATTGAGAGAAAAAGTTGAAGAGCTGTAGTGACTATCTAGTGAAGTGCTTGGTACCAATCCAATGGTAGACGTAGCTAATTGAGAAATTAAAGGCTTGAGCAGCGATTCATGGTGCGCGCTCATATTTGTTGTTTTAAAGGTGCTGAAAAAAGCGATGATGTAAGTGAAAGTTTTAAAAATGTTTCATAAGCCTGGTAAGTATTGACAGTCAATTTAGACTTGTCATAATGGGAGATACTCCTCTGATGCATTTATGTAAGACATTGCCAAAGCACATGCCCAGGCTCAAACAGTATAGTGAAGAATGGGTGAAAGGCAAGGTAGATAAAATGTTCATGCCATGGCCACAAGCGGGATCACTGTCAAAAGCGGAATTGCAACACATGACCACATACTTTCACGCTGCGTACATGGGGAAGAAATTAGAGAAATGATTAGCGATCCTAAAGCTGTGAAAAATGTACCAGGAAGAGAGGGAAGATCAACCACCTGAGGAGTGGATGCTTAGTCAGTGTAAGGAGGAAGGTGTTGAGCCTTCAGCTCCCCTTACCTCGTCCGAGGAGAGTTTGGGTCCTTTCCTGCAGCTGCCCCTGTTGTTAAGAATCTTGGGGTTAAAATCTCTGCTTCTCTTTCTTTGTCTTCTCAGATAAGCTCAGTCTGTCAGACCATCCACTTCCAGCTCAGGATACTTAGGAAAATGTTACAATATATTCCTGATCATCTTCGTGCTCCAGTGGTTGCAGCTTTGGTTCTTAGTCGGATTGATTACTGCAATACTTTATATCTTGCACAACCTGAATATTTGCTGCAAGGCCTCTAGGTGCTGCAGAACTCGGCTGCCGGGCTGGTCACTGAGGCTTCCTTTCGGGCCCACTTCTCGCCTGTTCTGTGTGCTTTACATTGGCTGCCTGTGGTCAAACGTGTGCACTTTAAGGCTCTGTGTCTTGTACACAGGGCCTTTCATGCGGTCGGACTGGAGTATTTGCAGTCCAGGTTTCTGCCTTATGTTCCTGGCCGTCTGCTGCGCTCTAAGGACCGCTTTCTTGTTATTGTGCCCAGATTACGCTTTCCACGCATTGCCGGCTGTTCATTTTCTGTGAGGGCGGCCAAGCTTTGGAACGCTCTGCCTCTTGGACTTCGCACTACGGCTGTTCATTTGAAATTTAGAAGGGCTTTAAAAACTCTGCTCTTCTACTTTATTTGCATGATCGCGGTCCCTGCTCAATCAGTAGCACCAGATTGCCTTTTTTGGTGTTTGTTGCGCTGTACTACAGTACTAAAAAGGATAACATAACATAACAAGACTCCAGTGAAGAAGAAATTGGGCTGTATCCTTTAAAGGAATTGAAAGCAGCGATGGGGTATAGTAACCTGATATACAAACCTCCCGCTTATAGCAGTGATGATAGTCCAGAGGAGAATAAAAGAAAAGAAGAAATCTATAAGATCATACAGGACAAGGAAGAAAAAAGTGAGCGGCCAAATATGTTGACAGAAATAGAAAGGGAGATTAAGAGATGGAAAGCAGAGAAGGTTAAGGCTGATGAAGTAGCGCTCGCGCAGAAGGAATGGATGGGTGTACAGATATTTCTCAAGTTAGATGGGAAAAGCATCAAGGAAGTTAGGCAAAGAGAAGATAAGGACAAATGAGAAAGAAAAGACAGGGAACAAGAGAAGAGATTGAAGGAAGACGAGCATAAAAGAAAGAACAGGACGAGAACAGATGTATTAGGAGGAGCAAGAGAAAAAAGAGGAAAGGGCGAAAGAGCAAAGAAAATATGACAACAGGCAGAGAGCGATAGAAGACAGGGATAGAAGAGAGAGAAAGATAGAAGAGGCAGATGCGCAAAAAATGAAGGGATGAAAGGATACAGAGATGAAGGGAAGAAGAGGAAAGAAGGGAAGGAGTGAGGAAAGAAGAACAGAGGCAAGAGGAAGACAGAATTAGAAGGGAGGCAAGAAAATGAACAGAACTAGATGAAGAATTAGAACGAAGGAGGAGAGAGCGGGGTCTTGATTCCAGTCTTATTTGTAAATAACAAATAGGGCCAAGCCCAGAGATACAATGGGGTAGAACAGAAGAGTTTGTTCTGATAAAGGAAGCAACGTCAGGGGCATCTAGAATAGTATTGATAAAGTGAGCATCGGGGAAAGGATTGATAAGGTTTATCAGGATTTAAAAGAAGGTAGCAAGTATGGAAGTCGAGGGAAAAGGGATTGATCCCCAGTTCAATCACAAAGCAATGAGGAAAATCTGTTCTGTCACAAACATAGAGCATTGTCCTTAAGCAGACTGAACCTAGACAAGGGTGAAGGGGATGAGAGTCACGCTAGTTGGGGACAAGACATATCAGACGAGGAAAGATAATCCTTCCTCAGGGAAGCAGGGTGAAGTGCGTGCACCCTTGAAGGAAGCATGCAGATAGACAAAGAAGTAAGATGGTCTGATCTGGAACAACCTAAGGATAGGATGACAGCTCCCATAGCATACCCAGATCGTCCCCAAGGACGATTGTATAGTGAGAAAGGAGAAACACCATCATATGTGAGTAGGTTAAGGTCACTACCGACAAGGAGAAGGACAGGGACAATCATCCCTGCCATGGATAGACTAATGATGGGAGCCGACTGCAGGTTGGGGTTTACGCAGTTTCCCTTATTGGAAAAAGGGGGAGCAAGACCACAGTATATTCCATGGCTGCAAAAGGATTATTTAAGGTGTAAGCTCCTGAATTTGACTTCTGGCGCTGGGAAAAGGATACACAAGCTAGAAAAAATGACAGGAGGAAATACGTTGGCCATAGGAGATATAAAAGGTCTCCTGGCAGCTATTCTTGGGGAAAGGGATGATGACATATGGAGGAGAGCAGGGTATTCAAGTGTGACAGCACAAAACACAGCGCACGATGGAGCACCATTTAATAATTGCAAAGCAGATGTTTGGAGGGCATTCAGGGTACAGTATCCCGATATATTAGACATGGGTGTAATTATGACACATAAGATGATGGAAGATGAAGACCCTATTGCCTAAATTCAGGATATTAAAGAGCGATGGCAACTTGAAATGCAAGAGCCGTGGGAAAAAAAGGTGGGATTATTTTATCACATTTTATGTCAGGGGTTACTTGAGCCAGTACAGAGACAGCTGAAGAAATTAGTGGGGATGGAAGCAAAACCATGGGCTGAGATACAGCTGACAATAGTGCATCACTGTTGGTTGTTACAAGAGAAAAATAAGAATAAAGATGACACTAGGAAGACTGAAGAAGACAAGTTGGTTCAGAAAAAATTGTCGACATTTGCCATAGAAGGGGCTGTTTTGACAAGTGTAGAAGGACTGGGAATGCAGGAAGCAGTAGGTACATCGCAGGCCAGTAATTAGCAGGGTGGTTATGGGTTTCTGTCATGAGGCAGAGGTATGGGCGATAGAGGAAGAGGTGTATTCAGAAAATAATCGATTCTGAAAATAATCAAGGTGGTTTTCAGAATGCGCAGTATGAGAATCAGAGTACTCAGGGAGGGTATAACCAAGGGGGGCTTGTCAGGTGAGCGCCCCCGATAGGTTGGACTTATGGGATGACAGGGCACATTGCACGCATATGTGGGAGCCAAGAGAATGTACAGAAGGGCCAATTTTCACAAAGGGGGACAGCTTATCCTCCACCATATAGCACACAGAGTGGGGAAGGGTTTGCCCAAGATCAGACATTGTATCAGACACAAGTGCTGCGAGTACAGCAGGAACAGCAATCAGAGTGAGTGCAAGTGAATCCACCATAAGAGCAGTCGCAAAAAGCCCCTATGGAAACACAGCAGTATGCAAACACAGGACAAACGTTGACACACAGAATAGGAGGTGTCACTGTGGTAGGAGAGAATCCTTTTAAAGGGACATGGGTGAGCCTGTACCTACAATAGGACAGCTCACAGGATGACTTGATGTGCTCAGTACTATCTGTGACACCAGACCCCCCAAGAGGAACCAAGGATCAATGTGACAATAGGAGGCAAATCTTTTTATTTTATAGTAGACACTGGGGATACTCGTTCATGTATATGAGAGGGAAAATATCCAATGTCGGGAATTATCATGAATGCTAAGTCAAGTGGAGCTACAAGTCAAGTTCCTTTTACTGATGAATTACCAGTCTCTATAGGATCAAGGGATAGTGTGTTCCACTCCAGGAATACACTATTTAAATGTGGGCAAATTTATATTTCATTCACAGGGCAAGTGGCTCTGCGAGGAATTCCAGTAGAGCCAGAGGTTTTCCTGTATGGGGGAGCATTTCACCGACATGGCTACCTGGCTTAGTTTGAAAAATGGTGAGAATACCTGATGAGTTTTTAGTTAGACCACAAATACCTATGGATGAAGAGGGGGGACAGAATATCTCTACAGAATTGGAAGCAGCCATAGTCCGAAGGGAAATGGCAATGCTGGAAGGAACAGATGATGATGATAGACCATGCAGAACAGTAATAGCTCTAGAGGAAGGGTACAGATTGACTGATATATCTCTTGATGACATGTTTAGGGAAGAACAAGAAGACAATGAAGTGGTGTTCTTTATGAGCATCACATACTGGATAAGAATAGAGAAAAGGGAAGTCCCACAGCGAATGGCAATAATGCAGCAACATCCAGCATTTTTTCAGGAAGACTTGGAGAAGGTGCCAAGCGTCCTTTGGACTATAGGCCCTTATGATGTGGTTTATTAAAGGGAATAGGGGAAATCCAAATAAAGATGAAGCCAGGGGCAATTTTACCTCGAGAAAAGCAGCATGTTTTGAGAGGCTGATGAGGGTATATTTCAGAGCATTTCAGCACTGATGAAGCAAGGGATTCTGCTGCCATCAGTATCATTGTGTAATACTGTGGTGTATCCTATCAAAAATTTAGATCAAGATTTATACAAGATATGAGACTGATTAACCAGACTGCAGAGGCAGAGTTTCCTCTAGTTCCTAATCAAGTGACGATACTGAGAAGTATC
The DNA here is from genome assembly GCF_040938575.1 of Ambystoma mexicanum. NCBI lineage: Eukaryota > Metazoa > Chordata > Amphibia > Caudata > Ambystomatidae > Ambystoma > Ambystoma mexicanum. The sequence goes on from NC_090923.1 coordinate 1,249,958,621, forward strand.
CCAGTGGAAGTTCGATATTTCACGGTGATGGATTCGAAAAATGCGTTTTTCTCGAATCCTTTGCACAAAGACTTACAAGACTTGACTTCCTTTACGTTTCGCCAAACTCAACTGAAACATACTTGTTTGCCCTAGAGGTACTGTGAGTCCCATCTATTTTTAATAGAGTCTTACAGATGGATTTAGGCAATATTGATCTGAAGAGTGCAGTGATACAATACGTAGGTGACATTTTAATTTGTAGCACCACAGAAGATGCAAGCAGACCAGATTCTATTCAGTTGATGACTATCCTAGCAGACAAGGGATATGAGGTAGACAAAGAGAAGCTGTAATATTGTCAAGAAGAGCTGTTATATATATAGGGTAGTTGATTTCACATGAAGGAATGAAGGTGACACCTGAAAGAGCTGAGGCAATTATGAAAACCACAAAACCCAACACAGTGAAACAGATGCAACAGTTTCTGGGGCTATGCAACTATGTTAGAGCCTGGGTGTTTGATAACAGTACATACACAAGACCTCTTTTGCAGGCTTTAATGAAAGCAGAAGTGGACAAAAGTAAAACTAGAATGGACTGAGGAAATGGAGGAAGGGTTTGAGGAACTGAAAAGGGCAATTTGTACAGCTCCTGTTATGGGAATTCCCAATTATGCCAAGGAATTTTATTTATTTTCGCACACAAATGGGACAGTCATCACCGTGGTGCTTACACAGAGGACTACATTGGGGTACAGGTCTTCAGCATATTACAGTGGGATTTTAGACACAGCTATGAGAGGACAATTTCAGTCATTGGCAGCTGCTGTGTTCGGAATTGAGAATTCTACAAGTATTATTACGGGCTGCTTGATGACCCTCTTTGTGGAGGATGCTGTGTTTGCTATTTTACAGAAACCCAAAGCTACATTGAAATCCCAAAGAGCTTCAGCTTATGAGGTGATAATTTCGAACCTGATTAAAATTGTCAGATGTAAATTAGTGAATCCTGCCACGTTTATAGCTGAGCTGATAGCAGAAGGCGATCAAGTGCATGACTGTATTAATTATGTTGAATTGTATGATGATATACCCCGTGTGAAGGAAAATGCTTTGTCAGGAGGGGAAATTCTCTTTATTGATGGTCCTTCAAAAATTGATCAGACTAGTGGGAAAAGACATTCAGCTGCAGTGGAAGTAAGACATAGATTAAATGGAGAATTTGAAGTTGTAGCAAGTGTCAGGCTACCGTCTCACTTTTCAGCGCAAGCAGCAGAATTGGTATCGCTTATTATCATGCTCAAGAACCATGAAGGACAGGAAGTGACAGTGTACAGTGACCCCACCTACGTGACATCAACCGTACACGCAGGGCTAGCACGTTGGAAAAGGAGGGGCTACCTCCGAACGTACGGCACTCGAGTGCAGCACGCATCCTTATTGGACAGGCTTATTAAGGAACTACAACTCACAGTAGCCATAGCGGTCATTAAATGTGCAGCCCATACTAAGCAAACAGATTTTATTTCTTGTGGGAACTAAGCCGCAGATGTAGAAGCCAAAAGGGTTGCATATTCTCCTGATATTTAGAGTTTTGATATTGAGAGTATTAAAGAGAAAGTAGTTATAGCCATGCAAATGCAAAAGGTTTTAACAAATTGTTGATAATCCAGTTAATGGATATTCAAGGGAGTGCACCGCAGGAAGAGCAGGAATTATGGAAACGAAGGGGGTGTTCTTTATCCCCCACAGAAGCATTATGGAGACAGGATAGCGGAAAGCCGGTAATGCCAGTAGAATTATTGAAGGTCATGCTTGAACAGCTGCATTACCCCGCACATGTAACTAGGAAAAGTCTGGCGGCAACTATTGCAGAAGACTGGTTCATTACGAATTTGTTGGAACACGTTGCACTGTTTAGAGTGAACTGCATCGTGTGTCAAAAATGTACTGCTGGGCATACACTGAGAACAATTAGAGGAGTAATACCGCAGCCAAATGGTCTGTTTCAGCATTTACATATTGACTATGTCAATATGCTGCAGGTGTGTAATGGATATAGGTATCTATTAGTGGTAGTGTGTCCCTTCTCCAGGTGGATCGAGGCAGGTCTGTGTGCACACCCTGATGCCACTTGTGCAGCGAAGTTTTTAGTACTCAAAGTCAGATGGGGTGTGTGTGAATTGCTGAGATCTGATAATGGGCCACATTTTGTTAATGATGTGTTTGAACAAATAGGGCTTCTACTGAACTTAAGAACAAGTTTTCTTCTGCTTATCTCCCGCAAGTGAACTTCATATGTAAGAGGCTCAATGGCCTCCTTAAAGAAAGGATTGCCAAGATCAAATTGACATTTAAGAAGGGATGCCTACCCCTACTGTTACATGCCCTTCGGAATCAGCCTGGTTCAAACCATCAACTCACCCCTCACGAGTTAGAGACAGGGAGGTGAATGAGAATACCTCTTACACCTCCGTCTAGGAGTAGAAGTGATGCCCAGAGTGTAGCCAAAATGTTAGGTGATGAATTAAATGACTATTTGACATGTATGACCTCTAGCATCTCTCTCATTTCAGAACAAGTCAAGCGCCGGGGGCGGGGGGGTCGGTCTCAGAAGACAGATGAAGACAATTCAACAACTGGATCACCTGAATTTTTATCGGCACCCAAATTGTATGCTGGTGATTTAATCCTAGTGAAGAACTTTACATGAAAGTGGAATGAGCCACTTTTTAAAGGTCCCTTTTGTGTTGAAGATATAACCCCTTCAGCAGTGAAAGTCCAAAGCAGGAGAGCTTGGCTTCACTTAGGTGATGTGAAAGTCTTCAAAGGTGAGACCCTCCCTCCCACTGTTGCATATCCAGAAGCAAGACAAGAAGAAGAATTTCAGCATGTGCAGACTCGATCGATGACGAAGAAGAAGGACGATAAAGCAACGACCAGTGAATGAGCCAGCTTTAGTTTGGACTAAAACATAGGCAATACTCCTTCCAGATATTTTTTGCCAGGAGTACAAAGACTTACAGCAAGTTTGAGTAGGCCAAAATTGGACTTTAGAAAAAACATTGACGTATGACAACTGTGCCTGAATATGATTGCGAGATCGAAGATTGGTAACAAGAGAAATATCCAGATTCATTTCCAACTGAATACCTGCTTGGTTAACCACATGGATCCCACTGATAGTGATGTGCATCAGCTTGTGCTTGCTGTTTTTGTATTTACCCTTCAAGCTTATCCTACTCTTGTCAGAAGAGAGGTTGATATTCACACTTTTTTATAGGGTCCTAAAAATGGCCCTGTGTTTAAAAGGCTTCTCATCATGATAATAGAACAGATACTACAATTGCAAGTGTAAAAGAATTTTCTTATGATTATAGTAGAAATGAGACATGTTGAAGCTGGCACGGTTCAAGAGAATGAACAAGTGCAACAAATACCAAGATGTCACAAAAGGTGGATGTCAATATTCTGGTGCACGATATATGCCTGCACAATTACAATTACACTCTTCTTTCTATTTCTTCTGTTTCACACTCTCTATCATGTTGGTACTTTTGCTGAGGGAGAGAACCCTATGACTCTCTGTACTGTGAGAACTACTTTTGGTTTGCTTCTTCGTCACTACACCAACTATGCATATGGGAGATATAAGAGAAATGCAGAGGAAGGTAGCGATGGGATAAATAATTATTTAGACAATGCAGCACACTTGGGCAATAACATGGGGTATCAGAACATGAGAAAGGTGGAAGAGATAACATCTAAGAGAAGGTACTACATCTGTGCTCTCATACCCTATGCCATGAAAACAGTGCAAACTTTCATTTTAAGAGAAGTCCCAGAACACAATGCCAGATGCCTCGTTCATTTTACAGCATGCATGACTAGAGGACAGTTCCATGAAAGAAGGGCCACTTTGCGATGGAGGTCAAAAATGTTGTTTCCGTTCCAGAATGATTATATCAAGACTTC